>NC_044983.1:129908753-131112371 GCF_008728515.1 Papio anubis | reverse complement strand
TGTGGCAAAAGTGACTATATGTGAGTCCCAGGCCTGGGCATCAAAAGGCATCATATGTTTCTGACTGACCTGTAGGGACCAGCCTTACCAGAAGAAGAACACACACTCACTAGCCAACTTGTCCTAGAAGAAGAGACGCATGGAGTGGAGCTGCCCACTCAACTCAGACTCATGAGGGAGAAATGAATGCTGACATTTATGCCATGAAAATTGTGGTTGGTTGTAAACAGCAATGGTTCATTAATAAAGAAAATGAAATACACTGATATAGAAAGTTACTTGCCCATGACAGCCTATAAAGTGGAAAAAGGGGAAAGTTGCAAGGCTGCATGCAGTGGCTCACACCTATAATCCCAGCACTTTGGGAGGCAGAGGTGGGTAGATAGCTTGAGCTCAAGGGTTCAAGACCAGCCTGAGCAACATGGCAACACCCTGTCTCTACCAAAAGTACAACAAATTAGCCGAGTGTGGTGGCACACACCTGTGGTCCCAGCTACTCGGGAAGCTGAGGTGGGAGAATCACTTGAGCCTGGGAGGTGGAGGTTGCAGTGAGCCATGATCATGCCACTGTACTCCAATGTGGGTGACAAAATTAAGATCCCATTTCAAAAAAAAAAAAAAAAGGTTGCAGACATAAAGCATGGTGATGGATGGATGGATGGATGGATAGATTAGATAGATGATAGATAGATAGACAGATAGATAGATCTAATGACCTAATTAAGGTGTGTGAGTATGCTTGTTTTCATGTGTACTTTTATTGTGTGCATATGAATAGGTCTGAAATTATTCACATAAACTGTTACCAATGGCTATCCCTGAGCATTATCATTCCTAGACTGTATCTAACTCAATTTGTGACCTTGGCCCAAGACCTTTTTGGTTTCTGTGGACTTTGGTATCCCAATCCACTGAAAGAAGGTGTAGTCACCTTCTAGTTCTGACATATTATGGTTCTGTGAATAGTAACACCCATCTTGCCAGAATTCTATAATGATTACTTAATACAATAAGAAAGATTTGTTATGCATTAATTGAAGATCACTTGGAGAGCCAAGAAAATAAATTCCAAACAAGAGTCATTCTCAGGCCTTATCCTCCAATCCACTGTTCAATATAAGCATAAATGACCTGGGCCCTTGGCCAATCACATCATAAGGCAAAATGTCATGACTGTGACCCAGCTGTTAGCTTTCCCCAGTAACACGGGTCTCTCTTCTCCTGAGATGCAGGAGGGCCCACCAGCCTTAACTCTCAGGATTTATGAAGCATTGAGGAAGCTGTCTCTCCCCTCTGTAGATGGAGAAAAACCACAGAAAAAGAATCCTTTCACTCCCCCTACCATGTTACTGAGACTGAATATCTTAAAATATTAACATCACCAAGAAGAAAAAGGACCTTGCTTTTCACAGAAGTTCATAAATTCCTTCAGAATTTAGCAGACAAGTATCCCTACCCAGGACCCCTACCCTGAAGAACAATTCATTGCACTTATTCAAGTCACATGTAATGAGTCACAATGGACTATTCCCTGTGCTTAGGAACTGTAAGACAAAGGGAGTAATGAGACAGAGGAAGGAAGGAAAGGAGAAAGGAAAGAAGAAAAGAAGGAAGGGAGGAAATAATAACAATATATATAGTTCAATAAATGTTAGCTTAACATATTTAAACCTACAGAGCTCAGAAAGCAGATCTTATTTCTGAATTATAGATGGTAAAATATCCGATGAAGATAGTTATGTCAGTGGCCTAAGGACACTTATATAAACATCAAGACTTAGACTCTAACTCATGCCTATCTAATTATTTACTTTTATTAAGTTCCTTTCAATCATTTTCTCAGACACAGTTGAGGGGACTGAAATTTTGCAGGTTACATGTTAAAATACATTAAAATTGAAAATGGGCATACTCTTCAGCCCAACCATTCCTTTTCAGTGTGTGTCCAAGTGAAACACTTTCACATGTGCACAGAGGCCAGCACAAGGTATTCTTGTGGCACTGTTAGTAAAAGCTGAAAATAGTCTGTGTCATTCTCACATCGATGTTCTCTGTGCTGCCACCAGAGACTACGGAGAGATACAAGAGAGTGTCCGTGACAGCAGGGATGCCTCTTACACTGATATGACATCGTCATCTGCGGGAGAGGCCCGTCAGCACATCGCCCCTGCTTCCATGCACTCTCTCTCCCCAACTCAGCCCACTTGGTGTGGCAGATCTGCAGAATCTTGACCACTACTTGGGTCTGAAATGTCCATTCTAGGAGCTAGGTGCACACAAGAGGCATTCAGTCTGTTCTACTGCTCTGACAATCAGGCTGTGGCCTCTGGGGTGAGTGAAAAAGCTTCCCCAGAGTCCAGGCATGTTTGCCTAGTTCTGGGGACTGTCATTAGGAGGGCTTTTGCCTGTAGACATAGAGATAAACCACATCCTCCAATGTCAGAATTACATGTAATAAAGACATCTGGGCCCCCAACTGCCTTATTCCTTAGAGGATCCTCTCTTGGGTCAGAACCCAGGTTGTCTAGAGTGGGTGACTCACTAGGCCCGTGGACATCTCCAGCATCTATCTGCAGATGACAGATGAGAGGGCACTGGCTGAGGCACAGCTAGGAAGAGATGGAAGTAAAGGAAATGAAAAGATTGATTTCAATGAATGCATAGAGAGGAAAAACCACCAGAAAGGTGATATTTGTGCTAAGGAACTTAGGACTTTCCTAGCTAAGACAAGAAAGAAGAAAACCTAGAGTCTTCTTGAGTATAGTACTGGAGGTGAGGTGGAATGTTCACAGAACAGATACCACGTAAGAGAGGATAGAACACAGATTTGAAGGGGAAGAGGTGTGGAGAGGAGTGGGTAGTGTAGTTTGAATGACAAGGAGCCATTCCTGCTGGAAGGAGGAGGACACTATTGGCTGTTAAAATGAAACAATGGGGAATGATGAAAGGAGTTTACAATGAAAATAACATGGTAAAGAACAAGCTTTCTTAAAAAAGGAGAAAGTGGTGGAGGATGAAAGGTGGAGGGACAGCCGAGACACTAGAGGTGAGGAAGGAGAATCAAGACAGTCCAAACAAGAGTAATTGCAAATTGAATCAGAGGCAACACAGAGAGAGCGAACAAACACAGATGGATTCAAAAGCCACTGTAACCAAGTAGGCGGTGATTGCATTTCTGACTCTGCCACTAGCCAGCTCTGGGCCTCTCAGAAAAGGGTTTCAACTCCCTGCTTAGGAACAATACTGGATTCACTCACGAGGTGGTTGTCACGTAACATAAAGTTCCCTATTTTCCATTTTAAAGTGCATAATCCGATGGCTTTTAGAGTAGTCATAATTTTGTGCAACATGGGCACCAATTCCAGAACATTTCCATCACTTCAAATGCAACCTTATCAACAGTTACTTCCCATCCCTTTGCCTCGGCCCCGCCAGCCCTTGCCAACCACAGATCTACTTTCTGTCTCTCTGGATTTGCCTGCCGTTTTTGAGTTTACATTCTAGTGGCAGAGAGAGGAAATAAATGAGGAAGCAAATAAACAAGACAATTGCAGATGGTGACAAGTTCTATGAATGAAAACAGGGCAATGATAGAGCCCAGCAACTAATTGGGGAAAGAGGCGAGACTTTAGGAAGGGTGAGCAGGGACGTGATCCTTAGAAAGAAGCCAATGCTGGCTGTGATGTGAGAGTGAGCAGGAGCCCCCAGTGCAAAAGCCTAGAAAAAAAAGCACCCCAAACAGAAGGAACAGCAAGTGCAAAGGCCTCAAGGGAGGTGCAGCATGCACAGTCAGATGGGGCCCGGTGGGGTTAAAAGAAGTGATGTCAGAGGGGTGAGCAGAGGGCAGAGCAAAGGATATTTTTTTAGAGGGAGAGAAAAATCATTTTCTGCCTGGCCCTCTCTTCCACACTCTGCTGCATCAGGTTACCAATCCACAAAGCTGCATTTGGCTGGGAGAGGTGGGCTGAAAATGCATCTTCAGGCAGCTACACAAAAAGAAATCATCAGAACTTTTGAAAGAAAATATGGAGAAAAATAACATCTCACAAAAATATTATTTCTCTTGGTTCTTTTCTGTGCTTCCAGAAGCAGACAAATTTACTTCTAAATGTTCCTGCTGAGTCTGACTTTCTTACTCGCCTTAGGAAGGCTGCATCTGGGCCAGCTGGGATGCAGGCTGCCTTCAGTCATGCTGGAGTTTCTCTGCGTAGACAGCGCAAGGGCAGGCAGAAGCTTGATTTCCCCACAGATCCCAGCAGCAGCCCCATCACCTTGATTGCTCCTAATCAGGGCGAACTGAGAAAAGCAAAGCAGGCACATCTGCTCTCCTTCTGACACTTAAAACTGGCAAAACTACTTTAAGTTTCATATGGAACCAAAAAAGAGCCTGTATAGCCAAGACAATCCTAAGCAAAAAGAACAAAGCTGCAGGCATCACGCTACCTGACTTCAAACTATACTGCAAGGCTACTGTAACAAAAACAGCATGGTACTGGTACCAAAACAGATATATAGACCAATGGAAAAGAACAGAGGCCTCAGAAATAATGCCACACATCTACTACCATCTGATCTTCAACAAACCTGACAAAAACAAGCAATGAGGAAAGGATTCCCCATTTAATAAATGATGTTGCAAAAACTGGCTAGCCATATGCAGACAGCTGAAACTGGACCCCTTCCTTACACATTATACAAAAATTAACTCAAGATGTATTAAAGACTTAAACATAAGGCCTAAAACCATAGAAACCCTAGAAGAAAACCTAGGCAATACCATTCAGGACATAGGCATGGGCAAAGACTTCATGACTAAAACACAAAAAGCAATGGCAACAAAGCCAAAATTGACAAATGGGATCTAATTAAACTAAAGTGCTTCTGCACAGCAAAAGGAACTATCATCAGAATGAACAGGCAACCTACAGAATGGGAGAAAATTTTTGCAATCTATCCGTCTGACAAAGGACTAATATCAGGAGTCTTCAAGGAACTTAACAAATTTACAAGAAAAAAAAACAACCCCATCAAAAAGTGGGTGAAGGATATGAACAGACACTTCTCAAAAGAAGACATTTATGTGGACAACATACATATGAAAAAAGCTCATCTTCACTGGTCATTAGAGAAATGCAAATCAAAACCACAAGGAGATATCATCTCATGCCAGTTAGAATGGTGATCATTAAAAAGGAAACAACAGATGTTGGAGAGGATGTGGAGAAACAGGAATGCTTTTACACTGTTGAAGGGAGTATAAATTAGCTCAACCACTGTGGAAGACAGTGTGGCGATTCCTCAAGGATCTAGAACCAGAAATACCATTTGACCCAGCAATCCCATTACTAGGTATATACCCAAAGGATTATAAATCATTCTACTATAAAGACACATGCACATGTGTGTTTATTGCAACACTATTCACAATTGCAAAGACTTGAAAGCAACCTAAATGCCCATCAATCACAGACTGGTTAAAGAAAATATGGCACATATACACTATGGAATACTATGCAGCCATAAAAAAATGATGAATTCGTGTCCTTTGCAGGGTCATGTATGAAGCTGGAAACCATCATTCTCAGCAAAATAACACAGGAACAGAAAACCAAATACTGCATGTTTTCACTCATAAGTGGGAGTTGAACAATGAGAACATATGGACACAGGGAAGGGAACATCATACACTGGGGCCTGTCAGGGAGTGGAGGGCTAGAGGAGGGATAGCATTAGGAGAAATACCTAATGTAGATGATGGGCTGATGGGTGCAGCAAACCACCATGGCCCATGTATACCTATGTAACAAACCTGCATGTACATGTATCCCAGAACTTGAAGTATGATTAAAAAAACAAACAAACAAACAAACCTGACAAAACCCTGCCATCAACGTGGTCATTCAACACCAATGAAAAGGTGTGTTTCAAGAATCCAATACATTGTCACAAACTGTAGTCGCCATGCTGACCCATAGATCTTCTTCCTGTACTGCAGTAATTTTGCACTCTTTGACTAACATCTGTTCAACTGCTCCAGCCTCTGGTAACTTCCATTCTGCCCTCTCCTATGAGAGTGAGTGTTAAATGTTCTCACCACAAACAATGGCTATGTGAGCTAATGCATATGTTATTTAGGTAGATTCAGCCATTACAGCATATACATATATATATATATATTCAGACATTAAAACATATAAGCATATATGGAGATATGCTTTAAAATATCAAGTTGCATGTGATAACTCCATACAATTTTATCTGTCAGCACTTTGAGAGGCCGAGGCAGGCAGATCACTTGAAGTCAGGAGTTCGAGACTAGCCTGGCCAACATGGCAAAACCCTGTCTCTACCGAAAATACAAAAATTAGTTGGGCATTGGGTGGACACGTGTAATCTCAGCTACCCGGGAGGCTGAAGCAGGAGAATGGCTTGAGCCCAGGAGGCAGAAGTTGCAGTGAGTGTGAGATCACAACACTGCCCTCCAGCCTGGGCAAAAGTGAGAATCCATCTTAAAAAAAAAAAAAAAAAAGTGCAAAAGTAAATTCCAAATACGGAATGCTCCAGTAGCAAAATTACGAATGCCGACATTGATCCATCCTCTCTTAAGAAGGAAACCACACACTGGTTTAAATCAGAATGAGATGTCTACATGTCTTAGTCAGAAACGTCCATAAAGAACGGTGCTGACTAGTCCTGCATTCTGCCCTTGTGGCATAGTTAGAAGCCTGAATTCAAGACCTAGCTTTGCCGCTTGTCATGCATTACACCTTCGACAAATACTTTGTTTAATAAATACATGTTAACAAGAAACTACTTACCACCATCATCTCTCTCTTGAGTTGATGCAAAAGCATCCTAGAGGGCCCTCTAGGTACATTTTGACCCCCTCCATCTGTTCCTCATGCTGCCATCAGAGCCATAAAATCCTCTCCTGCCTCCTCTCTCTGCAGATCCTACTTGGACTGTCAGATCAAGCCTCAGAATTACTTTCATTTTGTCCAGCAAGTCACACTTCATTTCGCTTCTGTGCCTTTGCTGGTTGTTCCTTCTACCTGGGGCATCCCTATCCCCTCAGCACTACCCTGTCTGTTTCACTGAGCCAGCTCCTCTCCCTCCATCAGGTCTCAGCTTTGGGAAACATCCCCTGACTATTCATCTGAATCAGTGACAATTCTTCAAAGTCCCATGACACCTCTTACTACACAACTCCCAGGATGTGGTAGCTTTTTTGTTTTATCTCCCAGCATACAGAATTCTATGAAAGCAGAACCTCTTGTTCACCATGGATCCTAAGTGCCTACGAAGTTATCTGGCAAAGAGTAAGTGCCATAACATTAGTTTTTGAATAGATAGATGAATGGATCGATTGAATGAATGGATAGGATGGATGGATGGAGGGAGGAAGGGAGGGAGGGATGGATGGATTGACAGACGGATGGATGATGAATGGCAAACTCAATGATAGTCTCTGAGTATAAAAAGGAGAAAGAGAAGAAAGCCTGTGTCTTCCAGGATCTTACAAAGAAGAAGCAACAAGAAGCAGCCACAAAGAGGCAATGTCACCTGAGTAGGAACATGTGAAAGAAGGGGAAGGTTAGCCAGCCCCTGCAAGAGGCTCATGACAGCTTCTAGCAGGAACCAGAACCTCAGCTGAGTCTTAAAGAATGAATAGAAAGGAGCAAGGTAAGGAAGAAGGAAGGGAAAAGGCAGCCTGGGCAATGTCAGGAATCAAAGGCCAGGGAGCCCCAGAATCCATACATTTGTGGGAAGCTAATTCTGTACAAAGAGAGCATCATATATGTGGCGTGTATCAGGTGATGAGGCTAAAGTACAGAATCAACAGAGGTCAGGGCTGGAGATTCCAATCAGATGGCCGTCTGCTTAAAATGGAGGCTAAATTCAGGAGAGAAGATGAAAGCATCGACCCAGTGCACATGCAGAAAGGAAGGACTCTGAGGAACACAGACGTTTAATTAACGGATAAGGGACAGAATGAAGAGAGGAGGAGGGACACATAATGGAAAGAGAGAAGGGCCAATCAGAGAAAAGGAGAACAAGGGAGAGTGCTGATGTGGAAGACAAGGGCAAGGGCAGTTGCAGAGTAAAGTGGGTGTGGCTAACCTCATCACTGCAGCAAAGATGGCATGACCTAACCAGAGCGGTGTCAGTGAAGTGCAGAGGTTAGGGAGAGCGGGAAGTCAGACAGTCAGACTGCACTACATGGAGAAGGACAGGGGAGGTGAGAAAACAGAACCAGTAAGAACTCCCCACTGATTCAAGAACCTCCATGGAGAAGGACAAGAGGAAGAGAGAAAAACTAAAAGCAGAACATAGAAAATGTAGGAGCAAGACAGAATTTCATTTTGGAATTGAGAATGCTTAGTCATCTTTGCAAGCTAAAAGGAAATTGTGAGGAGGGAACAAAAGATCAATGAGACCAGGGAGGAAGGGACAGGGGGTAAGAATGTACAGAAGTGGCTAGGGTCTCACACACACAGGTGAGGGGCTGGCCTGGTCAAGAGGAAAGTGATAGCCTCAGAGGGGGAAAACACACAGGGTGTGGAGGCAGGTAAGTATCTAGATAGGGTACTAAGAATGGAGATAATTAACTTCTCTAAGCTATAGTGTTCTTGTCTGCTGAAGGTGGAGCATGTACTTCCAGTGTGAAGTGGGCTCGTATGTGAGAGCACTATATAATTCTTGAAACTGTCCTTTGCTGTGACCATGTGGAATGTGAGTCTGTGAAGTTCAAACATGCCTGCAGAAATTCTCACATTTTAAATTAATTCAAGGAAATGAAGAGGTTTTCATGAAGATGAGCCATCTTAATCTCTATTTTTTCAGTCAAAAAATACATTAGATGAATCAAATGAGTGTTAACGGGGCCTCCCTCATCTCAAAATGTAAGCTCTGGCAGCACTGGACTGCTTACAGTAAGTCCAACCTAATGAAATGGGCATGTTTGCAAATCCAAACATGTTGATAGCAGCAATTTCATACAGTTTCATCTAAGAAGCCCCCTGACAGCCCAGGCCTTTACTCACCCAAAACCTTCATTCAAGCTGTGCTCCCCACTTTAAAAGTCACCTTCCCCTCCACCCCCATCCCTCCCTAAAGTGCCAGCTAGCTCCTAACCTTATTCTTTAAGGCACAATCTAGCCATCACTTCCTCTAAGATTTCCTTGAGAAGTGTATTAGTTATCTGTGCTACATAACAATATTACCACAAACTCAGCAGTCTGAACCAATATATATTCATTATCTCACAGTTTCTATGGGTCAGGAGTCAGGGCATGGCTTAGCTTGGTTTTTTGCAAAGCTGCAATCAAGGTATTGATCTTTGCTGAGTTTTCATTCAAAGACTACCCAGAAAAGGATAGGCTTTCAGGCTCATGTGGTTGTTGGCAGAATCCATTCCCTTGCAGACTGTTGAAACTGGACCTCACTTTCTTGCTGGCTGTTGGTTGGAGGCCACCCTCAGTTCCTTACCACCTGGGCCTCTCCATGGAACAGTTCACAACAAGGCCACTCACTTCATCAAAGACAGCAAGGAAGAGTCAGCTGGCAAAATGGACATTACACTCTTAGGCAACATAAATATGGAATATCTTTGCTGTTTTCTATGGTTAAAAGGAAGCCACAGGTTCTCCTGGGGAGGTGATTACACAAGGACATCAGCACAGAAGGTGGGGAAAAGCAGGAGCCATCAGAATTTATCTACCACAGCCAACAAGGCTGAACTATGGATCTTCCTCTGTGTTGTCGTGGCCCCTTTTTTAATTACACAATCACAGTGGTTTTCTGCTTACATATTTTTCTCACCCATTAATTTGTGAGCTTTCTTCTGGGAGACATCATATCTCACTCATTACATTGTCTTAACCAGTACAGTGCCTGGCACATAGCAGACACTCAATATGTACTCGGTAAATTCACCAATTAATGGCATTGCTGGCAAATTGACTAATCACTGGACAACCTAGACCAAAAAGTATATTATAAGATGCATCAATTTTCAGTAAGGCTTGGGTAGGATAAATCCAATTATTACATCCCACAGTTAAATTACAAAATTAACAGTGGATGAATGAAATAATTAAAGGATAGTGCACTAAAGAGCAGAGATATCAAATGAGATTGTTTGATACTGCCTCAAAGACTGGATTCTGGTCTGTGTTTGTGAGGTGTGCATTCTCCTTTCAGAATTAAACCACCCAGCAAGAAGTTACCTTACATATGAGAGTTTTGAAGCTGGTACTTCTAATCTTCGTTATTAAAAGAGAGAAAGACCAAAAACAAGAGTAAGAGAGGATAGAAAGAGAGAGAGAACAAGAAAGGACAAGAATGAGAGCAAGAACAAAGGAGAGAGATATCAAAATATTATAAGATACTTAGTGCACAAAATGTAAAATACTCCAGAGAAATAGATAGGGCTTATAGAAGAAAGGAAGTGAAAGAGGGGCAAACTCAGCTTCCAAAGTAAAGTGACTAAATCAGAAGGTTAACTCATATCGCTGCCTGGGAATCGGTGAGTCCTGGCCTATAGTAAAAAATAATTCTCTTTCATGCAATGTCTACTCTATTGTAGGCACAGGGCTAGGAGCTATGGATATGGTAGTGATAGATAAACAAGATCACCACACTTATAAGGCATATACATTAGCACTGCTGGAGACTAACCAAAATAATAAATAAATCACCACAATGGTTTCAAACTGCGATTCTCTATCCAGGAATAAACATGGCAATAATGATAAAAGCCATTCTCTCTATTCGCTAATTTTACTCTGTCAGCCAGTTATCTAGACTTTGTGACCATGTTATTTTCAACTATAAAGTATGGCTGCCAATCCCTATCTTCCAACTCAGCATGAGGGTTAAATGAGTTAATAAAAATAGAACAAGTGGCACAGCAAGTGACATTGAGAAGACCGTCAAAGCTTTTGCTATGCTTTCCCAATTTAATTGTCCAATGACATTTTCAATTTAGGTGCCCAGCATTGTGCTGGACCATTAGTAAGTGGCCAGTGTACATGAGTTGAGCTCTGAGGCTGGGTATCTCGACAGGGGATGCAGGCAGCATTGCTGCTTCATGCAGATGCCTGTTCCCATAAAGAAAACCATTCTCTTTTTATTTTACAAGCCCAGGGGGTTATTAAATTAAATAGTTCCCTTGCTAATAGCCAACCAGAGTATCACCACCCCCAAGCCATTCATGCTAAAATTACTAACAACCTTATCGATTCTGAAACCCAAATGGATACACAGACAAATCAACAAAGCAATATGTCTACATGGTATTGTTGTACAAAGGAGGAAAAAAAAAAACTGTCAGGGGACCTGGTTTCTAGAAGTAATGTGCCATTGACTCATTGTGTGATCTTTGGTGGAAGAAAACATTTTCCCTCTTTGGGTCAAAGTTTGCTCCTCTTTAAATAGAGTAAATTAGAATACATGCTTGGATAGTTTCCTCATTTTAATGAATGGTTTATAGAATTATTTTTTCTCTCTGGAAAGAGAAAGCGAGCTGGTGAGGTGAAAATCACTAATGCTGTCTAGCACATAATTCGGGTGCTTTTCTTGCAGATACGTGGTGGGATGACTATTTCCTCCCCTGATGAAGTTAAATATGTCCATTTGACTTGTTTTGCCCATGAAATGTGAACAGAAGTGACAAGTACACTTCCAGGCATAAGGTTTAAGGAACCGTGCATGAATCATCTCTCTATCTTTTTCCCTCTAACATGAAAATCAGCATCTCAAAAATATTTGAGATGGTGGCTGCTCCATCAGCCTGGCCCCTGAATGGCTACGGTGAGCAGAGTTCTCCTTGCCAACCCATATAAGTGTGCTGAGATTGTGAGGTTGTTGTTACTGCAGCACAACCAACCTATCTTGACTGATGCAGTGAGCGACAATGAGAGAGAGGAGGATCATCCATTTCCAAAGCAAATGATTCTAGTCAAACAAGCGATCAAAGAAATCAAGAGCTGAAATTGTCTTGAATTAAATTCAGGGCTCAGATCTCAGAACAGGTCACCAGATTGTGAAAAGGGTCCCTAGAATACCTCTAGAACTTATATATGCAGACCCTAATTCTCCAGAAACTTCCAGGCCTGGAATATTCTGTGATACAGTGATGTTGTGGTTCAATCTGGGAAGACGTGGATTATCCATGTATGAGTCTGTTTACATGCTGCTGATAAAGACATACCAAAGACTGGGCAATTTACAAGAGAGAGGTTTAATGAGACTCACAGTTCCACATGGCTGGGTAAGCCTCACAATCATGGCAGAAGGGAAGGAGAAGCAAGTCACATCTTACATGGATGGCAGCAGGGAAAGAGAGCCCTTGTGCAGATAAACTCTTATTTTTAAAGCCATCAGATCTCATGAGACCCATTCACTATCAGGATAACAGAAAGGGAAAGACCTGCCCTCATGATTCAGTCATCTCACACCAGGTCCCTTCCACAAGATATGAGAATTATAGGAGCTACAAGATGAGACTTCAAAGGGGACACAGAGCCAAACTATATCAATCCACAAGAGGGAGCATTGGAGTATCTGAATCATGTGTATCTCTAATAGGTTGGACAGCTTGTGTGTGCTCCTGGGCAGTTGTGCAAAGGAATAGATAAAGTTGACCCACGGCATCTTTAAGTGCTTGGTGCCTAGCAGCAGACCAAGACCATCTGGAGAGGAGGGCTGGTAAACTTTTCAAATTCTGACAGTCTAAATTTGAGATTCAATTATGCCTAGGAAAGATAACCCAGCAAAAGCCACGTTACTGGAGATCTGTCTAAATAGCAAACAATAACAGGGAGAGGGGTGACTTTGTATAAAAGATGAGTGTGATTGTGAGCAAGGTATTTATCTTTCCTTGAATTAGACCAGTGCCATGAGCCTAGAGGGAATGGGCTTAATAAATGGTGGCGGGTGGAATGTAGGTTAGCTCCAGAAGGAGAACATTTCGGTGAGGGTTATGAAACACCAGAGTAAGTGACTGATGAGGCTGTGTCATTTATTCCCCCAAAAAGATCACTGGGAAGAAGATGGAAAGTCTTTGTCAAAGTCAGATGTTGAGGAACAAGTCCAGGCCTAGTCAGGTGGGAGCAGAGGTTGAGGGGTCTCAAAGTGGGAAGTGAGGGGCAAAATCGCACTCCCCTTTCTACCCAGGTTTTCAAGAAAAAGAAATCAGATTAATAGCAAAGAAGATGAAGGTCAAAATATCACCTTTTTAAAACATAACTTTAAACTGATGGACATATCTAAAAGACCAAATAGACCTGTTAAATGAGCTGCAGAATGGGACCTACTTGTCCTCTGGTCCCAGACAAGGGTGACCTGGGACAGCCTTTGTGCTGCATGCAGAGACAGAGCACTGGAAGAGTCCTCGGCATCATGCTCTCTGCATGCAAATCACTCTCTATGGGGAAGGTAAAGTCTGAGCTGAACATGCCCAATTTAACCTTATCTATCCTCCATTCAGAGAGGTCACTATTGTGCCTGGGACATAGTAAGCAAAAAATCAAAGAACGTCACATCCAGTGGGCTCCCAACATGGAAGAAGGAGCAGGAAAACCCCTCCCAGACATCATGCTCCCTGCCTTTTCTCCCTGTCTTCTTCTCATTCATGATATCAATGTGTTGTGCCCAACACCTTCATATTCATCATTTTACTTAGTCTTCTTACAGCCATGGATGGAAGGTATTACTACCATACACAACCCATAGATGAGGAAACCGAAGCTGTGAGTGGTGATCAGCTGGTGGAGAGAGAGCCAGGAGTGGTACCCAGGGCTTCTTATTTCACCTTTTTCATCCTTTTTTCCATTGCTTTATGCATGAGTCCCACAAAAGAGTAGACTCTTACCCAGGAAAAAATCTTATCAATAACTGGTCACAATTTAGGCATTCACATTTATATTAAATTCTTTTTCACCCCTAAAAGCCAACACTGACCATAAGACCCCACGATGGTTTTGGAGAATGGTACAAGTGTCAGAGAGACACAAAATAGGAAAAGAAGACAGAATCTTAGATGCCCACATTTCTGACCTCTTTATTTTACAGACAAAAGAGATGCTGAAGAGAAAAGGCAAGGAGTTTGCTCGGGCACCCAGCTGGTGAGCCCCAGGGTTAGGAGCTGAACCTCACAGTTGTGACTCTGCATCCTTTCCTCTTTACCACTTTTCTTTGCTAGAACACAGGCACCCATGGGCCTGACACACACTGAGATGCACATGTGCACCTTGGCACCGGCCCTGCAAGATTGTGGAGCTGAGCCAGAGCTCACACACCCATCCCCCAGGTGACCTTGGACACTGAGTCTCAGTGGTTTTCTTACTCCGAGGCAAAAACCCTCATGATATCTGATATGCTTTGGCTGTGCCCCCACCTGAATCTCATCTTGAATTGTAGTTCCTATAATCCTCATGCGTTGTGAGAGGGACCCAGTGGGAGGTAATTGAATCACGGGAGCGGTTACCCTCATGCTGTTCTTGTAATAGCGAGTGAATTCTCATGAGATCTGATAGCTTTATAAGGAGCTTTTCCCCTTTTGCTGGGTACCTCTCTTTCCTGACACCACGTGAAAGAGGATGTGTTTGGTTACCCTTCTGCCATGATTGTAAGTTTTCTGAGGCCTCCCCAGCCCTGCAGAACTGTGAGTCAACTAAATCTCTTTCCTTATAAATCACCCTATCTCAGGTATGCCTTTACCAGCAGCATGAGAATGGACTAATACAATATCAGAACGAACCAGTTTGCTCCCAAACTTTTTGATGTGAGGGAGAATAACACAAGTAACTAAACAGAAGAAATGTTTGGAGTTTGGGTGGCTTTTGCACAGTGGAGTGTGTCCAGGGAATGTGGATGTTATTGATTCTGTGCATAATTAGACCATTTACTGTGCTTTCGTCCAGGGCTTAGGTGGCGCTGCCCTTGTTCCCTGCAGCCCCGGCCAGATTTATGGCTTGAAAAGATTTTTTAGTCCCTTTTATTTGTATGCGTATCTAATTTGTGACCAAGATGGCTCAAGTTTAAAGTCAGTCCTGGGGCCCTGGAGAGCACCTCATTCATGAGCCCGAGGGAAAGGCCCCAGGGCCAAGCCAATGAAGAGATGGGACTTGCTTCTGACTGACCTACATGCTGCTGTCCGACAGGCTTTGGAAGCACACTTCAATACTTTTCACATGAGGAGAGTTTCCATTTTAAGTTAATAAACCCCCTCAAGGAAGGAAATGTAGCGGAGCATACAAACAACTCATGACTGAAACATTTTGGTCCAGAATTTTGTCCTCAAACTTGGTAATAATGCAGCAGGAGGAAAAGAAAATGTCAATGGATGTGTTGCTCCAGTCAGTGGAAGATTTCATTTGCTTAACACTTGCTGGGTCTGTGCCTTCGTGCCTGATAAT
Organism: Papio anubis; assembly: GCF_008728515.1. Taxonomy (NCBI): domain Eukaryota; kingdom Metazoa; phylum Chordata; class Mammalia; order Primates; family Cercopithecidae; genus Papio; species Papio anubis. The sequence goes on along the minus strand of NC_044983.1, from coordinate 131,096,949 downwards.
GTTGAAGATCCCACCAAGTCAGGGAATGTCCACCTACTGTGCGTATGACACCATGGAGGGAGGAGAAAGATGGGAGACACAGAAATGGAGAAAGAGGGAAAGAAGCGAAACACCACTGCAAGGTGAACAGCCTGGGTTACTAGCAGAAAAAAATAAGTCAGTCTGTAAACATTTATGAAGATCTGTGAGGGACACTACCTTTACCCTGGAGCTAACCCATGACCCGGAGAGCAAAACTCTTGCCTTTACAGAACACATATTCTTGTGGAATGAGAAGAGCTATCAGCAAGTAAGCAAATCATTTCATGGAGTGTGTTAGTCTATTCTCCCACTGCTATAAAGAAATGCCTGAGACTGGGTAATCTATAAAGAAAAGAGGTTTAATTGGCTCATGATTCCACAGGCTGTACAGGAAGCATAGTAGCATCTGCTCAGCTTCTGGCGAAGCTTCAGGAAACTTACAGTCATGGCAGAAGGCAAATGGGAAGCCAGCACTTCACATGGCCAAAGCAGGAGGAAGAGAGAGAGAGGAAGGAGGTGGTACACACATTTAAACAACTAGATCTCATGAGAACTCACTATGGTGAGACCAGCACAGAGGGAATGATGTTAAACCATCCATGAAAATCCACCCCCATGATCCAATCACCTCCAACAAGGTACCACCTTCAACACTGGGGATTACAATTTGATGTGAGATTTGAGCAGGGACACAAATCCAAACTATATCACCTAGTAATCAGTGCTATGGTAAAAAAGAACTCAGGCAATTCTAATTAAGAATACCTGGTCGGGAGGGAAGGGGAGATTGGAGAAAGAGTCAAAGCAGTGACTGAGCTGAGCCCTTAATTGTGAAAAGGAGCCACCATTCAACTGTGAAAGGGAAAAAAATTTCCAGTTGAAGGGGAGAGGAGTTGTCAGAGTTCTGAAGTGAGAATGGATTTGGTGTGTTGGACAAACAAGAGGAAGGCCAGTTGGACTGGAGTGAAATGAGGAAGGAGACAGTTGTCAGAAGGGAAATCAGTGCAGTGCGCTTGGGTGGCCCCGGGTGCTGGGTCAAGGCAATGAGACCCATTCCGGATACAAGCCTCTGGGGTGACCCTGCCTTGGTCAGCACTGACTCAGTATCAGACACGGTGTCTTTAGGATAGAGATGGGGTGCCTCTGGCTGAGCTACATGGGGAAGCAGGAGCAGAGGAGAAGCAGGAGGCTTGGGATTCTCAACCCTGGCTGCATGTTGGAATCCCCTGGAGCTTTAAGAATACCGATAGCTTAGTGTCACCCTCAAAAATTCTGACTTACCTGGTTAGGTGTTCAGCTTGCTATTTGTATTATCACTCCTGTGATTCTAGGGTGCAGCTAAGATTGTAAACTACACCTAAATGACAGAGAGGAGGAAAAAGGTTTGGAGAAGACAGATTCATAATCATAAGATAGCTCTCATCCCCAGAGCTTCTCCCTCCCACTGCAGACTAGATGTTCTCCAAGAATCCATCTGCCCAACTCTAAAATACTCACTGATTCTTTCACTTTGAATAAGACATGAAACCCTCGTGTACACCTGTGAGGCTGAGCCAGAATGAACCTAGAGGGCTACAGCCGGGATGTGGGAAAATAATCCACATCTTTCCTTCCTACTGCATAACTCCTGCATCTTACAATGCCACCAAGAGGGGATTTAAAAACAGGACCTGCAAATCCCCCCAATGTGCCAATCTGGCACACCAAGGCCAGAAGTTTACGTACTGGCTCCAATGTGAACGAAGACAAGGCAGCTGTGCACACACTCTCCTCTTCACATTTTCCCATGTACACAGCTCCCACCTCCAGCTCTTGCACCACATTTTCTACTGGGGTCAATATGACCCTCTTTCTCTTTATGTTGTGACCCACTTTGAGGACAGACACTTACCCTCATCATCTGGTCATTCTTCTCAACGTAATATATAGCAAGTTACAGATGCCATCACGTGCACACTGTATGAAATAAGAAATGTGCCCCTCCTTAAGTGGACAGTGTTAGAATTGAAAGTGATATGGTTTGACTGTGTCCCCATCCAAATCTCATCTTGAATTATAACCCCCATAATTCCCATGTGTTGTGGGAGGGACCTAGACGGAGATAATTAAATCATAGGGGTGGTTCCCCCATACTGTTCTCTTAGTAGTGAATAAAGTCTCATGAGATCTGGTGGTTTTATGAGGAAAAACCCTTTTTGCTTGGTCCTCATTTTCTCTTGTCTGCCACCATGTAAGACATGCCTTTGGCCTTCCACCATGATTGTGAGGCCTCCCCAGCCACGTGTGACTGTGAGTCCATTAAACCTCTTTTTCCTTATGTATTACCCAGTCTCGTGTATGTCTTTATCAAAAGCGTGAAAACAGACTAATACAGAAAATAACCTCAAAAATTAGGCTTTTGACAATTGGGGAAATCAAAACCCAGGGAGAGTAGTAACAAGCTGCCTTTACATTGGGCTTTGCCATTTGCACACTCACATCCATTTTCTGATGTACTGTTCATGCTCCACCCACGTGGCAGTGCTCTTCTCATTATCTACATTTGAAAATAAGAACTGACCTGGTGTGGTGGCTCACGCCTGTAATCCCAGCACTTTGGGAGGCTGAGGCAGGTGGATCACAAGGTCAGGAGATAGAGACCATCCTGGCTAACACAGTGAAACCCCGTCTCTACTAAAAATACAAAAAAATTAGCCAGGCATGGTGGCAGGTGCCTGTAGTCCCAGCTACTAGGGAGGCTGAGACAGGAGAATGGTGTGAATCCAGAAGGTGGAGCTTGCAGTGAGCCGAGATCACGCCACTGCACTCCAGCCTGGGTGACAAGGCGAGACTTCGTCTCAAAAAAAAAAAAAATTAATTAATTAAATAAATAAATAAATAAATAAATAAATAAATAAAATAAGGAGATCATGCCTGTAATCCCAGCACTTTGGGAGGCCGAGGTGGGCGGATCACGAGGTCAGGAGATCGAGACCATCCTGGCTAACACGGTGAAACCCCGTCTCTACTGAAAAATACAAAAACCTAGCCGGGCGAGGTGGTGGGCGCCTGTAGTCCCAGCTACTCGGGAGGCTGAGGCAGGAGAATGGCGTGAACCCGGGAGGCGGAGCTTGCAGTGAGCCGAGATCGGGCCACCGCACTCCAGCCTGGGCCACAGAGTGAGACTCCTCCGTCTCAGAACAAAAAAAAAAAAAAAGGAGAACTAAGGATCGCAGAAGTTAGCTAACTTGTCAAATGCTGCTAGCTTAGAGGGAGCCATGACCCCATCCAAACAGTCTGACAAAAATTCTGTTCTTTCCACTACTCAAGGGTCTTGTATTTTGGCTGTGACCTCAAAAGAAAGCTGACCATTCACAAAGTTAGATTTAAAAAAATTCTTTAGGCCAAGTCACTTCCCTTAGCAATACAAAACCAAGTTCTTTGGCTTCTAAAAATCTGGGTAATGGCACATCACACAACATTTCATCAGGGGAGTTCAAGGGAATACTTGGAATTAAAAACAAATAAACAAATAAACCTTAGAGAATAGTATTAGGAGAAAAACAAATGAAGTCAACTCTTTGCAACAGTGTTTTCCCTTTGTGTCAGCAATTCACTGTTTCCTGATATGTGTGCATGACCAAGCTCGTTAACCATGTTGGAGTTGAGTGCTCGCGCCACGGAGCATGATTTATTTCACTTTGGTTTCATATCTTCTGCAGATCAAGGCTTTCTTTACATATTACATTTTGCATTTTAAGAAAACGCAAAACGATTATGTGTTTTGTGAGTTGCTAGGTTTTGTTCTTTTTTTCCTCTCCAATCTTGCTAATGTTGAAAAAACCATTCTGACTCCCTGGCGCTATCCTCCACGGCTGTAAAATCACAAATCAGGCATAATAATTGTGTTCTCCTTAAGGATGCACCCAAGCATTTCAGCCAGCCTAGTGTACCAGTAATGAAATTTGCATTGTGCTTACAAAACTGTGGTATTGATATAAATGGACTTTTGTGGCCGAATGACTGAGCAGCAGTTGCTGGACCTTGGTGTGTATGAGCGCTTATTCTATTCCTGGGTCCCTGAAAAAGGCCAGCATGGACCTCCCTGAATAACCATGATAGTAGGAGAGGACTGAAGCAGCTAGTGTTGCTGCTCATCGCAGTGAGAAATTTGTCTGGACCCAAGCCACTTCCTTTTCTCTGTTCTCTTTACCCTCCCCTTTCCCACAGCCACAGGCCTCAAGTCATTCATTCACTCAGGCTCCCTGCAGGAGGATGTTACTGAATGCCTGCAATGAGTGGGCAACTGCAGAGATCGCTGCCTGAACCCATGACCAGACATGAGGGTCAGAGGGATGGATGGGGATATAGTTCAGCCCCATAGCATATATGAGAAAATATTCAGATGTTTTACTCAACAGCAAGCTCAAAGTGAGGCTGCCTCTCTCTATCGTGAGAACTAACATTTCATGTGCTGCTGTCTTGACATCTTTGATCTTGATAGGACCCCAAAGACCTAACCATGAGTCACCCTGCTCTCCCCAGATATGACCGTCATTCAGGAGGAAAGGTTCCCCACTCAGCTAGTTTCCTTCATCCACCAGACATGCCGCGCTGCACCCACCCACTCCTCAGCCTAACAGGTTGCTTCTCCCTGCCAGCCATTGAATCATTCAAACAACCAATCATGTACATCCTCCCATGTGAACCAAGGGTTGACCTGTCCTCTTGTTACTACAGAGCCCACCTCCCACAGTCCCTCCTGGCCCATTTATTTCCGCCGCGTGGCTCCGCATAGCATGCGGCACCCTCCTCTTTGGGCTCTGGGTGTATGTGAGTAATAAACCGCCGTCAGTCTCATCTGTCCCGTGTCAGGCATTGTGTGTTTGGCTGTCATGCATTATTTAGGGTGGGGGATCCTCCTCTCACTAATGGGATGAAATGGAGGCAAGCAAAACATCGCTTTCCAAAAATCCCCACAATTCCATTTTAGATTCACTGATAGAGAACAAGGAGTGTGGTTACTCTGATCTGCATTCACCTGGTCAAAATGTACCTAGAGTCCAGTTCAGGCTTTTTCAGGGACATGGATAGAGCGGGAGGTCATTATCTTTAGCAAACTAACACAGGAACAGAAAACCAAATATTACATGTTCTCCCTTCTAAATGGGAGCTAAATGATGAGAACATGTGGACACATACAGGGGAACAACACGCACTGTGGACTTTCAGAGGTTGGAGGGTGGGAGGAGAGAGAGGATCAGGAAAAAATAGCTAATGGGTACTAGGCTTAACACCCGGGTGATGAAATAATCTGAACAACAAACCCCATGACACAAGTTCACCTATGTCAGAAACCTCACTTGTGGCCCTGTATATAAAAGTTAAGAAAAAGGTGTATATTTAGGGAAAGCTGTCGGTAAGCTGGAGCGTGCCCAGACACTGGCACACACTGCTCAGCTGGATGGGAGGGTGTCAGGGAGACACACTCAGACTGGACTCCTTAGCTTGGTAGTGAGTTGGGGGGAATAGAGCAAGACTGCAGAGTAGGAGATCTGGGTGCATTGCACAGTAGGGAGCTATAGCAGAGGCTCACTGGCCCTGTCCCCAGCTTCTGCATGCTCCTCCCCAAAGGAGTCACACCTAGAATGTTATTCAAAATACGATCCATGGGTTACTGGAGCCACTTCACACAAACTGACAGCCAACAGTTTAGGGCCTTGGAGCAGTGCATCACCCACTGAGGGGTGTGAGGGTATGAAAGCTCCCTTGCCTCAAGGTGGGACAGACTCCAAGAGTAGTTACACTCCAGGGCTCCCTTGGGCATTGGCTCAGCCGAGGGCTCTCCTGAAGCTGCACAGACCTTGCTCACTCTGCTTCTATGTGGGTTTCTCGAAGGCACTTCCTTGATAAATCTCTCTCTCTCTCTCTCTCTCTCACACACGCACACACACACACACACACACACACACAAATCTCCATCCCAGAGAAACCTGGAGAACCTACATCAAGTCAGCATCAGGGCCTTGGCTCTATCAAAGAAACAGATAATGCACTGGAACCTCAGACCAACATGAATGGACAGAGAGGCAGGCCAGGCTGAAAGAAGGGGCACCAGACAGAGCAAACAAAGTTTTAACCAAGAAATTGTAACCTAGGGAGCTGACGCATTGTCACAGGGATCCTTACAGGGCCACTAGGACCCTGAGGTGGGAAACAGGCTAATAAAAAAAAGTACTTAAATGTAGAAGGGATCAACTCAGGTTTGTTCAAATATATTTCCTGGGAATCCAAGCTGATTATCTTATGGAAAAGAAAAAGAAGCAAAGTAACTAAATTCTAATATTTGAATAATATCCATAAATAAGAAATTATAAATGTTCTCTGGGATTCCATGGGTGTAATGGGATCAATATGTGGAATGAGGTGAAGATGGATTCACTCTTGATTTAAGGAGGATCAGTCTAAGAGTCATGGCTGTTCAAAGATGGCATGGCCCCTCAGAAGTTAATAAGTATTTGGTCACTAGAAGTGGAGCACAATTTTTAGAGATATTATTGAGGGCATGAAAGCATCTCTTAAAAGGATGTGGAATTAGATAACTTGTAAGATCCACTCCAGCTAAAGACTAATAAATCATAGTGTCTCACTCTTCTCCCAGCTCCACCGGGTTCCAGGGGAAATAGACCAATGCTTCCAGCCCAGTTTATTTCCCTTGGGGTTTCTTTAGCACTTTCAAAAAATTCAATAGATAAACAACAACAACAACAACAACAAAAACCCTAAAAAATGAAGAGTATGCTAAAACAATGGACACAACTTCTTTATATTACAAACTTTATAAATAATAATTGAATGGTCAGAGTAAGGAAAAAAACATTATTTTGCTACTACAGATTATGTAAAAAAAAAAAAAAAGAAAAACAAACAAAAACCAAAAAACAAAACATCAATTTAAAAGGAAAAATTGCTCTTCCCAAAATAGGTAAGTAGGCAACGTTACACTGACAGTTTTGCTGTGAACAGGTAAGAACTTCATTACATGCTAGTCTTGCTTCACAGACTGCTGTTTGGGAAATTTTGCTCTTAAAAATACCTCCACTAGAGTCTCATTGTGTGGCTGTTTCTGGCTTTCATGATCTAAAGGATGTCTTTAGGTAATATATTTAGGTAATAAAAGGAGGTCTCTTTCAAACTTTTATAACTAAATGCAACTTCCCAACAATAATCAAGTGAAATCTATTTTGCCTCCTGCAATACTTCACTTATCATTAGTTCCTTGAGTTTATAAAACATTTTCACATCCCTTATTTCACTGGATGCTCACGACAACCATATGTTGGTAGGCAGAACTGTATCATTATTGCGTGTTTACGTGTAGCTGGGTCCTAGCTGGGTGTGAGATGTTCAGTGTGTGAAGCTGGACAACCTTCTCCTCATCTAGGTCTGTTTATTTGCATTGGGTGCACTTACTCTTGGGAAATGACTTTGTAATATATCCTGCCCGAGTATAGAGGGGGAGCTCAGGAAAGCTTTTCTAGAGGAGCATTTGCTGGAGAAAAAGTGGTCTAGGTGTTCTAGGCAAAGAAAAAGCGAGTAGTCAGGCAAGCTTCCCAGAGAAGGGAAGGAGAAACACAAGAAGTGTTGTAGGAAGAAAGAGCAGCAGGTGGGACAGGCCACAGGCAAGAGAGCTGCAAGATGTTCCAAGAGTTAGGCAAGATGAGAAAAGCTGGGAGAGAAAGCCAGAGAGAGAGGAAAGCTCACACCACACCTCAATGACTCCTCTCCCCTGCAACCGTCTATCCTCCTGTCTTCTCCAGAGCCATAAATGGGACCAAGTATCCTGTTTCTCAGTCCAAAACCTGGGCCATCTCCCTTGCCATCTGCTTTTCCACAGCCCCTCACCCACCACCAGTCCCCGGGTACCTTCCATCCACTTCCAGAGCTGCACTTGGGGATGAGCCACCTAACGAGGCTTCAACCTAAAGGGGTGTCTCCAATGCCGACCTTCACCCTAATGGGGTTCCCCAAGGCCAACCTTTGCCTTTTTCCAGTCCACATCCACAGAGCAACCTAAGTGATATTTTAAAGACAAACCTTATCAATTCACTCCCTATGTAAAGCCCTTCAATGCTTCTCCCTTTGTTTAGAATAAAATCCAGGCTTTGTACAGTCAGCCCCTCCTTGTCACTCCACCTTGCCTCACATCATCTCTGCCCTACTGGCTCACTGCGGCCTCTCTCACTGCCACCTGGGTTCTCAGATGCACCACACTGCGTCCCTGGTCATGTTGTGCCTGGCCCAGAGCCCTTCCCTCTCCTCGCTCCTCCTGTTAGCTCATCTCCCAGCTGTCAGCTAAGGCATTATTTCCTCAGGGGAAGATTTCTCTGTCCCTAAACTAGGTTAGCAATTTAGTAATCCCACTCACCATCGTTTGCTTTCATAACACCAATAACTTCTCATCCTTTACTTATCTCTACTGGAATGAAATCATTATTTGTGTCTTTCTCTTTGACTCAAGCATAAGTTCCCAGGACAGGAACCATATCTGGAAGAACAAAATGAGAGCCATGTATACCCAGGGCCAAGCCCAAGGACTAGTGCATTCTAGGGGCTAAATAAATGGTTTGGGAAATAATTTTAAAAAATAGAAAAAGAAAATTTATTTTAAAAGGATCAAGAAAGACATGTCTACTAAAGAATTCGAATGATTCAGGATTATAAGGAGGACTATAGATGAAGGGTTTTAAGGATCTGGAAGCTTTTCAATTCAGAGACAGATGGAGAGTGGACTGGCTAGGCATGGAGACACAGGTTAGAAGAATGCTAGTGTGGTGTGCTGAGTGGAAATTACTGAGGCCTCAAAGTGGGCAGTGGTCACTGAGCATATATTGGACAAAAGAATGAAGGGCAATAAAATGGATAGAGTTTGCAGAACTCATCAGTTGGCTAGAGTCCACAGGTCCAACAGGGGCAGAGTCAGGACATAATTGGAACTTGGGCAAATGGCAGGTCGGTGATGCCTTGATCCAAGATAATGGGACCAGGAGCAGTAGGAGGCTTATAGGATGCATTAGTTTCTGGAGGCTGTGGTGACAAATGGCCACAAACTGGGGGGCTGAAACAACAGAAACATGATCTCTCATTGTTTTGGAGGCCAGAAGTCTGAAATAGTTTGTTAGCAGGGTTGGTTCCTTCTGAAGGCTTCCAGAGAGTATATTAGTCAGGGTTCTCCAGAGAAACAGAACCAAAGGATAGATACATACACATATAGATACACAGATAGGTGGAGATATAAAGAGATTTTCTATGAGGAATCAGCTCACATGATTATGAAGGCTGAGAAATCTCACAATCTGCTGTCTACACATTCAAGACCCAGGAAAGCCAGTGGCGTAGTGCCAACCAGTCCATGTCTGAAGGCCTGAGAACCAGAGGAGCTGATGGGGCAAGTCCAGTTTCAGGGCAGGAGGAGACCTATGCCCCAGCTCAAGCCGTCAGGCAAAAGGAACGTATTCTCCCTTCTTCCTCCTTTTGTTCTATTGAGGCCCCAGTGGATTGGATGGTGCCTACCCATACTGGGGAGGGCCATTTACTTGACTGAGTCCACTGATTCAAATGCTAATCTCTTCCAAACACCCTCAGAGATGCACCCACAAATAACGTGTAATCAGACATCTAGGCACCCAATGGCCCAGTCAAACTGAAACATGAAATTAACCTTCACAGGGAGAATCTGCCCATACCTCCTCCCTAGGTGCTTGTGCTTCCTGGTGTTCCTCAGCTTGTAGACACATCACTCCAATCTCTGCCTTTTTCTTCATATTGCCTTCTCCCCTCTGTGCCCTTGTGTCCCAAAATGTCCTTTCCTTTCTCGTATAAGAACACATGTCATTGGATCCAGGATGATCTCATCTCTTGATATCCTTAATTTAATCACATCTGCAAAGACCCTTCTTCCAAATAAGGTCACAGCCACAGCAACTGGGGGTTAAGACTTGGACATATTTTCTGAGGGGACATAATTCAACTCACTACTCAGGAAATGTGTAAATGTTGACTCTCACAGGCCTGTTGTGTCACCTCTTAAAGGCATGGGATAAAGAGCTGGCTGACTGGAGATCATTCAAGATCAGAGTGAGCTGAGGTTAAAAAAGGAAGACACTAGGAACTAGAAAGTCTACCCAAGAGAAACAGACAATATTCTATGGGCATCAGAAAACTGTAGACTAACTGCAGAACTGTACCTAAGAAGCTCATTAAGACATTTAATCCCCAACCATTTCTTGCTCAATAATAAATTTACTCCACATAGTCACATCACAACTACTTTTGAATGCCCTTTGATATCCAGGATAAATCTGGCATGAAATAATATACCAACTATGCTGCTGGAACTGTTCAGCTTCAGTATCTTGAAACTAGAAAGTATTGACTCAATCATTAGGATAATTCATCTTTTGTTTAGCCGTTTACTCCTTAAAGAATGATTTACTGAGCAGTCTAGGACATGCCAAGCACTATGTAAGGTCAGAAGATGCAAACGTGACTCAGCCAGATTCTCTCCCTCAGAGGATCACTGCAGAATGGGGTTCTCACCTTCAGTACTACTGACATTTTTAGTCAGCTTATTCTTTGTTGTGGGGAGGTGCACTGTGCATAGTAGGATGTTTAGCAGCATCTCTGGGCTGGAAACATTGAATGCCAGTAGTAACGCTGCCCCTCAGATGTGACAACCAAAGATATCCCAAATATTGCCAAATATTCCCTGGGCACAAAATTGCCCCAGGTTGCTAGCAATGGCCCTAGGGTGATAGGGGTGGCACTGGACAGCTTTCACAAGCAGGACAACCCTGGCACTGTCCATGAGGAAGAACACTGATATAGGGGTCTGGAGGCCCAGGCTATGGGGTGGGGGAAGGGAGGTGAGGCAGAGAGTAGATGCAGGAGATTTTAGAGGGGCCTGAGGGAGATGAGCTATGTACCAACTCATTCAGAAATCTTCCATATTTTAACAAAGGACATGCTATACCAGAGTCCAAATATGAAAATCCACAGAGCTGGGGCTCAAATCTGGCCTCATTGCTTATAAACCCAGCATTATTTTCTGCAGGGATCCGGAGTGAGCCTCCATGTGGCAGCACAAATGCTCTCACAGACACTCTCGGGGTTAGGCTGACACCACGGACATCCTCAGCAACAGATGGAGTTAAGCAAAACAGAGCCCTGCACTGTTTCATATACAAGGATCTCTACTGAGCCCTTCTCTTTTCCCTTCTCATTTCCCTAAACCGCTTGATTTAAATACCCAGCTTTTGTATTAACTCACCAGAATAATTGACATCTCAATGTCTTCCTCTCTTTGTCACCCGTTACTAAATATACATTCTTCTCTGCAAAGTTTTCAGATTGACTGCTCCTGACAGACAACACAGATTTCAACATTTACACAGAAGTTGTCTGTCAAAAAAAAAAGGAATAGAAAAAAAAATGCCCTATTTTAGGATGTCTCTTTGCTTAAAACGCAAGAGAGAGAGGAGGGAGAAATCTCTGCCTGTGCATAACAGCAATTTATGCCGGGATGCAAAGTCTTGCTGGAGATGTTGCTAAGCAACTGCCTGGCGGCATGTCAGGGGGCACAGGGAGACAGAAGGTAGAAAAGGCACCAAGGCCTGGGCACTGCAGGACATGCAGAGACCCACTTGGGACATCCACCTTCTTCCCCATCTCCTGGCAGCTAGAATAACCTCAGAGGTGATTTTGCCTCTCTGTGGCCTTGAAGCCAATAAAAGAGATTTCACACCAAAAGCAGAGCTTGGAACACAGTCACTGTTGCTGGCATTTTTTCTGCTATTCCTTGTGTGGTAGATAGAGCTGAAGCTTGAGAGTTAAGCACGCTTAGTTCCTGCATCTGTAAAATGATGATGGTAGCTGTGCCATCACTGCATGGTGGTGAGACCTCTATTGTGCTCTCCGGTCATCTGTCCTTACCTCCCTTACAGCATTCACCACCATGTTACATCGAAATTTTCTGTTCCTTTTCTGCTTTTCCCCAATGAGACTGTGTTCCAAGCACAGAGACTACATCGTCCTCATCCGTCATCACTCAGTGAGGAGGATACTGCCTGGCATGCAAGAGGGCCTCAGATAATTTTATCTTTCCTGATCTGAACCAAGACCTCTAGAGTGTCTTGCAAAACCCCTCATACTCCAGTTTCACCTACATGTCTGCCCTCATCTTCAACTATCCTTGTACCTTCCACTCACCCTCCTGGCCTCAACACAGTCTTCATTTTATTGGCACACTTCTTTCTACTTCCTGTGTAAATAAGGTTCGCTAAACCACTGGTCCCTCTCCCTGCTTAACTTCTGGTTAATTCCTACTCATCATCTAAAACTCCACTCAAGCATGAACTTCTCCATGAAGGCCCCATGTGGTTTTATCTAAGCAACCAACCTGCAGATGGAGAGTATGACATTACAGAGAGGAGGGGACAATGGCACAGCAGAAATTGATTCTGAGCCATTTATAAAGAGGCAGAGAGCTGTTCATTGGGAATCACTGCTCTTCTAAGTCTTGGGTTATCTATAAATATTAGGCTTGCTGAAGGTCACACAGAGAGTGATTGGGGGGCAGATCTAATTTCCTGCAGTTGGATTCCACAAAGTCAAGTAGGAAAGTAGCAACATAAAACCCATGTCTAACTCCTCCCAAATTTTCTGCATATCCCTCTGAATCATAAATTGCCTGTGACGTGCAACGCAAACCCTTCCTTCATTAGTTCAAACAGTCAGTACTAATTTATGAAGCATATACTTTGGACTGATAATAGTGGAAGGTACCAAAATATCATGCATTTATTTGCTCATTCAATTCAGTCATTTATATATCATTCAATGAAAGACACTGTGCTAGTCTCTGAACATTCAAAGATGGATACTCCCAGCCCTCAGGTTGCTCACAAGTAGACACTACAACAGAATTTTCAGCTGGTTTGTTTCCTGTAGGCAATGGGTCTTCTCTCCACACCTGGTCCAGTAACACCTTCATAAAACCTCTAGACCTCACTCACATTCCTGCCTTTCTATAGCTGCCAGCTTGGGGCTTGAACCACAGGAAGTGGTGTATAATCTTCTTGTTGGTAGAACTTGAGCTCTTATTGGTTTGTTTCTTTAATTGAATTTCCTCCAGTTTGATCCCACAAAGCCAGGTAGGAAAGTAGTAACTAAAGCACCCACCACATGCTTTGTCTTGTGAGTCTCCTATATTTTCTCACTTAGTCCTCTCAACAATTCTTTGAGGTAGGAATCATTATCCCTGCCTTCCTATATATTAAAAAACTGAGTTCACAGAGAATCAACATCTTGCCCAGAGCAGAACCAATAATGAAGAGGGGGGGGTTTCTCCAAAGTCGGTTTACCTTTCATGAGAGCATGCTGCCCAAACAGGTTCGGAATTCTGTAGATACAGAATAGGAAAAAAGGATCTCAGAGGAAGAAGCAACACAGGCATGAAGGTGCATTGCGTTAGGGAAACACGATGTGTCAGGCATAGCCAAGGCAGAGTGTGAATGTAGACTTACATGGAAAATGTGGCTGAAAAGAACATTGGGGGCAGAGCATGAAATGCCTTGAAAACCTTTGCACGGTGCTCAGCTGCATGGTTCTGCCTACAAGTACCCAACAGTAGCAATTGGATATTTTCTCTGTTGTAAGCCAGACCTAATTTTCCAGAGTGGACCTAGGAAAGTATTTACTTTGCAGTTCCTGTATTCTCAAAAGCTACCCTTATCTGTCTTCACACCCACTACTGCCCCCACTACAGAAGCTACCCAGCTTTTACTGCAGTTATCACACTGCATCCCAACCGCTTATGACTCCATCTAGGCTTGCTTAGCTGTGATCACTTGAACAAAGGCATTCTGTCAGGTGCATCACAGCAAAGTTACCTCCTAGCATGATGCTTAGATCATGACAAGTGCTAGCCTTGTACTTAATTAATAAGCTGTACTTGTCCCTTCTTACACTACTATAAAGAGCTACCTGAGACAAGGTATTTTACAAAGAAAAGAGGTTTAATCAACTCACAGTTCCACAGGCTGTAGAGGAAGCATGACTGAGAGACCTCAGGAAGCTTACAATCATGGACAAAGGCAAAGGAGAAGAACTTTTTTTTTGAGACAGAATCTCACTCTGTCACCAAGGCTAGAGTGCAATGGCGTGATTTCAGCTCACTGCAACCTCCACCTCCCGGTTTCAAGTAATTCTCCTGTCTTAGCCTCCTAGTAGCTGCAATTACAGGCATGCGCCACCATGCCCTGCTATTTTTTTTTTTTTTTTTTTTTTTTTTGTATTTTTAGTAGAGACAAGGTTTCACCATGTTGGCCAGGCTGGTCTCGAACTCCTGGCCACAAGTGATCCACCCGCCTTGGCCTCCCAAACTGCTGGGATTACAGGAGTCAGCCACCATTCCTGGCCAACAAAAACCTTCTTCACATGGCAGAGTGGGAGACGGCAAGTGAAGAGGGAGGTGCTACACACTTTTAAACAACCAGATCTCATGAGAACTCACTCACTATCACGAGAACAGCAAGGGAGAAATCTGACCCCATGAGCCAATCACTTCCCACCAGGGCCTTCCCCCCAACGCCAAAGATCATATTTCAACATGAGATTTGGGTAGGAACACAGAGCCAAACCATATCATAACTGAAGTAGTGAATTAGTGATGTATTTAAAGCAAGCCATCTCTCATTGCCATCCATATAACAACTCAAAATCTTTCGTAAAGACCATCTTATCCCTTGAATGTAAACTCCCTTTGGAAATGCATGACAGGGGATATGGCACAGTTTCATTCAGCTCAAGGTGATTTGGAGTGTATGTTTGAATTTGACTTCTCTGAGAATGACATCCCACCCAAGGCAAAAAGGGGGTATGCCTGCCGGGTTGGGGAGTGAAGGAATCTGAGCTAAGGCTGCTAATTGGGCTGCTCTTAATTACAGTCATTCTTTATGCTGGGAAATCGGAAGGGGAGGCAGGGAGCGCAAGGGCTTTATTTTTAACAACCACACTTTCTGCGAGATGTGTGGCCCCCATTTACAGCAGCAAATGGAATTCGTGCCAAGGAGATGGGGCTCCATTATTAAGTGCAAATAATTAGGCCCTTAGTTCCTGGAGTTGGGAAAAGGAGAGCTCTGTGCAGCACAGGGGTGGAGAAAGTACCATTCATTTTGAGTTTTTCATCATTTAAAATGATAATTAGTGGGAGATAATATGCCTCAGTCGCCAATTTTGCCTCTGATTATTTGCTTGAATATGGTAATTGTATGGTTTTGTTTTGCCCTCCCTTCGATATGCTTCCTAAAGTCCTTGTGATGTTTAGGGGGTTGGGGGACTCGTTTTTATAATATCTCTCAAAGTAACCATGGAAATATATAATTAGACATTATTCAGGATAGAACGACCCAGGTTGCAGGAGCATCTGTGGTACAGTGCATTTAACTATGCAACGACTCTCTCTTAATGCCAGCAGGACATTATTTTCCCTGATTTTATAGTCCTGTCTTATGGGACTTTATTTTATAGTCTTGTCTTATGGGACTATGGAGGAAATAAGTCCAGACAGAAGACCTGTTTTCTGGTAATAGCTCTGCCCTGTGTGCAACTGGTCCTACATCTCTGAAAGCAGGTGGGAAGGGAACGTAGGAGGTTTCAATTATATTACTAAGTGCTTGCATTTGTGTACCTTTGTACTTCTTCACTGCCAGTGGAAGATCCTGTAAAATCACTTCTCTACATTAAAATGCCTGAGTATCCCCAAAATAGGAGGAGGGAGAGTTCCGTTTTTATTAAAATATAAATATGTATTCTATATGTCACGGACGCATAAGAATACTAGAAGATATAGTTATATGCTCTCTCCACCAGACACAAAATATCTGTGGTCCAGAGTGGCTCTATGGATTCCAGTAAAGGACTAGGTTATATCATTTGCTTGGCAATCTGGAACGATATACTCAGTTTGGAAGGAGGGGAGCTAGGAAGCTACCAAAAGTGATGGGGAACAGAGGCAGAGGAGGCCAACTTCAAGGTGAGGAGGTTGCATTCCCTGGCCATTCCCTTGTGGATGGGGACCTAGTTAACTTAAGGAAGGGAGCTGGTCACCCGGAAAGATGGAGGCACAATTAGAGGATAGGGACTTTCAGTTCCACCTCCAACCTCCAGGGAGGAAAGAGAGGCTGAAATTCAAGCTGATCACCAACGGTCAATGATGTAATCAATTATGCCTATATAATAAGGCTCCCATACAAACCCAAAAGGACTGGGTTCTGAGAGTGTCCAATAGCTGAACATGTTCAGATTCTTGGGACACTAAGATTTCATCCAGGGTTTAACGTCACACCAAGCAATGGCATCATAAGAATGGGATGGGCTCAGCTTTAGGAGGCCAGCTTCTTCGGGGTAAATCCAAATTCCTGGGCATAGCACGGAAGGCCATTAGTGATCTGAGCTTGGCCTGTCTTCCCAACGTTCCCACCTTATCTCTCTCATTCTAGTCCTACCTCTTCAGTTCCCTGTATTCCATGTTTCAGGCACTTTGGATGTCTTGGAGAGTCTAGAAAATTGTCTTTCTTTCCCCTGTCCAGAATGTTTTATCTTTCCTCTTTGTCTAGATAAACCACCCTTTAAAACAAAGCTCAAATATCAATTCCTCTGGAAATCTCCCCAGCTTGGGTCAAATTCACTTCCTGAGTACAACCACAATATTCTGAATTTATCCCACTATTGCACTCACCAAGCACTTAGTAGGTGCTCAATAAATGTTTGATTCATTAATATAGCTTCCTCCTGTGACCTGCATAACATCTCATCTGTTCATTCTGTCAGTTGAGTTGGGTTCATTTTTCCCGTATCCTAGTTCACTGGCTGGAGGTATTCTTACATCTCTTTGCCTTGAGTTCATTCCAATTCTAACTCAACACCAGTCAGTTTAACCTATGTCAACCCAACACAACTCACTCCAAGTCAAGATCAGAATGAACAGATTTAAAGCACACATAGCTGGTTTTTGTCTCAGAATTGGTTGTATGGGGAGAAATCCCATACACATTTTGATGACCAGAAGTGAAGTGGGGTAGAATATGCTGTGTTATGTTGATGGTGTAAGAAAAGAAAAAAAACACTTTTTTTCCTATCCCCACAAAAAGAAACACTAATTCCAAGTACTACTTAAGGAGAAAGGGAGGATTCATACTTTCTCTACCCAGTGGTCTTGTCTTTGTACCCGGACAGAGTCAGAGCCTCGTGAATAATGCTAGGTTCTCATTCTCATCAGGGAAAAGTGAGATGAGGCTAGGATGTGAAGCCAGGGCCAAGCTTCCAAAAAGATGATTCTTCCTAGAAGGGGCTGAGTGGGATGTTAAGCATGAGAAATAACTGTGTGCCTGAAAATGTCTAATTTTGTTGTTCTAAAGTTTATGTTATTAACTGGTGCTCTCTATTGCAGAGTGATAAAACTGGATCCAAGACTCTTTTGAACCTGGGTTCGAATCCCATTGACTACATACCATCAAAAGCTTACTAGCTACTTATATTTCCAAAGAGGAAAATAAATTTCTGCTTCACTCCCTAAGAAGGAACATTGCTGGAGAAACACTTTCACCCTCTCTCTACCCATCACTCACCTAGAGGAGGGGAGTGAATGGAGATGTTGAAGGAGAGTTTTCTGGCATACAGGGATTAACTCATTCTGACCTCAAGGGTCAGCCTTCTCCTCTACCATAAGCTCATATTACACACATTTTGGCCTGACCAATGGACCTAAGAGAGCTGGTAAATTCAATTCTGGAGTAAAGACTTAGGACACCTGCCATGCCACATATCTAAACTCTAGTATCCAACCAGCCTTCTGTGTAATAAAGCTGTCATTTTGAATGAAATTTTTTATTTCCTATTTCATATTAACATTTTGAATGCTATCTTTCTGTCTCCCATTTCCTGTTTCATCGATATTGGATGCTAAAAGCATGAAGGAAGTTACACGTCAGCTCCATCCTCCCCAACAGATGTGTAAACTTGGCCATCCACACCATCACTCCAGGTCTCTGTTTCCCCACCTCTAAAATGGGACTAGCACTTCCTATCATCAAACTATTGTGGGAAATAAAAGAAACAGCATATGAAAAATAGTCTGGCACCAAATAGAATGTTAGTTCTTTCCAATCTCTACCTTAGAAAAAGAAATATATCGATGACCTATGGTGTTCTTGATGTGTTCTCTTTCTTCTCCCAGTCCCATTCTACTCTCACCTTATATTCCCTACTTTAATTAAAGAAATCACTTTCTACCCATTTGTGGCAGATGGAAATCCATGTTGTTGACACTTAAACCCTTACCTCCAGAACAAATATTTTCCTCAAGCACCCAACCTGGTATCTCTACAAGAATGTCTCATAGCACCCCAAATGTAACATGTACCAGAATTCATCTCCTCCCCTCAAGCCCTCAACCTGTGCCTTTTCTCAACCTCCCACACAGAAGTCATAATCATCTGGCCCACATGCACCACAAGCAAATTCTACTGAAGCCAGCTCCAGACTGAACCCCCCAACTCCTACCGCCCTGAGTCACATCTTCAGCAATTCCCAGCTAGACTCATCCAAGAGCTTCTTCCTCCTCTCTCTATCCATCATGCACCATAGAAAGCTCTGCTACAATAGCTACCAGCTGTTTTGTAAGTGTGTTCTACTCCTTATCATCGTCCCTTCCCAAGCTGTACATTTCCAGAGGCAGGACCAGTGATTCTCCTTCTCTGCATCAGCATTGTTTTCTACACAGACCTTGCCATAGAGAAACACCTTAAAAGTGTTAGTGAAATTGAAAGTAGATTGATCTAACCTCTATTCCCTGTTTTCTCCTATTGAGAAATAACCTTATTTTAGTGGTGGCAGTGAAGAGTTGTCAGAAAAGTGACATTAGATATTATTAATATTATGAAGTGAAAAATTATGTTGGCCTGTGCACAGTTGTACTAGCTTCTTTGCTTTCTAACCCAGTGTTCTAAGGGATCTCAAGTAGCCAGCTGTTAAGCTTCTTACATAATAAGCCAAGTGCATCTGTCCAGGTTAAGGTTGGTATGATAATAGCCACAGTCACCAAATTCTATTTGCAGAGATCTCCAAGGGAATAAAACACCGCTGGTCCTAAAAAGCAACATGTGGAAAATCTAATGCTCTATCTCCAACTCAGCCTTGGCAGTGTATTCAATACTTTCTATAACAAAAAAAGAAAAAGAAAAAAAAGAAAAAGAAAATGTGCATTTCCCTATTTGAATAAACTGTAAACAGCCTCTCCTATCTAGTGCTTATCCCATATGCCCTTCTTAACTGATTTTCCAATCTCCAGGCCACAGAAGACTATGGTTGAACGACAAGAATAGGTTAAAGAATGTTGGCAATACTTTTTTAAAAAAACAAGAGAAAGAACCCTGACACCTCCTTAATATTTATTAGCATGAAAAAGAACCCAATGATGTAGCATCACCTTGGCAAATAAAAAGGAACTGACACATTGGCATGTCATCCTGGCACATGCCATCTAAAGAAAGCACTGTGTGTATTAAATGTGGAGATTTGCCTTTTATTTCATTGTCATGACCTTATTAGGAAAGAGCCTCCCTCTTCCCAAAAGGGACTTCTGCCCAAGATGCACAGCCCGTTTACCATTCATTTCTGCCCCTTTTAAAAATAGCTTTTTGTTTTCCCAAGACCATTGGCAAGCCCAGGCTCATGTGGAGTCAACCTTGTGCCAGACACTGTTGGTGACCTCTTCTAACCACTCACTACCCACCTCTATACAGGGAGGGTGCTTCCTGAATCCCGGGGCCACCTGTATACAGGAAAGCTGGAAGACCCTGAAAGTTTCCCTCAATAGCGAAAGATGCAGAGTTGGTGGTTAACTACTGCGGCATCCTTGCACACCAGGTGGGAGGACTCGGAGGTTTATGCCCTACTCTGGCTCCCAAAGTTTTCCCAAAGAATTCACTCCCATTGTCCATAGCAGTCACTTTCTTGACAACATACACTTTGCTGGCTTCCTTCTCTTGCTCTTTTATATTACCCCTCCCCTGCCGTTGTTTCCCAACATCATCTTCTAAATGAATCACCTGCACTTAAATTCTAGTCTCAGGGTCAGCTTCCAGCCCAACTCCTGCCTGGATCTGAAAGAAAGTTTTGCTTCAGGAATTCTCTCTAGAGGGGGTCACCTTCCTGAGGAGCACAGCCCAGATCTCTGAGGTTTTGTTCAGCTTCATCCTGCAGACTTATTCCAGGCATGGGAGGATTTCTATTGCCTTTGGATGCAGGTTCAGAGCTGAGCAAGGGGACTTTCTATAAAAGAATGATTTATGGAAATGAAATTGAGGAGCACGTTTGCAGCCAAAGCATCAGCACTCATAGGGCTGAAAAGACAGTCACTGATACCTCAAATTCCAAGGCTAACAGGCAGCTTATTCCAAATTGTATTTTTAGTGACTATGGTATGTGTACCAAATTCTGCCATATATAAGATTCCTTCTAGAGGAGAGTTCAAATTATCATATTTTTTAAATGTAATATCATATTTTTTAAGTAAAAACAAGAACACAGCAATTTGCACTCTTTCAACAAAATGCAGGTAGTTAACTCAAGGAAGTATCCCTTGGACAAAGTGTCAAGCGAAGAGCATGCACGAGGCTTTGGAAAGGAGCATCACATACCTGCTTTGTGAACCCAATGCCGTTGGCATGGAAACAACATCTCTCTTTAGAACTTTAGTTCTGAAATGCCTTCAGGTCAGTACCATGAAGATATTATCTAGCAGTCCACAGAGGTGATTCAAAGTCAACATATAATCTTTATGGTGCTGGAAAAAGAAAATATCCCAAAGGCTCAACAAGAAAGCAGAGGGTAGAATAAAGATAGTTCTCAAACCACTTCCTCACTCACTCAGCAATGCCATGCATTCTCCTCCATAGGGGGTTGCCTGCACTGCTCTACTGCCTGGAGTTCTCTTGCAGCTCCTCAATCTAACCTTTTATGTGTGAAACTCCTATTTATTTTTCAGATCTCCACTCATTTGTCACTTTTCCAAGGACATTCTCTTAGACTGTCAAGATAAAGTGCTAGCCCCCTTTATACAGGTACCCCCTTGCCCTCTCTGCTTTCATTTTATAGTATTTATCAAAGCTGATGTATTAGTGTGTTTTCACACTGCTCTGAAGAAGAGCCTGAGACTGGGTAATTTGTAAAGAATAGAGGTTTAATTGACCTGCAGTTCCACATAGCTGGGGAGGCCTCAGGAAACTTACAATCATGGCAGAACGCAAAGAGGAAGCAAGCACCTTCTTCACAAAGTGGCAGGAGGGAGAAGAGAAAGTGAAAGGGAGACAGCCCCTTAGAAAACCATCAGATCTCATTAGGACTCACCATCACAAGAACAGCATGGGGGAAACTGCCCCGATGATCCAATCACCTTCCTCCAGGTCCTTCCTTTGACATGTGAAGATTACAATTTGAGATGAGATTTGGGTGGGGACACAGAGCTAAACCATATGAACTGATAATCATGCATCCTTTTGACATATGTCTGTCTCTTCTATAAGCTCCTTGAAAGCAGGACCACATCTGTTTCTGCTCTCCACTGAATCCCCAGCATCTACTTTAGAACCTAACCTCTAACTGGCACTCAACAACAACTGCATAATTAATGCAAGCATGACTCCCCGTTTCCACCAACACCAGAATAGGCTGCTGAGACACCTGTCTCATTTCTCAATTCAGTGTTCCTCAAAGTGGAGCATGAGTTCCAGAAAATACTAATATGTTTTATTGCAAAGGAAAAAAATTATTTCCTGAATCTGAATCTGGATTAAGTAAGTCTAGAAATGCAGATTTTAATAAAATTTCCCAGGTTTCTTTACTTCTCACAGCACTTAAAATACAGATGTGTGTGATGACTCTCATGATGGAAATACATTAAGCAAAGATTTCCAGCTGGGCTCCTGTACCAGCCCCAGGTTAGTTGTCCTCTGAGCTAACCCTCAGCCCTGTGTTACTTGTGCCAAATAACCAATCACAGAGTGCAGACTGAATCAGGAAATACGTGTTCAATAAATGCTGAAGGAAAAGAATTGTGGAAGAAAGTTAGGGTAGTAGTAGGCATGGTTCACAGAGCCATGAGCTCATACAATTTGGGAGACAACTTTAAGAAAAAGAATTCGAGTTGGGCGCGGTGGCTCACGTCTGTAATCTCAGCACTTTGGGAGGCCAAGGTGGGCTGATGACCTGAGGTCGGGAGTTCGAGACCAGCTTGACCAACATGGAGAAACTCCATCTCTACTAAAAATACAAAATTAACTGGGCATGGTGGCGCATGCCTATAATCCCAGCTACTCAGGAAGCTGAGGTAGGAGAATCGCTTGAACCGGGAGGCGGAGGTTGCAGTGAGCTGAGATTGTGCCATTGCATTCCAGCCTGAGCAACAAGAGCAAAACTCTGTCTCAAAAAAAAAAAAAATATACTATTATTTTGGATTTCACAAAACCATACAACAATGTGAATACATGGATATAAATCTGCTTTGAAATTATACTTAAGTTGTTTGATTGTCTCTGGGGTTCTCTGGCAAGGCATTCCCGCAGAAGTGTTCCCGATTTACTCAAGTTTAGAGCTTTTGAGGTAGGCCCCATGTCTTTTTCAGCTTGTTTCCATCCATCGCTCTCCCAGTCACCACGAACTCCACCATGCCATGCAGAGTCCACAGTGGCTGGGATTTATGAAGAAGGAAGAAGGAAGGAAGGAAGACCGGCTGAAGGAAGAAGGAAGGAAGGAAGACCGGCTGAAGGAAGAAGGAAGGAAGGAAGAAGGAAGGGAAGGAGGGAGGGAGGGAGGGAGGAGAGAGGGAGAGAGATCTGGTTTATTTTCAAAGCACCATAATCTTTAGTGTTTTCTCATTCCAGGAAGCTCACTTGACTGAAGTGTGAGAGATTCATGAAGAATCTCTTTTTTTAAATTAATCAGAGCACAGCATAAAGATTAGAAATAAATTACATTCTTCAAAATTCCCTTATGTGCAAGAGAGACTCAGCTTCTCCTCTTGAATCTGTCAAGTCCTCTCTCTTTCTCCTGCAGTTTCAGTGGCTGTTTACCCCCTCTGGTTCCTATCGTGTCTAGGTAGGCCGAGGAGACTCCACCCTGGAGACGCACATAGGAGCCTGAAACAATCATTAGTCATACCAGAGGATAACCCAACTCCCAGGAGGACTTCCAGGGAAAACATGGGCGTGAGAGTTAGTAGTTGTGCATTGCAATCACCTGGCAAGCTTGTTCAAAACATGTATCTCCAGGCCCCATCTCAGACTAATTAAATCATAATATCTAGGCCAGCAGTGTCCGGCAAAAGTATCTTTTAGGAGCTCCTTACATGAGTATAATGTGCAACCAGGTTGGAAAACTTCTAGCCTAGAGAAATGGAAAAATCTGCTTTTTTGGGGGGCAGGTTGGGAGGGGGGCGGGCGGGAACAGAGTCTTGCTCTGTTGCCTAAGCTGGCATGCAGTGGCACAATCTTAGCTCACTGCAACCTCAGCCTCCCAGGTTCAAGCAATTCTCCTGCCTCGGCCTCATAGTAGCTGGGATTACAGGCATTCACCACCATGCTGGGCTAATTTTTGTATTTTTAGTGGAAACAGGGTTTCATCATGTTGGCCAGGCTGGTCTCGAACCCCTGACCTCAAGTGATCTGCCTCCCTCTGCCTCCCAAAGTGCTGGGATTACAGGCATGAGCCACCCTGCCAGGCCCTGAGATCTGCTCTTAATTCACTGTGTGAACGTAGTTAGGCCCATTTCATTATCTGGGCCTCCATTTTCTCATCACTGGAATCTGTGAGATGAACAGTATCATCCCTAACTGTTTAGAGATAAACAGATTAAGGTCCCATTGCTTGGTAAGTGTGTGTTTCAACTGTTTAATGAGTACTCCTCTATATTTTCTACTCTTTTTATGTAACCCAAATTTTTGTAGTTATAACAGAAGCAAGACACTGTGGAGAGTGCAGAGATGAAAGATGTGGCCTCTTCTCTCAAGCAGTTTATAAACAAGTTCTAAATCTGTCAGCTGCCTAAGAGTAAAAGGCAGAGAGAGGCATGTTGGATGGATGGATGGGTAGATAAGATAGATGACAGATAGAAAATGTCTTCCTTGTGATATATTCCACAGATCGTCTGGATTCTTCACTTTCCTTTTTAAATCCTAGCACTATCCTGACATGAATGGTAAGCGGGTGGGCGGGGGTGGGGGGTGGGGGGTGCGGGGTTCTGTCATGTGGGTTACAGGAAGATAAAATTCAAAATATCAGAATTTTATTTTTGTGTTTATTTTGTGTTACCATAAACAAAGGTTGAGTAATTACAGGTCTTGGTTCAAGAAACACTATCAATGATCCATGCTTATTTTCATGTCATTCCGTATAATTTAATCATGTAAAAGCAGGTATATATCTATTGCCCAATCCATGAATAAGAACCTTACCATTTACTTAATTTAAGGCTCTCCTCTTCCAATTTCCTTGCCTTTCTCTCCCAACCAAGTCCAAAGATAATAATTACTTTAAGTTTTGTGGATCTTTAAATTTACTTTTAGTTTATAAAATCTTCACCTACTCACATGTATACAACATAGGCATATATATCTAAACTACAGATATTATTTAGTCTTGCTTATATCTTAACTTTACAAAAAGACTGTCAGACTGAAAACAGTCTATGTTTTGCTTTTCAACCAAACATTATGTTAATAAGATTTATCTCTGTTGGGCGTGGTCATAGTTCCTTCATTTTTACAGCTGCATACTATTTTATTATGTGAATGTACCATTATATCTTCATCTACTCCCGTTTAGTGAGCACTTAGGTGGTTTCCAATAGTATAATAATGCAAAAGTACTGCTATTCCCATTCTTAAATATGTCTCCTAAATACCTGCGCAAGAGTTGTCCTTTGGTGTATACCTAGGGGTACGATTCCTGGGCAACTGCCTATGTGAATGTTTAATTTTACAAGCTAATGGATAATTGTTTTCCAATGTGGACAGGTTAAATTAAAGTCAACCATAAAGTATAAAAAAACTTATATTAGAATTTAATTATTTGTTCAACAAACACTTACGGTGAACACATCAGATACTGTGCTTGATGCTAGGGACAAAAAGGACGCAACAACAGAGAAGGTACCGCATCTCAATGGGGCTACGCACAAGCCAGGAACGAATTAGAATAGCATCGTGAGTGCAAGGAAATGTGGTTATTATAGTCCTGACAGAGCAGAAAGAGCCTCCAATTCTAACTTGGAAGTCAAAGATAAGTATTGCAGCGAAAAGGGGTGATAGACAACATCTAGTCCAACACATTCATATTCTAGGCAGGGACATAAATGCCTGAGTGAAACTTGGGGAAAAGATAGCAAGGGATAGTCGAAAAAATTCATCCATAAAATAAAAATAAAAATAAAAATCTCATGATTACATTGTGGTGACTTTTAAATGAAATGCTTCATATAAAGAGTTTAGCAGAGTTCCAATCCATGTAAACAACTAAGTAATGTTAACGATTATTTTTTCAGCCAAGATAGTGCCTCAATTGTCATTCAGACAATTGAGTGATTGATGTTCCATTCACTAAGATGAAGAGCAGAGGGAGAGGATATCTGGGGATGGGGAGATACTCACATGCAGAGGGCTGCTGGATAGAAGTCTGAAGTCAGAGATACACATGTTGGTGTCATTAGAGGGAGCTCTGGGGAAAGAGTGTGTAAATGCGAAGACTGAAAGCATAACCCTGCAAAATAGGAATATTTAAACAGAAGAATAAGTAGAGCCCACAAAAACCTGAGAAGTGGAATGAAATCTACCAAGAGATTTGGAGGTGGGAGGAACATGCACGGAATCTAGAGAGCAGAGCATTTTAAGGAGGAAGTAGCCCTGCCAAATGAAGAAAGGGTTCACGGAAATCACCACCAAAGATGGTTTGGGAAACCTTGGGAAACTTAATGTCAGTGGAGTTTTGAAGGCTGAAACTTATCTGTCCCAGGTTTCAAGTAAATATTAGATGAAGAGGAAGGAATAGCTGACAAGAGAAAGAGAGCATTGGCTCAAATAAATGATCTATGTTAAAGATGCAGAGACTTAAACATATTAATAGAGTGAAAGAAAGAATCTAATGAAAAGAGAATTTGAAAATACAAGAGAAGGCCTTAACTGACAGAATAAAAACCTTCTGAGTGGCGCGTATTTAAACCCTCTTCCTTTTGACTGGAAGTTTGATGAGCTTTGCTTTGGAGCTAATTGACAGTTTCCTTTAGCCCCTAGCCTATTGAGAAAAAGAGGTTATTCTAGGTAATCAAGTATTATCTCTGAGTCTTTCAGATACAATATTTGTAACTTTTACTGATGCAGTATTCTCCATTGTTTCCTAGAATCTGAGAATAAGAATCATCTGCTATCCAACCATTTGATTTTATTAATGAAAAACGTTGACACTAGAATTTTAATCCACTAAACTAAGATGATGAAAAATATTACAATAAATTAGTGATGGAGATAGAAATGATGTCCACGGCTTTTGAATCCTGGTTTAAAAATAGTTTATTCCACGTATACCCAACACATAAAACAGACAAAACATCTGTCCTTGTGGCTAACACGACATTATTTTCACAAGACCAAATTGTCCTTACATATTTGCTTTTATGTCTCTTTTAAAAAATATGGCTACATATTACTGAGGCTCCTTCAGTGAAGACTAGAACTAGTTCTCACCTTATTTTCCCATTAAGACTTTGCACCCTCCATTTGTTTAAGTTCTATCAGCTTAGTACTACTCATAATATTGGACAATAGGTAGAGCAAATGAGGGTCCCATTTCTTAGGCCATCATCTGAGCCATTACTCTGTCATCATTCTGCCAGATTCCAGCAATGTGACCATAGATCTCCACTTCCTTTCCTCTAACATGCTAATATGTTTATTATCATTTATTTATTTACGTATTTATTTGAGACAGAGTCTTGCTCTGTCGCCCAGGCTGGAGTGCAGTGGCGTGATCTCGGTTCACTGCAAGCTCTACCTCCTGGGTTCATGCCATTCTCCTGCCTCAGACTCCCGAGTAGCTGGGACTACAGGTGCCACTATGCCCAGCTAATTTTTTGTATTTTTAGTAGAGACGGGGTTTCTCCATGTTAGCCAGGATGGTCTCGATCTCCTGACCTCGTGATCTGCCCGCCTCGGCCTCCCAAAGTGCTGGGATTACAGGCGTGAGCCACCACGCCCAGCCTAATATGTTTATTATTATGTAAACAGCAGAGGGGATAATATATCTGAATTTTCTGGCATATAGTAGATCTTCAGTAAATACTAGTGGGAGGTAAGTTTGAAAATTTTTAAGACAGATAAAGAATGTTCAAACAAAAACAAAACAAAGAACTGAAAGAAAACTTAGAGATCATTTTGCCCAACAAAATTGCTTTGTGGAGGCTCTTCAACCCAGGGAAGCAAGCCAGGAGACCCACCCACAGTCACACGAACAATCAGCAACCTCACCACACCTTGAACTTGGATCTTCTAATGTTTAGCCAAGAGCTTCTGGTTGAGGTCAAATTGTGTTGTTTTGTGAAGGGCAGTCTAAGGAATCTGGGCTTCAAACAATGGAGACCTATCAAAGGGTTACAAGGAATAACATGATAAATTGCTCATTAGGGCTTGACACCAAGTGCGTGTAATAATTGGCAAGGACTGGGACTGAGGGAAGAGTTCCTGCCTTGTGGATGGGAGGCTCCATTTATCTGGTGAGCTCTCTCTATTTCTAAATTTAATAAACCATGAAAACTTTGACTTCCCACAGACACCCTAAAAATAATCAAAAAGATCACAAAAATGCCAACAGATGCACAAATTCAGTTTCCACATGCCTGCCCCAGCTCCAGCAGGACCCTGGGTACCTGAAGGCACTTGGTATGCACTGAGCTGATCAAAAAACATCAGTGAAAACATATTTCATCTGTGGACATAATTTTTTTTTCAGTACACAGTGACTTTCACTCCCAACTGAAAAAAAAAAAAAGTACTCAAAAAAGAGAGAAAAAAATGAAAAGCAAAGTCTTTATATCAAAGCCTTATTGATTTTTTTTCATTTACAAAACTCGACCATGCCTGTCTATTAAAAATAGAATGTCTAAGGGCCTGAACTTATGTCCAGCCAAGAACCCAAACTTTCTGCTGACTTCAAGGCAGGCTTCTTCTCAGTTAGAACAAAAGCAGAAGAGGCCAAGAAAGGGCTAGGAAATCAAGTCTCACATCCAGGTCTTCAAAACATTGCTTTCTTATTCTATCATCACCTTCCACAAAGTTTTTGAGTTGAACTATCACACGAGAGGTATCAAAGGGCTTTAAGAGAAATGCCATGTGTGAGTGAAAGCAAGAGACTCAACAGACATCTGAGTACCTATTTTGTCGCAGAGGCTGCACTGGAAGTGGTAGAATAAATGACTCTCAAAACTGCCTCTGAAGACTAATGGCCCATCCCTCTCCAGCAGCCGCCCTATACCCCAACCATCTGAACTGCAATTTGCAGCCCAACTGCAAGTGCGATGTTGACCCCCAGCATCTCCAAATCATTGCCTCTATTTTTACCCTTTCATAGTTCAACACTCAGCCTAAGTGTCTGCAATTACTCTGGACACTCTGAAATTATGTTTAACTGTCTTCTTTCTCCATGGAAATGGGAACTCATTCTGCAAAGGCACCAGGCCTTGTTCACTTTGGACCTCCTGCATCTACCATAGAAGTGAATGACAGGTGTTTCTTGAAGAATGCAAGGACAAATGAAGATTGGATGAGTTAGACACAGATTCTGCCATCAATTAAGCATCTAGGAGGGGAAGTAGCAACAGCCCCAAATTAACAGAAATCCCAAGCAAAGTACTAAATGTGATGAGGAGTGCTCAGAGGAAAGCCTTTAAAATCAGAGACTGGAGAGTAGCTACTGCTACAGGATAGGGTAGGCTTCATGGGAGGAAATGCCATGTGAAATTGACCTTAGAGGAAGTCTAGGACTAAACTAACTGAACCAAGCAGGTGCTTGTAAAGATTAAATGCAACATAAGCAAATCCTTGGGTCCATAGTGGGTGTTTTAAAGAAGGCAGTTAATAATAATAACGTTCTAGTACCAAATAACTATGACAGTTGTTAGTACTTCCATTTTATTTCTTTTATACTTTTACCATCCTAGAATCTCTGGCCATATGAGTTTGAAATTGGTGTATCTTACCAACCACAAAGTCATATTAACAGCCTTTGCCCAACTGGGCATGGAAGATATTGAGCTCCTGGCTTGTTCAGCTTTGGGCTTAGCATTTATTCATAGAATTTGGTTTAACTGGAAAAACCATAGTGGTAGTTCATACTCTACTCTTTATGGCCAGAAATCAACTCAGATTTTTCATTTTCCCAACAGGAATGCTCCAAAATTGGCATTATTTATCCGGATGCCTCCTTTAACCCTCCCTTTAACCAGATGCTCTTGCCACTAAAAGAGGACACCAAAGCATACCATGAACTTTCATCTCAATGACATTAGAGTAACAAACAGTAATAAAGGGCTCTTGCTCTTCAAATAAGATATATAATGGGTATTCTGCCTACTCCTAAAATGGTTATGGATTTTTTTTTTCAACCCATATATATTTATAAGGTGCCTTTATCATTATTGGTTCTGAACTTAGCTGCAGTGAACACTGACTTCATTCTCCTAAATGTTATTCTGGCTCCAGTTTCTCCTTCTCCAGTCCATTCTCACATGACCCCAGCATGGTCTAGCTGAAACACAGATTTTCTCACGTCCCTTCACCGCTTCAAAGCCCTCTATGACATCCCATTCTCTTCTGCAGTGGTTTTCAAACTGGGTTCCACTCAGTCTTAGGGATTTTTCTGTCTATGAATGACGTTCTTGAAGAAATAGAATGGATGGTACAGCAGAGACACGGAACCAGAAATGGCAAGTTCACAGCTTTTAAATCAGTGGCTTATTGATTAAAAAAAAAAAATTCAACAAAACTCATTGAAAAGTGTTCAAAGCCTTTACAATCTTGCTATTACTTCCCTACCTATCCACCCTTTGCGTGCTATATATATATATATATATATAATGCTTCCACTGACAACTCTCTACATCTTAAAATTCCTTGCCCTAATACAAGTCATTAATATCTACTTACAACCACTCATCCTACAATCATTCTCCCTTGGTAAACTCATATTAATCCTTTAATACTCAGCTCAAATGTCTTGTCCTCTGTCAATCCTTTCTCAGCTCCCCCAGGAGACGTTAGATGTGCCCTCCTCTTTGTTTCTTTGAGAGTGGCCCCATCTGAATACTTTGATATCTACTCCTCACAGTTACAAAGTTGAGTAGAAAAACAAAATGAACCTAACACAAAAATAGTCATAAATAAGCTTTAAAAAAATAATAATAAAGAAAAAAGAAAAATAATACAAAACAAAACAAAAAAAGAGTTCCTGATATAACCAGGCTCTATCATGAACAACTCTGTTTTCTTGTTGATTAATCTATGCATGTCAAGTATTTCAAATGTTATACAAATACTTTGGGAGCTGTTTACAAAATACAATTGTAACTTTTTCAAAGACATAGAATTTCATGAACTCAATAAAAGTAATGTCAGAGAATTGCCGAAAGCATAAGATATCTATTGACAAGTTAGAATAGACAATTATCAGGTAAAAAAGACAAATCTACACACCGAACAGGCACTTTGAAAGAGAATAATATAAATATTAAAGGATTAGAGTGGTCATTGGTAAAATCGATGATCCCCTTAGAAAGCTTGACACTTTAAATTAATAACACTAAGCTAACCACCATAACAAACAGCCTGAAATCTCAGAGGCTTAACCTAAATGCAAGTGCCTTTCTCACTCACATGGTCTAACGTGGATGGATCAGGGTGTGTTGGGGAAAGAGGCAGACGTTCCTTCGTCCACTCAGGCTCCCTCTATCCGTGGAGCTCTGCCATCTTCTAGAGCAGGGACGGGAAATCTGTGCCAGGTAGTAAATACTTTCAGCTTTGTGGGCCACTTGGTCCCGGTCACAAGCACTCAATTCTGCCATTGTAGCATGAAAGCAGCCATAAACAATACATAAATAAATGGGCATGGCTGTGTTCCTATAAATCTATATTTACAAAAACAAGTGGTGGACTGGGTATGGCTTACTGTCTATGGTTTGCCAGTTCCTGTTCTAGAGCTTCCTCCTCCTCTTTACTCAAAAGGTAGAGGGGTCCGATTGCGGTGGCTTATACCTGTAATCCCGGCACTTTTGGAGGCCAAGGCAGGCAGATCATTTGAGGTCAGGAGTTCGAGAACAGCCTGGCCCACATGGTGAAACCCCATCTCTAATTTTAAAAATTAGCCAGGCGTGGTGGTGCACTCCTGTAATCCCAGCTACTCAGGAGGCTGAGGCAGGAGAATCGCTTGAACCCAGGAGGCGGAGGTTGAAGTGAGCTGAGATCGTGCCACTGCACTCCACTCCAGCCTAGGTCACAGAGCGAGACTCTGTCTCAAAAAAAAAAAAAAAAAAAAAAAAGGTAGAGGGGAAAGAGAGAAGAAGAAAAGCAAGACACACCTCATGAGGCTATTAATGCTTATACATTCCGTGCTAGACTACTAGCTCTGTTAGGGATTTTTGCCTGATTTGGCCACTGATGTACCCTGAATGTCTACAGAAGTGTATGTAGGTGCTCAATAAATACATATCCAATGAAATGATTGAATACATTACTATAATTTTATAAGACAAAATAAGTACTTAACCAATTAATGCATTCTAAAAATTAAAAGTAGTACGTAATGTCTGTTGATCATTTAATACAGGTACTGCTCTAAAATCCATTTTGTGTAATACACCATTCAGTCTCTGACAACAGCCCTCAGGAGTAAGTTCTATTATTACCATCTTTTTCATTCAAATGAGAAAACTGAGGCACAGAGATGTTGATCATAGTTCTAACGTTACCGAGCTATGATTCCTTATTCTTGAAATGCACTTTTTAAATTTCTAATTTCATGTTTCCAAAATCTAATCTCAGTCATCTTTTTTTTTCTATACCACTTCATATGACATTTTCTTCTTTTAAAACCAAATTGCTTTCAGGTGTCTTTTCTTAATATCAATTTTTCTCCCTTAGTGAGAAGTCCTTGTTATTTTATTTTATTTCTTGCTGCAAGTATGCCACTTATCAATGTATTGTCATTCAGCTGCAAATTAACCTCTCAATGACGGCTCTGAAAAAAAATGGAGCCGGGCCCTTTAAATATTTTTCCATTGTTAACTTTACCAATAGAGGGTGCTGAAAAGACATTGCAGGAAGAAAGGTACTCCTCTTGAGCTTCTCCTGCACCTCCCAAGGTTGTGAGGGGTTAGTGAAAAGAAAAAAGCATACAGAATACCTGACACACAGTTTGTGCACAAGTAATGCTGTTTCCATTTCTTGATGACTGGTCACATCTGCCTTTAATATTGTGACTGATTAGCAACAGAATGTGGGGGTGATAGAAATGTAGAAATTTTTGTTTTCTTTTTTCCCCGTTATCTTTGGAGGAAAAAGACAACAAGAAGTGCCCCCCAACAGAAGTCTTGCAAACAAGAGGACTTATTAGATTGTTTATGATCATGAATTTACAAATCAATGAATGTAAACTTCACTATTTAGTCCTTTTTGGGGGGGATGCAGAAATAGAAACTGTATTATGCTGTATCCAAAACAAATTGTCCTGTGACCTCTGTTTGCTAGATCTTCAATCACCTGCAAAAGATTTTAAGTTTGAGTGTTTTTGTTGTCGTTTGGTTCATCTGTCTGCTTTGCAAATTTAGAAAAACACTCTGGAGGAATTTAATAAAAGACCGTTTTTTAAGGAATAAGGAAAACCGAAGAGATCGTCAAAATAATAACTATTATTTATCAAGATTGCAAAGCAAGTCATCTGTGATTATCAAAGAAACTCCAAAGTTAGGAGGTATGATTCCCACATTATATTACAGAAAAATCGTTCCAAGAGATTATGAAATGTACTCAATCACACAAAGCTAGAAAGTGACTTGGCGGGGATTAAAACCCCAGGTCTGAGGGACTCTGGACATGCCTTCTTGACCTGACACCATGACACTTCTCTCACAAACTGTGTGTGACAGTAACGTTTGCTAACACCAGATTGCAAACCCACGTCTCCCTGACTCTGTCACAGATACTCTCCTCCTATAAGGGGCAGCAGGACAGGAGGGAGGAGGAGAGTCAGAGCCAAGCACAATATTTACCACACATTTCAGATTATGACATACTCTAAAGCAAGAATTTTGGTAGGAAGCAATAGAATTTCAAGACCAACTGGCTCAGCAAGTTGCAATAAAGGGAAATTACTGACTGGTGCAACTGACAAGTCCTGATATAAAGCTGGCCTCAGGTGTAGCTATCTACCTGAGCTCAGACCGTGATGATAGTGTTCCATCTTTCTGTCCACCTGTCTGTCTCTGGTTATCTTTGGTCACTGGCTTTATTCTATCTGACTATAGATAGTCCCCAACTTACAATGGTTTAACTTATGATTTCATTATTTTATGATATTGTGAAAGCAATATCCATTCAGTAGAAACCTTACTTCAGATTTTGAATTTCGACCTTTTCCTGGGCTAGCAGCATGTGGTATAATACGCTGTCATGGTGGTGGGCAGTGGGTGGTGAGCTGGAGCTCCCAGCCAGCCACAGGATCACGAGGTAAACAACCAACACTCTACAGTGTGCTGTGTTGACAGTGTTTTTTGGATACTCTGTTTAGTGTTTTCACATCCCGTCATGTCTTCAAAACACCCATTTGTGTACAGTATTCAACACTTTATTATAAAATAAGCTTTGAGTTCAGTGATTTTGCCCAACTAATGTAAGTGTTCTGAGCATGTTTAAGGTGGGTTAGGCTAAGCTATGATGTTCGGTAGGTTAGGTGTATTAATTGCTTTTTTGACTTTTCAAGTTATGATGAGTTTTTTGGGACATAACCCCATAGTAAGCCAAAGAACATCTATATAGTCAAGCCTTTTCCATGTGACATGCAGAGCAGCTACCTTCAGCCCCAGGCCATGTTTACAACCCTTGATTTAAAAGATAGCAACTATTGCTTATCTATTTTTTGGGGGGGGGGTTCAGTGTTTTTTTCATTGATTCTTTCTCATCTTCATGAGTTTGTCTAGTTTTGATCTTTGAGGCTGCTGACCCTTAGATGAGGTTTTTGTTGGAATATTTTGTTGTTGATGCTGTTGTTGTTGCTTTCTGTTTGTTTTTCTTTCAATGGTCAGGTCCTTCTTCTGTAGGGCTGCTGTGGTTTGCTGGGGGTTCACTTCGGACTCTATTCATCTGGTTTGCTCCTGCACCTGGAGCTATCACTCAAGGAGACTGGAGAATAGCTCATTTATTGCCAATTTAATAAAGTCTGGGCAAAGTCTCAAACTGACTGAAATCATTGGACTCTTCTAACCACCTGAATGTGTGAGGCATCACCAAAATCATCCAGAGGGAGAACAAAGTGCCCCAAATCATGAGCAGCCAACAAGAAGCTCTCACTGCACACAAAATACACACATGTATACAAGCCACATTACAACATAATTCCAGCATCCCTAAGATAAAATAAGTGATAAAGCAGGGAACATTTTAACAAATAAAAGCAGTTAAATAGGGTGGCAGGGCCAGGATGGCCAACTAGAAGCCGCAGTGATCAGAGGCTCCATCGAAAAGAACCATAAAAGGGTATGAATCCTGCACCCGCAACCAACGTATCCAGGTTCTCTCACCAGAACTGACTAGGTGGCCGGCACAACCCACGGAGAGGAAGGAAGAGCAGTGTGGTTCAGCGGCCCACCTGAGAGCCACACGGGGCAGAGGAGCCCCCGCCAGCCAAGGAAGGCAGTGAGTGAGTGTGCTATCCAGCCAGGGAAACCATGCTTTTTCCACAGAACTGTGCAACCCACGGACTGGAAGATCCCACTGGTGAACCCACGCCACCGGGGCCTAGGGTCCCAACTCCAGAGCCACGCAGATTCTCAGTGGGCTCTCAGCTAGAATCTACTTGAGCCTGCGGAATTCTGGGAGGAAGGGGTGACGAGCACCAGCGCTGTGGCTCCCTGCTATCTAAGCCATTTAAATTCCTTGGAGGAGGGGCAGCAACCAGCACTGGGACTGAGAGCTGCCTAACACACTAAGCTCCCTGGATAGGGGAGGGGCGGCAGCCATCTCTATAGCTCCAGGCTGCGTTTTTCCCTTGCTGGAGCCAGGAAGGCTGGATGGCTTGGTCCCAAGAGGTGTCCCCCACAGCCCAACAGACCAGCTGTGGCAGACTGTGACCAGAGTGCCCCTTCAGGCCTGACTCTGACCCATCCCTCCTCACTGGGCAGGGCCTCCCTGCAGGAACTCCAACAACTCCAGTCAGGGGCTCAGGGACAGAAATCTTATCTCCCTGGGCCTGAGCCCCTAGGGATAGGGGTGGCCACAATCTCTGTGAACCAGCAGGCTTAGCCCTTCCTCCTGCTAGTTCTGAGGAATCTGGGCAGCCCAGACAAGCGGGTTTTCCCTCAGCAAAGCTCATCCCCTCCACCAAGGGACAAAGTGATTCGTTAAAAGGGTCCTGTTTGCTGTGCCACCCAACTGGGTGAGACCCTCCAACAGGGGTTGTCAGGCACCCTATACAGGAGTGATCCTACTGGCATCATGTTGGTGCCCTTCAAGGTCAGAGTTCCCAGAAGAAGGAGCAGGCACCCATCTAGCTATTCTCCAGTTTCCTTGAGTGATATCTCCAGGTAGGGGAGCAAACCAGATGAATAGAGCCTGAGGTGAACACCCAGCAAACCGCAGCAGCCCTACAGAAGAGGGACCTGATCATTGAAAGAAAAACAAGCAAACAGAAAGCAACAACAGCATCAACAACAAAAAAATATTCCCACAAAAACCCCATCTAAGGGTCAGCAGCCTCAAAGATCAAAACTAAACTCATGAAGATGAGAAAGAATCAATGAAAAAAACACTGAAAACCCAAAAGGCCAGAGTGCCTCTTCTCCTCCAAATGATCTCAACGCCTCTCCAGCAAGGGCACAGAACTGGATGGAGGATGAGATGGGTGAATTGACAGAAGTAGACTTCAGAAAATGAGTAATAACAAACTCTGCTGAGCTAGAGAAGAAGTTTCTAACCCAATGCAAAGAAGCTAAGAACCTTGATTAAAGGTTAGAGGAGCTGCTAACTAGAATAACCAGTTTAGAGAGAAACATAAATGACCTGTTTGAGGTGAAGAACACAGCACGAGAACTTCATAAAGCATACACAAGTATCAAGAGCAAAATTGACCAAGCAGAAGAAAGAATATCCGTGTTTGAAGACCACCTTGCTGAAATAAGGCATGAAAACAAGATCAGAGAAAAAAAGAAGGGAAAGGAATGAACAAAGACTCAGGGAAATATGGGACTATTTAAAAAGATCAGACCTATGATTGATTGGAGTACCTGAAGGAGATGGGAAGAATGGAAACAAGCTGGAAAACACACCTCAGGATATTATCCAGGAAAACTCTCCAAACCTAGCAGGGTAGACCAATATTCAAATTCAGGAAATACAGAGAACACCACTGAGATACTCCATAAGAAGATCAACCGCAAGACACATAATCATCAGATTCTCCAAGGTCAAAATGAAGGAAAAATTGTTAAGGGCAGCCAGAAAGGCCAGGTTGTCCACAAAGGGAAGTCCATCGGACTAACAGTGGATCTCTCAGCAGAAACCCCACAAGCCAGAAGAGAGGGGAATGAATATTCAACTTTCTTAAAGAAAAGATTTTTCAACCCAGAATTTCATATCCGGCCAAACTAAACTTCATAAGTGAAGGAGAAATAAAATCCTTTTCAGACAATCAAATGCTGAGGGATTTCATCACCACCAGGACTGCTGTGCAAGACCTCCTGAAGGAAGCACTAAATACAGAAATGAAAAACCAGTACCAGTCACTGCAAAAACACACCAAAATATAAAGACCAATGACACTATGAAGAAACTGCATCAACTATTGTACAAAATAACCAGATAGCATCATGATGACAGGGTCAAATTCACACGTAACAATATTAACCTTAAATGTAAATGGGCTAAATGCCCCAGTTAAAAGACACAGACTGGCAAATTGGATAAAGAGTCAAGACCCATCGGTATGCTGCATTCAGGAGACTCATCTCACTTGCAAAGACACACATAGGCTCAAAACAAAGGCATGGAGCAAAATTTACCAAGGAAATGGAAAGCAAGAAAAACAAGAGTTTCAGTCCTAATCGCTGACAAAAGAGACTTTAAACCAACAAAGATCAAAAAAGACAAAGAAGGGCGTTACATAATGGTAAAGGGATCAATTCAACAAGAAGAGCTAACTATCCGAAATATATATGCAACCAATTCAGAAGCACCCAGATTCATAAAACAAGTTCTTAGAGACCTACAAAGAGACTAAGACTCCCATAAAATAATAGTGGGAGAATTTAACACCCAACTGTCAATATTAGACAGATCAATGGGACAGAAAATTAACAAGGATATTCAGAACTTGAACTCAGCTCTGGATCAAGTGGAGCTAATAGACATCTATAGAACTCTCCACCCCAAATCAACAGAATATACAATCTTCTCTGTGCCACATGGCACTTATTCTAAAATTGACCACATCATTGGAAGTAAAACACTCCTCAGCAAATACAAAAGTACCAAAGTCATAACAAACAGTCTCTCAGATCACAGTGCAATCAAATTAGAAATCAGGATTAAGAAACTCATTCAAAACCACACAATTATATGGAAATTGAACAACCTGCTCCTAAATTATTCCTGGGTAAATAATGAAATTAAGGCAGAAATCAAGAGGTTGTTTGAAACCAATGAGAACAAAGAGATAATGTACCAGAATCTCTAGGACACAACTAAAGCACTGTTAAAAGGGAAATTTATAGCACTAAATGCCCACATCAGAAAGCTAGAGAGATCTCAAATCGACACCCTAACATCACAATTAAAAGATCTAGAGAAGCAAGAGCAAACAAATTGCAAGGCTAACACAAGACAAGAAATAACTAAGATCAGAGCAGAATTGAAGGAGATAGAGACACGAAAAACTCTCAAAAAATCAACGAATCCAGGAGCTGTTTTTTTTTTTTTAAAAAGAAACTAACTAAATAGATGACCACTAGCTAGACAAATAAAGTTGAAAAGATAGAAGAATCAAATAGACACATTAAAAAATGATAAAGGGGAGATCACCACTGATCCCACAGAAATACAAACTACCATCAGGGAATACTATAAACACCTCTGTGCAAATAAACTAGAAACTCTAGAAGAAATGAATAAATTCCTGGACATACATGCCCTCCCAAGACTAAACCAGGAAGAAGTCAAATCCCTGAATACACCAATAACAAGTTATGAAATAGAGGCAGTAATTAATAACCTACTGACTGAAAAAAGTCCAGAACCAGACAGATTCACAGCCAAATTCTACCAGAGGTACAAAGAGGAGTTGGTACCATTCCTTCTGAAACTATTCCCAATGACTGAAGAGGAGGGACTCCTTCCTAACTCATTTTATGAGGCCAGCATCATCCTGATACCGAAACCTGGCAGAGGCACAACAAAAAAGGAAAACTTCAGGACAATATCCCTGATGAACATCGATGCAAAAATCCTTAATAAAATACTGGCAAACTGAATCCAGCAGCATATCAAAAACTTATTCACCACGAACAAGTTGGCTTCATCCCTGAGATGCAAGGCTGGTTCAACATAACGCAAATAAACGTAGTCCATCACACATAAACAGAACCAAAGAAAAAAAACCACATGATTATCTCAATAGATGCAGAAAAGGACTTTGATAAAATTCAACATCCCTTCATGTTAAAAACTCTCAATAAACTACATATTGATGAAACATATCTCAAAAAAATAAGAGCTATTTATGACAAACCCACAGCCAATGTCATATTGAATGGGCAAAAGCTGGAAGTATTCCCTTCAAAAACTAGTACAAGACAAGGATGCCCTCTCTCACTCGTCCTATTCAATGTAGTATTGGAAGTTCTGGCCAGGGCAATCAGGCAATAGAAAGAAATAAAGGATATTCAAATAGGAAGAGAGGAAGTCAAATTATCTCTGTTTGCAGATGATGCAATTCTACATTTAGAAAACACCATTGCCTCAGCTCCAAAACTCCCTAAGCTGATAAGCAAATTCAGCAAAGTCTCAGGATACAAAATAAAAGTGCAAAAATCACAAGCATTCCTATACACCAAATATAAACAAGCAGAGAGCCAAATCATGAATGAACTCCCATTCACAACTGCCACAAAGAGAATAAAATGCCTAGGAATACAGCTACCAAGGGATGTGAAGGACCTCTTCAAGGAGAACTATAAACCACTGCTCAAGGAAATAAGAGAGGACCAAAACAAATGGAAGAACATTCCATGCTCATGGATAGGAAGAATCAATATTGTGAAAATGGCCATACCACCCAAAGTAATTTATAGATTCATTGCTATTCTTATCAAACTACCATTGACATTCTTCACAGAATTAGAAAAAAAAACTACTTTAAATTTCATATATGTCTTGTATAGCCAAGGCAATCCTAAGCAAAAAGAACAAAGCTGGAGGCATCACACTACCTGACTTCAAACTACACTGCAAGGCTACAATAACAACAACAGCATATTACTGGTACAAAAACAGACATATAGACCAATGGAACAGAATAGAGACCTCAGAAATAACACCATACATCTACCACTATCTGAACTTTGATAAACCTGACAAAAACAAGCAATGGAGAAAAAAATTTGTATTCAATAAACGGTGCTGGGAAAGGTGGCTAGCCATATGCAGAAAAATGAAACTAGACCTCTCCCTTATACCTTATACAAAAATTAACTCAAGATAGATCAAAGACTTAAATATAAAACCCTATACCATAAAAACCCTAGAAGAAAACCTAGGCAACACTATTCAGGACATAGACATGGGCAAAGACTTCATGATGAAAATTCCAAAAGCAATTGCAACAAAAGCCAAAATTGACATATAAGATCTAATTAAACTAAAGAGCTTCTGCAGAACAAAAGAAACTGTCATCAGAGTGAATATGCAATCTACAAAATAGAAGAAAATGTTTGCAATCTACCCATCTGAGAAGGGTCTAATATCTAGAATCTAAGGAACATAAACAAATTTACAGGAAAAAAACAACCCCATTAAAAAGTAGGCAAAGGATATGAAAAGACACTTCTCAAAAGAAGACACATATGTAGCCAACAAACATGGAAAAAAGCTCAATATCACTGATCATTAGAGAAATGCAAATTAAAACCACAATGACATACCATCTCATGCCGGTCAGAATGCTGATTATTAAAAAGTCAAGAAACAAGAGATGGTGGTGAAAATGTGGAGAAATAAGAATGCTTTCATACTGTTGGTGTGAATGTAAATTGGTTTAACCATTGTGGAAGACACTGTGGCAATTCCTCAAGGATCTAGAACCAGAAATACCATTTGACCCAGCAATCCCATTACTAGGTATACACCCAGTGGAATATAAATCATTCTACTATGAAGACACATGCACACATATGTTTATTGCAGCACTATTCACAATAACAAAGACATGGAAGCAACCCAAATGCCCATCAATGATAGACTGGATAAAGAAAATGTGGTACATATACACTATGGAATACTATGCA
Organism: Papio anubis; assembly: GCF_008728515.1. Taxonomy (NCBI): domain Eukaryota; kingdom Metazoa; phylum Chordata; class Mammalia; order Primates; family Cercopithecidae; genus Papio; species Papio anubis. Next base: position 131,056,028 of record NC_044983.1, on the reverse strand, counting down.
GCCATAAAAAAGAATGAGATCATGACCTTTGCAGGGACATGGATGAAGCTGGAAACTATCATCCTCAGCAAACTAACACAGGAACAGGAAACCAACACCACATGTTCTCACTCATAAGTGGGAGTTGAAAAATGAGAACACATGGACACAGGGAGGGGAAATACACACACCAGGGACTGTTGAGGGGTGGGGTGTTGAGGGGAGGAAACCTAGATGATAGGTCGATAGGTGCAGCAAACCACCACGGCACATGTATACCTATGTAACAAACCTGCACGTTCTGCACGTGGATCCTGGAAATTAATGTAAAATAAAATTTAAAAATCAGCTAAATCAAACCTATATTGTTGTTCTGGAAGCATCACAATTTTTTCATCAAACGAGAAATCAAAATAGGTATCTCACAGAGAGATCTGTCATTACATAATGCCTAAGCCTTGCCAGTCAGTATGCCTTGGCTTGTCGTGTGAGTTTGGGTGTTGTAAATTGTGTGTAGTATGTAATTGTGTAAATTGTATCAAGGGATCATAATGTTATGATATTTTTGTGCAACACTCAGTACCCTTTGCTACTGTATTTTAAGAAGACTATATGTCTTCAATGCTGAGTGATGTTTAATTGGCATCTAAAATGACACTCTAAGCTCTGGTATTTCTATATGTTAAACCAACACTGAATGAAAGCATGTTTATAGTCCGTGAGGCACACGCTTTCAAGATAATAAATTTTAAAAGGTTCAATGGCCAAAACATACCATAATTAGACAAGCATAATCCAAAATAGTTGATAAAACTCTATGAGAACTCTCAAAAAGATAAATTATTTAGCTTTTTCTAAAACTATGGTGTCTTATTTTAGATTTCCTCAAGAGCAAAGCCCAAGACATAAATTTGCAAAAACAGTTCAAAACGTGATCACAGGAAGCAGAAGAAAGGAATGGTGAGACAGGGAAGGAGGAAAAGCTATAAATTTCCGAGAACCTTGATCCTGGACTTCCGGCCTTCAGAACTTAGCAAATAAATTTCTGTTGTGTAAGTCAGCATTTCCCCAAGCTTTTTGGCACCAGGGACTGGTTTCATGGAAGACAATTTTTCCATGTACAAAGAGGGCGGGGTGGAGGATGGTTTCAGATGATTCAAGCACATTACATTTATTGTGCACTTTATTTCTATATTATTACATTGTAATATATAACAAAATAACTATACAACTCACCATATGTAGAATCAGTAGGAGCCCCGAGCTTGTTTTCCTGCAACTAGATGGTCCTATCTGGGGGTGATGGGAGACAGTGACAGATCATCAGGCATTAGACTCTCATAAGAAGTGCACAACCTAGATCCCTTGCATGAGCAGTTCACAACAGGGTTCATGCGCCTATGAAAATCTAATGCCACTGCTGATCTGACAGGAGGTGGAGCTCAGGCGGTAATGTGAGCAATGGGGAGCAGGTGTAACTACAGATGAAGCTTCGCTCACTTGCCTGCTGCTCACCTCCTGTTGCACGGCACAGTTCCTAACAAGCCACGGACCAGTACCAGGTACACCACAGGTCCCCCAGACCCCATTGCCTGTCTGTGGCCCAGAAGTTGGGGACCCCTGGTGTAAGTGATGCAACCTGTCATAGTTTGCAATGGGAGGTGCTATGGTCAGAATGTTGTGTCTTCCCCAAAATTCCTGTGTTGAAATCCTAACCCCCAAGGTGAGAGCATTTGGGGGTGTTAGACCATGGGAATGGAGCCCTCACTAATCTCAGGGGAATGGGATTAGTGCCCTCATAGAAAAGGCCTGAGAGAGACCCCTCACCCCTTCCACCATGCGAGGACACATCATGAAGGTGCCATCTATGAACCAGGAAATAGGCCCTCACCAGACACTGAATCTGCCAGAATCCTTATCTTAGACTTTCCAACATCCAGACCTGTGAGAAGTAAATTTCTGCTGTTTATAAACCACCCAGTTTATGGTATTTTGTTCCCACAGCTTGAACAGACCAAAATGTAGTCCAAGCACACCCACTGAGTCACATTGCTAGGGACTGAACACGGAACTCTGACTTCTTCATTCTTTATGAAGTCAACAAATATTAACTGAGCAAAACACTGTAATAAACCCCAGAGTTAGAGAGAGAATGACAGAGACACAGCCCTGACTTGTATGTTGCACAGTCTTGCGGGGAAAGCCTAATATTGAAACCTACAAATTATGAAGATAAAACAAAGCCATGATGCTAATGAGGAATTGAGGGGGGGAAAAAAAAAGCTCTTAGTTCCTTGCAAGAACTGCAACTAAAAAGCTGGAAAAGACAGTAACAGAGGAATCCACACTGTTATTTGTTAGTTACCCAACTTTATCTGAACCTGTTGTGGTTCAGAAAGTGAAACATGAGAGATCTTGGTTAATGTCTTGTTGCAGCCTACGTGATCATCCATCCTGAGTTTATCAAAGGCTCTAAGCCATTGCCAATCAATTGTTGCTGGAAGATGACTTAATGGGGTTGCACAGAAAGCACCTTAGCATCTGTCACTGCCAAGAGATGAGGCATGTTTTGGTGTGGACTCCTAGCAGGAGATGACCCTTTTTACCAACAGGATTTAAAAATACCTTCTCCTAGTGCTGCAGCAAACTAATAAAGTGCCACGCCCATACTGAACACAGACGTGAAATGGAATGCAGGCTCAGGCCCCAGGAGCTCATGCTAGACCAAAAGCTGCAACATCACTCCACCCCAGCTAGCATTTTGCAGATTGTATCTGCGGGATGCAAAAGTTTCCAGAACAACTCATTAGTAGAGATGCAGAATGTAAACTCTGCAACATGGACAGTGGCAGGAGAAAACAGAGACTCAGTGACAATCTCTACCACAATGGGAGGAGAATAACGTCAAAGATGCAGAAAGGCCCCAGTCCACATCACATCCACAGATGTTCAGTGCAGTTTTATTTATGATAGAAAACAAAACGAAAAGCTAGGAATGAACCCGAATGTTTATTGACAGGTAAATGGCTAAACAAATTCTAGTGCATCCTTATTAAGGAATACTACTCAGCGATAAAAGAATAAACTATTGGTACACACTGAACATACACAAATCTCAAAATAATCATAATAAATAAGAGTCCACACACAAAAGAATGCATGCATACTGTATGATTTCGCTTATGTAAATACTAGAAAATGTAAACTAATGTATAGTGACATAAAGCCAATCAGTGGTTACTTGGGGATGGGGAGAGGGAAAGGGAAAGATCACAAAGGGACCTGATGGATTTGTCCACTATCTCTCATGTTGATTACTGTGATGGTTTCGTAGGTATAGACACATAACAAAACATCAACTGTTTCATATGTACAATTTATTCTATAACAATTATACATCAATGAAGCTGTTTTAAAGAGAGAATATGAAACCTCATTTTCCTAAAACTCCTTCCTTGGTTACATTAGTAGCTAAGGGACTAGAGACGTACCGGATCCCAACTTGCACCTATTTTCTAACACTGGTGAAATAAACCCTGGATCTAGCTCATTGCAGTGTTGGGATGGTCATTCTTTCAATAAATCCTGCTGTCTTCATCAAATCTGAGTTAAAAGACTTCACGTACTCTTACATCTGGGAGCTGAGGTTGGATGGAGGCTACCTGATTTTTAAAGTCAAGATTCGAATGCCCCAAACAGATGACTCCAGATAGGACAATCGCCTTCAGAGTCCTGAAGAGTCATTCAGTTTCTGCCTCCGCTGGCTACTGTTCACACAGTCAGTGACCGAACTTTTTTTTTTTTTTTTTTTTTTTGAGACAGAGTCTCACTCTGTCGCCCAGGCTGGACTGCAGTGGCACTCTCTCGGCTCACTGCAAGCTCCATCTCCTGGGTTTGCACCGTTCTCCTGCCTCAGCCTCCTGAGTAGCTGGGACTACAGGCGCCGGCCACCGCGCCCGGCTAATTTTTTTGTATTTTTAGTAGTGATGGGGTTTCACCGTGTTAGCCAGGATGGTCTCGATCTCCTGACCTCGTGATCTGCCTGCCTCGGCTTCCCAAAGTGCTGGGATTACAGGCGTGAACCACCGCGCCTGGCCCAGTGGCCGAACTGTTAAGAGAAGCAGGTTCCTCTCCTCTATCTCAGGTCCCATCCAGGATGAATCTCTGAAGTTTGTCTGTCTCCACTCACTGAGAGCCAGCTTCTTTGAGGGGTTTTGAAGCTTCGCTGAGTGCTTCCGGATGCTAGGGCTCACCTCCTCCTCCTCCCTCCTTCCAGTCACTACTCCACCTCAGAAGCCTCCAACTAAAAATATACCTCTGCCTGGCTCTGGACTCTGAAACTCGGCCCCCAGGAGCTTCATTTACTTTGCTTGCTTTCTCATGAAAAATGTAATTCACCATCTGTAGTTCTATAGAGGCCAGAAATGAGAAGAAAAGAAAACTGCCGAAGCTCACCTGGACGACCTGAATAAGACATAAGATTTCATTTCCCGAAAGTGTCTCAGTTAAGCAAATACGTCCTCTGCACCCCGATAAGCAAAACACTTAACCTAGCTCTGGAAGGGAAGAAAAGCTGAACAGAAAGATGTCCTGCCCTCGGGGGAATGTGTAAAGGACTCTCTGGGAAAAAATGCGGTGTTAAAAATGAGGGACTAAAGGAAAGCTTTGACAGTCCAGAGCAAGTCAAGATGACAGTCTGGACTTTTAGCAGAAACAGCCACTTTGCAGAACACAGTAAGACGACAACAAAAAAAATTCATTAAATGTAAAGCCACAAAGACAAGAAAGGTGAGGAAGGGGACGACAACCCATGAGATGGACAGCTGAATTTTAGACAATGGGAAGCAAACTTACGAGGCAACTGACCTGTTAGACTTAAACCTGAGCCACCTAGAGGAGCACCCACAGGAAATCAGCTGTTCCTCATTGGCTATCCAATATCCATCGTGCTATTTGCTTGAAAAAAGAACCCAATTTTGTTTAAAGCGCAACATGCCAACCCAAACAATAGGTCGTGACTGGTCCCAGCCAAGCATGATACTCCACTTTCCCGGCCTCTCTCCTAGAGAGGTATAGCCATGTAACCAGTTCTGGCCAACAGGGCTAAAGCAGAAGTCTTCTGGGGCAAAACCTGAGAATTATTTTGCTTTCTTACTCAAGGGAGATATACACAGCCAGGACCTTCAACATCCCCGCTTCTTCCTGACTGGAATGTAACTGTGATGGCTGGAGCTGGAACAGCCACTCTGCAATCCTGAGGCAAAGCACAAAAGGATTGCACAGACACTGACCCTGACATACTTAGGTGGCTGAACCAATGCAGAAACTGCTGACTTCAGACTTCTTGGTTTGTGGGGCAGAAACCCTTTGTTTCAGACACTGCCCGCAGGTTTCTGGTACTTGAAGTAGACTGCAGTTTTAGCCGACTCACAGAGATAAAGGAAGTGAGGCCCCTAAAACTAAGGCAGGGCAAACAGCATGTCATGGTGATGGGTAAGTCCCAGAATGGCAGCTGTGGAGCAGATCCAGAGTCAACAGAGCAGACTGGACAGGAGCAATCTAGAGCCAGAGGGATCTGAGAAGCATATGCAAGGAGAAAAAGGAAAATAATACGCAGTACATTTGAACAGATGCAGGAGTGATTTAGAATCTTTTGGGAGTTTAGGTATGACTTAATGGTAGGTGAATAGAAAGCTAAGCAAAGACACAAGGTATTTAATAACTCCAGGAAAAAAAAAATACAGTGGAGATACATTAATTGCTGTGTAAATATTCCTTGAACAATGCTTCATAGTCATGTCATCCATAATGAACGATTTAACCAAAATTGGGATATAATGCTTTCTAGAGGTTGAAAAAAGGGAACATGAGTATAGAAGGTGTAGGACAATTTATATCATCATCTTCCATAAAGTCAATAGATTATATCTACATTTAAAACATCAATCAATAGTAGTAATATGGTGCGGCTGTGTCCCCACCCAAATCTCACCTTAAATTCCCATGTGTTGTGGGAGGGACTCCGTGGGAAGTAACTGAATCATGCGGGCAGGTCTTTCCCATGCTGTCCTTGTGACAGTGAATAGGTCTCACAAGAACTGATGGCTTTAAAAACAAGAGTTTCACTGCACAAGCTCTCTCTTGGCCTGCCACCATCCATGTAAGATGTGACTTACTCCTCCTTGCCTTCTGCCATCATTGTGAGGCCTCCCTAGCCATGCAGAACTGTAAGTCCATTAAACCTCTTTTTTTTTTTTTTTTTTTTTGGTAAATTGCTGAGTCTTGGATATGTCTTTATTAGCAGTGTGAAAACAGATTAATAGAAGTGGTAATAGCATTTTGTTTAGAAATAAGGGAGGTGATACCAGAAGAAACAGTCAAGAGTAGAACACAGTTGCTTTGAAAAGCAGGAATTAGGAATATGGAAAAGTGGGGCAGGAAAGTGCTGTTTTTTGGTAATAATCTTTGCATAACTCTGTTTTTGTCCACTATTGTAGGTACAAATGTTACTTTGCTAAAAGTTAACTTCTTTAATCCCATTTGGTTAAGAAGAGCAGCAAAGTATTCTTGAAAGAAGTGGCTTATTTGATTGGCTGCTATGTTAGACCCTTATATTCTACCTTGAAGCAGAGGGTCTTTCCTGATCAAAGATCGCATGGTATCACATTGTTCTTTTAAAATTACTTGCCATTTATCCAACAAGCATTGACAGTGCACCAACAATGAGACAGGCTCTGAGCTAGGCACTGGCTCTGCTTTTTTCATCCCATGAGGCCCTTGCTGCCCAGAAGCATGACTCAAGGTGAGGCCAGTATGAAAAGCAGCACCTGAGACAAGGACGCTTGCCCTCTGCACCCACCCCACACCCCCATGTCTCTTACCTGGACAAGTGCAGTAGCCTCATATTGAGGCACCCATCCTCCTCCTTTGTCCTCGTACAACCTATTCACACAGGAGCCAGAGGAGTCCTTTTAGTGTAGGTTAGATCAGTTCATTCCGCTGCCTCCAACCTCTACATCTTCTGGCTCATTCAGCGTAAAATCCAAATCCCTCCATGGTCAAAACACTCCACCCAGCTGGGCCTCCTACTATCTGACTCTCCTGAGCATTCACAACACCTGACATCCCTCTCCTGTCTTCATCTGCTTCTACCACTAATACTACGACGCATGCATTTGCTTAGTATCTCTTTCTGTGCCATGGACCACAGCAAATAAGGCTAGTGACTTTATTGTGGTCATTACCGCAGCCCCCACACATGGGACAGGGCTTGACACTAGGCACTTAGTAGCTGGTTGTTGAGTGAATACATGAACAGTAAGGAGGCACTGAAGATGACATTGATAGGTGAATGGTAACAGGTTTGAGCATTAGAATACACATATAAGTTAACATCTTTACCATTTTTACATCTACAGTTCAGTGGTAATAAAAACATTTATATTCTCTTTTTCCCCTTCATCCCCCCAACTTCAGCCCCCTCCTCTGGCCTCTGGTAACTACCAATCTATTTTCTATTTTCATAAGACCTTTTTTTTTTTTTCTTTGAGACAGAGTCTCGCTGTGTCATCCAGGCTAGAGTGCAGTGGTGCTATCTCAACTTACTGCAACTTCTGCCTCCCAGGTTCAAGTGATTCTTGTGCCTCAGTCACCCAGCTGGGATTACAAGCATGGGGGGCCACCACACCCAGCTAATTTTTGTATTTTGTAGTAGAGATTCACCGTGTTGGCCAGTCTAGTCTAGAACTCCTGGCATGAAGTGATCCACCCGCCTCGGCCTCTCAAAGTGCTGGGATTACAGGTGTGAACCACTACGCCCTGCCTGAGATCCACTTTTTTACCTCCCACATATGAGTGAGAAAACACGATACTTGTCTTTCTATGCTTGACTTATTCCGCTTAACATAATGGCCTCCAGACTTGAGCATTTTTAAACCATCACACTTCCTGTGGTGTGAAGACACATTGCAAATAAGAACATCTGCAGAGACATAGGAAGCCCCGAGGAGAGGGCAGGTATTGCAGTGAGGAGCCTGGGTTGTCAGTGGCACTGGCAGGAGGGATGGTGAGACCTTGAAAGCCACAGCACACGTTTAGAAGGTAGAGCCTCTAGGCTTAAGGACCGCTCATGTTTGGGACTGAGGTGCAGAAAGTGGTTCAAGTGGTATCCAGGTTTCCAGACTCTTGAGGAAATGGTGGTAATTGGTGTTTGAGGAAAACAATAATGAATGTTGTATTATTAGCAGTATGACATATCAAGGTTGAGGTTATTGATGACTGCAGTTATTAGGTGGCATGTTACACAGGTGACTCAGGAGACAGGTCTAGGCTGGAGAAACAAGTCATTAGGATCTAGAAAGTAATGGAATCTGGGGAGATTGGTTCACCCAGTCAGAGCCTGCAGAATGAGATGACAAGAGGCCAAAAACAAAATTTTGAGAAATGCTGATTGTCACACGTCATGATACTCTACCTCCATCTGTCCTCTAGGCTGAGGCGCCCATTGCCCAGAGGCTGAGCCTTCCCTTAGAATTGCCCTCATTTAAAGAGAGCTGCTTTGCCCAGGGTCCCATCCCCTTCCTGGAGACAACCCTCATCCGATGCCTGATCAGGTGAGAGGGGTTGTAAAGGCAAACCCTCTTGGCTCACTGTGAAATAATTCTGAAGCGCTAGCTCAGCTCTAGAGCTTTCCAAAAAAAGGATGTCTCTGTTGCAAATGCATCACAGTTCAACTTGTCTCTCAACTCAATCTTTTTTTCCTCCCTCCCTTTCAGGTGTATCTCCCAAGAGGATTTCCCAAAATCCCCCTACACGTACATATCTATTTTGCAGTCATGAAATAGAGAAACCCAACCTGCCACATCAATACTTAAGGAAGACACAGAAGTGGCTGATCTGAGGAAAAGCAAGAGATGTAGGAGGTGAGCCTGGCTGGCGTAGGGCTAAGGAAGCAAAAAAAGGGCTTTATTCAAGAGAGAAGCAGGTTGAAAATCCTTGAGGTCAACTAAGATGCATATTGAAAAGTGATTATCGGATTTAGCAATAAGAAGGCTATTGATGATCGTCAAGTGTTGCTTTCTTGAGGAGGTAGAAGTCAGATGTCAGTGTGATGATGGGAACAGTAAAGAAAGTAGAGACCTCATGTGCATTCCATTATTTAAAGTATAAATATATAGGAAAGGAGTGTGTACAGTTTAAGTGTACAGTTCAGTGGTAATAAAAACATTTATATTCTCCTTTTCCCCTTCATTCCCCAACTCCAGCCCCCTCCTCTGGCCTCTGGTAACCGCCAATCTATTTTCTATTGGCTGAAGATGAGATGTGGTGAGTAGTGACTCTCAAGTTGAGAGAGACTTGAACACATCCAAACACTGGAGGAAGAGGTAACCGACCCAGGGAGTGCAGAGACCAACCAATGGGATGAGGTCTGAGAGCAGTGGCAGCCTCTTCCATCACAAGCATAGTCAAAGAAATAGCCTTGTGTGAGAGGAGGTCACATCTTCCACTGGGAGGTGAGAATAAATGCTGGTGGATGTGGGGATTGGGTGGCAGCAAAGACACAGGCCAGCCTCACTTGTTCCTCTCACCAACGTGGATAAGAGCAGACTCAATGCTGGATGCTGTGTTCAGACTGGGGGCGCTGGTGTAAATTAAGACACAGTCTGCCAGGAGTGACATACTATAAACATTTCAAAGTTCCATTTTCTTCTTATTGTCTGCAGGAATCTTGACCTTCAAGTCTACTCCCATTTGAAGTGACTTTGCCCCCAAATATGCTTCTACTTTGCATCATTGCTTTCTGCTTTTCTCCCAATGTTTCCTCATATAAGTCCTTGGCTCACTCAATGGGGTTAACATTTTTAACCCAGTTTATTTTTCTGACGACCTCCACGAAACAGAACCAAAAGAGAGTAGTCATAAAGATTCTCCATGATCTCCTGCCTTACCCGAGGCTCCGCAGGGAGCGGGTGCTCTCCATGCCTGTTAAATAAAGAAGCAAGTAAATTCAAGTGTTTCACCCAGTCCCTCTGTGTAGTGAACGCTTTTAATTTTAAGGGGCCTCAGTATCCGTTTTGGATGTGGATTTAGCTTTCTCGTCCCAGAGGCAGGGCTCAGGCACCCTTGACACAGTTTCCAGTTCTTCACCATACCCAAATGACTCGAGCTGGTAGCCAGAGAGAACTTAGAGGCATCTCTCTGCTGCCAGCCTGGGCTCCCTACTTCTTTAAATAGAAAATGTAGGCATCTGCCCACAAACTTAAAAGGGCCCACTCCCTGTTTCCCAATCTATGTGGCTAGTGGTCACACTCTCTTCTCTCTTCTGTCTTCGCTCCCAGACTTTCATGTGTGTGGCCTCCAGGCGTGCTGTGTCCCCCTACTTCGAGTTTGTGAGGGCTAAAAACTCTTTTTGCTCATAGACTCTTTCTATGTTTTCCATTGACACATAAGGATTGTACATATTAATGGGGAACAGAGTAATATTTGAATACATTATACAGTATTAATGATCAAATCCAGGTAATTAACATATTCATCACTTCAAACATTTATCACTTCTTTGTGTTGAGAACATTCAAAAATCCTCTCTTCTGGCTATTTGAAAATATAAGTTATTAACTATAGTCATCCTATAGTGTTATAAGAACACTAGAACTTATTTCTCCTGCCTAGCTGTAATTCTGTATCTGTTAAGCAACCTCTCCCCAGCCTCCCCTTCCCACTGTGCTTCCAGCCTCTTAATAACGACAATCCTATTCAATGCTTCCATTAAGCTCCCACATGCGAGTGAGAATGTGCGATATTTATCTTTCTGTGCCAGACTTATTTCACTTAATGTAATGTCCTCCAGAATCATTCATGTTGCTACAAATGGCAAGATTCCAGTCTTTGTATGATTGAATAATATTGCATTATGTATACACACTACTTTTTTTTTATTCATTTACTTTTTGCTGGACATTTAGGTTGATTCTATATCTTGGCTATTGTGAATAGTGCTGCAATAGACACGGTGATGCAGATATCTCTTCAATACACTGATTTGCTCTCCTTTGGATACTCAGTAGTGGAATTGCTGGAACATGTGATATTTCTATTTTTAGCTTTTTGAGAAAACTCCATGATGTTTTCTATAATGGCTGCACTAATTTACATTTCCACCAACCATAAGATTCCCCCTTACCAGCGTTTGTTGTATTTTGTCTTTTTGATCATTGCCATTCTAATAGGAGTAAGATGATCGCTCCTTGTGGTTTAAATTTGTGCTTTTCAGATAGTTATGTTGAGGATTTTAAATATACTTCTTGACCATTTGTATGTCTTTAAAAAAAAAAAAAGTCTATTCAGATCTTTTACTCATTTTTTAATTGGATTATTTGTTTTTTTCTTTTTCTTTTTCTTTTTTTTTTTTTTTAACTATTGAGTTGTTTGAGTGCCATGGTACTGGCATAAAAACAGACACACAGGCCAACAGAACAGAATAAAGAGCCCAGAAATAAGTTCCCATATTACAGCCACCTGATTTCAACAAAGTTGCCAAGAATATATATTGGGGAAAGGACAGCCTCTTCAATAAATGATACTGAGAAAATTGGATATTCATATGCAGAAGAATGAAACTAGACCCCTATCTCTCACCAGGTACAAAAATCAACTCAAAATGGATTAAAGACTTAAATGTGAGACTGAAAACTATAAAACTATAAAACTACTACATGAAAACACAGGGGAAATGCTTCAAGGCATTGGTCTGGGCAAAGATTTTTATAAGGAATAATTCAAATGCACAGGCAATAAAAACAAAAACAGACCAACTGGGATTATATTAAGCTAAAAAGCGTCGGCACAGCAAAGAAAACAATCAGTGAAGTGAAGGGATCACCTGTAGAATGAGAGAAATTCTTTGCAATGTTAAAACTCTTAAACTTTCACGCTGTGGTTGTGTTATTGTGCCTGCAGTCGGACCCCTGATGCAGAGAACACCCCACAGGGACCCAGGCAGGTGGATCGCCTGCGTGCTCCTTTGTCCAGCCTTCTGGTGGCTGCTGGGGACAGTGACTACCAGCTATGTTGCTAGAGTTTCATTCAAAACACACTGGTACCCATCGTGGATTTGGGAGGTGGTCATCAGAGCGGATAGTTGGAGGTAAATTGTAGGGAAGAGTATAAGCTCCCACACGGGCTGGATTTCAGTGTAAATCCAGCTCTGGCACAGGCTGGGCATACAAGCCTGAATTAACTCATGTTAACATCTCTGATACCCATTTTCTTACTCTAAAACTGGGAAAAGTAGCTGAAACTTTATTAAATTATTTTAAGAATTGGCTAAGTCAACATAAATGGTCAAAAAATATCAACCTCACCAGAAAGTGAAGAGATAAAAACCAAAATAAGAAAATATCTTCAGCTATTAAATTAAAAGAGATGAAGCCAAGATGATAAAAATGCAGATGAGGCTGGAGAGAAATAGGCACTTTCCTGTATCGTGGACAGGTCTGTAAGTCAGCACAGTTTCATGTGCCCTGGAAAAACCTGGCTCTAGACATAAAAACACCTTATTAAAAAGCTGACCCAGAAATTCTAGTTCTAGGAATTGACCTTAGGGGAATTATTGGCTAAGTATACAAGCATGTATATATAAAGTCACTTCAGAATTGCTTACAGCATAAAAATTAGAAAAAATTCATTTAAAAGTATAGAACACAAAAAATTCATGTTATACTATTGATCTAAAAAGCATGCTATATTTTAGTAAGATGTAATTCCATTTTTTGTTTTCAAAATTCTGCATTTTCTAACATATGTTGTAATCCTCCCTTATCTGTAGGAGATACATTCCAAGATCCACAGTGGATACATGAAACTGCAGACAGTACCAAACCCTGCATCTATTAATACTATGATTTTTCCTATACACATATACCTATGATGAAATGTAATTTGTAAATTAGGCACAGTAAGAGATTAACAACAATAATAAAATAGAGCAATTATATCAATATACAGTAATGAAAGTTATGCAAATATGGTCTCTCTCTTTTGCTTTGTCTCTCGTTCTCTTTCCCAAATATTTTATTGTACTGTACTCACCCTTCTTCTTGTGATATGTTGATATAATAACCTAGATGGCTACTAAATGACTAATGTAGCCGATACAGGGTAAATACACTGCACAAAGAGCTGATGCAGGTCCTTGGCTGGACAGGGTGGGACAGGGTAAGACTTTATCACACTACTTAGAACCACATGCAATTAAAAACTTTTGAATTATTTATTTCTGAAATGTTTTATTTAATATTTTTTGGACCTTGTTGACTGGGTAACTGAAACTGAGGAAAGCTAAACTGTGGATAAGGGGGAACTACTGTATATGCATGGACACACACACACACACACACACACACACACCACTTCATGGTTATCTATATATTTACAGAGTAAAGTATCAGTAAGTTCTAGAAACTTGTATACCAAAATGCTAACAATAGATATCTTTAGACAATGGTTCCTGCAAGAAAAACTTTAATCCATTACTCTTGTTTCCAAATTTATTTCTAATGGCATTGTTAGACTTTTATAATCTCAATGAATCTGTGTAATGCAATCAGAAAATAATATTTTAAAAATAAAAATAAAACCAACATTTTAAATGCTTAGTACAATGCTGTATTAGTCAGGGTTCTCTAGAGGGACAGGACTAATAGGATAGATGTGTATATAAATCGGAGTTTATTAAGGAGTATTGACTCACACGATCATAAGATGAGGTCCCACAATAGGCCGTCTGCAAGCTAAGGAGCAAGGAAGCCAGTCCGAGTCCCAGAGCTGAAGAACTTGGAGTTCGATGTTTGAGGATAGGAAGCTTCCAGCACGGGAAAAAGATTTAGCCCAGAAGATTAAACTAGTTTAGTCTTTCTACGTTCTTCTGCCTGCTTTTATACTGGCCACACTGACAGCTGATTAGATGGTGCCCACCCAGATTGAGGGTGGGTCTGCCTCTCCCAATCCATTGACTCAAATGTTAATCTCCTTTGGCAACATCCTCACAGACACACCCAGGAACGGTACTTTGCATCCTTCAATCCAATCAAGTTGACACTCAGTATTAACCCATCACAAATGCTTAGGATATAACGGGTGCTCATTAAATACCAATTACGGTTATAATTATTTAAAGCAAGAATATAGACCAAATTAATGGACTCGTCTTCAGATCAAAGTTATGAACTTGTCCCTCTTCTCTCCATTCTCTGATAAACTTAATCTGAACCCACTAAAGGCAATATGCATTTTAATGATCTTTGAATCCCCAGCACAGAGCCCTGTGCCTGGTCCATCGTCAGCGCCAAGTAGGGAAGACAATGAGTAATTGAAGGAATATCATCATGTAGAAGGGGTTTTTCACAGGAATCTAGAAAGCAAAAGGAAGAAGATCTAGCTGTGTTGCCTCTATGTCAAGACTATTCAAATGTTTTGTTTACATATTTTGTTGATCTCACAACCCTTGGTATTATTATCTCCCTCTGAGAGATGACGCTCAAAGAGGTTAAGCAACGTGCACAAGCCATACAGGCAACTAGCAAGTGGTGGATGAGGGTTGGCACCTGCTCCATCTGACTTTCAACGTCTCTTCTTTCCTCCACCCCTCCAGCTTGGTCTGTGATTCCCTTCTCGTGAATGCATTGCTAGAGGTTAAAAGTCAGACTGATCATCCAAATGTTGCTGTCTTCATAATCTCAAGGAGTGGAGGTGTGAGTTCTGATGGTTCAGTGGCTCACTGATTTGGAAACAAGCCTGCAGAACTACCATCCCCTGGGTAATGGGGCAGAGCAGCAGCCCTCCTTGGCTAAGGAAATTAAATGAATTTTCATCCATTCACCTAAATTATTCTTTTCGCCTCTCAGGAGAAGTAGCAATCAAAGAGAGCAGGCGAAGAGAGGCAGTGGGCTTGGAAAGGTCAATGATACCGAAAAGCACAGAATCTTCCTCCATTAATGCCCTAATTGTTTTTATCACCCAGTATTCACTCAAACGTCAAACTTAATCTCTGCCTTTTTCCTCCCCTAGGTCACAGATGTTTAATATTTCTAAGACATAACGAACCTTTTTATGTCACCGTAATATTTAGTCTCTTTAAAACATGATTAGCTGCATCCATTGTGCAATGCAGGGATGACTAGAAATTTCAGAGATGGGATTCCATTAGGTGGATTTTATTACCCAGCCAAGCTGAGTGGGAAATTAAGCCAGGTAGCAAAGGGCAGTGGTGATACACTACGGTGCCAGCGTGGGGTTGATTCTAAAGCTCTGGTCAAAGAAAAGTAGAAGTTTGGAGTTTTAAGGACTTTTAAAAGTTATGGGAAAGACTTTTCAGTTTGGTCAAAGTCTGCTTCTCAAGTTAACAATTTTTTTAATGTGAAAATTTACCAAAACTTTATAAAAAATAACTACTGTCTGTGTGTTTCTAAATCGTGGTTCCTATTTTGACTGGCTCATTTGGCAAAAATATGCTCAGAAGTCAATGAGTAGGTGATTGCTCATAAAACATCATTGAAAAATGTAAAGTGCGTTCTTATGTGTTTGTGCAAACAAGCATGAAGGTGCACATATTGCTTCTTTTTCTTTATTTCTCAAAGTAGCTTCTGTTGTCCCATGCTCATGAAGAAGCACACACTCTTTAAGGCACCCCAACACACCAAGCAAGCAAGGACTGATAACACGGAACTGAACAACCTCTGAAGCTATTTGTGGAAATTTCTCAAATTTTCTACATTTGATTCCAGAGCTTTCATATCAGTTTCCACCTCAGACTTCACTCTTGATTTTTTTGTCTCCCGTTTTTTTATTTCACTGATGACTTTAAATTGAAGATACCCCATAAAGAAGAATTATGACAATATCTGACATTCATTGTGAATTACAAGTAACAGTTGAAGCCACAAAAATGAAGAGAGTAGCTACTGAGGGAGATAGGTGAAGCATTTTTATAACTATCAAGATATAAGCACTAGTCTCTGCTTTCTGTCATTTGCCAAAATAATAGTCTCTAAATGCTAATGATAATATCAGAAGAACAAATATTGGGGAGAGATGGCACCAATTAGAGTTTGGCCCCCACCGTGGACAAAACTAATTACAATATTATCCCAAATCCAGCCAATTTCACTTCTTCAATATTTTCTTCAGCTATTTTTTAAAGAAAGGGGGTCTTGCCTTGTTGCCCAGGCTAGGCTACAGTGGCACAATCACAGCTCACTGTAATCTCAAACTCCTGGGCTCAAACAATCCTCCTGCCTCAGCCTACCGAGTAGCTAGGACTAAATGTGCACACCACAGAACCCCGCTATTTTTAATTTTTTTTTTTTTTTTTTTTTTTTTTTTTTTTCTGTAGAGGCAGGATTTCACTAAGTTGCCCGGGCTGGTGTTGAACTCCTGGCCTCAAGTAATCCTCCCTTTACTTCCAGAGAAGCTAGGACTACAAGTGCATACCACCATGTCTGACTACTTTTCTTTTTTTACTTTTTATAGAAACAGGGTCTCACTATTTCATCCAGGCTGGTCTCAAACTCCTGGACTCAAGCAGTATTTTTAAAACAGTCAATTGGACTGTTTCTATAGGTGCCTCTGAATAGATCTCCTTATCTCCATACTGACACCTAGCTCTCTAAATGGCTCATTACCTTCAGCACAAGGCAATCGAAACCCTCCAAGATCTGGCCCTTTTTATCTCTTCTCCCATGCTTCCCCTACCAAGTGGGGAGCCTTCTTCCTGGCTGTGAAATTTCTCCTGCTGCCCACACACAAACCTGCAGCCTGGAAGGATGCATGCAGTCACGGAGTTTTATTTGAAGGGAAACTGGGTCCTGGAAATACAGACGTTTTGGATTCCTGATGGCATGGTTTCTGAGAAACTAGCAAAAAGGATATCCTCAGATAAGGACTGGGCTAAAAGTTCATATTTCACTGATTATTTTCTTACATCATATATCATAATGAAATAGCTTATTATATATTGTAGATATATGTGTGTATATTTACATACACAATTGATTTATTGGTATCTATATATTAATTCTGAATCTTTTTATCAAATTATTTTACTCTTTTTATTCACTTATAGTTAATCGCCTTGAATGTTCAGGTATATAGCCTTGTCATTTTTAACTAACAATGGTTTTCCTCCTAATTTCGAACTTTTGTACACATAATTTCTTTATCTCAGCAACACAACTAGTTATAATATAACCTCTAACAGTGATAAATGTGAATTCTTATCTTTCTCCTGAACTTAAGGGGAATATTTCTGGTACTTTCTCACTCACACTAAAACTGCCTTTGTGACAAAAGAGATATTATTTACCAAGTTAAGAACATATTTTTGAATTCTCCTTTTGTTGAACTTCTTTCAATCAAAAATAAATATTCGATTTTGTCTGATGCTTATTCAGCATCTATGAAGATTCTCATCAGAATGTTTTCCTCAGATACATAAAAATGATGCTTTGAACATATTGTCTTGTAATGCAGCATTCTTGAATTATTAGAATAAATGCCACATAGTGATGCTGAGCTTTTTAAATGTGTTATCGAATTGTTTAATATTTTATACAGAACTTTGCACTATTACCGTAAATGAGAATTCCTATAATTTCATTTCTGTGTGATTTTTTAATGTTTTGGAGTCAATGCTATGTACATGACATACTAAGAATTTGCAAGTTTTTCTTTTTCATTTATATTATGGAGAAGTTTGAATAGCATTGAAAATATCTGTTCCTTAAGTCTTTGGCAAAAATCCCCCATGAAACCATCTAGATTTGGTGTTTTATTTGTGGGGGAGGTTGTCCTTTAATAATTTTCTCTATTTCTTTCATGTAAATTGTCCAGTTTAGATTCCTTTTCAGGTCTTCTAGATCAACTTTGGGAATATATGTGTTTCTCTGGAACAATGGCGTGTCATCTAAGTTTCATATTTGCACAGATTTGAGCAGCATATTCTTTTATGATTCTAATTTCTTCTCTTTCTGTTGTTATTCTTCCCCTTTTAAAAATGTCGTGTATTTCCACATAATCCCACGACCTTTTCTCGTAGTGTATTTGTTTCCAACAATCATCTTTTTTTCTATTGATCAGCTTTTCTCTTTTCACAGTTTCCAAATCATCAATTTTCTGCTTTTGTCTTTATTATTCTTTTTCTTCTGCTTTCTTCTAGCTTTGTCATTGTTGTTGTTGCTATTATCTCTTTCTAATTTCTTGCTTTTATGTTTAATTCATAAATCTATTTCTTTTTGTTTATTGAGGTATATATTGAAGACTATGAATTTTCTTCTGACTGCTATTTTCACTGTACCCCATGAGGTCTGATATGCAGTGGTTTCATTAGCAGTATTTTGTAGATATTCTGTATTTTGAGTTTGTAGATTTTCTTTGAACTTATAGTTACTTGAGACATATATTTTTAACAACTTTTTTTTTTTTTTTTGAGACGGGTCACCAAGCTCTGTCGCCCAGGCTGGGTGCGGTGGCGGATCGACTCACTGCAAGCTCATCGGGTTCTGCGCCATTCTGCCTCGGCCAGATTAGGCTGGATTGTTTTAACCACCTACGCCCGGCTAGTTTTGTATTTTTTAGTAGAGAGTGGTTTCACCGTGTTAATGGAATGAATCTCCATCTCCTGACCTCATTCCGCCGCGTTCGGCCCCTCCCAATGCTTTCGGGACCTGGCGGCTGAGCCACCGCGCCCGGCCAAGACATATATTTTTAACTTCTAAGAGCTGAATACTTTTTTCTGATTTTGTTCATGCCTAGATGTATGTAATTGTTATCAAATGCATCTGTATTACTTCCACTATTTGTAATTTGTCGACATTTCCTTTGAGACTAGTATTCGCTAAGTTTTAGTGACTGTTCCATGAAACATTTAAAATTTTTCAGCATATAAAGTTTAATATATCAATTAGAACTGCCTTGTTGTTTTGTTTGTCTTTTCCGTAATCTTGCACATTTTTTCCTCTTGACTTTCCTGGACTGAGATAAATCAGCATAGGTTTCCTGTTGTTGATGTTTCCTTCTATTGGTGTGTTTCTGTTTTTCCCTAGGTCTCTCACATGCTTGGCTTTGTGAAGGTGAACGGTGTTATGTTATGCTGTATTATGTGATGCAGAGGCGTTCCTAATTCTCATTGTCAAAGTCATCCTTTACATTTATTTAGTGCCTTCTTTGCTTCATGTAACGATTTTTACCACGAATTCTACATTGTCTTATATTAATGTTGCATCCTCTGCTTTCTTTTTGTTTGAATTTCCCCAGTACACTTATTTGTAACCTTCTAAGTCACTGTTATTTATTAGTTAATTAACTCCAACGTTATGCACATAGCTTTTCAACTAGGCAATGTACTGATACAAAAAGCAGCCAGAGTTTTCGACGGAACTGTAAAAAGTCATGGCATTTGAAATCTGACAAATCTCAATTCAAATTCCAGCTCCAACTTATAGTGGCACTCTGCAATGTCTAAACTAAAAACAGGTACAAGGTGCAGAGGTAGCACAGAGGAGGAACTAGTTAAACACCAGAAAGGCTTCTTGTAGGAAGCAGCTTAGAAACTTCTACAAGAACTTTCTTCCCAATCTGAATCATTTTCCTCTCCTGGACTCTCAGGGCATCTTCTTTATCCTAAAACAACTCCTAGTCTGCCATGCAGTTCAAATGTGCAGCAGGCACATCTATTTCTGGTTCGACTCTCCTATATGGGTTTCATCACTATGCCTAGCACAGTTTATTGTTATTGAGTGCAGTAAGTTGCATTCTGAGTAAGATCAGTATGTATTTCATTGGAAATTGGCAAATCACAGCACGAGTGAAAAAAAAAAGTATATCACATTTTCAGAGTCTAAGTGTTGATCGGCTAGAGTTGGTACCATTCACGTGCTTTCTTGTGAAAGAGACATGAGCCCTGCAACATCTGGGTGTCCTGGTCCTCACCGCAGTTTAGTTATATTCTGCCTACTTTGGGGGACTTTATGCATAAAAGACATTTGATAGTTAGGACACTGACATCTTTCCAGGGATGTCATAATTTTTCTTCTTACCACGGCATAAATTCTCTCCAGAGTTAGCATGTAGCAGGGACTATTTTTTCATTTCCCTCTACTCTTTGGACATAGAAAAAAAATTAAAATTAAATCAATTATTTATTGAGCTTTTGCTCTGTAACAGATATAAGTATTGTAAGTATTATCTCAATTGATCTTTGTAATAACATTATGAACTTAGTACTAATATCATAGTTGCTTTACAAAGTACTCACTCTTCCCTTCCCTGATTCCTTTTAAACCTCATCATTTTCTTGCAATCAGTTACGTCTTAGGCCATCTTATGCTGCTGTAACAGAATGCCACAGATTGGGTAATCTATAATAAACCGAAATGTGGGGGGGAGGGGAAGTGCTAGAGGAGAGATAGCATTAGGAGAAATACCTAATGTAGATGATGGGTTGATGGGTGCAGCAAACCATCATGGCACACGTATACCTATGTAACAAACCTGCATGTTCCGCACATGTACCCCAGAATTTAAGTATAATACAAACATTAAAAAACAAAATAAACAGAAATTTACTGACTCACAGTTCTAAAGTCTGAGAAGCCCAGTATCAAGCCATGATGAATGAAGAACTCCCTAGGAGGAGGGCTGAGTGCCACCCCAGGAACAGGCAGTATCACCGCAGTGGGTTTCAGAATTGCTATGGTCCAGGGATGCCTGTGTCCCCCTAGGTTTCTCCTTTTCCGAATAAGATTATCTATTGCAATTGTCCTATACCTTCTCATCTATCAATCGTTGATATATGTGTGTGCTGCAAGATAGGGTAGATAACCTATCTCTAGTTCATAGGTCTTCAGATGGAAAGGAGCAGTACCCAAAAAGAGGTGATCAAGGAATGGAACCTGAGGAGCTTCATCTGCCCTTGGACCTGATGAGATGAAAAACCCTGGATGTCAAGCCACTATAATGGGAAGAGACTATGGGAAAAGAGTGAACGTATTTTTCACACAAGAAAGCTTTGAATTGTGATGACCAGACGGAGATCTGTAACACCGTGCTAAGCAAAGAACCACCTATTCCAGTTATCTGCCCTATGCTGTTGAAGGTACCAATAGAAATTTCTATATCATTGTCTTTTTCTTTCTCTAAAATCAGGAGTCCAATTCTTGGGTAAGGCTATCATGTTCATTATGGGATGAGGCTGGGAGAAAGAGGGAAGAAAGTGGACATATAGTTATTTTCACTATAACATCATTATTAGTGTTTTCTATATGCCAAGCTAAATACTTGGGTTTTTAATCTTGTTTAATCCTTAAATGACAAATATTTGAGGTAGTTCTTATTACTATGTGCAAGTTTAATAGGAGGAAGTTGAAACACAGAGTGGTTAGTTAACTCGCCCAATGTTATATAACCAGTAAGATTGGACCTCTGGATTAGAATCTAGATTTGTCTGACCCCAAATCCCCATATCATTCATCACAGTACTCTAACGCCACCTTGCCTTGTTCCTGGGTCTCAAAGATTTATACGGATATCATTCTATAAATTATAAAATACCTTGTCATAATTATTATTTTATTTCATCTTGAAAAAAAATAGCTATGAGCTTAGGCACTGTTTTCCCATTTTCTGGAACAGGCAATGAAAATAGAGGTATAATGAAGATGGTGGGAAAAGAGAGTAAATAAACATTTATTGGGCACCAATGTGTGAGACATGGTGTGTAGTCACAAAAAAATGTCATTCCATAAAATCTTGGGAAAACTCAGTAGAAAAACATTGCGGTTTTATAGAGAAAGTGACTGACGCTGTTTTATAGAAAAAGTGACTGACGTCAGAGAAACTATGTCATTTGATCAAGGTTCCCCAGCCAGGAATGAAGGGGCGGAGACAGAAAGCCAATCCTCATTTGTCTCATTTCAAGGCTTCTATGCCAAGAAAATGTCTTGGATATTAAGTAAGGAAGGGCAAGACAAAGCCTTGAGCTGCCAATCGCCTGGCAGCATCCTCTCACACCCCACCCCTCTCCACCTCCCCCAGGCCAGACGCTGATCTGCATCCCTCCCTCCCACGCAGCGGTCCTGCCTGGCCCACCACTTCCCACCTGTGTGACTGCACCACACTACATAAACAGCCTGAGATTTCATTTATCATCTGAACAAAAGGGCCAATAATCTATAGCCCACCACATTTAGATGTGATTAGGAAGCAATAATGGATGTGGTTCTGATAATTCCTGTGTAACAAGCCAGCCTGAAACAGTGGCTTAAAGCAATGATGAGTTATGTGTTATGGTGACTAATCTATTGATGGTGTGGTTCCTGTGGTCTCATTGGCTCACGCGTGTGGCTGCAGCCAGCTGTGGATTGGCTGGCGTTGTACAAGCGAGGCAGAAAGGCTCACCGGGGGCAGCTGCAATCACTGGATCTCTCTCCACTGGTCTTTCATTCTGACTTCCTTGCCACTTGGAAGTCTCGAAGAAGAACCCCAGAAGGGCAAGATGGATATTGCAAGGCCTCATGGGCAGATGCTCTGGAACTTGCTCCACATCCCTTCGACTGCACTGTCTGCGTCAAAGCAAGTTACAAGGTCAGCCCAGATTCAAGGGATTGGAGATATTGACTTCACCTCTGGGTGGGAGGAGGGTCGAAATTCACAGTGGAAAGGGGCGTGCCCATGGGATGGGAGCAATTTGAGGCCCCTGCAGAAATTTTCTACACATGTGAATTTAAAAATAAGAATTTAACTTATTTTTAATTCTTACTTTCAAATGGAAGGGATGATGAGCTTCACCAGTTTTCCCAGTGTTTTGATGAAGCTCATTATCCTAAGCAATCTAGGCTCAATCTGTCTACCAGGAAATGGGAAGAGCTGCAGAAGTGCCTCTGGGGGGAGGCACTGCGGGGACTTGGCCTCAACTGGCTTAAGAATGTTACCATTTTCTGGAGGAAAAATGTCCTGGGTTTTAACGGAGGAGCTCAGGTCTGTGTGGAAGCCAGGGCTGACCATGCTGCGGGCCCCTGGCCCTGGAATCTCACTCATGCACCCTTTCTGTTTCTCTTTGTTCCTTATCAATGCAATTCTTTGGACATCATGACCAGGAGATTACAGGAACTGCACTCTTAAATCCAGAACACAATAGATATTGATACCTAATATTTCTACTTTGTTCCTAGTATGTGGCTTTTATTCATGATTTTTACCTCTTTACTTCCCATTACTAATGGTTTCTCCTGTCTTCTGAAGTATTTTTATCTTGCTTATTTTACTCTCACTCCCCACCAACCACCGGCATTTGTGGTTCAGAAGGTGTCTTTGTCCATTGTCTAGTGTTTCTTTGTGGTATGTTACTCTTTATGCCCTGTAAGCTACTGCTCTCTGGGGTGTGAGCAACCTGACTGGTTGTGGATTTGGGGAAACAGCCAAGTCAACCCCTAGTCTAAGTAAATTCTGGTGTGTTTATGGGGAGGGAAGGGATGATGACCAGGCCACAGAGCTCAGGTGACCCAGAGAAGCAGGGCCCACCCTCCATACCACTCCCTGCTGAGGTTGCATCTTTACACCTTTCTGGAGAAACAGCACAGCCCTGGGATCCTGGAGGGAGAGACACAGGGGCTGGAGGTCCAAGTGCTGTGGTTCTGGGAGGAGATGGCCTGTCTCTATCTGCTCCTCACCTCAGCAAGGCTTTTGTGCTGCTATGACATAACTCATGGACAGTGGCTCTAGTGACTTGCACTATTGCCCTTGATTCCTGTCATGAAGAGAGAGGCATCGCCTGTCCCAAGGGACTGCCATTTAGAGTTAAATTTTTGCTAGCCATCCTGGTATAGGAAGAGCTTCCAGAAGTGTCTGCTCTCCCTGTGTGCCAACTCACCCTGCACCCCAGAGATGTCAAAATGCGGGGTCATCACCATATAAACCTGTCCTTCAGTACAGCGGTCCTCAACCTTTTTGGCACCAGAGATCGGTTGTGTGGAAGACAATTTTCCTGAAACAGGATGATAGAGGGAATGGTTTTGGGATGAAATTTTTCCACTTCAGATCACCAGACATTAGATACTTATAAGGAGCATGCAACCTAGATGCCTTGCACGCACAATTCACAATAGGGTTTGTGCTCCTGTGAGAATCTAATGTCACCACCGATGTGACAGGAGGCAGAGCTCAGGCAGTGATGCTGGCTCGCCCACCACTCACCTCCTGCTGTGTGGCCCAGTTCCTAACCAGGGTTGGGGATCCCTGCTTTAGTACTCTGAACTAGCCATATGTGGCTAGTAGAAGAGGAATGAGATCTGAAATGTGCATCGCCAGAAGCCAATTCATGGAAAATTCTTCCAGTCATCAACTGTGTACAATTATGTTTGGTTCTCATTGATTTCCAGTCAAAACAGGAGTTGTCTTCTGTCAGTAACATGCTCAAAACTCAGCAGGTACAATTATAAATGCACTCTTCATGTTTTTCTTTAACGATGGAAATTGCACAAAATAGAATTTATCAGATCCCATGAGTATAAATTTGCAGCAGAGCAGAAGACAGCAAGTATGTCTATGTGAGAAGTTACATGTTCTCTACATCCCAACCTATTGGTTTACATCTAGCATATCCAATGCATTTTGTCCTGAGGAAGTCTCTTAGTTCCAGATGAAAGAGAACACGAAATTGTCAGCAATATAGCAAAACAGCCTGAAGAAACAAGAGACAAATTCCTACATATTAATCAGGAAGTCAACACATGTGGAGTAAGAACAGCTGGATTACACAATTAAGTAGCACAATACAAAGTATAGCAGTCCCCACCTTGTCTATGGGGGATTATGTTCTAAGACCCCCTGTGGATGCCTGAAACCAAACCCTACCTATACTACACTTTTGCCTATACATACATACATATGATAAAGTTTAATTCATAAATTAAGCACATGAAGAAATGAACGAAAATAACTAAAAATAAAACAGAACAATTATAACAATATACTGCAATAAAAGTAAAATAAGGGTTATATAAGCACAAGCACTATGAGACTGCAGCAGTCAATATGATAGCCAAGACTGCTGCTAAGTGACTAACGGACAGGTAGCGTCTACACCATGGATATGCTGGACAAAGGGGTGATTAATGTCCCAAGTGGGGCAGAGCTGGACAGTGTGAGATTTTATGATATTACTCAGAACAGCAAGTAATTTAAAACTTATGAATTATTTATTTATGGAATTTTCCATTTAATATTTTCAGACTGTGGTTGACCTTGGGTAACTGAAACCACAGAAAGCAAAACATGGATAAAGTGGAGTCTACTGTAGGGGCAATGTTTAAAAGCTTTTGAATCGCTCTTGTGTGTGCCTTACTTTGATATTAATTGTATGAACTTTCAGAATTATTGATCCTATCAAAATTTAAATTTGATATGAAGGAAGTATCTTAGGAGAAACTAAAAAATATACATAAATGAACGAAGACTGGAAGAATCTTCAAGATGTTAAAAACTCAAATAACAACAGAAATAAAAACTCCAATGGTTAAAGTCATAGTAAAGAGAAGAAAACAAAGCACAATAGGCCAAAATATAAAGATAAAATGACGACTGAAGGGATAATAAAGATTGTGAAAATCAGGACACTCTCAAACAGAAACCAAAGCAGAAGAGAGATGAAAGTAAGAGCAAAATAAGACGCAATTTGTACCATCAGCAGAACTGGCGCTAGGGTCAACAGCAGCTTCACTTTGCGGAATTCATCAATTTGGAGAAGTTCTGTGATCTTTTGTGATGGCCTGTTACAATGAACAGCAGTTTCATTTGTATCTGATCCTCTAAAAACCACTGCTTTTTCCAATAGCATGATCACAGTAACGTTTACAAAGAATCAAACAGAACGTAAGACAGACTAAAGGTGCTTCTGAAACAGATGTTAAAAAATAATAATAATGGCCTAACTGCTGAGATGGTGGCTGGCCTCTCTGAAGACTAGGGGCTTGGTGCTGTTTTGGTTGTAAACTGTGTTCCATTAAGTGGTACCCCAAATGAGCCAGACATTAAATACCACTCCATTATTATAGATTCTGCATTGGATGTCACAAACATTGATCTGTGGAAAATACTGTGTGCTACTCCTGAAAAAACTCTATGAGAAATTTTAAACTTTTTTGCTGACAACTATTTATCTATGACTTTATTCAACAAAGTGAAACAACGTTTGGACGACTGTTGCCTGCTCTTGAATGTCATTCATGGTCAGCCACACAAAAACACTGCTATTACAGAGAACAATGGGCCCCACGTGCTCTTTAAAACTGTTTGTAAATGGCACAGTGTGTGTGGTGGGCATCTCATTCCCTTATACTGTTGGAGAAAAAGCTGCCTCCATAGTGCTGAGGTTGTTGATGACTTTGCTATTCTGCTACAGTAAATGTTTTCTTTTCAGGTTTGAATTGTAGATGTGTTATTATCTGTACATCACACATGCCAACTTGGATCTTCCTTTAAAGCTTTTAGGGCTGATAAAATGCCTCAAATTACGAAGCTATTTAAGACTCGCACATGGGGCCAAAAATATATGAAGGACACTGATGTACATTTTTTAAAACTCAGAGGAGAAACCTGAGCATAAACAAAATGTAAAAAAAAAAAAAAAAAAAAAAAAATTGGCCGGGCACGGTGGCTCACGCCTGTAATCATAACACTTTGGGAGGCCAAGGCAGGTGGATCACGAGGTTAGGAGTTTGAGATCAGCCTGGCAAACATAGTGAAACCCCATTTCTACTACAAATACAAAAAAAGTAGCTGGGCGTGGTGGCAGGTGCCTGTAATTCCAGCTACTCAGGAGACTGAAGCAGGAGAATCACTGGAACCCGCGAGGTGGAGGTTGCAGTGAGCCAAAATCACACCATTGCACTCAGCCTGGGCAACAGTGTGAGACTCCATCTCAAAAAAAAAATATTCAAAAAGTGGATAAAGCTTCAATATACCATTTAAATTAAAATTTGAGAAGGCATTCTGGAATGTTTCTGTAAAACAATTAAGAAATTACAGGTTCCTGAATTGGATGTTTATAAAGGCTACGTTATTTTATTATCTTTGAATTTACACATTAAGGAGATGAGAGGAAACTCAATTAAAAATTAATGGAAACAAAATTAAAATATGAGTGAAAAAAAGCAATAGAAATTATCCTGACATTTAGAAGCAAATTATAACAAAACCAATATTCAGGTCACACTAAATGTGGTAATTTATTAAAAGGAAGAGTGATCCTCCTCATAGAAATAATGTATAGGTTCTCGGATTGTCTGTGAAGGAGTGAATCAAGTAAACATATTGGAAAGATATTCAAATTTCTGGCTGATTTGAAACAAAATACTGCCGTCAATGGAGGTCTTGTAAAACTCAAAATACATTTCCACAAGAGGACATTATTGACAAGCAAGTAATGAGTATCAGTAATTCAAAGCTGATTTAATATTTAGTCATTACACCAGAAAACTTAAACCTGAGAGCTCATATACATCAAAAATTTCATAGAGTTTTCCCCAAGTTGATAAAATTTTGCAGAACACGGCCAACAATGGCTTGGGAGCCTGAAAATAATCTTTCTTATCTATCAGTAAAAACTATTTTAATCCACCATGCTAGAAAAAAGACTGACTCCACTTTCTATTCTCTCACTAGAAATTATTACAAAATTGTTGACATGTGACAAGGCAACAGATGAGAATGCACCTAAAATCTTGGGGAAAACATGTCATAGAGGTATGCCTGGAAGTTAATTTTTAAAAATTAAGCTATTTTCCCAGATGTGGTGAGATTCTTTGGGATTTTGTAGATTTTCTTTTCTTTTCTTTTCTTTTTTGAGACAGAGTCTTGCTCTGTCGCCCAGGCTGGAATGTAGTGGTGTGATCTTGGCTCACTACAACATCTGCCTCCCAGGTTCAAGCAATTCTCCTGCCTCAGCCTCCTGAGTAGCTAGAATTACAGGCATGTGCCACCAGACTTGGTTAATTTTTGTATTTTTGATAGAGACGGGGTTTCACCATGTTGGCTAGGCTGGCCTTGAACTCCTGACCTATGATCCACCTGCCTCGGCCTCCCAAAGTGTTGGGATTACAGGCATGAGCCATTGCACCTGGCCAGATTTTCAATTTATATAATTTGTTATTTCTTTTCTTATCCTAAATAAATACTCATTTTAAATTGAATTTTCTCTTCATGGTTCTGTATAATTTTTCTCAAAGACAGCCCCCATAGTTAAAGAATCTTCAGCCCCTGCACACCCTGGATCTACCACCAGGCAGGATGATGAAGAGAGAGGTAGGAAGACCCTGCTCTCATGCCCCCTTCCCAAAGATGCCCTTCTTGACCACCCTCCTGAAATCCCATGCAATACTCGCCACACCCTCATTCTGCTTTCTGTTTTTAACTTGCACTTAGCACCACTTAAAACAATGTTCTGTTTGTTTGACGGCTTGCTCATCATTTTTCCTCTGTGACTAGAAGGGTAGCTCCATGAGAACAGAGACATTTTCTTTCTCAGGACTGTATCCCCAATGCCTAGAGCACTTTGGGATATACATTAGGCATTTAATACATATTTGTAGAACCAGAGATTGCAAGACAGAGACTGCAAGATCTAAGCAGATCTGGGCTTATGTAAATGCACACACATGCACCTAATGAGCCACATGGGCCAATAGGAAAAAACCCAGGGACCTCAGTTCAGGTTCTAGTTCCTCCCCTTACCTACTGAGCCACCTTTACCAAGACTCCAACACTTCCAAGTTTCACTGTCTTCACTGGAAAATGGGAATAACAGTGATACTCGCCTTATCTATTCATGGCCACTGTCTCAGCAAACCCGTAAGAATGTAAAATGCTGACAGATTCTCAAGTCTACCAGTGCCAAGAGAATGACACAGTCTATAAGATAGAGCCTTCCAAAGAGGGAGGAAGTACTGGACCTCCGCATGACTCCTGAGTTTTGCAGAGATTGGAGAACTGGGGCCCCTCACTTTTCACTCTCCTCCCCAGTGACATTGGGCTTCTTTAGTGCTTCACTTTAAGTCTGCTGTTTCCTCTACCTGGAATTTCCACAACCCTGCTTCCCCGACATAAGCAATTCCCAACCTTTTTGGCACCAGGGACCAGGTCCTGGGAGACAATTTTTCCACAGATGGTGGAAGGGTATGGTTTTGGGGTGAAACTGTTCCACCTCAGATCATCAGGCATTAGATTGTCATAAAGAGTGCTCAACCTAGATCCCCCAAGTGCACAGTTCGCAATGGGGCTCACGCTCCTATGAGAATCTAATGCCACAGCTCATGTGACAGGAGGTGGTGATTGTGACAGTGCTCCTCCTCTGTAGCCTGGTTCCTAACAGGCCACAGACTGGTATGGCTTCATGGCCTAGGGGTTGGGGAGTGGGATTGGGGATCCCTGCCTCACACCATAGACCCACCCACACATACTCACCATTGGCTCTGGATGTAAGAAGTCCAGAAGCACAGCCCAAATTTCTGGTCTTCTCTTGAACCAAATGCCTACTCAGTAGCCCACTTCTATCCTGAGGATCACACACTAAAAGCCTTGTCCCTCTTTAACTGTGGCTTCATCTCACAGAACTGTTTGTGCCCACGTGCTCCTGGGCCCTCTCCTCCCACTTTTGACATCCCTCATTCCTTCAGCAATACCCCAGAGGATCTTGTTTATGTTGGTGACTAGATACCTGAGGGTTACATGGGTGGAGAAGGAAAATGGTTGTCTCCCATAGAACAGTTGGAAGTTGACCTGGATGGAGACACGTCGTGTACCATGGCAGCTCCCCTAACCATTTCTGGGATCATATCAATCACTTCTGTGCCCTCTGTGTTGTCAGATTCTTCAAGTTCAGGAATCATTTCATAACATCTCAGCAACTTTAGAAGCAATGATAATAATATTTTATACATAAAAACAACAGTTAAATTCAATACTTGAGGAGACCATTAGTGAAGGCATGTATTTTGGGTAAAAATATTGAGCCATTATTTAAAATTTAATATTACAAAATGCCTCTTCCATCACTCCACCATTCAAAATCTCCCTCCTTCGCCAGTAATTTACAATCGCTGGCCTATGTATGTTATAACAAATACTAGGTATAGATCAATGGGAAAGCAGAAAAAAAGGCAAACTGACTTTTTGGAGCTAATTAATAAGAAAATACAAATGATAAACTATGTTTCTAATGCAAGGATCACCAGGGAACACCACATCACTAGAATGATGCCAAGCTTCTTATCTCATCATTCAGGACCTTGGAGATTCTAGCAAGATCAGAACTGCTCAGCTAAGCCCAACCCCAGTTGCTGACCTAAAGAATTATAAGCAAATAAAATGTTTATTCACATTCTTATATGATGGGATGGTTTGTTACATGGCAAAGGCCAATACACTTACAACGTGATTTAAAAAACAACTGTCAAAAGACAGCCATCATTGTTAGAAAGTTCTGCCTTCTCTCAATCCTCAGTATAACCCTGAGTCATCCAGTTGTTTTGAATACCCCTTTCTCCATTTTATTAGTAAATCCAAATATTAAAAATTTCTACTGATGTTGCCCGCTTTACAATTACTTTTGCCACTGAGGTAGGTAGTTACTCTCTCTTGTATGCTTCTAGTGTAAGTTAGAACTAAATCGTCATACAGTTTTATTCATCTTAGGGTCTTTAGTACCTAGCACAGTAGAAAGCATGCAAAGGAACATGCATGGATGTTCTCCAGGTGGACAAACAGCATAGTGGTGAATTAAATGAACTTTAAACTAAGAAAGTCCTCATTTCAAATCCCAGCTCTACTACTTACTAGCGGTGCAACTTGACTAGCTGTGACTTGGCTGTGTAGAACAAAAAACTCAAATGGTGCAGTAAATGAGATAGTGGTAATTTTCTCTCATTAAAACAAGTCGGGGGTACACAACCCAGCACTCTGCTGGTGGCTCCATGGTAGTAAAGGGCTCGGATTTTTCTATGATTCTCCTCCATCACTCTTTGCCTGTGATTTCCGTTCTCAAGCTCATCTCCTGGTCTAAGATGTCTGGAAATGCTCCAGCTATCACATCATTGTCCCAGGCAAGAAGGAGGAAGTAAAGAACACACACACACACACACACACAAAAAAAAAAAAAAAAAAAAAAAAAAAGATGCTTCTCTGAGGCAAGTTATCTCCTTTCACCTTTCATAGAGCCCTCTCCGCTTAGAAATCTCAACAATGAATTTTTTATTTTTTTTAAAATTTTTTTGAGATGGAGTTCCACTTTTGTCACCCAGGCTGGAATGCAATGGCGCAATCTTGCCTCACTGAAACCTCCACCTCCCGGGTTCAAGTGATTCTCCTGTACTTTTATAATTGGGCACATTGTCACACCCCACAATCGATATAACTTCTGTCATTAAAGAAGGAAAAATGCATATTGAAAGAAACTTGGAGTCTCTGCAGCATTCAACTCTTTTGAGCCTAAGTTGTCCCATATATGCAAGGGGAATATGAATTTTCCAAGGTGACAGTGAGAATTTTATGAGATAACTCACATTCAGTGCCTAGCAGAGTGTCTGCCTCACAGGAGATGCTCAACAAATGGTAACTATTCTTAATATGAACTTTTGTGAAACGCTTCTAGCCACTATCTCTCCTACTTGACTATATTTTAAATGTCTTAGAAGGTCTGAGCCATCCATAGTTACTAATCCTTCTTTTTCCAATGCTGAGCACCGTGTCTGGTACACAGTAGATGCTTCTCAAATACTTGTTCAAATAAGGTCAAATGGAAGTTAAGCATTGTAAATACACAAAAAAAGAAAATCAAGAATCTGCTAAACTCTTCTACCTCCTAACACAAATGCATATCTGGACAAATTGTGGCTGTGTGTTTGGCAGTGGACTTTGCAGAGAGCAAGCCTGAGTAGAGAATTTCTTTAAGTACAATCAGCCCTCAAATGGCCACTCAGCAAATGAAGGCAGGCTATTCAGTTACTGTAATTTAGTGCCATCTACAGAGTCCCAAGAAACTCAAGTCAATATGAATGTTTAATAAACAAGAAGCAAGTAGAAAAAGAGCAAGAAATTATGGCCATCTCAGTAGCCTAAAGAGGCTGTTCGTTCAATTTTCTTTCCTTAAAGCTCATTCCCCTGCTGTATTTCTTCCTGTTGACATAGGCAAACCTTTTGGACTTTCCAGCCACCATTGGGTCTCAGAAACTGGAGGATTTACATCTACCAACAAGAGAGGAAGACTTTCATAGGATTCTACTGGTGATGAAAGAGTCCGATACAATTCACATGGCATCCAGAGCCTCATTGATCTAGCCATGCCAGCCTTTCCAGTCCTGGGCACTCTGCTAACCCTGGAAAACAGGCACTTAATCCGCAAACAACTTTAAGAAATAGGTGTCATTTTTTCATATTTTAAGGATGAGAACATTGAGACTCAAAGAAGTTACATGACATATTATGTAGGATCATTTAGTTGCAACAGATAGAAAAACAATGCAAAGTTAAACCAAAAAAAAAAAAAATTAAGTGGTGTTGACCTCATGAAAAGCTAGATCCTGGGGTTCAACCACTGCGTCAAAATTCAATCATTCTTAATCTGTCAGCCTTGCTTCACCTCTGTTTGGCTTTATTCTCAGACAGTCTCCATCCCCAGAGTGTCAGACTGGCCCCAGCAGCTCTTTGTCTACATGGATCTTAGAGTCCACGAGACCACAGAAAGAGAAGGTCTTTTTCTTGATTGCACTGCCAAAATCTTGGGAAGAAATCTGACTGGCCCAGTTTGGGGCACATGCACAACTCTACACTAATCGTTCTGGCCAAAGAAAAGGTTAAATAAGCCTCTAGGACCAGCTGGGGACTCAGTGAATTCAATCCCACACAGACCATGTGCGTTAAGCAAGATTAGGTTAGAATGGGAACATGGTTATTCCCCCAAAGTCTAAAAGTAAATGCTAACCTCATTTACACAAATCAGAGGCAGGTAGCAGAGTTAGTCTTTCGTGTTGGTTTACCTTTCTCTAAAGCTACAGCTGTTTTTAGTACAACATTTTGATGCCAGAGTCATTAAAGACTGAAAAGCTAACGTATTTTTAAATGAAATCACATTTTGTGGATGCTTACTTTTGCTAGACACTGTATAAGACATTTTTTATGTGTGTTGTTTCGTTTAAGTCTCATTATCGTGAGGTGTAGAGAGATGAAGGCACCTACCCAAGGTCAACAGCTAGCATATGAGGGAGGTAGGATTCACCTGTCTATTTCCACTTGACAGATACCTTAACCCCCATGGGATCCTCCATTTCCCAGGTCTGCTCAGCACTAGGCACAGAAGTAGGTTAGGTGTAATTTCAGCCCTAACCACTGCTGGAATCCATCTGAGCAGAGAAAGAGGTACTTCAAGCACCTTATCATCACCACTGGGAGGGGAGATACCATCTGCCTCAGCCCACCATGCAGGATGTAGGTCTGGGCCCCTGAATGGCTGCAGCCCCTGCAGATCCAGCCACATCTGACCAGCGGATGAAATGGATTATTTTGTTGGCTTCCTGCCCTACTTGAACTCTAACTAATATTAGAGCCATGTTCTGCAGCCAAGCATACTTGCATAAGGCTAGAACAATTGTTCCAGAGCCTCAATTGTGAGGCTCTGACTGGCCTCTTCTCACAGGGGTCAAATCCTAAGGCTTATGCTCCAAGCCTTTAGTTAGGGCCATAACCTACAGTTAAGGGAGTTTCTCAGAAATAGAATCTTCCAGAAGACTAGTCTCACTGTCCCTGTAATCGAATGATTGCACAATCACTCTAATCCTCCATCTTTCCCTGTGTCTACACCCTTTACAATGAAACTTTATTTCCTGCTATCAAGAGGTAGAATCTATTTCCCATCTCTCAGCTCTGGGCTGGCCTTATGACTTGCTTTGCCAATGGAAGGCAGCAAAAGTGACCTTGTGACAACTCTGAGCCAGACCTCAAAAGGGCAGCCTGGTAGGAGGAGAGAGACCATGTGAGAAGGAGACCCCTATTCAAGCCAAGGCCATCCTAGCCCAGCCCACAGCCAGCTGAAGCCCGTGAGCCAGCCCACACAAGATTAGTAGAGCTACCGACATGAACCACAGCTGTTTGCAGATAGATACTTGAACCCAGCAGAAAGCAGAAGAAAAGCAGGCTGACCTCTCAATCCACTAACAGCAATTAATGCCTTAAGAAGTTGAGTTTGGGAAAAGTTTGCTATGCATTAATAATAAAAGAATATGTTAACTGATACAACCTCCAGACATCCTGGGAACTTTCAGATGTCAAACTCAGCCGAGGCCAAGCCAAGGTTCCCAAACTCTTTGGACCTATTTGAATATCTTGTCCGTTTCATTCCTCACCATGAACCACACCGTGCCCTGAGCTTCACTCTCCTTCTCCTGCTCCCAGGTGAGTTCCTAGCAGGGATATCAGTGGGGCCTGACCAAGGTGTGATGTTCTAAGCCCTAAACAGCCATTAGTAGAGCACATGAAAAGGGCAGAAGATGCATTCCTAGCCGGCAAAGGACTTGCCATCCACTTGAAGAAACATGATGCACATCCAAAAGGCAATCAACAAACGATCACCACACTCTACCTTGTGTAAATTTTAGTGACTGTCAGAAAACTACCAGCCAGTCTGTCTCAAGCACTGAACTGGAACTTCTTGAGGGTAGGACCAGGTCTAGATTCTCCACAGATCTCCAGCAACTAATATCTGCCTAGACCAAAGCAAATACACAATGCACATATCCTGAAGGAATGAATAGCACAAGGCAGCTGCCTCCAGTGCTAAACTGAATGGTTCAAACAACACGGGTCAAGAATTTCAGATGTTTGGTGTATACCAAGGACCAATAACTTTAATAGGTGAATGAAGGAATGAATGAGTGAATGAATGTGTGCTTCACACATTATGGATATTTATTATCTGTGTGAACAGCTATGGAAAGAGTAGGGGAGGCTGTGTCAGATGACCCAGACTCCCTGCTCACTAACCAGGCTCAAGCACCTTACTCATTTGCCTCAGTTTCCCCACTATGAAATGAGACCGAGTCAGAGGATTTCTTTGAGAATCAAATGCCATCATTTGTTTCTCTATCAAGCGAGCAATAGTTAAGCATCATAAGGCACTACATTCTGGTGACTTGGAGACAATAAGGCACGGCCCCAGCGGTAAGTGGCTCCAAGTCCAGGGCAGGGCCATCTTCATGGAGATGAAAGCAATGAACCTGTAAGTGACAAAGCACAGCACAGCCAAAGGAAGGGGAGCCACAGCCAGAGAGAACTGAGCTCATACAGCACTCGCCAAACACTCAGGCCGTGCAGGGCTCAAACTAGCGCACAAAGAAGCCTGTGATAAGAAATGCTGACCTCAGTCACCTGCTAAGCCCCGGCTCCATGCCAGTATATGTCTTCTACATTGGTTCCCATCTGTTATTTTCCACCTTTCTTTCTCATTTACTTTTGTCACAGTCCATGGTGTTTTTCCATTACCTGGCTTCACAGGGCCGCCCCGCATGTTCTAACCCGCGACCCTCAGTGACCCTGACAGAATGAGACAGTGTGCACAAGCCTAGCCTAGACTCCAGCTGCCTGCTGATGCCAGAGCCCCGCCCAGGAGAGCTACATGCTTCTTTGAGTTTTACCATCAGGTTTTAAATCAGTCATAAACAGTGTTTGAATCTCAGCTCTGCCACTCAGCCACTTGCATGATCTTGGACAATTTCCTTTATTTCCCTGATTTTGATGTCCTCTTTTGATAAGTGAGATAATGATGCCTATATCATTGAGTTCAAGAAGAATAACTGTGCTTTGTGAGTATTTCTTATGTGTGCTGCATGTTTCTACATATTTTAATGTTTTCACTGTATAGTTCTTATAACAGCAACTATTAGCACTTCTATTTTACAGATGGAGAAATTGAGGCATAAGGAGGCTAGTTGTCTTACCTGTGATAACAGACAGCTAGCAGTCACAAGCCAGGAGTTTAAACTCAGACAGCGCTGCTGGAGACCACCCTCCTTACACTCTGCATTTCATTTTCTGAATTCAATGAGTTAAGGGCATAATCCTGTGTCCAGTGCAAACCAAGTACCCTAAAAATAGTATGTATCATTCAATTCCCAAGGCACATGGGTAAAAAATAAAGTTGCCTGGACTCACATTTAGTAAAATCTCTACTCCATGGATGAGTGATATAAGACGGAGACAAAAGATTATGACGACCCAGAAAGCTAACTTCTAGAGCAGTGGTTCTCACCTGGGGATAATTCTTCATTCCTCCCTGTGCCCCCTGCCCCCTGCCCAGGGGACATTTGGCAATGTCTGGGGACATTTTGGTTGTCATAATTGGGGTGAAGGTGCCCCCAGCAACCAATATGTATAGACCAAGGATTCTGCTAAACATCCTACAATGCACTGGACAGTACCCCACCAAAAAACATTATTATTATCTGGCCCCAAGTCTCAATTATGCCAAGGCTGAGAAACCCTGTCCTCAAAGACGGAGTCTGAGCCACGTTCATTAATATGGGCTAACTGCTTAGTACCCAGTACCTACAAACAAATACTCACTTCACAAATACGTACATAAATACATGGATGGATATATTTTGTCAATTCTAAAATGCCGTCAATTGAACAATGTACCATCAATTCAAAAGAGATTGCTCAGAAGAGGGAAAAAAACCACCACATGGACCGCAAGACACATCCCCAAATCAGAAATGTTCAAATGTGCATAGGGATTGGTGGGGGATGTGCAGCTTAGAATTGACTGAGTAATACTTACCCAGGGGAGATACCATGATCACAAAAGTGGTTTTCCCAGGGCAAGATTCATCCATTGCACTCCAGATGTGACCCCTATGATTTCCCCAAATGTGAGAAACTTGACTGCTCAATTTGTGGTTATAATTTTTTAATTAAAAAATAAATGAGTGAGTAAGTAGAGAATACTCCTTATGTTTTAAAATCCTCAGATCAAAGAAGAAATCATCTTTCTATTGTGGGGCTCATTCAGCCTCCAGACAGGCAACACAGTAGAGTGTCAAGATGGTAAGATGTTATCTTGAGCCTCAAGTGATTGGTAACACATTGAGTTGAGAAGGATTACAAGCCAATGTCGCAATTTAGCACAAGCATCCTTGAGTGATTAGTGATGTCTGCATAGACATGGGAGAGCAAGTAATGTCATGCATGCACATACCTGCTGTCTTTATTATAGTCAAAAGAACAGTGAACTTTGAGTCACATATTTAGATTTGAGCCTCAGCTCACCCACAGAAGATCTGTTCCTTTGGGTATATCAGTCTACTTCTCTGAAACTCCATCTATTCTTCTATAAAATGTGTATAATAGATCTTAGTTCAATTACATGGTTGTTTTAATGAGCTCTTTGGGGTATAATAAAAATGCTAATTGTTAACATTACATTATAATGAGATAATCTATTCTGGTGCTTCTTAAACTGAAGTTTTCAGGTAATATCTGAAAACTGTTCTATTTTCTATATTTCAAAATGCACTCTGAATATCATGTAATGGTACACCCTCACAGGCCATTAGTTAATCAGTACAGCGTGTTGTGTAGTAGTTTGTTGAGGTGACATTTTTTGGAGAAGTTGTAGGCCATTCTTTGGGCTCATCTCTAGCTTTTTAATAGCTAGATATCAGGGCTGGGAAATTGACCAGAATAAATTACTAGTCTAATTAATGCCCTTTCCTTACACTTTTTTTTTTTTTTTTGGAGACAGAATCTCACTCTGTCACCCAGCCTAGAGTGCAGTGGCATGATCTCCACTTACTGCAACCTCCACCTCCTGGGTTCAGGCAATTCTCATGTCTCTGCCTCTCAAGTAGCTGGGTCTACATGCACATGCCACCATGCCTAGCTAATTTTTATATTTTTAGTAGGGATGGGGTTTCACTATGTTGGCCAGGCTGGTCTCAAACTCCAAGTGATTTGCCTTCCTCAGCCTCCCAAAGTGTTGGGATTACAGGCTTAAGCTATCGTGCCCTGCCTCCTAACTCATATTGGAGCCTTCCAGGGATGGAAGATAATGCATTCACAGTTAAGGGGGATACACAGGGAGCTATTATAGTTTGTCTCTCAATGTGTCCTAATGAACTATGCCTCCAATATGCGCACCCTTGCGTAATTCTTGCCCCTTGAATCTGGGCTGGTCCTGTGACCTTAACCAATAAATGTGGAGGAAGTGACTGCACGACTTCTGAAGCTAGGCCAGAAGAAATATTGCAACTCCATGCTTGGCCCAAGAATATTCTTTCTTGGGGAGATAATATTCCATGTAAGCAGTTTAACCACCTTAAGACTGCCATGATGTGAGGAAACCCAAGCTAGCCAAGTAGAGAAGCCATGTGAAGAGAGAGGCGTGCCCAGGTCCCAGGTACTCTATTCATCCTAACCAAGGTGCCAGACATGAGTGAAGATGCATCTTGGATGTCTAGCCCAGTTGAATCTTCAGATGACTCCAGCCCCAGCTGCCATCTGACTTCAACCATATGCAAGACCAAGCAAGACCCACAGAGTTATGACCTGTTCATCCACATAACAATGAGAGATCATAAGAAACTATCATTTTATGTCACTACATTTTGGGGTCACTTGTTACTCAATATAAGGTATCTGAAATTGGAGCCATGTTAGATGTTACCAATAGGAGAAAGATTGCCCTGTAAACTGCTTGTCTCTATCCCTGTAGTAGAAACAGTATGAAGGGAGGGTTGGAGAATAGGTAGATAGCCATACTTCCAATTAACCATAAACTTAATAATTTAGACATTGAGCTCAAGCCTCTCAATGGCTACAAAAATTCCCAGTGACCTTCCAATCTTACTATAAACTGAATGTTTGTGTCCCCTAAAAAACTTATGTTAAATCCTGGCCCCCAGTGTGATGGTGATGGGGCCTTTGGGAAGTGGTCAGGTTATGAGGGTAGAGTCCTTATGAATGGGGTCAGTACCTTTATGAAAGAAGCCTCAAAGAGTTGCCTTGCCCCTTCAACCATGTGAGGACATACAAACCAGGAAGCAGACCCTTGTCAGACATTGAATCTGGCAGTGCCTTGATCTTAGACTTCTCAGCCTCCAGAAGTGTCAGAAATAAATTTCTAAGCTGCACAGTTTATGGTATTTTGTTATGTATAGCCACTTGAATGAATTAAGGCAAAGCTGAAGACTAGACACTAAGAACCTGAGTCCAGCAGTTTCAACTGCCTCTAAATATTCACCTTTCCACAATCGCGCAGGAAAAAAACAACACCACAAACAGAAGAACAAGGGCCTCCACTTCCCCTCTGCCCTCCAAATCTAATGCTCTAATTGGCATCCAGAACTTTGGCATCCAGAACTTGACCATGAGGAAGTCCTGGAGAGGTAGATTTCAATTTTCCTAGTTCTGCAGTACAAGAAGGCACACAGAGGGAAGTAG
The DNA here is from genome assembly GCF_008728515.1 of Papio anubis. Taxonomy (NCBI): domain Eukaryota; kingdom Metazoa; phylum Chordata; class Mammalia; order Primates; family Cercopithecidae; genus Papio; species Papio anubis. The sequence continues at coordinate 131,016,518 of NC_044983.1, read as the reverse complement.
AAATAGGCACTCAGGACTAAACAGAATTATCCAGAGGATCCTTGCTGTAATGGAGGTATGTACAAATACCATGCATATAGAAAACACGGGGGGCAGGCAGAAGACAGTGAGCTGGTTGGCATTTGGTGTGTACAAGCCAGCCCCCAGGTGTTCTAAAAAGGTGTCTAGAAAAAGACCTAGAAAACACTTCTAGAAAAGGTGTTTACCAAAAAAGATGGATAGACTTGGACTCAGGTCAAGTAGGAGGTTACTAGACATTTTGGAAGAAAGGACATTCAAAGCAGATGAAAAAGCTGCTACAAAGATGTGGGAGCATGGAAGTAGATGTATTCGTTTGCTAGGATTGCCATAACAAACTGCCACAATTTGAGTGCCTTAAACAAAACGTATTTATTTTCTCACCAGTTCTGGAGGTTAGAAGTCCAAAATTAAGGTGTCGGCAGAGTCGATTCCTTCTGAGGGCTGCCAGGGAGAATCTGTTGCAGGCCTCTCTCCCAGCTTCTGGAGTCTGCTGACAGTCCTCAGTGTTCTTTGGTCTGTAGATGCCTCACCCCAGTCTCTGCCTTCCTCTTCACATGGCCTTCTCCCTGGATGTGTGTCTGTGTCTGAATTTCCCCTCTTCCTAAGGACATCAGTCATATTGGATTAGGGGCTGCCTAGAGACTTAATTATTACTTCATTACCTCTATTGAGACCCTATTTCTAAATAAAGTCACATTCTGAGGCACTGGGAGTCAGGACTTCAACATATCTTTTGGTGGGGGACACAATTAAACACAATTAAATAGAAGATATTCAGAGTGGCTAAAGTATAACACAGAGGATTAATAGGAGATGAAGCTAGAAAGATAAGTTGCTTTCTTATCCTAATATTATAAATAAACCACACAAAGGATTGTAGACTTTAGGATCAGAGAAACACAAAATGGTTTTAAGCAGATGAGTCAGGTGACTAGATCTGGCCTTTGAATGGACACCATGATAAAAGCAAAAATTGAGGTAATTTTAAAAAAGAAGCTGGGGATACCAGGTGTATTAGTCTATTCTTATGTTGCTAATATAGACCTACCCAAGACTGGGTAATTTATAAAGGAAAGAGGCTTGATTGACTCAGATTAGCATAACTAGGGAGACCTCAGGACACTTACAATCATGGCAGAAGGAGAAGCAAACACGTCCTTCTCAAATGGGATTTAATTAAACTGAAGAGCTCCTGCACAGGAAGAGAAACTATCATGAGAGTGAACAGGCAACCTACAGAATGGAAGAAAATGTTTGCAATCTACGCATCTGACAAGGGTCTAATATCCAGAATCTATAAGGAACATTAACAAATTTACAAGAAAAAAACAAGCAACCCCACCAAAAAGTGGGCAAAGGCTTTGGGAGGCCAAGGCGGGAGGATCATGAGATCAGGAGTTGGAGACCAGCCTGACCAACATGGTGAAAACCCACCTCTGCTAAAAATACAAAAATTAGCCAGGTGTGGTGGTGCATACCTGTAACCCCAGCTACTCAGGAGGCTGAGGTAGGAGAATCGCTTGAACCCAGGAGGCAGAGGTTGCAGTGAGCCAGGAACACACCACCGCACTCCAGCCTGTGCAACAGAGCGAGACTCCATCCCCCCCCCCGCCAAAAAAAAAAGTGGGCAAAAGATATGAACAGATACTTCTCAAAAAAAGACACTTAGGTGGCCAACAAACATGAAAAACAGCTCAACATTACTGATCATTAGAGAAATGCAAATCAAAACCACAATGAGATACCATCTCATGCCAGCCAGAATGACGATTATTAAAAAGTCAAGAAACAATAGATGCTGCCAAAGCTGTGGAGAAATAGGAACACTTTTACACTGTTGTTGGGAATGTAATTTAGTTCAACCATTGTGGAAGACAGTATGGCATTTCCTCAAGGATCTAGAATCAGAATTACCAATTAACCCAGCAATCCCATTACTAGGTATATGTCCAAAGGAATATAAATCATTCTACTATAAAGACACATGCACACATATGCTTATTGCAGCACTATTTACAATAGCAAAGACATGAAACCAACCCAAATGCCCATCAATGATGGACTGGATACAGAAAATGTGGCACATATACACTGTGGAATACTATGCAACCATAAAAAGGAATGAGATCATGTCCTTTGCAGGGATATGAATGAAGCTGGAAGCCACCATTCTCAGCAAACTAACACAGAAACAGAAAACCAAACACTGCATGTTCTCACTCATAAGCAGGAGTTGAAAAATGAGAACACATGGACACAAAGAGAGAAACAACACACACCAGGGCCTGTCAGGAGGAGTGGGGGTGAGGAAAGGGAGAGCATCAAGACAAATAGCTAATGCATGGGAGGCTTAAAACCTAGATGACGGGTTGATAGGTGCAGCAAACCACCGTGGCACACGTATACCTATATAACAAACCTGCACGTTCTTCACTTTTATCCTGGAACTTAAAGTAAAATAAAAATAAACACGTTCTTCTTCAGATGGTGGCAGCAAGGAGAAGTGCTGAGCAAACAGGGGGAAAGCACCTTATAAAATCATCAGATCTTGTGAAAACTAACTCACTATCACGAGAACAACATAAGGGTAACTGCCCTCATGATTCAATTACCTCCCACTGGGTCCCTCCCACAACACGTGGGGATTATGAGAACTACAATTCAGAATGAGATCTGGGTGGGGACACCGGCAAACCATGTCACCAGGGAGGAGGCTATTTTCAAAGTCAAGGTGAACCTTACACATACATAAAAATTAATCCAACATGGTTCATAAACCTAAAAGCAAAAAGTAAAGCAATGAAGCTTCTAGAAGAAAACATAGAAGAGCATCTTCATGACCTTTGGGTAGCCAAAGATTTCTTAAACATGCCATGGGAAGCACTAGCCATAAAAGAAAGGACTGATGAATTGGACTTCATTAAATTAAGAACTTTAAGAACTTCTGTTCATCAAAAGACACCATTAAGAGAGTGATAAAAACAAGTCATGGCTTGGGGAAGATATTTGCAGCATATGTATCTGAAAAAGGACTCAGATTTAGAATATACAAATAACTCTTGCAAATCAAAGACCTATGGATTAATGTAAAATGAGCACACACACACACACACACACACACACACTTCACAAGCTTAATGGCAATAACAAGTGTCGGTGAAGATATAGAATAACTAGACTTCACCTACATTGCTAGTGGTAGTGTAAATCAGTTCAACAACTATTTAACAATATCAAAAGCTAACCCTAGAAATTCTATTCTTTGATTTTTTCCTAAGAGAGATGAAGACTTACATTGACCAAAAGACAGGTACAAGAGTGTTCATAGAATTATTTATAGCAACCAAACCTGGAGATTACTGAGTGTCCATTAAGAGTATAACAGGCAGGGTGAATTGGCTCATACCTCTATTCCCAGCACTTTGAGCGGCCAAGACGGGAGAATCGCTTCAGTCCAGGAGTTCAAGACCAGCCTGCGCAACATGGTGAAACCTCATCTCTACAAAAAAATACAAAAATTAGCCAAGTGTGGTATGGCACATGTCTGTAGTCCCAGCTACTTGGGAGGCTGACATAAGAGGATGTCTTGAGCCTGGGAGGTCGAGGCTGCAATGAGCCATGATCATACCACTGCACTCCAGCCTGGGCAGAAGAGCCAGACCCTATTTCAGAAGGGGAAAAAAAAGAGTACATATGATAAATCATCTATGTTATGTTTATATATACACACTTCTCAGTTGAATGATTCTTAGTAACTAAAATAATCTATTGTTAAACCCAACAAATTAAATTTATTTCACAGATATAACAGAGAAGAAAAGAAAAAAGCTGAACACACAGATGTGTGTGTTGTAGGATTCCATTAATAAGAAGCTCAGAAACATGTGGAAGCCACCTCGGTGGGAGGTCAGAATCATCACACCTTCGGTCATCAACTGAGAAAGCACAGGGAAGGTTGCTGGAGTATTGGCCTCCTCTATCCTGATCTGGAGGTTGCACAAGTGTAGACAAATGCGAAAATGTGCTGAGGGAACACTCGGGGTTTGTGCACTTAACTGCGCACAGATGGTATCTCAGCGAAGGAAAAAGAAAGCCCAGATGAACCAGGAGAAGAGTCCAGGGGCGTTAGCAGCAGTGGGACAAGGGGCGGGGGCACTAGGCAGCGTGGAGGAGACGGAATGAGGGGGATTGAAAGTCACACAGACACAAAGCGGGAAAGTCGAGGGAAGATTCTAGGGTGACTCTTAGTCCTGACAGTAATAATACAGGAGCAAAGAGAGCCCGTGAAAAGCTGAAAGAGTCAGAAAGGAGCTTCACCAGGGTCTCAATGACAGGTTGGATTTTGCTTGGGAGATTGGAGGTCAGACAAGGCACCAGGTCCCGCAAAATGAAGATGGATGCAAACAGGGGTCAAAAGCTGGGGCAACCACGGCCCAACACACCCACCACTGAGGGAAGGTTACTCCAGCTCGTTAAAATCTTTCTGAGTTTTTGTGATAACAGTCAGAAGTTTAAAAAAAAATCAGCCAGCACTTTGGGAGGCCAAAGTGGATGGATTACCTGAGGTCAGGGGTTCGAGACCACCCTGACCAACATGGTAAAACCCTGTCTCTACTAAAAATACAAAAAATTAGCCAGGCATGGTGGCGGGCACCTGTAATCCCAGCTACTCGGGAGGCTGAGGCAGGAGAACTCCTTGAACCTGGGAGGCAGAGGTTACAGTGAGCTAGTGAGCCGAGATTACACCACTGCAGTCCAGCCTGGGTGTAACAGAGCAAGACTGTGTCTTAAAAAAAAAAAGAAAGAAAGAAATTCATAGTGTCTGTTTGTCAAAGCGGTGACAGAAAAGGCCCCAGAGTAGAAAAATAGCTACTCTAGTCAAATCTTCCTTCTAGACAGGAAAAACGTGAGGGGACAGGGGCAAGGTGGTGGTGATTGTATCGAAAATGCACAATGCTGCATTCTTTCAGGAGAAATGCTCTTCGAATCCGAAAACCACTTTATCACAACTGTCAAAACCGACTCAGGCAGTACATAATTTATAACCCTGGGGTGGTGGCTGGGGGAAAGAAGCCTAAAAGATTGGTTTATTTTTCTTATTAATATGTATTGGCTAAGAAACAGCTACCCCCACTAGACCAGAAAATGTTTCATTTGAAGCAGACACATATGATTTGCATGTTTGATCCTCTGTGGCTGGTTTTTAGACCTGATTGGCACAAAGACAGGTGGGCAAAGCCTCCATTCCTTACTCCATCACTCACATCATGGTGGGGACGGAGAACGTGGAGATGGAGAAGATACTGGTCCCACTGACAGAGCTCCGTATCCAGGAGCTTGTCCACAACACAGACGCAGAGAGTTGACGCCCAGGGGCAAAAAATGGTAGCCTCCATAGGGGCCTTAGGAAGAGCCACGGAAGCCTGAGCCAGCCCAGGGGCTCAGAGGAAAAGAACACACTGACCAAGCTACACATGGAAGGGCTGGTAGCCTTCAGGAAAACAAGAAGGAAGGATGTTTCAGGGAGATGGAGTAGCATGTGCAAAGGTCAGGTGGCATGAATGAAGGCATCTTTTCTGGGGGAATTGACTTTTTCCAAGAACATTAAATATTAAATTTCAGGAACATTAAATATACATACAAAAACATTTTCTTCCATTGATATTGGAAAGAAAAGGAAACTGACAAGAAAAATTGTTGAACTTGTGAGTCCCTTCTAGAGAGTCTGGAAGATGTTGAGCCAGGCGTGAAGTAGATTTGGATAACTGCGTCTGCCAAGGCATCTCTGTGACAGGGGGTGGGGGCTGCGTCCTGGCTTCCTAGTGCCCTGCAGGGCACATTGGCAAGTCCTGAGTCCTGTTTGGGTTTGAAATGAGGGACTGCACGCTGCAATGTTCTGTCACCTCCCTCCAGGACCTCACTGCAGCCTGAGAGAAGGTAAGAGCTGGGGTGACCGGCACAGCCAGCTACAGGTGAGGATAGTGGTCCAGGCACGCAGGTGCTGGCCCAGGTTTCACTACATGTGGAGTCTGGGCTTGGGCTCTGTCTCCAGTCTCCAGAGTCCAAATCCAGTATTTTTCACCCCAACACGTCCTCTGCCCCACGTCAGCCCCAGTCCTGATCATAAACCCTGGCTTAACAGAGAAAGGACAGAGCTGAGAGGGATGAAGACTGAAGAAAAACCAGGTTGAGAAAGAAAGAGGATGAACAGAGGCCGGAACTTGGCAGTCGGGAGTGAGAGCAGAGCTCTGGAATCACACGGACTCAGGACCTCTATGAACTCAGTCCCGCCCAGCTGGTGAGCGTGGACAAGTGACAAACCTGTCCAATCTGCGGGAAAGAGACATACCAATTCCATCATGAGTTCACGAGGTGAAGTGAGCTACCACCAACACTGCTCAGCACTGCTTCGGTGCCAGGCGCCATGCTCGCCCTTTCCCCATCTTATTTTATTGACTTTCTAGGCCTTCCTGCAAGGCAAGTTTTATTACCCCGTTTTTCAGGTGAGGAGACTAAGGCCCACAGTGAGTACTGCAACCTGCCTGAAGCTAGTCCGCGCCACCGGGTTTACGAGAACTCTGAGTGACGTTAACAAGCCCCCGCATTTAAAGAAGCAGACGAAAGAATCAAAGTCCAGACGAGACATAAAGAAGGGTCCAAGTCTCCCCCGCTCCCCAGGACAAGCCTGACCTGGCAAACTCACTCCCTTATGCTGCCTTTTCCGCTTACACTATTTTCCTTTGCCTTGTCATTTTTTTTTCTTTGCTCAGAGTCCAGATGGCTAGAGGGAAGGCTTCTGTTTTTAGGTGTGGTTTTTGAGAAGAGCTTTTAGACAGTTGTCTTAAAAATCTTTTCTGGGAAAACTCACTCCCAGAGTAAAAATCTTTCTTCGGAGAAGAAGAATTGCAGAGCGGTAATGGATTCTGACCTCATCAGCCTTCTGGGCCCAGGCTCACCATCGGCCTCTCATCCCCCAAACCTTATTAAGAACCCAGCCCAGCCCTGGGACACTGGGCTGTGGCTACCAGACAAAGGGGACGGTATCGCTGCCTCTCACCTTTCCAGTGGAAAGCCACGCAGCAGGACCCCAAAAGGAGAGCTGGAGAGAGGATTAGGTTCAGGCCTGGGTGGCTGCCTGGAGAGAGGGAAGGCCGCCCTTCAGGTCATTGAAGTCAGCTGTGGAGGAGATGGAATGAGGGTGATGTGAAGCCAGACAGAAAGCGGAGAAGGCGAGGCAAGATTCAAGGGTGTCTCCAAAGGAGACCTGGAGGTGTGAGAAGGAGGTGGGACTGGATCTGGGGGGAAGGGCTGCCTCCATGAGGTACACACCCACTGGAATGGGTAGAACTGTGTCCCTGAAAAAAAAAAAATGTGTCCGAGTTTTAAGCCTCCAGGTATCTCAGCATGTAACCTTATTTGGAAATAGGGTCCTTACAGATGAAATTAAGTGAAGGATCTTGAGATGAGATCATGTGGATTTGAGGTGAGCCTTAAACCCAATGACAAGTGTCCTGATAAGAGAAAGGAGAGGGAGTTTTTGTTTTGTTTTGTTTTGTTTTGTTTTGTTTTGAGACAGAGTCTCGCACTGTCACCCAGGCTGGAGTGTAGTGGCGCCATCTCGGCTCACTGCAAGCTCCATCCCCCGAGTTCACGCCATTCTCCTGATCAGCCTCCCAAGTAGCTGGGACAACAGGCACCCACCAACATGCCCGGCTAATTTTCTGTATTTTTAGTAGAGACAGGGTTTCACAGTGTTAGCCAGGGTGGTCTTGATCTCCTGACCTCGTGATCCACCCACCTCAGCCTCCCAAAGATCTGGGATTACAGGCGTGAGCCACTGCACCTGGCCAGGAGAGTGAGATTTGAGACACAGAGGGACAAAGGGAGGAAGGCCCTGCGGAGGTGGAAGCTGGACGGATGCAGCTCCAAGCCTAGGAATGCCCAGGACTGCCTGCAGCCACCAGGAGCGGGGCCTGGGGCGGCTTCTCCCTCAGGGCCTCCAGGGGGAACCAACCCTGCCGATACCTTGATTTTGGACTGTGAAAGAATGAATTGCTGTTGTTTCAAGCCACCGGTTTGTATAATTTGTCACATCAGCGTTAGGAAATGAGTTCACCCACACGAGGGCCTGAGCCGCCTGAAGCGCATTTCCGTATCAGGTTTCTCACTGGGTTCCCAGGAGCCTCACAGTCCTAGGAGATGAATGAGGTGGTCTGACCCTTTAGTGATGCATTTCACCAGCTCCTTGGCCCCACCTGTGTGACTAAGAGCGCAGCACCCCGTGGTATGCTCAGTGGGCTGCAGGGGTGCCACCTGGGGATGCAAAACCAATACTTCCTCCTCCTCCCACCCTTTTGGTCACATTCTCTGCTGGTGAAGACATCCAGGGCTGGGCCAGGCTTTGCGCTGTTCTGAGAGTAAGACCCAGCCATGCAGCTCCCCTCCACCGGAACCTCCAGGGTTTGCAAAGAAAAGTACTCTGGACCGAGCCCTGGTCCACAGCTGGGAGGAAACAGTCTGCACAGCCAAGGCCTCCAGCCCAGGCCCCAGTGAAAAACCCTGTATCCCCTTCCCTTTCCCAGGCACGTTAGCTCAGGCCAATCAAATGCCCAAAGGGCCAAGAGCTCCTGGATGCAACAGACAAAGCCAGACACCAAACCCCAGCCTCTGCCCATCCAGGCCCCAGCCACATCTGCTGTACCTCTTTGGAGCCTCACAAGTACTTTAAGAGGTGGGCAGGAAATTACGTACCAGTGTCAATGACAGGGTTTGTTTGTTCACTTGTTTTGAATATTCTGTAGAGAGAGGTTCATTAGTTCATGCTGCCTGAGCTTTGCAGCTGGCGCTCCCTCTGCCAGAAGAACCCTTCCTCCTGATGTTACTTAAGCTGTACCAGCCCTTCAGTGTGCCCCTTGGCTATTCTATTCATCAGCTATGCACCCCTGGCTGACTTCAGTGTCTCTTCTCAGTGCTCCCTGCTGGCAGATGAATTCTGCTTAGAAAGGCTGATCCTGTTAGCCAAAGGCACACAGCCAACATTGGAGGAGCCAAGGCCAGACTCCACAGCTCATGGGACATGATCTGGGCCCTCACAATTCTCATGCTGTGGTAGAGAAGGAAAAGGAGGCAGGGAAGTGCACACAGAATAAGTTCAGGTGAGTTGCCAGAAACCTGAGAGTTCAGCCAAAAGGCCAGACCTCCCAATGACTGCAGGTGAAGTGCCAGGGAGCAGAGCAGTGGAAACACCTGCCCACCAATCAGGAGTCAGTATAGGATCCCTGAGGTGACTTTAGAGCAGGGGTTGGCAAGTTAGGGGCAGTGAGCCAAATCTGCTCGCTTGTAAATAAAGTTTTATTGGGGCACAGCCATGTCCATTTATCGACGTATTGCCTTTGGCTGCTTTAGTGATTCAACGGTTGAGTTGAGAAGTTGAAACAGGCTTTTTGACCTGGCCCACAGAGCCTGAGGTATTTACTATCCGGTCTTTTACAGAAAAACTTTTGTAACCTCTGTCTGAGAGTGAGAACAAATGCCCCTCCCATTCATCTTTCAGGTGGGAGCACCTTGAGCCCATGCACTTTCTGGTGAGAGCATCTAAAATCCACGCACCTTCAAGAGGGAGCACCTTCCGCCAGTGCACCTAGAGGTGGGAGCACCTCCAGTCGTGCACCTTCAGGTGGGACCATCTAAAGCCAGTAAACCTTTGGGAGGGAGCACCTTCCACCAGTGCACCGAGAGGCAGGAGCACCTCCAGTCATGCACCTTCAGGTGGGATCATCCAAAGCCAGTACACCTTTGGGAGGGAGCACCTCCAATCAGTGCACCTAGAGGCAGGAGCACTTTCGGTCAGGCACCTTTAGGTGGGACCATCCAAAGTCAGTACACCTTTGGGAGGGAGCACCTCCCACCAGTGCACCTCCAGGTGTGCTGCTTTCAGCCTGGCTCACACAGCCTGAGGCCTAGGGGAACTTAGTTGTGATTCCTCTTCGGGGGGTCCAGCCTAGAATGGAGATGAGGGCAGCCCAGGTATATGTGTTTTGTTCTCTCCAAGGTGAGGCAGGAAGTGCAGTGTCCAGTAACCCCATCGGCTCCCAGCTCAGCTCCATCTCTGTCTCTGCCTCCCATTCCACTGACACGGACACTCCCTCTGGGACCTGATGTCCTCTAGGATAGGATGGGTCTGTTGGCCAGAGCTCTAGGACACTGCTTTCCCTTTTGTAAGACCACAGATGACTGAATTCGGGTCAGGTTCAATCCACAACAATCAGAAGAGCCAGGCCACATTGACACAAAGAATGGTGTCTTACGCCTGACACACCTGCAACTGCCTCCTCAAAGCAGGATAATTGGCATCACACCCCATAATACAACGATCATTTATTCATTTACTTCACATGTATTTATTGAACACTTACGATGTGTCAGGAACTGCATTCAGGATACGGTGACAGGCAAATTGGACACACGGAGCTGCCATAGAGTGGAGCCCATTGGGTCCATGGGCTCCTGGACTCACGAGTCAGCTCCATACACAAAATCACAACCTGAGAAGTGCTGACTTAGTTTTGATTTCCCCAAACAGGCTTGAGACAAGGACTTGGATTTACATATTTGTTTGGAAGTTGATTGCAGGAAGCAGGAGAGGGAGAGTGAGGCTGGAATGGAGGAAAGGTCAGTCTAAGGAGGCCTCCATGGGGTTGCTGCAGGACTCAGTGCATCTGGAACCTGAGAAGTGGGTAGAAAACTCCCAATAGGTGGGAGACTCGGGCACCACCCTGGCTCCACCCCACAGCTTTGGGGCACCCCCAGGTGATGACCTCTCCTGCACTTCTCTGTGAGCTGTTTCTCCAGTGAGCAAGCTCTTGGCTTTGTAGGAGAGACGGATCCAGCCATACCCATTGACCTCTGCAGCATGAGGGGCATCTGAGTGCTGTGAACTGTCCAGCAGGCTGCAGCTGAAGTCAGAAGTGGACCAGACCATGGGATGTGGACCCCAGCAATGCTGTGAAGGCAAAGGCAAAAGACAGTGAGAGAAGGGGACAGAGAGACCTGGTTCAGCAGGGTGTTGAGGGGAGGAGACAGACCTGCAACATGGGCCACTAGAGACAGCTGGAGGAGGAGTGGGCTGTGGGCAGAGAGGAAAGGGAAGAAGAGTCACAGGGGGCAAGGATGGCTGGGGAGGGCATCTGAGATGGGCTGGGCAGGGTGTGCACAGTTGTTGTGGGGACAACTGTGCACATCCTGCCAAGTGTCTGTGCAAGAATCTCTCAAACACCTGCCCAGTGTCTGAGTTCTTCCCATTTTCAGCCCACATCTCTGGGTCAGAAACCAGAAACTCCCTTTTCATCCTGGGAGGGTGGCCTCACGAGCAGCCATGCCCTGTGATGGGGGCATTATACCTGGTGAAGTCCCTATGCCTAATTCTCTGATTGCTTGGAGATGCTGAAAATCATATGCGCTCCTTCAGTGGATTTCTTTTCTATGCAGAGTGTGCTCTGTGGTTTACAACTAAGAACCTTGACTGACAGCTCAGGATTTCATAGATGGGGCAAGAAGTCGGGCTTTGGAAGGTCTGATCGGTGGATATGCAGGTGGAGATGGGCTGTGGGAGCTTTGGTGGGAGCTTTGCCTTGGTGGCAGTTGTGGAGACAGGGAAGTGGACAAAAGGCATGAAAATAACGAGATTTGTTGATGGATTGAAAATGGGAGTAAGCAAGTAAGGGGTCAAAAATGATACTTGGGAGCCAGACATGCCCTGCCAGTGGTGGGTGGTGGGGGAGAGGGTGCCTGACAAGGAGAGAGGCATCAGGGAATGTAAGTTACAGGGGATGCTGGTGACTATCGTCTGGAAGAGAGAGGGAGGAAACTACAAGTTTGCATACCTGCATAGAAGAGTTAAATGAGGCCGGGCGCGGTGGCTCACGCTTGCAATCCCAGCACTTTGGGAGGCCGAGGTGGGTGGATCACCTGAAGTTGGGAGTTTGAGACCAGCCTGACCAACATGGAGAAACCCCTTTTTCTACTAAAAATACAAAATTAGCCAGGCATGGTGGCGCTTGCCTGTAATCCCAGCTACTTGGGAGGCTGAGGCAGGAGAATCACTTGAATCCGGGAGGCAGAGGCTGTGGTGAGCTGAGTTCATGCCACTGTACTCCAGCCTGGGCAATGAGTGAAACTCCATCTCAAAAAAAAAGACGAGTTAAATGAAGGAAAGAACAGGAATTCATGGGTTTTGTCTCTCAAAGTCTCAAACCCTAGTCTTGCTTTTCATCCCTCCCTTCCTTGTTTCTTTTTTCCTTCTTTCCTTCCTTCTTTTCTTCTTTCCTTCTATCTCTTCTTTCCTTTCTTCCTTTCCTTTCTTTTCTTCCTCCATCCTTCTCTCTTTCTTTCCTCCCTTTCAACATCTTTTCTTCCTTTCTTCCTTCCCCCAGTGGCTCTCCACGTAATCTTATTATGTATGTATGTCATAAAAGCTTTGAGTGACACACCATCTCAAGGCATCATTTTAACTTTTCCAGAGACAATGGAGTCCGCCAGTGGGCAGCCTCCATGAAGCTGCGGGAGAAAGGACACAGGTTCAGACATCACCTCTGCCTGGCCAGTCCACAGGAGACCCATCAAGAGCCCATATGGCTGGGATGGGTGGACAAGCCCGGGGGGCTCTGTAGAGGTCCCAGAGACCCCCTTGTAGAGTGGGCATTGCTGTGGGAGGGTATCCTCAGGGTAGATGATATATTGTGAAATGACAGAGAGAGAGAGAGAAAGAGAGACCACAATTCCCCTGAAAATCTTGGCTCATCCCACAGGACTCCAGTGGCCTTTGATGGTCCTGGCACATGTGTACATGTTTTTCTCCATAAATATATGAGTGCTACTGGTACAAATGACTTAACAGTTTGCTGACCCTCAAGTCCAAAGTAAATCATTTTCTTGCTTAACATTGGTCACTAGAGAAGAAAACTGTAGAGGCTGAAATATAAAAATATATTTTTATACCCTACAGGCAGGTTCAAACCGGGGTAGAACAAAGGAAAATGCAGCTCCTGTGTATAAAAAGCCAAAACAAATTAAAGCAATAAATCTAGAACAATGACAGAAGGCAACTTAATAAAACTTTCCAACAACGGTACACTTTGAACAAAGACACACTGAACAAAGACACCACACACACACACACACACACACACACACACACACACCCCACTGCTCCAGAAGGGCAGAGGACCATGGTGAGAAGCTGAGTGAGAACTGGGGGAGTTGGAATGCCGCTTTTGATTTTCCTGATTGTCTTGTTCTGTCCAAGCCACTGAATAATACATCAGTTAGTCTCCTGACCTGTAAAATGGATATATAGACCGCTACGTGACTATACCAGACAATTAGAAAATAGATTTGAAACCTCATTGGAAGAGCATAAATCCTCTATAAATGCCTAGTGTCTTCATCAATATCACAATCATTTCTATCAGTACTGAAATCTGACAACAGCAACAATAATAATATAGTATCAGTTAACACGTATTAACCGATTTCTATAAGGACTATAAAACCACTCTTTATGGGTGGAGATAATGAAGTTCAAGAACACTGTGACTTGTCAGGATCAGGGCCACCATATACAGTGCATAATGTGAACACATACAAGTTGTTCACGTTGTGCACTGCACAGTCTAGGGGTGCCATTTACATTTGTCATTATTACGGTTTGGGACACTTTCTCTGCAGTTGGCAGTGAAAGGTTTGAGGAATGGGCAGCATTTTCTTATTCTCAAAAAGGTGCTGCGCAGGCCAGTAGAGGGGCTGGTCAGGAGTTAAATTTAATTTTTTCTGACTCCAACATAAGAAAAATCAAAATATCACCCCCACTCACCTCCCTGCAGCTGTTGCCAACCTCTCTACCCCTTGTGCAGCAGCCTGGCTGGCTGGGATTGGGGACAAGCGTCTGCATCCTCCCTGCCAACCATCCCCACCTGGTGGGGCAACAACAGATGCCAGAACAGCCATCTGGGTGGAACCTGGAGGACAGCCAGGCTTGCAGCACCAAACCAGGGTGTCGCCAGCTGCTCATAGTGAAGGGAGGTTGAGGGGTGCCCTGAATAAGGGTGCAGAGAGTGCTGAGGTCAGCCCACTTGCCATTCACCAAGGTTTGCACCCTGATGGGGGGCTACATCTGTCCAACATGAAGGGCACCTTTTTTCTAATCCACAAAAATGAAATATATCGGTAGCTGGGTAGCCCAGGGGAAGTGAGGGGCGAGCAAGGAAGAAGAGATCAGGAGAGGCCAGAGAGAACCCCTGTATTCATGCGGCCAGCTTGGCTTCGTGGCTGAGAGCCCAGTCTCAGTGGTCAGACTGCCTGGGGCCAAATCCTCGCTCTACCACCTGCTAACTGTGTAAACTTGGCAACTACTAACATCTGCGACTCAGTTTCCTTCTCTGTAAAGTGGGAATGGTAAGAGTTTTTAGTTTCTAGGCCATTGTGAGGCCAACATGAGTGCACGAGGGGAACGTGCTTACCATGTGCTCAGTAACTGTCTGCTATTACAGACAGAAGTGTGCCTGGCCCAGGGCCCACATGAGGAACAAGACAGAGCCCAGAAGTCTGGCTCACCAGCGACAGTAAACCTCAGCTGGCCACAGGAGCAGTGATGAAAGGCCAGGAAATCAAGTCCACCCAGGAGCCAGAGCTCCAGGATGGAGTCAGTTCAGACGGATTCCAGGAGAAAATGGGCTGACATTTATGTTGAACTCCTGTGCTCCACGGATTTGGAGCCAGAGCCTTTTCTACCCAGAAAGGACGGAATGAAATCCAACTGCCTACCAGAATCTCCCCTACCCAGCCCTATCTGAGCTCCGCCTCCCTGCATCTCTGTTCCCAACACAGTCCCCACGCTCACTGTCCCTACACTCAGCACCTTCTCTCCTTGGCCTCATCCCAGCCTCATTTTTCCCCAGGAGAACTCTTGCATTGCCCCATCTCAGCGTTTGGCTTTGGGGGCAAACAGAAACTGGTTCAAATCCTGGTATCTTGTTCCGACTGGTGAGGTTCCTTAGCCTCAGGCCTCACTTGCCATCCTTACAGAGTTGGGCAGACCGACTCTCACTCCATGTGATAAAAGGAAATGAAACACAGATAAGCTGAAAAGCATCGCTCCTGCCCTCAGTGTCCATGTGCTTGGGGCAAACTCCTCAACCTCAGTGAAGCCTCAGCTCCCTCACCTGAAAAACAAGGATAATAACAGTAAATGAGGAAATGGATTTAACAGTGTTAGAACACAGCCTGGCACACAGCTAATGCTCCATAAATACTGTTGTTATTGTTACACATGTGTTATAAACAATCCATTCCCCCCAAAAGACTTTTTCTCCTTTTTGGGGGTTTGCATCCATTCCCCCCAAAAGACTTTTTCTCCGTTTTTTGGATTTGCTTCTTGTGCAGTTATTTTAGTTTCTCCAAACAATTTCTGAGCTCCTGTTGTATTACAGCTCTGAGCTGTATCTGGGATGAGGGGGAGCAGGGTCTTTGCCTTTAACATCTCAGTCTTGAGGGGGGATATTCATACGTAATTAACCATCATACGATGTGGGAAGTGTCTGTCAGCTATGGCCTTAACAGTGCTGCATAACAAGCCACCCCCAAACTCAGTTGCTTGTGACAGTAAGCACCAGTTCTCACATTCTGCAGTTGTGTGGGCTGGTCCTGGCTTCGCTGATCTACACCAGGTGTGGTGTGGCTGGGCTCCAGGCTGCAGCGGGGGTCCCAGTCAGTTCCACATGTTTCTTATTGTCCTCGGCCCAGCAGGTGCTGCTGGCATGCTCTTCTTATCAGCAGATCACCAGACCTCCAGAGTGTGACCCCAGCCACTCAAGCACACCTCAGGACTCCATTCACGGCTCACCCACTGATGTTCCAGTGGGCTAAGAAATTCACATGGGTAAGCCTGAATTCCATGTTTAAGGATCTATACCCACCGTATCCTCTTAGATCTAGGCAAGGGTGTGGAGGGAGGAAGTGGGGGGTGCAAAGAATTGGGACCCATCTTACACAGGAATTTGGACTTCAGTTCTGGATACAATGGAGGTGTGAAAGCAGAAGGACACTGGTCCAAACTTGGGCTTAAGAAGATCTTACTGGTGACAATGTGAAAGAGGGATTCGAGGAAGGAGGGGCTGGAAGCACAAAGACCTCTTAGAATAGACCCTGTGGGGGTGTCCTAGTGAGTGATAGAGGGATGAGAAGCAGGGGATAGACTTGAGAACCACCCCACATTCCTTAATGCTGTGAGCTGGTCCCAAGTGCTTTCCATAAATGAAAAGAGCTCCCCTAGGTCACTTAATAAGTTCGGCAAGATAAGTCAGGAGGGCGAAATGATTTTTCTAAGACTCCATTAGGAAGGATCAGATGACCACCAGGATGAGCTTTTTCTTTCATTTCTCACGTGTGTGGGTTTCCCGAGCTCCTAAGGCTGGCCGCACTGCAAATGCAAATTATTAGTTGCCATTTGAGAAGTCTTAATTATCTGGATCCATTGGAAACCTAGTCAGTTACTTGAAACCAAGAGGTCGATAGCTCTAATCAATGCCGGGCCATTAAGGCACCCCGAGCACTCAACAGAAACAGCCGCAGCCCCACACCCAGAACTCATGATGCCCGAGGAACCTTCGCTTTCTGAAAAGAGAACAGAAAACTCTTTAGGTTGGACCGTGTGATTGCTGACGAGGCGGGCATATGTAACCACAGCTGCCAGGAGGGGTTAATTAGATTAAGATCTTTCATTTTAGGTGATCAGAAAGGTTTTGCCTTTTATCCCCGCCTCCGGAAATGGGTTGTTAACCTTTGAAGTGAATCAGACTTGAGGGGCCCTCTCATGTCTCCCCCTACAGACCCATCTCATTCCAGAGAACCTTGACTGGAAAAAGGAGAGATTAACTCTTCTTTTGCAGCCTTCAACTCCTCTGGGGCTGGAAGATGTGGCACCTTAACCTTCCTCCTTGGATGTTCTAACATGATCAGACATAGCACTGCCAGCCTGTCCCTCCATGTGTCTCCTATGTCACACTAAGTGGCACCTTACTGTTGGCTCCAGTCAAACATTGGAGAGTCATTGATTCTTGTCTTTCCCTCAATATCCCACACACACAGCCACTCACCAGCAGGTCCTATGGGCTCCACCTCCAAAATGTATTCTGAATACAGACCCTTCCCTCCAGGGCCTTTGCCCCCACCCTGGTCTAGACCCCCAGTGTCCCTTTTCTTGCCTCAGTGACAGTGATGACCTTTTAATTGGCCTCCCTGCTCTGCCCTTACCCGCAACAGAGCATTCTGCATAAAGCAGCGGAAGTGATCATTGCCAAATGTCAATCGAAGGAGGTGTTATGGGTGGAATCCTGTGCCCTATAGCGGTATGTTGAAGTCCTAATCCCCATACCTGTGAAGGTGGCCTTATTTGGAAACTGGGGTTATGCAGATGTGATTGGTTAAGATGAGGGTGGGCCGCAGACCCAAGCTGACTGGTGTTCTTATAAGACTCAGAGACACAGACTTGCAGAGTCATGCAAGGAGAAGGCTATGTGAAGACAGAGGCAGAGACTGGAGTAAGGGGTCCCCAGGGGCTGTGGCAACCGGTAGAAGCTGGAAAGGGTGAGGATGGATCCTCCCTGGAGCCTCCAGAAGTAGCGTGGTTCTGCAGACACCTTGATTTCAGACTTCTGGCTTCCATCCTCTGCGGGAATGAATTTCTGTTGTTTTAAGCGATCTAGTTTGTGGTGATTTGTTACAGCAGCCCTAGAAACTGATACAGATGGGAAAAACAGCAGCTTTCCAGTGAGGAATCCTGGCAGTCACCACCCTATTGAAGGCAACAAGGTTCACGCCACCAGGGATAGGTCTTCTTGCAACCACTTACTCTCCAATACGATACAATGTGATAAGAAGGGCCCTCCATCTTCTTCCCCAAAACCCACAGCCTCAGTCTAATCACGAGAAAACTGTAGACAAATCTAAACTGAGGAACATGCTGCAAGATACTGACTGCTACTCTTCAAAAGCATCAGGTCATGAAAAACAAGGACAGACCCAGGAGATGTCACAGATCGGAGGAGCCTCAGGAGCCGGGATGAGTAAAGGCAGCATAGGATCCTGGATAGGATTCTGGGACAGAAAAGGGACATCAGTGAACAAGCCACTGAAATCTGAATAAAGTCTGTAGCTTAGTTAAGAGTGTTGCATCAGTGTTAATTTTTAGCATTGATAAATGGGCCATGGTTATGTAAGATGTTAACATGAGAGGAAGCTGGTGAAGGGTAGACAGGAACTCTCTGTGCTGTCTTTGCAACTTTTCTGTAAATCTAAAATTATTTTCAAATAATTAAAAAAAAAAATCCAAACCTTCCTTTTGCACTTGGTATAAAATTCAAATTCTTAACCAAAGCCTGCCAAGGCCCCGTGGCCTCCCCTGCCTCCTTTTTTGTCGTATGTGGCTCCACTCACCCACCCTCAATTCCCCAAACATCCAGGCCAGTTCCTGCATGAGGACCCTTGTCCTGGCTGTTTCTCCTCACCAGAAAGTTCTTCTCACTGAGATTTAAAAGACTGGTGCCCAATCCCTTTCTGTCACTCAATCTAAATGTCTCTTACCTTCCTTCCTCCGTCACTCGGTCATTCTCTGCCCCATCAGCCTATTTTAATTGTCCAAGTCACCCTAATTTCTGGTTTTGTCCGTGTTTGTCAACTTATCAAATGTTTATCTCTTTTCCTAGAAAGCCAACTCGTAATATTAAAGATATTATCTATCTAGTTCATAGATAAAGTTCCTGCTCATAGCCAGAGAGCCACAAATGATTATCCAGTGAGGGAACAAATGGTGAGTTGGAGAATCTCTCTGAGACAGCTTTTTCAACAGTAAAGAATGCAACAAATACACTTTTCTCCAGGACTTATTTTATGATGGACTAGTCCAAAATATACCGTGTAATATAACCAGGAATATTACTAATATATTATTAATAGAGCACAGTGCCCAGCCCACCTGGGGTCTGCTCTTTCTGCCCATCCCAGCAGGTGGCAGAGCTGGGGTCTGTGGTCTCACAGCAGAGCAGGAGCAGGGACTAGAGAGTGCCAGAGCTTCTCCTGTGTACCCGGAACCAGCCAAGGATACTGTGGAGAGAGAAATGAGGTGCACTCATTGAAAAGTCCTAGGTGCCGGATAGAATGTAAGAGACCCACATGAGAAGTTGGAACTGCCAACAAGCAAGGACACACTGCTCTCGGCAGCGGGTCATGAATAACATATATGCTCCCCACAACATAGGTGCTGGGGTTGCAGCCTCCACGCTTTCATTCCAGGTAGCAGGAGGGAGAATTGACAAAGGGCAAAAGGAGATTCCCAAGTGAATAAGACCCCTTCGCAGAAGCACTTCGGGAAGTACATCCCACAACTTCCCCTCATATCATATCCACTGAACCCAGCCACAGAGCCAAGCCCAAGAGCAGGGCGGCTGGGAGGTGGACTCTCTTAGCAGGTCATTGCTCCCGCTAACAAAATGGGAGTTGTATTGTTTTGTTGTTAGCGAAGAAGAGGAAAACAGACATGGGCGGGTGACCAGTGGACTCTGTCCCAGGTGGTTTCTGCCAAAGTGGCTCTTGTCAGGGATTATCATGACTCTGGTAGGCTTGGCCCAAGATGACTAGTATCCCAGAAGGAAAGAAGAAGTGCACCAGGCAGGGGCAGGACAGGGGTGGTCTCTTGGAGGTGAAAGATGACCAGTACATTAGTCCAGTGCCTAAGAGGGTCTGTGCATCTGGACTGATCACAGTCAAATAAATTTTTAAAAAACCAAAAGCTTTCTCTTGCACTTAGAATAAATCCAAATTCTTAACCAATCCCCTGTGGCCTCCCCTGACTCCTCTGACACAGGAGGGTCTGAGCTGCAGGCTGAGGAACAACAGGACCATGTGGCAGCTGCATGAAGCTGGCTGGCCCAGCTTATCTGGGCAGGAAGACAGTATTCAGGCATAGTAGAGAGGGGTCTAGTAGGCTTAGGTTCCAAACAGAGGAGCTAGGTTCAAGGCCAAGGCTCCAGCCCCACACAACTGGAGGACCTGAATCTCATCAGGAACCGGAGAGGACTCTAGTCTTCTGCCCAGCACAAGGTACCAGGGTACGGAGAGCAGCATGGCCTTACACTCCATTTCTTTTTTAATAGAGTTCTTTCAGTTTTGAAATAAGCAACCATAAGCACTGACAGGCGAGGTACATGCCACTAGACACTAAATTTTTAAGAAAATCCAAGCATCAGATACCCGAACCCTCATGATGACGGATGGTGGTTGAGTTACACAGAATGCCCCTCCTTCTATCCCTGCTGCTCTGCCTCTGCATGACCCTGGACCACTCTGACTGCCTCCAGACTGGAGTCTCAGCCTCCCTCCTCCTCGGCCTCCAGGTCATCCTCCACTAACTGATGGAAATGATGGTTCTAAAGCCAGCAGCACTGGCCTCACCCGGGAGCTTGTGGGAAATATAGACCCTCAGTTGCCACTCAGACCTAGGGATTCTCCGTGTGCATTTTCACACTATCCCCAGATGATTCCTCTGCACAATAGAGTTTGGAGAGCACGGTTCTAACTCACACCCCAACCAGGCCATGTCTTCCAGCATCGAGGCAGAGGGCCCAGACACCTGTGTGTGATCTGGTAAGACATGGTGTGTCCTCCCAGCCCACCCACCAACCTCACCAATCTCATCTCCCTCCACTTGCCCAGAACCTTCATTCCAAACATAGGGAGTTTCTTACCACCCCCCAGATGCTGCCACATGTCTCCACATCTGGACCTTGCAGGCATCCTGCTATTGTGAATTCATTCCTTCCACAAAGATGCTCAGGGCTCAGTGCAGGGGACCCAGAGGGCTGGCCCTCATGGAACCTGGAATATACACAGGGAAGATGCTTAGGAGGGAAGCCCAGTGCTAAACATTCATTGATTAAAGACACATGTGTCAATACCATGAAGACTTTCTGGCTGAGAGGAGCACACAACAGGGGCCTAACCTAGAACTCTCCTGATAAGATTTGGCTGTGCCCCATCAAATCTCATCTTGGATTGTAGCTCCCCAAATCCTCACATGTTGTGGGAGGGGGAGGTAATCGAGTCATGGGGACAGGTTTTTCCCATGCCATTCTCGTGATAGTGAATAAGTCTCATGAGATCTGATGGTTTTATAAAGGGCAGTTCTCCTGCACACGCTCTCTTGCGTGCCGCCATGTAAGACATGACTTTGCTCCTCATTCACCTTCTGCCATGATTGTGAGGCTTCCCCAGCCATGTGGAACTGTGAGGCCATTGAACTTCTTTTTCTTTTAAATTACCCAGTCTTGGGCATGTCTTTATTAGCTGTGTGAGAACAGACTAATACAACTCCTCTGCTGAGGGGCATGAGAAGAACCCCAGGACAAGTCACGACGCAGCCAGGCAGAGGAAGGGGTGCATGAGGCCAGAAAGGAAGAAACTTGGCATTCCCAGAATGTGGGAGGCAGAGAGGAAAGTGGCCCTAGAAGACTCTCTGGATGGACTATTTGAAGAGATTTCTGAGGCCACTCTCAGAGGCCACGGTGAGGAACCCAGCCCGATGGAGAGGAGTATGTGTGCTTTGCTGAGGCCTCACCTCAGTTTTCCCATCTTTGAAATGACCAGGCTGGGCTTTCTAAAATGCCTCTTCCCAGAAAATGTCATGATACTACATTATTCATGGAGGATGCTCAAAGTGCCTTTCTTGAGAGGTATCCCTGTGTTTTCCTACGGTGACTACAAAATAGCAGCTATTGCTGCCTATCACTTGGGTGAAAATATGGCCATATGTACAAAATTGATTCACTACCAGAGAAAGGGGCATTAATCCAGCTGCAAATTCTCTTTGCTGGGACATGAGGCAGTAAATTTCAGCTAGCCAGCAGCAGCTCTGATTCAGTGTGAAATATGGTGGTTATGTTTTGTGTGTGTGTCTTTTAATAAAGGGAACACTTTTTCAGATTCTTAATTGACAATCACATTTTCCCATCTAAAAACCATAGCAGATGATGAGATCATAAAAACAAGAAGCAAAAAAAAAATGTCTTTTTTCTGCCCTTATTGACACTTCAAAACATGGAGTTAATTGAGTGAGCCTTTTTGTCTGCAGTCAGGGCATTCCTATTTTTGAGTATCAAAAGAAAATGAACTCAGCCAGAATAATTCATTGAACATCTATTAAATTCAAGGTGGTTTTCTCAGAACGGGGAATAACAATAACAGTCTTATTATTGTTATTATTGCCACTATCCTTTATTGAATGCCTACTCTGTACGGAGCACTTTTTACAACTCTCTACTCTAAATTTTGAAACAGCACTGAAAGACAAGCTCTTGTTATTCCCATCTTCCTGATGATGAGCAGTGTGCTCAGAGAAGTGACTTGTTCTTGCTTGCACAGCTAGATGGAGAGTGAGCAGATTTGAACCCAGGTCTTACGCTGTACCCCAGCAGTTCTCTACTTCTGCGATTTCCAGGAAAAGTATGAAAACGCTTCTGCCTCAAATCCCCTTGGGATGGTTAAGTGTATGTGTCAACTCAACTGGGCTGAAGGATGCTTTGATACGTCCTTGGATAGCTGGTAAAACATTATTTCTGGGTATGTCTGTGAGGATGTTTCTGGAAGAGATTAGCATTTGAATCAGTAGACTGAGTAAAGACAATCTGCCCTCACTGATGTAGGGGAGCATCATCCAATCCACTGAGGGACTAAATAGAACTATTATAGCACAGGTGGTAAAAGCAGTTTAGGTGACCTCATACATTTAGGTAAGCCTCACACATTTGATCTATCATCTCTCTCTCTGGAACTTAGAGATGCTAATCATCTTTTTGATTCTAGAATTTGGGGACAGAAAGTTCCATTTTAACATTTTGTTAACTATTGATTAATTTAACACATATTTATTGTCAAGACATTGAGTTGAGTGCTGAGGATGCACAGTGAACAAGGGACTCAGTCCTACCCTTGGGAAGTTCATGATTTAGCAAGGAAGACAGACACTAAGCTGTAATTACCAGTGAAGTGGGTGCTTCAAAGGAATCCTGTGAAGATGCTGGGTATATCACCTCGTCTAGGGTTGCGGTATGGTTTGAAGAATGCAACACCATTTCCTCCTTCTTCTGTCCCACAGCCAGGGTGTCCAGAAGCTAATGGTTGCCCTTGTATGGGTGGGAGAAGCATCCAGCCCACTCAGGAACCCAGCTAGAAGCTGGCTGAGAGGAGAAGTTGAATGTGGCCCTCAGCCCCAGGGTTCCTGTCTTTGTTAGCTCAGGCTGTCATAACCAATCGCCATAGACTGGGTGAATTGAACAACAGAAGTTTATTTCTCATATTTCTGGAAGCTGTGAAGTTTGAGAGCAGGGTACCAGCATGGTCAGGTTCTGGTGAGGGCTCTCCTCCTGGTTTGCAGAAGGCTGTCTTCTTGCTGTGTCCTCACATGATGGAGAGCAGGGAGAAAAAGCAAGCTCTGTCCTGTCTCTTCTTCTAAGGTCACTAATCCCATCATGGGGGCTCTGCCCTCATGACCTAATTACCTTCCAAAGACCCATCTCCAAATACTATTACAGGGGGATTAGGGTTTCAGCATATAAATTTGGAGGAAATATTCAGTCCATGACAACCTCAAATCTGGGTACCCTGAGACCATCCTGCTTGGTCTTCAGTCTCAGCAACTCACCCACCCGACAGTTTCCCAGCCCCAGGGCAGTTCTTAGAGATATGACCCTGTTCCCTGTTCTCCTGTTCCCTGCCTCACCCTTGGCCCTGCAGAAATAGGAGAGTAGCTGAGCAGGGGTAGGGCCTCTGGTGTGGGCTTCCATCAGCCCAGGAAATAGGGTGCACACTTGGTGCAGCCCCACCAGCCACGGCTGCTTCTCTCTCTCTGAAACTTATCCAGCAGAGCCCTTCTGCTCACTCACCAAGAAGAATGCACGCCTTGCTCTGCCAACCCTTGGGTATAAAACCAAAATAGTGACAGTTCCCGGCACAGGTGGGTGCCAGGCTTGGAAATGTGCCTCGGGAGAGCTTTGGTATGAGGGAAGATGTATAGATGTGGGGTGAGGGGTGCTGGAAGCAGGCTCCAGGACAAAGCCAGCAGAGAGGGGAATTAATAATAACCAGCGTCTATCAAGAGGCTTTTGCTGCACAGCAAGAATGGCGCTAACTGCATAAAGATGATGTTAAGTTTAATCTTCAAAACAATCTAGTGTGTCTGGACATCCCCCAGGCGCTTGGATCACATCACTGAAAATAACTACCCAACAGAGCCAACATCCTAGAGGAAGGAGGCAGACAATGAGTGACCAGCAGGATAAATTTGTGCATCTGGAGCACATTAGGTCACAGATGCTATGGGGAAAAGTGTCAGGCAGTGCAAGGGGATTGGAGGTGCTGGGCCACAAGAGACCATATTAATTGGGTGGTCTCATGGAAGGTGAAAGAGAGCACTCTGAGCAGAGAGAACAGCTAGTGAGTAAGGAATAGTGTTCCCAATTTACAAATGAGAAAGCTGAGACTCAAAGAAACCGAGTAATTTTCCCGATTACACAAGCTTATAAATGGCAGAGTTGCTTGTTAAAAAGTGGTATGCTCTGGCCCTCTCCCAAAACACTGCATCAAAATTTCTGGGACCCAGAATTGTTCTTATAACTCTAAAATGTGGGATCCATTATTCCATAGAGAGACTCTCTTTCTAGACCTTGTGATTTAGTAGCTGTTTCTGGGAAAGTCACTTAACAGCTTAATTTCCACTGTAATTTGGACATTTGTCCCCCAAAACTTCATGTTAAAATTTGAGCCTGTTGGAGGTGGGGGGCCTAATGTTTGAGTCATGGAGGTGGATCCTTCATGAATAGATTAATGCCCTTTCTGGAAGGGAGGGGAGTGAGTTCTCACTCTATTAGTCCCCATCAGAGCTAGATGTTAATGAACCTGTTACGTCTGTTCACCTCTTGCTTCCTCTTTTGCTGTGTAGTCTTTGCACACACTAGCTGCCCTTCACCTTCCACCATGAGTGGAAGAGCCTGAGGCCTTCACCGGATACTGAACAGATGCCAGGGCCACACTCCTTGTACAGTCTGCAGAACCTGAGGTATTAGCCCCAGGTATTCCTTTATAGCAACACAGATGGACTAAGACAGTTTCCTCTTCTATAAATTGAAGAGTGCATGCTATAAGTGAATGATATTGTAGCCCTAAGCAACCTAGATGACAAGGCAAAAATGGAAAACAACCAAGTAAATAAGGACCAAAAAAGAACACACATCAGGTTATCATAGGTGAGAAAATGTTCACAGTACATAGTCCTGTATTGGTCTTTATGCATGCTCAGCAACCATTAGTTTCCATCCTGGAGCTGTTTTTAGGGGTCCAGTGGTGAGTCCCACCCAAGACCAGCCAGAACAGCATGTGGGGTCTAAAAATGGATCCAGTCACTGGATCCCGCCTTCAGTACAACTAACTACATTCCCCAGCTGCTCCTAGAATTTAAAGAAAAGGAAGAAAAAAGAGGGAGAGAGAGAGATAACCCAACCCCACGCTGCTTTTCTTCAGCACTGAGCCGACAAGGATGGAATCAAGCAATCCATCAAGAAGGAAATTAGGACACTGAAGTAGGGAATTGAAAATGAAGCTGAGACTGACAAGAAAGTAGATGAAGTATGAAAAGCATCTCTCTTTTTTATGCATTTATACATGAGAGCATCGAAAATATCACATCTGAGAGAGACTGCATTTCCATTTGCAGAAGTAACTATAGAACTAAAAGTCAGGAACAGAAGGTCGCAATGTCACCAGATGATGTGGCATCTGATTGGACCCCTAGGCCCCTCTACACACACACACACACACACACACACACACACACACACACACACACCCCGCACTGCCCCTTTTCCGAATCACTCTGTGGCCCTCCGGTTTTCTCTTCCCTTCCCAATAGCTCTTCCTTCATTGGTTGGCAAGAGAGCTGCTTCCAAAACACAGGTCTCACCTATTCTCCAGTGAAAAGACGGTTCTTATCTTCCTACTATTCCAAGGACTCAGAAAGCCTCTTTTCCAAGGAATTCTGAGCTCTCTCCATCTTCCCTGCTTCACAGCTAGTCCTAGGCTCCTGCTCCAGCAGTACTGACCCACTTGCTTCCTCCCTCCCTCCCTGTGTGCTTTACCTGTGACGTTCTTCCTTCACTCACACAACAGGCATTTATTGAGTGCCTTCTGTGTGAAGTGTTGGAGCCCAGGCAGGGGGAGTTGGGCAGCCATGCATGGGGTAGCTGGAAGGGGAATTCAGAGCCTAAGCTGGAGTAGGGGAGCAGCTGTGTGGGGTAGGTGGTGGCAATAGACATGGAAGATTTGACATAAACAGGAGGATTGATTGAATGCGTGAATATATGAAGGGGGAGAGAAGCTAGATTTCTCACTGTCAGGGAAGGGCTTACAATACAGAAAGGGTGAAAGCTAGAACACACTCTCTTGTGGTGGATTGAAATCACTCATCTCAGTCAACTCATGGTTTCAGCCTATACAGATAGATACAGAAATAGACATAGACACAAATGCCCAATGACAGCGCCTGGAAGCAGCCACACTCCATTAGTGAGGAGCACACCTCACACCCTGATGTGGCCTCTAGACACCACCCTCTTCTAAAAGGAACCAGGGCTTCTTGAGCCGTGCCTATTTCCAAGGCTAAGAAAGGGAATGTACAAAATGACTGTGGCACATCCCGTGCCAGAGATCAAAGTAGTGTTAAAAGAATAATAGGAACATATCCATAGGATATGGAAGCCAACTTAACGGGGTCCCCACTGGCCAAATCAGAGAAACCAGAGCATCAGAATGAGTGTAATAGATTATAATTCATAGAATAAAACAGGAAACCGCTAGTTTACACTGATAAATACATAATATTGAACATATCTTGAAGAATGGAATATTAACATATTTTGAACGTAACTTCCCCAAATAATACTTAGTACTTGCAAAGGAAAAGACGTTTCACAGTGGAGTGGGGTGGGGCATTCTATCTTATTCAAGGGATGGGACAACACAAGCATCGTGTTGCTTTTGCAATATCCTTGCCAAAGGATATCAGCAAGGATCTGGTAGCCTGGATCTGACCTTGAAGAAACACCAAGAAAATCTGAGTTTGGGGTAAGAAGTATTCTACAAAAAGACTGGCCTGAAATTTTCAAAAGAGTTGAGGCCCTCCAAGTCAGGAAAAGAAGGATTCTAAAGGGGCATGATAACTGAAACAATAGGTTATACTTTTGGTATACAAAGGATGTTCCCGGGACGATTGAGGAAACTCGGGTGAGTCTGAGGATGGGAAGTAGCCATGCATCAGTGCCAGCCTGCTGATTTTGATGGATGCAGTGTGGGTATTCAGGAGAATGTCCTTGTTTGTAGGAAATACACACTATAGGACACACAGGTGATGGCAGCAGGTCAGGGGCAGACTCTCAAAGAGTTCCAGAAGCATGTCCCACACTTCCAGCCTTCTGTAAGTTTGCAGTTACTAATATAAAAAGATACAAGAAGAAGTCCCACACTTCCAGCCTTCTGTAAGTTTGCAGTTACTAATATAAAAAGATACAAGAAGAAGTATACTGTGCAGAGGGATGACAGAAAGGCTCTCTGAGAGCCAGGAGAAGGTGGCACATAAAATGCAGCTTGAAGATTGATTCTGAGTTTCTGAGATGCTCGATAAGGTGTCTTTTGATTGTTAGGATTCCAAGACAGTGCACCAGCAACTTCCCTTTGTGACCAGTCCTTTTTCTTTCTCTGGATCTCAGGGACCCAAGACCTCTAGAAAGGCAGCTCCCTTTTTTTGTAGGGGTGATCTAGGAGAAACAGAGGCAGGGGGATGAGCACACCAACAGAAGATTTCCATCTTCTTATATGCCAGCTATATCTCACACTGACTCCAAACTGAGGTTTCACATCTCCAAAAGCTTTGATCACTGGGACCCTCCCTCCCTCCCTCCCTTCCCTCCTTCCTTCCTTCCTTCCTTCCTTCCTTCCTTCCTTCCTTCCCTCCCTCCTTCCTCCCTTCTGTCCTTTCTTTCTTCTTTCCTTCCTCTCTCACTCATTTATTAATTCATTCATTCATCCATGCTTTTAAAAAGTCATGGCATCATTATATTAGGTACTGAGATACATGATTAGGTGCTTATATGAGTAAGCAAAAACAAGAAAGACAAACTCTGTCTTCAAGGTCCAGTAGGGAAGCTAGATGTTGACTATAGATACACAACCATAAATGCAAAATTATAACCATAAGTGATTTGACAGGGAGGTATGTGGAAGTAAGAAAGCACATTATGGAAACTAACTTGGGCAGGAAGGTTAAAAGCAATCTCTGATGAAAGGAAAACTTCAATGACTAAAATAACTCAGAAGGTGTTCTGAGTTAAGATTCAAAACCACTGATTATGAGTCCCTGAAGGGACAGGCTAAGCTGCTATAAGAGAGGCCCAAAAATATCGAAGTCCAACAAGACCCAGTTCTCTCTCTTGCTGGTAACAGCCTGGAGGTGGGTGGGTCCAGGGCGGGTCTTTGCTCGGCCCTACAGGGAATTCCAGCACCAAGGACCTTCCCTCTTTTGGCTTTGCTTCTTTCAGGCACTCACCTCATCTGCACAGTTGAAACCACTTCCTCTGTTCCACATCTGAGTTCCAGCTGGAGGAATGAGGAAATCAGGTCTTGGGAGGCAAGCCATTTTCTTCTCAAAACACACAGAGGCTGAGCACAGTGGTTCACAGCTGCAAGGATCCCAGCACTTTGGGAGGCTGAGGCAGGAGAATTGCTTGAGCCCAGGAGTTTGAGACTAGCATAGACAACATAGTGAGACCCTCTCTCTACTAAAAATTTAAAAAATTAGCCAACACAGTGGCACGCGCCCACAGTCCCAGCAACTTGGGAGGCTGAGGTGGGAGGGTCACTTGAGCCCGGGAGTTCCAGGCTGCAGTGATCTATGATCACACTACTGCACTCCAGCTTGGGCAGCGGAGTGAGAACCTGTCTCTAAAATAATAAATCCATAAATAAATATAAACGAATAAAAGATGTGGCCTAGAGGTCAGCTGCATATTTCCATTCACACCCATTGGCTGGAACATTGTCATGTGGTCCACGGGAAATGAGACTCTCAGAGGGTGATCAGGGCATTCACTGTGTCCCACAGCTGATCCTGTGAGTTTAATTCCTGATCTGCTTCCAGGGCGAGGCACTAAGAGGGTGTTTTCAATGAAACTCTTTGAGTTTCATTATCAACTCAACCGGTAGCTACTGTCGCCAGCAGCTGAGAGGCCCCGACAAAAGACTGCCAGCAGGAATCTATCTGCGTGAGTCCCCATCAGGGGTCAGATGGCGGGCACAGCTTCAATGATACAACCACAATGTGAAATCGTAAGCATTTTTAGTACTCACAGACCCTGGGAAGTACACAGCATGCATAGAGGCCACACACACACGTTCATGCACTCACACATACTCATGCACACACGCGCACATGGAGGTCAGGCAGCACGGCACAGGCAGGTGCAGGGGGGTGACCCACGGGTCAACGTCCTCACTGGGTCCATGGTGTTATCCCAACAGGTTTCTCATGGGGAGCTTTAACGTTGGCTTTAAAGCAAGCGGGCACTATTTCCAGGAGGTCACACTGTGACTGAGAGGTGGCAAATGTCTGAAAGTTTAAAGGAAGTGGCAGAAGAGCCAGGAGCCCCGCCTGCTAGGTAAGACAGACCTCTCAGTTTTATTTCTGGCCATCACCTGGAGCCACTCGGGTAGGGGATAGCATTAGAAAATGTGCCAAGGGGGCTGAGCCCTGTTTCTGGTATAGGAAGTTAAGCTTCAATTTAAAACCGGACACTGAGGCAACATAAAACTATAAGCATTCGATATGGAGGGTTACACTGAGACAAGCCTGTGGCTGCTGGGAGGCCACAGTGCCTGGCAGCTGGGGGCCTATTGGGGCAGAGGGTGCCATGGACAGATGAGATTAATGGCTCCTCTGAGTAGGCAGGAAAACCGAGTGAGTCTCCGGGACAGAAGGGGAGAAGAGAGTGCCCCATGGGGACAGCACTTGGAGACTGCTGGCTCCCATCCCCCAGTGTCCCAAGGGGTGCCAGAGCCTCCTGTCACATATACCCACTTCTATTCCCTCTGCCCTTCAATAAGGAGATGCCATGGGCTTGGAGTAAGACAGCCTGGGCTCCCGTCCCAGCTGTATCCCTTGTTACAGTGTAACTCTGGGCAGGGCACCTAATCTCTACAGGATCAGTTTGGTCTTGGTGAAACAGAACTAAAGCATCTCCCTCTCCATCTACTGTGCACCACCTGCCACAGCCCCTGGAACATGCTTAGGATGCACACCAGGGTATAAGCTTAGGCAGTGTGGGCACCCACCCCAGCCCATGTGCCTGTGTGCTCACTGCATTGAGCCTGAGACGCCATGCTTCTCTCTCTACTCTCTCTACCACCGTGGGACTCCTTGGTACTTTTGGTTTTCGGTTAGTAAACTTCTTCTGTGTTTGGGATCTCGTTGTCTAGACAATCAATCACCCTCATCCCTGCCATACGCCCAGTGCTTCCCACCTTCACTACACAGAGCGTGGTCCCCCTGTCAGGCGTCAGCATCACTGGAGAATATTAGAAATGCAGAGTCTTAGGCCCTGTCCCAGATCTAATAGCTTCAAATGAATCCTCATTTTTATAAGATCCCCAGAGACCCTGTGCACACTGAAGTTTGAGAAATGCTCCAAACTTAGTACTGCCACTCTGCGGCTGTCACCTCCTCAGCTCCACCCAACTTCTGGAGCTATTGTCATCACCATTTCATGAGTGAGGAAATGTCCACTGAGATTAAGAGGCAGAGAGTAAGAGGGAGTGAGATCCGGATCTGCTGCCTTCCACCCAGGGTCCCTGAAATACCTTGGCCTGACCTTCCCTCTGGGTGTCAGGCAGAAGGACACTTCAAAGAGCTTCACTGAGCATCCATGTCCCCATCCACCTCCCCAGACCTCCTGAGACATGCAATTTAACATTACCGTGGGTCACCTCTAGCAAAGTCACCAGGGGAACTGGAGAAATTCAAGATGCCAGCAAAGAAATAATTGCTGGGCTGAAAGACTTCATAATTGCCGGATGGCTGACGTGTTCAGAGAGCTGGAGCTATGGAGATGGGCTAATTGATCTTGACATGGGCTAAGAAACAACATCACACCTGTAGCAATGATGGCAGGCTTTTCTAGTTCCGAGAGGGAAAGGCAAAATTCTGCTCCCAACAAAGAGAGAGAGAGATAGAAATGGTCTCCACCCCCGGTCAGTGGCAACACGGAGAGGAGATACAAGCACAGGCTGATCTGCTTGTGAATTGTCACCACACTTAACTAGTCAGGTAGCCTGGGGAAAGTTCTGATTTATTCTGAGACGTAATTTTCTCTCCTATAAAATAAATTTAATGATACAAATATCAGGTTTTTTGTCCATTTTTAATTGGATTATTTTTTAGTTATTGGGTTACATGAACTCCCTATATATTTTGGTCATTGCAGCATGATTCTCAATAGCCAAGATACAGAAGCAGCCTAAGGGTCCATCAATGGATAAAGAAATTGGGAGATAGATAGACAGGTAGGTAGGTAGATAGCTAGCTAGCTAGCTAGCTAGATAGATAGATAGATGTTAATAGATGCAAATATATAATGGAATATTGTTCAGCCTAAAAAAGAAAGAGATCATGTCATCATTGGAGATCATTGGAGAAAACGTGGATGATTCTAGAGGACACTATTGCTAAGTGAAATAAGCCAGACTCAGAAAGACAAGTACTGCATGATCTCACTTTCATGGAGAATTTAAAGAAGTCAAACTCATAGACGAAGAGAGTAGAAAGAGAGGTTGCCAAAGGATGAGTGGTGGAGAATATAAAGGATTTTGGTTAAAGGGTAAAAACTTTCAGCTATAAGATGAGTAGGTTATAGAGATCTGATGTACAACATGCTGACTGGAGTTAATCGTGTGTGGTATACTTGAAATTTGCTAAGAGAGTAGATTTTGAGTGTTCTCACCAAGAAATGGGTAACTATATAAGGTGATTGATAAGTTAATTAGCTAGACAATGATAACCTCTTCACAGTGCATACATATATCAAAAATATTTTTTATGCCTTGAATATATACAAATTTTATTTGCCAGTTATAGTTCAGTAATAATTTAAAAATATATAGTATAGTAGAAGCATTAAATCATACATAAATTGATCACAGTGTTGCAGGAAGGGAGAGCTCAGTGAAAGCGGCTTATCATCAGGCCGGGAGTACCGTTTTTGCACCTCTACTGTCTTCTCTTTTTTGGAGATGGAGCCTCACTTTGTCGCCCAGGCTAGAGTGAAGTGGCGTGATCTCAGTTCACTGCAACCTCCGCCTCCCTGGTTCAAGCGATTCTCCTGCCTCAGCCTCCCAAGTAGCTGGGACTACAGGCATGCGCCACCACCACACCTAATTTTTGTGTTTTTAGTACAGATGGGGTTTCACCATGTTGGCCAAGCTGGTCTTGTACTCCTGACCTCAAGTGACCCTCCCACCTTGGCCTCCCAAAGTGCTGGGATTACGGGCGTGAGCCACCACGCCCAGTCCTAACTTCTTCTCTCATGAAGATAAAGACCAAAAATGGGGGAAGTGAGCCAAGAGAGAAAGGAGAGCAGACCCAACTGGGTACAATCATGAGGAACACAGAAGAATCTCGCCTCCTCCAGGAAGCACTCCCCAGCTTCTCTGGGACAACTGACTGACCTCTTCCCTCGAGGCTTGCTGCAGCAGTGACCGTCTGAGTCAGAACACCCGGACTGCTGTGAAGAGGCATGTATTGAGGGCCCCTCACTTGGTGTCCACACTCACCTCCAGCTCCCTCCAGCATTTACTCAGCTCCCAACTTACATCCATTCTCCCAAGCCTGCTCTTGGCTTTGCTCCTTAGGCTGATGACATGTGTGGCCTCTCCAAATCAGACCTTCAGTTCTCTCTCTCTTTCTCTCTCTCTCTCTCTCTCTCAAGTCACTATTGAGTCTCTCTGCCCCCACCTCCTCAGGGAAACCACCTCCCCCCACACCCCCCAGCCTGAGTAACCTGGGCTCAGTGGTGATACATTGATGTCTTAGTCTGTTTGTGCTGCTAAAACAAAATACCACAGATTGGGTACTTTACAAACAATAAAAATTATTTTTCACAGTTCTGAAGGCCAGGAAGTTCAAGATCAAGGAAGCAGCAGGTTCAGTGGTGACAGCCTGGACTCTGCTTCCACGCTGACACCTTGTTGCCGCATCCTGGGAGGAGATGAACTCTGTGTCCTCACAGAGCAGAAGAGATGAAAGAGGTGAACTCACCCCTCAAGCCCTTTTATAAGATCACTAATCCCATCCACAAGGGCTGAGCTCTCAGGGCCTAAAGGCTCCACATCGTAATACTATTGCGTTGGGCATTTAGTTTCAACATGAATATTGGAGACACACAGACATGCAAAACATAGCAACAGATTTGTGATATTATCTACCCAGGACACCCCTACCCAATTCCCCTGGAAACTGCCCATCCCACCCTCAGCCCCTCTCCAGGGTCACCATGGAGGCCATACTTCCTCAGACCCTCCCCACCCCTCTTCTGTGCCTGAGAAGCTGACCAGATTCAGCCTCATCAGAGCTCTTCCCCAGGAACTTTCAACTGAAACAAGACTTCATCTGTCTCAGGTAAAGGGTCCACAGAATATTAAATGAAGACGCTGAAAGCAGACAAAATTCACACTGTGGGAAGAAAGCCAGTTTCAACAAATGAAAATAAATCTAGCATGCTGGAGGAGCAGGGGTGGGGCTGGGTGCCGTCACCTTGGCACTGTGCTCCTGCCTGCAGAGGTCTACACCCCCCAAGTCCTTCCTGAGTGGCTCTCAGATAGAACTGAAGAAGGGAGAACTTGTGTGTAGTGTGGAAGGTAGGAGGGAGGCAGAGGCCATTCTCCGGTATGAGCAGGTGCAGAGCTGTCTGGTGGGCACCAGCCATCCTTGCTTATCTCCTGACCACTGGCCCTGCTGACCATCATGGCCTGAGACCGCATCAGGAACTTGGCAGTGAGGCCACAGAGGCAGCGGTGACCAGAGGGGGAACACTGCCTAACAGCAGCGTGTCCATGGCCCTCCCTCCCACTATCCCTCCATGACCCCAGTCTAGGGGCTGGATAGGTTCAGCCTGTTGCATTTCCCACAAGCTCCAATTTGTCCTGTCCCCAAGGCTGCCTCTCTGACATCCCCTTCTAGACCTGGCTTCCCCAGCACCCCCATACCCACAGACACCCTAATTCCCATTTTAAACTCCTTGGTGAAACATGTGCTGAGGTTCCATTTGCCTGCCTGAAGTTGACTGGTGTGGAGGTGGACACTTGACCTGATTTTGAGGCCTGGATGAGGCCCCTCATCTGCGGTTGTCCTGCCTTCCTTTGAATCTCTTGATCCCAGCCCCAACTCCTCCCTCCCAAAAGCTTGTCTCTAAACAGCAACAACTAATGATCTTCAAAGACATAAAACCAACCACGTCACTCCTTATTGCTTTTTCGTCACCATCAAAAGAAAAGTCCTGACTCTTCCCCATGGTTTATCAGACCCTTCATGAAGTGGAGTCCCACCTGCCACTCTGACCTCACCCTACCCCAGCCCCATTTCCCTGAATCTGGAGCCACAGTGACTTCCCTTCTTCCCTTCTGCTCCTGAAACTACCAGATCTTTTCTATGTACAGGGCCCTGTGGTCTGGAGCAAACTTCCTGGCTGTTTAAGGGTTAACTTCATCCTACACCACACGTCTCAGCACCGTCCCAGAGAGACCTGCCCACTCGTTTTGCTTCTTATTACAGAATTTAATGTATGCCTGGGCACAATGATGCATACCTGTAGTCTCAGCTACTCAGGAGGCTGAGCAGAAGAATCACGTGAGCCCAGGAGTTCAAGGCCAGCTTGAGCAACAAAGTGAGACTTTGTCTCTTAAAAGACAAGAATCTAGCTTATATCCAGGCAGATAGAGGAGAGCAGTGGATACCTATTGCCTGACTCATACCTCAAACCACTGCCTCAGTCCAAAGGAAAAGGCAATAGAATCTGAAAGACATTCCTGGATTCCACGCCATCATGTGAATCTAGCGGATGTTCCTATAAGGCATGTTCCCCACTGGGATTCCAAACTCAGAAGGCTAGAGGTGGTGCTTTGTATTTCTGTTCTTCTCTCCCTGAGGTTCTAGCAGGAAGACAGAGCCAAACCAGTGTTCAGTATACATAGAACACTGAAGGACAGATTTGCAAAGGACCTGAGGAACTCAAGGAATCAGTGGCCCAAGCCCTTCATGTCAGAGAGGAAGAAAATGAGACCTCAAAGGAGGATGATGCTGCACCAAATCCCCCAGAGAATGTGTGACAGAGCCTTCACGCTTACATAAAACACAAGGATGTGAAATAAGAAGCCAAGACAGAAATTCTTCAACCAGACTCTCTGATTTAACTCTTCTACATGTGTGACCCTAGCCTGGGGGAAAATGGAGACACAGGTCAGTCTTCATTGGTTTATTTATGCTGCGTATGCTTCCCCCAAAACTTAGTGCCTTAAAATAGCATCAGTTCACTATTTCTCATAATTCTTCCTCCACAACCAAACAGACATGCATTGCATGAATCTCCCTCTGTGCCTGGCCCAGGGCTTTGTCGTGCTTGGGGCACAGAGTTTCATGACATCTGGCCCTGGGGGGGGTTCTATTTCTGGGTTTACTGGGTAGCACTACAAGTCTCTGTGGCTCACCCAGGCCACTGCATTCAGCTGCGAGCTTGTCTAGGAGCTTCAGTTAACCCGACTCTCTGTGGTGTCTCATCTTCTACAACTCCTCCACATGGCTTCCCTTGACAGCCCATAGCCTGGATTTCCTTAGAACATGGCAACTGGATTCCCAGAAGAAAAGCCCCAATACCTGGACACCTTTTAAAGACTTTGCTTGTGTCGTGGCTACTAATGTCCCATTAGCCAAAACGAGCCACATGGCCAAACTCAGAGTCACTGTCAGATAGGAAATGAATACCAGGAAGTGTAGTTCATAGGGGACATCCATGTACCTTTCCGCCATGTTCACTATCCCCACAGAACAGACAGGTTCTTCCCCTCCCCAGTGCCTCACCAGGAAGAGACTGACTAGACATGGTCCTGAGCTAAGTGAGCTTCTACCTCTGGCAGTGTTGGAGACTGTATACCCCAAACTATCCTCTCACTGGACAACAGCTACAGATGCGGGAATCAGTTTTGTAATGTTTTCAATGCATTACCAAACTTGGAAAAAAATTAGAACAATTCTCAGAGGCCAAAAATCAAAGTGGAAAAGGAAGCCAGAGAGATAAGCAGTGGGAAGTCCGCTTTCACCAGAACTTTCTGCTGGGCCCTGGTGCATCTGAGCTTCCGTGTTAAAGACCACATTCCATGTGTGAGAATAAAAATGGA
Organism: Papio anubis; assembly: GCF_008728515.1. NCBI lineage: Eukaryota > Metazoa > Chordata > Mammalia > Primates > Cercopithecidae > Papio > Papio anubis. The sequence continues at coordinate 130,979,912 of NC_044983.1, read as the reverse complement.
GTTGGGCAGTGGTAGGAAGTCCAACAGGAGATTCCAACAGAAGCTGGAATCCCAAAGGACTAGAATCTCCTCCATAAGTGTGAACTGGAGAGAGGGGGGAAGAAACGGAAAATATATCCTGCATAGAAGCAATAGGAAAATTTGCCCATCGCTACCTCAAAACTGTGTAGACGGAAACAATTTCTCCCTGAGAATTCATAGCCACTAGCAAGCTGTCATGCATATTTACAGAACAAATTATTACTCTTTGTATTGTTTAAAAGACCCTGTAGTAGTCTGCTCAGGCTGCCACAGCAAAATACCATAGACTGAGCAGTTTAAACAATAAAAATTCATTTTCTCACAGTACCAGAGGCTGGAAATTCAAAAGCAAGGTTCCAGCGGGGTTGTTTTCTGGTTGGGTCTCTCTTCCTTGCTTGAAGACGGCCCCTTCTCTCTGTGTCCTCACGTGGTCTTTCTTCTGTGTATGCAGAAAGAGTGCTCTTGCGTCTCTTCCTCTTTTAATAAATTCTATTAGATTAGAGCCCCACCCTTATGATCTCATTTAACCTTACCCATCTCCCTACAGAACCTATCTCCAAATACAGTCACATTGAGGGTTAGGACTTCAACATAGGAATTTGGAGGGGATAAAAATATTCAATCCATAATAGACTCAAAGTTTGACATTTATTTTAAAATGAAGCAAATACAAATTGTTTCTAAAATACTACAACTTCTTTCCAGTAATCAAAGAATTCCTGCAGATAAATATCGAAGGAAAATGAGTTTACAATATTTTTAAATCTCAAAACACTTGAGGAAACAAGACACTGTGAATGTGGAATCAGAAGTGGAAATAATGACATGGAATATAAAATGGTATATTTACTGTTTAAAGACATAAAAAAGAGAAAACTACATGAATAAGGAATAGGAGAAGATAAAAATAAACAAGTAGACCTAAAAAGTAGTACTTCTCTAACTAAAAATAAAAAATTGAAATTTAAAACTTAATGTGTAGGCTAAAGAGCTGACTGGCTACAGATAAAGGAAGAATTCATGAAAGAGATTCTAGAGAAATTATCCTGACTGTAGCATACAGGCGTCAAGCTGGAAAAATATAAACCCAAGGTTAAAAATCAAGGAGAGTAGAATGAATGAGGAGAGTGACATCAGCAAGAGTGCCGACTAGAAGCCCCTAGTGCTCATCCCTCCACAAAGATGACCAGAACAATGAATAAACAATGACATTTTAACAAAAATAACTAAAGGAGAGCACTGGAGTATGTCAAAGGAGTAACAGAAACTTTAGTGAGCACAGAAAGTCAAGACGGCCACACAGAGAATGAGAGGAAACACCAGGACAACACCACCTCATCCCTCAACCAGGATCAGCTGGGAACCAGGAGGAACCGCTCCCTACAGTGAAAGGTAGGCAAGAGGATCCCAGCAGCGTCCACCAACACCTTGGGTATCTCAGACCTCACCGCTGGGGTCCCCTGCAGTCCTCACAGGCACTAAGCCCAGATGAGGAAGCTGCCTGGAGGGCACATAGCTGTGGTACCTCAGGGAAGGAGCTGACACTGTGACCCTCTCATGTGGTTTAATCTGCTACTGTGCAACACCATCTAGGAACTAGAAGAACTGCTGGAGGGTGTCTTACTCTAGGGGTGAATAGCTATGGTACCCCTTCATCTCTGAGGCTCAACTGCCATCAAACTACCCCCACCCAGTGGCCACCCATCCCCAAGCCAAGCTGTAAGCAATTGCTACACGCTTCCTCATGGGGCCAAGTAGAGGTGGAATCGCTTCACTTACCCCTCCATCACTCCCTTAAGCTAGATCTTCTTGGGTAAATGGTGTTGTGGCAAAACAGCTCCATCTACCTCTCTCAACTGTAGCTGTGCCCCTGTCCCTAAGTGCCCTGAGATGAAACTGCACACTGCCTCCTGAGGAAATAGTGCCTTGGAAAAACCCTGCATTGTAGGGAAACAGTATCTGGGCCATCCAGAATAGTTGCACTCCCAGGCCTAATCTGAAGTGGTACATCACCTTCTGGGAAATTGGTGCTTTCGCTGATCTGAGCATCTACACATCCTAGGGCTAAGCTGACCCAGTACCCTGGATCTCAGGAAAACGGAGCAGAGGCTGAGCGGAGACACCCCACACTACAGTCCAAACAACTCTAGCACCCTGCTTCCCTGGAGCTGGACTAGCACTCTAGAGTCTGAGCTACTGAGACACCCCTCTTTCTGCAGTGGAGTCATCACTATACTGTTCCCTGTCCTCCAGGGTCCAAATGACAGCTGTGCTTAGCCACTCTGGGGAACTTTCTGCTGCTTTACCTGGTTTCATAAGGTCTGGGATATTGCTGAGCCCCACCACCTCAGGGTCTAGAGTCACCATTACACAGCACCTCATCCCAAAGGACCTAATATGCTACTCAGCCCTATTGGCTCAGACTATAGAATTACAGCCATACCCTGCACCCTGGGCTCAAACTTCCAGAGCAACCCTTCTTCCCTGGAGTTGGGCCAGGGAATCATAGTTACAACCCAACCACCTGAACCCAAACTGCTAGGTGGTATCTCAGAATCATAGATCCTAGTGCTACAGGCAAGCTGCATTCAACCATGCCACAGAGCAAAACTGCACCCCAAAATTCAGGTGCCACATAGGTTCCTGAGAACCTGAGACTGGGACCCAGGCCCCACAGCCACTCCAAGCACTTGCACCTGAAACACAGAATCATAGCAGCTGCTTCTAGGCCATATGAGGCCAGACACCAAGAAGGATCACCTCAGTTATGTCTCCCCATTGTGGGAAAAATAAGAATAGGAGAAGTCTAAAAGCCCTTGCCACTGAGGACACTAAACACCTATGCTAACACTACTGCTACCACAGACATTTATAGCCTAAACAGTGAGGTGCCCTCAGTTATGGCTGATATTGAACATAGATTATGAAATGCCATGAAGACTGTACCATTGCACCTACCCAGAAACAGAGTCGCCATGCCCTTCCCAAGTGACATACTAAGACCCAACTGTGGGTGAGAGTTTTTCTCTACAAAAGCCACTCTGGAAAGTTTAGAAGTGATTGTTCCACCAGATGCACAGACATCACTGCAGGGACACAATAAGCAAGAAAAAGCAAGGAAGCATCACACTATCAAAGAATATAACTCTCTAGTCATAGACCCCAGTGAAAAAGAAAATCAATGAATTGCCAGAAAAGGAATTCAAAATAAGGATCATAAGGAAACTCAATAAGATATTAAAAAATGCAAATAAGACATTTCATCAAAATTAGGAAGTCATAATATGAATAAGAAATTCAACAAAGAGCAATATCATAAAAAAGAATGAAACAGAAATTCCACAGCTGGACAATTTATTGAAATAAAAATATAACAGAGAGCTTCAATAGAAGAAATAGAAGACTTTATTGAGCGGAAGAAAGAATCAATGAACGTGAAGATCTGTTTTTTTGAAATTGCCCACAGAGTATAGAGATAACCCACTGAGTGGGAGAAAATATTTGCAAACTACTGATCAAGGGATTAATAACAAGAATATATAAAGAAGTCAAACAACTCAATAGAAAAAAAACCATGAATGATCCTTTAGGATAGAGGCAAATGATCTGAATAGACATTTCTCTAATGAGGACACACAAATGGTCAATAGGCATATGAAAAAACACTTAATATCACTAATTATGAGGGAAATGCAAACCAAAATCACATTGAGATATCATCTCACCACAGTTCCCCAAAAAACACACTTTATAGACACTGGATATTATCAAAAAGACAAAAAGAAAAAGAGATGCTGGCAAAGATGCAGAGAAAGGGGAAAACTAGTACCCTGCTAATGGGAATGTAATTAGTACAGTCACTGTGGAAAACAGTGTGGGGGTTCCTCAAAAAACTAAACCTAAGTGTGCATCGATGAATAAAATGGATAAAGAAAATGTAGCATATATATACAATAGAATACTATTTATTCACAAAATGAATAAAGTCTTGTCATTTACAGCAACATGGATGAAACCAGAAATCAAATAAGCCAGGTACAAAAAAAAAATCACATATTTTCAGTTGTATGTGGAAGCTAAAAAGTCGATCTCATGGATGTAGAGACTAGAATGATAGTTACCAGAGACTGGGAAGAATGAGGGAACAGTGAAGAGAGGCTAGTTAATGCGTACAAAAATACAGGTAGATAGAAGAAATGAGTTCTAGTATTCAACAGCACAGTAGGGTAACTATAGTTAACAATAATATATTGTGTATTTCAAAATAGCTAGAGGAGAAAATTTAAAATATCCTCATCACAAAGAAATGACAAAAGTTTGAAGTGATGGATATTCACATTCTCTTGATTTGATTATTACACATTGTGTACCTCTATCAAAATATCACATATAACCCATAAATATGTACAATTATTATGTATCAATAAAACAACAATGGGACTAGTGTGAAAAGGCTTGTCATTATATGATCAAATTTCCAAATGATGAAAATGGCAAAGAGGGAACATGTGAAGAGGACATTTCAAAGAATTTCCTTGACAGGATGAAAGACAGGTCAGGATTCAGGAAGCCCAATACATCACAAATAGACTATCCCAATCATTAAGAAACTGAACAATATCAAAAACCAAGAGAACATTCTAAAAGCATCCGGAGACAGAAGACAAATTACCTCTAAAGGCATAACCATAAATGTAAAACTGACTTCCAATAGCAACAGTCAAAGCCAGAAAACAGTAAAATGTCTCCAATGTGCGAAGAAAAAAATAAATGTCAACCTAGAATTGTACATTCTGCAAAACAATCTATAAAGATGTAGGGCATAATAAAAGACAATTACCAACTGAGAATATTTGTGACCCACAGACTCTCACTGCAAAAAAAAAAAAAAAAAAATCTGAAGGGAACATTCCAGGCAGAAGAAAAACCATCCTCTGAAGACTTAAAAGATTTCAGAAGAGGCCAGGTGCAGTGGCTCACACCTGTAGTCCAAGCACTTTGGGAGGTTGAGGCGGGTAGATCATGAGGTCAGGAGTTCGAGACCAGCCTAACCAACAAGGTGAAACCCCGTCTCTACTAAAAATAAAAACATTGGCCGAGCATGATGGCACGTGCCTATACTCCCAGCTACTCAGAAGGCTGAAGCAGGAGAATTGGTTGAACCCAGGAGACGGAGGTTGCAGTGAGCAGAGATCACACCACTGCACTCCAGCCTGGGCAACAGAGTAAGACTCCATTTCAAAAAAAAAAGATTTCAGAAGAGAGAGTGAGCAACTACATTGGTAAATATATCGGCAAATCTAAAAAAACTGTACAAAATAATAATCATCCAACAGCATTCACTTATTCATTCATTTATTTATTCCACACAGCTTTTCTGAACACCATCTGGTCTTCAGGTTTGCATGGAACATATCACACACACACACACACACACACACACGCACGCACAAATGAACTTCCATGAAGAATTTTATATTGGTGATTTAGGAAACCAAGGAAAATGTCCATTCCATTATTTTTTGATAGTTAGAACATGGAAAGTAACTTCACTAATATAGAAAGGCAGCTAAGAACATTGTTATGTATTCTGTGTATGGGTCTCCCGGATGGTAGTGAGCAATGTAAAGACCAAAACCCACACATGCTTACTCCTTGTTGCCATAGGACAGGGACCAGGGAATGGGCAGTGAAGAGGTCAGGCAAAGTTGATAGGTGTTCTGGGGAAGGGCTAGACCAATTCAGTTTGCAGGAGACTGGGAAGTCAAGAGCTGAGCCTCGTGAGATGATGAGAATTTCGGGGAGTGGCTGGGAGAAAGGCAATGAACACAATGAAGCAGAACCTGTGTGATGCCTCCTTTAGTGTGCTGCTGGGGGCTGGAGATAAATCAGTATGTTGCAAAGCCTCTTCCAATCAAAGAAAGTAGAAATATTCCAGTAGGGTTTGGCTGTATTCATACTCAAATCTCATCTTGAATTGTAGCTCCCATAATTCTCACATGTTGTGGGAAGGACCCAGTGGGAGATAGCTGAATCATTGGGGTGGTTTTCCCCATGCTGTTATCATGGTAGTGAAAAGGTGTCACGAGATCTGATAGTTTTATAAGGAGAAACCCCTTTTGCTTGGCTCTCATTCTCTCTTGTCTGCTGCCATGTAAGATGTGCCTTTTGCCTTCCGCCATGATTGTGAGGCCTCCCCAGCCATGTGGAACTGTCAGTCCATTAAACCTCTTTTTCTTTAAATGACCCAGTCTCTGGTATCTTTATCAGCAGCACAGGAACAGACTAATACATATTAATATATTTTAATCAAGTTATTCCATATTAGAAAGCTTTTCTAGTAATATAATTAATGATGAATATGTGGACATTGACATACAAAATTTTATCATGTCAATGTTTATAATAGGAGGAATATGAAAACACATTGGATATGCAAATTATGGTACTCAAGGAAATAACATGTGGCCAATACAAATGCTTTATTATGTTAGAGTAAATAATCAAGATATAAAATTACAGGAACAGTTTGATTATAACCCAACAAAGGTAACTATGAGGAGAATAATAGCAAACACCAGAAAATATTTCCAAGTATTCATAGTGATCTCTGATTAGGGAGTCTATAACTGGTTTCCATTTTTCTTCTTCTCTGTATTTTTCTGACCTCCTTAAACAGAGACATATTATTTTCATATGAAAAATAAATACAGATTTGTAACTTTGTCCTGTTTCATAGTACACTAATCTGTTATGAAATGAAGTTTTACCAAAAAACACCAAAAGAGAACTTCTCAGCCTCTTTCCCTACCTCCAGAAGTGCTAGAACTGCATCTCTGACCAATTTTAACGTGCTCAGAGCAGAGTTAGGTTCGGGGATTTTCATCCACTGAGCTTTTCCACCACGCTACCAAAAGCCTCTGGATTTTCAGGTCTCTATGGAACTTCAGGCATCCCTGGCACCACTTGCGGTCCAGACTCTCCACTTCCCCCAGCACTTAATTGTGGGCTGCAGGTACTTCTCCTCCATCCATTCCACATGACTCTCACTGTATCATTATCCCTGTAGTGGATGCTGTGATGCACCAAGATCCCCTTTCAGAATGGAAGGACTTATTCCCCCAGCTGCTGTAAGTGCTGACTTACCTCATCCAAGGTCATGGCCCCTCTTGGTCAGCCTACATCCAATAACTGGTCAAGAATAGGCACAGTCCCCTTCCTCCACCTCAGGACTACTCTGAAGGGCCATCTCAGCCTCAGAGCTCCTGGTGGGGTTGGCTGAAGGCTTACTGGGGCTGCACCACTCAACTCCCCCTGCTGTCCAACCGTTCTTCCTATCCTTACTCCCATAGAAGTGACCTCCAGAGCACTCCCTAATAAATTCCTGCATGTGCATGCCCATCTCAGAGTCTGCTTCCCAATCCTGTAACACCTGCAGAAATCTCCTACATTCGTCCCTCTGAAATGCTGATGCCAAGAACCTCTTTCTGCGAGATGCCAGCCTCCCGCTGGCAGCTGACACACTCATCCTGGCATTCTGACACTTGGCATCACACAAACTCCAGCCCCAGCTAGATGGGCGAGGCCCCTACTCATAGCCCACACAGGGCTGTGATTCCCTTTTCTTGTGTCATTTTGCATTTTTTTCAATGACATAATTAGCAAGCACTTACTATTTACTAGACATCCTGGTAGTTCCGGTATAAAAAACGAACATGGCTCCTATCCCTGTGGAGCTCTCAGATCAGTGCAGGGAAACAGACATTAAGCAGGTAGCGATGCAAATTCATGTATATTAATTTGAGTCATATGAAAATGCCAGTGCTAGGTCATTAACTTACAAAGCCAACATTTTCTTTTTCCTTTTTCTTTTTTTCTTTTCTTTTTTTTTTTTTTTTTTTGAGACAGAGTCTTGCTCTGTCACCCAGGCTGGAGTAAAGTGGTGCGATCTCGGCTCACTGCGAGCTCCGTATTCGCGCCGTTCTCCTGCCTCAGCCTCCTCAGTAGCTGGGACTACAGGCGCCCGCCACCATGCTGGGCTAATTTTTTTGTATTTTTAGTGGAGAGGGGGTTTTAGCGTAGCCAGAATGGTCTGGATCTGCTGACCTCGCGATCTGCCCACCTTGGTCTCCCAAAGTGCTGGGATTACAGATGTGAGCCACTGCGATGGGCCCAACGCCAACATTTTCATATGGTTCAACTTAAAAGTTTTATATAGTAGTAAAACCCCAAGTCTGACGTTCCCAGCGTGAGTAATAAAACAATACTGAGAATTATCTCGATTCATTACCAACATATTTGTCCAATGCCAAAACAAAATTCGAACCTTATTTTTGTTATTTTTCCCTCTATTTGTGCACTTATCATTTTTTTTTTAAATAAAAGCACACGTACACAGAGAAACCTGATTGAACATTGACTTTCTCTCCCCTTAGCTCCTTACAACCTGTATGTTTCGACTAACACTGAGATTGAAATTGAAAAGTGAGTTTGGAAATTCAAGCCAGAGCTAAGCAAAAGAAAGAATAAAAAAGTCAATTCCCAAATGTGCCTTGGCCATTTCTGCTGATGTGCTTTTCTCCTACATTTCCTGACAACCAGCATTTGATGAGTTTCTTTCTACCTGCCCCCACCCCACAGCTCACAGTCAGTCAATTGAATGATGATGTATTGAAACCATTGCTGACATAAGAAAGTGGGACTCCACGGCAGCCACTCCAGTTCTAAAGTAAATTTCCAGCAGAGATGAGCAATAGTGAGGGTCTCAGAGGACAGCCCTCAGCATGCCTGGGTGGGGAGCCATGGGCATTCTTAGAGGAAAAGTCAAGGTTTGTGCAAACAAACAAACAAACAAAAACCCACAAAAACAAAAACAAAAAAAACCTCCATGGAATTCTTCCAAGGACAGTTTTCATCCTCTAGTTAGGTGTTGCTCACCCTTCTCTGAGCTGTTTCCAAGTGTTTGCACAAAATTCTAAGACTCTCCAAGACATAGAGAGCTCAGAATAGAAGCAGTTGAGTGCGTTTGGGGCACCACATGGGCTGATGATCTGTCGTAGACATTAAGCTCCTACAGGGCAGGACTGGGTCTTAGGGAAGACTTTGCAGTATAAATAGAAGATAAGAAGACACAGGCCATGCCTCCACTGCCGGTCTTTTCAGATATTCAAATGGGTTTTTCTTTCTTCTTTTTTTTTTTAATCACTTCCTTTATACTTGGGCAAATAAATTGTTCAGCATGCCCCTGATGAGATCGACGTCATCGAGCAAGACATGGCAAGGGAACCGAATCCTGAATTCTTGACCAGCCCCTGACCATGTCCAGAGTCACTTTCACCAGATCCCCAAGAAAGATCTGCATGGAAATTATAGACAGCAAGGCTACCTTTATTTTTTAAACATAAACACATTTTGATTTATTAAAATAATTGAATATCCAGGAGAGAAAATAATGGTGTGGTAGCTAAACACGTCCATTCAAATGAATCTCGAATGTGCATTGTTGAGTGAAAGCAGCAAGTTACAGAAGAATATATCTCATATTATCGCACTTATGTAAAGCTTCTATAAAGGCAAAATTAAGCAATATATTGTTTGGAGACATATAAATAAGTTACTGGAAGTATAAAGTAGTGCAAAAAGATGATTCACACACACACACACACACACAAATACACACACATGATAATAGTTACTCTTGGGCAGGAGAGATGAGCATATTCACCTGAACGGAGCAGGGAGGGGGTTGTTAGCCAGGATTAATCTTTCATGGAGCTGGAAAGGAGCAGATAAATGACACCACTTAAAAATACTAAAAACTGGCCAGGCGTGGTGGCTCACACCTGTAATCCCAGCACTTTGGGAGGCTGAGGCTGGCGGATCACGAGGTCAGGTGATCGAGACCATTCTGACTAACACAGTGAAATCCCGTCTCTACTAAAAATACAAAAAATTAGCCGGGCGTGGTGGTGGGCACTTGTAGTCCCAGCTACTCTGGAGGCTGAGGCAGGAGAATGGCGTGAACCCAGGAGGCGGAGCTTGCAGTGAGCCTAGATCGCGCCACTGCACATCAGCCTGGGAGACAGGGAGACTCCATCTCAAAAAAAAAAAAGAAAACAAAAATACTAAAAACCCTCTAAGTTATTTTCTATTCTAAGATTCTAAAATTCTCAAAGATTTAAGAACTTAGATGTTAGGAGTTATTGGGGCAAAACACTATAGTCTTTCTTGGAATTAACTGGGACCCTTCCTCTTTCCTTCCACACTTCTAAGATGGCCCCTAAGATTCCCGCTTCCTGGTACACATCCAGGTCCTCCTGATGCCGAACAAAGGACAGGCCATTTCCAATTCTCCACGCTGTGCAATTGTAGAATGCAATTGTGATAGACTCCCATTGTTTGCTGAGAAATGCTATTTGCAGGTGTATATCAACCTGCTGGCAATCATATTTTTAACTTTTTAAAAGGATAACAAGGTCTTTGTGAGGCTCCTACTTAAGCGCTGACAGATGTTAGAATTAATCAAGTGCTCCTGTTTGAGCGGGGTATCGTTAGTCATACACTCAATCATCTTTACTGAGCACTTACCACACACTGGACCCTGCTTGGAGCATGGGAAATTTTCAGTCACCCACAAAGGCAAAGTCCTGGTCTTTCAGGAGCACACAGCCCAATGAAAGAGAGAGACAAGTGATTCCACAAAGAACGCAGGACTTTAAATGCCAGAGAAGTGCAAGCAGTGGACTCCAGGGTTCAAAATAGCCCAGGCGATGTGAGTGAAGGTTCACAGGGGAGACCAAGTAGGAGGAGAGCTGGAGAAGGATGAGAGGAATGGCCTTTACAACAGGGGAAACAGCACAGGCAAAGGCAAGGAGGTGCAAAGATCTCAGTGTTCAAGGAACCACAAGTATGTACGTTGTTACACCTGAAATTTTTTTTTTTTTTTTTTTTTTTTTTTTTGAGATGGAGTCTTGCTCTGCCGCCCAGGCTGAAGTGCAATGGCACGATCTCAGCTCACTGCAACCTCCATGTGCCACCACACCCAGCTAATTTTTGTATTTTTAGTAGAGACGGGGTTTTACCACGTTGCCCAGGTCTTAATCTCTTGACCTTATGATCCACCCGCCTCGGCCTCCCAAAGTGCTGGGATTACAGGCATGAGCCACTGTGCCCAGTCTACACCTGAAACTTTTAAGCTATGTGTAGAGGAATCTCAGAAGACACCATTGAGGCTAGGCCAAGAAGACACAATCTCACATATGAGATATTTATTTAGCTAAGTTAACTGTTCATCTTCTAGGACAAATATCAATAAACTTTATCTGTCAGATAGTATTTTAAGCTTTGGAACATGATCTCTGTCCCAACTTCTCAGTTTGTAGCACAAAAGCAGCCAGGGGGAGTATGAAGGAAAATGGGCATGGCTGTGTGGCCAATGCAATTTCATTTACAAAATCAGCCTGAAGGCTGGATTTGGGGGCAGGCCATTGTTTGTCAACCTCTGTTCTAGAAGTGTTAAGCTTTTAGGGGGCTTTGCCAATTTTATATGCAGACACAATTTGCAGCAATAAATGTAGATCATTTACTGAACATTTTGTAAGCAGCTTCCATGCTTTGATGATGATTTTCCAATTTTGATGACTCTAATTAGTCAATTGTAGTTCTACTCTGCCCTGCTTGCCTTTTGTTGTTACAGGGTTGACCAAGTGCCACTGGACAGACAGACCCATGGAATTTTGGAGCCAGAAGGGAATCGTGAACCATATAATCCCATGCATTTTACAGACGAGGAAATGGCGATCCAGAGAGGTGAAGAGACAGCCCCAAGGTCACAGAATTAGGCTGTGGCACACACAATTGCGCTAAAAGGCCTGCATCTGTGGAATGCCCACCCTGTGCTTTAGACACACTGTTTCCAACCCTCACCCCTGTGCTGCAGATTGTTCTCAGAGAGTGGACCTCAAAGGAACCTTTGGCTTCAAAGGAGTCCTGCATTCCAAGAGTCCATTGGTCAGTGGAAATAGGAATTCCAAGTGAGGGTTGTGTGAAGAGCATATAGCAGAGTGGCCACTGGAGAGGAGTAGCTGGTATGAAGCCCAGTTGGAGTGGTCAACACCCAATTCTGACCTCCAAAAGAGCACTTAACCTCTCGGCGCCTACTTGTCCTAACATGCTAGTTGAGAATAATGCTATCTATCATGCATGGCTGCAGTGATAGTCAAGGAAGATCATGCATACAGGCCTCTCTTGCTGTGTCTAAGACCCTAGAACCACTCACCCAGGGACAGGGGCAGGGGCACAGCCTTTCTGGGCCCTCCAGCATGCAGGATGCTCAGCAGCATCATCCACACTGGGTCGGTGAACAGCTGAAGTTTACTGAAATGGTGCAGTGTGAATTGGGTCTTCAAGAGCTCAAAACTCATCTCAGCCAACTGGCTTAGGAATGCCCTTCTTCACCCATGGAACTCTTCATAGCACACTCATTAAATGCCAGCCAGGCCCAGGGTCAGGATGGGGACTGTGAATTTCCCACAACTTAACAGTGCTCTGGCGAGATCCCACCCACAGAGGATGCGTGTGTGATGTGGGCATCAATGCCAGCCTGGGGGTATCAACTGGAACTGGAACTCTGGGCTAGGAAGGACATCGTCCATCTCTTGGGCAGGCTCTGAGCTGCCTGCAATATGCTAAGGATTCTGCAAACATCATCTTCTGGAGCCCTCATCATCTCCTGAGAGTCAGTGTGACCTCAGGTCAGCCTCAGGTGTCCAATTCACTGGATTAAGCTGTGACTAATGAGCTGGTTGACTGAGCAAGGAAGATCAGCCCTCGGTGTGGGCAGGCACCATCCAATTCACTGGGAGCCCTAATGGAACAAAAAGGCAGAGGAAGGGTGGATTCTTTATCTCTGTTTTCTAGAACTGGGATGCCCTTCTTCTCCTGTCCTTGGATGTCAGGATTCCAAGTTCTCTGGCTGTTAGTCTCCAGGACTCACTCCATCAGCCCCATTCTCGGGCCTTTGGCCTCAGACTGAGAGATATGATATAGGCTTCTCTGGTTCTGAGGCTTTCAGACTTGCATTGAGCCACACTACTGGCATTCCTGGCTCTCCAGCTTGCAGATAGTCATGGGACTTCTCAGCCTTCACTATGGTGTGACCAATTCCCCTGATAAATACCTTCCTTTATATCTATTTACATCATGCTGGTCGTGTCTCTCCGGCGAATCTTGACAAATACAGCCAGATGAAAGAGTGTGAGCAACTAGCCCAAGGCTACAATAAACACTGGAGGCTGCAGCCTCAGGCAAGGACTCAGCTCAGGGGCTTTAAAAACTGGGAGGCACCAGACACCGTTTTTCCCCCGAGAGGAGCTGAAAGTCTAATGTGAGAGGCAGATACACAAAGGTCTCATGTCCTTCTAATGGGGAAAACAGGAATCAAGGCAGGGCCACTCCATTGGCAGGGGCAAGAGGTCTTCCTGGAGCTGCTGGCACCTGAGCTAATAAGTCCTGGGAGTCCAGAGGGGGCTGGAGAGTGTGTCTGTTAGAATGAGGCCTGGGTTTGAATCCACTCTGAACCACTTAGCAGCTGAGTAACCTTTGATGCAACATCTCCCTTTGTTTCAATTGCCTCAGCTGTTCAATGGGCTAATAATATAATCTGCCTCATAGAACTGTTGCAAGGATTAAATGAGCCAAGAGTTTAAAGTGTCCACGCATGCTCACTGTTCCTGGGAAAGGGGTGGAGTTGGCTGAGTGACATAAGGACAGGACCAACAGCCCACAAGCAGGTGGCATACCTGGGTACAGGACTAAGGGAGGAAGTCCACTCCCACGTGTGGGACACATCTGCTGCTGCGCCATGAAACCTGAGCCTTCTCTTGAAAAAGAACCATTGCCCACGGGCCATGCCATGTGCAGTGTCCATGCCTGACCGTAATCTCACTGGCACAGGTGGATGGATGGCTGCTAGTCTAGGAGAAATCCAGGATTCTTCCGCAGTCACTCGTATTCAGAATCCTTGCTCCTGACACTCTGAGATGACACCATAGTTCCAGATGCCACCTGGGGAGGGAGCTCTGCAGTCAGTATCTCATTGGATTGACAAGAATCTTCAGACCCTGAAGACTCCCCTCAGCTCAGAGCCGCAGGCTGGGTCATCCTTCATCATTCCAGACTGGCTGTCCTGCCCTCCGAGGCCCTGCCCTGGAAGCTTCTGAAAGCAGCCGGACTCCCGACTCCTGGATCGATTCTACAGCCATGCTTGTTCTCTCTAACCAGAACAATGCTGCATGACACCAAGTTCGCTCTTCTTAAAACGCAAGGGGCCTTCTGAAAGGTGTGCAGATGATGATAAACAGGGCTTGAGCCCAGCCTAATCAAGTCCATGCATCTTCACAACCTGGGGACGGAGCAGCGGCTGCGGAGAGAAACGGGGCAGGAGAAACAGCCTGGTTCCAGAAGAGGCAAGTCCATCCATTCTGTTCTGCCCTGAGCACACAGCTGGGCCTTTGGTCTGGGGTCCCTGGAGCAGGTCCCCAGTGCACAACAAGCCTGGGGGGTTGCAGGACTTGAGTGTGAATCTGCCTCGACCCGCACTTGCCAGTTCTGGGTTCTTGGCTTCCTCATAAGCGTAAAGAGGATGATCATGATTATATTTAACCCATAAACTAATCAGGGTCAAGTGAAATAATTCAAGGAAAGCTCTTAGCCTAGTGCCTGGCTTATAGTCAGGGCTGAACAAGTTTTACCTAAGAAAGAAAAAACAAATTTAGTGCCTACATAGGCGGGGAGGCCCGCGGCACACACAGCCATCCTGCCGTCTGCACTTCTTCTCTGCTGGGGACCGGAGGATGCGTTAAATGTCCTCAGGTGAGCAGCCTTTGCATTTTGTTCTCACATCAATCTTACAAATAAACGTAATTAGCCACCCTGTGACTCATGAAAAGACAAGCTCAAAAATGTGAGGTGACCGGCTCGAGGTTACATAGCAAGGTCCCTCCCACACCACAGTGGAGATAAACCTAACCGAACAGCTCCAGGGAAATCCGTAGCAGATTTAGAGTAGAAAATCAACAGTAATAAAAATTGGTAATGGTAGATATCGTAGACTATGTTACTGCTGACAAAGTAATTCTTGTTGCAATAATCCCACCATGTTATTTTATGGAATCCTCCCTAAAATCCTAGGAACTCAGGTGTGCCACAAACGCTTCTTGGGTGAATTCCACAGGAGGTTCTGTTACCATTCCTGTTATGCATGCACAGGGTCCCGAGTCCGGCAGATCCAAGTGGCTTGTCCAGGGCCACCCAGCGCTGAGTGTGGGAGGCAGGACCCAAAGGGAAGTCTATGTGGGTTCTATGCCCACGTTTCTGCAAAACAGCCAGGTGAGCCACTGTAGAGGGGCACAGGGTGTTTGGCCTTGCTGAATTTCTGTTTTGAGAGGACTGGAAGCCAACCTGTGGGGCTGAGCCCCGGGAGTGCCTTTCAGCCCTGAGAGCCTCTGACCTCATTTACTTTTGAGCAGATCCCCAGCCTTGCCCTCCCCTGCTAGCATTTCGAGAGTCGCAGCTCCCTGTGGGAATGCGTAGCACTTGTCTATAGAAAAGCCTGCTGAGAACTTCCCTTCACTGGCCAATTCATTCAATTTCTTTTCTCTTTTTATCCCTTAAGAACTTTTAAACGTTTCTGGGAGATAATTCCATTGCAAAAGTTGGAAAGGGAGGTGCATTTGAATCTCAGTGTACTGTGAAGCCTGGTTTTGAGCTCTTTCCTTTTGTAAATAATCATCAAATCAGAGCTGAAAGAGCCCTGGGCCATCTGCAGCCCAGCCTTAGTTTACAGGTAGGGAAACTTGGACGCCTGGAGGTAAGGAGACTTTAGCGATATCACACTTATAGTTAGTAATAGACACACTGGGCTGTATCAGTACCCTTCCCTTTCTCCCTCTCTCTTTCTCTCACATGCGCACGCATGCTCACACATAGACTCACACCCTTAGCAGGCACAAAGGATAGCCCATTTGATAAGTATGAGAGAGACCAGCAGCTGCCTATCCAGCATCAACTGTCTCTATCCAGTGGTTCTCCAAATATTGACCCTGGACCAGCAGCAGCAGCAAGGCATGGAAGCTTATCAGAAATGCAAATTCTCAGGCCCCTGCTCAAACCAAATTGATCTGAAACCCTGGGGGTGGGGCCCCAGAATCTGCATTATAACAAGCCTCAGGGTGATTCTGATGCAGCTGAAGTTTGAGAAGAGAACCACTGCTGATGGAAATGCTTTTTGTGTTCTCCACCCCTCTTCGCAGCCCACCTAGGGTTTCAGCTGTGGCTGGGCTGAGTGTCTCCTGGCAGCATCCCACTTCCTATGCCAGCCACATCTTTCAGCTTGTCTGACCCCAAGGTGTGTCCAGAGCCACAGCTGCTCACCTAGGGATGTGCAGAGTATGGGGGAGTTCACATCCCTGCGGCCACTTTCACCCACTGGAGGGTATGCATCTACGTCCCAGCTCCAGCCTCAGCCCAGGCCCCTGCCCTGACAGTTGCGAAACATGTCCACAGCTCCAAGCATCATCAGTTCAGTGATGGTCTGTGCAGTACCTTCTCCATCCATGGTGCACACACCCTCTGGCCTTGCTTCTTTTCCCAGGATCACCCTTGAGTCTGCCAGTGGCTAAATCTATCTTGGGATTTGCTTTGGGGAACCCAGACTAAGACAGATGGTACCGAAAGTGGCCCCAGGAAGCAGCACTCTGGGTAGGATTCTACCATTGGGTCCCTCATTGGTCAGCAGTAACAAGCACATGAGAGGTACTGCCATGACAAGGGGATTGGAGACGAGGTAGAGGGAGGAAAGGCACAGATGCTCCAGCCACCGACTGTGGCGTAAAAAGCCACACCAAAACTTAGTGGCTCAACACAGTGGTCAGTAAATTATAGCCCTTGAGCCAGATGTGGCCTTCCAACTGTTTTTGTCAATAAAGTTTTATTGGAACACAACCATGCCCATGTGTTAAGGCTGCTTTCATGCTACAGTGGCAAGTTGAGTAGGTGTGACAGAAACTGTATATCCTGCAAAGTCTAACGTATTTACTACCCTGTCCTTCACAGAATAAATTTGCTGACCTCTGACTTAAAACAACATTTATTTTGCTCTTTTATGTGCAGTTTGGGGACGGCTCTATGGGGGCAGCTTGTTTGTGCACCACACAGAACCAGATAGGTGCACAGGCCAAGGCGGTACAATCATGCATGCAGGACCATGGGATCTCCTGTTCCTCCCGATGCCACATCACCCAGAGGCAGCAGGCTCAGCCGAGATGGAGGCTCAGCCAACAGCAGACCAGGGCTCTGTATTAGAGGCTGCAGTGAGCCCATGTCAGTGTGCAGGACTCGGAGCCAGTAGTTGGAGTACACACTTCTAGGAACAGGAGGTGGAAGGAGGATTTGTCCCCTCACCATCACTGCTGGTGACTTCCTCAAAGAAATTGGCTTCCCGTCCCTGCAGCTCTAGTATATGCTGGGTTCAATGTCCTGGTTCCCAGAACAGAATGGTCCCACCAGGACACAGGTAAAGTTTACCCTTAATCTAACACTGTGCCTGCTGCCTGACCACCTCGGGGCCTCATGCTGGCGGGCCAGCAGACAGAGAGAAGAGTTCCTACAGTAGAGGGGACACTCAACCCTGATGACCCCAAGAAGGTAGGGTTGGCCCCACATGATGCGGAAGGGATAAGCATGTCTGGAATTCAGGGGACTCACTGGGATGGCCCTTGATGCTTCACACCCAGAGACAGCAGTGAATGTGTGACTGCCACCTGAGGTCAAGGCCACCAGAACATAGTCCCTCAGGGAGGGAAGAAGGGGCCCTCTACCAGCTCCCTTGGCTGGATCAGAGTGACATGAAGTGCAGGGCAACCTCCAACTAGTGGGGATGGTGTCAGTGCACAAGGTCCAGCCACCACCTCCGGGGAGGCAATTTTGGAGGCATCCTTTTTGGGGAATGCAGGAGAGACTGAGCCCTAGGTGTTCCCAGGCAATAACACACATGCGGTTGCTTTTTCTCCTTTCTCAGTCTCATTCTCTCTGCTCCCTCATGTATACTCTACCTGCAGCCAAGCCTGCATCTGAAGCCCTGTTCTGGGGAAGACCCAGACTAACACGCTCAGAAACGGTTTGTGTTGGGCTCTGTTCCTGTCTCGTCTAATGGCCTTCAGTGAGAAGTTACAAGGTGGAGCCTCTGGTAAAGCTCTTTAAATGGGACTGTCTCAACTGACAGAGGAGCTTTGCCCCTGGCCATTCTCCTTTTCCCTGCTTGGACCACAGACACAGTGGCTGGAACTGCTGTGGCCACTGTGAGAATGGAAGCCCCCACTGAGAACGGCAGAGCTGAGAAATGGAAGGAACTGGGTTCACCTGCGTACGTGCAGCTGCTGCACTGCAGGGAGGATTCTGGAACCTAGCACCTGACCGCCTGCCTGGGACAAAAACCCCAGCTCTGCACCTCGAGGCTGTGCGGCGTTGGGCGCGTTCCTGAGACTCTCTGGGCTTGCATTTCCTCTTCTGCAGGGTGGGGCCATGAGTCTACCTGCCTCAGAGTCATCCCAAGGATGAAACGAAACGATGAGGTATCAGCCACTCGGCCCAGTGCCAGGCTCAGTTGGTGCTCTCTGGAGCTTGTTGTTATAACCTCGGGACCAGGGCCTCCAGGGTCAGCGCTAGGAAGGGCACTATGAAAGACGAATTTGTTTACACCCGTTTTTCAGGTTTCTGCAAGGCTAACATGCAATACAAAGCTTTAATTCTTTGGGGAACTCATTCAAAATGTGAAATTGATGAGTGCTTTCTGAGTACTAGGGTTTTTAATGTACTGATATTACGTTCATCTTCTAGACTGGGGCTCCAGTCAGCATGGTGGGTCTTGAGTTGTCTGGAAGCAGAGAATGCCTTGGGCCTCTCCTACGGTCTCCCAGCAATAAGAGAAAAAGCAGGGAGATGATGGAGATGCTGGAGGCGGCTCCAGTGGGAAGAAGCATTCTCCAGGTGCACAGTGACTGTCCTGAAATCCCTGGGGAGCTGCCTGGGGCCGATGCAGCAGACTTCCTCTAGTTTACTGCCGGCAATGGACACTCCACCTTTCACAAGAGCGACTGTGGGCAAAGATGTGGGCACAGTGAGGGCACCAGCAGAAGCTGCTGATGTCCCCAGGGACCAACAGTGGTGGAAGTCACTGCCAGCCAGGCCTGAGGAGATCACGGGAGAGGGTGGTTTCTAGAACGTGGTGAGAAGCACAGTCATGAATGAGGGTGCCAGAGAGGAGCAGTGGCCACAGGGAGAAGAGCACTGTCATGCTCAGAACCACTGTCCCAAAAGAATGTGGGGACAGACCCACTGAGCAGACATTCCAGAGTCTGACCCAGGTCCCCCATTGATGGAACCCAACCAGAAGCCATAGAGGTCAGCTTCCTGTGGGAGGGAGCAGGGTAGAGCAGAGGGAGAAGGATCCTGGGTAGAAGGAGAACAGCTACTGTGTGAGTTCAGTGGAAGGAGATCATCAGGGATGAGCTGGACAATGTGAGAGTAGCAAGTTCCCTGTCCTCGGAGGTTTCTCAGCAAAGACTGGACAAACACCCAAGAGTTAGCATCATAGGCTTCCCTACTCTGATTAGATGGATGCTCAGCCTGACAGCACACAGAACTGTTCAGGGAAGTGTTGAAAAATACGGATGCCTGGGCCCTGCACTCCACCCCGGACACACTGAATCGAACCTTGCAGGGTGAGCCAAAGCGTGTGCAGGTGAACAGCCTGTGTCGTCGGCCCTGCAGGAACCGCTGGTCAGCGGCTTGGGTGGGATCCAGGTCCTGACCTAGGCAAGGAGGGCAGAGGCCCCAGGTCTGCCAGGAAGCACTATCTTTGAGCTTTGGGAAGTTCTTTAGCCTCAGAAGCTCCAGTTCCTTACTTTCTAAATGAGGGTTTCCAGCTCACCCCAGGGTATCAGGGTATCAGAAGCCTTAAGATATGGTGGAAGGAACAAGCCCAGTGCCTGTGGTTGGAAGCAGCTCCTGCCCACCCGTCCCCATGCCCAGCTGCCTGGACTCAAATCCTGCTCCGACACTTCCTCACTTTGTGACCCAGGACACCCGTTCACCCTCTCTGTGCCTCGTTCTCTCATCTGTAATACGCCGGCAATGATGGAATCTGACAACAGTGAAGATTCCGTGAGCTCACGCTGTCTGGCATGGAGTTGTGAGCAGTGAGGATTCCATGAGCTCACGCTGTCTGGGTGGGGGTTGTGGGCTATTATCACTGCTGTTGTTCCTTTGCTCCCCCTGACCAGCCTGGGAACTGGCAGAATTCAGGTATAGGGAAAGAATCAAGGCCCTGAAGATCCTTAGCCTGGAACATGTTTTTGGGGTCCATAGTGCAATTGTCACCTTCGATACCTGGAAGGGCTGTCAGGAGGAGGGGTTGTATCTGCTCTCTATGAGGTAAAGCACAGAGCAAAGGCCAGTGGGTACAAGCAACAGGAAAGCAAGTTTTAGACCAATATGAGGAAGTAGTAATTTTACTTACTTATTTATTTATGAGACAGGGGACTTGTTATGTTGCCCAGGTTGGTCTCAAACTCCCGGCCTCAAGCGATTCTCCTTCTCAGCCTCCCAAAGTGCTGGGATTACAGGGGTGAGCCACTGCAGTCGGCCAAGTGTGAATTTTCTTCCGTCCTCCCTTCCCTGATTTTTTATTTATTTATTTATTTATTTATTTATTTATTTATTTATCCCTGATTTTTTTTTCCGTCCTCTCTCTCCGCTCTGCCTACTCCCATCTGCACATGTATAGTAAGTGTGTACTGTGTGCCAAACACTGTGCCCATGACTGAAGACGTAAATATTAATGATACCCACTCCCTGTGGTCAAGTTGCCCACAGTCCAGCGGAGGAAGACAGAACTAAGTGAGCCCCCTCCTCTGGTTCCCGATCTCCCACGTCAACCTCTGTTTTCACACTTTTCACACTGTCTTGTCAGAGCTGTCTGAGAAGGAATAAGCTGCCTCGGAGATATAGGGAGCTCCTCATCATCACAAGTATGCAAGCAAAAGCAGAACCATTTGTCAGGAGGAGAGATGGGAGAGAGGTGGCATCTTACAGCGAAGATGGGACAGGATGGTCACTTCCTTTTATTTCTTATTTCTTTATTTTTTTGAGACGGAGTCTCACTCTGCCACCCAGGCTGGAGTGCAATGGTGCTGTCTCGGCTCACTGCGACCTCCACCTTCTGAGTTCAGGCAATTCTCCTGCCTCAGCCTCCCAAGTAGCTGGGATTACAGGCACCTGCCACCATGCCGGGCTAATTCTTGTATTTTTAGTAGAAATGGGGTTTTACCACATTGGCCAGGGTGGTCTCGAACTCCTGACCTCAAGTAATCTGCCCACCTTGACCTCCCAAAGTGCTGGGATTTTAGGCATGAGCCTGTAAGGGGAAGGGCTGTGGTCAAAAATGGGTAATATCCCTGCTCCCACACGTCTTCCTGGTAATCAGATCCCCTGACTGGCAGGCAGACCTGGCCTCCGCAGACCCAGCGAGCTCCTTTCACCTACCCCTCACTGCAAGACCCTTTGCCCCATCTTCATGATGTCCTAATGTCTCCCATATTTTTCCATCGGCTGTGTGACGGGCCTCCCTTTAAGGTGAGAAGGTCATTCCTACAGCACTTAGAGGTCATTGCTCAGGGTGGTGATGATCCTCACCAACTCCCCGTCCCTTCCTCCTCTTCTTCCCACCCAGATGCATGGAGGGCATCCATTCTTGCCCTCTTTGTCACACAGAGCTGTGCCTTTGGGAAGAGGCCGTTCTGGCAGCTCTCCAGTACCAGCACACCCAGGGACGCTGGGAGGAAGCACCTGGCAGATGCTAAGGCTTTTGACCTGGCACAGGCGGGAGCTTCCACTCCCTTCCCTGCTGCTTCTGAGACCTGCTTTGGGGATGCTCTTGAAGCCATTCCTAATTATTTTAACAAAGCAAATAAATTCATATACTTTGATATGCAAACTATTACCAGTCACACGTGCCCCTAGCTGATGGTGACAACAGCTGAGAACTGAGCATTTAATGTCTGCTGAAGAGTGGACCAAGCTACGATTCTCACCATTATTCATGAAGCGAAAGAGAAGGCTGCACGTGTGGACACCACGAGGCAGAGTGAGGGACAGAAGAGGTGAGGGAGAGAAGGGGTGAGGGAGAGTGAGTGTCATTTCCCCTCAACCTGGTGAGCTGAGCAGCCCAGGTGACTATGTTTCCCTTCCTGCTTTACCTCCAGGCACCTCGGAGCTAAATTAATAGCTCAGAGGCAGAAACAACTTCAGCACAAGTAGTCTACACATATATATTCTTTCTCGTTTCTTTTATATGATCTTTATTTTGTGTAGGGTTTTTTTTTTTTGGCTTCTTTTCTATGTGTTTCAATATTGTAACACTTCCCAAATCCTTTCCAAGAGGTAGACAGAATGTAAATGATAAATGAATAAACATATAAATAAGTCAGGCAGACACAAGCATCTTTTTGAAAGCAATTTTTTATTCCTTCGTGGGCGTCTGTCACTCATGGCAAATGCACTACTCACTGTGTGGCCCCAACCATCACCCCTTCCAGGCCTCGGCTCACCCAGTATGCATGAAGCACCTGCCGTGTGTGGTGCGCCCAGACCTGAGGACACACAGGTGCCCAGAGACAAGGCAGCAGCCAAGTGAGAAGGGAAGGAGGAGCTCTCCCTGGGGAGGCGGCCACACCCCTCAATGATGAGCTCTCCTGAAGTGTGCATGTGTGGGAGGAAGTCATTCTTCTCTGGTCCTCCTGCTGAGTCTTTTCTGGTGAAAAGATTAGAGATGGCCAAGGCTCCAGGATTCCCAAGTCCTTTCTCCATAAACCTCTTTCACCAGCCTATTGAGATGCCCAGGGTCAAGGGAAAGTGACGAAGACAGCCGTAACCACCCATGAGGGCTTAGACCATCACCCAAGGGCTGCATTAGGTAGGACCCAAAATACACCATTCAGGAGCAGACACAAAGGGACATACCAGTCTTTGTCCTCTTCCTAGCTGGTTTCCAAGAGAGTGGGGTTGGGGGGAGGCCACCTTCTCTCAGGCTGGAGGAAGCCATGGAGATAGGGGCTGTCCAGAGGGCAGGCAGGAGATGTGAATGAGTAGGGGCCTTGGCTGACACTGTGTCTCCAAGTCCTTTCCCTTCTCACAGTAGGAAGAGACACCAGATACCACCCCACCTCCAGTGCTGTGCTCGGCTTGGCCTGGACTTGACCCAGACTCTGGGTGAGGGGAGGGAGCCCTGAGCTCTCCTGGAGTCTTATCCTTTGAGGACAGTCAGTTTGGCAACAGTGAATTCCCAAATCCAAAGCTGATCCTTAAGGGACTCCCTAACTCTAAGCAGAGCACTCTAAGAGAGAATCTTCAAGAAAGCTGGTGAGGTCATGTTGGAGAAAGGGGACCTTGTGGTGGTCACCAACCCTGAGAGTAGCAGGACCTCAGAAGAGGAAGGGGTTTCCAAGGTTGGCTGGTTTAGTGGTTTTCCAACTCTGTTTCTTATAAACTGGGGGTTTGCCAGGGATCAGCACAGGAGGCGTCCTGGGGAAGATCCAGAGGATGGTCTTAGCTGGAGCAGTTCCAATTTCATCAGTTCTTCATACTGGTAAGATTTTGTTAGGAGAAAGGGTGCAACAGCAGGACTCCCTTCCCAGGCCAGAGGGAGGAGCTTATCTGCTTGAACTCCTGGGTATTCAGGGAACTGATATAAAACCCCACCTTCGCCAGGCGCAGTGTCCCACACCTGTAATCCCAGCACTTTGGGAAGTTGAGACAGGTGGAACACCTGAGGTCAGGAGTTCGAGAACAGCCTGGCCAACACAGCGAAACCCTGTCTCTACTAAAAATACAAAAAATCAACCAGTCATGGTGGTGGGTGCCTGTAATCCCAGCTACTCAGGAGGCTGAGGCATGGGAATCGCTTGAACCCGGGCAGCAGAGGTTGGCAGTGAGCTGAGATGACACCACTGCACTCCAGCCTGGGCGACAGAGTGAGACTCTGTCTCAATTAAAAAACAAAACCAAAAACAAACAAACAAAAAAACCACCTTGCTCCACCCAAGACAATAGAAGCAGTTGAGAACTCTGAAGTCAGCTGAGTGATCAAAATGGCACCTTCTGTTACTTATCGCAGAGACTGTTTCTGGTCATGTGACATTCCTTCTCTCTTTCTCCTTAACAAAGTATTATTTCAGATTATGTACTCTATTAAAAGACTACATCGTCCAGCCTCCCTTGCAGTTAGAAGTGGTTGCCAAGTGTTAGTCAACAAGATGTAAACTAAAATGTTGTGTCAGACTTCCAAGATGATTGTACAAGAGGAGCTGACTTAGCTGGGATGGGTACTACTTCTGTCTTTCCTGCTGTGGTATGGAATGTGGAGGCAATGGCTGGAACTCCAGCAGTCATCTTGGCCTGTGAGGTGACTGTCAAGATGAAAGCCTGCATTTCAGATAGTGGAGAGAAAGGCCGGGGTCTGATGGCCCTGTGGAGTCCCCGTATCAGCCCTACATTATCTGACTTATTTATGGACATCCTTTGTATGTGAAAGAAACAAAATATTGTTTTAATCACAATTATTTGAAGTTTTCTGTCACATGCAACTAAGTCTGTTTCTCATTATTAAGCTTAGTTAAAGGATCATGTGACTTAGCTACATGGCTAGGATTTGCCAACACTTTTGCCTCCCCATGACCCGAGTTTGGAACTTGAGAGAGCCCCCTCCCCACTCCCTTGCATGGGAAAGTTTAGTTTTACAAGGATGACACACTCTCCAAAATAACTGCTTTCCTCTGGTCCCAACCAGAGATGAGAAAAAAGCGAAGATTCCAGCACACAGAGTCCTCTAACAGATGAGCTCTGCCCAGCTGACAAAGGCCAGGGGAGCTCCCTGTTCCTGGGAATTTGCAGTGGGGAGAGAACTGTTCCACGGTGAGAGGCCTCTCTGCCTCCTGGGACAGCTCTGACTGCTAGAAGCTGCTCATGAGACTGACGTTACACGGAGCTGGAAAATCTCCCGTTCTGGGGGACGATGCCAGGGGGTGTGAGTTCTACCTGCATTTACACAGAACGAGTCTACTCTCTCTTTGAAGGGTCTGAGGATGCTTCAAAACAAAGGGAGAGCCCAGATTGCAGGGTTGCCCAGTGAAATATAGCCAGTTAAATCTGAGTTTTAAATGGTGAATTATTTCTTGTTGTAAAACATGTCCCAAATATGGCAAAGGACATACTTATACATAAAGATTTATTGCTTAACTGAAATTCAAATTGAACTGGGAATCTTATATTTTTATTTGCTTAATCTGGCAACTTTAGCCTAGAGGCACCAAATTTCCAGTCAGATGGGCTGCACTGACTTTTGAGAAAGGGGTGTGATTTGAACATCCGTTTGCAATGTTCTCTTCTCTTCCTGCCATCCTTTGGGCCATTTCTAACCTCGCCTTTTTCAGAAATCCATGGCCTCCAGCGAGCCTTTCCTGTTCACTCCAGCCCACAACAACCCAGAGGACATCTGTGCCCCATTTCTGCCTCTGGTGTACAAGTGTTCCTCACCTCAGCCTCAGACCCAGGGCTGGAGAACAAGACCTCTGCAGCCCCTCAGCGTCTTCATTCGCTGACTACAGTAATTTGTTGGTGGACTAGCACAGTGACCCCAGTCTGTCCAATCAGAGTGCATCACAGAATCTTGCTGGGGCCTGTGACTCAAGTCTGTCCGACCAGAATGCATCCCAGAGTCCTGGCTGGGGCATGTGACTCAAGTCTGTCCAATCAGAATGCATCCCAGAGTCCTGGCTGGGGCATGTGACTCAAGTCTGTCCAATCAGAATGCATCCACAGAGTCCTGGCTGGGGCAGGGTGACCAGATCTCACCTACAAGGAGGCTTGGCTGTCTTAAGACCAGGAGAGAGCAGTAGTCCAGGAATCGCACTAGCCCCAAGGGACCAGATTTAAGAGACAAGCTAGCTTTATCCTCTGGACTTTTTGGCTTACTTGAATCCCCTTTGGCTGAGAGCCAACGTGTTCTGGGTTATTCTGAGGCTTGGAAACAAAAGGCTTCTAACTGATACAATCTCCAAAACCGGCGTTGAAAAGTGAGAGTCCAGCAAGCCTGGCCTGTCTCAACAAACACAAAGTGCTGGGCACACGGCTGATCCCCTGAGACTTCGGCTCTCCTTCCCCTTCTGGGGTCCCCAGGGCGCTTCCACTGAGCCCTCACCACAGCCCTCATTGCAGCTAAACAGCTAAGGAAATGATCGTGGTAACAGCAGCTATCATGGACCCGGCTGGAGAATCAGGTTCAGGGCGGGGATCTCTCCCCTATTCTCTCATTTGATCCTCACACCAGCTCTGACTGAGCTGCTGTTTTGCAGTGTGCCCTGCCGAGAGGACACAGAGATGTAATAACCTGCCCAAGGCAATGTGGGCAGCCCTGAGGTGAAGCCGGGATTGGAGTCCCATTCCGGAGCCTGCGCTCTTCATCACAAGCTGCCTTTTGTTTGGGTGCCAGGGCTGGCAAGGGCATGGCAGCGGTCGCCAGCTGGGAGAGTGGAAAGAGCTGATCGCAGAGTCCTAGAGATACGTTAGATCCTGGCCCCAACCCACACTTGCTTAGGAACGGCCAGCAGGCCCCTCTCCTGGCCCCAGCATGCTCATCTCCCGTTTAGGGCCTGACCACCCACCTTCCTTTGTTGGCAGCATTCAAAGCGTGGCGTGGAGGCTGAGAGGCAGGCTGGGGCCAGGGCTGAGGGTGCTCAGAAGGAGGGGAAGGAGTGCCTAAGAGTGAGTGGGGCCAGCTGGTGCAGGTTGGTCTATCTTGGAAAAGCACCTCTGGTCATCCTGGGGAGACTGAAGGGAGAGAGGGGAGATACTTCTCTGGCTACAGGCAGCCAGGGCTCCTATGGATGGAGCTTCCCAGGTGTGAGGTGGTTTAGAGTCTGAGAGGGGCCCAGAATTTTTGGACCAACTACAGCTCGACAAGGTGGCCTCCATATTGCTGGAAATATGCTTTGGGCTTCATCTGCTCCCTCGGGTTGGGACCACAGAAACCAGATGACGCAGGAGGGCTGATGAATGGGGTCAGGGGAGAACTTTGGCTTCACGGGCTTGTGCTAGTCCTTGCATCTCTATTCTTCCTACACCTCCCTTAGACAATTCCCCACAGCGCCTGGGGCAGTGGGAAAGGAGCGAGCTGAGGATTCAACAAATGTGTTCTCTCTCCAAGGACTGCTGCGGGAGCCCTGAGCTGCCTCCAGCTGTGGTGATCCCCTCCACATAGCAACTGGCTCCTTCTAAAATGTGGATCTCATGATGTTGCATCTCCAACCCAAACTCCCAAGGGCCCTTCACTGTCCACAAAGCCAAGTCGTAGCTCCTCAGCATGGCAGCAAAGTGCTGCAGGACATGGAGCCCTCGCTACCTCCCAGCCTCAGCCCCATCCTTCCCCTGAAGCATGGCCTGCTTGCATGCCCTGCACACATGCTCCGTTTCTTCCCCAGGCATGGGGCATGCTGCTGTCGTTGTCTGGACTGTCTTTCATTCTTCCTCTAACCTCTGACTCTCCTCTGCAAGAGGAAGCATGCGTTGCCTCTTCCAGGAGGGTTCCTGGGTGCTGCCTTTTTGCCCTTTGCCTTTGACCCTCCCTCCAGCTCCTGCCTCCTCAGGCTGCTGGGGCGTTCCTGTGTGTTCTTCCACACCCCCCAAAGGATGTATCTTCTGGACACTTGAACCTTGCAGCTATCCTCCGTCCTTTTTGCCTTGGCTGCTGGGATGCTCAGGGGACCATTTTAGGCCTTATGGTATGCATGATGCCCTCCAATCACACCTTCCTTTGCCTGTATCTAATTTCCTCAACCCCAGTTGCTTTTTCCCACATGTCCTCATCTCTTCCTTTCATCCTTATGTATAGCATGCATGCATGGCTGGAACCATCCCCAAATCCTTTTATGAGGGGTGAGACAAAGCATGAAAGTAAATAAAAATGATAAAAATCCGCCAACTTCTAGGAATTCAATTATGTAACTAACAGGAGCAGTACATTTTTCCTCAGAGGCAATGAGATGGTATGTTTTCTCTACGCAGAATGCAAAATGTTGCTGGCATTTAAGAGAAATGAAAAATAAATTGCCCTGGTTTCTTCCTCTTACCCACCTCCTGCTGAGTCTTCTCTCAAGCAACTTCAGCAATCTGTCAGAAAACCCAGGTCAGAGAATCAATAGTTAGAGGGGTTGCAGAATTCACCTAAAACTTTCCAGCTGGTTAACAAAGCCAGGTAATTCAAAGCAGGCCACCTGGCTCCAAAACTTGAGCTCTTCCCATTACACTCAAGGACTGCCCAAGTTGTCTTAGTTCTGTGTATTTGTTTCCTATTTCTCTTGTAACAAATTGCCACATACGTAGCCCCTGAATGCAACACAGGTTTATCTTCTCCAAGTTCTGTAGGTTAGAAGTTCAGTATGGGTCTCACTGAGCTAAAACAAAGCTGTGGGTGGGTAGTGTGCCTTTCTGGAGGCCTTAGGGGAGATTCTGTTCCTTGTCTCTTTCAGCTTCTAGAGGCTGCCCACATTCCTTGGCTCATGGGCCCATCTTTCATCATCAAAGCACATCACTCCTAGGATCCATCCTCACATCTGCTCTCTCTGACTTTGACCCTTCTGTCTTCCCATTAGAAGGACCCTTGTGATTACATTGAGTCCCTCCTGGATCATGCAGAATAATTTCCCCATCTCCCCATCTCACGATCCTTTGCCAATCATAACGACACTGTCCCCTTTGCCGGGTGACGTAACATGTTTGCAGCTTCTAGGAATTAGAACATGGACATCATTCTGTCTACCAGTTTGGGTTTCTCCCAAAGCAGCCCCTAAGACAGGGTACAAACTGTTTACTTGGGAGGTGATCCAGGGAAGCACAGTGGGACAGTGGGGAAGCTGGGGGACAGGAGAGAGGCCAAGGGAGGGTGTGCTTCTGAGCACTCGCTGCTCAGGAGCCTGGGGCTCAGTTCCACTGGGGTCCCTCTGAGAAGTGGGGGTGGAACATGCTTCTGAATTCTCACAGCAAGATCAAGGAGGCCAGGGCATTCAAGTGCCACCTCCCAGATGCCCTCCCTCACTGGCTGAGCATTTCTTCTGGGGGTGTCACTCCATGGGAACACTCCTGAAGCAGACAAAACCATGATACTCAAGGCAGGAAGCCACCAACATGTGCAGGGGTTGTCCACGGAAGCTTCTGGTGTCCTCAAAGGTGGCCGAGAGAGTATCCGGTAGGACATTGACAGTGTCTGTTAGATTTTCAATCAGAGAACTGAGCTTGGAGAGGTTACCTGGCTTTGTTGCTAAAATGTGAGGCAGGAGAGGGAGGGAGGAAATGAAAGACAGAGAGGAGGGGCCACTAGGGCCACCAGTGTCTACACAGAGAGAGGTGGGCCAACCCTGACTGACCTGGCAGCCCCACCTTCTCTGTCCTCTCTGTGCCTGTCCAGGAGCTTTGGGCCAGAAGCAGAGTGGTCCTGAGAACCCCAGAACCACAAGATGCAAGGGATTGGGACAGGTTTCTAGCAATCCCTCCATTTTCCACATGAGACAACTGAGGTTTAGAGGGTGAACGTGGCTCATCTAGAACTTTGTTAGGACCCATAACTGCAAAATGTAGTGGGGAGCAACACAGACCCAGGAGTCCGCACTCATGAGAACAGGCTATCCAAAAAGCAAAACCAAACATCAAGAGCCCTCTGTCTCTGGGATCACCTCATGAAGAGCTATTTCTGCTTGTGTAGTGGTCCCGGAGGGTTTGCGGGGAGTCCTGGCAGCTGTTCAGCCCCTTCCTGGGGTGCAGGAGGTGGCTTTGTCCCCCCAGAGAGGAGCTGAGCAGAAAAGGCACATCATCTGTAAGTGACCTGGCCCAGAGGTGGTGTCTGTCACAGCCCTCGCTGGCCATCAGTGAGGGCCGGGGTCAGGGCTGGGATGTGATGCCCGTCGGGAGTGAGAGGGCACCTGGGAGGTGCAGCTACAGCAGCCCCTGCTGTGAGGCTGGGCGGAGGGACTCTCCATCCCAGCGCTGCCGCCTCCCGCTGTGGATCGCGGGCAAGCCCTAGAGTCTCGGAGGGTCAGATCCCTCAGGAGTCAAGCGGGGCCGTGGGTCCCAGCTGTCAGGGCTACAGACCACACTGCCCGGGTATGGGCACCCGGTGGCATCTCCTGCAGGAAATGCGCCTGGGCTTAGGTCCCTTCTCTTCCTCGTGGATCTTGGGCTGATCCTCTTTTTATCACGCTGGGCTTGCTGTGACCAGCTGACTCCTCTTCCTTTTCTTTCTGGCAGAATTTACTGCAATTCTGATAAAATGGAGGAAACAACTTTTGTGCAGTGAATGCCCTCAAAATGACCCCAGAGAAGGGGGCACGGTCTGGGCTGCGACTCTGTAACCCTCGTCCAACAACTGATGTCCTCCTGGCTCTCATCTCCCCAGTTCTCACGTTGGAGGAAGAAGGGAGGCTAAGCCCCTCAGTGCCCCCTGGTCCCCTGCCCACTTCTCCTCTCACCCCCAACAGAACGGCCCCAATCTATTTCTGCAGAGCATCGATTTACAAAGCAGGTCGCAGAGAGCGCTGTCCCCTAAAAATAGAAAGTCATCACGGAGTAGACGAGGAGCTTGTCTGCGAGAGTCAGGGCGACTTCTGGTTTCTTTTATTCCCCTTTCTGCTTCTCTGCACTCCACTCCCTCCTGCCACCCCTGCCTATAGGCTGAGGGGACTGTGGGGCACTTCTCAGAGACAGGGAAGCAGGCCATGGGGTAGTGCCTGCTCTGTGTGAGGACCGGGGCCAGCTTTATCCAGGTTTTCCTTTGTTTCTTTCCACAAACCCCGTGAGGCTGCTGCTATCATCCCAACTAGTCAGCTGAGAAAATAGAGGCTCAGAGGATTATGGGACTGCCCTCAAATCACAAAGCCAGGCCCACTGCACCGCACTGACCCCATCACAGCCACAAGGGCATGTGCCCCGGCGCTTGGAAGGGTGGCTCGGGAGTGCTCTTGGTAGAGACAGGGCAGAGTGCTGAGTGCTTTGAGACCACCCTGAATGCATGTCTGTGACTTGGGCCCAGCATAGGCAGTGCCCGAATCTGAATTAGGCCATGGGTCCAGCCTTCTGGCTGGCCCTCATCTTGACTCTAGCCTTCACAGCTCTCCCTGTCCCCGGCCTCCTCTTCCCAGGAACACGGAGCAGCTGTGGAGGACCCACTGTGTTCCAGGAGCATCTCCCTGCCTGTCCAGGCATTACCAACAAGGACGTACTCAGAGTGGTAGAAATGACTCGCTAGGAAGGGTTTAGGCAGTCACTGGTGTGAGTTTGTAACTCAGGGCTTTGTGGGGCCACTCACTCACTGTGCCCTTGGGGTGTCCAGGCTTATTCGGGATCCTGGTCCTGTCTCATCAGGATACGCCTGTTTGCTCGGGATTTCACTCCCTTGATCACCGAGCATGCCTGGCGTACCTACTGTGTGTCTGGTGGAATCTTTAGCCTGGATGAAGAGGCCAGCTCTGGCAGGGGGAGTCATCTCTTGTGCCTTCTGAGGATGCAGGGATGGAGAGAGACTGAGCACCAGCAGGAGGACGGTCCCAAGACCCAAAGTGTCCCGCATCCGCAGAAGCGTAGCCATTGCAGCCTTAACGCAAGACACGAAGACGAGAAAGAAGCAAAACAGCCCGAGGCCCAGCAGGCAGGGAGAGCTGCACTGGTGGGAGACTGGGGTGCTGGGGGGCTTTAGGAGGAGGGATCAGCTATTTGCATCTGACCCTTGCTCAGGTGTGGGATTTCTCCTGTCACCTGTAGCTGCTGTGGCAGGGCCCCTCCTTTCTCACCAGAAGGACTGGGAGGTGGGGGATGACTCTGTCTTCCGGGCTTGCTGCAGGTTATCAATGAGGGGCTGGCAGATGCCCGCCCAGGGAACACAGTGGAGGTGTTGCAGCCATCTGGAGTCCTGCCCCGCTCCTTCCCATTCACTCATGGTAGACTAGGAGACGGCATAAGCAGACGTGTTGCTGAGAGGTTCATGCAGCCATCTTACTGTGGTACAGTTACAGGACTGGGTTGCTAGGTTTTCCAGCTAATCTGACTCCCTTGTGCTACGAAACAATGTATACGACAAGGCCTCACTGCTTGGGCCATGGACGTCAACTGCAAATGGCAAATGAGGCTGAATAGTTACCAGCAAATATCTGAAGCAGGCTGGCTGGGGGTAACAGAGAACGGGGGTGACCCCGGACTGTGCCTTGGCCACACGGCCCACCACCCAGCTGCCCACGAGCACGTGGAAGGCAGGCTGCAGTTGCAGATCATCCGCTCTCCCAAGAGAAGCCAGAAAGCTGGACGTTTGTGTGTTTATTTGGCAATAAATGAAATCTAAAACACGGTGTGGCCCCAAAGCAACATGTTGGCCACGTGGAAGCAGAGAAATAGGCATACCGTTTAATACTGTTGAATAGGAAAGAATTCTTTTAAGTATCTACAATTTGACCTCAATTATTCAGTATAATAGATGTGTAGGAAAAAAAAAAGATCTGGGGAAAATAAATATCCTGTAATACGGTTGCCACAGTTTAGTTTGAGCTGGAGGAATTAAGGGGTGGAAGGAACAGCTCACCTCAGTCAAGCCAGTGTGGTCTTTAGAATGATTAACGCAGCCTGTGTTCTTCAGGTGAAACAGCTCATGGTTTCCATTAGGAACATTGTATCCCTCCCAACCTAGAGTACCCAGGCGGAGGCCTGTGCTGCCCAGCGCTCCAGGAACTGGCGTGGATTGTAAGCTTCCTCTAGGGATGCTTCAGAGACGGTGCTGTGCGGCCAGAGGCCCGGGTAGCAGGAGCCTCAGCTACCTGGGCTGTACTGCCTTTTGCTTCCTGCTTTTGAAGGTTCCTGATCTTACCTCTGTGATCATCTTTTGACATTTTTGGAAACCATAAATTTACAGAGCTGGTTCCTGCCCATAAAGGGAAGGAGACGATTCCCTTTGTCTGCAGTGTGTTCGTGACAGGGATGAATTCTCTTTGGGCAGGGATGCTGGTCTCCCCTTGACAGCTTCAGGCTGCTTCCCCAGGGGCATGGTTTGGGGAAGTCAGGGGTAGAGAACAAATTAGCACATCACAGCATTTTGTTTGAGGAAATCATCCTGAATTTTGTTCAGCTGACATACCACATTAGATTAGAGAGCTAAATTCTCTTTGTCTGATTTTCGGTTTTTAGAAAATGTGTGTCTTTGACTCTCCTGTCTACCTTCCTCTCTTCTCTCCCTCCCTCCGAGTTTGTGAGCTGCTCAGATGGGGTATGTCTTTCCTCCCTACATCTCCTGCACCCAGCACAGGCCGACACACAGCAGGTGCACATCAGTGTTTGGTGAATGAACAAGTGAGCCACAGTTGCCTGTTTTCTGTAAAACTTTTCTACTGTCCAAGGCCCCCCTTTACCAATCTCAGGCTTCTGAGAGTCTCTCCATAACGTTCTAAGGTAGGTAATGAAGTATCTCCATTTTACAGATGAAAGGACTGAGCCTCAGAGAGAGATCTTCCACGCTGCTTCGCTGACTGATGGGAAAAGAAGTTGAAAGCATAGCCTGGCTCTGGAGAACCAATCCAGTAACAGGACATCTGAGGCCGGCCTGGACACACTGTGTATCTGACACTGACGCGGCCAAAGACTGGAAGAGACTGGCGGAAGAGTGTCTGGGCTCAGCCTCTCGGTTCCTGTTAGGCAGCTGAGCCAGGGCCCGTAAGCACCTCCAGAATCCTCTGGGGGGAAGAAGGCTAGGAAGATTGCCAGGCAGGCGAGGGCTCAGGAAGCAGCAGGTAGGGAGATGGGAACCAGCCAAGGAAATCGAGGCTAATGCCCCAGCAGAGACAGTGCAGTTTCGGGCAGGCTATGACTCACTCGCATGACATGTGGTGGCAAATGCTCAACGGGTGCGCCAGGCATGAGGAGCGGCCACTGGCGGATTCTTGGCCACACGCGCTTGTGGAAGGGGAGAAGCCATGGGCACATTCTCTCCCTCAGCAAGCATTTCGCTCGGCTCCTGCTGGTGTGTAAGTGTCC
Source organism: Papio anubis (assembly GCF_008728515.1). NCBI lineage: Eukaryota > Metazoa > Chordata > Mammalia > Primates > Cercopithecidae > Papio > Papio anubis. The sequence goes on along the minus strand of NC_044983.1, from coordinate 130,945,721 downwards.
TCATCCTGCCCTTGGAGGTCACTGCCTTAGAGGAGACAAAAGACCAGTGCTATGCCAGGTTTTCATTGCAAAGATGGGCCACCCACTAGCTGTGTGATGTAGGGGAGGTGTGTCAGCACAGAGGAGGTCTTGCAGTACGAGTGTGTGAATGAAGGCACTACACGGCTGCTGCCTCAAGACAGGAAGAGGGGACACAAAAGGGAACCTGTGAGAGAAGGAGGGGCAGTTTCCAAAAGGAAAAGGCTTCCTGGCACGCCGAGGGGATCCATGCACGCCAGCCAGCCAGGAGGAAGCTGCAGCCTGCAGCCCATAGGGAACGTTAGGCCAGGCCCCCCACACCCCGAGCAGCAGCTGCTCCTGCAGCAGCCAGCAAGGTGCCGGCAAGCAGACACTGCATTTCTAGCCCCAGTGCAAACGCTGGGTTCATGAATCCCACCACTCCAAAGTAGCTCCTGCAATGTGGTAACCGGAGAAAGCCTCTGCTGTGTGGCACACGGAGGGATGCCAAGCCTTTTCAATTTTATGTATGTACCTATTTTATCTCTGTATCTCTACTTGTCTGTTACCTCAAAAGCAAGATACCTAAATAGCAAAAATGCAACCTAGTAGAAGAGACTTCTGAGTTTGCTGCACTCGTTAGCAGATGTCCCTGTTTTCCTGGTGAGTTGACTATGTGGATGGACCATTCCTAATGGGCCCCTCACTGGCCACGAGAGTTTGGGATTTTGAAAGGGACTTAGGGCAGAGAGTAAGCATTGCCACTATCTGAAACTGCAGCATTTCTTCCATTTGTAAAATTATCTAAATGCCTTCAGGGAACACGGGAAGCATTTCTCTCCTCAGTGGTCTTCTGATGTTAATTAATAAAACTGTACTCCTTCGTGCTATAAAAATGTGTCTAGATTACACTGCTGTTGATGGCCTAACACTCCTAGAAGACTGTGCAGTGGCCGGCAAGCATGGGGCTTAGACCTCAGCTCCACAGGCAGTGGCTGTGAGGTTTTTGGGGGGCTGTTCATCACCAATCTGTTTTGCCATCTTCCAATTCAGGCTCCACACACCCACCTTATGTGGTTCTGGGAGGATGTTCCGACTTCAGTGGGTCTTAGGAGGTGCCTGAGAAGTGTAAGTTCCCTGCTCCTCACTACACCTTCCCACCTGCAAGATTCCCAACTTTCTTTACGTCTGGACAAGGGGAAGTACGTAGGGAGGCAGAGGCAAGGGATGGGGACGCTGTGGCATCCAGAACCAGGTTCCAGGCGCTGGGTTGGGGGAGGGGCAGACACGCAAGGCAGGCACCTCCGTGCAGCGTGAAACCACCCACTATCTCGGGGCACATGTTGGAGGAGGAAGGAACATCTCTGACAGGGTCAGGGAAGCCTTCGGGATCGAGTGACACTGCAGGTGAGGAGGAACTGGACACCGTGGGAAAGAACAGACACGCCGTGGGAAAGAACAGACCATGGAAGTGTGTGGGGCCAGCTGCAGCGTTTGAACACAGTAAGTCCAGCGGGCATGGAATATGGGGAGGGAGCAGCGCGGAGAGGGAGGCTGGGCCAGAGGGTGAAGGGTATGAACGCCAAGCCAGGGAGCTTGAGCTTTACCCTGGAAGCAATTAAAAGGGTGTAAGCAGTTAGGGAGATGATTTGCACTTTAGGAAGATTAATAGAAGGCAGGATAAAGGGCAAATTACAGACGGGCGACAACTGGAGTGGACACCTGAGGAGTGTCACTGATGCTGCAGTCATCTTGCAGAAATGATGTGGCCCCCAGCTAAGGCAGGAGAGAGGGGAAGACATGGATCCGGCATGGTCTGTGGAGCAGCAGAACTGCGGGAGGGGAAAGGATGGCTTCCGTATTCTACACTGGCTCTGTGTGTGTGTGTGTGTGTGTATCTGTGTGTGTGTGGTGGGGGAGTATTACCCTGATATAAATGGCCAATATATATTAAGTGCTTCCTGTGTCAGGCCTCATTTTAAGGGTTTGGCACGCGTATCACTAAATTCTGGCAACCCCTTGAGGTAGGCAGTACTATCCTCACTTTGTAGGTGAGGACACTAAGGCACAGAGATGTAATGTACCTTGCCCAGGTGGGAGCCAGCCTCCAAGACAGTCCCCCGTGGTCCTGCCTCCGGGCATCCACACCCTCGTGGAGTGATCTCCTACATGGCACAGGAGTGGGGTTTAACAAATCGCATGTGGTGGGAGCGACGTGAAGTCACTTCTGAAATAAGAGTATCAAAGTCTGTGGCTTCTGTCTTGTGTGTCCCTCACTCACGGACTCTCCCTCCTTTGCAACACCTGCTCTGGGGAAGCCAGATGTTGTGCTATGAGGACACTCAGGCAGCCTCCAGAGAGGTCCGTGTGGCAAGGAGTGGGGACATCCAGCCAATAGCCGTGTGAGTGGAAGTCGAATTTGCAAGTGGATTCTCCAGTCCCCACCAAGCCTTCAGATGACTGCAGCCCCAGTTGACAGTTTACTACCTCACCAGAGGCTGTGGACCAGGAGTACCCAAAGTGATAGTATTCAGAGGTGGGGTCTTTGTAAAGTGATTAGGTCATGAGGGCTCCATCCTCATACAGGATTCATGTCCTTCTGAAAGGTACTTGAGAGAGCTCCCTTGTCCCCTCCTACCAGGTTAGGTCATGAAGAAGGTGCCATCTTTAAGTAGAGAGCAGCCCTCACCAAGACACAGAATCTGCTGGTGCCTTGATCTTGGATTCCGCAGCCTCCAGAACTGCAATACATTTCTATTGTTTATGAACGACCCAGCCTAAGGTATTTTGTTACGGCAGCCCCAACAAACTAAGACAAAAATTGGTACCAAAAAGTGGAGTAATGCTGTAACATCTACCTAAAAATGTGAAATGGCTTTGGAACTGGGTAATAAGCAGAGGCTGGAAGAGTTTTGAGGTACACTGCCATGACAGGAGACTTAGAGGTGATTCTGGTCAGGGCTCAGAAAAGGAGAGCTATAGAGGCCTCAGTCCTCTTAAGAGATTACCTAAATGACTGTGAATAGAATGTTGATAGAAATATGGATGGAAAAGGCCATTCTGATGGTCTCAAACAGAAATGAGGAATGTGTTACTAGAAACTAAAGGAAAGGCCACCCTTGTTACAAAGTGGAAAAGAACTTGGCTGAATTGTGTTCATGTCTCAGTGTTTTGCGGAAGGTAGAAGTTGCAAGTGATGAAATTGTGTATTTAGCAGAAGAAATCTTTCTAAGCAAAGTATTGAGGGTGTGGCATGACTTCTCTTGACAGCTTATAGTAAAATGCAAGAAGAAACAAATTAAAGATGAAATTTATAATCCAAAGGGAAGCAGAACAAAAATTTGGAAATCTCAGCCTGCAGAGAATAAGAAAATGTGTTCCTGAGAAAAGGTGTAACAGAGACAACTTGGTAAGGAGATTAGCATGAATGGGCAAAGCCTGGTGCATTTCATCAAGACAATGGAAGAATCACCCTGAAGGCATTTGAAGCTCTTGGGAGGTGGTAGTGCCTAGTGGAACTGTGGGTGGGGGCAGGACCACAGCAAAGAGCCCCCATTAATACAATACCTAGTGTAACTGTGGGAGCAGGGCCACCCTGGAGACCCTAGACTGGTAGAGTTACCGGCATGAAACTCCAGTGGGAAAGCCACAGGCGTGAGACTCTAACCTGTGAGCGCTGCCATGTGGGTGACACCCAGCAAAGCCATGGAGGTAGAGCCCCGTGGATCCTTGGAGGCCCAACTTCCACCCCAGTGTGTCCAGAATGTAGGACTTTGAGTTAAATATTATTGTGAAGCCTTAAGATCAAATATTTGCCCTGCTGGGTTTTGGATTTGGTCAGGATCCCCTTTCTTCTTTCCTATTTCTCCCTTTTGGAATGGAACAGCCTATCCTATGCCTGTCCCACCATTGTATTTTGGAACCACGTTTGATTTCACAGCTGGAGAGCAATTTGGATCAGAATAAATTGTACCTTGAGTCTCAACCATATCTGATTTAGATGACACTGTGGACTTCAGACTCTGGAGTTAGTGCTGGAAAAAGTTAAGACTTTTGGGGTCACTGGAGTGAAATGAATATATGTGAGGACATGAATTTTGGGGGCCCAGTGATAGAATACTATGGTCTGAATGTTGATGTCCCCTCAGATTCATATGATGAAACCTAGTATCCAATGTGATAGTATTGAAAGGTGGGACCTGAGGAGTTCAGGGCCACAGCAAGCTATGACTGCACCACTGCATATCAGCCTGGGTGACAGAACAAAAGCAAGACCTGGCCTAAAAAAAAAAAATTAAAAAAGAGTGATTAGGTCATGAGGGCTGCCCTTAGGAATGGGATTAGTGCCCTTATGAAAGAGGTTCACGGAGGCTCCCGTCCTTTTGTCCTCTTCTGCCATGTGAGGACACACAGAAGGTGCCATCTTTGAAGCAGAGATCAAGTCCTCACCAGACACTGAATCTGCTGGCACCTTGGACTCCCAGCCTCCAGAACTGTGAGCAGTACATTTCTATTGTTACTAAGTTACCCACTCTATGGTATTTTGTTATAGCAGCCCTAAGGGACAAAGAAAAGGGTTTGTAAAGCCTAGTGGGAGGACAGAGACCGTGAGGATGACTCTCACATAGTCCGATGACATAGGTATGGGGTGTTGTGGGTTTGAGTTTCTGGGGCTCAGTCTTGAAGAATGAGTTGGCTAAAATCTTGGAGCTTCCAAATCACTGTGCTGCGAATGGGTGCAAGGTGTACAAAAACATGGATTTTCTTCAGTTTCTGGTGCAGCCTGGGGCTGGGTTACGGTTCATAAGCTCTGGGTCTCCTCCACTCACCCCAAAGAGTTCTGTATATATTATAATTTTCTTTATGTGCCATGCCCCAAAAAAGATGGGAATCACTGGGTTAGAGGAAGCAGAGTGAGGTGGACCAGCTAAAAGGATGTATGCGAAGAAGTGAAAAAGATCAGCCAATCTGAAGAGCTACAAGCAGCTCCCCAGGGGCTCTAGTGAAGAATACACGTGGGTGTGGAACAGCGCCTGGTGCCAGAGAGGCCAAGTAGAAAGCCAGGACCTTCATGTCGGCTTGGTGGCAATGACACCCAATAGTGTCAGTGGACACTGGGAAAAACTTGGACCTCCAACTGGCAGTAAGGGGACACCCTACTCCCTCCCAGCTGGGGTGGTGTCAGAGAGGCGTAGTGGAGAGTCAGTTTTATCATCCACTGCTCAGTGGTAATGAGGCTGTCACACCCCCACACATCACGCCAGTGGAGTCATGCTGGTATCAGTGGCAGCTCTTTAAGACCTGGAACCTACCCAGCAGTAACAAGAAGGCCTTCCTTCCCCCTCCACTTGTCAACAGAGGCCAAATGGGGAACCTGGACTGTTTCTCCTTTCACCTGGCAGGAACAAGGCAGCACCTCCCTTCCCTCACCAAAGCCCTAAGGAGGCCATCTAATATGAGCCAGAATCTCCTAACATAATACATAAAATGTCCATGTTCTGGTTGAAAATCACTCATCCTAGTGAGACCAGGAAAATCTTGAATAAAATGACAGATAGCAATGCCAAGATGGCACAGAAGTTAGAATTTACCTGATAGTTACCACAGTGGACATTTTAGGCTAAAGAGGTACGTAGGAGGAAAATCATGAAGGAACGTGCGTTGATAACCCAAGGAATCTGCAAGTTAGCCTGGAAGCTGTAGGACGCTCTGAAGGATTTTGGTCATGGTGGCACATGCACCATTTAATGTCTATGTCATATAGCTTTGGCAGCAGCAGAATGTGGAACCTATTGGCATGGTGAGTGCACGTGCTATGCCCTCTGTCTTATCTACCTTTCTGCTTCTGCACCCACCTAGGCTGTGCATGCACAGAATAATGTGTGTGTACCAACTTGCTCAGGACAGGACATCTTTCCTGCAACCCTCACTTCTCTCTCCTACATGCTCAAAGCTTTTTCTCTCAACTCTACACCCCTCTCCAACAATTCCTTAAAGCAAGAGCCTTGAAAGAGTTGACTAGACTAATTCCTCTCCTCCCATTCTTCTTGAATCTGTTCCAAGCCTTCGCTCTATGAAGTAAATCAAGACTACCGATGACTTTTCTGTTATTACTGTGTGTGTCCAATCTTCACTCTTCATTTCTGTTGACCTATCTATCTGCAGCAAAGGATCGCATCCTTTTGCCTGAAATCCTTTCTTCCGCTGTCTTCCAGGGCATTAAGTTCTCTTCTTCCTTCACGGAAGCTCCTTCTTGGTCTCCTTTTCTGGTTCCTCTTCATCTCACTGACTTATAAGTGATGGACATTCCATGGGTCTGTTCTCTGATCGCCACTCAAACTACAGCTTTAAATGACATCTACATTTTGATGGCTCTTAAATTGCTATCTCCAGCTGAGATCTCTCCCACCTCCAGATCTGCATCTCAAAACTCAACATAATCACCTTGTCCCCCTAAAATCTCCCCATCTCAGAAAGAGGCAATTCTAGTTTTCCAGCGCCTCTGGACCCAAATCTTTGGATCATCCAACTTATTTTCCATCTCACAACCAATCTGTGCACTAAATCTTACTGGCTTTACTTTTTCAAAATACACTTGAAGTCTGGCCAGTTCTCAGTGCTTACACCCTACCACCCCGGACTATGCTAGCATTCCTTCTTATGTTCATAGCAGTGGCCTTCAATGGGCTCTCCACCTTGCCCCATAGCCTATTCTCAGACATTGCCAGAGTGGTTCTGTTAAAATACACATTGGATCACACTAGTCCTGTGCTTGTCAATTCCTCCTCCCATCTGCCCAACAGCTCCCATTAAAGCTCAACATTGGCCCTTTCTTTATTCTCTGGCCTCCAACCAGCCCACTGATCTAATTTAATTCTTTGTCCCTTGCTCACTCCATTACTTCTCCTCTGGCATTCTTGCTGCTGGTCCTCAAGTGCCCAAGCACGCTCCCACCTCAGGACCTCTGCACTTGCTAGTCTCTTGATGGAGCTTAGTTCTTTACTTTTTATGGTCCCTGCTAAAATGTTTACCTTGCCTACTCAAACTAAAGTCTAGCCCCTCTTCCTGTTACCACGGTCTAATTTTCTCCATGGCTCCATCAGCACCTGATATTCTCGTGGTGTGTGGCCTGTCCCTCCCATGGGGATCTAAACTTCTCCAGGGTAAGACCCCCTCTGTTTTTTTTTCTCTGCTCTCTCTCTAGTATGTAAGACAGTACCCAGCAGTTAAGTTCTCAATAATGTGCTTAATGAATTAAACAATGTAGGCAGTAAAATAAGCCAAAATTAAGGTTGTAGGAATGGGATCAAGGAGAAGGGGACAGATAGAAGGTAAGCCAGAAGGTTTGAATCCATGGGATTTTACTGGTAGATTTGTGATTTGTATTAGGGATTCAGCAGGTAAAAAGGATGCAAGCAAAAAGAAGGTTCAAATTCTTTTCTGTTTACCGTAGTCTGGCTTATGTTCTAAAGTTCTTACTTGTTTAAAATTAACTCTGAACCAAAGGGTGCCCGAAGCTGCTCCCCCGCTGTCTGTAGCCCCCCTGAGCTCGCCCTCATGATAGACACACACCCTTCCCTCTCGCATGCCCACTCGCTGCAGAGAGCCACTGCTCGAACACACGGGCTTGTATTCCATGCGTTTCTGAGATGGGGAAATGTGTACTGGACACATCTAAAAGGTACAAAAGAATTATGTTTTAGGATGCATATGAGGATAAGAAAAAGCTAAGCTATTTGAAGTCATTCTGTGATTAACATAATGCTCCAAACATGGCATGCTGTAAAAAGTGAATGCCTCAAAAAAATGTGTCTTTGAGGCAAGAAAGCGACAGTTTAACAATGTGCAAGACAGTTCTTGAAATTCCAAGTCCAGGGAACATGTTGTGCGAGCTTCTAACAGAAGAAATAAAACACATCCTCCCAGGGCGTATTGAATTAAAATCACAATGCACTAGTAAATGATGAAAAGAGAATGAACAGAATAATACTGTCCACAGGGATTATGACCTTTGTGTTCCATAACAAATTACACTGAGGCATGAAAATCACGTTTCTATTCTGACCGTGCCACTCTGCTTCCTGCAGAAGCCTTTATAATTAACCTTTTATGTGACAGAATACTTTTTGCATAATGCTTTCATATTTATTGGTCCATAACTGAGATGGATAAATCATTTTCAAATGTGGAATATGTGTAGAATCTTGACTTCTTGCAGTGAGTTGCAGCTGTACACGGTTTTCAAGTGTACACAATTTAGAGCTGTGCTGAAATAACAAGACTTTGTTCTTCTAGGTTTAAAGTAGAAGAGATTTCAATAGGCAGCCTTTATTAACTACTATACAAATCACTCTCTTTTTGTTATTGGGAGACAACAAAATAAGATAGATTTTCTTTCCTTTTTTCAAAAAAGTAGGTTCTCCAAATTAAAAGCATACCATATAATAAAAACAAGTCACAGAACACAAAATTATGCAAACAAAAAATTAATTAAGATGTTTTTCAAGTTCCCAAGTGGATTCATTTACTGACTAGGCACGTTGGTGAGTTGACTATTCTTAAGCAGTCCATAAATAGAAGGAAAGTTCCTGAAAGAGAGGAAAATGAAATATATTTGTATATATCAAGAAATTAATAATAACCATATGCTCTTTTGGGAATGGCAGCGTTTAGAGGACACAGGCAAGTAGACACTTAATAGAAATAAGGATGTTTATGGAAAACAAAGCAAAACAGAATCATTAACATTAAGGACATAAAATATTTGTGTTAAGTAAAGACAGATGAATGATTAACTGGTTTAATGATGATTACACTACTATCCATTATGGTATTTATGGAGTGATTTCAGAATGGTAACGCCTTGTTTTACATAAAACCTCAAATATTAACCTATAAGTTCCTAGGGGTCCACCCTGGCAGAGTCCTTGCATTCTTGTCACCTGATAAGAGACCGAACTTTCAGATATATTTTAAATTTTATTACCTAACCCCAAAGAACCTTTTTTGATGTGCTATACGAAACAAAACTGATATTTAAAAAACTGGCTGGTGATCAGAAAAACAAACAAACAAACAAAACACCCAATCGCAGTGGAGAAATGGCCACTGTGGTGATGTTGACTTCTCATGGCTCTGTCACACGTCCCAGGCCCTAGGTAACTGTTCAATACCACAAAGTGTGCTGAAAACAACTCAGGACACCGCTGATGGCTCCACAGGACCCAGCCCCCTCCTATGTCTCCAGAGGCATCTCTTTCATTTCTCTCCCAGCACGTTATATTCCAGCAGCTGCTTATATGTTCCCAAAACAAATGATGCCATTTCATGTCTTGGTTGACACCCTCCTCTCCCACCTGTATTAGCTTATTATGTCTTAACATTTTCTCCTCCCTTCCTGGCTTGCAAGATTTCGACTTTCAAAACTCCAGATTTTATTTCTTCCTTTGTCCTCGGAGCAAGTTCATCTCTTTCTCCTCTGCACCATCTCTGCCCTTCTCTAGCCTTTTATTACTGCAGAGCGCCAGGGACACAGTGGGCATCTCAGTGTCACCTGCATAAAGCATCAGCACTGGCAGGATCGATCAGATGCAAACTGTGATTGAAAGGCGAATCTTTTAGTTACACATTGAATACAGGAAATCTACTGATGAGGGCACTGCTTTCATCAACCAATAAATATTTCTTGAATGGCTTGTGCTGAATGCTTTAAGGTTTATGAAATTTGACAGACACACCTGTGACCCTCAAGGAGCATACCAGGGATGAAGGACATTTACACAGCTCCAAACTGTCAACCAGCAGGTCAGAATGAGACATCTGCCAATCGAGTCCCCTCAGCCAGGGTTCTCATGGGGAGAGAAGAGAAGGTTCTTCTGGCTGAGAGAGAAAAGATCTTGAAGAAATGGCAGGATCTGGATAACCAGAGAAGAGGAGAGGGTGGGCAATGCCCGTGCAGGGGAGATCCTGTCTGTTTCCTCAGAGAGCCTGTAGGCCTCTCCTGCTACCCTGGTGTGGCTACCATAGTCCCACAAAGCCTGCCCCACCATGGGCCAGCCCTTAACAATACACTTGCTGATGTAAATAAGCCCCAGGAATGCGAGGAGACCAGCAGGAGTCTGAGGAAGGGTCATAGGACTTTCAGTTCTCCCCGTAAGACGCAGACCAGTGTCCAGGAGGTGTCCTTACTGGACCCAGCACGCCCTGCATCTCCTTGCTAAATCGCACAGGTAGCCAGCCTGCCACATGCCAGACGTCATGCTGGGTATAGAAGACCATTTTAAACCAACTTTTGGGCAGATGAGTTTCTGGAGTGGCCACAGGAGCTAATCTTGTAGATCATAATGCAAACATACAGCATTTAGATAGGTTTCTTTTACAAAAGCATATTAAGATGCACCATGATCTCTATGGGAAACATCTATAAAATCCCAGTAAGTCTACTTTAACAATTCATTCCACAGATGTTTATAGACATGGCTTCTTGCATTGCCTTTAATGGGAGCAAAATATTAGAAACTAACTATATCTCTGTCAGTAGTTGTTTGGATTATGGCTCTTTCATAGAAATATTATTCAGCCAATACAAAGAAAAAGGTAACTTTCTAGTATAAAATAACAGAAAATGAGCTCTAAGACATACTTCAAAGTAAAACGAGGGGAGAAAATGGTATAATGTTTTCTATGTAAAAAATAGTGATAATTTTAAAAAAATGCTTTACTTATGCACAGACTATCTCGGGAAAGATACAGGAAAATCACTACAGAGAGTTGCCTGTGGGTGTGTGCGGGTAAAGGTGGGAATTAAGACCACTGTGTGTGTATATTTTGTACCAAGCACATGTATTACCGACTAAATAAAGGACATATTTTAGTTTTCCAACTTCACATTCATCATTGAAAACAATCTACTGATTAGAGAAACATCACACTTCCACTAAGAAAACAAATGAATACAAATGCTCCTCATCTTAGGATGGGGTTACGTCCTGTAAACCCGTTGTAAGTCAAAAACATTAAGTTGGAAATGTACACGATACACTTAACCTACCAAACATCATAGCTTAGCTTAGCCTACCTTAAACATTGCATATGGTTGGGCTGAATCATCGAACACAAGGCCTATTTTATAATAAAGTTTGATATCTCAAGTAATTTCTGAATGCTGTACTCAAAGTGAAAAACAAAATGGCTCACTGCCAGTGCCTGGCATTGCAAGAGTATCATACTGCCATGGCTACCTGCAGAAGAGATACGTATTCAAAATCTGAAGTACAGTTTCTACTGAACATGTATTAGCGACTGTCTGTACCGAAAAGTGCTCAGTGTTAGTGTTTCCAGAATTATAGGTTCATTTGTTCACTCGTTCATTCCCCACCGTACACCTTGTCAGTTCCCACTATGTCTATGTGCCAGGCAGTGTGCTAGTATTTAGAAGTACAAGTCCAATAAGACATGGTTATTCTATCTTTAAGGAACTTCCAAGTCTTGCAGTCAGGGAGAAAAACCCACCGACAAGCAGAACAGAAATCTAGCCTCAGGATAACACCACCATCCCCGCACACTTCACAATGGTACCTGTTTGTTTATTCTATCTCTTTGTTTTGACTGTCTGTTAGGTACTAGGAACTGTGTTAGGTAGCAGACACATAAATCCTGCCAGCGGTGCTTCAGATGAGATAAACACACAGGACAGAACTTAATAACCTGGTAAGTTCTCCTCAAATGTAAGGATGACTAACTTAATCTAATAAGGCCAAACAAGACCTAGTACATCGTCCTGTACTATCAGCCACCGAGCTACCACATCCACTTTATTCACTCAGACATCCGATGGCTTGTTTATTTATCACTTACTAGGCGTGAGACAGGGTAACTGCACTAAAGATGTTGACAATCTGGTGGGAGGAAAGGAGGGTCAACAGCCAATCTCAGGATACTGTACTGCAGAATTCATAGAGTAAGACGAGGGTCCACAGAAGAGCTGCGAACATGGCGGGCTAGGGAGGGCCTCCAGGGTGAGGGGATGCTTCAATTCCACTGGGAAGTCTGGATAGGCCAGCAACAACTAGCTAGACCAAGAGCTGGGTGAGAGTTGTGTTCATTCATTTGTGTTCATTTATTTGAGTGGGGTAAGGAACTGTGACTTCGGGCGGAGAATGGCACTGATAGAAAAGCTCTAGATGGTTTTCAATCCATCAGCGCTGGACCACAGTGGGGTGGGGTCAGAGCATGCTGTGCTCCAGGCGGCTGGGGAGGCCAGCAGCAGAATCACACCGGGCTTGATGTTCAGAGCCAAGGAGGCTGAGTTCTATCCTGAAAGTCACTGAAGGACTCATCACATTAAGATCTGAAAAATGATTTCAGCAATGGGTGCTAATCACTGAAATATACAACAGAGATTTTGAAACAGGAATGTCAGTCAGAATCAACTTCAACCGGACAGGATTTTCCATCGATAAGGGAGGGTGAAATTCAGACTGAAAAATGATCTGCAGTCTTTCCCAATCAGAAATAGAATCAGGCATAAAATAGATTGTTTTTTTAAAATAAGTATGGATTTTTTCCTTTCTATCCCTACAAAACACTGAATATCAATATAAACAGTAGATAATGTTTGGCAGAAAACAATACACTTTATTTCTTAAATTTATCACATATTCTATAAAACGTCTCATATTTTCATTTAACTTTTGACTCTACAGTTTTATTTTTTCTTCAAATCATTAGTTTTTAAATTCTGGAACCTGTCTCTGTATACAGTGACCAGAGTCTTTAATTTTGAGTTAAACAAGAGAGCTAGACTATCTAAATTGTAGTGCTGTTCACACGATTGTGTGGGTTTTTTTGGGTCTGGGCTGACCGTTCCTAACATTGCCTGTCAGGAATCATCTTGATCACCACTGACAATGCCATTCACTTACTAAACCCTTACACTGTCCAATAACTATGTGAAGAGATGGTTACAAGAGGATGAAAAAGTGAGAGCACCTATTTTTTAAGGCACGGATTGGCTATAAAATCACTAACCAGTGGAAACAGAAGTTTGTAGAGTTCTTTTTGGAACACAGACTAAATGAGGCACTATCTGCCCAAGGGAATGGAGTAGGTCAAGCTTAAAGGCAAAGAGGACACTACACTTGAAAATGGTTGCACTGAATTTGTGCTTCTTAGCAGAACCTACAAGACCCTTCATTACATGTCCCTTTCCTACCCAGCCAGCATCATCTCTTACTTTCTCTAATGATCTAATATACCTGAAGTTTCCTCAATGATCATGTTTTCTTATAATGGCAAATATTTACATACAGCAACCAATGAGTGAACACCTTTATTTGTGCCAGGTATGCTTCTAATCTTCACAGCAACCCTAAGGTAGGTATCACGACTGTCTGGGGAACCTGCAGTTTAGACTCCTGTTTAGAGAGGTTAAGTCACTGACTCAAGGTCACAAAGCGGGTGAAGGGCAGAGCAGAAGTATGGATGCTCCGAGAGGACCTGCCCTGTGTGGTTATCTTCTACTGGTCTTAATATCTCCACGGGCCCCTTCTGCGACCTCTGACCAACCTGCCAGGGTGACACATCTCCCTTCCATGCGCCTAGAAAGCACGTGTATCTCTGTCAGAGCTCTGCAGACGTTGTCTCTGTCCGTTTCCCCAGTAGAGTGTGGCACTTGCAAGGACAACAATGATGTCCTTAATCACTGTCCTCCTGCCATCTGCAACACAGCAGGTGTTCAGCAGATATATCTGAGTAAATACTGATACTGATTTGACTTGGAATACCCGAGACAAGAAGATTCAGAACCTAAACAAGTGAAAGACTCCATGAAGGAATCTGGGGCAGGGGCGGGGAAGAGAGAGAGAAAGGGGCAGTTACCATTCACCATGCTCAGCGTTGTGTGAGATACTCTCTGGGAAACAAGGTAACAAAAATTAAAGGCTCCTTCTCTCAAAGAGCCTTGAATCTAAAGGAGGAGCCACTGTAATATAAAAAATGACACTGTAACAACATAGTTAAGATCAAAGACTCTGGATTAAAGTCAATCGTTCAAATCGGGGCTCTACCAGTTATAAGGTACATGAACAACATAAGCGTGAAATTCACCTCCTGAAGCTTAAATTTCTTCCTTTTTTAAAATGTAGATGACACCTTCTTATGGCTGTGAGGATTCAATAAAATAATTTACAGAAAGTGATAAGCACATGCTTGGCTGTTATGGCAACTTACAACCAATGTAAGTCATATGATACCAATATTAAAATAAGGAAATATAAACCAAGTATGCTCTTTAGAGAGGGCGGAGGGATCACAGCCTGATTTAACTGGTGAGGACATCATGGAAGAGAGGGCATGGGGCTGAGTTCTGAAGGACGGGTATGGTTTCTTCATGCAAAGATACAGGCGACAGCAAGTTGTGTGTTATGGGCTGTCACCTCCATTTGGTTTTGCAGTATTTGAATACAGGGTTCCATGCCTTACCAGTCTTTGTATGACCAGTGCCCCTGTTGTGTCCAGTATGGAGCTCATGTTCCATGGATGCTGGCATATGAGAAAATAAATGAATTCCACGGGGGCGAAAACAAAGGTGAGAAGGAAGCAATTCGGGAACAATGAAATGTGCTCTTAGAGACATGAAAAGACAGGCTTATCTATAGCAGGGTCTTCCCATGGAAACAGAAAAAAATCAGGTCTGGTGGAGCATCAGCCAGATAAGAGAAGATCTCGAAGGCCAAGTAGGAAAGTTCCTGTCTGATAGTGATCTGGACCTTTCTGGATCACAATCCCTTTTTACAGTCTGATAAAGTTATGGATGCTTTGAAAAAATGACAAGAAATATAAAATTGTACAGTATTTCCTATTAACTCTGAAGAGCACCTGAGGATTGACCCTCTACCTCTCCATAATTCTGGATTTATTATTCTGTATGCCAACTCCTTAAAAAATTATTTAATACAGAAAAAAGTTGTGAAAAACTTCAATAACATCACACACTACAGAGATGCGGTGGACATCACATTCCCATTCCGTACAAGAGAAAAACAAACAACAACAAAAATCCAAACAGACAAACATAAAGAAAATACAATAAACTTAGTTTGGTCCACAAAAATGATGAGAATTGTTTTCTTTCTAAAAGTAATTTAATTATTTCAGGCTAATTTTGGCTATTAAGGAAAACCAAGGTCATATATTTTTCATATATATTAAATATGTAAATACAACTTTGACAATTAAACTTTACATGATTGTATCACTTTCAGCTTACAAAACACTCTGACGATATTATCTTAATTCTAACAAGTGCATGGGATAAGCATCATTTTCACTGAACTGATAGAGAAAGTGAGACTTGCCCAAAGTCACAGTTACTGGCAGAGCTCAAATACAAACACTGAAAAAGTAAGACTCTCTGGAAGATCACGGCCTATTAGTAGTAATTTTTTTTTTTGCCTATGCATGCACATAGAAAACTATTTTTTGATGCTTTAGAAAAAAAACCAAGAGGATGTAAAACAGAGACAAAATTCCGAAGCACAGAAAACCATGCTTCCACAAGACTAAGAGAAATACTGTCAAAAATTTCCAGCATATTTGTGTAATTTTTTTTTTTGCCTATGCATGCACATAGAAAACAAAAATTGAGATACTATATATTAAGTTTGGCAAATTGCTCTTTTTACTGAATAATCTGGAAAATTTTTTTCATGCTATTGACTAGACTGCTAGATATTTTCTGAAGAAAGTAATCTGAATACTTAAATACCAGGATGAACCTGAGCCTCCAATCTCTGCCACTTATAATGAAGCTTCCTGGGCCTGACTTGTTTACATTCAGGAAGCTTCTTTTCTGACTT
Organism: Papio anubis; assembly: GCF_008728515.1. Lineage (NCBI taxonomy): Eukaryota > Metazoa > Chordata > Mammalia > Primates > Cercopithecidae > Papio > Papio anubis. Next base: position 130,929,867 of record NC_044983.1, on the reverse strand, counting down.
TTGGAGTTAATCTGACATAATCACTGGTGTTGTACTAGGAAATCAGCAGGGGAAATTTTCCATGTGACTTCAGATAAGCGTGAAATTGTCTTCATCTTCCACACAGTTCAGGATAATTGGAACAAAAAGGCAAACTTACCTTTTTTTGCTTCAGGTGTTCAACCAGTTCCTGTGACATTCCAAGATGGCTGACATTTCCTAACAAAAGAAAAGACCTTTTTACTCAAAATAAAGAGAAAAAAATCCCCCAAGAAATAAAAATTAAACATTTTACATAATCTACAATTAAAAAAGCTTAATGATTAAAGAATAACTTTATTAAATATTTGTCAGTTTTAAGAAGTGCCCTCAATTACTAACCAAATAATGTATTACAAATAACTAGTTATGAGGTTTTACAGTTGTTTAATAGGGAGTAATTGGCCCCAATTAAACTGACTAAACTAAGGCTTTTTAGATTACTAAAACAAATTAAACTTTTTAAAATGAGAATTTAGGTGATCTTAAAACTTTTCTAAAATGGATAATGAAACTTGCTAAGTTGTAATCTCCCTGGTTTTATTAGTTATATTAAGATAAATTAAGTGAGATTAAAAATCTTATTTGATTTATTTACCTTTGAAAATGAAGACCGTTTAAGGGTTACACATCCTCAGCCTTGGCGAGTGCGACCTCAATTAGTCAAGCCAGAAAGTCTTTAAAAGCTTTGTGCTTAGTGCTTCCAGCATGGAGCGAGGTGTTCATTAAGGTACCAAAATTCTCATAAAAAATCCAAAGTTGCACTAGTGAAAAAACGCTCAACAAGATGAAAACTGATCACATCTTTTTCAGAAAATCCAGTAGTTATTTTAAAACCAGTTTTTAAACAAGATTTGGTTTTGCGTAGTTTAACGTGCCACTCAAGCAGCTCGATACCATTTGGACTCTTTAAACAGCATTTAAGTCTATGGTGAGTATATAATGGTACATTTAATTTTATACCATTTTTAAAATAAGTTGTACAATGTTTAGTGTGACCCTTTTATGACAAGCATTGTTAAATGAATTCTTTCCCTGTTTACAACTATTTATGAAGGCCTTTTTAAATAAAAAAAACCCATGAAATTGTTAGCTCACACACACAAAATTTCTTTCAAAAGTTTATTTAGTATCAAGCAAGAGGAGACTTTGCTTAACACTACAGAACATTTCAAGACTTGAGTTACAAAAGAATACCACATTATTAGCACTTGTAATTGGCTTCCCTTTTTACGCATGTTGGCAAGAGAAAAAAAAAACTAGCATATGGCTGAAAGATCAAATAACTAAATTCTATGGAAACCTTTAAAATGAAAGGTGAGGCTTATGTTAAAAGAATAGATTAACATATTTAGTAAACCTATTTTTTGTTTAACACTAGTTAATCAAAGTTATTTTTTTTCCTTTTGATGACCTATTTTTTCATATACAGACTGGAAATAACAAAATTTTACATGTCTTTTTTTTTTTTTTTTTTTCTGCCCAGGTTGATGTTTCAACAAAGTAGTTTTAAGTTCCATCCATTCAGATTTTAAGCATTTTGATTTATTTAAAAAGGGATTGTTCATAGAAAAAAATTACTTTGAACAGTATACAGGACTGGTGGAGATTGGCTATTTCACAACATCAGACAGTACAATCAGTATCTGCCATATGGCTGGTCTCTGTAGACGCCCTTTGCTGTCCTCGCTGAAGGTGCCTTGTGTCTTGAGTTAGTCCACTCTTCTTGTCCTACAATCAGTAAGATGAACCACAATTAGATTGCTGCCACGAATCCCACAGGCTTCATTTTTCAGACTCTAACTTAGCCCTGAACCAAAGGTACATGTCATATTGAAAATATATACCCCTGGTGTACTGAAAAGAAAAACAAACAAGGAATTTACTTAAATAAATTACAAACACAAGGAAAAATAATCATCTCACTTGCAAAATTTGTCAGCATGAGAAGAAAAACGGTTCTTGTATCTGAAATGGCAACCAACTTTGCAAGGACTTTCCTTTCGGTTACTGATTTAATAACAGTTTACAAGTTCAAGTAGCAAAGAGAATTGCCTTTTGCTAAACATCTGGACATTTATGAGTGAAAAAGAGAACAGGAAAAGGATCACTTAGATGTTTTCGAACAGTAAAAACAAAGAAAAAACATAGATGAACATCTGTGAAGACAAAGGAGAAGAAAACTGGAGAGCAAAATGGGAAGGGGCAGACTGAGAAAGGGAAACATGATCTCACTTTTCATAGGCGCTTTCACCGAAAGACTGAAGGAAAGTTGCATTGGGTTGAACTTCACTTCTCAATAACACTTTACGAATATGAAATAAATTTAACGACATAATGTGAGATTTCATTCATCATAATGCTAAATCCGTACTGGACAATGGTATTAATAACCAAGGACATTCTATCACCTTTATCTCCTGAAATTAAACACCTGTTCAGCCTGAAGATTACTTTTAATGAGTTATCTATAAGTCTTTGACATCAAACAGTTAACATCCCTGCTGCAACATACAGCAATTTAAAAGCCATGTGTCCACAGAGACCAATTTAAAAAGCTGTGAAGGAAAAATGCTTAAAATGACCTCTTCTTTTGATACAAAACATGTAATCAATGTCATTCCCTCAAGCTAACTTGCATCAATTTAAGTAGCTGCATTCAGCAAACCAACATATTTCTCTTAAGTGTTTGTTATGGATAACCAAAAAAAAACCAACAACAACAACAAAAAACAAATCCAAGGTGCAATCATCACCACTTCGGGCAGGTGATACAACAAAATGCACTTCAAAAGGTTTAACACCGGAAAATGGATTTTCAGTTCTGTTAAGAGAAATGTCCTAACATCCTTTAACCACAATCCTGATACACTTGCACCAGGTACCAGGGATTCATCAGAGCTTTGCAACTGATTGAAGCTTCACGTTCTCTGATCTCCTTGCCCTGCGGCAAAGGCTCTTCTTACTACTGCTATGTTGCTGCCGCCAATTCTTTTAATTAAACCTGTCATCCTTCTGCATAGTGAGACTTTGGACATGAAGTCCCCGGCATCTCTACCAGCTCCACTGAATTAAGAGGGGTTTAGCTGCCGTCCTGTGAAGCTTACAGACCCTGTATCTCCTCCTTGGTTCAGTGCTTTTGTAACCTTTATGAAATGACTCCCAGTGTAATCTTTTTCAGAGGGTTTGAGATTGGAAATGAATTAAAATATAAAGATGAAGGTGGGAGAATCACTTCAGAGCTGTAGTCTCAATTGCTTCATTTCCCTTCGCTGTCAAGAAACAAAGACACTTCACAAAGACCCAGCTATCAAGTGTCTGCAGTTTGAAAAACTACTCTGTGAGAAAATCAGCACACGACAATCAACCCAAACATAAAATTGAAGTTCAGAATCTGGATTCATGCAATCTTTGGCAAGTCTTTAGTCCTCTTTAAATATTTAAATAATAAAGGGGCCTCTAAAAATAGCTAGATATGCACAAACGAATTGACAGGAAGCTGCTGTTTCAGAGTCCAAATGTCCTTATAAATCTCTCTTCCCATTAAGATCTTTAAGGTCTTTCTATGGCCATCTCTCCTCCCTCTCTTCACATGCTCTGGCCAGTCACTCACCATAGGAATCGTAAGTCTCCTCACTGAGTCCATGTCCGTAATCATAGTAATCAGCACCACTGTAGTGAACAAAACAAAACAAAGGACAAAATCATCTGGCTGTGAGTTTCAACAGTATTCAATAAAGTACTGTAAAACTTAAAGACAACTAATGAAGGGCAGGACTGAACATTCAAAGGAAGTCCCACCGAGATCACAAAGTTCTAAAGCGGAAGTGTTAACTTTAGGATTATCAAAGGCCCCTTGTCTAGCTCCCTAATTTTAATACATAATAAATATGTTTTGACATTTTAACCACAACAATTGGCCACCCAACACACGGTAAGTGCTTAAAAGTACACAAGGGAATACAAAGACAGGACCTGACCTGGGAAGACTGGGAGTCTGCAGAGAGGGAGGATGTGTTTGGACAATTCTAGCCCAGTGTGCCAAGAGCTAGGGCTGGGCCTGTGCAAGGCACCGTGGGAGTGGGGGAGGAGGTAAACACTTCCTTTCCAATAGATGGGATGTTTACAGAAGGCAAAGACTTTATTGCTTCTTACACCCTCATCTACCAGAGAACTTGGTGCTGCATGAATTGTGGGTGCTGTACCTTTTAACACATTAAAAACAAATGCCCAGATGAAATGTTTTCTTTCATCGGCACTGCTGCATCACCATCCAGAAACTGCCAGGAAAAGGAAAGGTGGCTCAGCAGCCATGGCCACATGGGACAGGAGAGCAGAGAAATGGATCTCTGCAACCTTGTCACAAGTCTGGTTACACGAAGCCAAGGATCTTTCCAAAGTACAGGCAAATTCATGTTCCAATGTACAACATCCTTGAGAGAGCACGAGCAAGGGGCCATCACTGACAGCAAGAGAGAAGAGTTACCACTGCCATTTTGCAGATGATGCAAAACAGCCTACAGATATACAATATACTTGAACTAGGAATAATTTTTTACAGGAACAGACTTGTGAAAAGTCTAGATTACTAAGCCATAACCATTCTGTGTATCTGAGAAAGAGTTTCCACGGACCCTCTCAGGCTTTCCTCTTTCCCACTTGACTTAATTTTGTAGGGAAACAACCATCCTGAATTTGTTATCTTAGACTGTCATGAAAAGAAACATCCCCATTCTCCCAATTTCATACAATAAAGAGGTTTCTAATCAAAATGGAAAACGATCCAGCGCAGCTGTTTAACACCTCAGGAAGTCACAGTCTGAGGAGCACAGATGCATGCTGTGAATGCCGACTGAACACCAGTCGCTGCGATCCCACATCACCCCCAGCCTCAGAGAGTAAAACTGCCATACCCATTTGACAGATAAGGACACCGCAGACCAGAAGAGCTAAGAAGTCAGCCTAAATTGCATGGAGAATGGTATAGCTGAATCTCTTTGCCTACAGAGGCCAGACTTGTGGTCACACCCACACGGACTTTTTCCCAACGTCTTCCTTCTCAGGAAAATGACACCAGAGACTAATCATCACATTCAATGACTACAGCGCAGCATGGCCATTCCTATGAGAAAAGTGTAAGCAATGGAGCTATGTTCCTTTTTATCTCAAAATATGAGCATAAGTTTTTACATTTGCTACTCCTTCTGCCCTTAGAAGGCCCTTCTCTCCTCTCCTCCAGGCTACTTCCAACTCAAGCCCTTAACCTAAATGCCACTTCCAAAGAGAACCCTGCTAGTCTCCCTGAGTGAGGTTGGTTTCCCACGACAGCATGTCCTGGTTCTCACCCTTCTGGCCTGGAGGAGACCCTCACATTACATATGTTAAGTGGGTATATGGAGAAAGGGCACCTCCATCACTCCAGTGTGTCACGAATGGCTTCTTGGAGCATGCAGTGCTTGCACCGTGTTCTGAAGGAACAGGAGGGTGAAGGTGAAGACAGGTGGAGAAGGAATGGACAGAGGCAATGACAGCAAAGGTCTTCCAGGCAGAAGAAACAGTATATGCAAAGCAGAGGCAGGAAACAGGTTGAAAAATGTAGGTGTCTACAAGCAGTTCAAACAAGTATAGTAAGTATTGATGAAAAATGCCTGCGCCGGGCTGGGTGCGGTGGCTCACGCCTGTAATCCTAGCACTTTGGCAGGCTGAAGTCAGAAGATAGAGACCATCCTGGCCAACATGGTGAAACCCCGTCTCTACTAAATATATATATATATATATTATATAATCTCTCTCTCTCTCTCTCTATATATATATATATAAAAATTAGCTGGACATGGTGGCACCTGTAGTCCCAGCTACTCAGGATGCTGAGGCAGGGGAATCGCTTGAACCCAGGAGGCGGAGGTTGCAGTGAGCTGAGATCATGCCACTGCACTCCAGCCTGGCGACAGAACGAAACTCCATCACAGAAAAATAAATAAATAAATAAAAGACAAATGCCTGGACCAGAATATTCCTTAGGATAAAATACTTCTTCTACACGTAGAACATAGGCCCCACTTTGTTATCCTAGCTTAATCATACCCTTACAAGTTAATTAAATGCAGTGTAACATGGTGGTTGATTTGAGCTCTCTGTATAAAATAAGTTATCTGAAATGTGCTGTGTTAAGCTCCGCTGGCTTAACACATTACAGAATAGTCCCTACTATAGCTGACCTAATATACCAACTAGCAATGTGCAATTTTTCCACAGAGGTACATGTAGCTATAGAGTTTTAAAACATGGTCTTCAAATTGAGGGCTGGCATTCCTAAAACAATTTAGAAGGAAAAGGAGTGTGAGAGGAATGCAGCTATTGCGAGCCACACCACCGCCCAACTGACAACTTCTCACGCGCACAAGCTCACCTAATCTAAAAAAACTCTATGCTTTTACAGACGAGGCAGCTGAGGCCCAAGCTGAGCCATCTGCCCAGGGTCACATAACTTGTAAGTGGCAGCACCTACACTCAAAGCTCCGAACACCACCACTGCCATGTGCTGAACACAAATGCTACAGGTGGCTTTTGCTCACCACGGGTGGCCACCTTATCGGATTGGTTCCCACTTTGGCTTGGCCTTTTGCTCTTCCAGAATTTCTCTTGTTTGCCCTCCCTCGGGCTTTAATGATCCTTCCTCGTGCTCAGAAACAGAAGCCGGGCCCACATGAAACATGCTGCCACATGATCATAGTGATCTGGGACTGCCTTAGTCTCTCTCTGGTTTCCTTTCTGTAGTCCCAATTTTCCCTCACAGAATAATACACAGTTATGGTGAGAAGAGGAGGACTAACTGAAAAAAGAACAGATCAATTTTTATATTCAAAAAGATAATAAACCAGCAGAAACTAACAACAAAAGAAAAAAACACTGCTTTCCTGCTTAACTTATGATAGCTTTAAATATGAGAATGCTATTAAAGTATTAGCAGAATATTTCTCTTGTCTTGAGAACTGAAATTGAGACTCAATTAAAGCTGTTGACAAAAATGTCTGTCAGCTGTCAGTCCAGGCCTGGGCCTCCACCCGCGGTGCCACCCTGGGAGGGCGGCTTCCATGTGGGGGTCTTCCTGTGCATCTGCCAAATCAGGGGCTGGTCTAGACGCTGCTCAGGTCTCCTGGCAGCTCTGACATCCTCCATGGCTCTTTCACAGCATCTCGCCCCACCGTAGTCAACATAATTTCTCATTTTGTTGAAAATAAATTGGCAAATGCTTCTTGGAAACTCAGCACTAAATTAAATGAACCTCAGTCTTTTTTCCAAGGGTCAGAAGTTAGATCGTAATGGCTCCTTAGACAAATACAACCTTGATGTTCTTGAGAATTTTATCTCTGTTGCACAGATAAATGAGTAACCTCACCATAACACAGAAAGGGATTTCCTTGACTGAGACAGTTTCCAATTGTTTAACTTGGAACTGTAAATGACAGGTCCTGCGACTAATAAAGAGAAGGGTTAACAACTCCTTTCTGACCAAACTAAACCTCCTTTATTAAATGAAGTGAGCAGTAATGAACATAACCATAGACTGGAAATTTACTGTGAAGTGCTATAACATAGTTCAGCATAATAAAAATGAGGGTAGAGAATGTTTTTCAGTGCACGGAAGGTAAAAGGTAGCATGATTAGGTCCAGCAATGGTTTGGTGATAAGACAATCTTAGTTTTGACAAGTGAAAACTTTAAAACTGACATTTGCTATCATTTCACCCAGTTTCTGATTATTTATTGCAAGACTGTCATCAAGCCGAGGAGCTGGGAGCAGCTGGGTCCCATTCTCATACCTGTCAGTTCCGTATGAATTGCTTTCGCAGCATTTCATTTCGTCTACCTCAAATGTCTATTAACCAAAGACGTATCCTATTTCCCAAGGATAAACTAAAAACCCAACATATGGCAAAGGAGAAAAACACTAAAAATCTCTTCATTTATGGATACAACTTTTAACATTGATAACAGGCAAGAAAACACATTAGGCCAAATATGAGAATGGGCAAGAAACACATTAGGCCATCACTAGCAAAAATCCCTTATATAGTCTCGATCTCTTCTTTGAAAGTTTCTTGCTCAATGAAAACTTGATTTACCTCTAATGACAATTCTTCCCCAGCAACCCTCTCCACTTTTTTCTTTAACTCCCACAGTGGAGATGTCACTGGGTGATGTGGTTTGATGTTTGTGCCCCTGCAAATCTCATGTGGAAATGTAATCCCCCGTGTTGGAGGGTGTTGGAGGTGGGGCTTGGTGGGAGGTGACTGGATCATGGGGGCAGACCCCTCATGAATGGTTTAGCACCATCCCCTTGGTGGTAAGTGAGTTCTTGCTCAGTTCACAAGATGTGGTTGTTGAAAAGCCTGTGGCGCCACCCCCTTCTTTCTCTGCTCCCACTCTCACTTGGCCTTCTGCCATGAGTAACAGCTCCCTGAGGCCCTGTACTGCCTGCAGAACTGTAAGCCAATTAAACCTCTTTTCATTACAAATTACCCAGCCTCAGGCACTTCTTCACAGCAACTGCAAAAATGGCTGAATACAATGGGCCTAGAGGAAAGGAGAGTATTTTTCCTTTTTTTGGCTAACCCCTCCCGCCCCTAAGGTACAGACACCTCTGCCATTTCCAGACCATCCTGCTTCACTCCTCTGAACAAACACCCAGCTTTCAATCTCTAAACAGCATCACTGTCCTGAGTCCTGGTGATGTCAGCATATGGGAAGATGATCCTTCAAACATGAAGGCCTCTCAACTTTCTGGCTCCTCTTGTCCACTGACCCGGCCTCCTTTAGCCATCCCCTCCACGTTGCACTCTAGGATCTTGCCATTAGCAATCACTTCAGTCTTCAACTTCATATATCCCACTCTCTATGATTTCCTCTCTTTCAGTTTCTAGGATTATACCAGTTAGCCTTTCAACTTCATTGCAATCATCACCATTTTTCCTCTTAAACTTTTTATCCCTTATCAAGTTAACCATTGAACTTCAAGTTGCTAAATTCAATGGTCAGTGCTCATCCACACGTTATGTGACCGATCGGTAACTATCTGACACAGCCGATCACTACACCTCTTCCTTGATAAACTTTCTTCAGTTTGCTCCCAGGATGTTATACTTCCTGGTTTGCTTCCTACCTCACTAGCTGCTGCTGCTTCTTTTTTTTTCTTCGAGACGGAGTCTCGCTCTCTCACTCTGTTCCAGGCTGGAGTGCAGTGGCGCGCTCTTGGCTCACTGCAACCTCTGCCTCCCGGGTTCAAGCGATTCTCCTGCCTCAGCCGTCCAAGTAGCTGGGACTACAGGCGCGTGCCACCATGCCCAGCTAATTTTTGTATTTTTAGTAGAGACAGGGGTTTCACCATGTTGGCCAGGATGGTCTTGATCTCCTGACCTCGTGATGTGCCTGCCTGGGCCTCCCAAAGTGCTGGGATTACAGGCGTGAGCCACGGCACCCGGCAAGCCATCTACTAACTTCTAAATTCCCAACTCTATAACTGAACGCTATGTCTTCCTATCCATCTAAGATTTAGTCACTTATTTTATAATCATCTTCTATTCTGTGAGCTGTTTACTCAAGGTGTTAGTTTTCCAGTTTGTTAAATATGACGTTTCTTAAATGCTTTGTAAATTTTAGATATGTGTTAGTTTTTGCTTTTGAGGTTCTCAGTTTGCTTGTCTGTAAAAGCTACCCCTTATTTAAAATAGGCTTCTTCTGGTGGCTATGGAGAAGGACACAATATACTATTGGGTGGGATGTGCCAGTAACGTATGCTTTGTCTCTGGGGGCTCCTGGGTCCTCCAGAGGGTGGGACTACCCGAGGTTTGGCCTCACATTGTTACAGCTTTACTCGGGGATCCAACACCATTACCCTGCACTCAGAACCAATGAGTTGGAGGCAGAGCAGACCAGCCTTGCTGTTTCACAGGCAGCTCTTCAATCAGTTATGAGAAAACTCTGAGCCTCTTTCTATCCTTTATAGCCATTGGTGTGGTTTGGTTAAATCTTCCCTAAGCCACTCTACCATTCCAGCACCCTTCTCTCGAATGGGGTTTCGTCCGATTGTGTTTTTTTCAGAGGTTTGGTTTCATCTACTTCCTCTTTCTCAGGAATCTTTCAAAACTTGTTTCTGTCACTTCATGGGATTTTAAAAAGGAGGGGTGGGTGGATCAGGTATAGGCACTTAGTCCATCTTCTTGATTCAATCTACTGTTTTTTAAAAGTCCTTTTTAGTTTACAATGCACTTAGATAATCTTTTAATTCTCAAAACATATTATTTGAGGTAGACATATTATTTAATTTTACAGGAAAGAAAACTGAGACAGAAGACAGGAATGACACCTCATTCATATTTGTTCTGGACAGTGCTAACACCTAGCACGTAGCAACATTCCAAAAGAGATCCATGAATGACTCATACAAACACTGGGACTGCAAACTTTGTCCATGTCTCAATGACTCATCTGTAATAATAATATTTTGTTGTCATGTCTGTGACAATCTGGGGGGAGTGGGCGAAGGGGTAGTAAATTCCTTCGGAAGTCACATTACTAAGTTCTGCACTATTTAAATTTAATGCAAAAAGTTTTCTTGATTATTTTGCCCCATTCCTTTAAGGAAAATTGTATCTGTAATTGTTATGATAAAATTTAAGACTTTAGCTAACACCTACTAAATGCTTATTATGAGATAGGAAAAATAGAAAGAGTCATGCATAATCCAGGTAATTGCTCTAGACTGACCTAGTTTAGTATTTCCTTTCTATTTAGAAGGAGACTTTAATTCTTCTACTAACCATTAGGAATTTTTATAAATAAAGCAAAATAAATGAAAAGTAATATTTAAAATAAAATTCGGGACTACTCTTGTTTTCACATTATCATACATAACTGAAGATTTTAAATTCTTTTAAGATAAATGACTAAAAAATTTCCAGTCTGCTTTCAATAAGAGCCTTATTTATCCAATAGTTCTTTTATAACATTTAACAATATTTCCCCAGGAAGGTATTGAATAATATGTTCCAGAATTAGGTTGTGCAAGTTGGGTGAAAAAAGGAGTTACAGCCAAAGTCCAGTCACCTGACTACAACTTTGCTGAATTTTGGCTTTTCCTTGGTCTTTGTTCCCTAGTGCTCCCACTGGGGCAATGCCACTGCTATGGCTACTGTCATTTAATCTGGGAAAAGAGACAGCAGTAACTTCATTCTCGTCTTGTTTTCTTCAATGTGTTCAGAGTAAATACATTACTGTTAGCCTGTCCCTCTTACCCTGAGAATTCTGAGGCCAGACGGGGCCAGTTCTGATGAGTGAGGCAAAAGCTCAGCCCATCTGTGGGGGCGTCCCTGGCATGCACAGACTGCTGTCCATGGGACTAGAGGCAATGATGCTATTTCTGCCCTCAAGGGGCTTACAATGTGAGGACAGTCCCTTGATGGGAAGGCTGCATGAGGTGTCAAATGTTTCAGACAGTTTGCTTTATTCTTCTCTTGCTGCTGGATCCATCATAAGTCCACCTCTCCCACAGCATTACTGCATCTTACTTTTCAAAACAGCCTAGGGGAGTGGTTTCTACAGTGTGACCTATGAACTCTTTCAGGGTTTCATCAAGTCAAAATGTTTTCAGAATAACACTAAGATGTTACTTGTCTTTTTCACTGTACCGAACTTTTACGTGATGGGTAAAATTGTTGGTGATTGACCAAAAGTCAAGGCAGTGGCACCAAGCTGCATGATAATTCTTTTTCTTTAAGGCATTTTCACTTAAGAATGTCCTTGATGAAGTAAACCTTTACTAATTTTATTAAATCTCAACTATTAAAGACACATCTTAACTTCTGTATGATGATGGGAAAAGTGCTCTTGAAAGCAATTCTGGGGCACACTGAAGTATAAGGGTGATCTCAAGGAAAAGCACCTGAGGCCATTCCTTACATTGTGAGGTCAACTAGCTGCCTTTTCCATAAACATCATTGTTACCTGAAATAACTCACAGCAATGAACTAGGCTTACTCAGACTTGGGTATTTGGTTCACATTTTCAACTGTCACCTTAAGGAAAACAACCGACAGTTTTGGTTACCAATGACAGAATTTGAGCTTTCCAGTAGAAACTGCAATTTTGGAAAACCAGTATTTGCTACTGTAAACTGATGGCAAAGTCAATACTTATCTCTGTGAGATCAGTGGTGATAATATGACTGTTTTGATATTGCCTAATGAAATGTATCACAGCACTGTGAAGATACGCATAACTTAGCGAAGTGACATTTTTCAAATGATCCATGCATGATGCCAAAAAACCCATCAAGTGTATGGAGACCAAGATATTTTAATGTAACAGAGTATGAAAAGATTACTGGTATGGTTTTACAGTCTACATTACAACTATTCTTTAAGAAACTACTGCTGGGCTGGGCACGGTGGCTCACGCCTGTAATCCCAGCATTTTGGGAGACTGAGGCAGGTGGATCACCTGAGGTTGGGAGTTGGAGACCAGTCTGGCTAACGTGGTGAAGCCCCATCTCTACTAAAAATACAAAATTAGCCAGGCATGGTGGTGCATGCCTGTAATCCCAGCTACTCAGGAGGCTGAGGCAAGAGAATCACTTGAACCCGGGAGGCAGAGGTTGCAGTGAGCCGAGGTCATGCCATTGCACTCCAGCCTAGGCAATGAGCGAGACTCCGTCTCAAAAACACACAAACAAGCAAACAAACAAACAAACAAACACTACTACCTGCCAAGTTTTGATGTACTATCAAAGAAGAATAGCGACTATTATTTGAAAAGGCTACTTTCCCCTTTCCAGCTACATATCTGTTGTTCCAACTACTTCAATCACAACAACATACCACATCAGAAGGAATGCAGAAGCATAAATGAGAAGCCACAATTTTTTCCATTTTTTTAAGGAAATAGAGATATTTCATAAAAACAGATTATATTTACGAGCAATGGGCTGTCACATTTAATGACTGATAAATATTTTTAAATGTTTCTGTTTTAATTTCTAATGTAATAAATATTAATATATATAAACCACATACACTAAAGCATGTTGTGGCTCTCAGTAATTTTTTTCCCCACACCACACCAATGTACTTCACTAGTTTTTAAGAGCATGAAGTATACAGGGATGGTGAGATCAAAAACTTTCAGAACCACTGGCCTAGGACACATGGCTTTAGTAAATTTTAGGAGGCCGGCAGAGTGAGCATTACGCTTGCCTGAAGAATGATTCTTTTATCTGGAAAACTGTCTCCTTGTCCAGCAGTAATGAAGGAAGAAGTATTCACTAACTAGTTAGCCAGAGGACAAAGCCCAATGTCACAAATGCTTAGTCTCAGATCTCACATAATACCATGACTACAAAGCTCTGTCTTCTGGGGTAGACAGCAAAAAGTCAGAGGAACTAGGATGTCACATCAGCAATGCAAATATAGAGATCACCCTCAAATCCTTACAAACAGTTTTAACATGGGAATAGCTTCAGTTCCCTAACTAGCATGTTTTATCTACTAGTGCCAAGCATGTAAGAGAAACAAACAAGTTTCAAATAAATAATGTTCTTTAGGAATTAAAAATCACATTCACTTACCAATAATTGGAATATTTAAATAATTTTCCATTGAAAATGCCAAACCAAATTTATAGTTTAATCAGATAATCCCTCTCTAAGAGAAAGGCTCAGCAATCCTATCAGCTTACAAAAATTGAAGGTCTGGCTTTCTAAATTATAGAGCTTTCAGAGTTGATACTGTGAACCTGACTGTTAGACATTTCACTGCTCAGGAGAACATCCATCACAGTGCTGACAGGGGAGGGAAAACAAGGGCAAACTTAAAAAATAATTTCACCACATTTCTCAAGCTATAAAATGTGATTTGGGAAAAACAGTGGGAAGTAGGACTTAAAATAATTTGAGGAATCATTCCTGCTCCCCATTTAATTAAAAGTTAACAAAAAACCCCAGTTTACAATAGAGTCCTATTTTAAGAAATGGGTTGATATCAAGTGTATACACATGTAACTGAGTCAGCAACTGACAGGGGTTGAGGGGAGGGAGGAATGACTGGGCAGAGCACAGAGGATGTCCAGGGCAGTGAAAGTACTCTGTGTGAAACTCTAATGGTGGACACATGACATTATACATTTGTGTTAACCCAGAGAATCTACAACACCAACAGTGAACCCTAATGTCAACTAAGGACTTTGGGTGATGATCATGTGTCAATGTAGGTTCACTGATTGTAACAAACATACCACTTTGGTGGTAGATGTGGATAATAGGGAGGCTGTGCAAGTGTAGAGGCAGGGTGTCTATGGGAAATCTTGCCTTCCTCTCAATTTTGCTGTGAATCTAGGACTGTGGTAAAAATAAAATCTTTAAAAAAATCACAACTGAAAATTTATCCCCCAGGGACAAAACAGAATTTTAAAATGATAGCTGAGAAAACAGATCCTTTCCTCTTATAAATTAGTAATTTAAAAAACAATGAAACTGGTTTTATTTAAATATTTAATAGTACTTCGTAAAACAGAGGATCTATTTTGTAAAACAGAGACTATTAAAATCTGAACTTTATTGTGGCATTAAAATGAGCTGATATTTCTATACATTCTACAAGGAAAGTGGACTCACCTGACTTATTAAGTCTTGCCATTGCTCTAGAAGAAAGTTATCCATTTTACCCTTGCATTTGTAGGCAAACTGGGGTGCACAGCAGTACAGCCTTGTTGTTAAGTATCTCTGTACCACCCAGTGGGAGGTGAGGGCATGAACACCTCACCGTGCAGGAGAGACAGCAACTGCTCCAGTGAGACCAGGCCGAGTCCTGGTTCTGCCACTTACCAACTTCGGCAGTAGCCACGCATGAAATCAAACAATACGAGACAATCATATCATGCATGCATTGATTCATTCATGCATGGATTCAAGTTATTTAAAACATTTAAGAAACAACACAAATGCATTACTTTCATGGAGCTGTCTTTAGTGGGAAAGACAGACAACAAACCATTTATATATATGTATAAATAATATGTCGCATGATCATATGTGCTACTTAGAGTAAGAAGAGCAGCTAAAAGATTGGAAGAACTGAACTAAGACTGTTATTTTATGGTGTAGTCAGAGAACTCTCTCTAATAAGGTATCCTCTGAGCTGAGATTTGAAGGAATTGGAGGAGATATGCAGATATTATCTGGGGGCACAGTACTGTGGGCAGAGGGACTATTAAATGTCAAAGTCCTTCAGGGGATATATTCTTGGTACAGCTGAGGGCTAGAAAGGAAGGCAGTGCACATGGAGCAGAGAGGACAAGGGAGAGACAGGGCCACAGAATCAGTAAGAAGGCAGGTGGACCATGTAGGGTCATGCAGGTCACTGAGAGGCTTTCATTTCTTATGTGTGTGTGTTTAAAATCCTGGTTGAGTGAAATGGGAAATTTTTCTTGGTTCCAAGAAAAAACCAGAATTGTTATTTACAGAGAAAGGGAAGAGGATAGCAGCAACAGCTTTCAGGGCATGGAGAGATCAGGAGTTTGATTTGGGACACATTAGGTTTGAGAGACCCCCCTCTGGAGAGGAGGCTGCTGGAAAGAGAATCCAGGGATCAGAAGACAGGTCTGACTTGCAGACATAAATCTGGGAGTCATCATCATTGCTCTTGGTGGTTAAAACCATGAGACAGTGAGACCACTGAGAAGAGAGCGAATGGAGAAGAGGTCAAAGGAGTGAGTGCCCTTGACTCCAGAATGCAGACGGCAAGAACAGGAGGGTCTAGCAAGAGATGGAGAATACCCAGCCAGAGAGAGAGGAGCCCAGAGGCTCCGAGATGGTGAGGGCCTAAGACTCTTTAGAAGGAAGGACGGATCCCTCATCAAGTGTGGCAAAGGTGCTCAGAGGAGGTCACTGAGGATCTGAACAGAGTTGTTTCAGTAGCAGGGTGGGGACCAAAAGATCAAGTTCAAGAGAAAGTGAAAGAAGATCAAGCGAAGACAGCGAGTTGAGACAACTCTTTCACACTTTGGCACTGGGTTTTGTAGAGAAGTGTGTGCGCATGTGTATACATAAACAATCAAGCACCGCATAATGATGTTTCAGTCAATGCCAGACCATATATACCAGGGCAGTCCCTTCAGATTATAATGGAGCTGAAATATTTCTATCGCTGTAGCGTGGTAGCATCATAATGCAATGCATTACTTGTGTTGGTGACAGTGGTGTAAACAAATCTATTGTGCTGCCAGTCATATAAAAGTCTAGCACATACAATTATGTACGGTGCATCATACTTGAAAATAAAATTAAAGGACTATGCCAGTGGTTTTCTATTTACCATATTACACTTTTTATCATTACTTTAGAGTATATTCCTTCTACTTATTAAAAAGAAAAAAATATAACTTCTGGTTACCTCCTGAAGGACCTGCCTGAGGCTGTTTTAGTTATCTCTACTTGATCTGTAAAACAGCCTCGGGCAGGTCCTTCAGGAGGTAACCAGCAGAAGGTACTCTTATCCCAGGAGATGACAGCTTCATGAATGTTACTGTCCCTAAAGATCTTCCAGAGGCACAAGATGTGGAGGTGGAAGATAAGGACGTAGATGATCCTGACACTGTGTAGTGTGTGTCTGTCTTAGTTTTTAACAAAAACGTTTAAAAAGTTAAAAAAAAATTAGTTTAAAAACAGAAAAAGCTTATGAAATAAGGATACATTTTTGCACAGTTGTACAATATGTTTGTGTTTTAAGCTAAGTGTTATGAAAGAGTTAAAAAGTTAAAAAATTAAAGTTTATAAAGTAAAAAAGTTATAGTAAGCTGTTAATTTATTATTGAAGAAAAATACTTTTTTTTTTGAGATGGAGTCTCGCTCTGTTGCCCAGGCTGGAGTGCAGTGTCGTGATCTTGGCTCACCGCAACCTCCACCTCCCCAGTTCAAGCAATTCCCCTACCTCAGCCTCCTGAATAGCTGAGATTACAGGTACATGCCACCACACTCGGCTAATTTTTTTGTATTTTTAGTAGAGATGGGGTTTCACCATGTTGGCCAGACTGGTCTTGAACTACTGACCTCAGGCAATCCGCCCGCCTTGGCCTCCCAAAGTGCTGGGATTACAGGCGTGAGCCACTGCACCCGGCCGAAAAACACTTAATACATGCAGCGTAGCCTATGCATACAATGTCTATGAAGTCTACAATAGTGCACAGCAATGTCCCAGGCCTTCACAGTCACTCACCACCCACTCACTGACTCACCTACGGCAACTTCCAGTCCTTCAAGCTCCATTCATGGTAAGTGCCTTACACAGGTGTACCATCTTTTTTTATACCGTATTTTTACTGTATCTTTTCTATGTTTAGATAGGTTTAGATACACAAATACTGACCACCATTGCCACTGTCCACAGTATTCCGTGCAATGACATGCTGTCGAGGTCTGTAGCCTAGAAGCAAGAGGCTGCATCATTCAGCCTAGGTGTGCATTAGGCTATCCCATCTGGGTAGTAAGTCACTCTTCGATGTTCCCCCAATGATGAAATTACCCAAGGATGCATTTATCAGAATGTATCCCTATTGTTAAGCAACACATCTGTATACATACATACATATATTAAACTTTATAACACATTGCAGATACATATTACCCCATTTCACGAAACAGAAAAAAAAAAGCAGGTTTGGTAAATTAAGAAACTTACTTAAAATCACACAGCTGGTAAGTGGTGAAGCCAGGATTAGAACAAAGGTCTGTGTAAATACAACAATGCTCTTCTTAATTTCTCTGACACCAAGGTTTTATGTTATCAAAATCAGCAATATTACACTACCCAGATACTCCCCAGGGAGTCAGTCTGCTGAAACCCAGACCACAGGAATTCCAGACCCAAGGGCTCCTTCCTCAGGAAAGCACAGGCACTGATGCTCCATCAAGCTCAGGTGGGACTCCATAGGCAATTACTTGTTCCAGGTTCTCTTCCAGGAGGTTTTCTAGCCTCCCTACCAGACATTCCTTACTCCCTCCCTGCCCCCAGGCATGTCGCTGTAAACGCTGGTGGCTTGTCTCTCATCTCTTCGCTCCCATCATAAACCATCTCCTAACAGGGTCCAGCAGCAGAATGTTTCCCTCCGGAGGTGTTTCTGCCCATTGTCTTGGCCTTTTCCGTAATCTTCCAGAAGTTACCATCTGGGTGGAGTCTGCTGCCATGAAACAGTCAGAAGCCTGACAGGAGTTACTGAGTAGACTGGGGTTAGAGCATTTGCTTTCCTATCAGGTGAAGTATTCAAGCTCAGACATAGAACGTGGGTTCTAACAGTCCTACAGTATTCTAGATGTCCCAATCGATAACTTCAGTATTTCTTCATACCTCAATCCAATGCCTCTCCATCTCACATTCTAGCTATTTCACTGGCTGCTATAGGATCAACTACGATTGTTTGTAAAGCATTTTATGGACAAAGTCCATTATTATTATGGAGACCTAGCATGCAGCAATGATTAAGAGCCCAGAGAATGGATTAAAGGCTCTCTGAGTTTTGAATCCTCTTCTTCCACTTAGAAGCAGGGTAAGCTTGGGCAGGCAGCTAAATTTTTTGAGTTCCAGCTTCTAAAGTGTTTCAGACATAAAAGGTGCTCAATAAAGACACTGATAGAAGGAAGGAATGAATGAAGGAATCTGGCTTATACTTTCTGCTCACCAAGTGTCTGCTGCAGCTGTCTTACAGCCAGGCTGATAATGAATGAGTAATAATTAAATGAGTTCACCTACACAAAACACTAGTCACTGGCCTGCCATTTAGTCAGTACAAAATAAATGGTGACTATTATCCTTAACCCTATTGTAATTAAGTTTGCAAAAACTCAGATATAACAATGACTTTGTCAAATAAAAGGATTTCAAATGCTAATACAGCTTTGCCAGAGAATTGGAGACAGGAACTTTGTCTTTTACAGCTGGTCCTTTCCCTTTTCTACTGTGAAATACTTCTAAACTTTATCTCCACTACAAAGTGCAGGAACTTACTGGTACTTGGCTGAATCAAAGGGAAGAAATCGACCTTCAGAGGTCATGTGGCCCATCTACTGGCCTTCAGGCTAAACTGTCTTAATCATCTGAGAGAAATGATTATCTCTCCACTTTCAAAGACTTCTAGGGATGAAACCTGAAAAACCTGTCACAGTAATACCCTCGAACAGATCTGCCAGAAAGTTCTTGCTTTGTGTTTAACCTTAATCTCTCATGAGACACTCAGAATCCTTTTTCTCTTATTTTATTCTCCACAAAGCTTGAGTACCACCTTCTGTGTAAGAAGACTCAGGAAGATAGATTACTCAGAGCAAGCAATAAGGAAGCGTGTGCCCTGGAAGTTTCTGGCAAGACTGATTTAGAGATGCACCTATTGCAACTACTACTATCTGACGCTAGGTGATGGGCATGTGGAGACAATGAGTTCACAGTCACACGAGACACAAAGACATGCACATAAAATTTAATATCACACTAACAATAGATATCACTTATGAAATACCTATTATAAGCCATGTATTTTACAAAATTTATCTTTCATCTTTAAAATAAAGTTGCAATAAAGCTGTTACGTCTATTTCATAAATTTAGGTTTAAAAACAACACTTTTCTGCCATTTAAGAAAACAAGCTCTCACCATGTCTACTGTGTTTTGTGAAATAGTCTTAGTATGAATTTAGGAGGTTCAGAGACCATCTTTTTCATTCAACATCTGTTCGGCAGATATTTACAGAGCACTCACTATGTGCTGGGCCTTGGAATGCAGCAGCAAACAAGATTCGGTCTTTGTGATAAACCATGTTGAGTCTAGTGCACAAGTGAGACAAGTGTCAACAGGGAAATGGAACACGATGATACCGAGAAACCCAGAGTTCTGCAGGAACATGGACGTGGGATACCTGAACCAGTTTTGGGGGACATGGGAAGATTCCTGAAAGAAGAAATGCCTCAACTGACAACTAAGAGAAAAGCCAGACAAAGATGAAGAAAAAAATCATTCTAAGCAGAACAGCAGCATTCATTCTGTGTTAGTAATAAGAAAGCAGCTAATCAGAGCCATAAAGTTTAGACACTGTCTAAGTCACATGGCTAGAAATGCATGGAATCAGGATAGAAGTCTAGTTACTCTAAAAGCCAAGTGTAGATTTTTTTCAACACCACTTGCTTTTCACTACCATCTAATTTAACTGGCAATCAGTACATTCTCAGAATAATATGAGATATGTTTGGGTACTTTAAAAAAAAAAGCCATGTAATTCAGAATCAAAAGGAGATGACGAGAGGTAAGATAACTGATAACCAACATCTAAGAGAAAAAGCCAGAGACACTTCTGGGGTGCCGGAAAAGTTCTCCTCATGGTTACGTGGGTGTATACATATGTTAACGTGCACTGAACTATTTTTTTTCAGATAAATAAAAATTTATGCTCTTTGCAGTATGTACATTATATCTCAGTAAAAGGAAAAATCTAAAAGAAAAATCCCTAATTTATATGTTAGAAGAACCAAGAGGCATTTATTGTTGCCTGTTTAACATGCATCTTCACCTTCTTTCTTACCAACAGATCCCTTACAATGCTAGGGATTGGGCACTAGTGATAACATATCAATCCTTTTGCAGATGAAGCAGTCAGAGAGATAGAAGCAAAATTTACAGAGTGAAGCTTCTAGGAAATTTCCTAACAGAAGACCAACTCACCTAGGAGGCATGGCTTTCCACTCTTTCCCCTGCTTCCTGACTGAACCTCAACTTGGCAGCTGGAAGTATAATAGCCACTGTGAATGAGAAGAGCCTTGGGATAGAAGCCAGGGTGAAGGAGTGTGGAAGAGAAGGGCAGAAGCAGCCTGGACTCTTAGTAACTACAGAAAGCTGTCACATGAGCTTGGAGCCGATTACATCCTTGCATGAGAGAAAAATAAAACATCTAATTTGGCTGAATTTATGATTAATTCATAGTTTAACCCAGCCCTAAAAAATAGAGCAATGCATTTGGAAATAAGGTGTGTGAGTATCCCTGTATTTTTCCGATATAGATATAGCTAACCTTATTTTCTTATTTTAACAGGAACAGCAATGTCCTGCTACTCTTCCTACGACAAAGTTGCTTAAAAGGTTGCAGATGGTTCTACAGAATTGAAAAAAAAATTATGAATTTTTATTAGATTCCAAGAAAAAGGAGACAAGGAGAATAATGTTTGCCTTATGAGAACTGCCTCAGTTCCCACTGTGCCTCTTTCCTCCTCCAACACACCCAAGTCCACCATTCCGGGAAGCCTCAGCAATGCCCGGGCGTGCAGCTCACAGAGCATGTGCTGCCGTCCATGTGCGAGGTCTGTGTAATGCCATATTTACTTTTATAGACTCGAGTTTTCATGTTTAAGCAGGTTTCTCCATCTTACTGTAATCATTTTAGAAGATGGCATAGAATAGTTAACCAGGCTTTGAAGCCAAACGAACATATATCAGAAATTAGGCTTCAGCATTTACTCTCTGTCAGCTTAAAATTCATTCAATTTCTCATCTGTAAAAGTTAAAAAAAATCTTTCATAAGACTGTTGTAAAGTTTAAATGAAATCATGTGTTATATACCTATATGAAGGACAGTTGTTGTTAATGATATTAAAGCAGAAGTCCTTTTTAAACGAGTAATTTTCCTCAGAGTCCTTACTTTTGTGGTCATACAATCTACTCAGCAAACATTCATTGTTGCCTAAAAAGTAAGGACCTGGAACCGGACCTGGGTACGGGCAGTGGACAGGGTTCTGTCGAGAGTCAAAGATGGCAGTGAACGTGTACTCAACGTCAGTGACCAGTGATAACCTAAGTGGACATGACATGCTGGTCTGGATCAATTAGCCTCTGCAGTTGAAGAGTTGTGCTCAGGGGCTGCCTAGTGTTAGTTTATGGACATGCTGTTCCCTGGCTCCATTGCCTTGAAGAAAGTGAAATTCTAAGCTAAGCTAGAACATGGGTGCATCCAGAACTTCAAAATACTACAAGTAGGTCTTAAGAGGATGGGTGTTGACAAAATAATTCCTGTGGACAAATTAGTAAAAGGAAAGTTTCACGAAAACTTTGAATTTGTTCAGCGGTTCAAGAAGTTTAATGATGCAAACTATGGTGGAAAAAGACTATGACCCTGTGGCTGCCAGACAAGGTCAAGAATTTGCAGCGGCTTCCTCTCTCATTGCTCCAGCTCTGAATAAACCCAAGAAACCTCTCAGTCCTAGCAGTGCAGCTCCCCAGAGGCCCATCTCAACACAGTGAACTGCTGCGGCTCCTAAGGCTGGCCCTGGCGTGGTGTGAAAGAACCCCGGTGCGCGCAACGGGGACGACGGGCAGCTGAGTTGGTGCAGCAGTCAACGTACTGAAAATTACTGTTGAAGACTTGGAGAAAGGGAGGGATTTCCATTTTGGAAAGCTATGGAACATTGAATTGATTTGCCAGGAGAACGAGGGGGAAAATGACCCTGTATTGCAGAGGACTGCAGACATTCCGTATGTCACAGATGAAGGGACATCTGATGAAGGAGGCCCACAGGAGGAGCAAGAAGAGTATTAACAGCCTGGACCAGCAGAGCAACATCTGAATTCTTCACTTCATGTGCTTAACTATAAAATACTCCCTTTTATTATCCTTAGAGGACTCACTGGTTTCTTTTCACAAGCAGAAAGTGCCTCTTCTTAGGGTTCACCTGGTTCACCTCGGACACAAAGAGGCTGACTGTGGGGCTCACCGTGCAGATGCGGGTCACACTGAGTACTGGAGAAGGTGTTATGTAATATGCTGAGGCAGCGACCTCAGTGGAGAAATGGAAAGGCTCAATTGAATTTTTAAGCTAATGTGAAATCAGAGAACGCTGTAATAAATAAATGCCTTAAGAGTATTTAAAATATGCTTCCATATTTCAAAATATAAAATGTAACATTACAGGAGATACTGTGTTTGACACTGTGTTTGGGAAGGAAGGGCCAGACCTTGGAACCTTTGGAACCTGCTGTCACAGGTCTTATAGGGCTGCTTGAAGCCTCATAGGCCTAGGCTTTGGTCTAAAATGAATATTTAAAAAGTTGTCCTGTAAAGCCACTTGGTGTCATTGGTCAATTGCATCCTTGCTAAAAAGCAAGAGGCATTGTTTCCTGGATAACAGAGGATGTGTTTCAGCCCACAACATAGAGATGTTTGAGTTGAAGAGCTTGGTTTTCATTAAGTATTTCTCTGTTTTTCCAGTTATCCCCAAAATTTCTATGTATTACATTTTTGGGGAAGTGAAATGTGCCCAGATTTTTAATCTAACAACTACTTTTGGGGACTTCCCCACATCTCTGGGATTTGAATGGGGACTGTATCCCATTTTACTGTCTTTTAGGTTTACATTGACCACGTTTCTCTTCTCTGCTCCCCTTGCTCACTGCGGACTCCTCTTTGGCTCCCTGAAGTTTGCTGCTTAGAGCTGGAAGTGAAGCAGGCAGGTGACCATGCTGCAATTCTTTCTGGACGTCTGGCAAAGGGAGTGGTCAGTGAAAGCCATCGTTACCTTGGGATCTGCAAGGCTGGGGTATTTTTGGTATCTGCTGTCCACAGCTCTCCACTGTAATCTGAATACTTTGCCAGTGCACTAGTTTCTTTGGAGATAAAATGCATTGGTGTGTGGCTAAATGTTAATTTTCTTTTGCAGAAAATATAATATCATGTCTAAATTAATTATTAATATTTAAAATATTTCATTCCTTAATGCTCCCTCATTTGCAGGATTCTGGAAAATGTGTCTCACTCACTACTGAGATTGTTTAGCCCCTGATGTATCTATATTGATTAGTTTCTGGTGGTAGCTTGTCCTAAAATGTGTGTAGAAGGCAAGTGTTCTATGATAAAATTGTTGTGTAGTGCGTGCTGTGTGGAGTTCAGAGGAAACCCAGATTCAGTGATTAACAATGCCAAAAAATGTGTGTAGAAAGCAAGTGTTATATGATAAAACTGTTGTGTAGTGCGTGCTGTGTGGAGTTCAGAGGAAAACCAGACTCAGTGATTAACAATGCCAAAAAATGCGAGTAACTAGCCATGGTTCAAACGGCAATGGTGCTGTTTCTCTTTTGCAGCCTTTTAGACTTTAATTGCCCTAAAATTCCATTTTATTGGGAACCCATTTTCCACTTGGTCTTTCTTGACAAGGTTTTTTTTTTCACTTTAAACAGTTTCTAAATAAAATTCTATACTTCAAGAGTAAAAAAATAAAAATAAAAAAAAGTAAGGAACTTAGGTGACATAACCCTAAAGAAATACCAACAGCTAACAGTTTCCTTTTGTTTGCTCAGTACTCTGCACTTCATAATTTTATTTGACTTTCAGGAAGGTGAATATTAATTTGCCTACTCACTTTATTAGTTAAGCATAAAGTTTACTGTGCGGCTCACTCAAGGTCACACAATAAATGACAGTCAGGATTCAAATTCGGACATGTCTTTTGACTCAAGCTTCAGTATTTTTACTGTAGCTTGTTAGTTAATTTCAAACTTCAATTAATTTCTCAGAAACGCTAACAAGAAAACTAGGATTTCTTATGAAGAGACACAAGGGAACAGATCCTTATCACTTATTTTTTTCTGGCAAAGAATGACTTACAAAATACTATCAATTATAGATACTGTCACTAGATATCACCAGTAATTTTAATGACAATTCTTTGCACGAAGTATTGAAACTACTTATTAGAATTTCATGGAACCTAACATTGAGAAACCAGGTTGAAATACTGGGGACGTGTAAGAAGAAGAACTGTTACCACAGACTGAGGTTCCAGGGAACGTCTGGAGAGTAGAAAAGGGGTCAGAGATTGGCTACCAAGTGACAGGGAGGCTGGGAAGGCTGCCGCAAATGAAATATGTGCTTAGAAGTTCAAAAACTATACAACAACTTTGGGGAAAGACCAAGATCAAGGTTGGGTTCCTTAAGCCTATTTTTTTTGTACTTCTGTTTTTGATTCCCCAAGTCCAACTACATTGGGAGTCAAGGCATGGAATCTTTTGGTACTGGATTCCTTGGCTCTTCCCATACCATTAGAAATGGTCCATCAACATGTTATGAGCCAGGTTACAGTATTTCTCTGGATCATTTGTTAATCTTGCATTTGTTTTTGCAGCCAATCCTTCCGTCTGGTATACTAAGGTATCTTTTTGAGGAGATTTCTGATGAACACATTTGATATTCAGATTTCAAAGCCATATCCATTACTCTTTAGGAAAATACTGATTGTGATCTGCAAGATTTACACATGTGAAATAATTATTCCTTTTGATTTTTTATGGGATTGTCGGCATCTTCCTTTGACACAATGCTAGGGCAGCAAATGGTTTTTAGTGTTCCTGGGGAATCTGGTGGCACACTAACTTACATCAATCTGCATATCAAATTATACAGGCTCACTCTTCAAATATGCGGCATTAACAGCATTTAAACTATGATACTTACAGTACTTTAATCAGATAAGAAATGTGATAAGAATACCTACTTTGTTTTAAAATTACTGATGTAAAGTAAAATTCTACCTCTCCACATTTTATTCAATAAATATTTATTGAGCACTACGTATGTTCCAGCACTGTGGCAGGCACTGGGGGAGGTGACAGTGAATAGATTTTAAAAAGAAGACAGACACTGATCAAATAATCACTTCAATATAAAATTGCAGTTATGATGGAAAACTGCTGGGTATTATGAGAGCATGTAATTATACGGAAACAATCACATGGGCTGCAGCAGGGAGACATGATAGCTCAGGACTGGAGTGGAGGTGGGCAAGCAGCAGCCAGGTCCGGGTGCTCCACAAGCATGGTGACCTTCACTTGGACCAGTGTGCAGGTTACGGGCATGGGGAGCACCTTCACTGATAAAAACCAAAACAAACAAACAAAAACCTGTGGAACTCCTGAGCCTGGTATTAAGGTCCATCACAAAATGTTCTCTATGGCTCTTTCTATAGACACTTAGTGCACCTACCTTCCTAGGCACAGCAGGCTGCAGCCTCACTGAAAAAACTGGTCACTACCAGCGCACACCAAGTCAACAGGACCACTGAACGTTTTTTTTTTTTGCTCTTCTGCACAAAAACCTCCTTTGGTTTGCCTGGTAGAACGGTCATCTATTACTGACGACAGTTTAGAATATACCCACTAAACAACAACTCACTATCTTAAGTGCTTAAGAAATGCTGATGAACAAAAAAGGATGAAGATTCCTGCCCTTGCAGAGCTTAAATGTGAATAGCAACAGTTTGAAGTATGTTGGGCACATTAGGCTTCATTGAGAAGATGATGTAAGATCTGCAAAAGCCTTCTGTTAGAAGTGTGTCTTATGTATTCTATCATTCTTAAAGTTACAATTTTCTTTCATTTGAATTCATAACTTCAAATTCTGAACAGAAAACTTCAAATTTCCCTTTGGAATAAGGTATTTTTGAATAATTTGGCCCATCGCAGGTCTCAATAGTTGTCTGGGGAATGAATGAATGGAAGACATTATAAAAAGGCCAATAATTTAGTTTTGGAGGAAACAAGTATTTCCTTAGCAACTCTCTGGTAGGCACTGTGCAAAGTGCTTTACACATATTATCTAATTTATATAGTACTTATTACTCAAGAAGAGTAGTTCTCAACTTTTGGCTGCTTATCAGAATTATCTGTAGAATTTAAAGAATTTATAGATAGCTGTGCTAAACCAAGACTCAGATTAAAAAATAACAGGTGATTTTCTTGGCACCCCTTTTTTTTTTAAGGCTGCATAGGTGACCTTCTATGTAGCCTGAGTTGAAGACTACATCAATCTTCACATTAGACTTACAATGGTACCAGATTTCTTACTGTGTTTCTAATAAAGAAATGTTTACAACAGATGCAGACTTACATGTTATCAATTCAACTGAAAAACACACACAGATCACCTTTCTGATCAGTACTGCATTAGGTGCTGGTGATATAAACATGAGTACAAAAGGGTCCCTGCTACTGTGGGACTCTTTATGAAAAGGAGATGGATTCTCAACAGTCCGGCAGGTTCTGCTGGAGGACAGAGCAAGCATAGAGCACCGTGGAAACATAGAAGCCTTAAAGAACGGGATGTGAGGAGAGGAGAATCACCAACCGTTGTTGGATGATATAACTACTGATCCAAGAAACTGGTAGCTCTGTTGCAAGTAATCTGGCAAAGACTAAAATACAAAGAAAGGCAAATTGTCCTGTTTGCACCGTTTTAGAAAATTCTAAAAATCACAATATCTTCAAAAGGTATATGTCAGATTAACTAAGTAGCCATGAAGATTTTGATGACAATGTACTTTCACAAGTTAGACTTCACATTTTAATAGGTAATTGAGACAAGTATAAATGAGCCATAACCGAGAAACTCAGTATTAGGTTACATTACATGAGTGAGTGACCTGAGATGAAGGAACTGGGGCCAAGTCAGGAAGGGCTTTGCTAGCGGGTGTGGTGGTTCACACCTGTAATCCCAGCAATTTGGGAGGCTGAGGCGGACAGATCGCTTTGCACTCAAAAGTTCAAGACCAGCTTGGGGAACATGGCAAAACCCGTCTCTAAAAAAATACGAAAATTAGCTGAGTATGAACATTAAAGAGTAAAGTGACAGCGGCACCATCTCTTGCCTGTGGTCCAGCTACTCAGGAGGCTGAGGATGGAGAATAGCTTCAGCCTAGGAGGTGGAGGTTGCAGTGGGTGGAGATCATGCCACTGTATACCAGCCTGTCTCAATTAAAAAAAAAAAAAAAAAAGGCCTTGCTAAAGTGATGACTTCTAATAGAAGAAACAGTCTTGTATCAATTATTTAATCCACCCTATTTAAAAATAACTTGCTAGCACTAGCAATATTGCTATATTTGGTGGGATTAGAAACTGCCAAGGCTGAATGCCACATACTTCCCTTAAGCAACTCCCTTCTTTTTCAAATTGCCACATACGCTTTACACTCCTTTGTAATCAGTTTCCCCAACCATAAACTTCAAAGAATCCAAGGGGCAATCATTATCCTGGAGAAGCACACACAGGGCTCCACTGGAGCTGTACTAACATATGGTATGTGTATGTATCCCATATTGTTTTCCCCAAATTCCAAAAAGTGGAATGTAAGACATATTTAGCTTCGATAGTTTTAGATAAAGAATTGTGGAACTTTAATGATAGCCATTGATAGCCTTTACAATGTGTGACATGCTTCCCATATATGATATGCTTTCCATTTCGCTTAACTTTACATTTACAACAACCCTAGGAGGTCAGTACTATTATTGTCATCCCCATTTTACTCTAGAGCACAGGTTAAATAACTTGCCCGTGGTCACACTTCAATTTACTACATCTTTATGCAGCCTTAATTGAGACACTGTTTTAATTATATTACTTTGGCTAAGACAATATGCATAGGTTTTTTCCCTCTATGTAAGATGTCTTGTTGGGCTATGTACCTATATGTATTTTTTATTTCCAATGTCTCTAAAATTTAGCAGTGTCTAAGACTATATCCAATACCTTTTATAAATCATTTCAAAAAGGTTGCAATTGGATTAAATACTTCTATTTTATAAACTTACAAACAACATAAATTCATTTTCACGTGGTACAGCAATCCTTATAAATGGCAGATAAAGGAAATACATGGATGTTTTAATGATTATTTTCCTACTTTCTAATGTGTATGTCTACTTTTTGGTCCAGAACACTGAACAAAAAAGCATCACAGTAAGAAACAACCAACAAAAAAGCAAAGCATTTATGCCTTTACACTTGCAGTGTGCTCCAAGTTAGGTCTGTGCTACTCTGCACAGAAAATGAGCAGATATGAGGTGAGCTGGAAGCAATCTAGCACCTGGTGATAACGAAGGTGCCAATGATCATCTCCCCATAGTCAGTACTACTTACTGAGCAGCAGCAAAATGCCCAGCAGTGACAGACACATAAAATAAAACACGATCACAAATTCCGAGTGCCATGGGCCAGGTTCTATACTAAACTGTTTAAGTATATTCTCTCACTTTGTTTTGTAGGTGGGAAAATTGAGGGTTAGTGAAAGATCACATACACAGCTGCTAAGTGGAAAGGTCAGGTCTGCCTGACTCCTAATCATATAATATTTCCACTCTATCTTGTTTAATATACTTTGGAATTGACTATCTTACTCTAATTTCTGGGAGATTAACCATGTCAAAACGCTGGGTACGCATACTTTAAGACACCGATGAAAGAAAATACAAAAAATAAAACTACAACTCAGTTACTTACTAAAATTGGGGTAAAAATCTAACCATAATAATACATTTTGTAATTACAAAGAAAAACTGGGAGAGAAATATAGTTACCATGGATATAATGACTTATTAGTATGTAAACTATTTTTATATCAATTATTTAATGTACTTGTTACAATTCTATGGACAACCTAAATTCAACACATCCCAAATGAACTTATTGACTTTTTCCTAAATCTCATTGCCACTTAAATTAATTACATCACTGTCTACCCAACAGGTTAAGTAAGAAACTGAATTTATCCCCTACCCTCCTCTTTCTCAGAACTCTTCCAGAAATTGCTTACTCTTTTCAATTAAAGAGTTCTTAAATATATTCATACTGTCAGACACTCACTGTTATACTGTAAGTTCAGGCACTTATTGTAAAAATATTGGGTCATAAGTCACAAATATTTTTAAGGTTCTCGATGCACACTCATAAATTACCTTTCAAAAGGAACATATCCCTTCATGATGACAAATACAAGCAAAAAATATGATCCACACCATGTCTGAATATTATTTCAGTTTCTAAAGTTGTGAGTCTAACAATGACGTATGAATGGATTCTGGGGAATTCAGGCACCGACATTCTCCATTACAAGTCAACCTGCAACAAGTAACTTTGAGCTCTGTCCTCAAGTCTGTGCTTCTGACACAGTTTAGGACTCTCAACAATCTAAATTAAATGAGCCTTTAACAACTTTTTATTGCACAAATAAGGTATAAAAATGGCATGCATAATTTTATTTAGATCATTTGTTGGGATTTTATTGACTGGAGACGTTCTCAGAAAAGACTATAATATTTTCTGGATGTAATACTTAAACTCATAATAACAACAGTTACATAGAGATGTAGTATAGCAGAGTGCTTAGATTGCCTGGGTTCACATGCCAGCTGAAGCACTCACCCTCCATGAGTTCAGGGAAGTTCCACTGTCTCTGTGCCACAATTTCCTCATCCATAAAATGGTATAATAATAGTAGCTACTGGCTGGGTGTGGTGGCTCACGCCTGTAATCCGAGAACTTTGGGAGGCTGAGACAGGAAGGTCACTTGAGGTCAAGAGTTTGAGACTAGCCTGGCCAACATGATGAAACCCTGTCTCTACTATAAACACAAAAATTAGCTGGGCGTGGTGGAGCACTCCTGTAGTCCCAGCTACTTGGGAGGCTGAGGCAGGAGAATTGCTTGAACCTAGGAGGTGGAGGTTGCAGTAAGCAAAGATGGTGCCACTGTATTCTAGTCTGGGTGACAGAGTAAGACTCTATCTGAAAAAAAAAAAAAAAAAAAAAAAAAAAAAAAAAACAAAGTAAAATAAAATAAAATAAAAGTAGCTAAAAAGGCTATATTTGCTTACAGCGGTAAGCAGCTACTACATGCTACTATAGCAAATTTATTGAACTATTATGTATATTACATCTGCTATCTCACTTAATTACAATGTTGTAAGTCAAATAGTTATCATTTTACAGATGAGAAAAGACTCAAAGAAGCAACCTAGTTAACATCATAGAGCTAAGAAAGTAGTAGAGCTCACATTCAAATCCAAGCTTTTGCGGATTTATAGCCACTGTCTTTTTTTTTTTTTTTCCTATCATGCTACCTCATTTTAAGTCAGAAATTATACAAAAGTTATGATTCTCCTCCACTAAAAAGAGACTATATATGCAAGATTTGTAGGAAAAAGACTCTTTTAAAAATCAGTAAATACATTTTAAGAATGTATGAAACATGAGGAATAAAACATGGGAAGACTTTTGAGTAGGTCTTTATCTTACAGACTTAAAATTCTACAGTGCAGATTTAAAATTGGAGGTTTGATCATCAACACAAGTGCTTTTTAGAAACCCTGTCACATAATCTACATTTTAGTAATGAACCTGCTTCCCTGGTATGTTCACTCTCCGCAGCATCTGTCATTGCTATGAATGGTTGATCATAAGTACTGCTGTAGTCTTCTCAATGCTATTAAGCAGATGGCAGCGTTAAATCCAAATGATGTAGTACATCTCCCTGGTGGACTTTGTTTTCATTTACTACCATTATTCTACAATTCCTCAGTGATAAATCTCATGTGTTCTCAAGAACATTAAAGAGTAAAGTGACAGTGGCAATTGATTTATTGCCGCTAGCATGCCTTTGCCCTGCTACCATGTTGTCATACACTTGTGGAGATCATGCATGAAGATTCCATGTGGTGGTCTTCTCTACATTTATAGGAACCCATTTTTTTTCCCCCTTACTAGTTGCTTTTGAGTTAGGCAAAAGAACGTAAGCTTGGTCTCAAAGAGAACAGAGTATGAGGACTAACTGATATTAATTAGCTTTGTGACTTTGGTCAAGCTCAAATTCTGTGAATGTCAACTCCTTTTGTAAAATTAAGGAATGACAATCCTACAGGAGTTCTTAGGAATAAAATGACACAATATGTATGAGAGCACCTGGATACACAGTAACTCACACTTGGTAAGTACGCAATAGATATTTCATTCCTCCAAACTTTGTTAAGTAAATGAATCTTGAGAAACATTTTCCTTTTTTATTAGTTTAATTATAAAGAAATATTCCTGATGAAGATACAAAACTTCTTATTTTCAATATGATCAAGGCATTAAATTTGGTAGTACACTGTAAGTGAGAAGCTCAGTCTTGCTTCTCGGACTCATCTAATCAAATTTTCAGTATGAGCAGTGTTTCAGGTTGTCCACTGACTGGTGACACAAATGCTCAGCGTAGCATTCACCAAACCCATTCAGGGACAATTCTCAGGATATGCAGTATACTTGCCATCTACATACACACCTATCCTGTTTGTGACTTCATATTAACCCTCCATGTTAATTTTCTTTTACTTTAAATAAACTTGCCATCACTGAATTATAGCAATAATCATAAAATCACGGGTTTGATATGCTAACCACACTCTTTCAATAACTTTATAATCTAATCATTAAAAATTTTTAAGAAGTCTGCCCATGTAACGTCTGAAATCATATTGTGAGACGTCAATGATATGCGTACTACTCACTAGTACAATGGAATGAAAATGGACTTTGAAATCAATAATGTCAGTGTGTCACTCAGGCTACTTAAACTCTTGAGTCTCAGTTTTCTCAATAATAAATTGAGGATAATATCCCCCTTTTAAGGTTAAAATTAAGATTAGAGGGTGGTTGTGTGTATGTGTGTGTGTGTGTGTGTGTTTAAGATTAGAGGGTGGTGTGTGTGTGTGTGTGTGTGTGTTTAAGATTAGAGGGTGGTTGTGTGTATGTGTGTGTGTGTGTCTGATACACTACAGCAGATGGTCAATATATAATAACCATAAGGAGTAGCAATACTTACACATGCTAACACTCAGTCTTGGGATGTTCCTTCCCTTTTCCCTGTCAGAGCTGACAAAGATTCTCTGCTTGGCTAAACTTTAGTCAGCCTCCTGATCCTTCTCCTACGCCCATCTGTGCAGCTCCTTGTAAAATCCAGTTTTAAAAAAGAATCTTGCTGAGTCAGTTTAGCAAGAACACGCCACCCATGATATCTGATCACTCCAATATCTGATCGGGTTCCTTATCCTCCCCAGGGGAGGGGATGTCTGACCAATCTGGACTGCCTCTGGCAAGAATCCTGTTAGGTCGGTTCAGCCAAAATCCCCCCTACCACTGATGTTTCCTCTCAGTAATTTTCTGTCTCCTGACCCCAGCCTGGCTTCTTGGCTATGAATTCCCACTTGTCCATGCTAGATACAGAATGGAGCCTGGTCTCTCTTCCCCACTGCACAGTCCCACTGCAGTGGTCCATGTATCTATTGCAGTGGTCCTGAATAAAGTCTGCCTTACTGCGCTTTAACAAGCGTCACCAAAGAATTTTTTTTCTTTACAGGGTTGTAGTTGCACTTTTTCACCACTCTCTCTACTCTTTGTTTTTTTCTTACCTGAGAATTAAGTATTTACAGGTTTATGGGGTAATTTGGGTTGATAGCTCTTGTTTTTGGTTGATGTCTAATAGTACTGTGTTAAAGTATTTTTGTTGATAGTTTATAATGCTAAATTTTTATTAGCACTTTTCGAGACCCTTTATGTTTTATTTAGTTAATGATCATCACTATAGGAGCCAAATAGTTCTTTGGAGAATTTATACTTACTCAGAAACACAGAGTAAACATATTATGATAATTATTAGGATTGTAAATAAGACATCAAATGTAAACTAATTCCACTTAGTTTAGAATAAAATAAAGACATTTACAAAGGGTTTCCAGGAGTCAGAAATGGTATCTGTGCAGATTTAAACCATGTCGGGGCAGAGGAAGGGCTCTCAGGGCTGAGGCCATTATCACCCATCCGTTTTGATTCACTATACTAGCTATTCAGAAGCTGTGTATCCACAGGAAGTAATCAACAACTATTTTTGAGCCAATGTGTATTAGAATAATTCCCATATTGTAAAGAATAGTTTATATGTCTCTTCATAGTAATTGTGTCAAAATCTTGTTATTCATTACATGTGTGAAGTTATACAAACAATGCTTTTGTTTTATACTGTAATGTTAGCATTAACAAGGTCATTACAAAAACCAATGGGGAAATGTAGCAGAACTACACTGCATTTTTTACAGGAATTCTCATTGGTACTCTGATTTGAATGCAAGGTATTTGAAAATTGGGAGAAAAAATTCCTACTTTGTAAAACTTCCAAAGAGAAACTTGTTTCTGTAATATAACAGTGTCATAATAATGAGGACCTCAGGAGTTTAAAAGTCACTACGGAAAGAATCCCTTCCACACAACAGATCATCCTCACCGGCAGCCAGGCCACCTTGCTATCTTATTCAATTTTGTTTTCAGGCGGGATATGGCTGTTGACCTTCCCAACTCTCAGCGT
Source organism: Papio anubis (assembly GCF_008728515.1). Classification (NCBI taxonomy): domain Eukaryota; kingdom Metazoa; phylum Chordata; class Mammalia; order Primates; family Cercopithecidae; genus Papio; species Papio anubis. The sequence continues at coordinate 130,895,619 of NC_044983.1, read as the reverse complement.
ACAGGAAATACTGACACTGACCATCCACAGGGGAAGAATCCCTTTGCAAGGTTTCCTCTCTCACTATAAAACATTGGCTCGCACAGTCCTTGCAGGTTTCCCAGAATCTGCTCTTCCTAGTCGACTCTTGTGTGAAACAACGAGCAGAAGGAATTCAGAGCTGTGGAAGGATGGCAGGAACTCGGGCTCACACTGTGCTACCTCCCCATGCAAACCATCTCATTCAGTCCTCAAGCAGAGACAACGGAGTGGACAACAGACTTCCCTCCACACCGTTTACAAAGACTGCATGCTTTTCTGTCTCTTTCAGCCTTCAGGCCAGCCCTGTAAACAAGAATCTTTTTACACTTTTCTCACAAGTAGAAACAGTTACACATTTTATAAATGGAGGCTACCGAGGCTTCGAAAGGTTAAATAACTCACCCCAAATCACAGAGCCAGTAAATGTTAAAGTTGGCGTCTGACCATAGGTCTGTCAGACTCTTAACCACTGTGGCCCCAGTCTCCGTTTCTGATAATACATCGGCATAAATAAAAACGTTTTTGAACTTGTAACTGTAATGTGCTTATGCATACTATAATATTACTAAGTTATATTTTAAATAACATGTAAAACATTAAAATAGGCATTTAAAAAGTAGGAATAGGAGGTGCTGCTTTCCAGTTCTCTCTCTGTGGCTTGTGGACTGTCTTGCTTGCCCCTAAGTGAGTATGTGCCAGAGACAGACACAACCAGAATCATTTAACTCAGTGCTGCCTATGAGAAGACACTGTAATAGAGAGTTTCCTAGTAGCCACATGTAAAAAAGTAAAAAGAAATAGGTGAAATTAATTTTAATAATTTTTTTAACATTCTTTTTTTCATATGAAATCTCTGGAATGTGGTGTGAATTTTACACTTCCAGCACATCTCAATCTGGACCGGCCACGGGTCAAGGGTCCACAGCTCCATGTCTAGTGGCTGCCACACGGGACTGAGCAGCTTTTACCTCTGCTCTGTGCTCTCTCCTACCACACAAAATGTTACAGAACATTTGCAGAACAGCTTTGTACTCTAAAAGGAGGCCAAGTGAAGAATTCCTCACTAATACTGAACTATAACTGTAGCATAGCACATAGTTTCAAATTCTGAATTGAGAGAACTATTTATGTATGAAATGAATCTTACGGAACCTGAATTGTCAAAATCAAGACACGTTTGATTAGACATCAAGTGCTACATGGCACTGCCTACCAGTGCATATGAAAACTGGGTGCTCCTGGACAGCAGTGGCAGTAAATGCTATTCACTGAAAGGATCTAATGTAAAACTGGAAAAATAAATTTCTTAATTTCACTAGTCTAAGCCTACAACTTTAATATGTATATTTAATACAAATTAAATTCCCTATTTGCTTAAGGTTGTCCAAATTTGATAAGGCAAAAAGTTCTAGTTCATATTGAAGCATAATTCCTAAGAGATTTTAAAGCATCACAAAGTATTAGATTTTTGAACACTGTATATGGGAAATATAAACAGGAATTAGTCCCAGCAACTGTAATCAAAACCATGACAAAAGGAGAGCTGAAAGGCAATGGAGAGAGTACAACATAGAATGTTTTGGCACCAAGATGATTTCTTTGTGCTGCTGCTTGGCCTTGTGAGTTTGAATAAGGAACTTCACTTCTCTGATTTGGGAATGACAGTTTTAAACTTGAATTTAGCAATATGGAAGGGGATGCAGAGAGGGGAGACAATTTATGTAAAGTAGATGAAATAATGCCAAGCACTCAGGAAATACTAAGATGATGGCCGTGATGATTTTCTTGTTAATATCTACTATTTCATACTGGGGATGATCTGAAAATCTGCTATCCTAACTGGTTCATACCAGGTTCCTAATTCTGAAACATGCAGTGTTCTGCTTAAACTGGTGTTAGAGTATGTGCATTTTACTTGCTGAATTGTGTACCCTGCCTTCTCAAACTCATATATTGAAACCCTAAATCTAGTACCTCAGACTGTGACCATCTTTGGAGACAATGCCTTTAAAGAGCTGATTTAAATTGAAATGAGGCCTTTAGGGTGGGTTCTAATCCAATCTGACTGGTGTCCTTCAAAGAAAAGAAAATTTGGATACAAAAAGAGACACCAGCAATGTGAGTGTACAGATAAAAGAGCATGTGAGGACATGGAGAGAAGGCAGCCATCTGCAAGCCCAGGAGAGGGGACTCAACAAGACTGCAGTATTTTATTATGGCAGCCGCAGTAAACCAATATGGTGCATAGAACCATTTCTTCACCCCATGCTATATACAGCTGCTTCCTTTCAATTTATAGCAGAGCAGCTATTTAGTGTAAGCTAAGAGTGCTGCAGTGGAAAAGATACTAATATATACTTACAGTCAGACCTCAGTTCAAAGTTTGTCTCCTTTGTGTAAACTGTACAATCTGAAGCAAGTTATCTAATTGTGTGAGCCATTGTTTTCTTCTTTAAAAGGGACAGATGTTTATTTGACATGTTGAGGATTAAATGAACATTCAAGAGTATCTAGCAGTGGCTTCTGCATTTGTCCATGTGAGCACTTCTCATATAGTTCTCTGTACTCCTTCAGGTAAGACAAGCTGTAGCAAAGAAAAGATCACTTCAAAGAAGGTAGATTGGCTGTCACAAAAGATGCTTCTTTTAGTGAATCTTTCCTGATATTTAAAGGGCTTATAATTTATAACATACCAGTATCTTAATTAGTCTCTGCACCATCTGCCAATCCAACCTTCACAACTGTCATCTAATTAATTCTCTAAATTCAAGTATAAACACATCATACCTTTACATGTAACTCTTCGATGGCACTGTCTCAGCTCCTCGTGGAGGAAACATGCGCTCACTCCTCCTGCAGCCCTCTCACCACAGCTCCTGTGCACCACATATTCCAGCCCTACACAATTATGTGTAGTCGCCACACAAAACTTACTGTTCCATACCTCTGTGACTTGCTAGCCTTATCTGTGAACTGCCCTTCCCTGTTTGTCACCTGGTGACTACTACTTATCCTTCACTTTCTCAGGTAAATGTCTGCAGTATTCCCAATCAGAATTTAGCTTAGTCTTCTTATGGAAACAATGAATTTCTCCTCTCACAATAATTAGAATATTACACTGTTTTAAAGTATTTATATGTTTCTTTCTAGCCAATAAGCTTTTCAAGGATAGAGTCTCCATCTTAATATTAATCTTTGTATTCCAAGCATCAAGTATAACGCCTAGCACAAAATGGACATTCAATAAACACTGACTGAATAAATAACCAAAGAATAAATGCTTGTCATCTATCATATAAATATATAATCAGAGCTTAAAGTAGAATGACCATGAGCTTTAAAAACCTGGGTCTACATTTGGGATTAGTCATCTACATCTCTGAGCCTCAGTTTCATCACGTATATTAACTCTTGCTGTTGTTATTTGTATTAAAACAAGACATATAAGTAACACATCAAATTCCATGCCTGATTTAGAGCAGGCTCTAAATAAACGCTAGCTCCCCTTAGTGATCTATCAGTTTACCCGCAGTCACATTTTGATATCACTCTCCTTGACAGATCACAGCATTTAATAGGGCAAATGCTTTAAGTTTGGTTCTTTATATCAAATATCAAAAAGCAAAAGATCACAGGGACTATAGTCTTGTACTGTAAATATACTTCATAAAAAAAGTTACGTCTTGGTTTCTACATCTATTAACTGGAGGAAACTATATTTATTGTATAGGACTGGGTTGATGCCTGTGAAGATATACTGAAATCAAATACAAAAACATTAGCATAGTATCTGAAACACATTACTCAATAAATATAAAGTCGCTTCTCTTTTCTCCACAGAATGAATCGAACCATAAACATCACTATATTGTGATACAGTTCAAGCAAAAAAACATGCTTGCATTTAAAGTCCACCACACTGAATAGAGCCATGTGCTAACAACGTCTCAGTCAACAACAGACTGCAGATACAGCGGTGGCGCTATGATATCATAATGGTGCTGAGAAATTCCTGTCACCTATTCCATGATCCTGACCCTGGGTAAGTCTATGCAAATGTGCGTATTTATGTCTTTGTTTTTAATTTTAAAAAAAGGTAGTCTTGGTGTGGTGGCTCACACCTGTAATCCCAGTTCTTTTGGAGGCCAAGGTGGGCAGACTGCTTGAGCCCAGGGGTTCAAGATCAGCCTGAGCAACGGGGTGAAACCCCATCTCTACTACAAATACAAAAATCAGACAAGCATGGTGGCACATGCCTGTAATCCCAGCTACTCCGGAGGCTGAGGCACAAGAATTCCGTAAACCTGGAAGGAGGAGGTTGCACTGAACTGAGATCACGCCACTGCATTCCAGCCTGGGCGACAGAGGAGGGAAAAGAAAAGTTTACAAAGTAAAAAAAAAAAAAAAAAAAAAAAATTTAAAATCGATAAAAGTATATAGAATAAGGATATGAAGAAAGGAAATATATTTGTACAGTTGTACAATGCATTTGTGTTTTAAGCTAAGTATTATTACAAGAGTCAAAAATTAATAAAAACTGCAAGTTTATAATGTAAAGAAGTTACAGGAACTAAGGTTAATTTATTATAGAAGAAAGAAAAAAACTTTTTAATGAATTGAGTGTAGCCTAAGTGTTTAGTGTTTATAAAGCCTGCAGTGGTGCATGGTAATGTCCTAGGCCTTCACATTCACTCACCACTCACTCACTGACTCACCCAAGAGCAACTTCCAGTCCTTCAAGCTGCATTCATGGTAAGTGCCCTATATGGGTATACCACTTTTTATCTTTTATACCATATTTTTACTGAAGTTTTTCTATGTTTACACATGTTTAGATACAGAAATACCACTGTATGTCCACTGCCTGCAGTATTCACTATAGTAACATGCTGTGCAGGTAGACTATACAGCCCAGATGTGTAGCAGGCTATATCATGTAGGTGTGTAAGTACATTCTATGATGTTCACACAATGACAAAATTGCCTAAAGACACATTTCTCAGATCATATCCCAGTCGTTAAATGACGCATAACTGTATATCAATCCCATAACAGATATGGGAACAGAACTAACAGAAACGAGCAGTAAGCCTCTCACACGAATGTACCAGGGTTAAGAATATGCACTTGGCAGTCACACACCTGTTACCATTTTATCAGCTGTTTGGTCACAAGCAAGCACCAGAAACTCTTGGTTATCTGATCTCCTCATCTACAGCAATACTATCAGCTTTAGAGTACTGTTGTCAGGACTGATGTGTTCAAAAACCTAGACTGTAATGCCTTATAAAATTTATGGAAACAGTGCCAGGAATACAGTATTCACTCAGCAAATGTGGGGATGGGAGACTTGCTTTGCTAGGATATTTAGACTACATATTGAAATATCTGTGGATATTTATGTTTTTAAACAAAATCTGAGGACGTATTTATAAAGGGTACAAATCTTTGAGTTAGAATATCTGACTTAGAATTTCATCTTTCCACTTACTGTATGATTTCTGGCAAATTACTTAATTCTGTGCCCCTTTTCTTCATGTATACAATGAAAACAATGCCATATACTTCATAAAGTTGCTGGGATACTCAAATGAGATGGTGTATACAAAGTCTTATCAAGCATTTACCACATGCCAGTCTGGGCTCCGTAAGTGTTAGGTCTACCCTCAACACACTAAAGGGTACAAATACGATATACAGGCTTCCATCAACAAAGACCAGTTGAGAGTCAAAGTTCAAAGGCTACTCAATACTTACAAGTTATAGAAGAATAAAATTTGGTATGAGCAAAAACAAAAAGTTTTTTTTATATCCCTATCTACCTCAGGACCAGAGTTAACAAATAAGAGAACCTATGTGTTCAAAGCTTGACTGACACTGGACGAGTTCAAAAGTGAATTTGTGTTTCATCAAAATCACTTCATAGTCCATACTTTCTTATGCTTCGGAATCACTCTAAAGCCAATATTTTGTTTTGTGTATATGTCTACCTTTATCTTCCACTTAGAATTTAAAACATAAAACAAAAGGTTTCCACGTATTTAGGACAACATTCTCAACATAAGAAACACTAATTTTATGTATCAATGAACATCAAGGTAATATTAACAGAAGAGGTAATATGAAGCTCTGTTTTGCCTCTGGTAACATTTACTTATTTGTGGGTAAATATTTCTTTGGAAAATAAATTACAGCTAAGTCATTTTTCACAGGTAGGAGTATGAAGTTGTTAGAAAACAGGAGAGTTGCTGCTTAGAAATTGAAATGTTCTATGAATAGGAAACAAAACTTTTGATAGTTTCTTCTCCAGGCACTGACAATGTAGGATACTTACACAGTTCCAATGTAATTTTGGGCCTTAAGACTAAATAGTCACAGACTTTGAGGCCATTGTTCCTCCTCAAATTATACTGAACATTTAAGTCAAATTTTTAGACTAAAATTTCAGTTTTTATTTCCCAAGCCTGATTTCTCTAACATTACAGTAAACTTGGGTAGGGTAATACAAGCTGGTTGCTAGAACAGATATGGCTTCTCCATTTAAACACATACAAAAACAGGGCAAGCCAAATTAACCTCTCTAGCTGACTGTCATACTTTTCCCAGAATATATGAATGTGGAAGAGAATGATTTCTGCTGTGGGGTCTGGTAATAAAGACTGACTCTTACCTTTGGGCTGGGGTGCTATAGCTGTTATCATAGGAATCATAACTCTGTTCATCATAAGCAGTGCCATATCCATCATCATAGTCCTAAAACATAATAGGAGAAGTACAAAAACATTCAGAGAAGTTTCTAAAAGAAAGAAGCATTCTGCTTTTAGTGAATTTCCATTAATTCAGCTAGCATTTAATTATATGTCTACTTATAGTGTAAAGAAAAATATAGGAGGGACTTTAGTGAAAACGGTGAAGAACCTCCACACATTCTCTCTACAAAAGCCAAGAAAGAGCAGTTGGTAAAAATGGTTAGAATCGTCATTTTCAGAACCCTGGAAATTAACCAAAAGATTGCAGAGATCTAGAAAATGTTGTCTTTTTTCTTTTTTTTAAAATGGCTGAATCCCGGTAAGAACAGTGAGCTTTGCGCTCTTCTAACTTGTTTTATTCTCATGCCCCACTCCCCAACTCTGCAGGAACCTTGAAAACCTACAGCCACAATCACCAGGAGTCTGGATGCCGCTAGAGGGGGCAGAACAAGGCTGGAGTTCTGACAAAACCCCATTCCTAGAGCACTGTCTTCATTTGACCTGACTCAGACTTTAGCCCTTGCAAAATGCCTTTTTCCTCTGGGTATCTGAAGAAAATACTTAGAGGCAATTGTCTGACATTTCTGTTGCCTCACGTAGTGAAGAAAAACTGAGCAAACAATGGGCTAATCAAAAACCTTCAAAAGAAAAGTAGGGAATGAGGTGTTCAAAACAGGCCTTGTAAAGCTCTGAATTATTCCTGGCAATCTAGAAGGCCGGGACCACTCACAGTACCACATTCATGCCCAGAAAAGACCTGACAGGGCTCTGAGCTCTCTCTTCTGGCTGACCTTGAGGTTAAGCATGAGTCCCAATATTCACCCAGAGGCCCTTGGCAAAGATTAGAAAGTTTCCAGGCATTTACTAAAATCTCTGCCCAATCATTAGCTGACTAGTAAACTAACACAGAGGAGACTTCAATAGCAACACACAAAAAATAGAGACTTTATAAGATTAGTTTAGAAAAGTCACTAAACAAATAACAAAAACAAACAAGAAACCCTGGAAAAAATTGATCTCCAGAGTTTACACATTAAATGTTCAGTTTTAAACAACAACAAAAAATTGAGACATGCAAAAAAACCCACAAAAGTATGTCCCTACACAAGAAAAAAAGCAGTCAATAGAAACAGTCCCTGAGGAAGCTGAGACATTGGACTTACTAGACAAAGACTTTAATTTGGTTATTTTCAATACAGTTGACACTTGAACAACACATATTTGAATTGTGTAGGTTCATTTAGTGCAGGTTTTTTTCCAACTAAAAAATACAGTATTCATAGAATGTGAAACTTATATATATGGAAAACCAACTTTTCAAATATGTATGTTCTGCAGGGCTGATTATGAAACTTGATTATGTGTGGATTTTGGTATAAACAGGGGATAGTTGTGTAGTCAAGGAATTAAATAATAGCCTTTCTAACCAACTAAAGAAAAGTATAAGAACAGTGTCTCATCAAACAAATAATATAGATATAGAAAACATAAAAAATAACCAAAATAAATTCTTAAGTTGCAAAGTACAATAACTAAAGTAAAATACTCATTTTAGAAGCTCATCAGCAGATAGAACTAGGATGAAGAAAAAAGTTAGTCATCTTGAAGATGGATGAGTTGAGAAAATCCAGTCTGAGGAAGAGAGAAAAAGATGAATGAACAGAGTATCAGAGACCTATGGGACAGCATCAAATGTATGAACATATATGAGCATATACATACTGACAGACCCAAAGGAAAAAACGTGAGTAGATTATTTTGAGAAACAATGGCTGAAAACTTCCAAAATTTAATGAAAAACTAATCTACACATCCAAGAAGCTCAATAGTCTCCAAATAGGATAAACTCAAAGACCCAAATGTAGACATGGTTATTGTCAAACTGCTGAAAGACAAAGACAAAGAATCTTGAAAGTAGAAAGAGAGAAGCAACTTATCACATTCAAGAGATTTTTATAATATTAGCAGCTGATTTCTAACAAAAACCATAAAGGCCAGAAGACAATGGGAAGTCATATTAACAAGAAAAAAAAAAAAGATTGTCAACTAAAATTTCTCCATCCAGCAAAGCTATCCTTCAAAAATGAAGGAGAAATTAAGACAAAGGTCATTTGACTCCACATTAAAAAAAAAAACAAAACACAACAACAACAACAACAAAAGAACATTGGTAAATTCTTAAGTAAATATAAAAGATAGTATAAACTTTTTTAAAAATTTCTCTTTTCCTTCTATCTGATTTAAAAGACAAATACATGAATAAATAATTATAAATCCATGTTGATGGGTACACAGTGTCTAAAGATGTAATTTGTATGACAGTAATAAGACAAAAATGAGTGGAGAGAATGGAGCTATTAAAGAGCATTTTTGTGTTGGTTTAATTCTGAGAAAGCAACATAAATAATTTAAAAATAAAAATGTAGAAAAAGAAACAACAAATAAAGTAGTGCAGTGAATAAAAAGAAAACATTTAACACAAAAGAATGAAGTAAGGTACAAGAAAAGACCTAAAACATGTAGAAAACAAATGGCAAGGTGGCAGGTATAAATCCTACATTATCAGTAATTACATTAAGTGTAAAAGGATTAAACACACCTACTAAAAGGCAGAAATTAGCATCATGGAAAAAATGATCCAACCACATGCTGTCTACAAGAGACACACTTTAGGTTCAAACATAAAAACAGGTTGAAAGGAAAAGTATGGAAGAAGATATTCCACAAAAATAGTAACTAAAAGAGTGCTAGAGTAGCTATAACACTAACATTAGACAAAAGAGACTTTAAGACAAAAATTGTTATTAGAGAAAAACGACATTTTGAAAAATGATAAAAAGATCAATCCATCAAGAAGGTAAAATAATTATAAACGTGTATGCATATATATAAACATACACGTAACAATAGAGCTTCAAAATATATGAAGCAAAACTACCAGAATGAAACAGAGAAATAGAAAATTCAACAATAATAGTTGGGTACTTCATCAATACACTTTCAGTAATAAGTAGAATACCTAGAAAGAAGGCCAAAAAAGAAAAAAAACATTTGAACAACAATACAAATCAATTATACCTAACAGACATTTATAGAGCACTCTACTCAAAAGAAGCAGAATACACATTCTTCTCCACTGCACATGAAACATTCTTCAGGACAGACCATAAGTCTTCCCTGATCAAAATTTACTATAAAGCTACAGTAATCAAAATAGTGTGGTATTATAAAGTTTTCAACTTTGTAAAACAAATATTAATATGAAGGATGGTGCTGTCTTCGTAGGAGTAATAATTTATTTACATATGATCACTAATATTTAAAAAAACCTTTTTTAGAAAAGAGCAACTGAATATTTGTCAAAGAGCTATATGTTTTGTACTTTGATGACAATGTATAATATAAAATGATAGTCATTAAATGGAGGCAGAGGAATAATAGAAGTCATGAATATGATTATAACACAATTTGCAAGCCAGTGTTCTTCATAGTAGCTAAAGGTAGATTACTAATTCCACTATGATCTTCCAATAATTAATCAAGGAAGAGAAAGCTATCAGACAACAAACAAATACTTTGAGATGATTTTGGTTATTAGGTAAGTAGCAAAATGCAGACATTACAAATAATTCTTATGAATTAAAAGAAGCTGGAAGCTCCTAATGGAAGGAAAATTTGTATTAAATTAAACCTTCATCACTTAGCACCCATGCCATTTCTGGCACTCTGCTAGACACCATGGTTGGAAAGGAGTCTAGTAAGTAGTGGGAGACAGATGACAGACAACTAAAGAGATAACTATAATTCTACAAGTCAACTGCTGAGTCAAGGGTAAGCACTGAGGTGGGATAGATCAGCCCAGTTAGGAAAGAGAAAGTGGAAGAAATTTTCCCAGGTATATCAATGCTAGAAATTAGTTTCAAACTACAGAAAGTAGAAGTTGCCATTAGAATAGTGATTAAAAATTAGTATTAGGCAGAATGAACAGCAGGTGCAAAACAATGGAGGTACAGGAAGACAAGAACTAAGCTCATTCAAGGAATCAAATAGCTTGTTATGGTTCCTCTGTATGGTGCAAATGGAAGAGGAGACCCAGAAAATTAAACATTAGCTCATGAAGGACCAAGTTAAGGAATAAGGATTTGAATTTGGATGACATCATTCATGTTGTGTTTATGAAATATCTCTTGGTGTGTGGGCATGAAACAGAAAGGGTGAAGATGAAGGTTGAAACTTGCAAACTAGGTCACCGCATTGTGCATACAGTTTGGCAAAATGAAAGATCACGGTTTCTTTAGTAATGTTAGTTTGAAAAGAATATGCTTCTTCAAATAAATAATTCTATTTCTGTGCTTATTTGAAGAATCAAGATTGTAAATGATTAGAATTATAAAAAATAAAATATTAAGCAGTATACTGTTTTAATCCTACAGTTATGACACTCATTCCTTACTCAATTATTCTGTCAGATATTACAATACTAGCAATTTATTTGAATTTTCAAACTGTTTAGGTCTTTGAATTACTGACTTTGATATTTTTACACTGAAGATATTAAGATATTAAATTTGCAATTTTCACAAGATTTCATTCAGGAGGATTTCGCAGTTTGATTTGGCCATGCTGGTGAATATTTTGTACTTCCATTATGACGAGTATTATTTGTTCAGTGGACAACACTTGAAACACATAGGGAAGCATGAAGCAGACTGCAATAGGAGAAAAGGAGGAAAAGCTGAGTGTGACTGCAAATCAGTGTCTAAGTTTCCAGGCAGAGAGCACAGGGAATTCTTGTTGAACATCTACTATTTTTACCACAAGGAAGGAGAAGAGGTCACTGGCTGAGAACAACAGTGAAGGGGGATTAACCAATAAACAAATGATTCAGCAAATGATTAAAATGAGGAAGAGTAGAGAGTAGTGGAGCTAGGTAACAGCCTCTAAACCTTAAGATTTTTTTTGTCTGAGGACTGGGTGATCTGAGGGTTTAGCAGGCCTCCCTTTTTTCCCTAACGCTCCCATCTTCTTCCAGTGTTCTGAACCACCGGTTGCTCATTTTTTCTTATTTACATAGTTTTGTATTATAAAATTCTTCAGTAGATGTTTCTGAGGCTAAGATAGAAATTAAAAAAATAGTGAATGCATTATTTGCTATGACTCAACAGATAATTGAGTGGAATCAAAGTATAGAAGGGGATGTCCAAGATTTAGATCAAGCACACATCTAAGCTTAGAATCTATTCTTGAAAAGCTTGCCAAGACCTGGGATGAGGAACTCACTACGCTTCACTGCTGGCACTGCTCAGATATGCTGAAAGATTTTCTTTATATTTGAAATTTTTGTGTAATTTTTCACATTTCCGTATTTGCTCCTAGAGAACCCCATTGTGACAAGCCCCAGTCTACATGTCAGACTCATTTTTCTGCAATATGTTCTGTGCCTCCCATGCAATGACTATTTCTACTTCATGTGCTGTTTCCTATGCGTCTCTGGCCTGCCCTCTCTGTCTAGTGAATTTTTCAAGGTGAGGTTAAAATGAGAGCTTCCAATTCTGTTATAACTTCTCAATCCCATGAAAACCGTCTATGACACCTTTGTTACGCCAACAATGGACCTAATATATATACTTCTATTACTGGGCTGCATAGGATATGCCTTGCTTTTGCCTCACCTACCTTTCTGAATATGGATTGTGTCTTATTAATTCTTTCACACTACCTCACCAGGCACAGAGTAGCAACAGTGCCTGGAACATGATGACGACTTAAAAGATGATCATTACATTGCTGGATTGAATGCCTCTAGAGGCAAAGCAGGCCAAATTCTTCTTTGTTTAGTCCTCTCACCTCTTTCCTGAATTTTCCTCAGCTGGTCCATATATCTCCAGAGCCTCTAGCCATTCATCAGATGACCAAAAGTGAGGAAACCTGGCAGTATAAAGTTATAAGCAATCTAAGGAATTTCCTCTGGAAGAAGCTTAATAAAGCTCCTTTACTAATCCTAGCACTTTGGAAGGCTGAGGTGGGCGGATTGTTTGAGTCCAGGAGTTTGAGACCAGTCTTGGCAACACGGAGAAATCTTGTCTCCACTAAAAAAACACAAAACTTAGCCAGGCATGGTGGTGGGCACCTGTATTCCCAGCTCCTCGAGAGGCTGTGGTGGAAGGATTGCTTGAGCCCGGGAGGCGAAGGCTGCAGACCAAGGCCGTGCAGGGCCAAGACCATGCCGCTGCATTCCAGTCTGGATGACCAAGCAAGACCTTATCTCAAATACATACATACATACCGCACCCCTATGTTGTCAAAATATACTGCAAAGATGTTTTATCCCTTTCCTTGCACTTTAAAAATCAGGCCATGCACTTGTGAGCAAGGCAGTGCTGGAGATACAAGAGATCTCTAATACTGTGGTGAGAATCCATCAGTCCACACACAACTAGGAAGGCATTAACATCTGGAGAAAATCAATGCTTTCTGCTTTACCATCCCATTGTCATCCAACTAGCCAATGAGTCTATTTTTAATCTCCCTAAATCTCTCTCACACCCATTCCCCCTTCCTCTACATTCCTAATGTGAATCATTTCATTCAGAATTATTAGATTCATCAGAATCATTCAGAATTCTTCAACTGGACTAGTTAGAGACCCTAACTGATCCTGGATTTCTAATGCTTCCTTATCTAAACATTCCTCCAAAATTATACACCTAGAATGCAAATCCTCACTTGTACTGCTTCCCTGCCTGCTTAAAATCTCCATTCCGCACTCCTTTGTCCTGAGAACAATAGGGGGAGATTAACTTATAAACAAAGATACAAGATAAAGAACAAATTCCTAAGCCTCTCACAGTTCTGCCCACAGTAACTCACCCAGGGAGGTGCCTGCCACTGCTGCTTGGTGCTGTGTGCTTCAGCACCTGCGCGATGACCCTGCAGCAGCTGTGTCGTTTCACCCGCAATTCCTCTGCACAGGCTGTTTCCTCTGACATCACCTTTTTGGTGAGCCAGCAAGAAGAATCCAGGCTGAATTATCCCTCTCTCCTTCCTGCGTCCATGATAACTAATAACTTGTATATTCACAGCTCCTGTAATTATTTCTTTGCATACAGTTACAGACTAGTAAGTCTGTAAGGTCCTTAAGGGTAAAAAGCAGACCTTTTCTCTTGTATTCCCAGTGTCTAGCACATAGGAGGCATGTGGTCACGTTTGTTGAACAAATGACAAAAAGAACTAATTAATGACAAGTGGCAGGAAATGTAGTTAAGTGCTTCTTTAAGAAAAATGCAACTTGAGGAGATACTGTATAATAAAATGCAGTATTACAATACTGTAAAATTTGATGACAAGAACTCACCTATATCATTTTCTGTCAAACATTAAGTATCAGTCTTAGATTCCCTGCCTTCAGCAGAAAATTGCCTATGGAACTCTGTATTCTACTTCTGAAATCAGAACATTATTAAAAACTGAACAAACATGGATGAGAAATTAGTATTATAAACATAAATAATGTTTGCCTCATTAAAAAGACTTGCTTATTCATCAAGTCTGACTTTTCAGCTTAGAAACGGCACTGAGCTGGCAGTGGTGAGCTGTCTGCTTGGCGGATGCCAGGCTACAGGAAGGGAAGATGTATTCTTACACAGGTGGAGATTCTTCATTTGTCATTCCTGACCTATAAAACTCAAACCGACACACGGCCAAACACCAGAGAAATCTTGCTTTGAAAAGAAGAGATTTTCCAGGGTAAAGGAAACAGTATGACCTATTTAATTCTATTTCTGTTACAAGTAAAATCACATGTAAACCTGGAAAAAATCATTTTAAATGAACAGATGAATTTTAAAAAGTGATTTTTAAAATACTGTTTCAGTTTTGAGTCGTTTTAAAAGAATGTAATTACGCTATCTGACATCTCACTTTAATTGGGAAACCGGTCACTTCAACATGGAAAAAGTTTTCATATAAAACACAGTGCTAAAAGCTTAGTCTTATAATTTGATTGAGTTTAAAGAACAAACATTAACTGAAAACAGTCTTTTCAGAAATTCAGTTTTCACTGGGGTTCTGGGTAACAGTATCCGGGTTGATGTAGTATCACCTCTGAGACGCATTAATTAGACTATGAGCACATCACAAAGTCAACTAAAGATAAAAATTACCATATTAACAATTCTAAATAAGAATCTTTCTCCTATCATTTAAATAAGTCATCATTTAAGAATTAAATCACATGCCCAGTTGTTTACTTTAGGGCTGTGAGGAAAATATTATGTGACTTCTAGACAATACAACTTCTTTGCATCAGTCTTTGGAGTCTGATGACTATGTTCAAATTCCAGATCTGCTATTTACTAGCTGTGTGGCTTTGGGGAAGTCACTAATCTCGCTGAAGCCCAATTTCAAAATTTGCAAAATGGTAATCATAATATACCTCCTGGTTGTAGCCAATGCTTGTGGGAAGATTAGCCAAAAAATACTTATGAAAATTGTTTGGCACAGTTCATACCTAATAAACGTAGTTTTTTTTAGCTAAAGACCTATTCCTTTTAACACTCTCAAGCTTTCAGACCAGAGAAAAATCAAAGCTATCCAGGTATTTGACTTTTATAGAATAAGATGAATTCTTAAAACTTTCTCTAAAATGTGATGTCTACATTTCCATCCTGCAAATACTTGTATTAACTACTTTGGATTTTAGGTAATGACTGACCAAGATTAGCTGCCATTCTATCCACATCTGAATATAGCCTTTTAAAATATGTCTGTGTCAATCATTCATAGGATCTCTTCTCTTAGTTCATATCCAACTGAGATAGAATTTCATTTGTTTAATTTGTCAAGGTGCTGAAAAATACACTGACAGAAAAACAAAATAACAATGAAGTCAGAAATCCTACGAACAAGTGAAGGGAAAACTAACTGTAAATTTAAAAATTAAAGAAAATGAAATTAAACCAGAAATTCCACAAAGATAGGAAAAAGGGGGAATAACTAAATTTCATTGGATCCATATTAACCTTGCATCATGCTACAGATTTTTATGGACATCTTTCCATCTATCCTGGGAAGCAGATGTTGCTGAATGCCGACTATGTGTCAGGCACTGTGCTGAGCACTGGGGACATAGCATCCATCACCAACAAAACAAAATGAAAATCTTTGTCCTCATGGGGAAGCAGAGAAACAAAACCAATCAAAATATATGGTATATAAGACAATGAGAGTGTTGGGGAGGTTTGAGAGTTTAGACACTGTGGCCAGAGAGGTCCTTTCAGATAAGAGACTTTGAATACAAATGTGAAAACCATGAGGGAGCTGGTCACACGGATTTTAGGGGACTAGCGGGAGAGTATTTCAGATAGAATGAACAGCAAGCATAAAGGCCATGAGGCAGAGGAGTGCTGTGGTTTGCATGTTTGTGTACTTTCAACATTTATGTTGAAACTTAATGTCCATTGCGGTGGAATTAAGAAGTTGGGCCTCTTGGAAAGTGCTTAAGACATGCAGGCTCTACTCTTATGAACTGGTATAATGCCTTCGTGACAGGCTTCAGAGAGCTGCCTGACCCTCCAGTCCCTGCCATCCATTTTGTCCATCCGCCCTGTGAGGACACTGCAAGAGGCACCATCAATGAATCAGAGAGCAAGCCTTCACCATTTAATCTGCAGGTGTCTTGATCTTGGACTACACAGCCTCCAAAAATGTGAGAATACATTTCTTCTATAAATTATGCATCTAAGGTATCTAATTACATCACATTATTATGGTTTATTAATATTATAATTTTGCTATAGCAGCAGGAATAGAGTAAGACAAGAAGTAAAAGTGGAGTGAGCTGGGAGAGAGGTGCAGGGACCAGACCACGTGGAACCTCTGGGCTTTAAAGGAGCAAGGTGGCCATGAGAGACTCTGTGCTCAGGGTCCTTTCCATGTGGTCCAGTCTCTTCATGCTTTGCTGATCTAACTTCCAGCACACCAGTTCTTCCTCCAGCTCTGTCTAATCTGCTACTGAACCTATCCATGTAGTTCTTTTCAGTTACAAAATGTCTATTTTTCTATACATTCCAGTTCAGTTTAAATCATCAAATTTATTTTTTAATTTCTTTTTTATAATTGAGTATAGTTAATATCTGCTATCTGAGTCCACTGTGTCTACTTCTGTACTTTTCCTTAGTTTATTATAGTACCTTCTTGTATGCCTAATTTTTTATTGAATATCAGCAATTACACATGAAAAAAATAATTTCAGGACTATGTTGCTATATTTCTTCAGAATAGAATTGGCAAGTCTAGGTTAACCTTAGTCCCACAAAGGACTGCTATGATTGGAAGCTGAGTATCAGTGTGTTCTCTGGAAGTACAGCTTCTCTGGGATCCATTCCACAGCAAAGGGGATTTATCAGTCCCTTCACCTAAATGGGGTGGACCCTTAAGGCCCATTTTTTAAAACTTCTCTGGGCTCTAGGTTTCTTTTAAGACTCAGTTCACATTCTCACCTACCTTCTTTAGAAACTGGCAGAAGCTCCTAGCAGTCTTTCTTACCAGGGTTCCACCAGAGAACGAAATCTGATGTCCTAAGACATCCACTGTGTAGAAAATGAATTAATGTCTTTCCTCTGTATCTAGAATGATACTAGTTATGTGCCATTCTTAAGACAGTTGAGGAAACAGTCACACGAGTCATTTTTCATACTATGTGATTCAGAGGAAAACCGCCTTTCATTTTCATTTTCCTTTAAGCTGTTGGCCCAGTTATTATTATTTTTTAACCATTTTAGCTTCCATGCCTTCTAAGATTTTTTTGTTTATTTGTTGATTGTTTCTTTCACCTTTTGTAGTCATGCTCAGCAAGAGTCTGGAAGCTGACTTTCATCAATACCCAATATGTATTATTGTCCATGTCTCCCAGCAGAACTGAGTCTCCACGAGAACAAGGGCTTCATCTGCCTGTCTACCACTGTGTTCCCAGTGCCTGGCACAGGGTGAGCGTTTCATTAGTCATGGATTTATACTGATTCATTCACTCTTCCAAGGGTTCTTCCTTGAGAAGAACAACAGCCCCTCTTTGAATGATGGGCCAGATGAGAGATGCCAAGTGTCTTTAGTCCCACTGTAAAGGGGAAATGGCTCCTGGCCCACCAAAAGGCACATGTAATTCAAAGTGCAGAGGCTTCTATACAGGGAAAATGTTAAGAACAGGCTATCAGAGTTGGATAATATTTGCATTAAGATTATTCTCTGCTCTGCTTTCAGACTTACTGAGAAACTGTCAGATTATCACGTGGTCTAATAACAGATCTGCTTGAAGGAAGATGTGTTACTCTGTTCTAAATGAGAGCAGCTGGTCTATTTAGTCTTATCAATTCTCTTAACTCACAAATTGGTCATATTTTTAAACTTTTTATTCAAGCATAAAATAAGTCATAAAAAGGTACAAATCCTAAGTACACAGCTTTGTGAATTCTTACCAACTGAGTACAACCAAGCTACACAGCAGGAGTAAAAAAGTAACCAATGCTCAGATCCAGAAATGGAACATCAACAGTTGCCAGAAGCTGCCCTTGTTCCCTCTGAATCACCATCTTCCCACGAAAGTAACCACCATCCTGACTCTCAGCACCATCAATGAATTTTGCCTGCTTTGAGCTTTATATAAATGAAATCAGAATATCTACTATTTTGTGCCATTTTTCCTTCATTATTATGTAAGATTCACCGATGTTGTGTGTAGCAACACTTGATTTATTCTTACTGCTTTAAAATACTAAATTATTACACTATAATTTGTTCATCCATTTTACTATTGATAGACATTTTGCTTCTTTCTAGGTTTTGCCTACAGGATTCTTACACACTCTTCCAGTGCACCTCCATATGCATCTCTGGTGAGGAATTACCCAGAAGCAGGACTGCTAGGTCCTGGGGAGGGCTGTGCTCATCACAGACAGCCAAATATACCAGACAGTATTCCAAAGTGGCTGCAGCACTGTACTTTCCCACAGCAGTGCATCAGAGTTCCTACTATGCCACATCCCAGTCCACAATTGAAAGTACCTTTTTAATTTTAGTCATTCTAGCACATGTGAATAGTACTGGATATTATAATTTTTATATATTACTGTCCAACATACAGCAAGAGTATGCCCTGAAAGACTGAGCTACACTGGTAAACTGAAGAATTAGATTTCTGCGCCAACAACAATAAAATACTTATATATCACCTTTTATGTGTCAGGTATCAAGTACTTTCCACAAGATAACTTACCTCATCTTTATAACCTAACAATCTCATGTGATAAGCCCGAGTATTTCCATCTTTGAATTAGCAACTGAGGCACAGAACAGTTAAGCAATTTGGGTAAGGTCACACAGCAATTAAAGACAGGACAAGGACTGTAAAGTCAGTCTGGCTCCCAACTTTGCTTTTAACTCCTATGATACACTGCCTGGCCCTATAAAATTGAGGGCCAGACCCTGTACTGTAGTGAACTCTCCAGGATAATGCCACACTATAAGAACACATCACGATGGCCAGCTGGCCTTCCACTTCTGTCACCCAGCCTGACAACGTGGTTCTATTTTAAATCTGCTTTTTTATTTTATTTACTTTTAACCACTACAGTCCTGATTCCACATCCTGTTATGTACCTCACACTCTATTCTACCTATAAACAAAATGAATAGAATAAAAATGTATAAAGATAAAGATGACAATAAACCTCATCAATAATGGACATCACAAAAATTCTTCTGGCTGACTGAAGCACACTAAGATTCTCCCTGTGTCTACACCTTTAAATATCACATAGAGTCTGTGCAGGGAGACCTCTTGGTTCCTCCTACCTGAATGCTACTCATCCCCTTCCCGTTTGGTATCTCCTCTAAGTTCTTACCACATTCCATCAAGCAGTTCTCTCTCCTGTTTGTTCCTCCCTATTTTTTGTACATAAGTCAATTATAGGTGTTCTAATTCTCAAGCTTAACTGTTTTGTCTCTGCATCAGGAAATCCAGGCTGGGCACAGTGGCTCACACCTGTAATCCCAGCACTTGTGGAAGCCAAGGCAGGAGGGTTGCTTGAGGCCAGGAGTCTGAGACCATTCTGGGTAACAAAGTGAGACCTTGTCTCTATAAAAAATAAGAAAATTAGCCGGGCACAGTGGCACACATGGGGCGCCAGCTACTCAGAATGCTGAGGCAGAGGATCGCTTGAGTCCCGGACACTGAGACTGCAGTGAGTTGTAACTGCGCCACTGCACTCCAGCTTAGGTGACAGAACAAGACCTGTCTCAACCGAAAAAGAAAGAAATCTAACATTGAGTATTTACTATATACTGGGTCCTGTAGATCAAAAGGCATGGCTCCTACCTACCATTAATAACTTAGACTATAATGGAAAGTAATAAGAAAAATAAAAGAGTACTTACATTACTCTAAGATAAATACCTTAAATAAGATGTATACTTGTGGATCCAAATAACAGACTGACCAACTAAAATACACAAGTAATTATGAAAGAATTCAAAGTGAGGGTGATAACTACTGCAGGAGATCAGGCATGCCAACCCAAAATATGCCACTTTAGCATAAAGATTATTTTGAGCTGAAGCTAACTGAGAATCAGCAGATTAAAAAAGCTCTCTGCCCTCTTATATCTGCATCAAAGCAAGACATAAATTTATAAAGGTAAAGGTTTCCCTCCTCCCCTTTCTACCAGGAGGGACCAAGGTTGATCACCAAAAACAGTTTATTTTGTTAAATTTATTTTAGTTTTGCAGAGACAGGGTCTCAATATGCTGCCCAGCCTGGTCTTGAACTCCTGGCCTCAAGCAATCTTCCAACTCTGGCCTCCCAAAGTGCTGGGATTACAGGAGTAAGACACTGAGGCTCACAAAGGTAACTCTGGACCCTTATTAGCCTGAGATGCCAACAGAGGAATCTACATAACAAACTTCCATTTATTTACCTTTCCAGAATTTGCTCTCCCTAGAGACTTACAGTCCTTTGCCTTTGTCTATCTAGTCATTTCTGCAAAAATTTACTGTTCCTTACGGAAGATGCTATATAAACCAGAGTTCTAAGCCACCTCTTTGAGATTTACTAATTCCCTGAGTATCTCTCACATATATATAAAATATACATGTCAAAAAACTTATTTTTCTTTTGGGTGCATTCCAGCTAAGAACTCAGAAGGTAGAGAGAAAATTATTTTTCCTCCCCAACACTATGTTCCTTCTTAGACTCTAATCTACTTAAAGGCAGAGACCGTGTTCTATGAATGCTGGTGTAAAACTAACGTGGCAGGTTCTTGCAGAAAATTCATTATAACAAACGAATAATCTAGTGGTTCACAAGTTCCTTTCCCTGCCTCTGCCCTAATTCACCTGAGGAATATGTTACATCTGTCACATCAGCTCAAATAAAACCATCATAGCTCAACAAACTTGGACGGGCAAGCCTAATTATGACAGCAAAATTTGCTTTCCATGCCTTAATGACATTTTCATTTTAGAGCTTTCTGCTACCTTGATAAGGTGTTTGGTTGTTGTTTTAAAGTAGGAAGAAAAAAAACCAAAACCAAAAAAAAACTTCCACACTCGGAAGTTTTAAATCTGAACTTATTTCCTAAAGTCTTACATTTCTAAAATAAGTCAACCTTTCAAGCAATTTAGGCAAAAGATTGATTTGTGAGGCTTCTGATAGACATTTCAAGTAAATTGCATACTGCTTTTACCCTGGCTTCTGGTAAAATGAATATGAAAAATTATAGAACCTTCATCTTTTTATCTAAAATAAAAAGGTGTCCCTAGGCTTTTCAATTCCATTTAAAATGCATTTTCATAAATAACCTTTTCACAATCTGTACTCTGTTTTAATTAAATTTCTCACTGTGGAAAACAAGATAATTGAAGCAGTTTTGAGATTAGTTAACTGTCAAACATTATGTGAGTAGTCACTGCATTGGGGAAATTTGCCGTCAGTACAACTCTCGTCTCTACAAAAATCCCCAAACTAGTCATACAGTTAAAGCTTCAGCTGAGCTCTAGCTTTCTAAAAAAAGTGAGAAGGATGACTTCCTTGAGTCCTTAAATAAAATCCACATTAAATAACAACATGTATACTAAAAAATACATTTTGTTTCCCCTAAAGACCTTCATTGATGTTCCTAGTCATTAAAATTTCAGAAGAGTTTATTCTTATCACAAAGAGAAAACAGTGGTCCCTCTATTCCCATGTACAGATGAGGGCACCATTTATGGTAGCAACAGTGGTTTCTTCAAGACAACTTTCATCTTACACAGCCTTAGTGAGTCATGACACTGGGGAACACAGAGACAAGGCAGGCCTGCTTGTACAACAGGAGGTTTAGATTTCTGCTCCTATTCAAAACTATCTCTTTGACTCTTTAAACCTGGATTAAGTTAACCAATGGCAGCTGTCCTATGAGGAAATAACATATCCTGCAGTAGTTGCAGAAGGATTGGTAAAACCAATTATTCCTTAATCGTGTATCGCTTGTTCAAAATTCTGTATAGTAACTTTTATGTCCAAAGAGATTAAATAATTTTTCCCAATTATTTGTTAGCTTCTCCGTTAGAATACATCTAGAGCCAGAACGCTGGGCTTCGAATTCTAGCTCTGCCCTAATAGGCTGTGTGACTTTGAAAAGGTACCTAGTGACTCTCTTAAGTAGGCACTACCATGACTCAGGAGACGATTTAAGGACGATTCCACGCTCTGTTCAACAAACATCTTATAGTTAGATAATCAAAGAACAAAAAATATCTGCTGAAGAAAACAGGTTCTGTATTCTTACAAGCTTGTATGACTACATTTAAAATGCTCTAGCATACTTACCTTTAAAGGTGATTAATCCATCAGCTCAGCCTCAAATGCTTAGAATTGATTACACAACATTGAGATATCAAGAGATATTAGTGAATAATAAGTACTTCTTATGAATAGAGAGCTGATACAATCATAATTAAATGAGTTAGAAAATAGCATGATTAGAATTCCTAAGGCAATTTTAGTTTATACATCTTAAGGGATGGCAAGTCTGTATTTTTTAAATCTCATTTTGTAAAACACTTTTCAAGATGTTTTAGAATTCAAAAGGCTCACAGCTACTCATTTTTAGCTTGTTTCTACCATCATTAAAACATGTATTTGTTTATTCCGTAACTTACTTTTCAATTAAAGGTTTCTATTTGATGAAAACACAATTTTTATTTCAAAAACCATCTTTAGGGTGAGAGTGGAAACAAAGTTTTGACAAAAATACTCAATCCACTGCAGACTTTTTAAGTTGGAAAGAGGTTAAGAATGTCATTTAGACTAACCACTATCTATGTATCATCACCACTGTTTTGCAGATTAAAAGAAAATTCAGGCCCAGAAAGCTTAAATAGTGTGCATGAAAACACAACAGACGGTCACTCTGAAGAGAAGGGAGGTTAGAAACCAAGTACAGCCACACACCATATAACGACATTTTGGTCACTATGGACCACATATAGGACAGTGGAGCCATAGATTATAATACCACATTTTTACTGTATCTTTTCTATGTTTAGATATGTTTACAGACACAAATGCGGCATGTGTACCAACTGTCTACAGCATTCAGTACAGTAACATGCTGTACAGGTTTGTTCCCTAAAAGCATAGAGCCTAGGCGGGCAGTGGACTCGACCACCTAAGATGGTCTAAGAACGCTCTACGGTGTTCACACAATGATGGAACTGCCTAATGGTGCATTTCTCAGAATATAACTCTGTTGCTAAGGGATACATGACTGTATTTTGCCTCTCAGAATAATAATCTTTATATTAAATTGCATTGTCTTTCATACTTACCAGTTCACAAAGTGGACCATGTTATGTCTGCTAAAACTTGTTTAAGATATTCAATTTTATTTCACTAAGTGTGCTGAAAAGTATACATAACACATGGCATGACACGGAATTAGTTGGCATTGACAAAGGCCACGTTATCCATCCTCCACACATTTACTTAGTATCTCCAAAATGTCAGGTCCTGTGATAGACTGGGTATACTAAGATAAAACAAAGACATAGTTTCTTCCCTAAAGGATCCCACAGTCTACTGAGGACGAGGACAAGTAAGTAAACATAGAAGTGGGTACAACTTCTTAAAGGGACATGAAAGATGCTGCTAACTATGCTTGATTAGGTCCAGAAGGCTCCACGATCAAGGACTACAAATAGTAAACAGAGTTGGCATGGACAAAACAAGAAAGCACATTCAAAGAGAGCCAAGAGCTCAGGAAAACAGACAGTTTACAGTTCCTGCTATGTTTAAGGGACTGCAATTGGGATAGACTGAATGCAAAATGACAGTCAGTTAGTCAACAGGAGGATGAACGGCCTCAGGAAGGCCCTTAAACACAATGCAGAGGAGTCTCAAGTTTATCCTGAAGAGACTAAGATCCTTCTAAAATTTTCAACTAGTTCTCTTCCTTGTGGGGGGAGATGGAGGGCAGTAGCATATTCGACGTTAGATATTAGAAAGTACACTGGAAGTAGTATGAAGAATACATTATTTAAGGAAAGGAATGAGCTGGAGCAAGACTACAAGCAAAGGTGCAACTGAGGAGGCTATGACCACCTCTGTCTGTTGTGCATCCATCCATCCAAACTA
The DNA here is from genome assembly GCF_008728515.1 of Papio anubis. Classification (NCBI taxonomy): domain Eukaryota; kingdom Metazoa; phylum Chordata; class Mammalia; order Primates; family Cercopithecidae; genus Papio; species Papio anubis. Next base: position 130,871,184 of record NC_044983.1, on the reverse strand, counting down.
CCAGTATTTATTAAGTGACTACTATATGTTAGGTGCTAGGAATAAAATAGTGAACAAGAAGAGCATCGTAACAAAACCAGCGGCAATGCAGATGAGCTTGAAATCAAACAGCTATTCATGAGGAACAAGTGAAAAGACTTGGTAGCTATTTGAATACAGAGAAGGAAGACGAAAGAATTAGACCTTGGGTGTCTGGTTATATGGTAGTGTCATTCATCTTAACAAGAAACTCTGGGGAAGAATGAGGCCCATTGTGTTGGTCTATATCACAGCTTTCAAAGTGCTTATAGGGCATTCAGGGAGAAGGGACCGTGAACAGATGATACCAGAGTTAGAAATTTAGATTTGGTAGTTTTGATACTATGATATAGCAAGACATATATAGTTTGATTGTCTTCTACAGCTCCTGGCTCACAGTTACTAAAACCCCTGGAAGTCTCTAAGTGATAAGAGCAATAAAGGCGAAAGAAGGGCCTTTTGCTACTCATAGCAAGTCCCTTTCAATCACAGAAGAGTTTACATCAATAAGATGACTTCCAGAAAGTCCCTAAGGATAGAGGAGAGGTGGCTGGCTGTCAAGGGAACCATCTGTGTGATTAAAGGGTTGAAACTTGCTGCCCCATCTCTCACGTCCAGGGAGGGGAGGGGGCTGGAGATTGAGTCAATCGCTAATGGCCAATGATTTAATCAATTACATTTATGTAGTGATGCCTCCATTAAAAACTCCAACTGAAGGGGTTTGGAGTGCCTCCAGGCTGGGTGAAGACACGGAGGTGGCTTCCGGAGGGTGGCTGCCTGGAGAGGGCATGGAATGCCCTCTCCAATACCTTGACCTATGCGTCTCTTCCATAAGACTGTTCCTGACCTGTATTCTTTCATAAGAAATTAGCAATAGTAAGTACGCTACTTTCCTGAGTTCTGAGCCGTTCTAACAAATTATCAAACATGAGAAAGGGGTTGTGGGAATCTCTAATTTCCATCTAAGTCAGACACAAGTTGTGAGTAACCTGGGGGCCCATCAGTTGCAACTGGCATCTCAAGTGGGACTAAGCCTTTAACTGTAGGGTCTGTGCTAACTCCTGGTAATTGGTTTCAGAATTAAACTGTAGGACACACAGTCGATGTCTTCAGAGAACTGAACACAACCCATACATACAGTGCAAAAGTGAAGTATTGAGAGCAGCAGTAAAGAGGAAATAGTTTTCCTTTCAGTAGCTAATAACATGCAACTGTTTAGGTAAAGTAATGGAAATGAAAAAGGTCTTACATAGATAATAAATAAAACTACCATACTGAGTGTTAGGGGGATGCTAATTTATTCAGATTGTGTATTTTCTTTGCATGTTGACCCTAAAACAATTTATAAAAAATGGTTTCACTTTAGAAATTCATATGTAAATTGGGCTCTGCCAGGACACACCAGGCATGCTTTTCTGTGTAATGACACCAGCACTTTAAATTATCAAAGCGCTCTCACTGAATGTGTACTGGCTTATCTTAATTTGTCAGTTATTTCATTATTTGGACATAAATAATAAATCAATGTTATTTTGGAAAAAAGGTACTTTTTGTTCTCCAAAAAGAGATGAGGAGTTACTGTAATTATATCTAAGTTTGCTAAGTTAAAAGCAGAGCAGAAGGTCCCAAATTTATACTTAAATGACTGAAAAAACATCCATTATCTATTTTCTTCATTTTGGGAAAAAGTTAACCATGTTAAATTATCTTGTTTGAGCGTTATTCTGAAAAGGAGAATTACTGAGAGATGGATTTGGTGTTACCAATGGCTAGTCTATCCTACTCAAATGGCTACTGTGTCATACGTATTCTTGTAATAATAATCAGAGTCAAATAGATTTATTTGCTAACAGGTGTTCATCTCAATGAAGCACACTCAGGGAATATTTTGTTACAGTGACTCCAATGAAGAACTGTTGGCTCAGATGACAATATCAATGATCAAATATCTTCACCAACTCACCTTGAGAAATAGCAGACGAATTTCAATAGGCACATTTTACAAGGAAATACCTGTAAATTATCAAGTTTTCTCACTTTGGCTAATAAAGCAGTACACTTTCTAAAATAGGCATAATATAACTAAAAATAATTAGAACAGATACAGCTAAGTTTTTCTTGGGCCTAAAACTGTATCAGAATACTTGCAGTACACATAATCTGAAAATCACTGAGTATCTTAAAGACTGAAATGCATACTTTCTGAAAAATGCAGCTATTGTGGCAGGATTTAAAAAAATAGAATATTCCTCATTTTGTTTAAGTAAACCAATGTTGTGATCTTTTTTCATCTTTTATTCTGGAAATAATGGCCTCGGATAGTAAATTTTAAATGAAAGTTGATGAAAAGTAAACTGAGTTGGTTTGATATAGCCAAACACATTGTATAGAAATCAAACCTTTATCACTGGATACATTCCAAGGAGATTTTTAAAAATTACGTTTCTGAGTTCCAAAGAAATGACAAGCCCTTTTCAGAGATATAGATGTTGTGAAATTCTTAAATGAAAGTGTTATTCTTATTTTTGCCAATAAATGTATTAGCAGTGCTTTGTTCACATGTTCATTTCTTCTTAAACCGAACATCATCCCTTTCTTCCTAACAGTTCACTTCCATTTACCTACTTTGGGTAGCTTAAAGCCAGGGAATTACTGAATCACAAGGAACACAGAGGTTATTTCGTTCAGTGTCCTATAATCCCTTTCATGGCATTTGCTGGCATTGATGAAGGGAACACACAGCATCTGTTACACTTTCTCCAAAGATGAAGATATTTTATTTATAATCTTGGCTAGTGGGAACACTGATTTTTTGGTTTTGTTTTTTAAAGTACTGGTTTTTCAAGACAGAACATAGGCGTTTAACTTGGAATCCTGAATCTGCTCCTTCTTTACCAGTCCTGTGACTTTGGGCAAGGCACTTAACTTCCCTGACCTTAAATTCTCATTTGTACAATAGAGATCACAGTAGGTGGTTCTAAGGAAAATGTGACGTATATCAAAGTGCCTTGTGGAGAGCAGTTTCTCATCAAATATTACATCCTTCTTGAAAGCCCCTTTTTATACTGTGATGAGACTTACAGTAGGTTTTTCTGTTTCCTTTAGGAGCTAACAAAATTAATCTCATTCATTTGTAACCTATGACTACCTGTCCAGCGCTAGAAGACAACAGTAACTTAGGAAAGTTATTTTTTCAAATACTATCATATTTCTTCCCATCACATGCTTTTACTAGTAACTTGGAAAAAAATCAATGGTAATCTTCATCTGAACAATGTATCAAGTCTCTCTGTATAGGGTTGTTCAGTCCAACAAACATTTACTAAGTGCTTACAATGTGCCAAAAACTGAGCCAGAGATTAACCTAGAGATACAGAATTTTTCCTTAGAAGTTAATAATCTTTTGAAAACTAGACATATTCTGAATGACTGTGCTACATAGCGATATGCTAAATACTATGTTACATATAAATTGCTATGTGAATAAAACTGAAAAGTCACACAGAACGCATCTGTGGTGGGTTCTCCACAGGAGACAATTTTTAAAAACTGTCTTGGGACCATTCATTCATTCAGTAAATACTTACTAAAGATCTACTATGTGCCAGACATCATATACTAGTTATTGGGAATAAAAAGGTGAAGTGTGGTGGTTGGAAGGTAGGGGAGGAAGGTGGAGAGTGCCTACCCTCATGGAATTTAGAATCTAATTTATGATGTTCTAGTTCCATATAATAATTTTAGTATACTCAAAGATGGTCAACTTTCCCATTTGATACAAGAATGAATAACCATTTATTTGTGTTACAGTTTCTTGGTTTTCTAAGTTGGGTATCTTATAATATACCCACCCTATCTGAAATCCTAGAAACAAAGAAACAAATTTTTTTTTTTATTTGAGACGGAGTCTCGCTGTTACCCAGGCTGGGGTGCAGTGGGGTGATCACAACTCACTGCAACCTCCACCTCCTGGGTTCAAGCGATTCTCCCACCTCAGCCTCCCAAGTAGGTGGGATTACAGGTGTGCACCACTACACCCGGCTAATTTTTCTTTTTTTTTTCTTTTGTAGAGATGAGGTTTCACTATGTTGGCCACACTGGTCTTGAACTCCTGACCTCAAGTTATGTGCCCACCTTGGCCTCCGAAAGTGCTAGGAATACAAGCGTGAGCCATCGCACCGAGCCCAACATAAAAAAAACTTTTTAAGAAGAGTTTACTTCCCACTCCCCCTACCATGTTGTAAAACTAAGCGGGATGGGTGAGTAATCTTTAGGATTTCAGTTGAGACCAATGGCCAATGTCTGAAGTTATGCTAGAGGCTGCAAGCTGCATTAGAAAAGTTGGAACTACAAAACTCATTTAAAACTGGGTCAGTGGAGGAAGATGAGGTCAAAAGGGTATACCTGGGAGGCAGTGCTACTGACGGCAAGCCACTGTAAGCGAGCTGAAGGGCTTTATCTACTCCTTATACCAAGTACCAGCAAAGTTTGTTATATACAGTGAAGCTTTTACTATACTGAAAAAGCCACTGAAGCTTCACTATAACTGTGCCAAGGCAGCTTACAAAATGCTAGGCTAAATGAGGAAAATTTTTCCTCTTGACTAGTGATCTTAAAAGGCAATGCCAGGAATAATAGATGCTAAATTAAGTGGGAAAGCTATAACATTTGTAATCTGAACCCCTCAGGACGGTAATTCAACTCGGGGAAGGAGGTGCACTCATGATGGTATTTCTTTTTCTTTGGTGTCCCACTACACCACCCAAAGCACACCTGGAAAGCACAGAGCTGTTTTATGTATGCAAGACTTGTTATTGTATGAAGTTGATAAAATTGCAAATGCTGCATTCCGGCCAAATTAGAACACTTGTGGATGTGGCCATGAGTTATTTGAAGTCTATACTACCATGTGACAGAAAGAGCACCGGCTCTGTGTTGAAATCACAGCTGCAGTAACAGTCAGTGCTTGGAAGAGTGCCAGGCATCAGTAAGTGTGGGAATCAAACAATGAAGGTTGACTTTTTCCTTTAGAGCTCTTAAACCTTTGTCTGGTCTGGAAAGACATAGATAATCTTATACAGGGCCACTATCCCATTATCCTTGGTAGCAGATGGAAAGGGAGTAAATTAATCCTACAGAATACTTCTCAATTCAATTGTTTTAATGCCTTTCCTATCATTTACAAAAATAAAAAATAAAAAATAAATAAAAATAAAAAAATCAAAAGTACAAGCAGCAAACCCAAATGTCTTGAATGTCTCTTGCTTTTACTTTTCCTCCTTCGGACTTTTACCTTTCAAGAATTTTTTAGTTTTATCAATCTATATAACTTATCTCCAGACTCTAATAATTACAGTATACACGCTGAGGCAGACAACATGTGTGTCTGGCTCACATGGTAGAAATCCAATCTTTATTGAATAGAAAGATGAATACATGTAATGGAGGCAATCATTCTTTCTGAAATAAGTGGATGATGAAGCCCAAAAAGTTAAATATCTTGCCTACCTGATATTGAAATTTATGGTAAAATGGGGTATAGGATCCAGGTTTCCCACACAACCTGCCTAGCAATCTCTTCTACATCATCCAACCACATCTGTATTAAATCTAAACCTAAGAGAAATCAATGTAAGCCAAAGTGGAAACGAACAGACACTAGGCCTACCTAAAAGGAATTTAAGATTTCCTCTCCTTTATAGTCTCTGCTACTTTCAGGAGACTCAGCATTTATGGAAGAGCTGAGGCATAATTATTATTGTCAACTGGTGAGAATATTAGGAAGTAGGAACACTTCTAACTGTAAGGAAATCAAAGAAAAGAGAGAAACCACATCCTTCCTCGACTGAATAACAAACTTGTAAAACTTTTATGGGATTTGTTAAAATATAATTCAGTGAGTTCCCAGTATGCACTCTCTCCCAAGTATAAAGAGATAAAAGCTATTCATTCCTGCCCTTCCAGAGGTTCATGAGCTAGGTGGGAGAGAGAAATGTAAGAACTGTAGTAATGCTCAATAAGTTGGCTATTACCACCTCTAAATTTCCCTAGCAATGGTTGACCTAAGTCTAGAAGGACACAAGGAGAGAGTCAAATGAAACATAAGAAGATCACTCTAGGCTGAGGAGGCAGTATGAGCAAAGGTCTGGAAGACTAAGAAGACTAAGACTAAGAATGTTCAGGGAATTACGAAACCTTAAACATGTCCAAGACAAAGACTTTGATCTTACCAGTGGCCACACAGATGAGGTTGAAGAGGTTGTCTGAGGCCCAGGGGATTACTGTAACCTTCTAGAAACTATCCAAAGAGGCACAGAGCACCTAGCAAGAGATCTCTCCTAAAGTAAAACATGAAAACCTACTGGTTCTTGCATTTGATCATTGTTACTGCTTCCCTTTCATTGACAACAGTTCATATACTCTTACTTTAACAATTTTAATTATTAATATGAATCACCTATCCATTGCTTCTTATTTTCTTCATTTACGGTAAATGAGGACACCAAAGAATTCCGTTCCCCCTCAACTTTTGCGGTTATAATTCTCTCTTATGTTAAGTCAGTCTATGAATTATATCAAAGAATCACTGAATGATAAATGAAAAACTGATTTGCACTAATTGAAAATAGAGAACTTTTGTTTTCTTCACTGAAAAGAATTTCCACTAAGAATCCATACTCAGTAGCGTAGTTTAAAAGGAAACAGTTGAGGGTGAAACCATCTTGGTATACACAGGCAATTATTTTTTAAATGACTTAAGGATTCAGGAGTGAAATATGGAAGAATGTTACATTAAACTCTTATAAGGGCTTGAAAATATGTCTCCTGAACCTTAGTCTTACACCTCCCCACCACCCAAATTCCTCTTCCATACCTTAAACTACTTGATGAAAAAGATCAGGCCATTTTTATACCTCTAGTATTAAGTACTTCTTTAGCACTCAATAAATATTTACTGAACCAAAGTATAATACTCAAGAACCAAAACAAAGTGAGGGAGGGTATGTGGGTACAATATCCAGTGCTAAGTCTGGATTAAGTCAATCTGATCAACAAGGTGTTGTCTGACACCTTCACTTACATATTCTCCATAAGTCTCTTGTGTTGGGGGTGGCGGTGGAGGTCTGTACCCAGTTGGGGGGACTCCTCTTGCTCTGGGAGTGAGAAGTCCTCTTCCCCGACTCACTGGCCCTCGGGTGGACAGGACTCCTCTGGGAGTTGGCGTCCCTCGTGGTACTACAACTCCAACTGGCCGTGTTGTAACTCCTCCCCTTCCCCTGTAACCAAGAGGGTCAAATTAGCCATATCTATCATAGTCTCTAACATTCTGTTATTCACATATATTTATACCTCAGAAACAAAATCAAAGTTCTGTATTTTTGTAAAAAGCAATAAGGAGCAAAGAACTAAAGCAAACATGAAACAGGTATCTACAAAAGGAAATTAAGTCATTTAGGCAGTTCGTCTAGCAACAATAAAGTCTGGAGTCAATCTCTGGTCAGTACACAGAGTAGGAAACTGTGATATTTGGAGAAGCCACATGCACCCAAGACTTCTATATGATGCCATGCCAGGATTACACCCAAACTCCACTCCCACACTATGAAGTGTGCCTTTTCTTGCTTATATCAGGACAAGGAAACTGAGGCTTAGAGATTTTAAAACTGTCCCAGAACAGCTGTGAGCAAAGTCAGAGGCCAAAATATATGCTACAATTCCATCAGAGAGAGAAGAATAAAATGTACTTTCCTGAATAATGTATCAACTACATGGTAATAAAACAACATTAAGTTAAGTAAACACAGGCATTTTCTGAGGTAGAATTCAACACATTCATGTATTTCTAATGTAAATCACGAGACTTCAAGTCAGCAACGAAGGAGGTGTTTCTATCAACGATGGCTCCACAGAAGCAAAAACCCGAGAAAATATAAGGACAGAAAAGTGTGGCTACCCCAGAGAATACAGACACAGTATGATGCACCTCATCTGGACAAGGCCCTCCAGCGAGAACTGTAGCTGGCAGGGTTGGCTGCCTACAGACCAGCTTCCTCCTCCTTTAGTGTGTCTGGGATAGCAAACACGCAGTTAAAGACTCATTTTCCAAAAATAGCAAATTATCAAAACTCAAAGCTGGACTTTGAAAAGACTGATAAAATTGATAAACCTCTAGACAGGCTAAATAAGAGGAAAAAAAAAAAAAAAAAAGCCCAAACACCAGTATCAGAAATGAAGAGGGTTTCAGCCAGGTGTGATGGCTCAGGCCTGTAATCTCAGCACTTTGGGAGGCCAAGGCAGGTAGATGACCTGAGGTCAAGAGTTCAAGACCAGCCTGGTCAACATGGCAAAACCCCATCTCTATTAAAAATACAAAAATTAGCTGGGCACAGTGGCGTGTGCCTATAGTCCCAGCTACTTGGGAGGCTGAGGAATGAGAATCACTTGAACCCAAGAGGCTGAGGTTGCGGTGAACCAGGATTACACCACTGTACTCCAGCCTGGGCGACAGACTCTGTCTCCAGAAAAAAAAAGAATAATGAAGAAATACTATGAACAACTCCAAGCTCACACATTTTTTAACTTACATGAATGTGACTGATTCTGATTCATAATGACCAACACAAAAATAATTAAATAATCTGAATGGGCTTATGTCTATTAAATAAATTTAATCAATAGGTAATCACCTTCCAAAAAAGAAAGCATCAACTCCATACGGTTTCAATCAATTCCATCAAATATTAAAGAATGAAATGATACCAGTTCTCTATAATCTTGTCCAAAAAATAAAAGCAGAGGGAACACTTCCTAACTCAATCTGTGGGGCTGGTCATTGGAAGTGCCTCCTTAAAAGTATTTCTACATTACTCGTCAGAGGCTGGGACCAGTCTGGGCCAGCCAGGGAGGCCAGTGGTGACTGTCCCCAGCCTGTTCTTGAGCACTGGTTGGGACCTGACAAAGGAAGTATCCCTCAAAAATACTTAATCACCCTCAGAGGCTACAACTGGCCAGAGATGGGGCCAGCCCAACTGCTCAGTGACCTGCTTAGGATGAGACATATGGTCTGAGGGGGAACAAGAACAAGGCCTCCCCATAACCAATATGGATAAAGAGAGTCTAAAGTGAAGAACTAGAAATCAGCAGCTCTCGTGAACACAGGTACAAAAATTCTTAAAAATATTAGTAAACTCCATTCTATAATGTGTTAAAAGAATTATACACCATAACCAAGTAGGATTTATTCCAGGTACATAAGGTTGATTTAATATTAGAAACTCAATGTAGTCTACCACATCAACAAGGCTAAAGTAGAAAAACAATGTGATCATATAAATAGAGCAGAAAAAGGATGCGGCCAACGGCAACACTCATTTATAACAACTTTCAGAAAATTTCCGCAAGTTGAAAAAGAACATCGGGCAGGAGTGGTGGCTCACACCTGTAATCCCAGCACTTTGTCAGCCCAAGGTAGGTGGATCACTTGAGATCAGGAGTTCCAGACCAGCATGACCAACATGGTGAAACCCCGTCTCTACTGAAAAAAGACAAAAATTAGCCAGGCATGGTGGAATATGCCTGTAATCCCAGCGACTAAGGCTGAGGCATGAGAATTACTTGAACCTGGGAGGCAGAGGTTGCAGTGAGCCTAGATGGCGACACCTAGATGCACTCCAGCCTGGGCGATAGAGTGAGGCTGTCTCAAGAGAAAACGGAACATGTACAGCAAACCTACAACATACTGAATTGTGAGAAACTGAATGCGTTCCCCTTAAGATTGGGAACAAGGCAAGGATGTCTACTCTCACAACTACTATTCAACACTATACTGTAAGTCCCACCTACATCAATAGGACAAGAAAAGTAAATAAAACTTACACAGATTTTGAAGAAAAAAGTAAAACTTCTTTGTTCACAGGTGACATCATTGACTACGTAAAAATATCCCCCCAAATAGTCCAAAAACCCCCCCAAACCCCACACCTACTCCTATACTTAATAAGCTAGTAAAACAAGGAGTAAAAGGTTACTAGTCAAATGCTTTCCTACATACCAGCAATAAACAGTTGGAATTTAGATTAAGAACACAAAAACATTTACTGAAGCCACAAAAAAATTGCATGTTTTGGTACAAATTTAATAAAACATGTACAGCATTCCTTTGTAGAAAACTACAAAACTCTGATGGAAGAACTCAAGGGAGTAACATCCATGTTCATGGTCATAATATTGTTAATATGCCAGTTCTTCCCAACTAATCTACAGATTCAATGCAATCCCAATCAAAATCTCAGCAAGTGATACATTTTTAGATATTGACAAACATTTTCTAAAGTACACATGGAAAGGCAAAAGACCCAGAACAGACAACACAATACTGAGAAGAAAAACAATGTTAGAAGACTCATAATATATAATTTCAAGACTTATTATAAAGCTACAATCAATACAGCATTGTATTTGCGAAAAAAAAAAAAGACACAGATCAATGGAACAAAATACAAAGCCCAGAAACTGACCCTCAGAAATATGGTCAACTGATTACTGACAAAGGAGCAAAGACAATTCAATGGAAAATGTTTTTTTCAACAAATGATACAGGAACAAGTGAATATCAACAAATTAAAAAAAAAAAAAAAACGTAGACACCTAGACACAGACCTTACATCTTTCACAAAAATCAACTCAAAATGTATCTTAAAACCAAATATGAAATATAAAACTTATAGAAGAAAGCATAGAAGAAAATCTGTATTGTATTAGTTTGGTGAAGAGTTTTTAGATACAATATCAAAAAAAGTCCTTGAAAGAAAAATTGGTAAGTTCAACTTTATTAAAATTATAGACTTCTGCTTTGCGTAGGACACTATTAAAAGATAAAGAGACAAGCTACAGAAAGGAAGAAAATATTTGGGAAACATGTTAGCTGATAAAGGATTTGTATCCAAAACACAGAAAAAACTTTTATAACTCAACAATGAGAAAGCAAATGGCCCACTTAAAAAGCAGGCAAAATACTTGAACAGACAGCTAACCAAAGAAGATTTACAGATGGCAGATAACCAAATAAAGATGTTCAACATCATTTGTCACTAGAGAATTCAAACTAAAAGTGAGATACCACTTCGCATGTATTAAAATGACTAAAATAAATAACTGAATATACCAAGTGTTGGGGAGGATATGAAAAACATAAACTTTCATTCCTGCCTGGAACGCAACATAGTATATAGCCACTTAGAAAGACAGTTTGGCGATTTCTTGCAAAGCTAAACATAGCCTTATTGTGCAATCTAGCAGTTGTATTCCTAGGTTTTTACCCAATGGATCTGAAAACTTATGCCTACATAAAAACTTGCACATAAATGTTTATAGCAGCTTTATTCACAGCAACCAAGATGCCCTTCGATAGACGAAAAGATAAGCAAACTGGGTTACATGCATACAACAGAAAATGATTCAGCAGTAGAAAGAAATGAGCTAAAAATCCACAAAAACTAGGAATAAATCTTAAATGCACATTTCTAAGTGAAAGAAGCCACTCTGGAAAGGCTATATAATGTATGCTTTTCAACTATATGACATACTGAAAATACTAACACTAGAGAGATGGTTAAAAAAAAAAAAATCAGTAGTTAACACAGGTTAAGGGGTGGAGGGAAGGTTGAATGACTAGAGTTTAGGGTGATACAACTATTCTGTATGATACCAAAATGACAGTGAATACGTGACACAAAGCATTTGTCAAAACCCAAAGAACTTCACAGCACAGAGAGTGAATTTTCATGTTTGCACACTAAAAACCACAATATTACTGAGGAAGTAGGAGACTCTCAGGATGCAATGCTGAATGTGAACGAACATTTTAACTAGATTAAAGCACATGAAAACAACCTTATTGAAGGGGTTGAAGAAAAGTAAACTTCGAAATGAGATAAGTCTGTCAGACTAAAGGCAAAAAAAAAAAAAAAAAAAGTAAATAAGCACTGTTCTAGTTGATGAAGTTATTTTCTACAGGAAGAAGTGTGAGTACAGGTTAACCATTCTGATATCACTATACATGTATCCTGGAACACAATAACTAAATAAAAGAATGGTGGGAGCCAGTTTCTCAAGTTGGAGTGGAGTGATAAGAAAAGGGAAGAGGCTATAATGGTCAATGTGCAAACAGATTAAAATCAGAGACATCAGTATGAACTCATGTTTAGTTTACTATATTTACAAATGGTTAAAGAAATATGCATAAATACGTGTATATACATAGGTTAGTACATACACATATATGTCCATTCTATGTCAGCTGAGAAAGAACAGACCTCAGCACATCCCAGAAACAACAAGCAGAACCAGCACCCTGATCTTGCTTTCTAATACCATACTGCAATAAATGGAACCTGAGCTTCTTGGAGAAATGATTGATTTTAGGACTGGAGGTAGAAATATATAAGACTAGTCTGGAGCAACGTGTAGTGCCAGAAAGAAAGTGCTTAAAAAAAAAAAAAAAAAGAAAAGAATAAAACCCACAAATTACGGGTGTGTGTCAAAGCCAACTGAAAGAACTCCCAATGGCCAAAGCTGAGACAATCTGAGCAAGAAAAGACAGTGGTACCGAATTGTATCACAATGTATAAAATTAATATCCATGAGTCCACACTGATAGAAATGACTGAATCAATCAATAGATACACAGGGGAGAAGGGACAAATCTTCCAGATAATTTTTGCAGATACTCCACCTAGGTGAAGTGAATTGTAATTCCCCATTTCTTAATTAGGGGTTCCCCATAGTGACTTCCTTTTAAAGGATATAGTCAGGAAAGAAAGAAAAATGAGGAATTTGACAGTGGAGAAACTTGACAAGCATGACCTCGGCTACATGATCAAGGCAACATGAGCATAAGTCACGTGGACAGTATGTATACTTGATATGATGCGGCAAACATGGCATTTTACTTCTGTGGTTTTAGTTCCCCAAACTCATAAACCCAGGTTAATGATGGAAAAAAATCTGAAAAATCCCCATTGAGAAACATCTTAGAAAAAACCTGATTAGTACTCCTCAAAACTGTTAATATCATCAAAACAAACAAGTCTAAGAAACTGTCACAGCCAAGAGGAGCCTAAGGAGACAGGACAACTCAACGTGATGTTGTATTCTGGGGATTCTGGAACAGAAAAATGACGCTAGGTAAAAATTAAGGAAACCTGATACGGACTATAGTTAATACTGTACCAATACTGTCGATAATATAGTTAACAATATGTCAATATGTCAAAATAAGTGAGCCATGCTAATAATGTAAGATGTTAATAACAGAGAAAAATCACAAGAAGGATATAGGAAAACTCTCTGTACTACTTTCTCAATCTTTCTGTAAAGCTAAAGCTTTTCTAAAATATTAAGTACATTTAAAAAAATCTCAATTTTACAGTTTTCTTGCAGCTATGGGGGCCTGTAATACAATTCTGGCCAATAAGATATTAATCAGCACTGAGATTTATGGGAAGCTCTTTAGAACTACATAGTTGGCATTCTCTCTTCTCTTTCACTCTTTTCTTCCTGCAGACATGTTTGTAAGGGCAGCAGGCTTGAAGGAAAAAGTGAAAGGCTAAGAAAAGCACAGTCACAAGCTCTGTGGAGCTGGGGAAGGGCAGCGTGGCACTGCTGCACAGGTTTTAAGTGGGGCAGGAGAAGGACAGGATATTTCTACTGGGTTAAGCCACTACAGGTGTATTTGATATCAGCAGTTAAACCTAATCTTAACATGTCTAATGCAGTAAAAAGGAAAAAAAAAAACACTTTTTCTTCATCTCACCCTCAGGTAACCCTTTAATGACTATTGTAAATTAGGTTTTTTGTTTAAAATCCTAGACCATAAAAATTGGTACAGTAAAAATAGTTGCCATGAGCAAAAACACTGGAATCAGATTTGGATTCAATTCCTCATGTACTTACTAGCTTAACATCTACCTGCCAGTTAGCACTTAAACTAATCAAGAGTCTGAACTTTCCACATCAGTTTCCTCAACTGTGAAATGAGGCTAAATATAGAGCCCACTTTTGTGTTATTAGGAGAGAAACATGAGACAATGCATATAAAGTGTTTTGAATTTTTACTGACTCAATAAAAGTCAAGTTTATTTAAACTACAATCACTCTGAACTGTAATGATGATATAACTTCTATAGTGTCTTACTCATCTTTGTGTATCTCCAGTATATGTATCTAGAAAAATCTTCAACACGATTAGAGGACAGAGTAGTTTGTAGCTATAGTATGTCTAACTCCTTCATGACATTTCCATTAATTAGTGTATATTTAAACTAATTAAGGCTTCCTGTTTCCTTATCCAATATCCATGATTGCCATCCAAGGTACTATATTAATTACAAAATATTCAATATGCTTCTTGAATATGTAAATGTATGCCTCTCATCAAATTGGAAGACATACATTTATATATTCAAGAAGCCCACACTTCTCTTCCACAATCATTGACATTGTTGGTTATGTCCCACTGGTGTATGAAATCACAGTAAGGTATTTTTATCTGCTATGGAATTTTAGACAAGTCATTTGATATACATCTAATTGTTCTGGACACTTATCTATAAAAGACATTTTGAAAATTAGTTTTTTAAGTGCTGAAATTCCACAGGAGTGGTATTAAGCAGCAATAGCATGAACAATGCTTTAGGTGACACTGGTGGAAGAAAGGCAGGGTGGAGGTGACGTGCTAACACAAGAATCCTGTCTTATCGCAAAGTTTTCACTGAGTGCTACAAATAACATTCAGGGCAAGGCTGAACAGCTGGATTGATAACATGGGGATGAGAAGAGAAAAAGCATCTATTAGCAAGAACTTGATAATCAATGACACTTTTTTTAAAAACAGAAAAGTAGATCCAAATTGATAGGAATAGGGTACCACAAACTGGGTGTAAGAGAAGAGCAAAAAGATAAAACATCCGCACACAGTTTTGAAAGCAGATTAATGGATAGACTACAATGCAGTAACTCTTTCTGTTTGGGGTTTTCCAGCAGGGTGACCCAGTTTCTGGTCTTGAAACTCAGATATGGAAAAAATCCAGGAAGGCTTTTGTAGTGAGCTGCCACGGTAAGAATGTGTTGAATGAACAAATAGCAAAAAAAAAAAAAAAAAAAGATTAAAATAAATAAATATTAAAATAAAGTAAAATAAAAAAAGTTACTCAGAAACGAATTATTTAGTTCACAGATTAATACAAAGTTTTAAGATGTAATGAAAAAGCATACACTTTGGGTTCCTACACATTAATATTCAAATGTAATTCTGTCATTTGATCTTTAAGCCTCAGTTTTCCTATCTGTAAACTGGAGTTAATAAATCCTCCGGCAGAATAGCTGCGATGTTCACACCCTGGGTATATAAAGTGCCTAGCCTAAAACAGGCATGTAGTAAGTGGTAATTAGTACACAGACTTCTGCTTCTACTCTGTCCTGATACTTTGCTTTTGGCTTTAGTGAAAGATGAGCAAAGGAGACAGAAAGTACAACTCATGTCAGTTCTCATTTTACACATTTAGCAACAGTAAGGTCGTCTGATAAGAGTTTGTAAACACATACTAAATTGTTTGGCTTTTGTCTACAAATTTTTTGAGAAGCAGTCAAGTACAGCAGGTAAAACAATGAATTCAGTGGCAGGGGCCTTGACTGCTTAAGCGAGCTCCAGCATTGCTAATTTGGTGACCTGGGAAAATACAGCTGACTTCTGGGGTTCACTCAGATGGAGCAGGACTCATGCTGACTACAGAGTGGGGCCTGCGAGATCCAGTGACAGGGCCTTAGTCTTCCATCAGGGGTCACAGTGAGAAAAACCTGCCTAGAGATCCATTTGAGATCTGTGTCCTGAAGCAATAAGCACCTGAGGGGCAACTGTATCTTTCCTATAACATTCCTAACACATTTGACAATCTTGCTTCATTTCTGTGAGACTGCTTTTCTGAGAGTAAAGTTTAATCATTCTAAGAGGGTTTTCCTTGCCTAAGGTTGCTGTGCAAATGAGAAGGCCGACAAAAGGAAAAAGCGAAACAGCCTACAGTTACAGTCTCTCAGAACACAGGGAAGAAACTGTCAGAGCTGATGGAGACTAAACTTTTGAAGAGATGATGTTGGCAGCTCTTACTCTGAGCCACTCTAGAGACCACCCGAAATGTGGTTCTAGGGCAGCGCATCTCACACGTTCCTGTGCATCCACAGCGCCTGAGGACCTTGTGTTAGGCCAGGCTGGGGTTTACATTCTGCTTTTCTAACAGGCTCTCAAGCGCTGCTGCTGATTGTCTGCAAACCATCTTTTGATGGGCTGAGTCTTAGATCCAGAGGTTGTAGCCCTTTTATGAAGCAGGTTATTGGTCATTTCTTTTCTTTCTTCTGTGTTTCATCCAACCTTCAACGCAAAAAAAAAAAACTACTAATTGAGCAACTGCTTCCTTATCCTACATTGCATAGAGTATAAAAGAAATCCAAGGCACTTTACAAGTTACAATTTTAAAAGTTACAAGCTGGTTATTGGTAAAATTGTTGACCAATAAGACAGTGTATAAGGAAGTACATTCTTAAGTCCAAGAGAGCTATTTTTCGTCTCTTTGTATCCAGTGAAGTCTCTGATCAGAGCTCCTTACTTATTTTGAAGCTGTATCACCCACTGTCTTCCAATTCTGATTTTTATCACGCTTTTACTTTTTTCCTTCATTTAAAAACAAAAATCTTTCTCTGTCATTTCTAACTATCGGCTCTATTGCCTTTTGGAACTATGCAGCAAAAATTTCCTTCCTCTCTGGAAACAATGATCCATTTGATAATAGAGAAGTTTAAGAGAGAGAAGTAATTTGCCTACGGTTCTGTTGAGGGACTGATCAAATATCTGTGCTACAGGAATTCAGTTTTTAGTGTCAAATTATTTTGAGTAATCAAAAAAGGAATCATGGTACAGTTTGATTCCTTGAAAAGGAAATTTTAAAAATTAAGTAGGATTTGGAAGTGTGTGCTTATTTTTCTATCTCCATTTTATTGAAGAGGCAACTACGGCTTACAGAGAAGTAACCCCCAAGCTCCCCAAGGTCACATAGTGAGTAAGAGTCAGGGGTGACTCTGGATACTCTGGCTTCCCCAATGCCAGAGTTCCCCCAATCTAATCCCCAGCCTCGAATGCCTCACTTCTTTGCTGCCTCCAAGCCTTTGCACCCTTAACTGGGATGACTTCCCGCCAGCACTATCCCATCTGATTTCTTCTGTTTGTTCATATCCGCTCTCCCCCTGCAGAATTACTTGCATCCTTGTTTGCATTTTCATGGCACTCTTTTCTTCATGTCTCTGTTCCTCTATTTATACCACTCTGTTATAGTTGTTTGTCTGATTTTCCCCTCTTAAACTCTAGACCTACTCAGGTAAATACAATGACTTCCACATCGCTGTAACTTCAATTCTTCTCACAAAAGGGATTTAAGGAAAATCTGTGATATTAATGACCTAGCATCAGAAACAGATGATTTTCAAAGAGGTTTTGAATAAAACTATTAAAACTTCTGAAAAACCAAAGTGTGGTGGGGAAGACAGAGTCACAGTACATGAACACACTCACTGGATTCCTTTTGCCCTAAACTGTCTTAGCTCATTAGTGGATCTTGTTTAAACTTTAGGAAAAAATAAGTTGGCCAGCTAGGTGTCAACCTGCCTCCTGTTGGCATTGATGTCTACAGCAGGCTCAGAACATTTCTCCAGCTTTATGTTGCACAGGACATGTAAAAGTGCTGGCCGAGCTGTAACTGAGAGAATCTGTGCCTAGTTGCATTTCTTGCCTGTTCATCCCTGGCTAGCATTTCAACTACAAGTTCTTGTCAGAAGTTACCCAGTTTGTAACACTATTTGCCTCTGTTATTATCTTCTCAAAGCCTATGAAAGTGATTTTAAAAGAAACCAAAGATTTTCCCCTTTTTGTCTCCCCTCCATCAGCTCCAGTGTGGCTGCTCATTAACACATGATCAGAAAGTGCTTTAATCAAAAGTAATTGAATACTGAAGGCTGATTTCAGTAGAAGGAATTCGGTGGACCTCACAGCGAGGAAAAGCAGAGAAACTCATTTCTATGGTAAGTCCTCCAGTTCTCTGAGATGTGGGGTACTCATGCCAGATGTGGGGTAATGGGGTACTTAAGCCCAGTTGGGATTAAATGCACAGACTACTCAGTAGGCACAGAGTTGGAAGGAAGGAGAGGAAGGTGACTTGGCAGGAGAATGGCCTGAGCAGTAAACCCAGTAGAGAAACAAGCAATTCAAATAACATTCCAATGGAGTATTTTTTATTTAAAATTTCCATAATTTTATCCAGTTAGGAAATATATTACCATTTTCCTATATCTACTCTTTCCTTAAAAAAAAAGGACTTTTTAATATTGATTGGTACATTAATATAAATCATACCATACTCTGGTAAAACATTTATGGCCCTAATATTAACTATTCAGTTTTCCTAGTAAAACTTCTCATAACTTCATATACTATAGAAGGAAAGTACATCATTTTCAGTTATGAAGATAATCTTTAGCATCTATAATATTCTTAATCAATTTTAAAGATAATATCATATAACACTTTGGTGTTTATGCCTCTAAAAATAAAGATTTTTTTTTTTTTTAATGGAAGGCTTTAAACATTCCAAATGGCAGTGGAGTTAAGGACATTTATTTTTATACTATCAAAATAACACAATATTAAATTCCTAAAATGTGTATGCATAAAAGAAAGTTTTGCCAGAATAAGTGCATTCTGCCTTCTAGTCTACATATATATAGATATAAATTCATAATCAACAGATAAAGAATTGCCCTGTAAGGCTGCCTTGTAAGAATCACAGATCATTAAAGATTATAGACAAAAACTATCTTTTTAAATAAAATAAGAGGCAGAGAGGTGTTTTTTTTTTTCTTTCTTTCTTCTTAAAAAATTGTATGGACTTGGATTTGGTGTTAGGAGTAGAAAGACAGTAGGGGCCAGGCTGGGTGAGGGGGAACAGAAAACAAGGTCTTTGCAGCCTGGCACTCTGCACTGAGCAAGGCCTCCTACAGAACATTCACTCCTTCATCCCTCTCTCCATCACAGAACCTGCCCTGGGAGGCTGCTGTGCTGCAGGCCCTGTTGTGGGCAGTGGGAATGTAATGGTAACCAAGATAGGAGTGTCGCCCAGAGACCACGAGGCTCACCTTCTAAGTAGAGTCACATGTTCCACAGTAGGTTAAACATTTTTTTTTTTCTTTCCAGGAAATTACAAGGAAGGAAAGTATAACTTTTCTGTAACTGTTCAATTTTTGTTATAATTTCAAATTACTAACTCTCAAGTTAGTCTGTATCTTAAGACTATCCAAACTTAGAAAAACTTGTGGTGAATTTGATGTTGCTGTTTAATTTTGGTGCTTACCTAAAGTTTTTTTCCTTAATGATAATTATATAATTATCTTGCCAATCTGCCCAGTAATTTTATAGTAGCCAATTTAACCCTAATTTTTCTATGTATTTTGAATCCTGAAATGTGCATTTCTTTATCTCACGGCCTAGAGTTAACGATTCTAAATCTTCATTTCAGTGTACATCAGAATTACATACAGGTTTGGTATTTCTTAAGTACTGCATTATATTTCAAAAGCTGAAATAATTTATGAATTTCAGAAAACTTCTTTCTAAAATATTCTATTTGTTAAATGAAACCAACTATGAATAAAAACGGTCGAGGCATTATTGCTTTTTTTTTTTTTTTAAACTACAGGGCTCCTAATGGTGATTGGTTTAGTTTTCCAAACAGTAAACGTCAATTGTCTCATAAAATTTGGAAGACACCATTGTTTAAACAAACTAATATAAACACAAAATTTTTTAAATGTGAGGTTAAAAAAATCTAAGCCCCAGATTTTAACATGGTCCTTCAATATAAACTGATAACGAAAGGCTGCTTTGTAGACAAAACTGGCTATAAAATTTAGGCACCAGTTACAGGGGGAGGCAAGAGCAGAGCACAGGAAAATGATCACTCAAAAGCTGGTCAGCAAATGTATACTGGAAAGGAGAATTCCTAAAAATTCAGATGACCGGTCAATCTTCTTCAACCTCTTAAATTACTGTAAGAAACAGAGGTTTCCATTGATTGTTTCAGAGAGCACGTTTATTACTTTCACTAGTTCTGCAGAATTTTTATATCTGGATTTGACAGCTATGTATATTTGTTTACTTGTCATTTTAATTCTTTTCTCCATGCTTATTCTGTTAGTTCAGAGTTTCTTTTGGGTTTCTTTTTAAAACTCTTAACTCCCTGGCAGCCTTTTATAATGCATTCTTCTCTGATGTTTCTTGTCCATTTTAGTCCCATCACTTTTTTGCTTCCAGAAATGTCTTACATTTACTATTTTAATAATTTCCAGTACATTTATAGTTTTTAAAACCTTTTTTTCACTCATTTAGTGGAATTTAGGGAAAAGGAGGGTACATGAATAAGCATCTCTGAAAGTGAGGTTCTTGATTAGCTATTTTTTGAAAAAGTTCTATATTGAAAACCAGTGAGTTACTCTATTTTTTAGAATAAATTCAATTTTAGCAGCCAATCACGCTTAAAGTTTTTATTGTATAGCAGTGTTATGGTTTTAGGCTTTGAAATTTTTAAAGAAAATATATAATATCCAGAATGGAGACAGCATAAGGAATTAAAATATTTTAATATTCTTCAAATCAAAGTTGGGTGAGGGAAATGGAAGACGAGAAGCAGCTTTTGTTTGGGGCTCTGGATGTGTGTGGCAAGTAAGGCTGTAACCACGTTACACAGGGCATGCTTTGACTACTCAGGGGAAACCTGTAATATTGGCAGTGCTGCCCCCATCTGACTAAAGTGTAGAGAAGGAGCTTTCCTGTGCCACTTAAGTAGTAGTGGTAGTGACATTTGAATTTAGATCTGATTCTAAAGCTCTCTTTTCTATGTGCTACTACCCTTCAGGGGCAAAAAAAGAAATTTTTTAAATTCCAGCAGGTAATAAGCATGCAAATTAAACTGTTAAACATGTATTCGGTCCAAGGCTAAATTCATAGTACTTTGCTCTTAGTGTTATGGGTAATGGGAAGACCACATGGAACATATAACCTGTGGCATTGGGGTGGTGGTGGTAAATGTAATCCTGACATAGAAGCAATTACAGATTTCTTAGATTTTTAAAAACCTGATCTCCACTTATTATTTCAGTGAATATTTATTGAGCACATGCTGAATTTCAATACTGTGCTTGGACCCAACAATACAAAGGGTAAAAGGCACATTCCCCCTCTACTATGAGGCCAAGCTAGTCTGGAGATTAACAGACTTAGTAATTGCACTGCCATATGGTCCTAGTAACAGCAGAGTACAGCACGGGGTGGCAGATGCTCAGAAAAGATGTATAGTGCCCAAACTGGAGTTACTCCATACTTTTGGAAATAGTACATTTCAATAATTAAACAGAAGGGAAATATACTAATGAAAATGTCTGATGCAATCTCTCCTCTGAGGGCTTTAGGAAGTGCTTACGCAAGTGTGAACTGACGTGTTTTCCACATCTGAGAACCTCTTTATTCTCTATATCTAGGATGGAGTTTTACTCTGTTGCACCCAGAGTTTTCTGACCCAAACCATTGTTAACAGTGCTATTAATAATCCCAAGGGAATAGCTTAAATGCTCTTGGCACAGCCGTTAACACAGTTCCTCATCCTCCTGACAAGTGGTCAACTCCAACTACAGTCAGCTGCAATAGGTGTGTCCAAGGGCGTTAATATGCAGGCAGTTAATTCAGAGGTGTTCAGGAGTAATTATTCAGTCAATGAAGACTGCCACCACTTGGGGTCCATTAAAGGATCTGTGCTGTTTTATTTAGCAAAAGTAAATGTGACTGTTTCTTCTATTAACTATTTATTGCTCCACCAGCCAAAGCACTGGCTTTGTAATATGCATGTCTGGACTAAGTACAATTGATGATGTACTACTAGGTTTGAATATTCAAACAGACCTTTTTGTTTTTAAAACCATCTCGGCTCACCACAACCTCTGCTTCCTGGGCTCAGGCGATCCTCCCTCCTGAGTAGCTGTGACCTCAGCCTCCTGAAAAGCTGTGACTATAGGCATGTGCCACCACATTTGGCTGATTTTTTAAATTTTTTTTTTTTTTGGTAATGATGAGGTTTCACTATATAGCCCACGCTGGTCACAAACTCACGAGCTCAAGTGCTCTTCCCACCCTGGCCTCCCCAAGTGCTGGGATTACAGGTCTGAGTCACGGTGCCCACCCAAAATACAACTTTAATAATGAAGGCTTCGTTGTTAATTCCTCTCTATCTCGGCATTTCTTTCATCAACTGATTTATTTCATCCTCTACTGTTTCTAGTTTTATATTCTTGGGAGTCTTGAATTTACCGTGTTTGACTGAATTATGAAGATATTATAATAATACTTTGGCTTTGCCTTATTATAACATTTCAACATTAAAAAATCAAGTAAGTTCCTGCTCTAATGTGAAGAACTTCAACTTTAATGTTACATTTATATTCAGAGAGAATGCCTGCTAATAAGAAATTTAGCATATTCAGCAAACATTAGGAATATTATTTTTCAAATATAAAACTACAGAGGAAATGTAGGAGAGCAACAACTCAATTGAGGGAGTTAGATATTAATCTGGACTCCACTAACAACTAACTGCCTAACACTTGAAGAAGATGAATAACTCTACATTTATAGTCTACTTTCATCATCTATAAAATAGAGATAATATTTAGCTTATACATGGCTGTTGTGAGGCATTAGCCATACATATGAAATTTCTGGCACACGTGTTTTCTCAAAACACACAAGGTTCTACTTCTGGTATAATAACATAAGCTCCAACCAAATCAAACCTTGGGCAAAAAACTAAACTTTGGATAAAATACAAAAAGCAATTACTTGAAGTTACTGGGTAATGACTAGGTAGATTCCAAAGGGTTATGACACTTGAAGAAAAGTAACTGAATGAAGTGACTTCTTATGATGTTTCCAATGAGGACAGGCTGCAGGGGTCATGCTGAGCAGCTAAAACTCCAATGGAAAACTCTGAGTCTTTGCACTGGATGAATCACAGGCCAAAGTTTCCAGCAATCACAGCTGCTGGAAAGTGAGGAAGGAAGTGTAGAAGGAAGAGAGCCAGAGATAGGGAGCCACGGATTGTATGTATGAACTCTCACCAACTCTCCAGTGACAACCGAACCACAAACGCACAGGGCAGACTGCAAGTATCCCTGAAAAGGACGAAGGAGCTCGTCTGAGATTTTAGCTGCTTACCAAGGGATACAGTCTGCAGTTGGAGTTCAATCAAGCTATCTGCTTAAACAGTCTAAAAAAATAAAATAAAAGCAACACTGTTTGGAGGAATACAGCAAATTCCAGAGTTTTCAAAGCACGATATTTACTCCAACATAACCAGATTAATTAGCAGACAAGGAATTAAACAAAACTCTCAAAATTTGTAACGTATGAAAGTATAACCAGGGATCTCAGTTTTAAAAATCATCCACTTTTCTTCCTTCCCTCTCCTCTCACCTCTTCATTCTTTCCCTCTATAGAAACTCCCCTCTGGCAATGCATGCCTATCAAATTACGTTCTTGCTTAAGAAATTCCAGGGGCTAATCTTAAAGCAGGCAAGAAGCCCCTGTGGAATCCTCCCACTCAGCAGGAGTCACAAACAATTCGTCCACTGCCACTGGTCTGAAGTCAAGGTGACACCAGCTAGGCCTCCAGGTGGGCGATTACCCACGACAGCCACTGGAACAAGACTCGCAGCCCCTGAACTCTGCAGCACTCCCACGGGTGTCCCACACCACGTTTCCCTTTAAAAACCCCCAGGTAAATTTTAAAATTTAGAATGCTAGTTCATCATCTTCTCAATTTGTTGGCTCTCTAATGACACCTGCTTTTCTTCCCATCAACCCTCACCTCCTGTGTTTGTCTCTTGTGTTTGACTTTTGAGCAGCCAGCAGCTAAACCTGGGTCTGATTACAAAAGAAAATATCCTGGTAATGAGCGAAAAGATACAAAATCTCAGCAGACAAATAAAAACTATTAAAAATCAAATGAAAATTTTATATCTGAAAATATAACAGATCTGAAATGAAAATATCATTGGATTGGCTTCAAAATACAAAGGAAGGAGGCGGTGAACTTTGAGGCTAGGTCAAGACATAGACCAGTCTGGAAAACAGACAAAAAAATAACAAAAAATGAGCAGAGACTCAGCCTGTAGGACAATATCATAAAGACACTTTCCCGAGGTTTCTCAGTTCACAATGTCCTTAGTGTTTCAGTAAGTTTTTCACGATATTTACCCCAGGCCAAACCAATAAGGAACAAATTTGGTAATTAAATTGTGAGTACCAAACAACTTACACATTTATTTCTCAACATTGCAGCTGTTTGAAAAATAACACATATTATTTTACAATATGTATTATAATTGAAAGGAAATATTTTATTTCATTATTAAATAACAGCAATTATTATGCATATTGGGTGCTACGTAACTTCGTAACTTCTCAAACCATGGGATCAGATGGGACACTGTCACTCTCATTTCTTGACCCACACTGACTTTCAGATAATGTTTATTGTTTATCACAGCAGCTGGTAAAGTACCAGTGTCACAAAGATGTGACATCATGAAAATCAGTGACATATGATCTAATGCTGAAAAGAAACTATAAAGGATTATCTTAAGCTGACAGTTCCCATAGTGTGGAAACAGGGAAAGGGGCAAGTAAAATATCTGAAGAAACAGTAGCTGAAAATTTCCCCAATTTGATGAAAACTGATAAATGACCCTGGGTGACTTGGTTAGTCTAATGTTCTCACTTAAAACAAAACCACTACATTAAGCACCAGTATCTGTGAACATGCACTTATTACTTAGAAAGAGGGCATAATCTCCTTTGTTCAAGTTTCTTCTTGCTGCTTCTGGTATCAAATGTGGGGACACTGGACTGCTCCTATGTGGAAGAAAGGGCCAGAACAGCCAGAGCAAAGGCCAATGGAAAAGCAGCACAGAAGCCACAGAGTGTTAAGAGAGGAACAGAAAGCAGCATCCTGGAGGGCTCACAACTGTTGAGTCAGACAAAATCAGTACCTTGACATACCCAGTCCTGCGGCAAATAAGATCAGCATTAGCAAAAGAATATTTCCCGTGGTCAACACTTGATCAGAAAGAGGCTAAAGAATGTGCTATAGCACTTTATTCACATTATTGTTTACTGAGCAATTACCATATGCAAGGTACTAGGGACACATTGGCCTTTATGGATTTGTATTACCCATAAGGAATAACAATGACAAAGTGAATAAATAAGGTAAATCGGCTTGACCAATGATACGACGCCACCAGGACAGGGAGTTCTGAGCCAGCTTCTGGCTGAAAGGATGGCCCCTTCACACTGAGCGCTCGGCAAGGGCTTCTCTGACCAGGTGCCCGTGTAGGCTGAGGATGCAATGCTGAAAGGGAGGCGGCCAGACACCTGGAGACAAAGCCTCCAAGGAGAGGGAGAGTAAATGTGAAGGATTTGGGAAAGAAATGAGCTTGGGCTATTTAAGGAGCAAAAGAAAGGAGACCAGTAAGGCTGCAGTTAAGACAAAGGAAAAGTGGAATAAGATAAGAGTCAGAAAGGGGAGGAGAGTGCCAAGTGCTATATCAGGTAAGTGCATGTGAGGAAGTGTGGATTCTTTTCTAATTGGAAAGGAGTCACTGAAGGATTTTAAGGATGGAAAACATAAGATCACATTTAATTTGAAAAAGTCATTGGGACTGAAAATGGAAGAGTAGTGTGGATTAGACTAGGAAGGACGGCAGAGATTATTAAAGAAAAAAATGACTTGAGGATTTAAAGGCAAAATAAAAATGACTTACTAAGGAACTGAACATGGCAAAAAGGAATGCCATTAAAGATATTATCACATCATATGAAGGCCAATTTATGGCTATTCATTTTCTCACAAGTCTTAAGTAGAAATTCGTAGGCTCCAACAAGTATGTTTTTCTTTTGTATGTATTGTGACTGGTTTTGGACATTTAGACACTGGATTCTGTAGCCATATTTCCCTCATCTTTAGCCACAAGGCAACTCAAAGTATAATTTCAAGACCAATTCTGCCAACACTATGGAATGTTGTAATACGTATGTTTTTGTATACTGAACTTACCCTTGGGTTTTTGTAATTTTCTACCCTAATTTGCTCATCAATTTATTTTTACCTTAGTTTTATTCTGTGGACTATATTAGTTTGGCATTAGTTACCACCTATCGTTAGTTACCGCATGTGATTTCATGAAAAAAAGGAGTAAATAAATACAGTAGCTCAGCTATGAGGATACCTTCTAAGGAACAGCTCCTTAGCTGATCTCATCATTGTACAAACATCACAGAGTGCACTTACACAAACCTAGGTGGCATAGCCATGCCTAGGCTATATGATACAGCCTACTGCTCCTTGGCTACAGACTTGTTCAGCATGTTATTATACTGAATACTGTCTGTGACTACAACACAGTGATAGGTGTTTGTGTATCTGCACATATTTAAACACAGAAAAGGTACAGTGGAGACACAATAAAAGATGGAGACGTGACAATATAAAAGATGGAGAATGGTGCACCTAGATAGGGCACTTACCATGAGTGGAACTTGCAGGACTGGAAGTTGTTCTGGGTGAGTCCGTGAGTGAGTGACAAGTGAATGTGAAGGCCTAGAACACTACTGTAGACTTTATAAACATTATAAACTTAGACTATACGAAATTTATTTTTAAAATGTTTTCCTTTCTTCAATAATAAATTATGCTTAGCTTACTGTATTTTTAAAAATTTGTCAACTTTAATGTTTTTTTTTAACTTTTTGCCTCTTTTCTAGCAACACTTGGCTTAAAACACAAACACTGTGAATCAGTACAAAAATATTTTCTTTATATCTTTATTCTATCAGTATTCTGTTAACTTTTTTTTATTATTATTTTTAAGCTGTTTTTGTATGCAATTAAGATACAAACACACATTAGCCCATAGCCTAGGACTACACAGAATCAAGATAATCACCGTCACTAGGCAATGGGGACTTTTCAGTTCTATTATAATCTTATGGGACCACTGTTACATATTCAGTCCATCCTTGACCAAAAACGTCATTTCGTGGTGCATGACTATTTAAGTCTTTTCATCTTGTATTAAAAGTGTGATCATGAGCCATAATGAAAACACAATAAAAGTGCTAGAATGAAAATTATCTGGGAGAATTACAGTAAGGGAATGGGAAAAAAGAAAAAAACTTATTATTTATTCTGGATCAAAACACAAGGGAAGGACCAATCACAGAGGAGAGGTTTGGATTATGAAAGCAGACGGCCTGGATTCCACCCGGCTCTACCAATCACTAGCTGCATGACTTTGGGCAAAGAATTTACCTCTCTGGTCTCACTGTCTTCATTTTTAAAATGGTGATGTTAACAAAACAGTGCCCACCTCGTCGGACTGTGATGAGGCATAACTTAGTTGATATCTGTGAGGTGCTTAGAAAAGTACTCAATCAATAGTAGCAGCAATATAAGTGTTTGTTAAAATGAGTTTCAATTCGGACTTGAAGGTAATAATGATTTTAAAAAGGCAAGGCAGAGAAACAAGTGAGCAAAGATATAGAAAAATACAAGCACCAACTTTATGAAACAAAGCTTCTACCCTTTGTTTCATAAAGGGTAGGTTGTTAAATGTACAGGGTTGGTTAAATGCACAGGAAATATGGCAAAATAATCAGTAAAGACTAAACTGTAGAAAAGATTTGAGGAAAAAATGTACGAGAAGGCTTTGAATTCCTGCTGTATGAATATAAACATTGTACTGTAGAAAAAGGTGTTTAAAGGATTTGAGACCGAGGAAGACCATAATCACATGAAGGAAAGAAAGTGGGTTGTGTGTTCAGTGCCCTGCTGGTGCCTAGCATATGAGCTGCTTATGATTTCAAGTACACAGGTGGTAACCATAAGTACACAAATAAAGGCATTTAACTCTGACACTGAACCAGCCATTACTCCACCACGAACTGAAACCAGGGTCTAAAATTTGAACTTAAAAATAATGCTATCACAGAATATTAACTATCAAGACATTAAAACAGCATTAAATGACAAGCAATGCATATACTGTAATCACGAGGGATGGGTTTTCATCTGTGCAGATGGAGGTATCTGTCCAGGTATTGCATTCAAAATAAACAAAAAAACTGCTTCTGTCTTCCTCATCTGTTCATAACATTTTCAACAACTTAATTTAGAAACTGACAACTGAATTATAAATCATATTCAGTAAAAATGGCAGATCTAGTGTAAGGAATGCAATACCCCCTAAACAACAGCAGTGGGTATGCTCGATTCTCCACACTCTATTCTGGAGGGGATATTCATTCTGTGCTGGTATTCTGCAAAAAGGTATATGTAATTTAATCCTAACTGAAATATCACTGGGTTAATTTTATTACATACACACATATATAAAGATATGTATATATATAAAATAAATGTTGTAACATGCACTTTTCTGTGTACTAATCTTACTTGTATAAAAGTTATATACAACAGCCACAGGAAACTAATATACCAGGTAAATAATTTCTTACGATGAATACTACATATAGTGTTCATATATATATGTATATATATCACTAAAAATAAAGTGTGTATATATATATATATACAGAGATATCTTTTTATCTACATTTCACTAAGAAGACTGGAATGCTGACATATAAATGTCATTTCTGGGAGACTTCTGTTTCTCTTTTTAGCTTATTTTCATTTTTGTAGAGATGGGGTCTGGCTATGTTGCGCAGGCTGCTCTTAAACTCCTGTCATCAATCAATCCTCTGGCCTTGGCCTCCCAAAGCACTGGGATCACAGGCATGAGCCACTGTGCCTGGTCTGTTTCTCTTTTTACTTATCTATATGTATTTTCTGTTCACTTTTTGGGTGAGATTTGAGGACAGATGCTTCAGTCTCTATTATTTCAAAGAGCTAAGAGACAATGCCTTGATTGGGAGGTTTGCTATCTGCTATGGCACCAATAATGCACCTGGCCACTATGAACCATACTATTTACCTGCATCTACAAATAAACAAACAAACATAAACCAGTAATGTAATAAGTTTGGAGACTTTCAGAAGAGTTTTAAAAATGTATTTTGTTGGCCGGGCACGGTGGGTCACACCTGTAATCCCAGCACTTTGGGAGGCTGAGGCAGGCAGTTCACGAGGTCAGGAGTTAGAGACCAGCCTGGCCAACACAGTGAAACCCCGTCTCTACTAAAAATACAAAAAAAAAAAAAAAAAAAAATAGCCAGGAGTGGTGGCAGATGCCTGTAATCCCAGCTGCTCGGGAGGCTGAGGCAGGATAATTACTTGAACCCAGGAGGTTGCAGTGAGCCAAGATAGTGCCACTGCACTCCAGCCTGGGTGACAGGGCAACACTCCATCTCAAAAAATAAATAAACAAAATAAAATAAAATATATTTTGTTGTATTTGGCTTGTAAATGTACAAGCTCCCATCACAACAAAGATAAAACTAACTAGACTAGTAGGCCACTCAAAATTATCCTGTCCTAATCCCAGGAACCTTATCTAGAAAAAAAAATTTCTAAATAAGGTTACCTTATCTAGTTATGTTACCTTATCTAGAAAAATAAATTTTACAGATGTGATTTAGATCTTGAGATGGGATTACCCTGGTGTGCTCTAAATATAATCACATGTCTCCTTGTAAAAGGCAGGCAGAAGGAGATTATAGATATAAGAGGAGAAGGCCGTGTGAGGATGGAGAGGCTAAAGCGATGTGCCTACAAATCAAGGAATGTTGTAGTCATCAGAAACTGGAAGAGACAAGGAAAGGAATCTCCCCTAGAGCCTCCAGAGGGAGAACGACTTTGCCAACACCTTGACTTTGGCCTAGTGACAGTGATTTTGGCATCTGGCCTCCAAAACGATCAGAGACTATATTTCTATCACTTTCAGCCAAGAAAAATCTGTGGTAATTTGTCACAGCAGCCACATGAAACTAATGAAGCAGGTAAGTAAGCTCTTAAGATTTCAAATAAATTTAATGGTATAAAAAATAGAAATGAAAGAGATTTACCATTTACTGAGTACCTACATAAATTATCTCATAAAATCATCAGTAGCAACCCTATTACTATTAGCTCTTTTAATTAGTAGAGATCATACCCATACCTATGTTTCTTGCATAACTGCTCTGACATTGCTCTGATCAGCAATGCAAATTGAGGAAGTGACTTTTATTCTCCCAAATAAACTTAGAGATGTACAAGAATGCTATTTTGAATTATTTCATGCAGAATTCTAAAATAAAAATTTATCCATAGTCATTAGTTTAATTGAAAAATCTGCATTACTTCTTTCCACTGACTTCAAGGATTGAAAAATTAAAAATAATTCTCAATTAAATTTGAGATAGTCATGTCAGATTTATGATTTCTTTAAAACATTTTTCCCATTAACATTAATCACCAATCCAAGGACAGAAATAAAAAATGTGTGTGCCTAGACCAGCTCAGGAATTTACAGATACCACAGAGCATTTAGAGTGAATAAAATGGCAACAAGCATGTGGACACTGACTTGGTGTCTGACACTGTGCTTAGGATTGGTGATGTGGCAGTGAAGTAGCCTGATGGTTTACTCAATGGCAAAACACAAGTGACTATTGGCCCAATCTTCGTATCAATGCCATTACTTACATAAAAAACAAGTCTCATTTAAAAAAATTAATATTATAGTGAATAATAATATTCACCTAGAATCATCAGATAATAAGTGTCACAGGTTATATTTAAGCCCAGGAACATCTCACTCCAAAGTAAATCCCCTTAATATGACATCACATTGTTTGACTATAGACTTAAAAAAGTTATGATTATGATTTTTAAAGTGATGGGGGTCTCACCACATTGCCCACGTTGGAGTGCAGCAGCTATTCACAGGCACTATCATAGAATACCATGGCCTTGAACTCCCAGCCTCAGATTCCCGAGTAGCTGGGACTACAGGCATGTGCCACTATGCCCACATGAATACAAGTTTTATTCAGATAGAACTGTTTTTGGCTACTAATAAAGAAAATATTAAAACTGCTGCAATGGTATGTTAACCTAAAAAAAAATTACGCTTACCTGGTTATTGCTGGGGCTGGTACACCTCTTGTACGCAAGGTGGGTTTCCCTCGAACCACTGGAACATCTGCATTTTCTGAACCACCATTCAAATATGTTAATTCCTGGAGCTGTGCTTGCCTGATCTCATCATTATAGTCCTACACAAAAGACAGAAGATAGCAAAATTCACTTCATATTAGAAATACAAAAATATTTAGAACAAAAAGCAAGTAATTCTTAATAGAAAAAAAGGGTTAGGAAAATAGTTGAATCAATTTACAAAACAATAAAATAAAAATTTGCTAAAATAAAAATGTGATAATAAATTTTTGTAAAAAAGGAAGAAAAAAAACTATAGCATTTTTTCCTCAAGCTAAAATTTTCTATAATCAGCCACTAACCTTTCTCTGGGCATACTTTGCAACTGAGACATTTATAATAAAATTAAAATATCATAAAACTGATATATGGGTGTTGTTATTTGCAACTCAATTCAACTAGCAGGTATTGATTACCTATAATGAACCAAGTAACAGAGAAACAAAGAGGAATTAAGCAATAGCCCAGCACCCAGGGACTTCAATCTAGCAAAGAGGAAGGATATATATACGTACAACAGGATAGCCTTCATGTACTTAAGAACCACAGGGACACAGGCTTTTTGCACATTTCTAATAGAAAATTATACAAGTTGTGAAATTCAACATTTTCAGAATTGAACACATAATCTTATTCCTGAAAATTTGCTCTTCTCCTTTTATCTTACATTATCATCCAAAGATTCAACTAAGAAACTCTAGGGGTCATCCTTGATTTCTCCTGCTTCCTTAGCACCCTGAACTCCATTCAACAATCATCAACTAAGACATGGGTAAATGCAAGCGTAATCTATTTTACAAAAAAGGGAAAGTTCAGGTCTAAAGGATCAAAAAGGAAATAGTAAGTTCATTACAAGAAGTGCTGCCTCAGGATGAGAACTAAAGGGCTAATATCCAAAATCTACAAAGAACTTAAACAAACTTACAAGAAAAAAGCGAACAACCTCATCAAAAAATGGGCAAAGGATATGAACAGACACTTCTCAGAAGTCCTAATTTCATGGGATTCATTAACAGTAAAGCCACTACTGTCAGAAACAGTGGTTTGGGTGAAAGGTAGAGATGGAATCCGTTTCAGTGGAATAAATAATAAACAGCAGTAAGCCAGAGAAAGTAAAGGCAGGCAGCTGCTTCCAGCTGTATGGGCACAATGAAAATGAGAGAGAAGATCATAGTTTTCAGGGAGGAGCAGAGGATTTTAAGACAGAAGAAACATGAGCAAATAAGAGTGTAAACAGAAGATTTAGAGGAGACAGATTCCTGCATTATTTATTATTTAGAATTAAAAACCTGAAAGAAATTCAGGAAATTTATTTTAAAAATACCACCTCTTTTCAAAAGCAGAATGCAAAAAAATGACTTGAAACTTGTAGTAGAAGGCATTCTGGAATTAAAAAAAAATATGAACATCAGTCAAAAAGAAAGTTAAAATCATAATCAGCTAACACTTGCAAAGCAGGAATAAGAGAAGGCAAATCACGACCAATACAAGTCACTGTGATTGACAGGGAAAATTAAGAATGGAGTCAATACTTTATTGTAAATATGAATTACTTCCCTGACTTATTTCAGGTATTGTGACCTCAGGGGAAGCATCTGGTTCTTTCCATCATTATTTCAACCTCTCTAAAATAAGCCTATTAGTATGTTACCAGCCATTTTACTGAAAATGTGTGAAGATTAACACATACTTTGTAAAGCACATTCTAAATAAGTGATTTGTAAAGCTCTAAATATAATGTGCTATATAAATGGTAAATATTTGACCTGCTGAAAAGTTAGGAGGTGTAATACTAAATTGTATGAAGTTAAAAATAGATTCATGCAAAAAGAACACAGTCGAAGCCCTATTCAGAAACAACATTAAAAAATATTGTTCTAAGTAAGGTTAGGTGATTATAACAGTATCACAAAAACTATAACGTCCATTTAAAATACCATCTTTGAAAAACTACATTTAAGAAATATGGAATTTGAATCAATCACATCTGAGGTTAAGCCTAAATTTAACCAACTGAACTTAACAGCTATGTGATTTTAGACAATTTTTTAAAATTCTAGGTGACTGTTTCTCCTGGTGTCAAATGGACCCTGCTGATATTACCATTATAGTTAGAATTTTCTTGGTCTTTGAAAAAATGCTTTTAAATTAGTAGAGAATGCAAATCATTCATAGTAGCTTACAGACTAACTTATTTTTGTAATTTTGCATTTTAAATTATCATTTTTAACTCCCCATCTGAAAAGTGAAACTATTACAACATTAATATTAACACCATCATGAATTGTAAAGAGCGGAAAAGCCATTAAAATTTTGATTAAATATGTGTAAGCAGGACTTGACTATCCAGTGAGCTTAGAATCTATTCAAATATATGTTAGCCTGAAGAACGGAGAAAAAGTTTTTAAATGAAGTGATTAAAAGTAACTCATAGAAATTCAGTGGGTTCTCTGTTAGGAATTTACTCTTCAGATATATTTGCCAAAATATGCCAACAGTTATGTCCAAGGTTAATCTTAGGATCACTGTTTGTATTGTGATCTATAAGAAGTAACCTCAATGTTCATTATTTGAGGGCCAATTAAATAAACTCTGGAACATGCATATAACAAAATATTATGCAGACATTAAAAAGAATGAAAAAAAACTGCATATGCTCATAGGAACAAGGTCCAAAATCACCTAAGTTAAAAACAAAAGGTACTAATAGGACATGCCACTTCTGGTACAGCTAAGGGAGGAGCTCAGCAAAGCCTCTCCCACAAAAAGCAAAATAAAAACTGAGGAAATGGTTCAAAGTAACCATTTTAGGAGTTGAAAACTGACTAAAGGTACACAGTAAACTGAAAATACAATGTATTTATTCATTAAAAAGTGCTACATTTCAAGTAAGAAAAATGAGTATGGCCGGCTTGCCAAAGGATGCACCTAGTATTGCCGTCTTGGGTGGCATCAAGAAACTGACCATCAGGCTAGCCAGAAATTGGACAGAGATTCAGGAAATGAGACAGTCTTGAAAAGCTCGCCACATTCCTCTGGCTGGATGGAAGGCTATGTGCATGGACAGCAAGGAGAGAATGAGGCAAAGCTCTCCATACAACCTTTCCTGAAGGCGAGTACACATATATGCAGGGGAGACAGGAGGAATCCCAGAGCAACAGGTAAGCCAGGGTGGACATGACGAGAGTCTTCTTGGATCCACTCCCCCATGTACACGCACAGCTCCATCATTAGAGGATGGAAACCTCACTAACACAGTTGTGTGAACACAAGCTCCCGTTGGCTGTCCACTAAGCAGTGCTGACACAGACAACATCCTTAGCGGGCCAGGTTTAAAAATAAAAGCAACAAAACAAAACAACAACAACAAAACACATTAACAGAGATATTATTAGCTGTAACTATGAGGAAGACAGGCTGCAAATTTATTCCAACTAAATTATTAAGGAAATAGAAAACAAAACAAAACAAACAAACAAAAAAAACTGTCTGCAACAAAATCCCTCTGGGAAGAAAACAAATCAGATTACAGGTTTGCTATGTTATTGAAAATATAGACTTTTCAGCAAAAAACTAAGAAACATGCAAAGAAACAGGAAAACGTGACCCATACTCAGGGGGAGAAAAGCAGTACAAAGAAACTGTATTGGAGAGGGCCCAGATGTTGGACTTGCAACACAAGAACATTTAAAAAGCATATTACCCGCAATGAAAAATTCACTAGAGGAGTTCAATAACAACTATGAGCTGGCAGAAGAATTAGTTAACTTGAAGACTGGTCCATTAAAATTATCCAGAGTGAGGGCATGGAGAAAAAAGGATGAAAAATCTTGAATGTCAGAAATCCATGAGACACCAGCATGTGTATCAACATACATGTAACTATAATTAGGGGGTGTGGTGGGGGGTAGAAAGGCAGAAAAAGTTTAAATAGCTGAAAACTTTCCACATTTAATGAAAAACATAAACCTATAGATGCACAAAGCTTAGCCAACAAATAGGATAAACGTGTACATCACACCCAAATTGCTGACAACCAGAGGCAGAAAAAAATCTTGACAGCAGCAAGAGAAAAACAACAGATTATACACAGGAGAACAGTAAAATGATTAATGACTCTTCTCATCAAAAATAACAGAGGTCAGAAGGTAGCAAAGCAGCATATTCAAAGTGCTGGAGAAACAAAAAACAAAAACTATCAATCAATAATTAATTATCTATTTTTTTTGGATGTAGGTGAAATAAAGACATTCCCAGAAAAACAAAAGACTTTTTGCTAGCAGACCTAGGTTACAGGAAAGTCTAAAGGAAAACCTTCAGGCTGAAAAGAAATAACACCATATGGCAACTCTATCCACAGGAAGAAATGAAGGGCACCCAAAATAGTGTAAGTTAATATAAAAGACTCCAGAAAAATACTGTGCTACAAACTAATGTCCCTCATAATTACAGATGCAAAATTCCTTAACAAACTATTAGTAAACCGTATCTAGCAACACATAAAGAATACTACATGCTATGACCAAGTGGGAATTATCCTTGGAATGCAAATGTGGCTTCACATCTGAAATCAACTAACGTAATACACTATTATTCACAAAATAAAGGAGAATAAAACCACACAATCATCTCAGGAGGAAAAAGATTTGCAAAATTCAATACCCATATTTATACATTTATTCAGGATAAAAACTCTCAACAATTAGAAATACAAGAGAACTTCCTCAACATGACAAAGAGCAGCAATAAAAAACCCTACAGCCAACGGTGAAAGGCTGAATGCTTTCCCCCTAGTTTTAGAAACAACACTGCACTGATGGTTCTAGTCAGTGTGATAAGGAACGGAATGGAGTGGAATGGAATAGAAGAGAATAACAACATTACATTAAAAAAAATTAAAGGCATCCATATTGGAAAGGAGCTAGTTAAGTCGTCTTTATTCACAGATGACATGCTCCTGTATTCCACTAATTAGGATTCCACTTAATCATTGTAATGATTCTATTTAAAAACACCACACTGTAACTAATAAACACGGCAAGATCACAAGATACAAAATCAATATACAGAACTCAAGTGTATTTCTATACACTAGTAACCATCTGAAAATGAAATTTTAAAAATTGCACTCACAATAGTATCAAAAAGTATACAATATTTACAAATCAATTTTGCAAAAGGAAAGGAAAAGGCTGATACCTTGAAAACGATAAAACACTATTGAGAAAAATTTTGTAATATCTTTTTTAAAAGTGAAGAAACATTTCATGTTACTGGATTGGAAAACTCAAAATTGTTAAGATGAAAATTATCCCCAAACTGATCTATAGATTCAATATAATATGTATCAAATCTCAGCCAGCTTTTTTTTTTTTTAACAGAAATTAAGAAGCTGATCCTAAAACATATATAAAAATGCTAAGAAGCCAGAAAAGTAAAAAAAATGTTTGAAAAAGAACAAAGTTAGACAATTTACACAATCTAGATTTCCAGATTTACTTAAAGCTAAAGTAATTAAGAGCATGCTACTGGCATTAAGAGTAGGCCTAGAAATCAATGAAAAAGAACTTGAGAGTGCAGAAATAAACCTTTACATTTATGTTTAGTAAATTTTCAACAATGGTACTAAGGTACTGAATCAGGAAATGATTGTCTTTTCAACATATGGTGCTAGGAAAACTGGATATTCATCCAGAAAAACATAAATTTAGAGACCTGAAATAAACAAATTAACTCAAAATGGATTTTAAGTGAGAGAATACTGGAAAACATTTAAAGAAAACAGAAAATCTTGGTGACCTTCAGTAGGCGAAGATTCTTTTGGCCAGCCCAGATTCGGTGTGAGGGAAATTAGAGTCTACCCCGGGGAAGGACTGTAGGGGTCACGGGATAAAAGGTGCTACTGCAGCCATCTTTGGAAAAGAGAATCTGTCTCACCTGGCTAGAGACGCACTGCCTGCGCCACACTGCATCATCACCAAAACATACACCTCTCCTTAGCTGTGGTCTTGTCAGGGTTTCAGTTTCGTAGTCATTTGTAAGAAAAACTGATTCATATCTGACTTTGCCATGAAACTCCATGAGAGATCATGTATTTTATTAGTTCACATCTGCCTATCACATAGCGAAGCCCTTAGAAATTTTGTTTTTAAACTAAATGAAGAAATAGATTGTCATATTTGCTCATGGGAACTAAAGAAAATACTAGCCATTTCAGTTCCCAGGTTATTACATACTTAATGCAATTCCATGTCCTGGCTTTTTAAAGGCAAAAGTGATTTAAATACCCTTTGCCTATAAATATAACAATTGTTTTCCTCACACATAGTATAATCACAGTACAAGTGCTGTAGTATGTAAGTCAATCCACCAAACTAGCCTAGGATGACCAAAGACAGTCTTATCCAGAGAACTATTTGACAGATGTGTCAGTTTCTCTAAAATAGTCTGCAGCGCCAAAGTGTTGAATACTTTATGATTCTTTTTACCAAGAGCATGCAAATGACATAAAAAGTCCTTTTATCAAGAGCATACAAATCACACAAAAGACTTAAATCAATTTTTGTAACAGAGGTAGAGATGTATTCCCTTTAAATTGTCACATCCTTAGCAATGTCAAGGTGTCTGCAAGGGTTAAAACAGATAGTCAATTTTTAACAAAACATCCAAAATACTTGGCAGAAGCTAGCTAAATAGCCCATGCCCTCTGTGCTCATTATGGTTATGTCTGTTACTATATTTATCATGTTGTACTGAAATCATCTATTGATGTTTCTCTTTTCCTCTAAATTACATAATATATTATACTAAACGAGGGCAGGGACTGCTTTTATTCAAGTCTGCATGCCAACACCAAGCACCGTGCATGGCACGCAGAAGGCACTAACGGTTTTGTGTTGGAGAACAAAAAATGTGTAAAGTGTCACATAAAATCGTAGGAAAAGTGTTTCAAAACCTGAACTAGGGATTGTGCTATGCAAGTTTTTTAGCTATGTAACCTTGGCCATATTATTGAATCTTCCTGAAATTCCAACACCTCATACATAAAGAAGGAATGATGCCCAGTAATTCACAGGGCCACTGTAAGGTCTACGTGAGGTGATGTCCATACAGCTTTTCAGCGGAAAAGGAGCTACGCAAATAACAGTTACAGACAAGAATTATCACGGATTAAAGCAAAGACTTTAAAGTACAAGTTAACAATCAAGAAAAATTGTACTAACAGGGATGAGGAACTTTTTGATTTCTTCCAAAGCATGTCCCATCCTGGCATAAGCTTCTGCAGGTGGGGCAAACACTTCAATGAGAACATGGAGATCATCATTGAGATGGAAGTACTTTGCTTCTCCACTTTTCCTCAACTCTTCTTCCTGGAAAAAAGAAAAAAGAAATCACATTCAAAAATGTGTCACTGTAAGAAATGAAAAAATAAAAAAATAAGTAAATAAAAACTAATCCCCCAAAATAAAAACAATCCATTTGGCATGCGGTTGTCACAGAAAATCCACGCAACAGTAGACACCACTCTAGAAAAGAAGGTTTAAGCTACAAATGTGATCCTGATATTCCCAGGCTTTTACACACACTCCAAAGGCTTCCTACTGCTGCTGGAATAACATCCCACTCCAGATGCTGACTTGTAGGAGCTCCATCATCTGCTCACTTCCACTGCTAGGCTGTCTTCACCTTCTCCAGTCTCCTTTGCTCAACCCTCAGCAGCAGCTGCCCATGCTTCCTTTGTGCTTCTCAACCTGGCTGAGCTCACGTGCTCACTTCTACACTGGTTATGTGTGTCTGTGATGCTGGTACAAGGCACTTACCACTATCTGAAATATCTTATTTTAAAAAACATGTCTATTTTCTCTTAGTAAAAAGTGATTACCATGGAGCAGACACTGTGACTGCTTTGCTTAGTGATGCATTTTCCATGTCTAGAAAAGTGCTTGGTATACAGATGTTCAACAAAGATTTGTTGAATGAATGATTAAACATTCATTCATTGCTATGTCAATTTGCTCGTTCACATATTCATTCAAAAAACATTTCTACATACCAAGCACTATATTCTGAGAATAAAACAGTGAATAAAACAAAATGAAAGACTTTATTACATTATTTTACACAATCATGACAAAAGTTTTTAATCTTTGTTTCCATAATGAAATGCAGGAGGAAAACTAGGAGGAGAAAAAACAGATTGTTAAGGAACTCCTGATTTTGCTCCTCTGCCTTTTCCTAACTAACCTTCAATGTTAGGTCCTCATTTCAGAATCTGGGTCTTCCATTAATCTTTGTTCCCAATGTTAATACCAGACAGATTAACAGAAATCTGAGACTAATTTCCAAAAGATAAGAAATCTTTCTAGTCTCTCAAAAAGGCTATCCCATAACCAAGGGAACCCCAGGAATTCCTGGCAATACCACCTTTTAATTTCACAACTAAGCAAGAGGCCAATGATGAAATGCTAGAGGCACATAACCCTTGACTTCACCCTTGAAGGATTCAACTTCTGTGACTTGACTATTTGAACTCTTACGAAGAAAAGAAAGACTAATACACAGAGATGGAAATGAGCATGGGATTTACTCAGCTATACTTTCATCTCAGCTATGCCGGTCCTAGCCACGTGAGTTTAGACAGACTGTATGTAATCCAATACTTAATTTGCAAAATCTGTTTATTGGTAGCACATGTATGTTAATGCAGAACTACTGAGAACACAAGGGACAGCTTTATACAAATGCTGGTGAAAGGAGACAGTGTATACACTACCTAGTACACTGCCTAACATACAGTAGGCACCAATACATGCTAGCTTCCATCATATTAATAGAAGTATGCCAGAAACTGAATGAAAGGAAAAAACATAAGGGAAGGTATGTAAATATAAGCTGCCACAATATTCTATAAATTTCCTTTGAAATTTGTTTTGACTATAAAAACCATTATCTTACGCCAACTCTTCATTGTTCTAATCGGAACATTTCAACCATCTGATCTGAATCTCTCTCATTGCTCAAGTTTTAAAAATTGGATTCTATGTACAGCGATTCATCTCTGAAAGCACAAATTATTGAAACAAACATTTATCCTTTTCTAATAGAGTACCAAAATAATGATTTTAATTGTTCATTCTTATTCAAGCATTTTTATTTCTATCACAAACTTAAGCTGGACAGAGAGGCTTTCTTATCATAGCTGTAGCCATGGTACAATCCCACAGAGAAGTTATTACCAAACCACTCTATAGATTAATGATGAGAGGCAATGTGTTATTTGGAAAAACACATAGATGCTGAAATTCTGCATTAAACCCCTAATCCAACATTTATTGTATGACTTGGGCAGGTTACATTACCCTCATCTTAAAGGGGTGATTTTTAAGTGGGGAAAACAATAGTGTAGTACTTATCTCAGAAGGCTGTTATGGTAATAAAGGAGTTAGCAAACAAAACATCTTTAGGATGAAGCCTTGCACCTAATAAGCACTCAGTAAATGATAAATGTAGTAATGCTAATTATTATATAACTATCATTTTGTTTATTCTATTATGTATAGTATAGACGATGCAGGCAAAACATCCCGCACCAAGTTTGGCACAAACTGAAGGCTCAACAGACCAGAGCACTGTCATGATTATTATGCTATGTAACCAACTGATATACACCAGTAATGACCCCCATAATTTCATAAACGTAGCGAATAAATGCAGAAAATAAATTATATTCACATTAGATTTTAAATAGTGAACACTTTTAAAATCTAAAAGGATGAGATTAAAATAATAAGGGAATCTCTTTAGAAATAAACATATTAACAGATAACTTTTGAAAACTAAAACTAGTAAAAAGGATCAACTGAAATCAATATTCAAGAATTCAGGCAGTGACGATAATACAGCAGATGGGATACTAGTATAATCTTGTTTATTTGTTGTTGTTGTTGTTGTTGTTGTTGTTTTGGTTTTGGAGACAGAGTCTCGCTCTTTCACCCAGGTTTGAGTGCAATGGCTCAATCTCGGCTAACTGCAACCTCCGCTTCCTGGGTT
Source organism: Papio anubis (assembly GCF_008728515.1). Lineage (NCBI taxonomy): Eukaryota > Metazoa > Chordata > Mammalia > Primates > Cercopithecidae > Papio > Papio anubis. Next base: position 130,829,755 of record NC_044983.1, on the reverse strand, counting down.
CAAGCAATTCTCCTGTCTCAGCCTCTGGAGTGGCTGGGATTACAGGCGTGTACCACCATGCCTGGCTAATTTTTATATTTTTAGTAAAGACAGGGTTTCACCATGTTGGCCAGGCTGGTCTCGAACTCCTGACCTCAGGTGATCCCCCTGCCTTGGCCTCCCAAAGTGCTGGGATTGCAGGCATGAGCCACCATGACTGGCCAGTATCCATTTAAGTTGCAAACCTGTCACTTAAATGATCATCTGTGGTCACCCTCAGTAAAATGCTTTTGAAAGAATGACTGATGGATCACGTGACAGAGGCTACAGCACAGTATGGGACAAAATGGGGAGGGGAGTACAGGTAGGCAAGAGGTAGACAAAGCTGATGGAAAAGAGTTGAGAGAGAAAATGACAGACTGGGGGCTTTACGTTGTTATCAGTTCAGGCCCAAAGAGCCAGAAGCAAGCTAGAGTGCACTGTTTGCAGCCACAGGTTGACGGGGTCAACAAAGAGATGCAGAGTTCAAGTCTGTGTGCAGCTGAATAAAAATGCAGATGCCCAGCCATCTCTTATGTGAGACTCAGGACACTGTCTGGATAACAGCAAAAACCTAAGAATAAATTAAACCTGAGAACAAACTGACATTTGGGAGGATTCATACAACTTTGAGTACTCCAATAGTGAAATGCCACAGAGCCTTCCACAAGGCAAAAGCCTGTCTGGTGATCCTTTTCCCATGTTGCTTACACAGCTGAGGTAGTTCCTTGAAGGGAGATGACAATTCTCACGCTTCACTACTCCTCCTCATCATCTCCTGGCCTACGATCAATCTCTGCTTAATCAAACATGCAGAGAACAAGAGAGCTATGTTAAACCCAGGGAAAAGGCTGCTTGCATACAGTAACTATATTTCCTAGTGTGTGAGCTTCCTCCTAGTCCTCCCAAAACAATGAATTTCTCTAATAAACCCAGATAATATATTCAAATTCTCTGAATCTCAGATCCCAGCAAGCATCAGGGACATTTTACTAGAGTGACTTTACACCAAGGAGAGGAAACACTTAGCCAGTTTGAGAATTAACAGAACTGATTCTGACCTAACGCCACTCCCCTGAGGGCCACCAAGCAGAGTGGGGCTTACGAGATTAGAAGGTAAGGAGACTTGTGGTCCCAGTGCACTGACAGTGGGTTCAGTGGATTCTAAATCCACAATGTATGCTACTCCGCTCCCTGGTTCCCGAGGATCTTGATAAAATATACACAATCAGCCACTTGCAGAATCACCATATTGATTCCCAAAGACATAAAAATGAAAGAATCAGTGAATAGGTGATAAATGATCTGGAAAAGAGGGCCAAGCATGTAAAAACAGGGTGTCCCATGCAAATGCAGAGCAGGCATTCAGCCAGGTAGTCAAGAGGACTCATTGCAGCAGATGCTAGAGCACCTTATTCCCCAGTAGTCTCCACGCAACTCAAGGTGCTCATCAGTAAAATGGCCACGGTGGCTGGGAGGGAAGTTGCATTACTTAGTAATACAGATCCCGTCAAAAAGGATGACTGGCTATTGACATGCTGTGTGTCCAATATGCCAACAACAGAGAACCTTGATATGACAATATAATCTGGAAGGCCCACCAAGCCTTGACACCAAGCTGATAATATTTAGGATCCCTTTTATTATATGGGTAGTCAGGCACTTGCTGCTAACTTGGGCATACAATCCAGATAAAGCTTTGTCTTCCTTGTTTCCCTTCTACCTGTAAAATTCTTGGTGGATGCCCTGATTACTACCACTGTATGCCTCAAAACACTGCTTCTGACCAAGCAGTGGTTCCGACCAACCCCCTTAGCAACAAACTAAGTAAGTGGGACACTGGAATCCTGCTTGTGGGTTTCACTGCTCATATCGTGCATTACCAGATGGCCTTATTAGAGCATGAACTAAGATATCAGCAAGGGTAGAGAACTTTCCTGCAAAATACACATAATTTCTGACCAACTGGCCAAATATATGTTTTCATTTTCTCCTACTGCCAGAATAGATGAGTCAGGGAATTGAAGTCATAATTTAAGACAGTAATGTTTAGTGAGTAATTAAAAAAACCAGGCCATGCACTGGAATCATTTCAAACACCTACTGAAATTCATTTTGAGGCTCTACCCTAAACAAGTAGAGGTAGGGGAATCTGTATTTTTAAACAGTACCCCATCAAAATCTGATACATGTCATGTTTTCCATTGCTGTCGAAAATATATGGGTGCTGGTATCAGAAAACCATGGGTTTATTAACCATGTTAGTCGAAAACAAAAAATTTCTCAAGTTAACCCAGATAATACACTCAAGTTCTCTGAATCTCAGTTTCCTTACAGGTAAAATGAGGAAAATATTATCTCCCACCATTTTTCCAAGGATAACATGAAGGAACACATGTAAAATGTTTCACACAGTGCCTGACTCACAGTGGCAGTTCAATAAACAAATACTGGCCATTTTTATTATAAAAGCTATCATTTAGATAGCCTTTTTGTGAGGATGTTGGATTGTGTTGAAATCATCTGTGTTTAAAAAATCACTGTTCAACATTGCACGGTATGTGATCGCTCAATGTGGATCTGATTCTCAGTAAATCTTTTAATAATGAGAAAACAACATGTGTCTTTAGAAAACAATGTAAGTGACACACATTATGATATGAGAAAATTCCTTTCAGAATTGGCATATTTAAGAAAATGATCAATAAAAATAATAGTATTTTTAGCTGGTTAAAAAAATGACTATTAATGTGAATACATCTAAGTAGAACAATTATGTGTTAGAACAATAAGCAATTACTAAAACACTTAAAATGAATTTTAATAACATTCTAAAATGCATACAATATCAAATAAAAAGCAAAAATAAAAGTATATACATTATAAACTCAACTATATGTAATGTCTGCACAGAAAAAAAGACTCCAAAAACACTAATCTAAAATGCAAACAGTAACAATGAGACTATAGATAGCTTTTATTTCTTTTCACGATAATTTTAATGTTATCTTACTTCCTACAAGGTGACATATTACAACTGCAATCAAAACTTTAAGTATTATGCTTTTATTTAATGTATGACTATAAATGTTATAGATGCAGGTTTAAGTTACTACATATTCTGAAGCTGACCAGAGTGACTCAATTTTCTAAACAGTACCACAAATAAATCCCCTTATGTAACTATATATGAATACAGTGGACAATATAAGAGTACATAATATAACATAACTCACAACTTAGCCATTTTCTATAATTAATATTACCTTGGCCTTGTCTCTCATGGAACCTTTCCCAAGGATGGACATTTTTGTCAAGGTTTCTTCTTGTAAACGCTTCAGAGAATTGCCACGTGGACCCAGAAGTTTCCCCACAAAGTTGAACTAGGAAAAATAAACAAGCAAATTTGTAGCATTTATATCTGAAGGAAATTTCTTAATCTTGAACATTAAGAAACACTGTAGTGTTCTACACATCACTGATTAATGGCAAATATTTAAGTTCCTGCTATATGCATCAAAATATGATGTTTCCCACAAACCACATAAAACGGGGCTAAACATAAAATAAAAAACCCTGATATATTTCTTTATATTTATTTCAGTGATGGCTACATTCCACAACTGTGAATGAAGCTAATTTCCCAGAATTCCTTGGTTGCTATCCTAACTGTTTCAGCACACGTTGAATATCACCATGAATGAACACTTACAGGATGAGAACGTAGGTGAGAAAAAATGACAGCAGGTGTCTCTAACATGCACTACACCGGTCACTGTGGAATACCTGGTTCTTCTACCTGGTCAGCCCTTAGATCTGGTTACTCAATCAGTGAGAGGACTGGCCTAGATGAGTTCTTAAGCATTTGGTGGCTAAGGGAAGCTTTACAACAAAATTTATTGCTTCTAAAATAACTAGCTATGGGAATGTGGGCCATTTATTTAACCTTAGGTGTCTGGGGTTCCTTATTCAACAAGCAGAATAGTAGTGAATTAATTAACGTATGCCTTCTGTAACCAGACTACCATGATTTAAAACCTAGCCTTTTCTGTTTGCCAGCTGAGTAACCCTGGGCAAGTTACCTAACCTGTCTATACCTCAGTTTCTTCATCTGTAAAACAGGAATGACAACAAGACCTGACTTCATAGGGCTGTTCTGATGATTCAGTCAGTCAATATAAATACTGTTTAAAACAATGCTTGCCAGATAACAGACACTCAATACATACATCTTGAATAAAAAATAAATAAATAATCAGGAATTTCACACAATTTTTAAAAGCCTTGCTATAATTAAGGTAAATCATGACTACTTCTTGCTTCCAAATAGAAAATCAGCAGGGAGGAAGCTGTTCGCCTTGGCAAGATGCTTGATTACAAACTCACAGAGCAGCCACTTCTTCTGCGATCCATGCCACTACTGCGCTGCTGTTTCTAAGAGAAAATTGTTCCTCAATTTACCTAACTATGGCAATTGAAGTAATTTTCCTGAAATAAGTACTTATCACTTTAAAAAATCTAAATGGTATTTTTTCCTTCCCACTTTTAATTTTATTGGTCTTCAACCAAAACTCAAATATATATTTTTAATCTTTGCATGTAATTATTTTTTGCTTGTTAAAATGTCATTTTCAGTAAAATATTTTTAAATATAAAAGTTATACTTGTAGAGTTTACAAAGTCAAATACTACTACAGGGTGGAAAAAGTGGAGTAAATGGGAGCAAGAATCACGTGGGACTGGGTACTGACCATACAATCCCACCTGATTCTAGATCCCCATTCACTTTTATTATCTTTCTGACAATTCTATTATTTGGACCTTGGACATCCTGAGATGGATTGCTATCTCTAAATTTCTCTTTTATTATTTGTATCTGTTTTACTTTCTGGAGAATTTAACTACATTTCCTATATACCTATTGATTCCTTCATTTTTGCTATCAAATGTTTAACTATGAATAAGACTGTCTTATAGCTGTTTCTTCTTTATGGTGTTTTGTTTATATTTTGTGGAAACAATGACATTTCTCATCCTTTCTGAAGATATTAATGACAGCAGCCTGTCCCCACCTTGGAGTTTAAAGTACCTGCTTCTTCCAAGAGTCTCCCCTTCCTCATTTTGTGAGCTGGTCCCTTTCTCTTTTATGGGATTTTATCAGATGTCTGGTAATCCTCTACTATCTGTTCTTAAAAATTCAGGATTGCTGACTGGAAGTTCTGTTTTCATACATGGGACTTGGCAAGAGTAGTCTTCACTGTAAATATGGCAGCTGAGTTATTTTATCAAGAGCTACTGAAATATCAGTATCTATATTTCTTTTCACTTGGGTGAGGCACTTCCCTGAAGAGAAACTCCTCAACCTTTTAAGAGGAGGTGTTAAGTCCAGCTGCCAGAATACTGGGAATCCCATCACTAAGCACACACACTTTTAAAGGAAACAATTCCCTCATTTTCAGTGTGACATCTCACCCTCATCCTCAGTTGTATCTGTCTGTGTCTTAGAGCCTCACAGTTCTCCAATTCGACCTCTTCAAGAAACCTCTGGTCTTTTGCTAGAGCGTGGAGGGGCAGATGCCTGGTTTTATAAGATGAGAACATCTTGTGATCTAACTACTTCTTATACCTTTCAACCAAGTCTACTCTTGTCAGCTCTACTCCATAAATCCACCTTTACCATAATTGCTATCTACAATTCCTGAGGGCTCTTGAGTTTTGCCACAGTAATGAACATGTTTCTGGTTGAATTCTTCTCCGCCTGCCAGCTCAGGGTTCTGCTTTCTCTGGTCTCCATTACCATTTATCTATCTATTTTGCAAGCACCAAAATTTTATAGACATCATTTGCCTATTGTCTCACTCTCCCATTCTTGTGATCTTCATAAATTTATGCCCTTTTATTTCATTTATATTTATTTTAAGAGGTTTCAAAAAGGGAGCAAAAATAAATTTTGATAGTCAGATAGTCATAATTATCTTGCATCTTAAGTGGTCAAATAGTTCCCCAGTGATAAAAATTAAGAGGCTTTAGAAATCATCCAATCCAAACATCTAATTTTATATGGAAGAATCTGAAGTCCACAGAGAGATATGATTGATTAAAGGTCACTTGACAGCATTCTAGTCAAAAAGAAAAAGCATTTTATATGACTTTTATATACCTTTAGGGGTTTATTTTTTCCACTTCTGTTAGTGTTTTGTTCACAAAAGGTATATAAATGAATACTGTGACAACCAGAAACACTTTTATTTTCCCTTCTTTTTCCTCTTAACTCAGTTGGTTCAACCATTATCTCCCTGTCAAGTTAGTTCAATCTCCCCAGTCAAATTAACCCTCCTGAGTCTCAGACTTTTCATCCACAAAACACAGATCATACTACCTACTGCGGGTGCAGGTTGCATGAATTAAATAAGAAAGTATATGAAAATCACCCACGAGAGCAGCCAGCAGATTGTGTATACTTGATGCCAAATTAGTAAGTAATAAATAGATGAATTTAACTGTTGTGGATATATACAATTTTATCTGAACAAGACCCACCTTCTCTGGAACTGCCGCCCCTTCAGAACCTATGGCAAGTGGGACAAGGCTACCAAGGGAGCCACCACACTGCAAATGGCATGAGCATGGCATGACCTGGCCCAGGCCACCCAGATCGGCCACGGAATTGGTCTTTGACTGGAAGTCAAGAGATTCTGAAATTTAGAACTAATTAAGTGGCTACTGAACGTCCTGAGAGCTGAGTCACAATAGTGGTAATGTGCTTGGTTGCTCCGTCAGGTTCTCAAACTGCAGATGTTGCATCACCTTCCTGTGGGACATGTGGAAATATTTAGCATGTTTATTCGGTTATCACAATGACTAGGGTCACTACTGGGACTTACAGGCAAAGGCCTATAATGTCGGACATCAGAAATAGATGGTCCCGCCCTTCACAGAAGTGTCCTGTTTAAAATGTCAGTTGTGGCCCGGGTAAGAAATACTGCTAGAGGGAAAAGCCACAGACAATTTCCTAGGCTTAAAGTCCTTATTACTATCTTCTCCATTTGCAAGTTCAATTCCTCCATGCATTCCATATGATACCCTAAGGTAGGTTTTATTTGTTGTTGCTTCTTGTTGTTTTTTTAAGAAAAAATCCTTCAAGCTAGTCACAGTACTCGCAACAAGAAAAGGCCTCACCAACAGATGGACTGAGTATGTATTTTGGACTTTCTGGATGACACAAACAATAAACAATGAAAGCAGCACAGTTCTCTTATTTGCCATTAGTCCCATAACACCTCCTGATGTCCACTTGTTATGGGTTCTGAAGGGGTGTCATCACACAGTGCCCCCATCTTATCAGCAATGTGAACACAGTGGTTTCTTAGCATTTCTAGCCTTCAGTTTCATAATTTCCAGGTGTGACTTATAAAAGTCACTACATTTCAGGGTTATTATGAAGATTAAAATATCAGATAAAGTGCTAAGCGCTGTGACAATGTTGAATTTTACCTGAGCAGCCCTGTGCACCTAAAAACAGTGATGATTAAGAAATCTTCCCACCCTTTTGTGTTTCTGGAAAGTGCTTGTTGCAAAGGACCACTCTTACCCACATGACTTAGATAAGACTCACAGATGATCCTTTATTTACCTACAGCAAGAACAGACACAAACCCTCAACATTTCCATTATTTTGCCCCTCAAAAATTAGCTGAACTGTTTGTTTCCACTGATCAATCAGAAAAAGACATATATCCTGAGTTAGTTAAACTTTGCTTCCACTTCTCTCCTTTCTTCAGACCCCTGAACTTTGACCCATCTTCAGTCTGAACCAGCAGACAAGCTCTACCCGAAGGACCTTTTGGAAAAAAAGCCAAAGGGGTAGTGTTGTCTGATCACCGTCCCATCCTGCCACTGCCACCCATTCATCCCACTGCCCCACACCGTTCTGGCCTCAAGCACTTCACCCAAGAAAGGAAAGCCCTTTTCTGCCTGATTCCTGAGATGTAACTTACAGTTTTCACGGTCAGGTCTTTCTCCCTTTTTAATAACCCCTCTCCCTATTGCCCATAGTCTCTTTCTGTGCTCTTGCAATCACCTTTTCAAACAGTCTCTCCTTATCCATGTCCTGATTTGCTTTTTATTTTAAAACTATATCTGCAAGACAGTAAGAAATAAGAAAATACATTTTAACATTCATTTGTATAAATAATCTAATCTGTCCATTAATACATATTCATTATTAATATTAATAAATATTCATTTATTAATAATTTTATTGTTCACTTACATGGAAATTATCATTTTACTAATTTGCAAATTATAATTCCTAAGACTAATAATTTTTCTCCAGATGTCAATTATTGTATCTCTCACAGACACACAAATGTTACATTTTTAAACACAAACCATCCAAAGTCCCATTATTTTCTCCATTAAAGATTAGCTGAACTGCTTGTTTCCACTAATCAGGAAAAGTCATATACCCTGAGTTGGTTTTCGAGTGATTATGAAGATGGTATAACAACATATAGTAAGTATATTTGAGTTTCACTGCATGATGTATAAGCTACATTAATTATATTATTCACTGACAAAGACCAAATGCCTTTCTGAACTGGCTTTAATTGATCTAAACTATATTTGTGACATGACACTGTTCCTTGGGGAGCAATTACAGTTAAGCTGTCATTTCATAAACAACTAAATCTCAAGAACATGTCATGGTCCCCATTAAAAGGTTTCCCGTAACTGAGTGCTCACCAAAAAGTTGATTAGTATAATAAAGGGCTATTTTACTGACCTCTAACACAACACTCAACACTGAACTTGGAAACTCCGCCACCACAGCTTCAAACATGCTCTTCTTCCAGAGTCCCTTAGCCCAGCAAATGGAGGCACCGTCTTCGCAGCAACTCAGGCCTGAAGCCTGCCACCTACTGCATGAAGGCACTGACTAGGCCTGTGTGTTCACTGCTTTATCTCTCCAACATGAATAGAGAGGGCATTTAATACATCTTAATGATCTAATTAGTTACATGTTAATGATTTTACCTCTGAAACATCTCTTAAACTTGTCCATTTTCTTCAGTCCTACCACAACCACCCTAGTCTAGGCCCTCATCTCCTCTCCCTGGACCACTGCAGAGTCTTTTCTCTGTATCCACTTCCATTTCCTTCAATCAACAGAAAGGTCTTTTTAAAACACAAGTTGCCCATATTACATCTCTGCTTAAAATACAACGATGTGACTGTCCTGCGAACCTGAGTGCCAATGTTTTGCTACTGCTGTGAAAATCCCTCCCTGAGCAAGCTCTGGCTCACCTCTCTAGCCTCAACACATTTCTGCTTTTAATTTTAGCCATTCGGGATTTTTTTCAGCTTCTCAAAACTGCTGCGCTCCAAGAACTGCACATTCAGTTCAGACGTACAGAGTTGGAAGGAACGTCATATCCACCCTTTAAACAATTAAAAAAAAAAACAAAAAACCTGGACAGAAAGCAAATTAACACTGAAGTCCCTGGGCAAAAATTATTTCTCCCTGTAGGTATCTCTGTCCAGGCATCTACAGGGAGGAATAAAACTCAAGCATTTGCTCATCTGGGGTGGGCTAACATGAGAGTATGAAGCCCTGGAAACCACCCAATTAGAAAAGATGAAACCTTCTTAAAAGCTTTTTCTGCAAAAAATCCCTCCTAGCCCCCAGGCACTCACAGAGAAAGTCAAAGAGAATAAAGAAACCACTTCCTCTGGGGAGCCAGTGGGGGATAAGGGATTGGTGAAATCCGCCCAGACCCACCTATCCTATATCCTTCTCATGAACAAAAGCCTAATCTTCAGGAGGAATCGGTGTTTAAGGCACCATCTTAGAAGCAGAGACCATGCCCTCGCCACACAGTAAACCTGCCAGTGCCTTGACCTTGAACTTCCCAGCCTCCAGAACTGTGAGAACATAAATTTCTGTGCTTTATACATTCCCCAGTCTCAAGTATTTTATGGCAGCAGCACAAATGGACTCGGATACCTTCTGGTATTTAAAAAGAAAAGTCACATTCTGCAAAATTAAGTGACCCACAGGATAAAAAAAGAAAATTTCTAATACAGTATTTTGCAATTGAGTTAAACTTCTTGGCCTAACACACATACAAATATATAATAACTATTCTATCCCATAAAGATCATAATGTTATATTCAATTAAAGACATCAAAACTTTTTTCAGAACAAACTATATTCTACAGAAATTATGAGTCCCTATTTGCAAGTAACAGGTATAAACTACATGATTTTCACACAACCTTAACTGACTTGGCAATGAGAATATTAGGGACAGAAAAGTTCCACTTTAAGGCTATCTTGGTTATCCACTACTACATAAGAAACTACTTCCAAATTGAATGATCTTGAAAAATAACTGTCTTATTTATTTGCTCACAATTCATCAACTTTGGCACTGTTGGGGGCAGACGGGCTCATGAGTTAGTGGTGGCTGTCAGGGGAGACCTCGATTCCTGCTGGTTTGCCTGACTCTTCACCTGAGTATCTTAAGCTTCCGCTTACCATGGTAGCCTCAGCATGATAGGTTTGTGCATGGTGTCTGATTTCCAAGATGAGAAAAGCAGAAGCTAGAAGTCTTTCCTAAAGCTCAGGCTTGGAACTGGCATTGTGTCAGTTCTGCTGCGTGCAATCAGGTAAGCGAGATGTAGAGTCAGACAAACTCCAGGAAGGGCACCACGCAGGGCCTGAAAGCTTGCATGTGTGGTCATGGGGGTAGAGCACAATATGTACACTACACCACTGATAAAAATGACAAAGCATCACTGATCAAAAAGTCAAATTTTAATACCCTCAAACATTACGGTCTTTTCTAAGGCCTGGCGAGCTACCCGCCTGCCACCTTCTTTTTCCTAAGTTGGGAAGCAAGGTGGTGATTTCTCTGAGAGCAGAAACCCTGTCTTACTCATCTTTGTACCTCAATGACTGTCTAGAACAGCACTAACTTACGACAGGCAAGAGATATTTCATGCATACAGAAGTGAATGACAAATGCCAACTGAAATTAATGCCCAAAAAGTATTAATCACTACCCAAGACGTTAATTAAAACAAAACCTAGAATACACTACACAGGCAGAAACGAAAGGAAGCACATGTTTGGTATATGGGGTCTAACTGGCCAACAAGGACTTGTAATTGAGCTTAAGTTCTAAGTGTTTATTTAAAAATGTTTAAAAAGACACCCGAGAAGAATTGTAAAATAAAGGATATTAGTATTAGATAAACAATGTAAATTTATTTCTCTAGAGGTGGGTCTAAAGTAGAAAGTAAAAAGGAGGATATAAAGAATTTTTTTAAAAAAAGTTTGGATACAGTACAAGATACAGACAGTTCTCGACTTACAATGGTTCAACTTAGGATTTTTTTTACTTCATGATAGTGTGAAAACAAAACACGTGCAGTAGGAAACTTTATTTCCAGTATCCATACAACCATTCTGGTTTTTCAATTTCAGTTCAGTATTTGATAAATTACATGAGATATCCAAGACTTTATTATAAAATAGGCTTTGTGTTAAATGATTTTGCCCAACTATAGGCTAATGTTGAGTGTTCCCAGCATATTTAAGGCAGGCTAGGCTAAGCTTTGATGTTCAGTAGCTTAGGTGTGTCAAATATATTTTTGACTTATAATATTTTTAACCTACAAGGGGCTTATTGGGCTGAGGATCGGTATGTATCGCAAATCAGTTTCACAGCTAAGAAACTGTGAGAAAGGAAGAAGGCCAGAAAGCAGGTCCATCAGTACATCCCATGGTGACAGCAAATATAAACACTACCTATAGGTTATTACCTCAAATATTCCACAGTAAAGGTAAGTTAGGCAATGTAAGAATTATCCCTACCCACATTTACACCTTTGCTCCTTCCGTGGGTACCGTGTGTGTATACACACACATATTTATCTATCTAAAAATCATATGCTTGTCCTATCACTGGTTAATACTGCAATACTTACCTAGGCCAAGAGATTCATCATTAACACTACTATAATAGAGAAATAGTTCCGACTGAGAAGACTGTTCTTGTCATATCCAACTGGATCATAGTTGTTTTTAATTTTTTTATAAGGCTGAGTTGTACTAGGCACAAAAGAAGTATCAGCTCTGTGGTTTTCTCACTAATTTAGATTGTATTTATCAACAACCTTTAATTAACAGTGTCTTTTGCAATAATATTTGCCCACTGGAGGACATGTTTAATTAAAACTAGCTAATATAACCCATAAACCTGCAACCAGGCACATATGAATAGCTGTATGCCCCAGTACACTCAAAGCAAATGAATTACTAAACGGTGTTTTGTTTTCACATCTTCATAAAGTGAAAAAATCCTAACTTGAACCAATGTAAGTCGAGCACTGTCTGTATCTTATACTGTATCTAAACTTTTTTTTTAGAAAATTCTTTATATCCTCCTTTTTACATTCTACTTCAGACCCTCATCTAGCAAAATACTTTTTTTTTTTTTTTTTTTTTTTTTGAGACGGAGTCTCGCTCTGTAGCCCAGGCTGGGGTGCAGTGGCCGGTTCTCCGCTCACTGCAAGCTCCGCCTCCCGGGTTTACGCCATTCTCCTGCCTCAGCCTTCCCGAGTAGCTGGGACTACAAGCGCCCGCCACCGCGCCCGGCTAGTTTTTTGTATTTTTTAGTAGAGACGGGGTTTCACCGTGTTCGCCAGGATGGTCTCGAGCTCCTGACCTCGTGATCCGCCCGTCTCGGCCTCCCAAAGTGCTGGGATTACAGGCTTGAGCCACCGCGCCCGGCCCAAAATACATTTATATTGTTTATCTAATACTAATATCCTTGTGAGATCCATTGTGGAATACCCCCTTTCACTTCAGGATACTGTCTCAAAGTGCATATAACTCGACTTAGATGAGTCATGTAAGGGTACTGTATTAATCCCTGCACTAAATATTAATAAAGTTTAATTTCTTAAGAGCATACACTCTGGAGTCAGACTTCGAGGGTTCAAGTACCTGCTACTTAGTAACTTTTAGCAAGTTACTCAACTTCTCTTCTGCGTTCTTCCATGTTTTTCATATGTTAACAGGAAATAATAACATCTATCTCACATTATAAAGATTAAATAAGTTAATAGTAAAGTGCTTAGAATAATGTCTTGCACACAGAAAACCATTCCGTGTGTGTACACACACATAAACAGAAGTCTACACGTAAATAGAAGTTCTACCGTATTTTCCCAGCACCTAATTGTATTAGAAAGCATGCACCCCTCTTTGGAGAACACCACCCAAGGACTCGCTTTCTGTACTTTACTGGGGAGAACAAAAACTGTCAAAGAACATCTTTAGTTTATAATCTACACTTACCTATTTTCTGCCCAAGGACAAAAATACAAAGGGAGAACAAACAAGGTTTATTTTCCCTTTATTCTCTTGAAATGAAAGAACAGATCAATACCTTTATTAGCTCAATGGGACATTTTAAGTTTAATCTTGACCACTAACATAATGATTACTTAAATAAATTCCCATTCTTGGTATTCAGGATTCTGATCTCATTTGAATTATATCAGTGTAGTAAATGCCAAACTCTAAACAATAGTAAACCTAACAATGGACTTCGGACCATGGCATTCACATGAAATGGAGTAGCCTCCTCAGAAACAAAACCCTTGTTTCTTAGCATAGTTGCTGAGTCGAGCTTAGCATTGCAAAATCATTTTCAAGATTCTGATAATCACCCCTGAAAATAACAATCACTTTTTACATGGGCATTTTAACGTCCTAAGAGTAAGTCATTCCAAACTTGTGTTTAGGTGTTTGTTTATTTCAATATCACAAATATTTCAGGGTTCCCATCTAGATATATACAATTCCATGCCCAAGTAAAACACTGAAGGCATTCCAGAATATATTCCTTATGATTTAAACAAATGTTATGATCCACTATTTCCCATAATGAAGTCATTCTAGCCTGATAGTTATTCTACCCTTCTCCCTCATGTCTGTTAATGTCCTGAATTTATTCTTAAAGTCTAAATTTAATTTCATCCATAATTATTTCTCTAGAAATAACTCTCCATCACTTCTTTAAATTCCATGCTGTGCCTCTACTTTTATAATATTAAATCAATCTTTATCCTGTATTATTTAGTAAAATGTATCATTTCCCCTATTAGATTATGAATTACTGGAGAGTAAGTAGGACCCCACATTTAATTAACCATTTTTCCTATATAATGGTTTCTCAATAAATACTTGTGGAGTTAAAGCTTATTTTCCTCCAAATTGAATGGCACTATTCAATAAGGTTTTTATTGATTTTTTGTTGTTGTTGCAGAGATTACAATATATTACAGTTATAAATACTATTACTTAAATATATTAATTTTCCAACTATAGATCACTAGCTATTACTAGTAGTGGTTGAGATTATTTGGTGTTGCTCCATTGACTGTAATTTTAACCTAATATCTATTTCTAAATGATAAACAGCCCAACTTATTTAGATGTTAGTAATGCTAAAGATCAATGAAGTGTACAAGCGACTTTTCCAGAATATCATATGAGCAAAATAAACATAGACATACACCCACAGGCACACACAAGTAATATACAATCTGAAATAAGCTATCTTACACACTTGCTATCTGCATTTGCTCAAGGTTGGATATTCCAGGAGGAAGTGTGTGGAGGACAAGCTATGAAGCCCATAAACATGAAATCGTTAATCCAGAAAATCCCAGACTGCAAAAGTCAGGCTACAAGTGGGAGAATGAAAGGGAAGATTTAAAATCAAAGGCAAGAAACTGATACAGCAAATAATCTATTGCAATAGATAGGGTAAGGGGTAACAGTGTTCTAAATTAAGGAGTGAAATGAAATTTAAAGAGAGATAGATGGTAATTCATTTAGAAAGTAAATGAATGGTATCTGAAGGATGGAGGCAAGCAGGTCAATGAGGGAGAAGTGTGTAGGCAAAAATTATGTTCTGGTATCTGTAATGGGCACGCAAATACATGTGCTGTCTGTCATTTACTCAAGTAAAGAACACAGGAAAAAGTCAAGGTTGGCCAAGAAGAGGAGGTATGAAGTTGAGATATGGACATGGCAAATCTCTAAGATGTCTGTAGGATATCCAAGTGGAAGAGTCCAGTGGCCATTTGGTCTAACAGTCGGGAACAGAGACAGGTGACACACCCAGTGCCAGAAAGCACAGGTCGGGCTAGTTCATGAGCCTGATTTCTTTCTCTATAATCATGATTCTCAGTCTGCCTTTGTATTATGTGTCCATTTTTCATATAATTGCATATTATTTCTTTTAATGGAAATTTATAGTTTAGTCTACGGCATGAATTTTTGCCATTTTCCTCCAAAAGACTGCATCCTAGAAAAGAGGGATTATGTTCTGTTCACATTTCCTATCTCCAGTACCAGTACAGTCACACAATGTTCAAGTTGGTCCAATTTGGTGATCCTTATGGAGCCCAGAGCCAAAATAATCAGTATAGTAATATCCAAGATACATAAGCCCAGCAGTACATTGCTAAAGCACTAACAATATTTTTACTTTTTGGCTCAGCAATAGACATAGAGATGTATCTTCTATGATGTACCTCAAAGTAAGCAGAGACGTAATTAAAGAGTTAAATATAACAAAATTCATCACACACTTTAATTTCTAAATTTGCTGCTTTGTGACCAACGTACATGTAATAGACTGTTTCTAGTCTTCTAAATGTAATAAAAATTTTAGGGGCTTATATATAAGGATTATAATCAAAATTTTAATTATTCATTGGCTCAGGAAAATAACACCAATGATAATAATATGCCCCCAAACAATATCACTACATTATTTCAGGAAACCCTCAGTATATGCCTGGCTGTTTTTGGATTTCACTTATCAAATTTAAGTTCAAGTGTTGCTTTCTGCCTCAATAATCAAGCACTGTAAGGAGAGCAAACGTTAAGATTTAAATTCCCTCCACAATACATCTGAAATGCTGTCATATTTGTAAATACCAACCTAAACAACTTCCCAATTCTCACAGACAGGGGCTGTGTCGCAAGACCCAAGTCCAGAGCCTGTGAGAACAGGACAAACGTAGCTTCTGAAGATTTACGCTTCCTGCTGCCGCTTACCGGTTCTTTTCCTTCCAGTTCCCACTACAAGACGTGGGTTGACAAAATGAGAAAGTAGAAGGGAACCATCCATCATAAAACAATGGCCATTATGAGCCAATCAGTTTCTCTACATTTATATAATCCATAGTGGCCTTTCTACTTTATCATAGGCCCAAGATTTAATGAATACCAGGAGTGACTCACAGTAAATAAATGTATCCTTAAGTGATTATTTTTAATATCAGGCTGCCTTGACGTCAACAAGATTCAAAATCCCAACTAGCCAGCTGCTATGGTTTGAATGTTTCCCCCCCAATTCTTGTTGAAAATGGCCACTTTGGGGGTAATTAAGAGGTAGAGCCTTTTGGGAAGTGCTGAAGTCATGAGGACTCTGCCCCCATGAATGGATTCAAGCCTTTTAAAAGGGCTAAGGTAATTAGCTGAGGTTCTTTTTGCTCTTCTGCCTTCTACTGTGCTAGGAGGCAGCAAGAGGGCCCCCACCACACACCAAATGCAAGTGGCTTGATCTTAGATTTCCCAGCCTCCAGAAATGTAAGAAATAAATTTCTGTTCTTTATATATGACCCAGTCTCAGTATTTTGCTAGAGCAGCGCAACGGTCTAAGACAACCAGATTAGTTTTGGCACTGTGGATACAAAAAACTAGCATACATGTACATTATCACTTTATTTCTAGAGGTATATTATCAAGTGAACATCAAAAATCATTTTCACATAAATTATCTGAAAAAATATTATGTCTCTGAAAATCAATCAGGAACAACAAAAATGGCAACATTTAACATATGTCTATGACTGTAAAATATTTACTATCCTAGGAAATCTGTAAATCCATGATGATTTCCATGGAACAGGCTTCTACCAAGTAGTAATTTAAGGGGTTTTAAATTGTCTATGACATACTATAGTACAAGGAAAAAATGCAAGCCCACTTCAGAAAAGGTAGTTTCCCTGAAACTTCAGGAACAGACATGTTTTATCTCTCAAAGATCCTTAACTTAACCATTTATATGAGGAGAACAAATACATCACATTCCCAACATGCAGATTATAGAAAAACTTTTAACGTTAGAAACTTTTGCCGGTTAAGACAAAGTTACTGCAAATAGTATGTACACAGGTTTGAATGCTTAGAGGCTAAAAGAACAATTATCAAATTAATAAATTTAATAAACCTAATTTAAACTTATAGACATAACATAGCACACTAAACCTTGAAAATCACAATCACAGTACAAAAATACCTCCTGAGTAAAAATCTCAGGCACATTTTTCCCCCAAAAATTGAAATCTTTTTTATCTTAATAAAGGTTACACTAAGTTATTAAAACATTCACGTACAGAAACATGTAAAGTAGAAAAATATCACAAAAACCTATCCTCCAGAAAATAACTGCTATTAAGATTCTGGTTTGCTTTTTCAAATAATTCTCCAACTTGGATCCTGTATTTTCTGTATCTTGACTTTTCTTTTTTCACTTAATAATATAGCATAGACACTTAAAGCACAGCATTATGCATAGAGATATAATGTATTTAACGTCATATTCCAACTCACTTTTTAAAATGGTCCATAAGCATTCTTTCACCCCAGCATGACTATGCATGTGGCATTCCCTCTCCTGAAATAGTCTGCCACCATTAAGCACCTGGAGGAGCCTCATCGTCTACAACAGTTCAAATGTCATTCTCTACTTTAACTTCGCAGGACCTTTGGCCAATGCCACCCGCATTCTGCTCCCTTACCACTTCATTTATGTCTTCTATAAAAATCTGTCTAGTCAAATAAATTGGCTTGGAATTTCCCAAATGCCTTCTGTGCTTCAATATAGTGCTCCTCGGTCGCTGCCCTTCAATTTCACTGTCTCACTTCTGACCCCAGCCAGCCAGCCTCGTTAGTGACAACCTCCTTAGAGCAGCCTTCTCTGAGCCTATCACCAGGACCCTCCTCTCTGTCCTTTCAGCGCCCCCTGTTTTATTAATATTAACTTATTCATCTGCATTCACCAAAAAACTGGCAGTTTTTTGAGCCCAAAGACCATGACTTAATCACTTCGATTTTCCCAGAACAATGTCTGGCTCAGAGAAGACCCTCAATAAATGCTAGGTATAGACAGAGCCGGATCCACTGTCGGATGAACCAGTGGAAAAAAAATAAATGTAAACCCTAAACCGTAATGTATCTGTAGGTCCTCAAAGACAGGGTATCTTGTTCCAATGTTGATTTGGCATTTATATTGACCATGTTCCAAGCTGGCACTGATCAGCACCAGAGGTTAAGGTTTATCTGCAAAAAACCCATGGAGAACAATTTCCATAGCTTCTTAAAAAAACTTCCAAAAAATTCATAAAACAGCATTTAGAATTTCACCCTTTACATGCTCAGATACATAACTCAAGAGAGTGAATATACATTAAGGTCTGAACACTAAATGATTCATGTGTCCAATGCTGTGTCATTGAAAGAGTGTTGAAAATGGTTCATTAAGGGAATAGGTATTATTCAATTAATAGAAATCACTTTATCAGATGGAGTTTCACAAACAGTAGTTCTCTCTTGTCCCAGAAGCTGGAAGTGTACCATCAGCATTAATTCCACACTACACTGTTGTCTACTCACAGCTATTACAGAGGGGTATGTCCTGTTCGTTTCCTCCAGTTCATTCTATTAACTGACACAAGCATGAAAACTTCTTAGGATTGATTGCAGTGCTACATTAGCTTGAAACAGGGCTGGCTTTAAACTTGTATGCTCCATTATGCTAAGTAGAAATACTGTTTTTCAGTATCCTGAAAGCAGTAGACTTCTAAATGGTCTACTTCAGACATTGTTAAGTACTTGAAATAGACTCTAATCTCAAACACAGAAATTAAAATTTTTCTTTCATTACCTCAAAGCCGACAGTGAAAAACAATATTTGAGATTTTATTTCATATACTTTATTGATGTTATGAGTCAATAATGATGTGAACACGTTCTGAGAAATGCATTGTCAGATGATTTCCTCATTGTGCAAACATCAAAGAGTACACTTACACAAACCTAGATGGCATATCTTACTGTATACCTAGGCTATATGGTATAGCATATTATTCCTATGCTACAAACCTGTTCCTCACGCTACTGTACTAAGTACTATAAGCAATTGTCACACAATGGTAAATATTTGTATTTCTAAACAACGAAAAGATACAGCAAAAATATAGTACTATAATCTTATGGGACCACCATCATATATGCAGTCCATCATTGACTGAAATCACTATGCAGCACATGACTGCACTTTATTTTATTTCATTTACAAGCTTGGAGACAACAAAGTATTAGTTTCAGGTTAATCATCATCAACTAGACTATGAACTACTCAAAGACAGGGTCTATAATCTGGTCATCTTTGTATCTATTGCATATTAAGTATACAGGCCATATGGAGCATAAAGAATCAATATACAAAGATTTCCACCAGTCATGTTTGAGTAATGAGCCTGTCTATGTTCATAATGTAATTTTCTGTTTACAAGACACATATATTCCCCTGAGTTCTGCAGGTATGGCTGAGTACATTCCTAACAGGCTGCCCACCTATAAATATCAACTGTAAACTCCTAAACTCACAGCAAAATATAAAAGTTAACTATCTGAAGCGCTGAAGACTGATCGAAAACAGGCGGATTCTGAAAGAAAGCTATGACTTCAGCAAAGGAAATACCCTGGGGTGAATTTACTCATTTTAGAGCTTTTGGCCTTAGTGGCAGAGATTGAGAAAACTATAGCGCTGAAAAGTGAGGGAGGAATACTAGAAAAGACAGTCAGAGTTGCAGATCACCAAATACTATGTATAAAATCTTCCAAAATCTCTGGCTGGCCCCTGAATCATATGACAGAAATTAAACACAAAAAGGCAAACTAAGGAAAGAAATGAACTGAGACTTGAACTCCTGCCCAATAGACACACAGTTTATACCCTAAATCCAACCAAGTTAATTAGCTGCTAAAACAAAAATATCAACATTCTTCCAAAGAAAGAAACAGAATCCAAGGTTTCTACAATGTACATTCACAATAGCCAGCATACAATCCAAAATTACTTAAGATGCAGAGGACTAAAGCAATATGACTCTTCATCAAGATAAAAGACTCCCAGTGCAAAATAAATCTAAGAAGGCCAAGATTTAGAAGACTCAGAAATTAGTAGACAGAGATGTTCAAGGACCTATTTAACCATACTCAGTGACAGAGGAAAATAATACTTGCAATGAATTAAAAAATAGAAAATTCCAACAGAGAAAAAAATATTTTTACACACATACATGTGTATATGATTCCAACATAAATTCTGAAACAGATGATTACAATTCCTGATATAAAAAAAATTACTTGGTGGGTCAACAGCAAAATGAAGATAGAAATGAATCATGAATTTAAGATACAGCAGTAAAAGTTATAAAATCTGAAGGACAGGGAAAAAATAAAACAGAGCCACAGAAACCTTTGTGAGAGTGACAAAAGGCTGAACATATGCGTAACAGAAATCTCAAAAGAATGAGAGGAGAAAGGATCAGAAAAATGATGGAAGTAGTAACTGAAATATTATGATAAAATGTATAAGTCCTTTTAAAAACAAATTTTTCACAAAAGATGTCATAGGAAATCTGTCTAGTGTCATATCAAAGATACTGAATTCATCATCAAACTCCAGGCCCAGATTGCTTCACTGGTGAATTCTATCAAATATTTACAAATAAGTAACACCAATCTGATACATGTTCTCTGAGAAAATGGAAAGAAACACTTATCCAGTCATTTTATGAAACCAGCATAACACTAACACTAAAATCTGACAAAAATATTACTCTAAAAAATGTACAGGTCAGGCTGGGAGTGCTGGCTCCTGCCTGTAATCCCAGCACTTTGGGAGGTAGAGACAGGCAAATCACACGAGGCCAGCCTGGTCAACATGGAGAAACCTCATCTCTACCAAAAATACAAATGTTAGCCAGGCGTGGTGGTGCATGCCTGTAATCCCAGCTACTCGGGAGACTGGGGCATGAGAATCACTTGAACCGAGGAGGCGGAGGTTGCAGTAAGTCAAGATTGCGTGACTGCACTACAGCCTGGGCAACAGAGCAAGACTCTGTCTCAAAAAAAAAGGTACAGGTCAGTATCACTCATTAACATAAGATGCAACTGAATCCAGCACTATATGAAACAGATAATATATCACTATTAAGTAGGGTTTAACCCAAGAATACAAAGAAGGTTTTAGTTTTAAAAATCAATCATTAAAATCTACCATATAAACAGTGTAGAGAAACACCTTGTGTTTATTTCAATAGATGTAGAAAAAGCATTGAAAAAAATTTACCACCCACTGAGGATCAGAACTCTGAGTAAAATTGAAGTAGAAGGGAACTTCCTCTACCCAACAAATGAAATCTACCAAAAAAACCTTGTAACTAATATTGCTCTTAATGCTAAAATAACTGCATGTTTTCCTCCTTGACTAGAAACAGGAATAATTTCTACTCTGCTCATTTGCCTTCAGCATTATACTGGAGATATTAGCCAAAATAATGCAAGTAAAATAATAAGATGCATAGAAACTGGAAAGGGAGAAGTAAACTGTTTAAGCAAATGATATAATGATGTGTATGACAAATCCTAAGAAATCTACAAAACAACTTACTAGAATAAATGAATTTAAATTTAGCAAGGTAGCAGAAGTCATGGTTAGTATACAAAATTTTATATTAGAAAAAAGCTGGAAAATAGAAATTTTAAAATACTCAATTTACGATAGTGTCAAAAAAAACACAAAATATTTAGGAATAAGTTTAACAAAAGATATACAAAACTCCTACCTTAAAAAGTACAAAATGCTGTTGATAGAAATTAAATGAAAGACTCAATATCGTTAAGATGTCAAATCTCCCACAAATTGCTCAACAGATGCAATGCAATTGCAATTCTAATCCCAGCAGATGGCTTTGTAGTAATTAACAAAGAAATTCTTAAATTTATATGTAATTGTAAAGGATCTAAAATATCTAAGTAATCCTGAAAAAGAAGGACAAAGGCGAAGGAACTATATTACCTAAACTCATGTCTCACTATGTGAAAACCTATAGTAATCAAGACAGTGTGGTACTGGCATAAGGATCCATAAATAGATTAAAAGAAGTGAACTGAAAGCTTAGAAATATACCCCCATTTATATGCTCACCTGATTTTCTCATCAAAGGCACCAAAAGAATCAGTGGAGAGAAACATCTTTCAACAAATAGTGCAAGAAAAACTAGATAACCATATGGGAAAAAAGATGAACTTGAGCCTCTCTCTCATACCATATACAAAAATGCATTTGAGATACATCATAGACCTAAAAGTAAAACCTACAATAACACTTTTAGAGAAAATACAGAAGAGTATCTTTATAACTTATAAAGAACTCTTAACATTTCCTTGAAGTTGGCAAAGATTTCAAGATTCAAATACATGAATAGCCAGTAAGGATATGAAAAATTGCACAAAATCATCAATCATAAGGGAAATGCAACTTCATACCACAGGAGGATACCAATATACCATCAAAATAGCTAAAATAAAAAAAGCTGACAGCACCAAATACTGATGGGGGTATGAGGCCGCCACAACCACAACCTGCATACATTGTTTGTAGAAATGTTACAAAGTATAAGTGTTTTGGAAAAAAGTATGATAATTTCTTGTAATACTAAATACACAACAATTTTCAGTACTGGGTATTTAATAAAGAGTTACAAACATATCTGGTTATGAAACAACTTGTACAAATAGCAAAGACATGGAATCAACTCAAATCCCTATCAATGACAGGCTGGATAAAGAAAATGTGGTACATATACACTATGGAATACTATGCAGCCCTAAAGAGGAACGAGATCATGTCCTTTGCAGGGACATGGATGGAGCTGGAAGCCATTATCCTCAGAAAACTAACACAGGAACAGAAAAGCAAACATCACATATTCTCACTTATAAGTGGGAGCTAAACAATGAGAACACATGGACACAAGGAGGGGAACACCACACACTGGGGCCTGTCGTGGGAGCGGGGGGAGGGAGAGCAACAGGAATAACAGCTAATGCATGTGGGGCTTAATACCCAGGGGATGGGGCAAACCACCATGGCACACATTTCCCTATGTAACAAACCTGCAAGTCCTACACATGTATCCCGGAACTTAAAACAAAATACAACGTTAAAAAAAAAAAAAAAAAAAAAAAAAAACGTGTATAAAAGTGTTCACAGCAATTTAATTTATAATAACCGAAAAATTAAAAGTGCCTGGACATACGGATAAACAACAATGATATACTCAGGTAACAGATTATTATTCATCAATAAAAAGAAATGAACTCCTAATATACACAACAGCATGCAAGAATCATGTACATGAACATTCAGAAGAAAAACAAACGAAAAATAGGATTTAAATAAAATATAAACAATGATATTGTGGGACCTTTATGTACCAAGCATTTAACACAGATTATCTCATTTAATTTTAAATCATCCAACCTCATATTACAAATGCGGAAACTAAAGTGGAAAAAAGCTGACCAGGTTTGCCAAAGACACACTGCTAGTTTGACTCAAAAGGATAGATTTTCAGGAATCTGTAACTCACACTAAAGTTAAAGGGAAAAGACAGAATGACTAAATTTACTAAGTGTTTAATTAACTTTAAAAGTGTGTGTAGGGGGATGCTAAGAGGAAACATCTCTAAAAACACCAAATGGGATACAAATTAAACACCTGCTCCCCTTTGATTCAGGTTAAAATATCAGCAGTGTAGACCTCACTGTCTTACCTTAGGGAACTGTTTTACAGGAATTAACACTTTCTGTCCCAGCTTCATGTTCTTATTAATCACCACATCGATGTACTTTTCTTCATCCTTGCCTTCTCCTTTTTGAAACTTTTCTATTTCTGTGGAGGCAAAAAGATAACCATGAAGTGTATGACTCAGAAATGCAGGGGTTGGTGTTCTGGTTAGCTCTGTTGTGGCATGAAATCAACTACTACTGAAGTATGGACTATTAAATTGAGGCAACTGTTTTCAAGTACATTTCCTGTTTTATCAATGATTCTTCATAAATGGAATAGATGCATGTATCATGGCTCTACAAAGTCAAATCTCAACTGCTCATACCAACAGAGGAGAACAATAGACCAGATAACAAACACAAAAATACGTTACTTCGGGTCTTCTGGATCCCTAGATAAGGCTGATCAAATAAAGAAGAAAAGCCATAAGTATTCACAGTTCAATGATGCAAAGCGCTGAAACATCCCTATTTATCAATCTTGCCTGGCTTTTCAAGGCTTCTACAACTAAGAACTGATTCTATGATGGCATTAAACACCCTACACAACCTTCCAGTAGCCTACCTCCCCAGTCAAATCTTCCCTCCTTGCATATGACACATATCAACTATATGTCAAGGTCTTTACTAATGCTCTTTGCTCTAATTGTTACGATGATTTCATCTTCATCTCCTTTCGAGACTCAACCACATTAAATCTCATTTTCTGTGCAAGTGTTTCCTCAATGGGGCGGCAAGAACGGAAGAATCAATCACTCTCACCTTGATACTCACAAAGCACTTTACGTGCAACTCTACTACCACCCTTAGACGGAAAAAAAAAATGTGCTACCTCTCCCATTAGAACATACATTTCTCTCAGGTAAAATCTATTTATTCACTCATAAACATCTTCAACTAAGCAAGTTCCAGATCCTAGAAAATTTTAGCATAAAGTTTAATTCACCCTACGGCGCATAGTATTTGGTTGTACAAGAGATACAAAATTAGGCGCTTGCATGACTGATGAATGAATGAGTACGTGAACTGTTACCTCTAGGGACCAACCAATAGACACCCAGGTTCAGAAAAGGATAAACAGCAGTCTGGAGAAGGTATCAAAGACAGCATCAGTTGTACAAAGGAATACACATATTTATCCATTTTGTGTAAGCTACGAACACTTAAGAATGTTCATATGACACATATCAACTATATGCTAATGTCTTTACTAATGCTCTTTGCTCTACTCGTTATGATGATTTCATCTTAACATTTAAGATGGCACATATTAATATGCCATCCCTGGACAAGATAACTCACATTCATTACATAATTCAATCCTCAAAACAGATGACAAAGAGGAGTTTCAAAGAGGTGACTTCACAATAAATGGCAAAGGTAAGATTCACCCTCAGGTTTGTTCGACTCCAAAGACAAGGTGCCTGTACAGTCTCTCCCACCACTTTGTATGTCATATCGAACAAAAAGTAAGAGAGATGTTTACAGTATCTTGGGATAAATGAAAGATTTATTTAAAGCTGGAAGCTTCGGGCCTGAAGCAGCCAATGGGCTTCATAATTCCACTGAGGAGCTTTCACTCCATCATGCTATGCAGCCTCCCATTTCTAACTAAATTATTGTCTATTAAACAAAGGTTTTGAATGAGCAACAAAGAATTATTACAATTTAAAGGACACTAAATGGGACATAAATATTCTAAGATTCTCACTCAGATCTGCTAATAACTGTCTTTGCCATTAGAAAAAGGTACATCAGTTAGGATGCGGGTTCTTCATGTTTAAAATGAGAAAAGGGAACTAGAATATCCAACGATTTGGTTCTAAAACCTTAGGATCTTGTGTGACTTACAAATGCTGACAAAGCCTCTCACTCCTTGATGAAACTTTGGTCACTAATAGTAAGCAAGGTGCTTTCCTGAGTTCTGTGAGTCATTATAGCAAATTATCAAACCTGAGGGAGGCTCCTGGAACCTCCAAATTTGTAGTCAGGCAGAAACCTGGGTAGCCTGGTTATTATACTGTGGCAGGCATCTGAAGTGGGGGCAGTCTTATGGGATTAAGTCCTTGATCTGTGGGGAGGGGAGGAGGCCTGATGCTAACCCCTGCAGTTAGCTTCAGAATTGAATTATTGGATACACAGCTGGCATCAGAGAATTGGTTAGTATATGAAGACACTATACAATAGGGATTAACAGTGATGTGGTGGGGGAGACGGAAGGAAGCAGGGTAGAAACTGAAGATAAGAAAAGGATGGCTAAGAGAAAACAGCAAATTATATCTGCAGCTTCTAATCAAAGCTTCCAAGAAGAGAAAAAGACTAAGTCACCAAATAAATGAATTAGTCATTTTGTTTGCTTTCTTGTACTACGCTATGTTTTGATCCTGAAAAATTAAGTCTAAGTGGAATCTGTAATGGAAAATAAACACAGAAATACAAGGGTACCTTTAATTTTTATTGATTTTTTCTATAAAAATAATACATGCACATGGTAAAAATTTAAAACAATATGACAAGATATAAATTTTTTTAAGGTTTCTCCTATCACTTCAACTCCAGAAATAATTATAATCAACTATTTTTATATACTCTTTCAGAAATTTTCCAAGAATAGAATAGACACACACACACACAGTTTGAAAATTGTAGCACCAATGGTATAAATGAGCTACATTGGTTTTGTTTTCTTCAGTAAAGAGCAGTAAGTCTCACATCAGCTGCTCCGAGTATAACAATTCATGACTTCAGCTTTAATTAGAAGAAAATAAATCCCATCTTTCATTATCTATTTATGCAATAATTAGAAATACCTTTGGCATAGTTAGAAGATTCAACAAAATCAGGTACACTGAAACGTCCTAAAATATTTTTTTTGTAAGGTATGTGTATGTGTGTCAAAATAGATTCAACTGTCTCCTTTCTTTTCGAATAACAAAGCAGTTTAGTAATTGTTGAAAACTCATAGCAGATGCACAATATTTAAATCCACAAATTCAGAATTCCACGTTCTTCCTTGTATCAGTGTTATTTAACATTTTGACGTAAGAAAATCATATAGATAAGTTTTTAAAAATTAGGAATTATGTATTTTATCATATATTACAGTTTAAGATCATTGATGATTTTAAAAAGGAAAAGAAAATCTATATAAAATACCTAATTTCCTCTCTACATATACACGGCGTCCTACAAATCTTAAGTTGCTAGAACACACTGTTTCTATCTCAAATTTTGAATGGTGTTGGAATATTTTACTGTTTAAGGTTTTTTTTTTAATTTTTTTTTTTTTTTTTTTTTTTTTTGAGACGGAGTCTTGCTCTGTAGCCCGGGCTGGAGTGCAGTGGCCGGATCTCAGCTCACTGCAAGCTCCGCCTCCCGGGTTTACGCCATTCTCCTGCCTCAGCCTCCGGAGTAGCTGGGACCACAGGCGCCCGCCACCTCACCCGGCTAGTTTTTTGTATTTTTAGTAGAGACGGGGTTTCACCATATTAGCCAGGATGGTCTCGATCTCCTGACCTCGTGATCCGCCCGTCTCGGCCTCCCAAAGTGCTGGGATTACAGGCTTGAGCCACCGCGCCCGGCCTTTTTTTAATTTTTTAAGCCTGATGCCATATCAGAAGCATGTAGGTTTGCATTTAATGGGCCTAAAGCACCACACAACAACACAAAGAGCCCTGAGCCCATCGCTGGAGTCAAACAGACCTGGTTTAAATCATGACTGCTGTACTTTCCTCAGGCCCTGGTGCCTTCCAATATATAACTCAAAACTGGTTGAAACTTTTACTGTTTTCAGTAGATGCTGTTCAATCAACAATTTTTATTTTCTACTTGAGGATTATAAGTAGCTTAATGTTTTCTTTGAAATCCAGAAATACACAAAATGGAGAATCGTACATAATGCACAAAAATGGAGAATTGTACAAAATTATCCATGAAATCTTGAGACAGCTGTCTCAAGGATTTATGCTTGTCCCTAACTGCGAGTTGCATATTCAAAAACCTCTGCTACCTCCCCTCTCATCCTCCCTGAAGGAGGAAAGATGCTTGAGAGCCACCAAGATGGATGTGACCCTCTAGTTAACTGTAGCAAAGAGAGGCCACCAATAGAGAAAACCCAATCAGATTTTCAAGGACAAATGCATAGGGGATTTGACTTTCACTAATCCCCAGATTACATTTGGTACCAAACAGCTTAATGTACCAATACCATCTCCTAGCTCAGAAATAATAAGCAAATGTGTGATTAAGGTTTTAGATAATGTAGGGGATTAAAATGCTATGTTTTCAAACCATACACACCAAACTTCTCTCACTGCAGAATTCTTGTTTTCAGTAATAATATCTATATTGTTTTTTGTTTGTTCATTTGTTTTGCTTTGGTCTAGTACAGAACTTCCTAAGCAATGGCCTCTTTTCCTTTTTAATGTACAAGATATACTAAAGTCCACTAATCTAAAAATAGCTTTAAAATCTTTGGATTTAAATGAGTAAAGTTTCCAATATAAACATTTTAGTAATGTAAAATTTTTAAAGTAGCTTCATTTCTCTCATATAACCAAACACACGGATTATTATTTTTCCTTTGTTCTAGCAACTTCATTTCTAGAAATTTAACCTACGTATATACTTAGATAGATGCGGAATATTACACACAAAATTATCCACTACAGCATTGTCTTTAGTATCAAAACACTGGGAACCACCTAAATGCCTATCAGCAGGAGCTGGGTAAGTAGGCTAGAGCACACCCTAGAATAAAATAGCTTGTGGTTACTGCACAAAATGAGGAAACTTCATGTTCTGATAGTCAAATATCGGTACCAAATGCACTGTTTACTTACACACAAACACACACAATGTAAGGAAAAAAATGTTTAATTTACTTATATGCACAAAGAAAACATCTCCCTATTGATAAACAGTTACACACCATGTGACGACGTTACAGTCAACATATATGACAGTGGTCTTGTAAGATTACAATGAAGCTGAAAAATTCCTACTGCCTAGTAATGGTTCAGCTGTGGTAACCTCACAGCACAAAGCATTACATGTCTGTGGCAATGACAGTGTAAACAAACCTTCCATGCTGCCAGATGTATAAAAGGGTGCAGTAATGATCCAGTCCTTCATATTCACTCATCACTCAACCACTGACTCACCCAGAGCAACTTTCAATCCACAAGCTCCACTCATGGTAAGTGTCCTATGCAAGTATTCCATGTTTTATCTTTTGTACTGTATTTTTATTGTGCTTTTTCTGTGTTTAGATACACAAAATACTTACCACTGTGTTACAACTGCTTACAGTACTCAGTATGGTAACATGTACTCTGGCTTTGCAACATGCTGTCTAGGTTTGTAGCCTAGTAGCAACAGGCTATATCACCTAGCCTATGTGTACAGCAGGCTGCACCATCTAGGTGTGTGTAAGAGCAATCTATGATGGTCCACAACAACAAAATCATCTAAGGATGCATTTCTCAGAACACAAATCCCTGTGGTTAAGCAACAAAAGATGGTATAAGAAACTAGTTATCTATTTGGCATGGAGAGAACAAAGTAGACGGGATACAGAAATACTTTTCATTGCATCTCTTCTTGCATTGCTTTAAATCTCTGAAGCATGTGAACATTTTACCCATCTAAAATGGCATGCAGGGGACAGCAAAGGAAAAGGAAAAGAGACTAATAGGGTAGCCTGATGGGGCTACAGACTGCACACAGGAAAGTGGTTAATTTGTGGTGACACAGCAGGAAGGGCCAAAGCAAATATATACTCTGAGCTCACTTCTCCCTCCTGCCAAGCTTCTGCTACTGACCACTAGTGGATAGCTCTTAACCCAGCTCAAAGCCAGAGGGTAAATATATCTATGATACTGGCTTTGTACCACGCTTATCAGCCTCTGGGCACAGAGCAGAGTAGCGAAGGGTGGAAGGAGGACCTGATAAGGCAAAAACAACAACAACAACAACAAAACAACAAAACTCCAACCCTTCATCTTTAGTAAACACAAGGAATCTTTAAAAGGAGTTTCTAATACCTCCATTACATACAAAAGTACCCATTTGAGCTCACCACACATAAATTTACACAGCAAAATATTGAAAAAGAATGAAAATTATTTTAGAGGTCACTTATACCAGTAGTAATTAAATTATAATTATTATTTTGTTGATGACTCGTGAAGTACAGGGTTGTGTGTTTGACTTAAATTATCTCTTTATCCTAACAAATATATGATCTGTCGCCTGCATTTTACAGAGTGAGATCCTGAGGACTGAAATGGTTAAGAAGTTTGCAAAGGTTAGAGAGCTAATTAGCACAGTCAGAATTCAAATCTAGATACATCTGACTTTTTTTTTTAATTGTTATAAAAAACACAAACTTTATAGTCTTAACCATTTTTAAGTGTGCTGTTCAGTCCATCCACACTGTTGTGCAATAGATGTCCAGAACTTTTCTGTCTCACACAAGCGAAACCCTATGCACATTAAACTACTCCCTATTTTCCCTCCCCTCCAGCCCTTGGTAACCACCATTCTATTTTGTTTATATAAATGTGACTGCTTAGCTGTGTCATATAAGAGGAATCATACAGTATTTGTCTTTCCATGCTTGGCTTATTTCACTTAGCATAATGCCCTCAAGGTTCATCCATGGGGCAGCACGTGGCAGTATTTTCTTACTTTTTAAGGCGGAATAATATTCCACTGTAGCTATATAACACATTTTGTTTATCCATTCATTGGTTGACAGACATTTGGAGTGTTTCCACCTCTTAGCTACTGTGAATAAGTAAAGACTACACCCTTTAATCTCTTTTTTCCTTCTTTCCTGAAGTGAGATGTGAAAATGTTCTAAAGCTGTAAATCACAAGCACTGGATGTTCTTAATGTAGCCACATCTGCTTACCTCTTCACTTTATTCTCCCACAGCCAAGTGATTCTGTGGGAAGCACTGCTTCGCCATATAGAGAACAGCTTGAACTTTCAGAACGTCAGTACTGGTGATCTTTAGTGAACTCTCAAAGTGGACTTAAAGGAATAGCTGAAGGAATTTTGTGTGACATCAGGGACAGTTCTAGGTCCAAATCCAAATGAAAATATAAATTCCATTAATGTCAAAATAAGCAAATTACAGAGTTAAGTGAGTACAAAGGAGTCAAACAGAAGCAATCTTTGCATAAAGTAGATGAAGAAAAAAAAAAAAAGAGGGGAAGAGGAGACATGACTGTAGCTCTTTAGTTGCTGAAGCCTAAGATGATTAAATAAAAAAATAAGGTCTTGCATGGTTAATATAACTGGTCAATTTCCATGGTTTTAAGTTAAGGTAAAAATTGATGCTCTGGCCCCAAAAATTGAAGTGATAAAAATAATGGCAAAAGGGTCCACTTTCTACATGCAAGGCACCTTTTGAACACTGCTGATTGTTGAGTTCTTAACTGCTAAGTAATAAGAAGAACTTTGTCAGTAAAAAAACTAAAACATAAAACCTCAGAGAGTAACAGTCTTGGAAATAATGCAGCCAGATTCCAACTGCTTGAGTTTGAATCCCTGCTATGGTACTTAATTATATTGGCTGTCAGAAAGTAACTTAACCTAAGTCACAACTTCCTCATCAAAGAAATGTAGAAATAACAGCACCTGCCCCATAGGGTTTTTATGAGGATTAAATAATTTAATATTTGCAAAGAACAACAATATTTAGTCCAGTTAAGTTCTATATAGGCATTTGCCAAATACTGCACATGCCTATACTAGACAGTAGGTTCTTGAGGGGTGAGATTTTATCTAATTTAACTTTATGAAGCAACCCAGAAATGCAAGTCTGTGTCCAGCTCTTAATGAAAACATCAACATCCCCTTCACCCCACAGATGAATTGATAACATCCTTCACAATGACCTGTTTTGCTGTATAAAACTTGTACCACAACAGAATAGATTTTCATATACTCATTGTTCACACTTTCTGTGCCCTACAACAAGATGGTAAGCTCATGGAAGGTTAAGAACATCTATTTATTCATTTTTGTTATGTCCTAACACTCCAGTATAGTGACTTAGGATAAGGGCTGCACAAAAGGTTACTAAATGGTTGACTAAATGAAAGAATGAATGAATGTTTAAAATAATTTAAAGGAGTATAATGAGAGTGTAAAAAGCTAGCTAGCAGTCACTGCTGAAAAGTGCTCTTCTAAAAACTGTAACTTGTTTTTAAGAGCTATTAATAGAAGTTCATAAAACGGTCAGAAAATAGCTGAATAATTCAAATCAGCCTGCACAATGATGTATTGGTGTGAAAATTAATAAAGTTAATAGAGTTACCCCCCACCCACTTTTCCAAACACCTTAACTCTTGTGTAAAGTTTAATTAAAGAACAGGCATTGGCCTGAATCTATAATAAAATGAGAAGCTCATATAAGATGCTCAACATTCAGAAATCTATTTCAAAGTAGTACAACAGTCCAGCTGGAGTATTTGAATTGTTTTTAAAAGAAATATAAAGAGTAATTACAGCCATTGTAAATTCTATTGGACAAATTACTAAAATGTTACTGTAGCTGCTAATCTGAAAAGGAATTTTTTAACCTTCAACATGATGAATGTTTTCACTAAAGAATTGTTTTATTTAAGCAATCCAAACCTAACTGAATACCCATTACATTCAAACCAGAGTTGAACACACTGTAACTACCCAAACGAGATTGATTCATACAGTGCCTAATCTTGCAAATAGTCCATGAACAAATGACACAGCAGAGTAGATACATATCACTGTCTAATAAGGACAAATAAGCTCATCATAAATACACATAAACATACCATCTAGAGAGAAAGAAACCACTCGATACTCTAAATATTACAAATGCTTGGAAAACTGATTTTTATAAACACAGAGCAAATATTTGTATGTAAAATGTCCTTAAATATACATACAACACATAAGATTAAAACATACACACGAGAAAATGACAGTCAAATTTCCAAAAAGGAAGACAGGAGGAAAAGAAAGAAAGAATAATAATGAGGATGGAGGGGAGGATAAATTAATTAACTCTACCCACCACAGCTAATTAACGAAAATATTACAATGATAGCAGCAGCTGGAATTTGTGTAATGACTATCTTCCAAGTAGTCAATCTGTAACACTGCTGCAAAGTAGATACAATGTTCTTTTACAGAAAGGAGATGACTATTTATAGACATCCAGTGACTGAGCTAGAGTCCTACATCCAACAGAGATTCAGGATTCCAGCCCCAGGTTATCTGATTCCTATGTCCATACTTCCTCTACTTTCTTAGTATTACTGTAGCAGAGAGATCTTGATTTGGAGTGAGAAAAAACGTTTTGGATTACTACATTTTGGGGAAACTCACCAAGTTATTACAAGTATCAAAACAAATGTCTATGAAAGTACTTTGAAACTACAACACACAAAGCAAATATAGGTTTATTTAAAATACAATTCCTAATTTGTGATGGTTTATTTATACTGTTAAAAAAAAAAAAAAAAAAAAAAACGTGGGGCAGGGGGGAGGAGAATCCAGTACACTGAGATGGCTCCAGAGCCTTGGGTTCATATGGAAGCAAACTGAAACCCAATTCAGAGTGAATGACCACAGACTAGGAAGAGAATACTTAAGCTTAACCAATGAGAAACCACCAACTAACCTGGAACTAGAGACTACCAATCAAAAACCATCAACTGGCCAGGTGCAGTGGTTCAAGCTTGTAATCCCAGAACTTTGGGAGGACAAGGCGGGTGGGTCATTAGGTCAGGAGATCGAGACCATCTTGGCCAACATAGTGAAATCCCGTCTCTACTAAAAATACAAAAATTAGCTGGGCGTGGTGGCAGGTGCCTGTAGTCCCAGCTACTCAGGAGGCTGAGGCAGGAGAATCACTTGAACCCAGGAGGTAGAGGTTGCAGTGACCCAAGATTATGCCACTACACTCCAGCCTGGGCAACAGAGCGAGACTCCATCTCAAAAAAAGCACCATCAACTATCCTCTAACTAAGGACTTTCCACTTTAACCAACCAAATATTTTCTTTGTCTTGCTTCTATAAACATTTTATGAAAGTTCTGTCCTCACTCTCCTTTGGTGAAACCCTGAACCACTTGAGCTCCGATGCTGCCCAATTCACGTCTGCTCAAATAAAGGCATTACAGTTTGACTGTGCCGAGCCAGGCTCTGTGGCTAACACCTGTAATGACGGTACTTGGAGAGACTAAGGAAAGAGAAGCACTTGATCCCAGGAGTTCAAGATGGCCTGGACAATGTCTCTACAAAAAATACAAATAATTAGGCATGCCTGTAGTCCCAGCTACTCTGGAAGCTGAGGCAGGAGAATTGTTTGAGCCCAGAAGGTCAAGGCTGTAGTGACCTATGCCTGCACCACTGCGCTCCAGCCTGGACAAAGAGAGAGACTCAGGTCTTCAAGGAAAACAAAAAACAAAACAAAACAAAAAAGAAAGAAACAAACAAAAAAACAGGAAAAAGAAGATTTCAGTGTACCTAAGTTTATCTCTCAACAGCTCTTACCTTATAGAATGGATTTCAAGAAAAATTTGTGACACCAAAATGATTCCAGAGAACCAAATCTAGATACATTTAAAAATTCCAAACGCTACTCAGAATTATTAACATTTTATAAAATTCTTAAGAAAACAAATGCTACCAGTGTAGCATTCGTCATATTAATTTCTCCTTAATTATATGTAGTCATTCACGAAATGAAAGGCATGATGACAGGAAAGAGAAACACAAAGACAAGACATAGTCATTCAATGCCTCAAGGAGATAAAAATGTATCCCTTAAACAAGGGGAAGTACTCAAAGGTCTTCACAAGTGAGTAGGTTATTGGATTTTGGTACTGTATTCTAACAATTTTAAACAAATTCATAAATTTCATAGGTTTGTTAAAATTGTAAAACAATAAGGACCAAAGAGTAGAAACTGAAGATGGGATGTTCCCTAAAACTGGTGGAAGGAATCTAACAAGTTGAATCATTATCATATTTAGACACTATACTGGAGGCTTTATAAACATTCAGTCCTCATAACTTCTCAGAGTGCTGGGACAGAAATTACCACTTCCTTTTTCCCACATCTAATAAATGACAGAACTAAAGTTCGGTTCCAGCACTGTCCAACTCTCAAAGGTTTTGCTTGTTTCCCCAGATACCAAATTACAAAATGCTGGCTTCAAAACAAAATGAAATCCTCCAAGAAACAAGTCAATGAAACAAATTAAGTTTGACCTCCAATAAATATACGGAATTCTATCGGGATAGTCAACTGTATTCTAATTTATTGACTCCATTTACTAAGATATGTAAAAGAGGAACTCAAAAACATCATAAATGCACAATAGTACAAACTAAATTATATCATGCTATCATGTACAGTGGTGAGGATGACAAATGACTGAGATTGAGGTTCACCTACAGATTTATTGGTCCCAGTGGTGAATACTGGTGAATTTCTCTTCTAATGACTCATTTTTATCTGGTAGTCAGGAAAGTTCTGAAATAAATATTTACTGAAACTGGCTAGAAAGACTGGCTAAGTTTTTACTTAAATCAAAAATGACAAGCAGGAAGGTATACAACACAGAAAAAAAGAAACTAGGAGTTCCTGTCTTCCCAAACACACCAGTCCCTTAGCTATTCTGAATAATTGAGGGTTACTCTTAATATAACCCAATGCATTTATCAAATAAACAATAAATCCACAGAATAAATGAGGTAACCAGTGCACTGGACTAATTCAAGTTAGTAATGACTTAAGTCACTAACTTTGGGAAGGAGGGGAGGGGAATAACTATTAAAGATTGAAAAAGCAAAATCTACATTTTTAGTCGCACCTATGGGTTAAATCACATTTCTCACTTTTAATTGCAAACATCATTAAGTATACTTCAAAAGACCAGCTACCTTAAACAATTATCAGGCTCCAGAGGTCACCAATTAGAATCCTGCAAGGATTTGAATTAAAAAAGGTTTTATGATTAGGTGAAGTAATGATCCAAGAAAGAGATTAGTTCTGTTCAGACTGCACTCATTATAAAACCCGTTTCCTTTGTGTGAAGATTCAATGTCTTTCTCATTTATCCCGCTGGCATTATCACACTTTGAGATAGAAATATGACTGTACTAATGATATTCTATAACAACCATATAATACCAGCATCTTATTCTCTATTACTTTCAAATCTAATAGAACTACAAATGAGTATTTTCTATTGGTTAGATTTACAATAATACACTGACACTATTTAAAATAAATTCAAAGTAGGATTTATCATTCTATGTCCATACATTTTTACATCAGTTTCTAAACCAGTCCCTATTTACACAGTAAAGGCTCAGAGTAAATTGAGGGTGGGAAAAGAACCTTAAGACATTAAATCATATTTTTCATATGATGATATTAAAGGGGGTCAATTTTATATAAAGAATTCTACTCATACTCAATGTTTTTCTAAGCCACCTGAAAACGGCCAAACAGGCATAGAACACTTTTTAAAGGCAAATACAATTACAGCAGAAATATACATCCTGTCACTCAGATTTAATCATGATAGGAAATTAAGACACTGATGAAAAATCAATTTGCACTGACTTTAATAGTCACAGCCTCTGTGGAAATGAAGTAACTCAGCATAGAGCCATAGAATTACTGAAAATGAGACCTGTCTTCTCATGCCAGTTTAAAGACAGGGAGTGTTATGCATACTAGGTCACTCTTCAGTCACATGTTACATATTGCTCCGCCTGGAGTCAGATGCTCTCTCTTCACAGCGGACATTCCTACTGGGGGTTTCCTTTAAGGGATGTTGTTGTCAAGTTAAATATAGACATTCACATTCTGAAGCAAATTACACATTAAAAACATGTAGGTATTTCGTTAAAAAAATAAGTAAGTACACCACGGCCGGTCAATGGCATTTGTTTTCATTTTGTCCTTTGACCATAAAGTGTTTAGTCAAAAAATTACGCATTCTAGAGGGTCCCACTTGCCAAATCTACTGAAAACTGACTGATCTACTTTAAGGCTAAATTTACAGATTACTAGTCATTTCACATGGCCTGTCTGGGCAAATGAGACAGAATCAAAGAAAAAATACAGACCTTTACTTTGACTAAAACTAACAGAAAGTATCTTAGATGGATATCTGACTGTCTTCTATTCTCATCTTAAAAATAGGAGGTGGAATAATTTGATGATCTATATTACACATGAGTAGCTCAGATAGTAACACTAAGACTGATAACATGGCCAGGAATCTAGAAAAGTATTCCATTAGATTAGTTTGAAGAATTTGCCAGTAATTACGGGAACTATGGTTGCCAGCTCACCAAAGGTCCATGATACCTAAACAAACACAGAATATATCTGCAGTCTCACTATTTATTTGGGGTGGGCAGATAATTAGGAACAAAGATGTCTACAAAGACTCCACAAAAGAGGTAATAATAGAAAAAAGTTGAAGAGCACTGCCTAGGAAAGCCAGCTGAAACAAATGAAAATGTTTATCCTACAGGATAGATGATTCAGGAGAGAATAAAACTTATAATACAAATAGTTTTGTATATTACATAAAAGAAAGGGTTAGATCTGTCAGTAAAAAAAAAAAAACCAATGGTACAATTAGGACCAAAGATAGAAATTATAGAGAAAAGAGGTCCAGTACAAATTACTGAGTTGAAGATTCTAACAATAAATTTGACCAAAGATGGAACGAACCGTCTTTAAAATATTTATAAGTTCAGCTGGGCACGGTGGCTCACGCCTGTAATCAGAGCACTTCGGGAGGCCGAGGTGGGTGGATCACAAGGTCAGGAGTTCGAGACCAGTCTGGCCAATATGGTGAAACCCCGTTTCCACAAAAAATACAAAAATTAGCCAGGTGTGGTGGCGGGCGCCTGTAATCCCAGCTACTTGGGAGGCTGAGGCAGGAGAATTGCTTGAACCTGGGAGGCAGAGGTTGCAGTGAGCTGGGATAGCGCCATTGCACTCCAGCCTGGGTGACAGAGTGAGACTCCATCTCGGAAAAAAAAAAAAAAAAGGAACGTTACAGAACGAAGGATCCAATCATCTGATGGAAGGTTGGACTTGGAGGTTCCTTTCAACCCTGAGAGTTACACACATTTTTATCATCTGTCCTGCTGACTATCTTAGACTAGTTTCTTAGACTAGATGATGACTAACACAGTTATTCATCATCTTATCCCCAGTCGCTAGTTCTGCACCTTGAATAGAACACACATTCTGAAATTTTTGTTGAGTGAATACAAGTGAATAAATGATATTCTTCATGAAAAAGCATGGTGAGACTTGATGAATGTTTAAGAATACCCAAGGTTTGAATTAACAAAAGTGGAAGTCATCTTTCATTTCCACAAACAAGCCATCTATGCCAGTTATTAACCTATGGTCTCTTAGCTCCACACCTACCTGCCTATACGCTGTCCTGGAATGCTGGGTAGAGATTCTGAAGACCTCATTTCTCCTCTGCCAGTGGCAGAACCTATAAGGTCTGCCAATCGGGAATGTGAGGTAGGGGGCTTATTCCTTCCCACTGTGTTTCCAGTTCCTGGCAGCAGACCAGTGATGGTTCTAAAGTCTAGCAGTTACAGCGATTTTTTTACCCTGCATTCCCAGAACCATGCTTACCATACCTCCCTCAGCAAGCCAGGACCCATTTCTCAGAGGTCTAAGTCCCAGCCCTGTGAGGACCCTCTTCAAGCTCCTGAGGTAACAATACTAAAAGGGTCTCGGTCCCACTTCCTCCAAATTACTTATTTTGCTCTTCCAGCCTCGAGGGTGATGGCTTGTTGCTAACCTTTCTTTACTATTTCTGTGTTGCTTCAGTACTCCCCATTTGCTTTTTGGGTCAACCAGAACGTGTCTAACCAATTCCTGCTATTCAATCTTCTCTGCTAAAATACCTGGCATGATTTCTGTTTACCTGATAGATACACCCTCTTGGTAAATTTCTGAAGTCTAGTGGAAAGTACCTGGGAATCATAGCAGGTGGGAGATCTTAAGTACAACGTGCCAGTTAGTATGCTAGGCCTGAAGGAGATCCCTCAAGGGTCCCAAGGGACCACAAGCAGGGCAGGGAAGTGGTAGACACACCAAGGTTTTGGAGGACAGACCAAGCCTCAGCACTAGAGAACCTCTGGCAAATCACTTGGCCTCACTGAGCTCTAGTTCCTCTATGCATAAAAACGGGGTAAAACGCAGGCATGTATAACCCATCCCCAACTCCTAGGGTTGAAAATCACTAATATAATGGCACTGAGGTCTTTCTAATTTGTTCCCTCTACTTCAATATTGCTTTTTGGAAAACCAAATAGCTAAACTTTTTCAGAACTGTGATGTACTGATGGTAATAAGGTCCTAAAGAAAACGCGAGACAAGCTTTCCTGGGCATCAGCATATTTGTTTTGCAGCATCTCTTTGAGCTGCTGAGACTGCTTTCTTGCTTACTTCTTTGGTCTCAACTACATCTTGAAGAGCTGAGAGCAGAGAATAAGTGACGTACTGCTATAATGGTGTGCCTGGTTATTACCCACTCCTCCCCTACTATATATCATCATGATCACCATCAAAGTTTGAGAAAATGGCATCTATGTAATGACATTAGCATAGATGTTCTCTATACAATGAAGCCATAATGAATATTCCTGGAGGCTAAATTATCCGAGCTAAATGTCTGATTTCCCCTGTGAAAAGTACAGGAAGACAATCTAATCTGGGAATATGCAACTGCAGGTGATGTTTACCTGAAGAAGCATACCTATCCGCATTCTAATCTGAGTAGCACAGAGTAAATTTCTATGAATATATAACCATTCAACACATTATTCAGAGGGAGAGTGTTTATCATCTTCAAAACATTTGCTATTCCAAGAACTAATTAAGTTTACAAACTGTGTTGTGAATACCAGAAGGCAGTAGATGTACAAATCATATTGTTAATTATGCCTCTGACAAAGAAACTGTATTACAGGTATTACATACAAATGCTACAACCAGCCAAGTTCTTTAAATTGCATGATTTCAAGCTTGGGAACAAATGAAGCCAAAACAGGAGGCATAAAATGAATGTAAAATTACGTTCCTTAGAGGAAAACGCAAAAATAGCCCTAAGTGACTGTTTAATCGAGCTATTTTGTCACCTGTTTTTGCTTATGGCACTCCCAGAAAAGCATATTAACCTACAGCCTCCAGACAAGCACAACTGTCTAGCTTTTGACACCTGCAGTACGAGAGTTGAAATTAATAATGATATGGAAAGAGGAACTTAATTTAGTGAGACTTGAAGTAATAAAAACTAATAAAAACATAAGTTCAAATCACAAGCCAGCACTTACATACAGTATGACACTGAGAAAAAAAGCAAAAAGCTAGTCAGAGGCTCTCGGTCCTCTTGACTATCACTCAGGCAGACTGAGGTCTACCACTAGAGTTGTGATTAACAGCACACCTCAAGTGTCATGTCTGGAAACCACACATAACAAACTCTAACTTACTGCCCCCTCCACTTCTGCATATTTATGAGAGCTAATAAGAGGTAATAAAAATTTAAATATGAATATAACTAGAATTAAATATGCTGATCACCAAAAAGATTAAAGTATCACTATAGTAACTTCAAATTCTCTTGACTCAGAAAACCGATCAATTGTGGCAGTCCTACCACTGAGAAGGGTATGGACACGGTAACATTACAAGAATTTTGAACTTGAAGTTGGAGGTTCCAGAACTCTTCTATCATAACATACTTTGGGTTTATTTGGGTGAGTTACTTAACCTCTCCAAGACTCAGTTTTGCATCGGTAACATGAAGATCACCTACTACCTCACTAGCTGAGGTGGCACTAAATGGGATCATGGGGAAAAAAAACAACTTTTCAGAACCTGAAAGAGCTACTGCTACATCAGTGTGGCCATTTCAAAGGTCCCAAGGCAATTCCAACCCAGGAGGCCACGTCTAATCCTCAGATGTCAGTTACAGAACAAGGGTCATTACCGGGAAGCTTTCCAACTAAACCAGGGCTACAGAGTTAGGCCTTTTGTAGTCTGGCTAGTTTAAGAGAGCTCAAAGCTTCAGGGAAAAAATATATTGGCTTCCCTCCACAGTGCCGTGATAGTAGCAACTGGATAAAGCAGTTTCCCTAAAGCAGTTAAGAGAACTGTGCATGTGCCCAAGGTCTACAGAAAAATGTACTTCTGGAACAACCTAACATTGAAAATGTTTTATGATATTATATACAGGTATATTTCTGTATGACGCTTTTGTCTACTATGTTATTCCTGTCCTAAAAGAACATCACACAGTCATACCACAGATGTGCAGTGATGACCGTGATGGTGATCAACACAAGAAGACCAGCACTGTCCGAAATAACTTTCTATGATCACAGAAATGCTCTATTTCTGTGCAGCCAAATATAGCAGCCACTGGCCACATGCACTGCCAGTGAGCTCTTGAAAGGTGGCTAGTGTGACCCAAGACCTGAGTTCTTAGTTTTACTTCATTGTGATTAATTTAAACCTAAATTGCCTCATGTGGCTAGAGGTTACTACAGAATACATCTGGAATATACCTAAAAACCAAAAAGGAAGTGAAAAAGATGTGACCAGCAGAAACAGATGCCACTGAAATTGAGACATTTATTCTGTCATTGAACAGAATTTATTGAGTGCCTACAACATGCTGTCAATGTTCTCTGATACATAATAATTCTAAGCAGCAGCTCGATGGGATGGAAAAAGCACACATGGACTTTGGAGACAGGCATCCCTGAGCTCAATAAATGGTAGTTATGCTACTGTGTAATATGATGCCGACCCTATTCTCAAGAAACATAGATTTAATAAAGACTACATGTGGATACTCACAACGTAAAGTATAAATCGTAAGCACTTTATAAAAAGTACAAATAAAATATTACTATATATAGAAG
Source organism: Papio anubis (assembly GCF_008728515.1). Classification (NCBI taxonomy): domain Eukaryota; kingdom Metazoa; phylum Chordata; class Mammalia; order Primates; family Cercopithecidae; genus Papio; species Papio anubis. Next base: position 130,787,724 of record NC_044983.1, on the reverse strand, counting down.
ACAAACACTTCTAGGTCAAAAAATCAAGGGAAACTTCAGAATGAGTAAGTAGTATTTTAGCAGAGCCCAAACAAATGGGCTTGGATATGTGGAGGGGTATCCTATGCATAGGGAACAGCATTGGCAAAACTTCATAGATATATCCATGTTCTCAAAGAATACAGAACAGCAGTGTAACAAAAACATAAAGGTACAAGGGGAGAGTATCTGGTGATAAAGCTGAAAAGGTAGACAGATTGGGAAGGACTTTTAATGCTATGCTAAGTTCCTTTATGATAGGACTGGGAAGTCTAGGGAGACATTTATATAGGGCAGTAGCAGGAAGATTCATAGCTCCAAAAGAGACAAAACTGCACCTAACGGCAATGCCCCGTGACTGTTCTGTTCTGATGACTTAGTGTCAAATGCTATTAATATTATTAAGGTTAAACAACTTTAACAAACAACAATATCACAACAAGACTGTTCAGGAATAAAAATATATGTATTTTTTAAAATGGTTTTAAAATCTTCTACTGGTCTTGCAATTACCGATGCTAGCAGAGTGAGGCAAATTAAAAGGCTTCAATAATGCGTGCAAAGAGTGTAAGATGTGACAGTGTGAATTCAGTGAAAGAATTCATACATTATAAGGCCAAGGACTGAAGAATGCAAAAAGTGAGAATTACTATGCAATAACATCTGAAAACGTCTTCTTGAGATTACAAGGTCATTTTGCAAGGACAAGACTTCTCTGAGACTAAATGTAAGACATTAAAGAAAATTCTACTATATGATATCCATGAAAGAAGAAGAACAACAAAAAATCCCTACGCTCAAACTTTTCCGCAAGATAGAGAAAAAAAAATTGATAAGCTACATTTTCGGATAACTGGTAAAAGTTATAAATCTTACTAAAGAATGGGTAAAAAATATAGTATGACTTTATGTTTCTTTTTCTCTAATCTTACTTCCAGCTCAAATCTGTTGAATTAATTCATGTTCTTTCAAATGTATTCAGATATGTTAAGCATTCTTTGATACCTTCTAAGTTTCTTGCTTGTCAGACAAATAGCTACATTTGATTCTTCAGGAAATAATTTTTGCAGCTCATAGAAACAATATGCTAAAAGAAAAAAAACTGTCTAAAACATGAACCATATCATGACTGGTGTTTCACACAGCCTTTTAAAAGTCTGAATGCCAAAGCATCCCGCCTTTATGCATGCTGAAGGGCTGCCAACTGGATATGTTCGAAGACCTTAAATTCCAAGAAAACATAACAGAATAAAGAAAAAGAGCTCAGAATTCAGCTAGTTTGCTTCTGTTTGTTTTTATAAAGTTAAATCTCTTTCAATCATAAACTGTTATAGCTATGGTTTAAAGACAGGAGGAGATGGGAACCAGCATTTATTGAGAGCCTACCAAACAGCAGACAAACAGTTGAGGCAATTTTCAATATATCATCTTAATTAGTCTTCAAAGGAGGGAGACAAATGCAAGAGGGTCTTTTTTCCCTATCAAATTAAGTGGAACAAGTAGGTACTGAATCTGTATCTGATTAAAGCTTCATGTTTTTGGCTAAAGCAATGGTCACCACATTCTTTAGTGAGAATATTTAATTCAGGCACGATATACTTAATATAAGGTTCCATTAATTCCTAGTTCATCATTTTACTCATCTTTCAAAAGCATTCACCCTATACTACTTTGTAGCATTTACCATAAATTGTTTAGATCCGTCTTACTCGTGGCTAAAATGCCAGCCCTCAGCAGACCGCCTGGAGCGTGCCAAGTACCGGATGAAGAAATGAAAACATAAAAGAATCTTAAGCCACCAGCAGATGTGAGATCTCTTTTGGTTTTGGCATAAACTAGTTGAGTGACCTTAACTAAACCACAAGTTTTCTGAGTTTTATTTTTCATTTCTTCTAGGAAGTATCTTCAGAGCTCCCTGCCTCTTCCTACCCAGCCCAGCCAAGGCCTATAGTTAAGAGCTAACTGCCTAACCGCTTTCCGTGAAGACAGTACGGTGAACTTCCGCTTCCTTTCCATATAATTCCTCTTCAGAGTGGCCTCTGTTCTCGCCCATTTAAAAACCTACTTCCACCATCTTCCATCAGCCCTAGGACTTCCTCAAATCCTTCTGATAAATTTGTTTTGTTATTTGGCCAAAGTCAGTTTCTATTCTTTGGAAACAAAAAACTTTAAAAGACACAATATGAAGCACAGTATGTGCTCCACTCTATTACTTCTAACCCCTTTAGTTAAAAAAATAAAGAACCAAACTACCAAATCCTGGTTTATGGCACCACATAATGAACTGAATTTTCTCTCGCTGACCTCTGACCTCTGTGCTAAACTTTCTTCTCCTCTTGAAATCCATGTTTTGGAGGCTAAGTCTATCAGCAGTTGCAGTGATTTTCTGGGATAAGTGATATACTTTCTTCAAATAATTAATGAGATGAAAAATCACTAAACAGAAAACCATGATTTTCCATTTTAAAGTCCTGAAGGTAACTGTAGCCATTATATAGTTTTAACTCCTATAAACTTGCAACTGTAAACTGTAACTGTAACTGTTACAGCCTAACAACTGGAAACTTTATTTTAAATGTCACAAAACAATTTTATATTTTATTTTTAATTGGGTAAGAACTCTAGCACAGGAATGACCAGATAAAGGAAAAATGGAATTGCTTAAAAATAGTTTTCATTGTTACATGATATAAAAAGTCTCGTTGATCAAATAAAAATTCAGAGCAACCTCCTCCCTCCTGTCAGGGTTAAAAACTCAGGAAGAGAAAGTAAATAAGATAAATACCTTTCAAACATTCTGATGTTTCTAGAGTGAAAATGAATAACTTAAAAAATGCAATGAAAGAACAAACTGAGATGTGTAGATAATGTGTCATACAAAAAGGCTGCCTGCTGGCTATATCCCATATCTAAGATTTTATATCTCCAAAAAGAGGAAATTAAAATGAGAGACCAAGTTCCAGATAAGAAAAGGGTTGCAATTTGCATTTTGTATAGATAAAAGAACATACACACACGTAGCCAAGTCTATCAGGAGTTTTATTAGCATTAAGGTGGATGAGGAGAAAGACTGACTCAAGAATAGGCAGAAGAGGATTTAAATTACAGCTTCACCACTTAGCAGCCACGGAAGTTTAGCAAAATTAATTTCTGACATTCTGTTTCTTTACTGGCAAAATATACATAATACTATGCTTAATATGCAGGACTGTTGTAAGGAGCTAAAACAGAAAACAAATATAAACAATGCCTGATAGTCAGTAGATACTGGTATTACCCATATTTATTGTCATTATATTTCCCGTATGCACATCACAATGACACCAAAAAAAGACACTGAAAATATCTACCCTTCCCAACCACAACTGCACTCTCTCGTGTTCTTTGCCATGTTCCACCTCTTTTACCTGTATAATCAGGTCCCTGCCCACTACAATAGGCACCAAAACTGACCTGTGGTTGCAGGGTATGAGAAATATTAAGTCAGTCAATTCTAAGGGTATATAAAATGAGCAAAACCACTCTGAAATGGATCTAACTCAAATGTACAGTAATGCAGATTTGTTTAAAACAATACCCAGTTCTGTCCATGACCGGTACATTTGCGCAATGCTTCCACAACGCTTACCACAGGTATTAGTGCTGTCTCCACGCTTGATTGTGTGCATAGGGGCCAGAACAATGGCTTTCTTAATTCTGCATCCTCCATATTTCAGAGCATATATTTAACATATTTTAGATGACAAATGAATGATTAATCTATGCATACGTAATTATATTTTTTTAAAAAAAGAAGAAAAAACAACTTTTCACCATTACTTGAAATCATTTTCATTCACTGATTTACTGAATGCCTCTAACATTTTGGAGACTATGTACTGGCTGCAGAATTCTTCCAGAAACAAGAAAAACAAAGTTTGATGCTCAAGAAACAAAGCAGGCAGGGAAGGAAGCCATTAGGGAGACAATTACAGCAAAGGTTAATGAATGTTCTGACAGGTGCGTAGGCAAGGCTATGAAATCTATCAGCAGACGGGCTCAATTCAGTCCACTTCACATCAAAGAAAGGATATGTAAACTAAGATCTCTTGAAAAGTTTTCAACACTAGAATTATGTGATCAGGTCTGGTTGATAAAAGATCATTCTGGCCACCCTAGGGAGGATGGCTTGCCTCGTGAGAAGTAATGCAGTATGGTGGTTGAACCACTTAGAAGACTGCTGCTGAGGCATTCCTTAATTAAAGCTAAAAAGCTCTCTTATTTGTCGTCCCCAAAAGAATCCCCAAGGAAAGTGTGTTTTATGTATTAAAGCTTCAATTCCTTGGAGCAGTGCAATATAGATACAACTGTATATTTTTTCATCTCTGAGGTTGAGAACATCTTCTAACCCGTACATTCCCTTCATATAGAGTCATGCATCATCCTTTAATGAACACATTAGCTTAAGAATCAAGCCACCAACCTAGGTTCACAGGGCAGCATCAAGGAAGGAAGGCACAATAATGCCACGGTAATTAAGTGTAAAAGGACAGCACTGCTTCCCATTATCACATGTAAATCCTCTAACAGTGGCCCAATTAACAGAATAAGAATATTTTTGAGAAGTCAAATGGAATAATACAAACAGAATGTCCAATTTCTAGCTTTTTATGACCTCAGATAGGTAACTTACTCACTTGGTTAACACTTTATTCATTTGTAAAAGGGAAAATATTATTTACATGCCATGGTTACTGAAAAAAATTAAATAACTTAAGTGCATAAAGAGCACCTCCTAAGCACAGTGCTTGATATATGGAAGACATGAATAAATGTCTGCTGTTTTAGGCATTTATAGTAAAACATTATCAACTTATTTTGATATATTCCTTTTTTTGTCCTACTAATCTTATAAATTGTGCCTGTGACTCCCCTTCATACCCAAGAAAAGAGTTTTCTGGTATGCCACTTCCTATTAGTAAGAGACCACAAGAGATGCTTGGGATGTTTGTGATAAAAGGTAATAAGGCTGAATTCATGCAGAAAAGAAACATTTACAAACCCTAAAGGCCTTGAAAACAGCCATTAACATGTAGCGATGAAGAGGCAAAAAAGACATGCAAGCAGGGGCTGCTGAGGTCTTAAGACATAATCTCCTCGTCAGAAATACTCTTCTAAACCTGCCTTTAGGACGGCCGGAGCATTTCCGACATATCCACTGTTAACAGCATAGCTGATTTTCTGACTCAACTGGCACTCAGAGCTGTCCAGGAATGAAGTGGCGATATTCAAACTGGACAATACCACTGGGCTCTAAAGGACAGCATGCCTTGTGAAAGAGTGAAATCTTGTTTGCACTCATCACCATTCAAATGACAACGATGGTCCCAACTTCCCACTGTTAATCCTCCCAAGGACAGAGGTGTCTAATTCACTTCCTCTTCAGCCTGGGCTGACTTTACTAACTGACCGAACCAAAAGAAGTAGCATTCTGGGGCTTCCTTGTCTAGGTCATAAGATGCATTTCGATTCTGTCTTAGCATCTTGATTGATCACCTTGGAACAGTCCCTCTGGGAACTGTGCCCCTGTGCTCTAAGAAGCCCAAGCCATGATAAGGCTAAGGGCAAGCTACGGGCAAGCAATAGGCAAGCTAGCCAGCCAAGAACTCCAGCTAAGCTCCCAGTTGGGTTCCCAGTCACTGACCACCAGCTGACAAGCAGCCATGGGATGAGCCATGCTGAGTGTCCGGCCCAGTTGGGTTAACACCACACTGTTTTAAACCACTTTGTTTGAGGTAGCTGATCACATAGCAATAAAAATATATATATATATATCAGGATATGGAAGTTTAAGTTAAGAAATTGCCAAGGCAGCCACCTGCCTATTAAGTAGTCTCCTTCATGTTCAGCCTAGTGGATATTTACAGATTTTTTTTTCAAACCCCTATTACTTGTTTTAAAAAATGCTTATGCCAGGTGTGGTGGTTCACACCTGTAACCCCAGCATTTTGGGAGGCCAAGGCGGGAGGGTCACCTGAGGTCAGGAGTTCAAGACCAGCCTAGCCAACATGGTGAAAACCCATCTCTACTGAAAACACAAAAATTAGCTGGGCGAGAAGGCATGCGCCTGTAATCCCAGCTACTTGGGAGGCTGAGGCAGGAGAATTGCTGGAACCCAGGAGGCAGAGGCTGCAGTGAGCCTAGATCATACCATTGCACTCCAGCCTGGGCATCAGAGCAAGACTCCGTCTCAAAAAAAAAAAAAAAAAAAACAATGCTTCTGAAGAGTTTTCTTCAAGTCACTGATTATCTTTTGCTATTTTTTTTTTCTTTTTTGCATGACCTTTCCCTCTCTCTACAGTTTTCCTTCCTACTTCTGCTTTCTCATACTAGATCCATGCCCATATATCTCTCCAGCTGTAGTTAAATGTGCCCCTCAGCTCAAGGATTCAGTGTGCTCTATCTCCAACACAGCCCTTGGCTCATCTGCAGAGTCTACTTTTACTTCCCTAGAAGGGAACACATATCTCTATAGCACGTATTTACATTTCAAAAGGAATATTTACTTGCTTAAACTGCACTTTCTAAAATATTAAAAATGCCACATATCTACACTTAAAACCCAAGTAACTACTTCCATCTCAGAGATTCATTCCTCCAATTCTCTAACCACCTCCGGAGAGGCCAAGATCAGCTCTTCCTACACAACTCTCCTCTACTCTTCACTGCTCTTCTCACTCCGGTTATCTACCTATCCATCCAGTGACGGCCCATAGACCTGGCACTAAACTGCAGCTAGGGAAACAATGATTAAAATAAGCCCCTGACCTTTAGGAATTCAGATTTGGGGTAGCTTCAACAAACTTGTAAAGAAAAAAATCACGGTGGAATACGGTAAGTGAAATAAGAAATTGCAAAGGACCAACAGAAACTAGGGTGAAGTGGGAGTAAAGGTGCGGTTTCCTGGCACAAATTCATGAAGGAGAAAATATCATCTTCTCACTGATATCATGTTCTGCCTGATATAATTAATTCTTGTCATGATATATTTCCTCTACCTCTAATTCAGCTATTCCTCTGAGTCCTAAAGGTAATTAACTGCTTGCATTTAAAAGCCTAGCAGGCTGATTCAACTTCTCCTTAGGATTTAGAAAACAGCAAGAGAACATAGCTTGCCCCATAATAATGACAAAAAGTTGGATAATTGACAAAATAATTCTTGAGCTCATCAGAGAGCTACAGTCACAAAAACAGGTGAGTTCAATTCTAAAGCCCCTCCAAAGAGAGATGAGACCCAAGAAATGCTTCATCTGTAGCAGAGCACAGAAGTGGCAGCTACAAAAGAAAGCAGGAAGAACAATCAAAATTTTATCAAATCCTCAGAGGCTAAATGTGGGCTCCTGTAAATAGTTTAAAACACCAGGGAGAAAACAGTCATTCTCCAGCATTTTCCACAGAATTCCACTTGGATGCTCACAAGCAAGACTAGGGGAGAAGGGGACTTAAGATTGAGTTCCTCTAGGTGGTACAAGTGGAGGTTAGATAAAAAAACAACAACAAAAAACTCTGTTTGCATTATCACAGACCCTCTCTCAAACAAAGCAAACACCATCTACCCCCAGGGCAAGGTAAGTAAACCTCACAATCAATGCCTTCTTCCACCTCCACAGGTTCCAGCCAAAGGGTTGGAACCAAAGCCATAGATCACCTGGGTGAGAGAATGGTGATGGTGGAGGGGATGAGAAGACATTCTCTTGAACCCACTGTGGAAGATTTTAAAACTTAGCCTACACACACATACGGCACCAACACTAAAGGTTATTTGCCTCTGGAGGAAGGGCAGCAAACCAGCTTGCTGAGGATCCTGCATTGATACAAATGGTTCAGTTCAATGATCTAAGCTGTCAACTGAAGAAACCAGTAAATCAAGCTCAAGAAACAGGAGGAAAAAATAACAAGCAGATACCAATGAAATTACAAATACAAAATATTGGAAAAAATAAGAAAACCAAAAGTTGATGCTTTGGAAAGCTCAATAAAATTGATAAGCCTCTGGCCAGACCGATTAAGAAAAAAAAGAGTACCCCGGGCGGAGCAAGATGGCCGAATAGGAACAGCTCCAGTCTCCAACTCCCAGCGCGAGCAACACAGAAGACCGGTGATTTCTGCATTTTCAACTGAGGTACTGGGTTCATCTCACTGGGGAGTGCCAGACAATCGGTGCTGGTCAGCTGCTGCAGCCCGAACAGTGAGAGCTGAAGCAGGGCGAGGCATCGCCTCACCTGGGAAGCGCAAGGGGAAAGGGAATCCCTTTTCCTAGCCAGGGGAACTGAGACACACAACACCTGGAAAATCGGGTAACTCCCACCCCAATACTGCGCTTTAAGCAAACAGGCACACCAGGAGATTATACCCCACACCTGGCCGGGAGGGTCCCACGCCCACAGAGCCTCCCTCATTGCTAGCACAGCAGTCTGCGATCTCGCGGCAAAGCAGCAGCGGGGCTGGGGGAGGGGTGCCCGCCATTGCTGAGGCTTAAGTAGGTAAACAAAGCCGCTGGGAAGCTCGAACTGGGTGGAGCTCACAGCAGCTCAAGGAAACCTGCCTGTCTCTGTAGACTCCACCTCTGGGGACAGGGCACAGTAAACAACAAAAGCAGCAGAAACCTCTGCAGACGCAAACAACTCTGTCTGACAGCTTTGAAGAGTGCAGTGGATCTCCCAACACGGAGGTTGAGATCTAAGAAGGGACAGATTGCCTGCTCAAGTGGGTCCCTGACCCCTGAGTAGCCTAACTGGGAGACATCCCCCACTAGGGGCAGTCTGACACCCCACACCTCACAGGGTGGAGTACATCCCTGAGAGGAAGCCTCCAAAGCAAGAATCAGACAGGTATACTTGCTGTTCAGCAATATTCTATCTTCTGCAGCCTCTGCTGCTGACACCCAGGCAAACAGGGTCTGGAGTGGACCTCAAGCAATCTCCAACAGACCTACAGCTGAGGGTCCTGACTGTTAGAAGGAAAACTATCAAACAGGAAGGACACCTACACCAAAACCTCATCAGTACGTCACCATCATCATCAAAGACCAGCGGCAGATAAAACCACAAACATGGGGAAAAAGCAGGGCAGAAAAGCTGGAAATTCAAAAAATAAGAGCACATCTCCCCCGGCAAAGGAGCGCAGCTCATCACCAGCAATGGATCAAAGCTTGACGGAGAATGACTTTGACGAGATGAGAGAAGAAGGCTTCAGTCCATCAAACTTCTCAGAGCTAAAGGAGGAATTACGTACCCAGCGCAAAGAAACTAAAAATCTTGAAAAAAAAGTGGAAGAATTGATGGCTAGAGTAATTAATGCAGAGAAGGTCCTAAACGAAATGAAAGAGATGAAAACCATGACACGAGAAATACGTGACAAATGCACAAGCTTCAGTAACCGACTCGATCAACTGGAAGAAAGAGTATCAGCGATTGAGGATCAAATGAACGAAATGAAGTGAGAAGAGAAACCAAAAGAAAAAAGAAGAAAAAGAAATGAACAAAGCCTGCAAGAAGTATGGGATTATGTAAAAAGACCAAATCTACGTCTGATTGGGGTGCCTGAAAGTGAGGGGGAAAATGGAACCAAGTTGGAAAACACTCTTCAGGATATCATCCAGGAGAACTTCCCCAACCTAGTAGGGCAGGCCAACATTCAAATCCAGGAAATACAGAGAACGCCACAAAGATACTCCTCGAGAAGAGCAACTCCAAGACACATAATTGCCAGATTCACCAAAGTTGAAATGAAGGAAAAAATCTTAAGGGCAGCCAGAGAGAAAGGTCGGGTTACCCACAAAGGGAAGCCCATCAGACTCACAGCAGATCTCTCGGCAGAAACTCTACAAGCCAGAAGAGAGTGGGGGCCAATATTCAACATTCTTAAAGAAAAGAATTTTAAACCCAGAATTTCATATCCAGCCAAACTAAGTTTCATAAGTGAAGGAGAAATAAAATCCTTTACAGATAAGCAAATGCTTAGAGATTTTGTCACCACTAGGCCTGCCTTACAAGAGACCCTGAAGGAAGCACTAAACATGGAAAGGAACAACCGGTACCAGCCAATTGTAAAAACATGCCAAAATGTAAAGACCATCGAGTCTAGGAAGAAATTGCATCAACTAACGAGCAAAATAACCAGTTAATATCATAATGGCAGGATCAAGTTCACACATAACAATATTAACCTTAAATGCAAATGGACTAAATGCTCCAATTAAAAGACACAGATTGGCAAACTGGATAAAGAGTCAAGACCCATCAGTCTGCTGTATTCAGGAGACCCATCTCACACGCAGAGACATACATAGGCTCAAAATAAAGGGATGGAGGAAGATTTACCAAGCAAATGGAGAACAAAAAAAAGCGGGGGTTGCAATACTAGTCTCTGATAAAACAGACTTTAAACCATCAAAGATCAAAAGAGACAAAGAAGGCCATTACATAATGGTAAAAGGATCAATTCAACAGGAAGAGCTAACTATCCTAAATATATATGCACCCAATACAGGAGCACCCAGATTCATAAAGCAAGTCCTTAGAGACTTACAAAGAGACTTAGACTCCCATACAATAATAATGGGAGACTTCAACACTCCACTGTCAACATTAGACAGATCAACGAGACAGAAAGTTAACAAGGATATCCAGGAATTGAACTCATCTCTGCAGCAAGCAGACCTAATAGACATCTATAGAACTCTCCACCCCAAATCAACAGAATATACATTCTTCTCAGCACCACATCACACTTATTCCAAAATTGACCACATAATTGGAAGTAAAGCACTCCTCAGCAAATGTACAAGAACAGAAATTATAACAAACTGTCTCTCAGACCACAGTGCAATCAAACTAGAACTCAGGACTAAGAAACTCAATCAAAACCGCTCAACTACATGGAAACTGAACAACCTGCTCCTGAATGACTACTGGGTACATAACGAAATGAAGGCAGAAATAAAGATGTTCTTTGAAACCAATGAGAACAAAGATACAACATACCAGAATCTCTGGGACACATTTAAAGCAGTGTGTAGAGGGAAATTTATAGCACTAAATGCCCACAAGAGAAAGCAGGAAAGATCAAAAATTGACACTCTAACATCGCAATTAAAAGAACTAGAGAAGCAAGAGCAAACACATTCGAAAGCTAGCAGAAGGCAAGAAATAACTAAGATCAGAGCAGAACTGAAGGAGATAGAGACACAAAAAACCCTCCAAAAAATCAATGAATCCAGGAGTTGGTTTTTTGAAAAGATCAACAAAATTGACAGACCACTAGCAAGACTAATAAAGAAGAAAAGAGAGAAGAATCAAATCGACGCAATTAAAAATGATAAAGGGGATATCACCACCGACCCCACAGAAATACAAACTACCATCAGAGAATACTATAAACACCTCTACGCAAATAAACTGGAAAATCTAGAAGAAATGGATAATTTCCTGGACACTTACACTCTTCCAAGACTAAACCAGGAAGAAGTTGAATCCCTGAATAGACCAATAGCAGGCTCTGAAATTGAGGCAACAATTAATAGCCTACCAACCAAAAAAAGTCCAGGACCAGATGGATTCACAGCTGAATTCTACCAGAGGTACAAGGAGGAGTTGGTACCATTCCTTCTGAAACTATTCCAATCAATAGAAAAAGAGGGAATCCTCCCTAACTCATTTTATGAGGCCAACATCATCCTGATACCAAAGCCTGGCAGAGACACAACAAAAAAAGAGAATTTTAGACCAATATCCCTGATGAACATCGATGCAAAAATCCTCAATAAAATACTGGCAAACCGGATTCAACAACACATCAAAAAGCTTATCCACCATGATCAAGTGGGCTTCATCCCTGGGATGCAAGGCTGGTTCAACATTCGCAAATCAATAAACATAATCCAGCATATAAACAGAACCAAAGACAAGAACCACATGATTATCTCAATAGATGCAGAAAAGGCTTTTGACAAAATTCAACAGCCCTTCATGCTAAAAACGCTCAATAAATTCGGTATTGATGGAACGTACCTCAAAATAATAAGAGCTATTTATGACAAACCCACAGCCAATATCATACTGAATGGGCAAAAACTGGAAAAATTCCCTTTGAAAACTGGCACAAGACAGGGATGCCCTCTCTCACCACTCCTATTCAACATAGTGTTGGAAGTTCTGGCTAGGGCAATTAGGCAAGAGAAAGAAATCAGGGGTATTCAGTTAGGAAAAGAAGAAGTCAAATTGTCCCTGTTTGCAGATGACATGATTGTATATTTAGAAAACCCCATTGTCTCAGCCCAAAATCTCCTTAAGCTGATAAGCAACTTCAGCAAAGTCTCAGGATACAAAATTAATGTGCAAAAATCACAAGCATTCTTATACACCAATAACAGACAAACACAGAGCCAAATCATGAATGAACTTCCATTCACAATTGCTTCAAAGAGAATCAAATACCTAGGAATCCAACTTACAAGGGATGTAAAGGACCTCTTCAAGGAGAACTACAAACCACTGCTCAGTGAAATAAAAGAGGACACAAACAAATGGAAGAACATACCATGCTCATGGATAGGAAGAATCAATATCGTGAAAATGGCCATACTGCCCAAGGTAATTTATAGATTCAATGCCATCCCCATCAAGCTACCAATGAGTTTCTTCACAGAATTGGAAAAAACTGCTTTAAAGTTCATATGGAACCAAAAAAGAGCCCGCATCTCCAAGACAATCCTAAGTCAAAAGAACAAAGCTGGAGGCATCACGCTACCTGACTTCAAACTATACTACAAGGCTACAGTAACCAAAACAGCATGGTACTGGTACCAAAACAGAGATATAGACCAATGGAACAGAACAGAGTCCTCAGAAATAATACCACACATCTACAGCCATCTGATCTTTGACAAACCTGAGAGAAACAAGAAATGGGGAAAGGATTCCCTATTTAATAAATGGTGCTGGGAAAATTGGCTAGCCATCAGTAGAAAGCTGAAACTGGATCCTTTCCTTACTCCTTATACGAAAATTAATTCAAGATGGATTAGAGACTTAAATGTTAGACCTAATACCATAAAAATCCTAGAGGAAAACCTAGGTAGTACCATTCAGGACATAGGCATGGGCAAAGACTTCATGTCTAAAACACCAAAAGCAACGGCAGCAAAAGCCAAAATTGACAAATGGGATCTAATTAAACTAAAGAGCTTCTGCACTGCAAAAGAAACTACCATCAGAGTGAACAGGCAACCTACAGAATGGGAGAAAATTTTTACAATCTACTCATCTGACAAAGGGCTAATATCCAGAACCTACAAAGAACTCAAACACATTTACAAGAAAAAAACAAACAGCCCCATCAAAAAGTGGGCAAAGGATATGAACAGACATTTCTCAAAAGAGGACATTCATACAGCCAACAGACACATGAAAAAATGCTCATCATCACTGGCCATCAGAGAAATGCAAATCAAAACCACAATGAGATACCATCTCACACCAGTTAGAATGGCAATCATTAAAAAGTCAGGAAACAACTGGTGCTGGAGAGGATGTGGAGAAATAGGAACACTTTTACACTGTTGGTGGGATTGTAAACTAGTTCAACCATTATGGAAAACAGTATGGCGATTCCTCAAGGATCTAGAACTAGAAGTACCATATGACCCAGCCATTCCATTACTGGGTATATACCCAAAGGATTATAAATCATGCTGCTATAAAGACACATGCACACGTATGTTTATTGCAGCACTATGCACAATAGCGAAGACTTGGAACCAACCCAAATGTCCATCAATGACAGACTGGATTAAGAAAATGTGGCACATATACACCATGGAATACTATGCAGCCATAAAAAAGGATGAGTTTGTGTCCTTCGTAGGGACATGGATGCAGCTGGAAACCATCATTCTTAGCAAACTATCACAAGAACAGAAAACCAAACACCGCATGTTCTCACTCATAGGTGGGAACTGAACAATGAGATCACTTGGACTTGGGAAGGGGAACATCACACACCGGGGCCTATCATGGGGAGTGGGGAGTGGGGAGCGGGGAGGGATTGCATTGGGAGTTATACCTGATGTAAATGACGAGTTGATGGATGCTGACGAGTTGATGGGTGCAGCACAGCAACATGGCACAAGTATACATATGTAACAAACCTGCACGTTATGCACATGTACCCTAGAACTTAAAGTATAATAATAATAAAATAAAATGAAATAAAAAAGAAAAAAAAGAGTAAATAATTAATAGTATCAGGAATAACAGTGACACCACCACAGATCCTACCTTCATTGTAAGAATAAGAGAATATTATTAATAGTTATGCACCAATAAATTTGATAATTCACATGAGATTATTTCCTTAAACTACCAAAGCTCACTCAAAAAGGAAAAGATAGCATGAATAGGCCTTCTATATATGAGAAACTAAATTCATAGCTTAAAAGCTTTTCTCAAAGAAAACTCTGGCCCAATGGCTTCACTGGTGAACTCTATCACACATGTAAGGTAGAATGACAACAATTGTAATTGCACACAAACTTTTCCAGAATAAAGAGTGAATACTTCCCAACTCAATTTATTAGCCTAATACCAAAATCACAAAAGTTTTACAAGAAAAAGAAAACTACATGCCAACATTCCTCATAAAGAAAGATGAAAAAGTTATTACTAAGTTTTTAACAAATTGAAATCTAGCAATATTTAAACAGGATAATACATGATCACCTACTGTGGCTCACCCCAAGTAGGTGACTGACTTAACACTGAACAATATTCAATGTAATTCACTACATTAACAGACCAATAAAACTATATCATCAACTGAAGAGATGCAGCAAAGTATTTTAAAATATTAAACAACTATTATCATAAAAACGTGTAGCAAAACAGGAATAAAAAGAAACTTCTTCAACCTAATAAAGAACATCTGTGAAAAACCTACACATATCACAATTAATGATGAAAGATTGGATGATTTTTCCCTGTGATCAGAAAAAAAGAAAGAATGTCTTCTTTTACCATATCTACTCTACACTGTAGTGGGGTCCTAGCCAGTATGATAAGAGAAGAAAGAGAAATATAAAAGTAATTCAGATTTGGGAGGGAAAAAAAAAAAACCCTGTCTCTATTCACAGACAAAATTATCTAGAAAATCCCAAGGAGTCTACAACAAACCCATAGTCCCAGCTACTTGGGAGGCTGAGGCAGAAGAATGGCGTGAACCCAGGAGGAGGAGCTTGCAGTGAGCCGAGATTGCGCCACTGCACTCCAGCCTGGGCGACAGAGCGAGACTCCATCTTCAAAAAAAAAAAAAAAAATTCCAATAGCATCAAAAAATATGAAATAGGGGTAAATTTAATAAAATGTGTGTAAGACCTATGCACTGAAAACCACAAAACATTGCTGGTAGAAATTTAAAAAGATGTAAATAATAAAGACACAAACCATGTCCATGGATCAGAAGACTCAATATTGTTAAGATATCATTTCTTCCAAAACTGATTTATAAATTTAATGCAATCCCCATCAAAAGCATACTAGACTGTTTTTGCAGAAATCAGTAAGCTGATACTAAAACACATATACATGTGCAAAAGGATCCTGCATACAAGGTCCTTATGTAAACAGGGAGGAAAATTATGAAAAACAAAAACGAACTTGAAGAACTTGCACCACTTGATTTCAAGAACTTACTAAGATACTCTAATAATCAATATAACTTGGTACTGGCTTAAGGAAAAACAAACAGAGGAACAGAACAGAATGGTGTTCAGAATTAGACCCACACTCACGGTCAATCGATTTTTGACAGAGAGGCATTCAGTGGAGAAAACACATTCATTTAACAAATGGTCTTAGAGGAAACCATTTGTTAAATGAATGTGTGTGTGTGTGTGTGTGTGTGTTTGTGTGTGTATGAATTTTGATCCTCACCATATACAAAGATTAACTTGGAAGTAGAACACCTATCTCAATATTCATTTTTTGCTTCTCGATTTCTTTAACATATCTTACCTCTATCTTGTCACTATCTTGATTAGTTCCACAGATATATAAGTATTTGAATTACTGTCATAAAGTAAATGTGAAATGCATTTTAAGAAACACAAAGTTCAGCTAAAAAAACAAAAAGCAGAGCTAAGTACTACAATCCACATATCTAGTGCTAATAATTCTGTGTATCTAATCAGCATAATCTACTACCTAAAGTACTTTCATATCCATTATCTCATATTACTGTATCATAGGGATCCCTGAATTTTGCCAAATAATTATCAGCATTCTATTTGATACTTTCCTTGAGACAACTATCTAGTACTATGGTACCCACAAGAAGCAATGCATATGGACTTCCCTTTTTGTCACAAATATTTTTCTTTAAAAAGGTACTCAAAGAACAACATTAAATAACATTAATAATTTCTACTGCTCCATCGAGGAACATTCTTAAGTAAAATTGGCTTTAAAAAAAAAAAAAAAGAGGTTAGCACCAGGCAGTGAAAAAGAAAATTACTACCAGTACTGTTAGGTGCCACTGCCTTAATTCTGCTAAGAGGCTTAGGTTTTACCTACCATTGCTTCTGAATTATAAGTAAAAATGTTAACATAGTAAAGAGAAGGCTAAAACAACGTTGTCTTATCATAAAACATCATTTGAACCTTGAAGACCCCCTGTGAGAGTCTCAGGAACCTCCAGAGCTTCATGAATGACACACTGAGAACCACTGCACTAATCTATGAATGTGAGTATGTCAACTCTCTTCTGGTTCTCCAACCAAGAAAACCACTGCCCCTTCTTCTCTCCTGGGGCTTTCTGGTCCTTAGCTTTGTAAACCAGGGCAATTTTCTTGCATCAAGTTTAAAATTAAATGTATATACACATACATATACATGGTAGAATTGTTTACCTTTATCCATCCCTAAGTATTTACCTAAATGGAATAAAGCTAACTGAATGCATGAGTTCCAATTCATTTTTTTGTCTTTTTTTTTTTTTTTTTTTGGTGAGGGGACTGTTTTGGTTTTTCCTAAAACCTAAAGAATTTTCCTCCTTAGGTACCTAACAGTGGTTGGAGAAGTAAAGAGCCACATACACAAAAATAGATACCTCACAATTATCTAGGGAGATGAAAAGTAACTGAAGATATTTTATGTTTCTATCCATCTTCCTCTCAAGAAAGGTGAAAGAGATACAGACAGGCATAGAAACACATACAAACACCCCCAACTCCAAAGCTCACAATTATTTGGAGAAATGAGGCAGAGGAAAGCAATATCATCAGTACGAAATAACAAAGCAACAATGCAGAAAAAGCATTCTTTAAAGGAGAAAAATATACATAAATTAAGACTGAAGTCACATTTTCAGCAACACAATGAAACAGATAACTAAGTCTGTGACTACCAAACAAACGCAAAGCAACACCTGTATCTCTGACAAGTAATGTTTAATAATGTCAACATAAAAATTCCTGGTTTCTGAATTACATGTATTACCAATTTTTAAATGGAGCACACTATACAGAGTACAAATTCTTCAGAGCCACAGAGCAGATTCATCTGGCCAGGAACACTTAATCAGCATGTCACCCACTGACTCCACATTCAAGCTATTATCCTCTCTTCTGTATTATCCAAGTTTGTCTTATTCCTTTAATCATAAAAAAATCAGAAATTGGTCTTGTGATTCATATTCTACACTACCTACAGATGGGAGCTTCAGAAACAAACACAACTTTGGTTAAAACAAAAAAAGAAACTTCCCACTTGACTTTTAATAAGTCATATTATTTTCGTTTATTACTATTATCTGAAAAGGTATATTAACTCACAAGACACAGGTATTATTATTGATAACCAACTGTCCATACTTTAGTCCCTGCTGCATTTTAAACTTGAGGACAAAAACTGGCTCTAACCTTCAATATGTATAGGCAGCCTATAAACCTAAAAAAGTGACTTTGACACTATTAAGACGGGAATGGCAGGAGCTTCTCCCTGACAGGTAAGAGGTAGGTAGACAGGAGAAAAAAGAGGATGTGCTCTTAGGCTGATGTCCAGGCACTAGGGAGAAATCACTTCTCCTCACTAGAGTATTGTGAAAAGCAAGCAATTCTCTTCTAAAAGCCAATAGAGAGGAAGGGGAGGCAAGGCAAGATCCATACTGGTAACAAACAGTCATGTGTCACTTCATGATGGGGATCTGTCCTGAGAAATGCATCATCAGGCAATTTTGTTCCTGTGGGAACATCATGGAGTGCACTTACACACACCTAGGGGTACAGTCCACTACACACCTAGGTTATATGGTGTAGGCTATTATTCCTAAACTACAAACCTGTATGGCATGTTACTGTACCGAATGCTGCAGACAAGAGTAACACAATGGTCATTTGTGTATCTAAAGCTAGCCAAACACCAGAAAGGAACAGTAAAAATATGGTATAAAAGATAAAAAATGGAACACCTGTACAAGGCACTTACCATGAATGGAGCTTGTAGGAATGGAAATTGCTCTGAGAGTGAGTGTGAAGGCTGAGGACATCACTGTACACTACTACAGACTTTATCAAACTCTGTATCTAGGCTACACTGAATTATTAAAAAATATTTTTCTTTCTTCAATAAATAACTCATATTAGCTTACTTTAACTTTTTTACTTTATAAACTTTTGTTTTTTAACTTTTTGACTCTAGTTTTACTTTTTTTTGAGATAGGAGTCTTGCTCTGTCGCCAGGCTAGAGTGCCGTGGCGCAATCTCGGCTCTCTGCAACCTCCACCTTTCGGGTTCAAGCGATTCTCCTGCCTCAGCCTCCTGAGCAGCTGGGACTACAGGCACGTGCCACCATACCCAGCCAACTTCTGTATTTTTAGTAGAGATAGGGTTTCACCATATTGGCCAGGATGGTCTCAATCTCTTGACCTCGTGATCCACCCGCCTCGGCCTCCCAAAGTGCTGGGATTACAGGCATGAGCCACCGCGCCTGGCCAATAGCTTTACTTTTTCAACTATTTTTGTTAAAAACTAGTACAAATACACACATATTAAATCAAGGCCAGATACACATTATCTCACCACACACACATTATCTGTCCAGCACCATGACAGATATGGTGGTAAATTTAAAATAAAAAAAATAAAAAAAATAAAAAAAGGCCCTGTCCTCTTGGGGTTTAGAGTCGACCTAGTAAGGCAAAATTTGAAAGGAGTTGGGGAAGGGGTTGGACAGAACTACCAAAAAAGAAAAAAGAAATTCTCTAAATATATTGCTAGCTAAAATTTGATAATAATTTTAAAATATTAATCATACTAATAGCTGCTACCATTTACTAGATGGTCATTCACTACCAGCAGGTACATTACTGGGCTTTTAATACACAATATTTCCTTTATTTTTCAGAAAAATACAGAAGGCTCAAAAAAGTAACCAATATTGTACAGCTAATAATTAGCAGTGCCGGGTTAAGAACCCAGGCTTAGCTGGGAGCAAACACTCAACAGCCATTCAGAAAATGTTTATTAAGCATAAGCATCACTTTTTAAGCAAGGCAGGAACTACCTTGATGCTCACTACAGTAAGAATCAAGCCCCTTTTCCTTAAGTTACGATGCCATACAATATTCAAATCATAGATGCTGTTTAGTAGCTGCAAATTGAACATCTACTCATTCCATGCTTCTGGTAACAGCCAGACTCCTCATCAAATGTGAAATCTATACTATGAATATCAGTAAGCTTGCTTCCTCATCTTGGTCTATTTCTCAACCCACTCTGTTGTCAAGGATGACATAATTTTTTAAAAGGATGCCTGGAACTCCACTGAGATTTGTTATCCTTAGCTTTCTCTAATCTCTAGATGCTGAATCCAAACACCAGTACACATAAGAGCGTAAATTCTTTTTTTTTTTTAAGTGTTTCTCCTAATAAGCTGAATCTGAAGTTGGTCTGCAAACTTTTTGTCTCTCCAGGCTGTAGTATCCATTCACAATAAGACAGTTATTTTAACAACCCAGTAAATGAAAAAAATATGGTTCCTCCTGCAACTTATCACGTATACCTGACAATGCTACTTATTCAATAATTTGGCAATAACAACCCAAAGATCTAAAAAATTCATTCCCTGCTTAGTTCTGTTTCTCAAATCAATATGGTAGTAATCTTCCTTTAAGCAAAGCATGATCAGTATCAGCACATGTACCAGTAAAAATCAAATATATCTAACTATATAAAACATATAATTTTACATAGAACTATATATGCAATTTTGCATATCAACATATTTATACACTATATAGAGATGTTTTCTGAATAGTGATGTCCCACATACACACTTATACATACACATGTATATAGATACATATGCACTTATGCACATGCACACACAATACCAATTTGTGAAAACAATAAAACACATTAAAACCAACATTTTTAACCATGATTTGATATAATTTTTGAAGCACTTCTATGTAACAAGATCTAATCATCTTATAAACAATCCCTTAAATCCAACAGAGTTACAAAGATTACTCCGCTTGCTTTTAGAACAATGTCCACATTCCATTAATCAGTACAGATACCCAGGTGGAATTAGTCAAGTTGAACGTTCTTGTTCATCCTCTCTCCCTTCCTTACAGCATCCCTCCACCCATAACTCTTCACCATTTCGAAATCCACCATGGACTATCAGGGCTCCATGACTTTGTATGTGCTATTATCCTGTCTCCCTTTTCTCCTTCCATCCAACTTACACTTTAAACACAATCTCAAATGCACCATTCCTATGAAAACCCCCTCCAAACATACCCACAAGTCATGCTCTCCAAGGGCTCTCCCCATGCTTGGGCCACGCTTCCACCGTGATAGGATCACCTTGGTAACTCTTTATTCTCTTAATGTATTTTTAATGTCTATGTACATCTTGAAAGCAGAATATCATCTTTATTCCCCTCCTCTCCTCTATCTAGCCCAGAACAGTATCTACTACAGTAGGTATTTAATAAATTCACTTATTCCACAGACAATTAAAGCCCACCATGTGCTAGGAAAGCAACAATGAGCAGAAAGAGACACAAGAATGGCCCTCCTGGGAACCAGTAGCACCTCTAAGCTACTTACTAAACAAGTAGCTTTATCAGGGATACATGATAGGCTGCAGGAAGAACCACATTTCTTTCATTTATTGAGCTGTTAAAATACCTTTCTTTTTGTGAACAAATACTACAGCCTAGCAAATATAAGAAGTGTGTGTTATATGTAATGTTAAATACAAATGATGTCAAATGACATTTAAAAGATATAAAATGCTGAGAAAAATTAAAGAAATATAAAGGAAAGAATAAAGGAAGAAAAATTGTTTTAAATAGGTCTAAAGGTTTATGGTCAAAATACCTGATAGAAGAGAAAAATCATTTTGTCCAAACATTAGCTCAAACCATCCTCTTTAAGAAAAAAAAAAAGACAAGAGTCTTTTAAACGTATATCTTTCATCAGATATATTTTTTAAAATAAGTATTTGTGTGCAACATGATTCATGTTTGATCTTACCTGATAACATCAATTTATGTCACAATTAAGCATGTTAATTTATAATGAATGTATACAACACCAAAGAATATTATTCCAACCGTGTTAATATGCTGAAAACATCTGGGAGACAAAACACAAGACATACATATCTAATATGCACAGATTCCATATAAACAGATATTAGTAATCCTTTCTAATGAAGCTGAGGAAGCCATTCAAATGGGTATCAGACACCTGGGACTGAAAATAGTTCTTCCATTTAACCTGCCATATAACCCTGGGCAAGTTATTTAACCTCTCTAAGTCTCAGTCTTTTCACTCAGAAAATGAAGATAGCATCTGCCTTTCCTACTAGCAAACCTCTAATCTCCGGGCTGTGTGTAAATTTCCCTCATCCCCGCTTTATCCAAGAACTGAAGCTCAGATGAGGCCTAGGGCAAAATGTACTACTACCTGTAGACAAACTGAGCTACCGCCTATGTAGCATCCATTCATCCAAAATGTTTGCTATTTTCTACATGTCAAGTACTGTTCTGACTATCTGGAATCAAAAGTGAGTAGTACAAAAACTTTCCTTCATAGAGCTTCCATTCTAGAGGAAAACAATGGTACTTGAGAGAGAGAACTAAGTGATTCGAAATGTACTGCACAGAGACTCACCTCACCACCCCGCCTCACTGACCTCTCCCACTTCACTTCTCAAACCATTCGATCCACACCGTGAGGATGAGTCCAGGAGTGCCTCATGGCTGGGCAGACAGCCACTCTCAGAAAGCTGAGTGGGAACCCAAATGGAGTCTCTGGCATGCTGCTCTGTGCCTCTGGTCCAGACTGCTTTACTGCCCAACACCAACAACAAAGACGCCAGACGGGAGCGAAGGCCCTCGGTAGTATTAAAAGGATTCTTGCCTGGTGTATCTTTGTAAACATTGTAAATAAAATATATGTGTATATATATAAACACTTGGGATGCCAATCAATCCTGCATACCTCACAGTGCTACTAGGAGGCTAAAATGAAGTAACAGGTGAAAATGCTTGGGTGAAGGCACTGTGAAGGACTTTGCAAACGCCATCATCATCGTCATCACCATTATCTTTATCATCATTATTTAGTCCTATTTGTGCTTGATTATATCACTGAGGAATAGCTGGTATTTTGCAAACTAACTTCACATAGAAAAATAAAGCTATCATATAAAAAAAATTCCTGCAATAAGCAAGAACTTAGATGAGAACATGGGATTGACAAAAAGGAATCAAATAGAAAAATGAATATCCAGGAAAACCAGCCCTCAAATGATCTGATGTGACAACATGTGTGCCCCGTTCCCCTCACTCATGCCAAAGACTGTCACACTTGATCTCTAAACCTTAGCTCTTCTGGCTGAACGTCCTTCTCCCCCACGTAGATACCTGGCAAACTCTTACTCAGCCTGTAAGGCCTAACTTAAAAACTACCATTCTCTGTCCTTTTTCTTGTCTCATCCTCATTAATGTATTGTTTTCTCTTCCCAGAGCACTTTCAATATGCATTCATTCAATATCTTGTATTGAATGTCTCTTTCATGTCAGTCACCGCTGTAGGTGCTAGGATACAGCAATAAACAAAGTGCTGTTTACACAGAGTTGATATTGTAGTGGGGACAGACATGATAAATGGATCATGTGTCAGATGGCAAAGGAGCGCACTGAAGAAAACTGCACGGAGTAAGGAGGATAATTGAGATAGAGAGAGAGGGTTTTTCTGTACACAGCATTTATTACACTGTGCACAGTGCCACTGTACACATCCTGGTCAAGTGCAGTTTCTGAAGCCAGGAGCTATTTCTTACCTTCGTGTGCTCCCCAGTTGGCACAGCACTTGAAAAATAACATCTATAAAATAATCATAATAATAATAGCTAGCATTTAATAAATGTTACTACCTCTCAGGCAATAAATATTGTCAACTTAAAATATATAAATTTGGAAAGGAGAACTTTCTAAGGGTTGCAACGTGCAGGCTGAGCCTCTGGCTGAAATCTAAAGCAGGACTTTGAAGAAGAGAGGCGAGGACAGAAGTTTTATGCTAAGCAAGTTGGCCAAACATACACATTTAACAGCTTATAGGAGGAGCTGTGAATATTCATGAAAAGGGAGTCACGTATGTGTAATGAACAAACATACACGTTACATAAATGCCATGTTCACTTTGCGGTAGAGACTTAACATTAAAATGCAGTAAAATTAGGCTCTAAATGTCCAAAGGTGAAATTTTAGACACAGAGGCGGGTTGTGGGCAACCTCTGGAAACTGGCCAGAGCCAGTTCATGGCAACGGTCAGGTCTCAGGAGGGAAGCTCTGTAACCACAACCAGGTAGCTGCCAGGCCCAGCCGGCGGAGAGGAGCGGCCTAGCCCAGGTGTCAGGCAGTGGGTCGGCCAAAGTCTTCCACTCCTCATTTTCCAGGGCTGGTTCCTGTTTAACTCTCAGGGAAGAAGGTCCAGCGATGGTGAGGAAGGGAGTGTACTAAGGCATGATCAGCCTTCCATCTTATCTTGGCTGGGAAACTTAGTTTTTGAAGTTTTTCTAGGGTCCCCTTGGCCAAGAGAGGTCTGCTCAGTCAGGTAGGTGGCTTAGGGTTTTATTTTTATTTCTCAGTGCTTTACATATGTTAGCATATTACTTCACATTAACTCTTTGCAGTGGTTATTTTTTACCTATTCCACATTTTAACTCTAATTTACTGAGGAAATTTAGGTAGTGAGGGGTTAAATTATTTCCCCCAAGACATACAGCTAGTAAGCCACAGGGATAGGACAAACCCAAACCTAAGCGGTCCAATTCCAGCGGCCTCACCTTCATCACCATGCAATCCTGTCTTCCAAAAATAGTGAACATTCAAAGTCATCTTACATCAAAACCAATGGGAATTCTTCATTTATGCTCTAAACATATCTAAAAATGTCCTGTCCAGGCCCAGAAACAGATAGTCCCAACAGCCCTAGATAGGGAGAGAGAAAGAGCAGGTCATGACAGGTTCAAGCATCAAACACTCCAAGTATCTCCAAATCTGGAAGAGTAAGCTCAGCCCTGCAAGAGACAGCAGATGGGGAGCAGAAAGCCAGGCAAGGGACAGAACCAGGCACCTAAGGCTGATGCCCTCATCACACAAATATCCTCTATCATAAGGATATGATACCCTCATGACATGAATGTCCTCCTCTGTTCATAAAGGAAAAGTAAAGAATAATGCAAACTCAGAGTATGAATCTGAAGTCTATGCTTTATACTATTTAGTTCCAAAGACTAATTAGCTTCAGATTCCGAAGTGCAGGAAATTCCCTCCATTTTCTCCACAGCCACCATGACAACATCTTACTACACCCCAATCTGATGGCGATGACAGCCAGCATGGGCAGTTACAAACAACAACACACCACTAACGGCAGCAGAATGGATTTACTTGCCACAATCCATCATGCTTTGGGTTCAGTGCACACAACAATGCAACTGTAATAATTACTGGTTTCAGAAGAAGATATTTTCAGACAGGTCAGACCATTGTGCCACATGTTTAATGTAAAAGAAAAGAGTCCATAAATATAATCAGCAACTTTCAAATATCAGCCAGTTGCAAAGAGTATTTAATTAATAAATACAACTCGATAGAGAAAACCCTTCAGTTTTGACCTTTCTTTATACTGCAAAAGAGATACAGAGAGAGGAGTGGGGCAGGGAAAGAAGATACTTGATGTCTAGAAATGCAAAGGGAGAATGACAAAAAACAAATAATGATACTGTCTCTAGGAATAAACATGAGAACAACAAAGCACTATCTGTTATTTAATGCACATACTTACTTCCTAGATGTGCTGATGGAAATAGCCTTACGAAAAATAAAGGAATTAACATTTGTTGGAAACTTACTACTGGCCAGGCGCTAATTTCATAAGGTGCTTCACAAATACTTCATTTACTGCCACTGACGTTCACACGCACCTCCCAACATCCCTACTACCTACTAGGTGATGTTAGTCAACTTTTCAGAGGTGCAAAATGCTGCAGAGGTAGACTAACTTGCCCAAATCCTCACAGTTAATAGCTGCAGAGCCCATTTTATATCCACTCTATCAGACCCCTTGTCCAAACAATGAGATCATAATCTCAAACAGCAAACTTCCTGTCTCTAATGCCATCTCTCACCCACCCCAGCATACACGCATGTCCAAAAACTCAAGAAAGTAAATGGAGATTGGGAAAAAAGATGACATGTAGGTACATTTGGGTCTGCAGAAGCATAAGGACAACCTGAGCATGTAACTGATAAAGAACTATTTCAGAGGACATGAGGTTTCTTCTAGAAACCAGTCTGGTAACCAAGAGCTCATTCTACCCTCCCACTCTTTTCTAGCACTAAGGCTTAAAAAAGAAAAAAAAAAAAAACAACCATTTACCATTTCCCAGGGCAACACTGGGAAATGCTCTGTAATCCTAATCCAGGTTTTATCAAATGCAAATCCAAAGACTGCATACATCAGTGTGAATTCTTTTTCTTTCTGCCTATGGACAACTTTAGCCACTGTAAGCTCATCAGCCCAATCAGCATCTCTGAGGTTATACATTAATATACTTTCCAGTGACATTCATGACATATTTTATTAACTTCGCAAACCCCAGAAGAAAACCAGAAAGAAGTGCTTCTCCAACAGCTTTTCCAAGTTCTGAAAAGCATTTATTCTGGCAGTGTGCCTATTACTCTTTAGATCATTATGCTGAGTGCCAAAGAAAGCTCTCTGCCCATTTAACGGTATCAAGGAACAACAAATTATATTTGAAAGGCAACCAAACACCAAGATGGGAAATGGAAAACCAAGCCTTCAGTTTTCTAGTTTGGCACATTTTGTTCCCATTATCAAGCACTCATAAACGGTGACAGGCTGCGAGCCTGCCAAATAAATGCTTTCTACTTGGTATCTTCCTAAACAGCCATGGCCCAGGCAGTGACAGTACCAATTACCGTAACAGATCTTACCACAAAATATGATTTAGAAGGCGCCACTTAAGTGCTCACATGCAATGATGGCAGAGTGTAACTAGTACAACTCATCTATAAATCAATTTGACAACATTAGTTGACGATGTAAGTCGAGAACCTTTAAAATGTTGATTAACTTTGACCTAGTTATTCAACTTCTAAAAAGCTCTCCTAAAGAAATTATTTGCCCAGTAGACTTGTGTACAAAGAGCTTCGCTGCAGCATTTACTGAATAAATGTTTATGGAAGACCTATTTTGTTTCAAGCACCGTGGATACACAGTCCCTGCCTTCACAAAGCATACCGTCTACAGGGGAGACATAAAGAAGATTCCAATCCAGTGTGACAGAGGCTATGACAGAGGTATGCAGCATGCTCTAAGAGATCAGAAGTGAATACCCAAGCCATAATTTAAAGTGGTTGACAAAGTAGTTTCCTGTAGGTGATGACACCTGAACTGAGTCTATAAGAATGAGTTGATATTATGCACATAAGATAAAAAAGCACCTGTGATTTTAAACAAACAAACAAAAAACAGTACACAGAAGCCTTACATTAAAAAATATATATACATATCCTGGGTTTCATGAATCAGACAAATAATCCAGCATGACTGTAACCTCAGGGTCAAAGAGAGGAGTGGCAGAAATAAGACTGGACAGGTAAGCAGGGCAGTGAATACCATCCTAAAACAATTATCTTGAAGATCTAATCCGACAACCCAACGAAAAATTTTTGAACAAAAGAATGACTTATTTGGATATGCTTGTTGCATTGCTACCTTTTAAATTGTAAATCTAAAAAGGAAGAAGAATAATGTTGGTAGTTAGGAAGCCAGTGAAGAACAGAGATGGACAGAGCGCAAAGATGACAGACAAATCAGGATTATTAATCATTCTCAAACTGGAAATGCTCATTAGTGAAGAATCAGTTAACAATATGATGACATACGTAACATGGATTACCACACAGTTATGAAAAACAGTATTCACAACTTTCTGACAACTTAAGAAAATGACTATGACAGAATATTAAACTTAAAAAATACAAAATTCCATATGGAGAATGAAACTGAAGAAAACTGTCTAAAATATAATCAATAGTTATCTCAATTGATTGCTTTACGGGGAGAACATTTCTCTTTTCCTTTCTACTTTTTTTACATCTTCCACTTTTTTTTCTATAATAAGCATTGATTCAAGTATGAAAAGAGTGTCTTCTATACACTAGGCATTTATACAGATGGTATTTATACACGGTTCTACAAAACAGACAAGAATCTTGGAAACTTATAAGCCAGTAAAGTATATACTACATTTATTATTGATAAGAAGAAATACTCCCTTTTAAATTTAAATACAAAGGGGAGGGGGAAGAAGAAATGTCCTAAAATTAATGAGTTTTAGTAGTTTTTTTAGTGGATTCCTTGTTTTCTACACACAAGATTACCATCTACAAATACTTAGTTTTACCTCTTCCTTTCCAATCTGTATGCCTTTTATTTTCTTGCCCAACTGCCCTGACTAGACTCTCCAAAACAATGTGGAATAGAAGTGGTAAAGACAACATCTTTGCTTTCTTCCTGATCCTTTCACAAATATAACGTTACTTGTGGGTTTTCATATATTGTACTTTATCAGCTTTTAGGAGTTCCTTTCTATTCCTAATTTGTTGGGTTGTTGTTTGTTTTTTTTTTTTTTAATCATGAAAGGGGTCAGAATTTTTTCTTTATCCACTGAAATGATTATGAGGTTTGTGTCCTTTATTCTTTTGATATGAGGTATTCTATTAATTGATTTTTGAATACTAACCCAACCTTGCATTCCAAGGATAAATCCCACATGATCATGGTGCATAATCCTCCCTTTTTATATGTCCTGAGATTTGGTTTGCTTATATTTTTTTGAAGATGATGTCGTCTAAATTCATAAGAGATACTGATGTGTAGTTTTCTTGTGATGTCTTTTTCTGACTTGGGACCCAGGGTTATAATGGCCTCAAAGAATGAGTTGGGAAGCTTCTTTGATCTAAAAGTTCGTGTCCCCCCAAAATTCATATGTTGAAACTTGACTCGCAAGGTGATGGTATAAAGAGGTAGGGCCTTTCAGAGGTGACTAAGTCAGAAGCGCTCTGCCCTTATGAATGGGATTAGTGCCAACAGAGGCTTGTGAGCATCTGTTTGCCCTTTCACTCTTCTACCACGCGAGGACACACAGAAGGCGCCATTCATGAGGAAGAGGAACCCCCAGACACAGAATTTCTCAGCGCCTTAATCTCGGACTTTCCACCCTCCAGAACTCTGAGCAATACATTTTTGTTGCTTATGAATTACTCAGTCTAATAAATTTTGTTATAGCATGCTAAAGGACGGACTAAGACAGAAGCAATCCCTCCTCTTGTGATTTTGGAACGAGTTTGTGAAGAATTAAGAATTATTCCTTAAATGTTTGCTAGGACTGACCAGTGAAGCACCTGGATCTGGGCTCCAGTGAGTAGGTTTTTTTGTTGTTTATCAATTCAATTTATAAACCAGTATATTCAGATTTTCAAGTTTCAGTTATTTCTTTCAAGAAATCTGTCCATTTCATCTAAGGTATCTAATTTATAAGCATATAATTGTGCATACTATTCCTTATAATCTTTTCTGTATCCATCAGGTCAGTAGGAATATCCTCTGTTTTCATTCCTATTTTCACACTTAACAGACATCTACAGAACATAAGTCTTCTCTCTTTTCTTTTTAGTCAGTGTAGCTAAAGTTTTGTTAATTTTGTTGATCTTTTCAAAGAACCAACTTTCGGTTTGTTGACTTTCCTCTATTAATTTTCTATTCTTTTATTTGATTAATTTCCATTCTAACCTGTGTTATTTCCTTCATTCTACTTATTTTACATTTACTCTCCAGTGTCTTAAGATGGAAGATTAGGTAACTGATTTGAGATTTACCTTTATTTTTAATATACGGCTTTTCCTCTAAGTACTGCTTTGCTGCATCTCTTAAGTCTTGACATGTAGTGTCTTCATTTTCATTTATGTCAAAATATTTTCTAATTTCACTTATGAGTTCTTTTTTGGCTCACTGGTTATTCTGGAGTTTGTTAATTTCCACATATTTTTGAATTTCCCAAATTTCTTTCTGTTATTGATTCTTAATCCCATTCTACTGTAGTTGGAAAATATCTTTTGCATCATTTCAATCCTTTAAAACTCACCAAGGCTTGTTCTATGAACTGGCATGTGGTTCATCCTGGAGAACACCTCATGTGCACTTGAGAAAAATGCACTTCCTGTGGTTACCAGGGGGCAGATTCTACAGGTGTCTGTTGAGTCTAGTTGGCTTACAATGTTATTCAAGTCTACTATTTCCTTACTAATTTTCTACCTAGTTGTTGTATACATTATTCAAAGTGAGGCACTGAAGTCTCCAACTATATTATTAAAAAGTTCATAATTATTTAAGGTCATTCTGTTAGCTTCCTGTTGTCACTGTAACAAATTATTACAAATTTAGTGGTTTAACACAATAAGAAAAATGTATTTATTATCTTACAGTTCTGGAGGCCAGAAATCTAAAATGGGTATGTAAGGCAGCATTCCTTCTAGAGGCTCCAATCCTTTTCCTTGTCCTTCCCATCTCCTAGAACAGCAGTTCCCAACCTTTTTTGGTGTCTGGGATCAGTTTTATGGAAGACAATTTTTCCATAGACAGGAGTGCAGGGGGATTAGATTCTCATAAGGAGTATGCAACCTAGATCCCTCAGGTGCAGTTCACAACAGGGTTTGCACTCCTAAGAGACTCTAATGCTGGTGCTGATCTGACAGGAGGCTGCGCTCAGGTGGTAATGTTCACTCACCAGCTGCTCCCCTCCTGCTATGCACCAGGTTCCTTGCAAGTCATGGACAGATACTGAGGACACATCAGAACAGGGTATCCCTGTTCTGAAAATGGCAGCATCCATGGCTTGTGGCCATATCATACCGATCTGTTTTTGTTGTGATACTGCCTTCTATCTGACTCTGACTCCCGCACATCCTTCTTATAAAGACCACTGTGATAACAGGTCCATCCAAATGATCCAGGATAATCTCTTGATCTCAAGATTTTTCATCATTTCTGCAAAGCACCTTGTACCATGTAAAGTAACATTCACAAACTGTGGGGAATGGATAAGGACATGTTTAGGGGCCATAATTCATCCTACTGCAGACATCAATGGAAATAATCACTGAATCAAGTCCTAGTTCGTTTCATGTCACTAAGCTGATCAGGTTCATTATAAGGGAAGAACATTTTAGCCTTACTTTTAAATATGTATATTTGTGTTCTCTGAGCATTCTTTACATCTGTTTATTTATGTCAGAAACTTTGTTTCTTTCTCTATATTTTTCCATTATTTTATGAAATTATTTCAAGTGACCACGTTGAATATGCAGAACTGAAGCAAAAATCTGTAAATAAACTACATCTTTTACAGCACAGCAAAAAGAGCACAGGGTTTGAAGTCAAAACAGAGCTCGGTGTAAGGAAGGGATACAGTTTCAGCTTCCTACATATGGCTAGCCAGTTTTCCCTGTACCATTCATTAAATAGGGAATCCTTTCCCCATTTCTGGTTTTTGTCAGGTTTGTCAAAGATCAGATGGTCGTAGATGCGTGGTGTTGTTTCTGAGAGTTCTGTTCTGTTCCATTGGTCTATATCTCTGTTTTGGTACCAGTACCATGCTGTTTTGATTACTGTAGCCTTGTAGCATAGTTCGAAGTCAGGTAGCATGATGCCCCCAGCTTCGTTCTTTTGGTTTAGGTTTGTCTTGGCAATGCAGGTTCTTTTTCAGTTCCATATGAACTTTAAAGTAGTTTTTTCCAATTTTGTGAAGAAAATCACTGGTAGCTTGATGGGGATGGCATTGAATCTATAAATTACCTTGGGCAGTATGGCCATTTTCACGATATTGATTCTTCTTATCCATGAGCATGGAATGTTCTTCCATTTGTTTGTGTCCTCTTTTATTTCGTTAAGCAGTGGTTTGTAGTTCTCCTTGAAGAGGTCCTTTACATCCCTTGTAAGTTGGATTCCTAGGTATTTTATTCTCTTCGAAGCAATTGTGAATGGGAGTTCACTCATGATTTGGCTCTCTGTTTGTCTGTTATTGGTGTATAGGAATGCTTGTGATTTTTGCACATTGATTTTGTATCCTGAGACTGCTGAAGTTGCTTATCAGCTTGAGATTTTGGGTTGAGACAATGAGGTTTTCTAAACATACGATCATGTTATCTGCAAACAAGGACAATTTGACTTCCTCTTTTCCTAATTGAATACCCTTTATTTCTTTCTCCTGCCTGATTGCCCTGGCCAGAACTTCCAACACTATGTTGAATAGGAGTGGTGAGAGAGGGCATTCCTGTCTTGTGCCAGTTTCAAAGGGAATGCTTCCAGTTTTTGCACATTTATTATGATATTGGCTGTGAGTCTGTCATAAATAGCTCTTATTATTTTGAGATACATCCCATCAATACCTGGTTCATTGAAAGTTTTTAGCATGAAGGGCTGTTGAATTTTGTCGAAGGCCTAGATGGATTAAAGACTTAAATGCTAGACCTAAAACCATAAAAACCCTAGAAGAAAACCTAGGCAATGCCATTCAGGACATAGGTATGGGCAAAGACTTCACGACTAAAACACCAAAAGCAATGGTAACAAAAACCAAAGTTGACAAATGGGATCTAATTACACTGAAGAGCTTCTGCACAGTGAAAGAAACTACCATCAGAGTGAACAGCCAACCTACAGAATGGGAGAAAATTTTTACAATCTACCCATCTGACAAAGGGCTAATATCCAGAATCTACAAAGAACTTAAACAAATTTACAAGAAAAAATCAAACAACCTCATCAAAAAGTGGGCTAAGGATATGAACAGACACTTCTCAAAAGAAGACATTTATGCAGCCAACAGATACATGAAAAAAATGCTCATCATCACTGGCCATCAAATAAATGCAAATCAAAAAACCACAATGAGATACCATCTCACCCCAGTTAGAATAGCGATCATTAAAAAGCCAGGAAACAACAGGTGCTGGAGAGGATGTGGAGAAATAGGAACACTTTTACACTGTTGGTGGGGCTGTAAACCAGTTCAACCATTGCGGAAGACAGTGTGGTGATTCCTCAAGGATCTAGAACCAGAAATACCATTTGACTCAGCCATCCCATTACTGGGTATATACCCAAAGGATTATAAATCATGCTGCTATAAAGACACATGCACACGTATGTTTATTGCAGCACTATGCACAATAGCGAAGACTTGGAACCAACCCAAATGTCCATCAATGACAGACTGGATTAAGAAAATGTGGCACATATACACCATGGAATACTATGCAGCCATAAAAAAGGGTGAGCTCATGTCCTTTGTAGTGACATGGATGAAGCTGGAAACCATCATTCTGAGCACACTATCGCAAGGACAGAAAACCAAACACCACATGTTCTCACTCATAGGTGGGAACTGAACAATAAGAACACTTGGACACGTGGTGGGGAACATTAGACACTGGAGCTTGTCGTGGGGTAGGGGCAGGGGGGGATAGCGTTAGGAGATACACCTAATGTAAATGGCGAGTTAATGGGTGCAGCACACCAACATGGCACATGTATACATATGTAACAAATCTGCACGTTGTGCACACATACCCTAGAACTTAAAGTATAATAAAAAATAAAAATAAAAAACAGAGCTCAGTTTTAATCTTGCTCTGCTACATATTAGTAAACACTAAGGTTTAACTTCTAAGGCTTAGTTTCATTATCTATGAAACAAAATCTATCTCTAAGAAAATTATTATCTATATATATGGCTGTATCTATTTATCTATATATAACATATATACATTATTGCAAAGATTCAATAATGTATGAAAAGATCTGGAAAATAGATTCTGGAATTGCATGTGCAATAAATAGTAGTTATCACTGTCATTATTACATATTTTATTTCTGATTATGAATATTCCAGAATAAATTTTATGGAAATTAATAATCTCTTTCATAAGCCATCAACAATGACCACAGTCTAAAATAATCTTTCTCTTCCAAACTTCTACTATATCAATTGCTGGTATAATTCACTTGGCAAATAGCTACTATGCTTTCAACATTTCCTCTATTCCCATCTTTCAATGTCATTTACCTTTTTCATCCTGTCTATTTTTACATATTTTTCATCCACCTAATGTGAAAAGTTTTTGAGGCCATGAGCTATGGAGCCTTGAAACCAAATGGACACAAACTGAAGTTCCTGCTTCACCACATACTACATAACTCTGAGAGTTAGTTAGCCTTTCTGATTCTCAGTTTCCCCATCTACTCAATGGTAATAGTGTTATTACCTAAAAGGAGCATTAGCTAATATAAGGCACCTAGCACAGAAAAGGCAGAAGGAAAAGCAAGTGCAAGGACATTGATTTCCATTTCCCAAACTGCAGTGTATTAAGATCAGAAGACACTGTTTGGGGGAAAAACAAATGCGGCAGTTAAAGAGGAACACAAAACATTCTCATTCATAAAAACGGGGGCCGGGCGCAGTGGCTCATGCCTGTAATCCCAGCACTTTGGGAGGCCAAGGCAGATGGATCACGAGGTCAGGAGTTCAAGACCAGCTTAACCAACATGGTGAAATCCCATCTCTACTGAAAATACAAAAATTAGCTGGGCATGGTGGTGTGCACCTGTAATCCCAGCTACTCAGGGGGCTGAAGCAGAAGAATCTCTTGAACCCAGGAGGCAGAGGTTGCAGTGAGCCAAGATCGCACCACTGCACTCTAGCCTGGGTGACAGAGTGAGAGACTCTGTCTCAAAAAAAAAAAAAAAAAAAAAGTAGGAAGATGGAAGGAACACAAAGAAAATTTGTCAAGTCAATTAATTAACTACCTGGTCATTTTGACATATGACACCAAATAACCTGACAAATACCCTGACAGGCACTCTGAATACTACACAGATCATCCAGATAAGACTGTACTGTGATGTGGGAGGCAAGACAAAGTGACTCCATAAGCCCCTTGCATTTTAATCTACTGTAATTTAGTAGAAACAGCATGGGTTTGGGAATCAGACTGATGAAGTCCAAAGCTTTCAGTTATCAGCTAGCCATGTGACACTGCATCACTCACAACTTCCCGAAGAGCCTGCATTCTCACTTGTAAAATGGAATTTATGTCATGCATCTAAGAGGGGTATACTGAGGTTGCGAAAAATATGGCCTGTAAATCTCTTGGCATAGAATCGGACACTTAGCAAGAACTCAACAAATCACAGATCATTATTAATTATGTGACAATGACAAGTCACTTAATGTCTCTAGGACCCCTGATGTATAATTTGAGATTTAAAACCAGGCTGAAGGCCGGGCGTGGTGGCTCATGCCTGTAATCCTAGCACTTTGGGAGCCTGAGGAGAGTGGATCATTTGCGGTCAGGAGTTCCAGATCAGCTTGGCCAACATAGTGAAACCCTGCTTCTACTAAAAATACAAAAATTAGCCAGGCGTGGAGGTGGGCTCCTGTAATCCGAGCTACTCAGGAGGCTGGGGCAGGAGAATTGCTTGACCCCAGGGGGTGGAAGTTGCAGTGAGCCGAGATCACACCACTTCATTCCAGCCTGGGCAAAAGAGCAGAACTCCCATCTCAAACAAAACAAAACAAAACAAAACAGGCTGAAGATACACTAAGTACTTGATAAACATCAGTTTTTTGCCACACACAGTCATATCTCTGTGGTAGGCAGAATAATGGCTGCCCACAGACATCCATATACTAACCTCCAGAAGCTGTAAATGTTAAGTCGCACAGCAAAGGGGAATTAGGGCTGCAGGAATTAAGGCAGGTAACCACCCAGCCTTAAGATAGGGAGACTATCCAGGATTATCCAGGTAAGCCGGATGTCAGCACAAAGGACCTTACAAATGGAAAAGAAAGGTGGAACAGAGAGGAGCGGAGAGATGGCAGAGTGGAAACATTCAGCCTTGAGTTGCTGGCTATGAAGTCAGAGGAAGGGGCCACAAGCTGAGGAATATGAGCAGCCTCCAGAGCTGGAAAGCTCGGGCACACTCTCCTGAGGCCTCCAGAAAGGAGCACAGCAGCGCCCATACCTTCACGTGAGCCCAGTGGGAGCCATGTGGACTTCTGAGCTCCAGGACCCTGTGGTCATAAAGCCACCAAATTTGTAACAATTTGTTATGGCAGTCATAGAAAACCAATATACTCTCACTTCGTTTTTCCATCTTATTTCAAATAGGTCTCAAAGAACATTTGAATCTGAAACTTGAAAAAAGAAAAGGCATTTTTTTTCTACACAGATACACCCCATCCTAAAATAAAATCTCTTAAGAATATCACTTCTTATTAGACTAAATTGAATGAGTGATCTTCTTAAGAGTACTTGATTTCAAGGCCTGACCATAAAGAATTTAGAGAATATTAAACAATATAAACTGGCTCATTAACATTTTGGGCAATAGTGTTAAATAAGAGATAGCAAATAGCATAGAAGTACCTGAGTTTAGGAGAATCAGTCAACTCAAATGAAATCTGCATCCTTAGAAACTAAACAAGACATACTGCATACTTCCACTGGGCATCTGGTTCGATTGAGGCATACTGCATGTGTCAGGCTTCAAGACAAAGTCTGTGATATGAAATCTCTTGTGAATATTAGGATTGGGTTTAATCAGAAGAAATACTGCTTTCTTTATGTAAATATGATATGAGTTGGGGCCAACATTTTCTCTCCAAATAAGGAATCCAAACCCAGATACTTGGGAAAGTTTATAAAGTTGTTTTTTTTTTTTCAAACAGATGGCAAAACTTTTCTGGAAAGGGGTCTTTTACAGGTTACTAACACAGAAATTGTCTTTAAAGTGAATGAAATGAACTATGAGATTGTGAACTATGAACGGACACATCACTAATTTCTGGTATGGTCTATGAGCAAAGGAACGGAAAAAATGTCAGTGATAGACTCAAGTCTCTAGAGGACAACAAGGATCCTGCTGTTCTTTCGAAACTGCAACATCAACAGCAGCGAGCAAAATGGTGCCCATTCTCATGGACTCCTCCGACTCCTCCGGAAGATCAGACCGGGCCTGAGTCCTAGAAGGTATAGCTTCCTAGCATAAGGCAAGAAATAACTAAGATCAGAACAGAACTGAAGGAGATAGAGACACAAAAAACCCTCCAAAAAATCAATGAATCCAGGAGTTGGTTTTTTGAAAAGATCAACAAAATTGACAGACCGCTAACAAGACTAATAAAGAAGAGAGAAGAATCAAATAGACACAATAAAAATGATAAAGGGGATATCACCACTGATCCCACAGAAATACAAACTACCATCAGAGAATACTATAAACACCTCTACTCAAACAAACTAGAAAATCTAGAAGAAATGGATAATTTCCTGGACACTTACACTCTCCCAAGACTAAACCAGGAAGAAGTTGAATCCCTGAATAGACCAATAACAGTCTCTGAAATTGAGGCAATAATTAATAGCCTACCAACCAGAAAAAGTCCAGGACCAGATGGATTCACAGCTGAATTCTACCAGAGGTACAAGGAGGAGCTGGAACCATTCCTTCTGAAACTATTCCAATCAATAGAAAAAGAGGGAATCCTCCCTAACTCATTTTACGAGGCCAACATCATCCTGATACCAAAGCCTGGCAGAGACACAACAAAAAAAGAGAATTTTAGACCAATATCCCTGATGAACATTGATGCAAAAATCCTCAGTAAAATACTGGCAAACCAAATCCAGCAGGGCATCAAAAAGCTTATCCACCATGATCAAGTGGGCTTCATCCCTGGGATGCAAGACTGGTTCAACATACGCAAATCAATAAATGTAATCCGGCATATAAACAGAACCAAAGACAAAAACCATATGATTATCTCAATAGATGCAGAAAAGGCCTTTGACAAAATTCAACAGCCCTTCACGCTAAAAACTCTCAATAAATTCGGTATTGATGGGACGTATCTCAAACTAATAAGAGCTATTTATGACAAACCCACAGCCAATATCATACTGAATGGGCAAAAACTGGAAGCATTCCCTTTGAAAACTGGCACAAGACAGGAATGCCCTCTCTCACCACTCCTATTCAACATAGTGTTGGAAGTTCTGGCCAGGGCAATCAGGCAAGAGAAAGAAATCAAAGGTATTCAGTCAGGAAAAGAAGAAGTCATATTGTCCCTGTTTGCAGATGACATGATTGTATATTTAGAAAATCCCCTTGTCTCAGCCCAAAATCTCCTTAAGCTGGTAAGCAACTTCAGCAAAGTCTCAGGATACAAAATTAATGTGCAAAAATCACAAGCATTCTTATACACCAGTAACAGACAAACAGAGAGCCAAATCAGGAATGAACTTCCATTCACAATTGCTTCAAACAGAATAAAATACCTAGGAATCCAACTTACAAGGGATGTAAAGGACCTCTTCAAGGAGAACTACAAACCACTGCTCAGTGAAATAAAAGAGGACACAAACAAATGGAAGAACAGACCATTCTCATGGATAGGAAGAATCAATATCGTGAAAATGGCCATACTGCCCAAGGTAATTTATAGATTCAATGCCATCCCCATCAAGCTACCAATGACTTTCTTCACAAAATTGGAAAAAACTGCTTTAAAGTTCATATGGAATCAAAAAAGAGCCCGCATTGCCAAGACAATCCTCAGTCAAAAGAACAAAGCTGGAGGCACCACACTACCTGACTTCAAACTATACTACAAGGTTACAGTAACCAAAACAGCATGGTACTGGTACCAAAACAGAGATATAGACCAATGGAACAGAACAGAGCCCTCAGAAATAACACCACACATCTACAGCCATCTGATCTTTGACAAACCTGACAAAAACAAGAAATGGGGAAAGGATTCCCTATTTAATCAATGGTGCTGGGAAAATTGGCTAGCCATAAGTAGAAAGCTGAAACTGGATCCTTTCCTTACTCCTTATACGAAAATTAATTCAAGATGGATTAAAGACTTAAATGTTAGACCTAAAACCATAAAAACCCTAGAAGAAAACCTAGGTAATACCATTCAGGACATAGGCATGGGCAAGAACTTCATGTCTAAAACACCAAAAGCAACAGTAACAAAAGCCAAAAAAGACAAATGGGATCTAATTAAACTAAAGAGCTTCTGCACAGCAAAAGAAACTACCATCAGAGTGAGCAGGCAACCTACAGAATGGGAGAAAATTTTTGCAATCTACTCATCTGACAAAGGGCTAATATCCAGAACCTACAAAGAACTCAAACACATTTACAAGAAAAAAACAAATAACCCCATCAAAAAGTGGGCAAAGGATATTAATAGACATTTCTCAAAAGAAGACATGCATACAGCCAACAGACACATGAAAAAATGCTTGTCATCACTGGCCATCAGAGAAATGCAAATCAAAACCACAATGAGATACCATCTCACACCAGTTAGAATGGCGATCATTAAAAAGTCAGGAAACAACTGGTGCTGGAGAGGATGTGGAGAAATAGGAACACTTTTACACTGTTGGTGGGATTGTAAACTAGTTCAACCATTATGGAAAACAGTATGGCGATTCCTCAAGGATCTAGAACTAGAAGTACCATATGACCCAGCCATTCCATTACTGGGTATATACCCAAAGGATTGTAAATCATGCTGCTATAAAGACACATGCACACATATGTTCATTGCGGCACTATTCACAATAGCAAAGACTTGGAACTGACCAAAATGTCCATCAGTGACAGACTGGATTAAGAAAATGTGGCACATATCCACCATGGAATACTATGCAGCCATAAAAAAGGATGAGTTTGTGTCCTTTGTAGGGACATGGATGCAGCTGGAAACCATCATTCTCAGCAAACTATCACAAGAGCAGAAAACCAAACACCACATGTTCTCACTCAGAGGTGGGAACTGAACAATGAGATCACTTGGACTCGGGAAGGGGAACATCACACACCGGGGCCTATTATGGGGAGGGGGGAGGGGAAAGGGATTGCATTGGGAGTTATACCTGATGTAAATGATGAGTTGATGGGTGCTGATGAGTTGATGGGTGCAGCACACCAACATGGCACAAGTATACATATGTAACAAACCTGCACGTTATGCACATGTACCCTAGAACTTAAAGTATAATAATAATAATAAAAAAAAAAGAAGGTGGAGCTTCCATGCAGTAAGCAAGAGGCTTAAAGGCTGTCTTCTGAAGAGGGGACCTTTTCTGGGCTTTTCTTCTGGAACTCTCCTTTTTCAGCCCATTTTTACCATGTGGCCATTGCAATAAGAAAGTCCCTGAGCTCTACCCATTTTGGAAGAGGCCCCTATGCTCCACTCAAAAAAAGTAAATAAATAAGAACTGAAGTACAACCCAAGAGAAAGGCAGCCTGAAGCAGAGAAGTGAGCCTGCTCCTGTCCAAAGCCGCAATGAAAGGAGCTAGGGAAATCTAGCAATTTATACATCAAAGGTTGTGGCCAAAGTTCATTAATAAAAAAAGTGTGTACCTGTCTAGAATATTGTCTTTGCACTCCACATATATCCTCAGAATATCCCCGAGGCATGACCTAGACCCTATCAAGTGACAGGATTCATATTCAGAACATGAAGATCTAAATCTAACCACTACGAGAAGAAGTAGCAAGACTAACCAAAAACATTCAGAACAAAAACAGCAATTTCAGCATGCATATGCTGGTACGGATGGGAAGACACAAAGCGCATCACCTAAATGGAAAGTGTGCTGGGAAAGTGTGAACCAAGTCGAAGTCAATTTGGAAGCCACATGGTCACCAACGAAGAGAAGCTTTGAGGAGCCAGGAAGCTTTCTGGACGGAGGAGCCTGTGACACACCAGCTACTCCACCACATTTGCTGAGCTCTCTGGAGGTCTCACCTCCAAATTGTCCATCAGCTTAGGGCTCAGGAAGCATATAGGTAAGCATCACTGACAGTAATGAGTTTTAAGATTCCTACTTAAAAAATGCATCACAAAAAAAAAAAAATCTTTTCAAATAAACAATTTTAAGTGTAATTTACACAATTCAGTAAACTTTTTATTAAGTTAGTCACCCTAAGTAGGCAAGGAAAGGAAGAACTGAGGGATTCTTTTCCTTTGCCCAACCTTTCAATAGTTATAGAGTCACAAGGATCCCTCCCCTGTCCTTTCCCTTTTGATTACACACACTCCCTGAGTGATCTCATCCTCAGCCACAACTTCAAATACAGGGCAATGCATTTTAGTAAGGCTCATGTCCAGAAAGACCACAGGCAATTCTGAACTCACATAATACAAAACGTTTCAACCTCCCTGTTCAGTACCCACAAACGATCCATCTAAAACAGAGTTAAGCATGCCATTCTCCTGCATGACATCCTTCAACTGTGATCCAGAACCTTAAAAATCCGTACTCCTTAGCTATGTGTGAGGCCCTTCATTCTAGTCCCTGTCTAATCCTCTAGTCCCATTTCTCCACAAATTCCTGCACTTGCCTTATCCTCCAAATAAGACAGCTAGGAAGAGCTTTCACTTACCTCATCCATTCAACAAACACAGTGTGTCTATTGCATTTCAGGCACAGCTCTGGGCACTGGAGGCCCAGCAAGGATAAATGCCCCAGCTCTCTAGAGTCTGGAGTCTAGGAGGCACCATCTTGTCGCAGGTCACTAATCCTCACCATGTGTCTGGGAGGTAGAATCGTGCCTGTTTTACAAAGTAAACACCTGGAGTTTAGAGCGGTGAAGGTATGTACCTGGGCCTAATAATTCCCGTGACAGAGGGGTACCTCCAATTAACTCTGAGTCCCAGAGTCAAGGCTAGTGCCTACACTGCCATAGAGTGAACACTCCTGGTACACCTATCTGAAAAATGGCAGATCTCTTCTCAAAATCAGTATCCAGAAGCTCTAATAAAGAGAAAACACTTTTTCAATCTTCTTTCACTTGCATTCTGAAAGAATGAATTCATTGCTGTCATCCACAATGAGGAAGCTGAGACCAACTGGCTATTCATTCTACACACACTTACTGAGTGCCCACTATCTCCCAGGCACCGCGCAGTGAGCACTGGAGAAGGAATCAAAGGTAATGAGTCAGATTCCCTGCTTGTAAGGCGGTTGGATTCTCATGGGAGAAAGAACTCCCACCCAATCATCACGATCGCAGAGTGATAAATGCAATGTTGCATGCACAGAGGACGGTACTACACTAGGAGCTGGCACACAGAGAGCGAGCGAAGAGAACAGGAACGCATTCACTGCACACTGTAAGCCAGACAGGGAGCCCCGAGAGCTCAGAGATGCCATGGTTTAACACTAAACAGAGAGACTCTGAGAAGCAAACTTGCATTAGTTCCATCACAGTCTGGAGCCCAGGATGTTTCTACCACTACGTGAGGAGTCACACACAAGTCCCCACTCCTTCACTAAATTGGAATAACAGCTGCTATGCAGCACCATAGTGCCGTGTGCACTTGTCTTTATTACAGCCCTTCCACCCCACAGTATAAATGTCTTTTAATTTGGCCACTTCCCCACTGAGCTGAACACTCTTTAAGCAGGAATAAAGTATTACCTTGCTCTGCATCCCAGCACTTAGCCCAGCCTAAGTATGTGATCCTTACTGAGTAAGGGGAGAAATAACAGCAACTCCTCCAATCCACTGGGAAAGACTGTGGAGAAACAGACACCCAACCAGTCTTCTCTTAGGGGTGTTTCCCCCAAAAGTCTAAATAGTGATTTCCTGAAAGGGTCTAAAAGTCTGAAGCCTGAATACATTATGCTACTCTTTTGCCTTAATGTTCACTCTCCAAACCTAAAAGACTACTTTCTGCCATGGACCTTTTATTAGAAGTAACATGGTGCCGACCTAAGACAGGTGAGCCAAGAATTCACACGCATCTTCTCAGTTAACATTTCAAGGAGTACACAGTAAGTGTCAACTCTGCGCCTAGTATTCCATGCTGGGCTCCATGAAGGAAGAAAACAAGAAACTTGTCCTGCTCGCCTAATTAACTTGAGTACCTACAGATACACCAGACATGCTACACAGACTCTCTCATGACCATTTTACAGATGAAGAAACTGAAGCTATTCAAGTCAACTATTTCCACGGGTAGCAGCACATCCTTTACCCATTTAAGAAGCAAAACCCAGCTGGGCGGGGTGGCTCATGCCTGTAATCCCAGCACTTTCAGAGGCCGAGGCAGGCAGATCACTTGAGCTCAGGAGGTCAAGACCAGTCTGGCCAACATGGTGAAACTTCATCTCTACTAAAACTACAAAAATTAGCTGGGCGTGCTGGTGGGCACCTGTAATCCCAGCTACTTGGGAGGCTGAGGCAGGAGAATCGCTTGAACTTGGGAGGTGGAGGTTGCAGTGAGCCGAGATCGCATCATTGCACTCCAGCCTGGGTGACAGAGCAAGAATCTGTCTCGGGGGGGAAAAAGAAAAAGAAGAAGCAAAACAAGAAGCAAAACCCTGACCAAGGGGGAAAAAGGGATGAGAAAAATACAATCCTGAATACAATCAATCAACTGTTAATGGCATGACTTTCTTTTTTTGTCTCCTTATTCTCTGAAGCTATTAGAAACCGCGTAACACAGGGCAGGGGATTATCGCTGTTGGTTCTGAATGGGTGGTACACCAAACGATGGGCAGCATGTCAAAAACGAGACATGCCTCATGAGTCTAAGAGAGAAAGAGACACTTTAGCACTTTTCACGTTGAAACAACAAAACAAAAAAACAGTAGAACTTGTTAAATCAAAACCTTATAAGGCACTTCAAGACGCAGAAGATAAAAGCCACGGGAGGAAAGAAGCCTGCTCGGTTTCCTTTATCAGCACACTAGGACACTCCACAGATCGAAGGATTGTTTTGTGACCCAGAACGTTAAACCACTCCTTTGGATTCCAGAGAAAGGAGCAAGCAGAACCTCATGCTGCTTCTCACAGAGAGCAAGACGAATCGCCTGCTGAACACCAAAGAAGCTACGCACCAACAGGTTTAAAATCGACTTTTGAATTTTTGAAATTCAATAAAAATTTAAGCAGTAATTAAAGCTTCATTTATTTTAGAGTCATCAGAGACACTTTAAATTGAATGAACCTCCATCTTTATGCTCAAGCTGCTGGTATCGGCTGTGATGTACTCTAGCGCTTGGTTTCTTTCCAGTGTCAAACATCACCTTGATGGCAGTCTCTGTGCACTAACAATAGGTGGTC
Organism: Papio anubis; assembly: GCF_008728515.1. Lineage (NCBI taxonomy): Eukaryota > Metazoa > Chordata > Mammalia > Primates > Cercopithecidae > Papio > Papio anubis. The sequence goes on along the minus strand of NC_044983.1, from coordinate 130,743,835 downwards.
CTGGCTGGGCGCGGGGGCTCACGCCTGTAATCCCAGTATTTTGGGAGGCCAAAGGCAGGTGGATCACTTGAGGTCAGGAGTTTGAGACCAGTCTGGCCAACAGGGTAAAACCCTGTCTCTACTACAAATACAAAAATTAGCCGGGAATGGTGGCACATGCCTGTAATCCCGCCCACTGGGGAGGCTGAGGAAGGAGAACTGCTTGAACCCAGGAGGCAGATGTTGCAGTGAGCCAAGATCCCACCATTGCATTTCAGCCCGGGCGAAAAAGCGAGACTCACCTCAAAAAATAACAAAAAACCATAGGTGGTCCTTCCTAATGGCATACTCTTTTCTGAGAATGATCAGAGATCACTCCCTGATTTGTCACTGCTGTAATAAAATCCTTTTCTGAATGAATTAGAGCAATAAATTACATAAAGAAAACTGTGAAGAAACAAATCTATTCTGAGACAATAAAAGGGGTGTAATTTTGAAATTTTTCACCCAATTGATTGGTGCTGGAGTCTCGCCTCTCAGCTTAGCCTACGCAGAACGCAGCGATGCCAGACCAAAGCAGGGGCCACATGTGCTCTGTGTGCAGTATGGCTATGCCTTGATATATGCTTTCATTAAGGAAAGGTAACTATTTCATCATGACAAGAAAAATACCCTCACGAGTTTATAAAATCATTTTTCTCAGTATTACTTTGCATATTGTGCACATTATGTTTTTAAAAGCCTCTCATCTTTAAATAAGGACCTGAACAAATTGACAAGTCATAAGACACTGATGTCCAAAAGAGCCATGAGAGGTTTGCAATAGAAAGAGCCCACAATTTTCATTAATTAATTCATGCAAATAACTTTTATTGTGCCCCTATTTTGGAAAGCACGGGTACAAATGAATTTTACCAAATTTGGTAATAAAGCCTGGTCCCCTAGTTTCTCTGCTGAGAGCAGGGAAGGGTAAGCAGACCACAGCCCGTGGCCAAATCCAGCACACTGCCTGTTTTTATAAATAAAGTTTTATCATAACACAACTATTCTCACTCATGTACATACTGTCTATGGCTGCCTTTCTGCTACAACAGCAGAGGTTGAGCAGAATGCACAGCCCACAAACTATTGACTCTTTAGCCTTTACAGAAAAAGTTTGCTTGCGGCCCTAGGCGTAGAGTTTAGCATAAAGACAATGAAGGTACAGCCACAGACAGGTATCTACTTCCCAGCTGTCCGCTGAAAGAGCCTGAGAGCAATGACCACCAGCACTCCAGATCTTGGCTTCTAAACAACATTCCACACTAAAAGAAACCAGGGCACCTTTGGGGAAAATGGCTCATTTGAGGGCTAGGGCAGAGCAAGAACAAGATGAGCATGGAACAAGTTGCTGTTACAGAGATGAAAAAAATACTAAGCCAACCTAGGGGATGATCCTCTCAAATGGACCCAGGAGCTAGAGCAAAGGGCTCCCAAAGGCCAAATCTTAAACAATTTGAGCTTCAATTTACACAGTGATAGTAAAGGATTATAACCCACCAAATTAAAGAAAAATGCATGAATTTAGAAGACAGATACGACTGAATAAGAGGAAGAGAGCAACTGAAAAAGAGAAAGAGGGAGAAAGAAGGAGCAGAAAAGATTCCTTTTCAGTAGAATATCAACCAAAAAATGTAGATGGAATGACTGTGAGAAAATTACCATTTTACAATCATCATAGTAATAATTCAGGTAAAAAATGTTAATGGATCTAAAATTTGTGAGGGAGAGTTTAATGAGGAGCAGGATATTTATTTACATAGTCTCAAAGTATCTCCGCACAGAAGTATTGATTAATGACCAAATGAAAGTAGTAACTTTACAGAGGAGAAAACTGGCACCACCTTAACCAAGGATCGAACGTTTCACCAATAATGACACAGACATTGTGTGCCCGGGTACGAGGGACTGAGAAGACCCACCATCACCTCGGTGGCATTCCTGCCAAGACAGTGTGTGACACAAATCTAATTTTAAGGAAACATCAGACAACCTAAATGGAGACGCATTCTACAAAAAACTAGCCTTGTAGAGTTTTTTGTATAGTTTTCCAAAAAGCCTATCATGAAAGGCAAAGGCAGCTACTGCGAACTGAAACACTAAAGAGGCCTGACACCACACAAAATGTGTGATCTTGACTTGGGTCCTGTAAAAGACAAAACCAGAACAACTGGTGCCATCAGCTTGTGAACTGTAGATGAGATAACAGCACTGTGTGGTTGTTAAACTTCCTAATTTGGGTCATTGTACGACAGTTATGAAAGGGAAAGTCCTTCTTTTTAGTCAATACATGCCAAGGTATTTAAGTAGTCATTTGTAAAAGATGATACATGAGCAACAGAAATATATGTGTAATAATCTCATCTTAGATACAACGAATATATTCTATGTTAAAAAATTAGAGTGAAATGAATCAAATACAAAACCATTGTCATTCAATCTTTTTTGATTTTTATTTTTAATTGCGGGGGCACACAGTAGGTGTACATATTTATGGGGTACATGAGACAGTCTGATACAGGCATGCAATGCATAAAAATCACATCAGGGAAAGGGAGGAGCCCTCACCTCAAGCACTTATCCTTTCTGTTACAAACAATCTAACTATACTCTTTTAGTTATTTTAAAATGTATGACAACCGCTGAGGTGGCATCCTGCCTGCCATGTGCAGATGAGAGAACAGAGGCTCAGTGAGGTAAAGTCACGGTCCAGAACACACAGGTCAACTCAGCAATTCAACACATATGTGTTGAATAAATGCATAAAATGAAAGTATAAATTTTTTAAGTACTGGGGACTCGTTAACAGTATTCAGCCTTCCTAAAAGTTACTAAAACAGGAAGCCTGGCTTTGTCCAAAATTCTTCCCACATTTTATACCTAGTACTCATCAAGTCTCAGCCCACTCAAGTCAGTAAACAGAAGGCAAGAGGAAGCAGAAATTTCCACACCGACTGACAAATCTCTTGTTACTACTGTGTGCTTTCTTACACAAACCAGATTTGGGAATTTGATTTATATACTCCAAAGCAAATTAACCGTGAGTCTAATTTTTCCCCAAAATAAACATATTACAATGGCCAGTAACCATAAGTCAGACTACCCTAACAAGTTATTTGACAAAAGCTTTCAATTTAATGCTTTTGGAGTATATTTTTCTTTAGGGTCCACTGACCCTATAATGTAAGTTAGCTTTGTGACCTTGAACAAGTTATAAATCCCTCTAACCTCCATTTCTTACCTGTAAAATGAGAACAACAAAACTATATTCATGTGGTAATCACGGATTAAATGAAGAAATGTGTGAAGAACCTAGCTACAGTGCCAGGCATACCTTTAGGCATTTCAGCAACAGTGGCTACAAAAAAAGGCACGGCTTTCTGCAAATATTGATTAGCAAGTATGCCTCTTAAGATATTAGGAATATGAAAAATGCCAATGCATGAAAATCAAAAGCAATGCACGTTTATTGATCAAGACTCATTTCAGTTCAGAAATAGCTACCAGTGTGAAAGAAAGTGGGTAACCTCGCTATGTGGAGCGCCATCTAGTGGAAGAAAAGCAGAGCACAAACCGCACAAACGAAGTAGAGAAAGAACAAGGAAAAATGATGAAAATGAAAACTGCCCCTTATCTTCGTCATAATTTCTATATTTTCTCCCATGGGAGCGCAAATCAACAGTGACCCCAAGTGTAAGCTATATATCAAAAAGAGACATTTAAAAGGGTGCCCTCACATACTCTTGCCCTTTATCATACCAAGGAAGAACATCAATAATATGCTAGGAACACCTTTTAAAATCCTTAAAATAGCAGCAGGGGCTGATTGGTGAAAAATTATGGAAATGTAAAAAAATTATGGAAATTTACACCTTACCAATTCAGAGTAAGGTACCTTGTGCTTGTGGAGAGAGGCTGCTAGGTGTCCAGACATGTTTTAAGATATGCAGTCATAAAACTGTTTATGGAAGCTTCATTTGTTAATTTAAGCTTCAGGTGCTGTGTCTTGAATAGCATAATAAAAATCAATCAGAGCTGCTGCTAATTTTGTGCATGATATTAATGAAAGAAGCTTCCTAAAGACTGAATTTCTCCTTCAATATTTCCTGGATTGGAAAACTAAAATAATTCTAACAACATAAAATTACCCTAAGAAATGAAAGTAGATGATTTATGTATTGAATTTTTATTATATACAATATATCTGAAAAGTGACGCCAATACTCACACATCTGTCTCAGAACATTTTATAAAAACAGCAAGTAACGTTTATTAAGCACCTACTATGTGTTAGACACTGTACTCATGTCTAAAATAGCAACCCTACAAAGAAGGCATAAGGTCCCCAATTTCACAGATGGGGAAACTGAGGCTCTGAGAAATAAAGTAACTTGCAGGGGGTTACAGACCAGAAAGCTGTCACTTCTCCTAATCACACGGCTCTTTCTGCACCAGCTCATTCCTTGTTGAATAACACTGTTTCCCAAGTAAATGCCACCCACCAGATGTTACCACTGGTCAGAAAGTTCCTATGCCATTTTGCCATGCCCCTGTGTGCCCTCTGTATGGTATGCAACCTGCCCTGCTCGCCCAGGTCCAATACTAGGCTTTTAATTTGAAGAGCTGCATAATCCAAATTCCCCACAAAAATAAAACATGAAAAACAAGATATAATCAAAGCTTCCACCTCTATCTGGTGCTAACAGGTGCCCTACATAGTGTCATAGTGTTGGGCAGACAAGGATCTGAATCCTGATTCACCAGTTACTAGCTATTTAGGCAAATTAAGTGACCTTCCTGACCTCAGTTCTCTCATCTATAAAATAAGGTAAAATGACTTACTCTTTTAAGACTGTTAAACTAATTCAATGCAATAACATACATAAAGCATGTAAACCAGAAAAGGCTCTTGATAAATGGTAGCTACTATTATTAGCAATTGCAGGGCAAGTATATTTAAACATATGCCCCCCTTCCAGAAAGTCAAAAAGCAGTATCTGTGGGAATACCTTTTTTTCTTTTATGAACTTATTTTTAGAGAATGAAGAATTCACAAGTATACCGTACACTGACTATAAATCCCTGATATCATACTCTCAACTGTTTTTGTGATAAACAAAGTATTAAAATACAAAGAGCACTGCACCTCTAGGAGGCGCCTTCCAGAGACAGAACTTCAGCAAGAATTTCACTTGCTTTCTATACGGAATGCTTTTCTATTTTCTTTTTGGTCACTGAAATATATACATATTTAAAAATCCTTACTTTGAATGCCTACTGAAGACTGAAAAACACTGCCGGAGAGCACAGGCGGAAAAAAAGGGAGCTCGCCTTTTTGGTAAAACACATTTTCAGTAACCTCTTTTAAAAATTCATCACCAATGGAAATTCCTAAGAGGCTTCTGCTATAATGAAACTTTTATTTAAAAACAACAATGTTGAATTCTGTCCTTTTATCTCTTCTTAAAGTATCTTATCAAAACACTGCAGACTTGATTTAAAATTTCAGCCTGACTACTTACAAGCTGTGCACCTTGACTGGGCAAGTTACTTAGCGTTTTTGAGCCTTAGAGGCCTCATTTGAAAAAAAAAAAAGGAGGCATGCAGGGAATAAAACCTCCTACCTTGCAAGATCTTGTGGGGATGAGAGAGAATGCACAGAAAGCAGCTGGCACAGAAGAGCTCTCAGTTTGGTGGCTTTTACAATAACCATCATCCCCAATGCCAAGAAACACTCTCCTTCTATTGTTTTGGTAGAAGATACAAGTCATTCTATCTTCACTCAGTGGGACTGGTGACAACAGGCAAATGGGGCTTTTGATATCAAAGTTGCTGTTGGCGTTCAATTTGCGATTTCAATCGCTCCTCTGGCTTTCTGAGTTTCCCTTCGGCATCTGAAACTGCAGAATAACTCTCTCAGGTAAGAAACCTTCTTTGGCATGTGACTAGGGCTTCCAAAATTCTGTTTTTAATCTGTCATCAGAAATATCATTAGGAGTTTAGAGAAGGAGAGCGAATTGATGAGAGTGCAGTGATTTCATAACTTCCTGAAGAATAAAAGTAAACAAACATCTGATTCAAAGCAGATCTGACAACATCTTCTCATTATCTCCTAGAGAAGGATCCCTACTGTGCAACCACATTTAAAGAGCACTGGGATGTTTTTCTGCTTGTTCAACCCTGCATTTCACTTAGAACCTTCTTTCATTGATACGGGCAGAACTGATGACTTCATCCCCACCTCCAATTCAGGTCCTCTAAAGCCATAGCAGCAAAGCTCTTCACTGACTGCTAAATTCCAAATATACTTTCTGATTCTGCTACCCTTAATGATAATTAACACATGACACTGAAATTAAGACAGGAGTTCCCAGGGCCCTGTGCTGAGACTTATGCTAGGTGCTGAAGATACAGAGGAAAGGCCAGGCCCTGCCTTCCAAGGAACTCACTCTTTACCAGGAAAGACAAAGATCCAAACAAAGCAGTGTGACGAGGATCACACCCTAAGAGCACCAAGTGTTAAGTGACACCAGAAAATAGGCAATCCAACCCATTTTGAAAAAGGTCAGAGGATTTATCTTAGGGCAGGAATGTGAAGAATGAAGTATGAAAATGGATGCTATATAATTTATCTTTCAATTCAGCACAGGCTAGAGAAAAAACAAACTGCACATAAAAAAAAGCCAGGGTTTTCATTCTCCTCCTGTCATTCACTAATTATACCACCACAGGTTGACCAGTAACTTAGCCCTTTAGACCTCTGAGAGTCAGTAGGACATGGTAAAAAGAACAACGAACTTGTAAAAGAACAAAGCTTGACCCTTCACTCTGACATTTTATTACCGGAAGCATGTCACCATGGGCAAGTCACTTTAGTTGTCAGAATCTTGGTTTCTACAACTGAAAACCTGGGCTAATAACCTCTCCATCTCTGAGCTGTTACTAATATCGAGATTACAAACATGACCCAGTACCAGTAAGTGCCTCGAAAATGTCCACAGGCTGATTTATTAATAGTAAATCTAAGCCATCCAATCACTAAATAGTTCAGCATATTTGAAGGACTAGGATGTCCCTTAGCAAAGAGGGCATCTACAAACTGAAAACTCATTCTCAAATGCACACGGAGGAGAGCAGGAGCTTCTCACCAGTGCAGACTGTTTTTCCTCCCTACCCCTAGGACCCAACACAGATAACCGGCGTGGCAGGTCCTCTAGAAGCCTGTTACTAATGTCCAGTACCAAAACCCTGTACCTCCCAATCACTGGGTCACTTTTAATCATAATACACTGCATAAAACTCAAGACATGGCATATCTAATACTGAGGAATTGCATTTTCTTATAAAACAAAACAAAAAAAACCTGATAACACAAAGAAAAACAATACAAAACTAAAAACTAAATAATCACATCTTCCTTTGGAGAAAACAGAAAATCACAAACTACAGCATGAAGGCACCATACCTAAATACAATTCTGCAATTCTCATTCTTACTCTCTCACTTTACAAGTCTGTGGCATTCAAGCAAATCCGAAATGTTTTCCAAAACGGGTCCCCAAAAATCAAGTTTTAAGCCACTGGGTTTTGTGGATTACAAAGAGGTGTATATAAAGTAAAGTAATAATCCTTCCTTAATGTATTTTTATCCCCCACATTTATTCTAAGTAATGCTAAGAGTTGTAATATTTGAGAAATTGATATAAAAAACATTTTGACATACGAACAAAAAACTTTGATCAACCTAGACACAAATCTGGACCACCTTAATCTTGAATCCTCTGCTCCACTTTCTCTTGCAATCAACGACAACTAAATGTAACTTGGCAGTGAGCCAGCCACCAATCCATACATTATATCAGATAATTAAAAATACAGCATTATGTAATCTTATTTAATGGTTACTTGGCTTGTATTGAAAACCATCCAAACCAATATCAGAGACTTGGATTAAATTATAATGCATAAGACATTTCTAAAGACGTTTCTTTAGTAAGAGTCAGCACATCCCCTACTAGCAAATATAAAACATGCAACACTACTTTCATCTCCAATTAACCTCTCCTTGGCAAGAACTGCAATGTCAATTCACCCTACAGGCACTAAGTGGGGGTCCGGAGTGGGATCCCAAAGCCTATTTTCTTTGACTGAGTTTTAACATCAAATAAACATTAACCACTAATTTTGTTAGAGAAACAAATTCAGAGGCCACGAGCGGTGGCTTACATCTGTAATTCCAGCACTTTGGGAGGCTGAGGCAGGCAGATCATGAGGTCAGGAGTTCGAGATCAGCCTAGCCAACACAGTGAAACCCTGTCTCTACTAAAAATACAAAAATTAACCAGGCAAGGTAGCAAGCACCTGTAGTCCCAGCTACTTGGGAGGCTGAGGCAGAAGAATCACATGAACCCAGGAGGCAGAGGTTGCGGGGAGCCTAGATCACATCACTGCACTCCAGCCTGGGCAACAGAGTGAGACTTCGTCTCAAAAAGATAAATAAATAAATATTCGGGAAACGAATTCATTTAGGAGGTGGAGAAGGAGAACCAGTTATCCTTGTAAAATGAAAATAAAATCAGCAATCAATGCCCACCATGAAACACAAGTCTGGAAAAAACATAAAAGCCAATGTATACCAGACAGGAGTGTATCTCTTATTGTCATTCTAGCTCAACAAAGAAAAAGAGTAATTCAGTTAGGAAGTTGATCAATCTTTACGAATATTGAATTTTTAAAGGATGACTACACCTCATCTATAAACTGTTTCATTATCATAATGCATTGATTATTAAACTAATATAATGGTCACAGGAGGGCTTTAATTCAAAAGTGCCTCTTGGCCTCAGCATCAAAATCCTGGAAGATAAATCTACCATAAATGTTTGCTTCTGCAAAGAAGGCAAGTGCAGACAGAAACTTTTTGGAAAAATCAGGATAAACTTCCTAAAGGATATATATTATTTCCTATACATTGTCAGTTGGAAACAATCATACTAATCATATTGATTTCTGCAGGGTTTGAAGTTAGCAAGTGAGAAGTATTTCATTTCAACATTTTAGGAAGGCAAAATAAGAAAGAACAATATCTTCAGAGACAGAAGACCTGAGAGTTCAAATTAAATCTCAGTTGCCCACAAGCTTAGATGGCTGGGATCCTCAGTTCCCTCCCTGAAAAGAGAAAACATGAACATCTGCCTTACCGGAATGCAAGTGTGAGGACGAAACTAGTGCCTTGGAAACTTTAAAATACTATGCAAACATAAGGCCTTGTTACAGTTTAGAGATACCATAAAATGTATCTATTACATGGCACGCTACGGTTCGCCATGCTGGCCTACTCTACAATTTAGTGCCGAAATACCAACTTCAATGTGAATAACCGCTGAAAACACAGTTGCATTAGAGGCAAACACAAATACAACGAAATTAAGAAAAAACGCTTTCATATAGCCCATAACAAGATGGTTGGATTTAAAATCAAAGCTTCCTCACAATCATGTAGCTTCAGATTTAAAACATTTGTAATTTTGGACCTACGTAAGAGTGCAATTAACGTTTTAAGTGATAAAGCTTTGCATTCTGAGTATCAGCCTGTGATTTAAGAGAAAAATGTTTCAGTCTGAAGTAATCTAACAGTAAGACAAGCTTCTGAGCAGCACCTCCTCCTTCCTTCACGTGTGAGAAATATACTTCTTACAAGAATTACTTTTACAAAAAGTAAGTTTATCAAGTTTAACATCTAAAAAACACTAAATGGCAACATTTCCCCAGTAAATATCTGCTTCAAGTAACTGGAAGCCATTAACACTAGTAAAAACACAGAATCCAAAAGAATTTTGGACGTTTTAGCAACACAATACTATGGCAACATGGCAGAGAAAATCATTCTGACTTTTAAAAATAAGATAACACACTACACTTTTAGTTTAACTGTTCCTTAATTAAGTACAACCTAACTTTGATTCGGCCTCTCTATTAGGAAAAATGCACTTGAGTCCACAGTCCAGAATATTTCCAATTCCACGGATCTCATGCAATGTACAAAGAAATTTCTTTCACAGAGACGACAGCCCAGCAGGCAATAAAAGATACATGTAAATCATCAGGCGCAAGGAGTACAAACTCAACTGCAGAACTGTTCAGAGGGCACAGAAATCAAACTTAGGAAATTCTTTTCTTTTATTTAGTAATGCATGCCCATTACTTTTTCACAAGCCCATTTTATTAAAGAAATAAAAATAAGCCTGCAATTAAAATAAAATGGGGGAGCTCCATAAGCCTATTTCTGTTCATCAATTCAAATATTCTTAAATTCTTGGAGACCGTAAGAGTCTCTCTATCACCATCGGTCGACTACACACACACCCTACTCTGAAGAACTGGCTGAAACAGGCAAATAGTGGAGGTCACTGTTTTAAAATATAGGTATCTATATACAAATAGAATATGTCTGCCTCATCTTTCACTTCCAACAATAAAAGAGCCAGGGCGAGCACTGAGAGCAGCAGATCCGATTCATCCAGGGAACCACAGACTGTCAGTGCACAGTAATTCCTGCAAAAGGTAACAGATCTGACCAGATCATGTTGCTGCCATTTCCCAGAGAAAAGACAGACCAATTGCCCCCACACCCATCTTCATCTGAAATACATATTCCAGGAAAAGTAGGAGACTGCTCCCGGGAAGGAAGGCTTAATTTACCGTGCATCCCAGCAGATGATTCAGGAAGCCACAGGAGGAGAAAGCCAGGGGAACAAGGTCCCGGGTAGGCGTGCCTCCAGATACCCCTGTATCCCTGTCCGGCAGTACTTCCTAGGACCTTTCACACCCTGAGCTGGCTAGAGTCGTGTGAAAACGGCAAGGACTCCCTTCACCACCGTTCCAAACCTCAAGCCAGCCACCAATGAGGGCCACCCAACCCAACGCCCCCCAGAAGGGTGCTCTTTTGCCGGCCTCCTCTCCCCTACTGACTTCTCCAAGGGCCAGCCTGCAAGGCTTGGCATGGGCTGCCCACCCCACCCCGGGGAGGGCTGACTGCCCCGCCAGGGCTGCTGGAGCCTGGACACAGGAGAGACAAAGGGCTGGGAGGGTGAACTGGGCTCCTCCCCTGGGACCACGGAGCTCCTCTCCTCTCAGGTGCTGGGATCTGACCCCAACCCTCTTCCAAGGTCCCCAAACTTCGCTAACAATCCAAGCACCTGTTCCCTTCGCCTCTTCTGCATTTCAGTCCCTCAAGTCCTTCCATTTTCCTCCAGCTTTTTCTCCAGTACCTTAGACAATCCAAACACCCTACTTCCCCGAGTCTAACACGCTCCCCTCCCATGAGATAATTCAACCTCGTCCCCAACAAAGCCCCCAGATGGTCACTGTCCCCTACCCAGAAGTTTCCCCTGGGTGTCTCCGAGTCCCCAAAGATTTCCTTCAAGTCTCACCCATGCGCCCCAGCCTTCTCCTTCCTTTCCGAGTCCCCAAAATTCACATCGGGGTCTTCCCCTAGGTGTCCCACAGCCTCCCAGGTCCCCGTGCAAACGCCCCCGGGGGCCATTCGGGCCTCCGTCTCCGCCGCGTCCGCTGACAGCAGAGCGCACGGAGGCGCCCCCCGGGCCCCCGCGTTTCCACCCGGCCCCCAACCGCCGCCGGCCGGCAGTTAACGGCCGGCGCCTCACCTTGGTTCACCAGGCGCAGGGCGTGCGTGAAGGAGGGGTCCAGGGAGTCCTTCTCCGCCATCAGCTCGGGTAGGTACTTCTCCTCCATGCTCGCCGGCCGCCGGGCCCGGGACGTGGACTCCAGGCGCACGGGCGGCGGCGCCAGGCAACCCCCGACTCCGCCCGCGCCCCCAGCGGCGCGGACCCGGGGGCCAGACGCGGCGGCTGCGGCCAAGCCGGGCAGTCGGCTGGGAGGAGGAGGCGGCGGCGGCGGCACGGGGGCGGGAACCGGCCGCTGAGCCCCGATCCCCGGTGGCCGCCGAGTGCCCAGCGCCGGCGGCCCCCGCGCTCCGGGCGCGGGCCAAGGAGGAGCGGGCGCGGGCGGCGCGGTTAGGCGGGCCCTCGGGTCGGGCTGGCGGCGCGCTCGGCGCCCCTGAGGCAGTCCACGGCGATCCCCGCCAGTCCCGCCAGCACCTGCCAGCTCCCGAGCCACAGCGGCGACCTACACGCCGCGCGCCTCCCCGCGCACTCTGAGCCGCCGCGCCGAGCGCCCAGCGCCTGCTGCCGGCCCCGCCCTGCCTGCCTGGCCCTGCCCACCCTCAGCCTCCCCACGCTCCGCTGCCCGCCCTGCCCTGCTGCCCCGCGCCTGTGCACTGGCGCCTCCACTGCTCCCCATCATGCCTCCTGGGTTGCTTTGGCTGCGCGGCCTGTCGGGACTAACTGGGCATCTTAAGGAGAGCAGGCTTGGCCTCTCCCATGCCTGCGTGCCCACTCTTTGTCTCTGAGGGAGTCGAGGGGAGCCCCATGACCCTCTTACAGCCTCTCCCAGATGCAATGGACTGGGAACTCAGTCTAGGAGGTCAAGTGGGTTCTGCCCAAGGTCACCCAGCGAGTGATCCTGGGAAGAGGGGACAAGGGTCGAGCTGGAGCTGGGAAGGGCGCCCCAGTTCGCCCCAGCCGCGCTCTGAGGAAAAGCAGCGGGACCGTCCTGCTCTCTAAAGCTCCGTGGACTTCTTTAAGTTACATCGCGTTGCTGTCCCCTCGTATTTACAAGAGAGTAAGGCAGGGGCGCCGTACTTTCTCCTCGCCTGAGCTCAGAGCGCCAACCTCCTGCGATCCGCCAGCTCAGAGGTCTGTTACATAAAAGCGCGTGTCCTTCTGGACGTCTTTGTCATCCCGACTTGCTCCTGGGTTGTCATTCTCCTAGGTCATAAACCGGCTGTGCCTGGACACAGCTGAGTGAGCCGCGTCTGAGCTCATCCGCTCCCGGGGAGAGGCCCTGGGACGCCCCGCCTGTCGGTGGCAATGCCCTCTGTCCCCTTCCGCCCACCCCCAACCCCCAGCAAATGCGCTCCCAGGCCATTTCATATTTCCCGAGGCATGTGGAATAAACGTCCCCCAGGAAGGCCAAGGACTTCAGTCCTTGCCCTGACGTTTTTCCTGCCTTCAAACACCCAGCTCAAGTCCCAGCCTCAATGTCACCTTCCCTGGACAGCCTATCAGGACCTCCCTGGCAAAGCAAGTCACTTCTCTGTGTCCCCCCAGTTCGGTCAGAGGTCATTCACAGTCAGCTGTAATTCTGTTTTCAGTAGACCATGAACATCAGGGATAGAGCTTGAGTTTTGTTTTTGAGGGGGAACGTCCCCAGCGTGTCATACAGGGGGCAGGGATGGAGGGTACTGGAAATGTCTCTTGGAGGAGTAAGTCAGTGGCATGCCACTCTCAGCCAATGGCCTGAGGACAATCCCCACACTCCCCCAGGCAGCCCCCGCCCTCCCAGTGCAAATGGAGGCGGCTTTACAAACCTTGAAGGGAGTGGGAGGTGGTAGAAATCTTGGAAGCTCTAAGTCCCAGCCCCAGTACTCAATTGCCCTCACTCTCAAGGCCCCACTCCTCCCCTCCCCGGGTAAGGTGCCTTTTCAGAGTCCCCAGTAAGAGTCTTCCTCATGTCTCTCTTTAGTCTCAACTTGCAAGAAGCAGAAAAATGACACAGTTAAAAGCAAGGCCTCTGGGATTAAACAGCCTGGATTTGGAATCATGGCTGTGCTGCTCACTAGCTGTGACCTTGGGCAAGTTTCTTCACCTCAGGGTCCTCATCTGTCAAGTGGAGATGACAACAGAACCTATTTCATAAGAAGTTCGTGAGAATAAATATGTTAACTCATAATGACATACCCAAAACAGCATCCCGTGTATCAGAAATGCTGAGCTGATCTTTGCTTTGGGTTTTTCCCTGCTGCAGGGCTATCCTCTGGGCCTTCTGAGCCTCCCTCGCCTTCGCTTCAACTGTAACTCCAGGGACGCTGGGCAAACACCCATCTGTGGACTCCTCGCTGCTGGACATGGTGCTTTGCCCCAGCTCGGCCAACTGAGTGAATGACCTGTGACTGTCGCACCTCTGTCTCTGACCTGGTCCCAGAGTCATACTTATAGGCTGCTTGTGGCTGCTCTTCTCAATTCCAGGTCTGTGACTGGCCTCTCAGCCCCAGAGACAAAAAGGGCACTTCCCAAACCACCCTCACCCAGAAGGGCAGGAGTGTGGATGGCTGCATCCTGGCTGCTACCTGCCTCACTATGCCGCTTGGTTAATTAACTTGGAACCTGAGCTTCCCAGTCCACACCCCCAAAACCAGGGTTATGCCAGTAGTCCTGCCGGGCAACAGGAGGGACTCATAGGACAATGTCTTTTCCTTTTACAACTGAAGGGAAGCATACACCTCTGGCTTATATTCATGTGTCACAGGACTTACATTCTATGGTAGGGTTCCCTGACAGCTGCTTGTAAAGGGGCAAAAGGGGACAGAGAATGTCTGGGATGAGGGTAGAAGAGGAGAATGGGGCCTGGATGTCCAGCAGCTTCATCGGAACACTTAGACTCTCTCTTCTCAACAGCTCTTCTCACTCTGCATCTTCCATTCAGACCATCTGCCCGGGTGACAGTCCAGACCTTGAGGAGTCACTGTTTTTATTAAGTGCCAGCCCTGTGTTTACGACTTCGGATTCACTATGGTTCTTTCAACACCCTATAAGGAAAATTCTATTTATCACCATTTACAAAGAAGGAAACTGAGGCCCGGGGCAGTTTAATACCACCTTGCTTAAGGCTCCACAGCTGTCAGCAGGGATCCCAGGCCCACCTGACTCTCTGACCCTTCTTTCTCTCCCTTCCTGGTTCTGCCTTCCCAGGTAGCAATCTGGGACACTCCCGACTGGCTCTTCATCCCTCCCTGATCTGAGCTGGCAGAGTCAGTCCGCCAGCAGCTGTGGAGGAGGGCTATGCACTGGGAAACTGACAGCAAGGGCACTGAATCTTCTGCTCCAGACCCTCCTTCTCCGAGAAGCTTCCAAGAGGGCAGGTGCCAAGCGCTGTGAGTGCCCATGCGGGGTCCTCCAGGGAGGAGGGAGATGAATGTCTCTGTGAGATGCTCAGGAAATTGTCCCCACCCACCAACCTGGCTGAGCCGTTGGCTGTGGGGCACCTCCACACCGTGCTGCACACTCTGCTGATCTTCATGAGATCACCGCCCTGCAGGCACTAACCCTCTGACCCTTTTGAAAAGGAGAAATCAGGTCTTGGGAAAGGTGGTGATTTTCCCACAAGCAGCTGCAGGTGGTACTCACACTCAGGTCTTTCGGCTTCCGGGCCGTAGGAGATCTCTCTAGAATACACCAGTACTCACTGAACACATACTATGGGCAGAGACTGCTCTGGGTACCGGGGACATAGCCATGGACAGAACAGACTTCTCCAAAGGCCCTTAAGGCCAGGGCACTGGGGCTGCATACTCCATCTGCAGAGTCTGTGGTTAGACTGACCAGACGCTCAGGTCTGGACTGGAAGCCCCGCACTGCAATGAGAAACTGTGGCTGCTCTTTGTTCTCACGTCCAGGTCTGGGACTAGCCTGTCAGCCCCAGAGACAAAAGGGTACTTCCCAAACCCACCCCACCCAGTGACACTGGGCCATCTCAGAAAACACAGCAAGTCCCTGTGGCCCCAGCCCACCACCATGGCACTGTCCGCCAGAATCCACACCTGCCTCCTCTTCCCCCACTTACTGACTCCTGGGGAGAGACAGACAAGTCCCTGGCCTTTATGACACTAACTGTAACAAGTCAGACAGCTGCAGCAACTCAATGTCATCAGAGGTGACAAAAAAAATGTAGGGAGTGTGTCTATGAGGAAGTTTTCATATTTGCACAGGACAGCTGCTCACACTACAAGCTTCCTCTTCCTTTTGTTTAAGAAAGGTGAATCCTGTCCCAGTTACTCCAAACCTCTGCAATGCCGTACTGTGAAGTCCTAATCCAACAGCGCCAAAGGCCGGAGAGACCTCAGCCTGGCCCCAGCTGCCCTGCTTACTGTCCTCCTCACAAGATCATTTTGAGGTTGAAACTGAAGGATTAAGCTCACATAGGCACCACATGCATTTTAAAGCTTTTCCATTCTCCATCCTCTCCGCTCCAGTAGCATTGTTTGTGCTCCTGTTCACACTTGACACATCTGGTCCTGGTCATCTGTGGACCCCTTTGCCTTCACACTGTCCCCAGAGCCTGCTCAGCTGCCGAGCCCCAGTGCCTGGTCCAGAGGTCAGTTCACAGCAAGCACTCAGCATTCATTCTGGATCTGTGTCTCCTAAAACGCAGTCCCAGAACAGCACTGCTACCCAGCCGTCTGAGGCCAGTGCATTTGTCATGTAAGACAGGCACCAAAAGATGGCACATCCTTACCTAGAAATCAGTCCTTTATGTATCAGGGAGAAAGACACCAAGAGTGTTCACTCTGAACCCTGACTCCAGTCAGTTAGAGCAGGAAATACTTTTTCAAACCTTGTAACTGTGGCTGAAAAGCCTTGACACAAGTTGGGGAGGACACAAAGCAACTCTTCAAAGTTTGGAGGCTTCACACAGTTCAAAGCCCAGTGTGGATCTGGAGTGCCTTCACCAAGGACTAGTTGGTCTGTGAGTGGCTCTCTTGTATTTTACTCAAACAAGCTCCAAAATCCTCCTGCATTCAGGTAGTCACAAGCCACCACTTTTTAGAGATGAGGAAACTGTTACTCAGAAGGTTTAAGTGACCCAGAGGTAGTAAGTGGAGAATTGGACACATGCTTGCATGCGTATACACACACACACACACACACACACACACACACACTCCACCCAGTGTGAGAATGGGTAGAATCAGACCTTCAATCCCAGTCACTCACATACCTGAAGACACCTGTTTTTCTGTCTATATCCATCTGCCCTGCAAATCTATACCCTCCTCTCAGTATTTGGTGGATGGAAACTTCAGTTTCTCTCGCCAACTCTCTTCGTTGACAAGAGAATCGAGCCATCCTGGCTATCTTTCTGCAGCTTAAAAAAAAAATTTTTTTTAAATAAAAATAAACCACACACACAGATATTGTGCACACACCCCCTAGTGGCCACATGTGGAAACACATGCCCTACAAAGTTTGCGTTGGGGTTGATAACCGCTTGGGTTTGAGAAGGAAACCCCAGATAGGACTGCAACTCCATCCTAGGAAGGAGGATGGTGAAAGATGATCTTATGTGGAAGACAGTGAAAAAGGAAAAAGACAAAGAAAAGGTGGGGGAGAAAGAAAAGTGTGATGGAGAAAAAGAAGGCAAGAGAACAAACGGAAGATTAAAGAAAGATGTGTAGGAGGACAGAGAGAAAACAATAAGACAAGCTTAAAGGAGGGATGTTTCTCAATGTGAAGTCTTTCTCTGTTTCAAATATAACTACAAAAAGTAATAATGGAAAATAACACGAATTGGTGTGTCCAGGGTCAGCTGGCCATCCTGTATACAGGAGGTGGTGACAGGGTCCATATCTGACCCCATCACTGCCTGACTAGGTAATCTTTTCAGAATCCAAAGCTTTCTCTGTCCCTATTTCTGAGCTTGCAAAGGGTAGCTAATAGCAGTTGTTCTTTCCTATTTTATTGAGATCTGATGAGAACAATAAAGATTTGCAGAGAAAACCCTGAAAAGTGCTCTAAGCTCTTGGACATAACCATCACAGAAATGTGTTTTATTATTTTTCTCAATGCAACAGAAACCCTCCATCCTTTGCTTCCTGGTCTAAAAGGTTATATGTGATGCTGGAGTGCCAAAGTACTTGCTGTATTTCAACAATGCATCAAGTTATCACCACCTCTAGTGCTTTGGAAGATGCTGTGATTTGGAAAGCGCTGTCGAAATGTAAAACATTATTGCCACAGTAGTAAAAATATCTGTGTCCATCTCCTAACCCACTATTTCTTGCCAAGATGCATAGAGATACACACAAAACAATTCTGTCCACATTAGTAGAATGTTTTACAGCAAAACTGCACATACCTCAGTTTGGCAAAATAATCAGAAACGAAATATTTCTGTCAGTGGCAAGTTAGCCTTCGTGTCCAAACAGCTACCGAGGGGGTGATAAAGTGTTTAGTGTCCACTGCAAATGTGAAGACGTCCAGGTCTCATATAAAAATGCCAGCTTGGGCTTCTTAAGAAAGGAAGAAACAAACTTACAAATGGGCTGTGGAAAAAGAATGGACATAAAGCTGAGATTGTGGACTTAAGTTAGATCATTGAATTACAAGAGAAACATTTTTTCTCAAAATTAAAGTTGACTTTTGTTGGTGACTCAACTGCAGACTTGCTGAACAGGTCCGTGAATTTCATTCTTTGGCATCTCTCTAGTGTAGCACTAGCCTTCCCACTAATATCAGCCCTCATCCACCACCATGTCTGGATTTATACCAAGGTGACACAGAATGCCTCAAAATCTATTGCTTGTTGTTACTGGAGAGATGGGGGTTACTGGTTATACCTGGGCAACCTCAATCGACTTTATCATGCCTCTGATGACAGCTGGCATGTGGAACGCTCCAGCTTCCTCTGGCAAGTCTTATCCTGAGAGCAAATTCTCTCTCAGTCTTTGTAGCCATACTTGTTGGTCTGCAAGCAGCAGCAACTTAGATATAGAAATTATCATGATCTGGGCACAGTTCAAGAGTAAGTTACCCTTGTGCGGTTGAGCCCACAAGTTAAGGGGTCTGACACCGCCGTGGGCCTGCCCCTAATGATCTGGGAGCTTTGGGGCAAGGCAGCCTCTTTGGGCCTCTCTTTCTGCACTTGCGAAATGAAGGCAATATTACCCCCTCCCGTGCAAACAGTTACTTTAGGACCTCCATGAGCTGAACGTGTTTAAAGTGTTCATCACAGAGCCTGACACTCCAGGGGCACGGAACGGGTGCAGCATCAGTAGAGCAGCACTGTCCAAAAATAATGTGGGCCACACGTGTAAATTTAAATTTTCTAGAAGCCAGTTGGCAATGTGAAAAGAAACAGATGAAGTTAGTTTCAATAAGGTTATTTAATCCAATATATCCAGAATGCTGTTTCAATATGTGATCAATAATTTTAAAATATTAATGATATTTTACATTCTTACTTATATTGATTAAGTCTTTGAAATCTGATGTGTAGTTTGCACCTACAGTACATGTCAATCCAGTGTAACATTTTCAACACCTAAATTTTATCCAAACTATAAAATTGTGTGAAAAAAAAATTCTTCCACTGCTTCCATTTTAAAATTTAACTTTAATTAATTAAAATAACATGAAAACCAGTTATTCACTAGTGACAGCCCCAATCCAAATGCTCATTAGCCACATGTGGCTGGTGGCTGTGGGATTGGGCAGTACAGAGTCAGAAGATATTCTGGGAGGTGGATTAGAAACCCCAGCTGTAAGTACTTAACCAAGTAGGCTCACCCTTGTCTTAGCTTCCTCCCCATGAAGTCCCAGAGTAGGCTGCCCAGGCCTGGGGCAGCAGCTACAAGATGTCCTAAGTGTGCCATGCCCCTGCAATCTTTCTGCTTCATCAACCTTAGGGGGCCAAAATGGGCTGTGTTCATTCCACCCTGGGCATCATGACCTGATTCCAGGCAGGAGTAAGGAAAAGGGAAAGAGCTAAAGGGAAAATTCTCAGCACCTGTTGAGTCTGTGCAGCTGATAGGACGCTTTGTTGGAAGCCTCATCAAATGGCTTTTGCTTAAGTATCATTAACCAAACTATATCACACATGAACACCCTTATTTGCAAGGGGCAGAACTGGTAACTATAGTGTTTTCCCTGGGCACATCACATCCTCCAACAAAAGCAGCGTTCCTCAGTAAGGAATAGAGGATAATTGATGTTTAGGAAGCAACTGACAGCCTCTATCGGAGGTGGCATCTGCAATTATCATGACCACTTCAACTCCTGGCTCTATTACTACACAACTACTATCAAACTCTCAGATGATCTGGAGGAGGCACTCACAAACAATCTTTAAAGAAATAAAACAGTAGGGTTGTGCATTTTTTGCTGGTTGAAGGAAACAAAACTCCCTTTCCTGCATCGCATCTTACAATTCAGCCAGGTATGATCCAGGGAATCAGAACAGACAGGAAAGGGAGGGCAGGAAGACTGGACTGCCTTTCTGAGTGGACTCTGGATACTAGGAAGAAGTAGAGTCTTCTAGGCAGAACAAGATGTGGCGTGAGCAGGAAGTCCCTCCTTTGTGGCGCTGAGGGAGAAGCTGTGGCTCAAGTTAGTGCTGGATGGGGACTAGCTGTAAGCAACCAGGAGGGAGACTAGATGGAAGGCAGGTGTGCGCCCCCTGTTGTGGCCCTTCCTTTCTTACAGACACCAAAGATGTTTCCATGCGCTCAGCTGTAGCTTGGAGGTCTGTCTTGCGATGCTGACTTCCTGTGCTCTCGTCTCCCCACTATGCCTCTGCTCATTGTTGAGCAGGAACAGATGCACCGTGAACCTCAGTATCACCTAGATATGGTCTTGTTTCCTTTTGGAGAGTTACTGAAAACCTAAGCCTCACAGCGGGATCAATATTATGACCATTTCATAGGCCAGTTGTGAGGGTAAGATGAACGAATGCACGCAAAATGCTTAGTTTCCCCCAGCACATAGTTTCCAAAAAAACTTTTCTGAGGGTTTTCTTTTCTTTTTTTTTCTTTTTTTTTTTTTTTTTTTTTTTTTGAGACAGCATCTCACCCAGTCACCAGGCTGGAGTGCAGTGGTGTGATCTCGGCTCACTGCAACCTCCACCTCCTGGGTTCAAGCGATTCTCCTGCCCCAGCCTCCCCAGTTGCTGGGACTACAGGCACCTGCCACCACACCGAGCTAATTTTTGTGTTTTTAGTAGAGACGGGATTTCACCATGTTGGCCAGGATGGTCTCAATCTCTTCACCTCGTGATCTGCCTGCCTCGGCCTCCCAAAGTGCTGGGATTACAGATGTGAGCCACTGTGCCTGGCCTCTGGGTTTTTTCTTATCATGCTACAGTGAGTTTTGTGTTTTCTTTCCTGTATCCTATTATTTCATATATTGGTCAGAATCTTGGCAGGAAGGACATGGTGCACTCAAAAGGAGTCATTAAAGAAAGTTTCATAAACAGCTATTTATAAGGTGTGGGTAGGGCAAAGAGATACAAAGGAAAGAGTTTGGCCGTCTAGGCCGCCAGTGGGAGACCTTCTCATCCTGTGCCTGAAGAGGCCAGGAAAGAGCAGATGTCAGAACCTGAGAGAGCTGTGGAGGTGGGAGCAGGCCTCCAGCAGGAATTGTAGCTGAATATGGAAGACACTAGCCCTGTTGAACAGGGGCAGATCCAGGAAGGAGCCAAGGCACTAAACACCCTGACCTCACTCTTCCACCCTCTGATCTCCTGCGAATGCCTCCCACTGGCTGAGTTGGAACTGAAGTCAGGGATTGGGGAGCCCAACTGATCTATTCTTAAAAGTAAACCTCTCAGGGTAGAGACTGAAGTTGAAAAAGGTGGAGAGTAGATCTAGAGGAGGCAAAGAAGACCAAACCCCTTTGCAATGTGCTGTAGTAAATAATTTTACCTTAAATATCTGGCACTGGCTTACTGGATTTCTACTCTGGTTAATTATGTTTTCTCCCTGCAGTGTTTGATATCCTCTTTCAGGTTATGCATACATGTGGCTTCTGGTTGAGAAGCCAGAGACAGAGAGGCATCCTGGTGCCACAGACAGATCACAGGTTCTGGGCTGTCCCGGAATTTCACTCCATGCCTCTCTCATTAACTCATCATGTGAGCTAAGACAAGTTAACAGGCCACTCTGAACCAAGCTCTCCAATCAGTATTACAGGAGGAAAAGTGGTCACCTCGCTAGGTAGTTGTGAACATTAAAGTGATGTGTTTTCTATGCCTCTGAAACCCTGTGGAAGCTGTAGGCATAATGGCTAGGAGCTCATGTTCTCAAGGTAGCATTTGTGGGTTCAAATCCCAGCTCTGCCATTTTTAGGCTCTGTGTCCTTGGGCTAATTACTTAATCTTTTGTATCTCAGTTTCCTTATCCACAAAACAAAGAGAAATTGTCCTCACCATGTAACACTGTGAGAATTAAATGTTCAATGACATGACAAGTAATTGGGACAGTGTGTGGCACTGGCCAACACTCAATGTCCCCAGTTATATGTAAAGCACCGAGCTGCACGCAGTGTGTGCTCAATACCTGTTGAACTCCCTTCCTCTTTCCTTTAAGGGAAATGTGAGGCCTGATCAGCACTGAGCACATGGACAGCGCCCTGTTGAACTCTGAGAGAACTTCTTCCTTTGCCCTGTTAGATCCAATACAAGCAAGTGTTTGGGGCATCGGAGCAGGAACAAAGGATACAGTAGGGCCCATGGATGGTGGCACACAGTCCTCAGATGAAGGAAAGCACAAAAGCTGCAGCCCCGACGCCTCTGCCCAAGAAATAACTGGGTTTCATCCAAGTATAGGGCTGCCTAGCATAGCAGTTAAGATCCTAACTAAGGAGCCAGCTTCACTCTAGCGGTGTGATTTTGAGCTAGTTACCTAATATCTCTGTGCCTCAGTTTCCTCACCTGTACAAAGAGGATTACAATGGCACCTACCTCATCCTCAGTGAAGATGAATTTAGTATGTTTGAAAGTGCTCGAAACAGGACAAGCCATATAGTAAATGCTGTACAAAGATTTATTACATGAATAGAGAAATCTCAGTTCAGTAAACAAATTTTGTCCAATTGATTTCCCTAGTGTTCAGTACTGGTCTGAGTACTGTCCTTTCTTGGGTGCTGAGATCAAACAAAAACTGTGCTTGTCTGTCCAGGATAAAGATAGAAAATGCTTAAGTCAGCAAAATCAAGAGGCCATACATTGATACGAGTCACTCAAATCCACTGTTAGCATTCTATAGCCTGAGAATAATTTGATTTTTTAAAACTCTCATAGACAAAACAAAACCTTGCCAATATTTCCTGATCAAGGGATAATAGAATTAGCCAACTGGAATGAAATTCTTGCTCCCTTTTTACTGGCTTGTTTGTATGACTTGGTCAAGTTATTCCACATTTCTTTGGGCCTCCATTTTCTCATCTATAAAATGGGGATAATAATTCCTATGTCAAATATTCCTATAGGCATATAGCAGTTACTTAGTAAATGGGAGTGGTTTCCTTCTACCTTTCATCTTTGAACGTCTATGAATATGGAGAAAGTCTAAAAAACATCTAATTTTGGAGACTGAATTTCACAGAAGGCATCAGTTAGTCAAGCACCAACAAGTTCGAAGCCAAACATGCGTCAGGGTTTGTTTGTTTTCCTAACCAAGCAATGTGCGGCAGTGTTTCCTTCCTGTGCTAATCAGAAAGAAGTCTCTACTGTTCTACTTTGAACAAAAGGGCCACTTCCTCGGAGGCATACCAGGAAATGTAGACTTTGGAGCTCAGCTTTTCAATGCCAAGTCATGTGATAACCTTTAGCAAGTGACAACTTTTCTAAGCCTCAGTTTCCTCAATGGTGAATATCGACTTTACAAAAATATTGGGATTGCCTGTAAGCTCATATCCCCTTGAATAAAATTAAGCTTCTCATCAAATCAAACAGACTGTATAAAGTAGATAAAGAAAAAAATCTCCAGAAATTGCTCTTGCACTGATTTATTTTCCAGATTTTCTAAAACATAGGGAGGAATAAAACGTTATGTTCCGAAGAAATAATGCCACTTCTATTGAAGAAGCTGTTAAGTTTTAATGACATGAGAACAATTTACTTCAAGCAAAGGCCACAGAGATACACCTAATTCTGGAAAATTTGCTTCTAGACAGACTTTTAAAATTAGCCGAGAACCTGAGGCTGTGTGGGGAGAGCTGTCATGGTCAGTCATTGAATAGTTTCTCCAAGATGTCAAGTTTGCTCTTATAACAAGCCCCTCCATTTAGCCTTAGACCCCTTAGAACAAACAAAATCCCTGATTAAAGGATTACTGTGGTCTTGTTTTTGCTTTTGTATCTCTACCTTTCATAAAATAGTTATCCATCCTCTTACAAATAGCTGTTATTCTTCTTCCCCTAGTCTCCAACTCTTATTCTCTTTCAGTGTTCTCTATCTCAATGAATGGCCTCTCCATTATTCCAGAAACCTGAATACCACTCCCTCCCCCTCACCCCCAAGGTGACTGTCAACATTTCCTGTTGCTTTTCCTTCTAAATATTTTGGAATTCATTGCACTTCTCTCTCCCTACTCTCTCTTCTCCACAGTCCTCTCACTGGTCTCATGCCCTCTGGCCTCCCTCTTGTCTGTTATCTACACTGTACCAAGACTGATCTTTAAAAATGCAAGTCTGGTTATTTCATCCTCACTTAAAACCCTCCCGGGGTCTCCAGTGCTGTTGGTTTAGATGAAGACCAAACTCTTTATTGAGCCAGGAAGGCCCTGTGCGATTTGGTCCTGCCTACTTTGACAATTTCTTCTAATATTACTCTAGCCACATAGATCTTTGGGTTTGGGGGAATGTATCATAAATGAATTGAATGGATGCTCCATAGCCTGGAATGGCTCCCTTCTGCTCATAGCATTAAAATTTAATATTCCTCTGACTCTGGCTATTAACCCATTTCCATCATTTCCTTCTGCCGCATAACTCTCTTCTTTGCACCAGGAAAACAGTGCCTTCCTTGGCTGGTCTCTCTCCCGGGGGGCAGCACAGGCTTATATAGTTTCAAGTTCTGGTCCCTCTGTCAGAACTTCAAAATGTTTGACCTAAGAGTCAACATATATTCCACAACCTTAACCTATCAGCCTATCATACATGCACATGCATGCATGCATGCATGCATTTACACACAGATACACATACATGAGTACATGTGCACATGCACATAAGTACACACACCTACACTGCTCCCCAGATTGCAGCACCTAAGCCAGTACCTGGGCACTTACAAAGCTCAGTAAATCAGTGTAATAAATCAGTGTAGTCAGAGATACAGCAACTGTTTCTGAGCACTAGAAAAAATCTCATCGCTAGCATCGTAAGTTTTGTGTTCTTTTCCCTTGGTACTCATCTCTGTATTGACTCCAGTGTTTACTGACTGTCTGTGATGTGCCTGCTACTATTTCAGGCTTTGGAACAGGGTTCCTGCCCTCAAAAAGCATAGAATCTAGTGGAGGGGCATACCTACTACTTACTAGCTTCATGGCCTTGAGGGAGTTACTTAGCCTCTTGTGTCCCAGGTTCATTATCTTAAAAATGAAAATATCAGTGTCATCTTCACAGCATTGTTATGGAATGAAATAAACTAACATTTCAGTTGCTAAGAGCTCGCCTCATAAGACTGATGTGAAATATAAGGAGATAATACAAGAAAAGTGCTTAGAATAATAGGATGATATCCATCTTTAATAAATACTAGTTTCATATTTTTATTATGGTAACAAAGGAATGTAGAGTTGTTGATTGTAATAAGTTCTCTGAAAGGGAAAGACCAAGTGCAGTGATAAAGATGATTCAGGGAACATCTCAAAATTAGGTGGAGTGCTGAGGAAAAGGCCCTCTGACGAGGGAACCATTAAGATGTGAAGGAATTGACCATGATGGCCAGCAGAGGGCGAGGGTCAAGTCTGAGATGTGGCAGAGCAAAGTCGGTCTCCGGGACAGACAGCTCTGGTTCCAACACCTCTGCAGCTCTCTGACTGTGTGTCCTCCAGCCAGTCATGTCACCTCTCTGAGGCTCAGTTTCCTCATCTACAAAATGAAAACTACAGTGTTCATTATATAAAAATGAGGGATAGCAATAACAGAGAACATTATCAATGTAGAAGATTTTAAATAAAATAACTCATATAAGTCACCAAGCACCAAGTCTCTCACACAGTAGGCATTTAACAAATCATGGGGTGCTCTCTATCTGTCCATCTGCTCTTCTATGCTAAGCATTCTCCAAAATTAACGATTGCCTCCTGAGACCACACACATAACCAGTAAGTCAAGGGGCTTCAGAGCCATTCAGATCTAACACCAAACCCTGGGTCCTGCCCACTTCACCAGTCAAATCCAGAATCATCACAGTAGCTAACAAGTGGGTGGACCACTTCTTCTAACCCAGGCCTTTTTCATGAATGTTCTCACAATATCTCAGTAAAGAGGATTCTGTTTTTCTCCATTCCGTTCTTTTCTGAGACCTGAGCCTGCGCTAACTTGTTCAGTGATGGGGCTGCCCATGCATCCCTGAGGAGTTGGTTGCCCAGAGTGTCCCAGCCAGTTTCCTGTGTCCCTGGCCCATGCATGGACTCCTTCAGGAGAGGGCATTCTCCTATGTGCTCAGTCTCCTACGCATACTGTGCTCAATCTTATTCTTGATTAGTTTTCACTTCTTTCAGAAAAGTACTGGATTGCTCCAGGCCACAGAAATCTGAAGTGATCTGAAAGTGACCTTAGCCACTCTTAGTCTTAGATCTCTTTTTATTAATTTATGAAAGATTTACCTGTTCAAGGGACTGAAATTGCACCTGCCTCCCTCCCTCCCTCCCTTCCCTTCTGTCCTTTTCCTTTTTCCCTCTTTTATTCTTTTTCCTTTATCTCCCTCTGTGCATTGTACAGGTCTGGGGACTTGGTAAATTGTCAAGTCCTGATGACACTGCATGAGAGGCAAGGGAGAGGAGGAGAGACAATTCCAGTGATTCCAGCACGAGTGCATTGCACTGATTCCTCACAGCTGGAAGTAATGCCTGAATAACCTCTGAGCTAAAACAGTACTTCTCCTGAAGAAGACATGTTTTCTGAAACAAGAATTAAGACACATTTCTGAGAAGAAAGCTGAGAAGATGTCAAGAGGCCAAAACATTAGGAATGTTGGGGTTGGGCTGGGGTCTGGGACAGTACTGGAAATAAGATTTTTGTGTAGCGTCTTTCAAAGGATATTATCATTCCTGTTTCACAGATAAAGAAATTGAACCCAAAGCTTTTTCAGCTTCTCAGTCAATGAGGCATTGCACTAAATGGTGAAACTTTTCCTTCTGAGAATTACCCCTATATGTATTCATAGCCTGTCTTCCCAGGCCCATCGTAAGACTTCCTGAGTTCACGTAACTGCTCATTTGAGCAGGGTCTATGTATGACCATGACCTCTCCTCATCACTCCATGGAGCCCCTCCTAGGTATGGGCTAATTCCCTGAAATTCCCCAGACAAAGCTTTCATCTTATTATAATGTAATTGTCTGCTGACTTGTCTCTTAGCCCCTGGACTATGAGTTACTGATATGGTTTGGCTGTGTCCCCACCCAAATCTCACCTTGAATTGTAGCTCCTATAATTCCCACATGTTGTGGGAGGCACCCGGTGGGAGATCATTGAATCATGAGGGCAGTTTCCCTCATACTGTTCTCGTGGTATGAATAAGTCTCATGAGATCTGATGATCTTATAAGGGGTTTCTCCTTTCTCTTGGCTCTCATTCTCTCTTCACATGCTGCCATGTAAGATATGCCTTTGTTCTCCCTTCGCCTTCCACTGTGATTGTGAGTCCTCCCCAGTCACGTGGAATTGTGAGTCCATTAAACCTCTTTTTCTTTATTAAGTACCCAGTCTCGGGTATGTCTTTATCAGCTGCGTGAAAACAGACTAATATAGCCGCATTTATAGCTTGTCTGCTTCATGCTTGTACTCCAGGGTCTGGGACAGCCACATTTTTTCTGCCCTTGTTCTCCCTTCTAAAGGTTCATTTTTCCTGTCCCCCAAGAGACACCACACTCCCCTCCTCCCTCCTGTGGCTCCCTCACACTTGTACTTGTTCCTCATCTTGTTGCCATGCCCTTCCTGGAGGCAGTGCCCCTCCACTGGGCTGCCAGAGCTTTGGGCTTCCTCATGGCATGGCCGCCTGCTGCTCACTCAACCATCGCCTTTACTGGGCTGTCCTTTCCTGGAGGCCAGAGCCCAGATGCTCTCAGTAACTGTTAGCTGAACAGATGAACAAATGACTCATCACTGTTGTAGCCTTGAATTTGTGGCAAGTATTTCCATTAATAGGTTCAAAAAATACATTTTAATATAAGTGACTTAAGCCATCTGCCTGCATTTCATGTCCAACAAATTCATACTGGGCTGATTTGTTCTGAGCTGTGGTAGTTTAAAATGCAAAAGAAAAGAGAAACTAGTTATGAATAATCAGTTTTAGCATTTAGAAAAAAAATGCCTATAGCTATTATCTGGAGAATTTTTAAGGTGGTGGAGGTGGGGAGGGCTTTAAATACATGGTATACTTTCCTGTACTCATGAGAAGGATCAAGTTTCAGAGCTTTTGCAGCTCCAAGTGTGAAAGAGAATGTGAAATTACTTAATAGTTTGTTATATGTCAGATCTAGAAAACCAATTATGTAAAAAAAAAAAAAAATCACGTCCATTTGAATAAAAGTGAAATCTATGTGGAGCCAAAAAGCTGTTATTTTTCTTCTTCCCATAACTGGTATTCAGAAAATTCGAGTTATCATCTCTGCCTCTACTATGATCAGAATGTGTCTCAGTCATTCATTCAATTATCTCTTCAACAATCCTTGAGCACCATGTACCTGGCCTGAGGAGCAACAGGGAAATGGCTGTGGCTTCATGCAATCCTCCCAGTGCTTCTCCCTAAGGAAGACATAGATGAAACAAATAATCTCACACATCAAGATGGAAATGAGAAGTGGTGATAAATACTCCGAATGAAGAACAGTGGGTGGCCCATTTAACTCAGATGCTCAGGAAAGGGACAGGCTAGAGGGAGAACCCTTTGTCGTGAGTCCTCCACCTACCTCACTGGAGGCCTAAGACCTTGTGACTCATTGTCACAGGCCTCTCTTGCTTAATTGCTTCATCTTCAAAACGATGGAATATGGAATAAGGCTGTTTCTAAGGTCTTCCTACCTCCAACAGTCTATGAGCTTATTTTATTAAATCTGTTAAAATAGACACCCTCTGAATATTTTCCTTTATTCTGATTCCATTATGAATCATTGACAAAAAACGATGGTGATTTCATTCACTATGCCAAAAATAATTGGGAATTATTTTTATTCTAAATACATACATATTTATTTAGCTCACATATGTTTTGTTATAATATTTGAAAACTGCATTCTTCTTCCACAGCATAATTTAACTTTGAAAAGGAGTTTTGTGTTACCAGGTAGAAACACAGAACAAAACAATTGATTGAAGACCATGAGGATAAAATTTCAAGGAAAGAAAAATATGGCCAAATAATCCACACTTGTTTTAATATCTATATAATCAACATCTAGTAGATGACATTTCTGAAATTGTATAAAATAATCTATATTTCATTAGGTATTCATGTCAATTGAACAGTCTTGTCACAGAATGAGTTCTCTGCAATCTACAATTAATTAAGCAAAGGAACAAATTGCTTAAAGATCTGTTGAAGAGTATCAACATCATTATTTTTCTAATACAAAGTGCTTTCCCATCCTGCATCTGATCCCATTTTTTTCCCCTCTACGGTACATGGCTGTGAAGAAATCTTTAAAACAGGCAGAGTCCTCGTAATACAATTTTAGTTATCTCTGGAATGTGTCTCAAATCCCTGAATACAGTCTTCCTCTTCTAACTGTTCTCTGAGTTTTCACCGTGGTGGTTTTGTTCTTTGTACCTAAGGTTTTGTTTTAAATTGAACAGAAATTATCTGATAGAAGTAACTCACATTTTTCCTTCCTTCCTTCCTTCCTTCTTCCCTCCCTCCCTTCCTTCTTTCCTTTGTTCCTTCTTTCCTTCCCTTCTTCCTTCCTTCTTTCCTGTGTTCTTTCTTTCCTTCCCTCCTTCCTTCCCTCCTTTGTTCCTTGCTCCCTCCCTCCCTCCCTCTCTCCCTTCCTTCCTTCTTTCCTTCCCTTCCCTTCTTCCTTGCTTCCTTCCTTCCTTCTTTCCTTCTTTCCTTCCTTCTTCCTTCTTTCATTCCCTTCTTCCTTCCTTCCTTCTTCCTTCCTTCCTTTTATTGTTCTTTTCTTCTTTTCTTCCCTCTGTCTCTTCATTTTTCTACCCATTTCCCTCTCACCCAAAATATCAAAACATCTCAACATTTTTGGCAGAAATGGGAATAGGGAGCCTGGTAAACCATCGCCACCTTTGTCTCTTCTGTATCCACTCGGAGCTGGCAGAGCCCCTGCGGGACTCAGCATGACACTGGGGTTCCCACTCACCCAGACACGACATCAGCCATAGATGGGGCTTAGTCTCTTCCTCGTGTGTGCACAGTGCATGGAACAGCTCCTGGTGCCCTCTAGTTGCTTAAATAAGAAAGCCAATTGAACTGAACTAAACCCAGACTCGCTAGATGAGAACTAAGGAATTTGAGCCTGGTCCCACTGTACTCATCAGGCTGGTGATTAAATATTTATTCAAGGGGGCGTGAGGCTTTTCTTTTCATGATATCATGAAAATTGTCAGGCTGGCATAAGTTCATATACTGACTTCGATTCACAGCCATGGTGGGACTGTGGGCAAATCATCTAATTCTCATAGCCTCTGTCTCTTCATCCTAAAAATAGATTAATAATAATACTTCATTGGATTGCTGTGAAGGTTTGAGATGACATCATAATCAGGTCTCCTGTAGGGTCAGACACGTAACAGGTGCCCATTACCTGTTTACAATCGGAAAGAACATTAACACCTCCACCGCCTGGAGGGTGACATTCTGAGTTATAACTCCAAGGCTTGGCATTGTTCCCTGACATGTGGTTGCTAAATGAACCAAAGTCCATGTGTGTATTCGTTAAGCACCTACTCTACCTGCTCAGGTTTGCTGCTATGTGGGATAGAAGAAAAAACTAAAAACAGGGCTCTGTCCCTTAAGCAAGTAACCTGTTATGTTCCAGTAGATAATTTAATCCATCTCATTATTTGGTAACAAACTGGACCAGCTGCAGACTGCCCAGGATGCCAATGAGAAGAAGAGTAAAACACTTTAATCCAACAGCCTGCTTTCTCTGTCTGGAACATTGGTTAAGAAATAAAAAAACAATTGCTGCCTTGTCTTCCTGGCTCATCGCCAAATAAGGTAGGACGAGAAAGTCCCCAACTGCTTTCCCATTTTCTTACAGGTTTTAAAATCTACCACCAAAGCAGTGCACCTTTTTGCAGAATGCTGGCCGAAGTAGGAATCACAGCTGCCTACAAATTTCTTGTGTTTTTAAATGCACAGTAGAAAAAGGAATGAATGAACACACAGTGTACATAATTCTGGCCTTTCCTGCTTAATTTTCACATTCTCGCCTTTCCTACTTAATTATCATGTCCATAGGCATTTCACTCATTCACTCATTCTTTTATTCAAGCGTTCATTCAGCTAACATCAATCAAACATGCCCTGTGTGTTAGGCACCATGCAAGGTACTTTACCAAGTGACGGCCAGTCTGCATAACAAACCTGTAAGGTAGTTACTATTATTCCCATTGTACCGGTGAGGGGTGAGGAAACGGAGCCTCAAGAGGTTACATGATTTGACCATGCTTATACCATTACTAACAGGCAGAGCCCAATTCCAATTCCAAAACAGTACCCCTGTAAATAACAATTACGTTATTTAGGATGAAGTATGAGGGAATTGCCCTCTAAACCTGCGCCTTCACAATTCTTTCCATCTCAGTTCAAGGATGAGTCCATTTTCCATTGCACAGGCTGAAAACTCTTTTTCTCTCACACTCCACACCGAATGCATCAAAAACCATGTTGCCTTTACTTTCAAAATTAATCTAGAGTCAACTATGCCTCATGACCTCACTGTAGACTCTCAGGAATTGCTGGTCTCTGAACTGTTCTGCTCTTCACCTTGCTCCCCAGATCATTTCTTCAACTCTGCAAGCCAGGGGGCACCTTTGCAAACAGACCTCAGACTGGGTTCACTTCCAATGGGTCCCACCTCACTGGGAGTCAAGGCCACAGTCCTGAAAAAAACCTGCAGGCCCTTCCTGGCCTGGCCCTCCATTCTCTTCCTGGCCCAGACATCTGGCACTGTCCTGCTCCCAGCATTTGCACAGAACCTGCCTTCTGTCCTCAGGGATTCTTAGCCACAGCTCATTTGGCCTGGGCTCACCTCTTTTGAATCTTTGCTGAAATGTCATCTTCCGGGTCATGCCATTCCTGGACACTCCAGTTAAAACTGAACCCTGTCCCGCTGCCCTGCTTTATTTTCATCACATCTACTAGCGTTTTTCACCTTATAACATAATATATAATTTACCTTTTCATCTTGCCATCAAGTGTCTTCCCTCTCCCCTAAAATGAGGCTAGCAGTTTTCACCTTTGTTCTCTGATGCATTCCCAGCACCTGTCACATGGTAAGTGCTCAATACACATGTTTTTGCATAAAGGAATAAGGCTGGGCTTGGGGTGCTTTTCCAAGGCACTAAGATGATATTATGGCTGAGGAGTACAGGCACATTGGAATCTTAGTCCAGGCCAGAGACATCCTTCCAGTGAGAGCCACAGGGAGACATATACACGAGAAACACAAGACATATACACAAAATCCACAGGGAGACATACACATAGGAAACAGTGTGAGGCAAAACTAAATATGAGATTTGATTGCCCAGTGATGTAGGCTCCAGCCTCCAAAGCAAAGCACTCTGATAAAATAAGCTAAGCCAGGTGGCCTCAAGTAGGAGTCTAATGGGTTTCTACCACCCCACCCCCAAACCAGACTGCCAATCTTATCACCTCTTGACTATCACCTGTAAGTCCAGGAAAGAGCACCTCTTACTGCTTCTACTGTGGATGTAAAAGAGGAGAGGGAGCAAGAGCCCATTTAGACAGAGAGAGAGAGAGAAAGAGAGAGAGAAGAAACAGGGTCACACTCATGTCCTGACCTGCAGGGTGCAGTGAATCACCTGCCTGGAATCTGACCAATGAGTGGGACACCCTCCCTGAAAACCGGGTGGGCATAAGAGAGATTCCTGTCCCAGTCAGGCCAAATGCACACAGTTTTTATTTTTTTTTTTATACTTTATGGAGAATAAGCGTTTTCCTGTGTCACTAAAGACTATGTAAACATTGTAGGTAATAGCTGTCTAATATTCCACCCTAAGGGATCAGGGACTTCCTTGGACAGGAGAGGGACCCTCACTGGCTGATGAGAGTCAAGCCCCTGCTGCAGCCTCTCAGTCCTGTGGAAGGACTATATTTAAAATGATTGACTACATTATTACTGTTTTTAATTTCGTATAGAAACAACCTGTCAGTAACATACGATCCAGCAATTTTACCTCTGGGTAATACCCCCAAGAGTTGAAAGCAGGGACTCTAACAGGTATTACGCACCCATGTTCATGGCAGTGCCACCGGCTACATTCAAGAAGATGGGTATGAAACAGCATCGCTTGATGTGAGAAGCTGCATGCACATATGGGGGAAGGACACTGATGGAGATCGTCCTGAAGACCATCCACCACAACAGCTGTTTCTGGATTGACAAAGAAATCAGGAAAGGTGTCCTGACACAGACTAGGTCCTAAAACCCAGGGAGAGGGGTAACATTGGAGATTCAGGATTCTAGATGGAAATATATCTCAGCTCTAGGTTAAGGAAGTGGGTCAAGGAAAGGCATGAGAGGAAATGGATTGAGATTGAGGTCACCATGAATATCGGAGACAGGAGGGGACTGGGTTCCTAGGCCTCCAGGCCACTTGCCTTAGGCTTTACTTCCATTAGTTGGTAAAGTGATAAGGGATAGAGTCAAACAAATACAGTGACCTCCCAGGAAATCTTGATGCTCAAATGTTTCATGCCATAGCTCATTGAGGTGGCCTCATAAAGGACTGAAGAATAAAAATTTGTGGGCAAAAGCCAATTGGTGTATGCTCCTCAAAACAGAGGAAGTTGATGGCTAATTTTATCAGTGTAGATAATCCAAGAGAAAAAAATTTTTAATTCAAAAGAGACATCTAATCAAGTTGCCCTACACCCTCAGTGGACCTCTGTCACTCATTGTGATTCTCTCAACTGGGAGAGCTTAGCAGCAAGTTGGGCAGGACACAGCACAGCACAGAAAGCCCTCCTGGAGTATGGGTTGTGTTTAATATTAATGAATGTCACATAATTGTTAAGTTAAAGCAAACACTGGGATATTTTGGTCTAGTGTGCAAACTTTACATTTTTTAAATAAAACTTGACATTTCAAAGACATTTTCACTTTGGTGGGTGGTTTCGGTTCAGACATTTCTCAAAAGAAGATGTACAAATGGCCAACAGGTATACAAGAAGGTGCTTAACATCACTGATCATCAGGGAAATGCAAATCAAAACTACCATGCCGTATCATCTCACCCCAGTTAAGATGGCTTTCATCCAAATGTCAGGCAAAAACAAATGCTGGCCAGAATGTGAAGAAAAGAGAACCTTCATGCACTGTTGATGGGAATGTAAGTGCGTATAACCCCTATGCAGAACAGTTGGAGGATCCTCAAAAAACTAAAAATAGAGCTACCGTAAGATTCAGCAATCACACTGCTGAGTATATACCCAAAAGAGGCAAAATCAATACATTAAAGAGAAATCTGCACTCCCATGCTTATTTCAGCACTATTCACAATATTCAAGATTTGGAAGCAATCTAAGTGTCCATCAACAGGTGAACAGATAAGTAAAATGTGGTATAGATACACAATGGAGAACTATGCAGCCATAAAATATAATGAGATTCTG
The DNA here is from genome assembly GCF_008728515.1 of Papio anubis. Classification (NCBI taxonomy): domain Eukaryota; kingdom Metazoa; phylum Chordata; class Mammalia; order Primates; family Cercopithecidae; genus Papio; species Papio anubis. Next base: position 130,709,141 of record NC_044983.1, on the reverse strand, counting down.
TCATTTGCAACAACCTGGATAAAACTGGAGATGATTATGTTAAGTGAAATAAACCAGGCACAGGGAGACAAATTTCACGTGTTCTCACTTATTTGTGGGAGGCAAAAATTAAAGCAATTGAACTCATGGATATAGAGAGTAGAAGGATGGTTATTTGAGGCTGGAAAGGATAGTGGGTTGGGGGGAAGGAGGGATGGTTCATAGGTACAAAAATCTAGTTAGAAAGAATGAGCAAGACCTACTATTTGATAGCACAACAGGTGGCTACAGTCAACGATAATTTATTGTACATTTTAAAATAACTAAAAGAGTCTAATTGATTGTTTTTAATGCAAAGAAAGGACAAATACTTGAGGTGATGGATACTCCACTTACATTGATGTGATTATTATGCATTAAAAGCCTGTATCAAAATATCTCACGTACCCCATAAATATCTACACCTACTATGTAACCCCCAAAATTAATAAAACACACACACTTATCGCGAGCCTTGAGGTTTGGGGAGGCAGGGGGAGCCATCTGTAAGAGTCAGTCAGACCGCCTGCATTCAAATCCTACCTCTGCCTCCTCGTAGCTCCCTCACCTTGCAAAAGTTATTTGACCTTCTGGGGCCTGGGTTTCTTCATCTGTGAGAATGGAGCTAATGATAACAAGCTGTACTGCCTTAGATCAGGGCAGCCTAGGCCATGTTCTGGAGAGCTTTGTTCTAGCCTCCTCCAGCCACACCCTTCTCTGGACACTGGGGGCACATTTCACTGGCATCCTCCATACCCGCTGCCACACCACGTTGTAGGTGTGAGGAACTTGGGAATTTCTGGCCTAAGTAGCCTCTAACCCATGGCCTTGTAGGGCCCACACGGTTTCTTCCCTGGCCTGTCCTTCGCAGGGCAGACAGTGCCATGACACTCCTAGGCCTGCAAGGTGTCCAAGGGGCTGCTGATTTTGACAGGTTTCTGGACTGAGCTTCAACTTGTGACTAGACAGTCCATGCATTGAGTGTCTGCCCCCTCGTGATAGAGACAGAGTAAGGATGAAAAAGGGGTCAGGGTCTCCCTTTGTACCATGACCCCAGGCCTGTCTTATAGGTTGCTGTGGGTATTAAATGGGTTAATTCACAGAAGGTGTGCTAACAGTCGCTAAGTTGGCCGTTAACATTGCTCTCCATCCCTACATGCAGGGATCAGTGTGTGCAGGTTTACATCTTCCTGGAGGACAATGACTCAGTCTGCTTTCTCCTCCCCGGGCCCAGAAGCCATGACTTGCTTCCTACCTGGCTCCCCTGGAAGTTTCCTAAAGTTTTCTCTCTTCACAAACAGCAGCTTTGTCCTCTTAGAAAGAATCTTCAGGTCCTACTTTCAGAAGTCCATTCTAGGAAGGTCCAAATCCGAATTGATTCTGGAGTGATTTTTCCCATTGCGATGCTTAATTTATTTTCCAAATGGTTCCCCAAAGTATCCTTAAAACCACGAAATGCCATCTGCAGTCCTCCTCTCTTCCAAGAATGAGCATGAATGACGGGAGAAGCCCTGTGTGCTATGCAGAGGGAAGGTGCACAGATTTGTGGCTCAGCCCTACCCAGTCAGCGGCCCTTGCTCCTCTGCCTCCCTTCCTCTCCCAAGGCTGGGCTGCCTGATGCTTCCACTGTGGCCTTTGGTCTGCTTCTTGGTAATGGGTTTCCTGAGGCTGTCTGCCTCCCTGCCTCCTCCAGGATACCCTGTCACTCTCTCCACCAATCTGTCTCATTGTCTAGGGAAGAACCTCCAGGTGCCAACACTTGTCTGCTTCTTCTTTCCTCTGGCCCCCACCTTCAGCCTGCTCAGTGTACATCTGGAGCACTGCCAGCCATTCTGAGGACCCCCAAGGACTCCTTCACCCAGAAGCAGAAAGAGGAGTGTAGGGGGAAAGCTGTGCTGAAGGTCAGGCTGTGATGAGGGCAGCACCTTGGTTGTGGAAAGTTCTGGGATGCCTAATGCCCCTTCCTGTGATAAACTAACCAAGGCAGTTGAGTGCTGTAATTGCCAGGCAATGGGCTCCTTGAGAGCAAGCAGGTGCTGAGTGGCCCTCTGACTTCTGCATCTCACTGTCCCTGCACAGTGTTAGCACAGAGCAAGTGCTCAGTGAATTTGCTAAGTGAATGAATTCACAAGTGCAGCATGTAGAAAAACAAGTTTTTTAAGCTAAAATTACAAGAGCTGTGTATAGAAGGTGAAAGCGTTACGTGGAAGGCCTTTTGCTCTGCTTGGTGAGTTTGACAGGGTAGGTATGTAAGGACATGCAGGTGATGGGAGCTGAATTATTTTGTGTAAAGGAAAGAAGAATCCAGAGTACCCCAAGACAATCCTGGGGGGAATAGTAGGGAGCAGAGATGGCAGGAAGGAGGACAGGTGGGAAAATAAGATAGCTGGGAGCTCTGTGGTGTGCGATGCTATCCCCACCTCCTGTACCTGCAGCATCAAATCTTCAGTAAAGTTTACCAAATTCATGAATGCTTATTGTAAGTGGGGTGTGTGTGTGTGTGTGTGTGTGTGTGTGTATTTATTAGTGAGGGTTCTCCAGAGAAACAGAACCAACAGAATGTATCAGAGAGATACAGAAGAGAAGATAGATTATGGGAATCGGCTTACACAATTATGGAGGTCAAGAAGTCTCATGTATAACATTTGTAAGCTGGAAACCCAGGGAAGTTGATGGTGTAATTCAGTCTGAAGCCAAAGGCCTGAGAACCTGGTAGCCACTGGTGGAAATCTCAGAGTCTGAAGTCCTGAAGAGCTCCAGTGTCCAATGGTAGGACAAGGTGATTGTCCCAGCACAAGGAGAGAGAAAGGTAATTTGTCATTCCTCTGCCTTTTGTTGTTGTTGTTGTTGTTGTTGTTGTTGTTGTTGAGATGGAGTCTCGCTCTGTCGCCCAGGCTGGAGTGCAGTGGCCGGATCTCAGCTCACTGCAAGCTCCGCCTCCTGGGTTTACGCCATTCTCCTGCCTCAGCCTCCCAAGTAGCTGGGACTACAGGCGCCCGCCACCTCGCCCAGCTAGTTTTTTGTATTTTTTTAGTAGAGACGGGGTTTCACTGTGTTAGCCAGGATGGTCTCGATCTCCTGACCTTGTGATCCGCCCATCTTGGCCTCCCAAAGTGCTGGGATTACAGGCTTGAGCCACCGCGCCCGGCCTCCTCTGCCTTTTTATTCTATCTGTGGCTTCCATGAATTACATGTTGCCCACCCACATTATTGAGGGCAGACCTTCTTTACTCACTCTACTGGTTCAAATGCTAATCTTTTTAAGAAACACTCCCACGGACATATCCAGAAACAATGTTTTACCAACTATCTGGGCACCCTTTAGCCCAGTCAAGTTGACACCTAAAAGTATCCATCATAGTGTGTGTGCTTGTGTGTACATGTATTTGTGCAAATGCGAGCATATGGTGTGCTGTGTGTACACATGTGTGCATGTGCGTGCATGCATGCAGAAATTAGGAATGAGATTGCTTTCATGTTGAAGTCAGCATAATGTAGGACAGAAACAGCGCATAAAATAAGAGCCTAAAAGGCTAAAGAAGCTCTGAGAAAGAGAGCCTCCTAGACCTTGCAGAAATTGCACAGGCAAGTGCTGGATTTCCATGAGGCAAGGGAAGTAGCAGAAATATGTCTGACTCTACTGCATCCAGGTCTCTCCGGGTCACGTGAGCAGAGAAGCCAGTACTGATGCTTAGAATTAACCTGGACCCTTGCAGAGGGGAGAAGAATAAGCTCACAGAGCCACAGTCTCAGGACTGTGGATGGGCACAGCCAGAGAGCAGGAAAGAACTGCAGATGGCCCTGGGATAGAAGCCTTGTGAGAGGGGTGGTGTTGGGTGGAAAGGAGAGGAGTGACTAAGGAGGAGGCTTGTCATCACGTGATTTCTTTGGTCGTCACCCTTCACTTAAGTATCTGCTTCTCAAAACAGATACAGAGTCACATTCATCTCTGTGTTCCCAGGGTCTATTAAAGTGACTGCTGGCATCAAGACACTAATAAATGTTTGTTGAATGAACAAATTAATGGAGATATTTTTGCATATAAAATACGATATGTTGCTTAAAAATTCAATTTGCGCTCAGCTTTGCAGATGCACATCTGTTTCAATAGTTAGTTATTTTAATTACATTCGGCTTTTTCTGTGCTGCATTTATGAAGTGGACTGTGGCAGTAATAAAATTAAACTAATCATAGTAGAAAGCTAAATAGGCTTATCCAAGGTAGATTTTTGACCCTCAATTATATGATACGGCTACCATCATTCAGACGTATTAAGAGGCAGTGTGGTCCAATGGGGAGATCAAGTCCCTTAAAACCACCTAGGTTTGAATTCTAGCTCTGTCCCTTACTATCAATGTGAACTTGAGCAAGAATCAAATTCTCAGCAGTTATATGAAGAAAGTAAAATCCACCTCCTGGGACATGAGGCTAGGAGTGATGACATGAGTACGTAAGTGGCACAGACAGTGAGATTACTGCAATTTCAGGCCAAGCTATTCTTGAATCCAAATCTGTAATGGTTGTGAGCTTGAGGTGGAAACAGGTAAGGTTGCTTTAGGAATCTGCTTCCAACTCAGAATCCAAATAACCTAAATAAGAGGAGACCTGGCTTTGCCTGACTTTAATCCAAATCCTGTGGCCCAGTGTTCATCTAGATTCAATATGAAGTCTGATCCCAAGCAATAAAACAATATTTAATATCAGCCCATTGTGCCACTGAATTCTGCCATAATCTGTTTTCAGATTTGCTGAAGTTTTCTTTCTGATTTTATCAGCAATTATCTCAAATGAAATTGGCACTTGGCAATTGGATTGCTGGATCATTGCCTCTCTTATCCTAGTAGACAGTGAAAAGCAAATGCAATTTTTGCCAGTTACATGTCAACTACTCCATGTTGCCATAGGAAAAAGAAGCTTTGGCCTAGAGAGATGTGGTAGGAAAGGACCTGGATGGAGGAGAAACCTGGATTCTAGCTCTCACTTCAAACATTTCTTTACATTCATAAGATATAAAGGACCTGAAAATTTTAATCAATCAGCTTTTTACTGTTTTTGTAGTCCATATTCATATTAATCAAACTTTCCACTGCAATGATAATTTGTGCTTATATAGTAAATGTCAATCCTTTAAGACAACATTTTGCCATGCTTTATCCTCCTAATAATTCTTCCAGGTAAAAAGATTAGATGAAGAGTCTGGATGCTAGAGCCAGAGAGAACGGGATTTAATTTTCACTCTAGCCCACAGTTGCTTCGTTTGCAAAATAGAAATTACAAGTCCTTCCTGGAAAACTTGTTAGGAGGATTAGAAGAGATGGTAATATACAGGGCCTACCCAATCCTTCCCAACTCTTTCCTTTTATAGAGGCAGTTCTTCTATACAACTATTCAATAAATAATATTCATGTCAGGCACTATCCTACATAGTGTAGATTGTATTTTTCTCAATTACTTGCTTTTTCCCCTGTAAGAGGATTATACATCTCTGCCATTGTCTGGATCTTTAAATGTGGAAACATATATAGAGAGAACCTGCATCCAACCTGCAGCATCGAAGAAAGCATCATAACTCATGGAGCTGTGAGTCATGGCAGATGCTGACTGGTAGCCGGTGTGCTTCAGATTGAGCAAAACAGACCCTGTTTTCTGCCACATGGAAGTTACAATCTAATGAGGAATACAGATATTAGACAATGAATTATAATACATTTGGGGGAGTCTCTATTAGCCAGTGTTCTCCAGAGAGGCAGAACCAATAGGGAGTGTGTGTGTATGTGTGTGTGTGCGTGTGTGTGTATCTACCTGTCTATCTATCTATCTATCTATCTATCTATCTATCTATCTATCTATCTATCTACCTATCTATCTACCTACCTACCTACCAACCTGTTTATCTATCTATCTATCTATCTATCTAGCTACCTACCTGTCTGTCTGTCTGTCTGTCTATCTATCTATCTATCTGGAGATTTATTTTAAGGAATTGGCTCATGCAATTGTGGAGGCTTGGTGAGTCATGATTGCTAATCACCTGACCTTAAAATAAATAAGTTATCTTGGATTATCTGGGAGGGCCCAATGTAATCACAAGGATCCTTTAAATGTAGAGAGGGAGGTCTGAGAGTGATTGTCCAAGTCAGAGAGCAATTGGAAGGTGTCACACTGCTGGTTTGAAGATGAGGGAAGCTGCTATGAGCCAAGGTGTGCAGGAGGCCTCTTGAGGAGCTGGAAGGATGAGATGGTCGCTTCCCTAGAACCCGCAGAAGGAACACAGTCGTGCCAATGGCTTGACTTTGGCCAGTGAGACCCGTTTCGGACTTCTGACCTCCAGAATTGTAAGAGAGTAAAGGCGTGTTGTTTTAGGCCACTAAGTTTGTGGTTATTTGTCATGGCAGCAAGAAGAAATGAACACAGCCCTTACTCTGTTTCCAGAGCTCACAGCTTTTGTTTTCTGATGAATTACTTCCTATTTTCTCTATGATGTGCTGCACCCTCCTAGAGTAATACTTTAAATGTGCCTTAAACACCAAGCCTACCGGCATCAGAGGGGTCACGCTGGGTCAAACCCTTCAGCCCAATATCCAGTTTGTGATCATGGTACCAGGGAGACAGAATCACTGGGGCTGGAGGGACAAGGGCACTCAAAGATCACCCAGGTCATCCCATCATTATAGATGGGTAACTAAGGTTCAAACCCGGGGAGCAACTTTCCTATAGCTGCAGAGCCGGGGGGAGCTGGGCTAAACTCCAGCCTCTGGATACCACATGGGGATGCTTTCCTCCTAGACATGATACAAGCCACACTCATTCCCATTAGCAGCTCACCCCTCAAAACCAAGCATGATATATAGCATTATGGTGGTCGGCGGGAGCGACAGAGTGCCAGGAGGAAGGTGGGGAGGGTGCCTGTCTGAAGGCCGCATGAGGAGGACGAAGCTGTCAGAGCCTTGGAAATATGGGGTGTGTGTCCGGGAGGCATTGTTGCCCTTCATGAAGGAATTGAACAGAGACGTGGCAGTGTGGGTGGCAGGGAGATTCCATCCTTGGAGGAGGAGAGGCTTGTGCAAGCTGCCTGGAAGGTCCCTTCGACCCTACACTGCCATACCTCCATGAACCGTGGCTGTGGGAAGACCACGCTCCCTGATGGTGTCTTTAAGGCTCAGAGCGTATCTTTCCCTAAACCTCTCCACCCTTCCTTTTGCCAAACCAGCAGGAGCAGCTGTTCACTTTGTGCCTTGTCACTTCAGTCTTTGTTCCCTTGTCTCCTCCATCCCAGGCTGCTAGGAGATATATTTGTCTTACTTCAAAAAGCCCCTAACAGTCCACGCTGGTAGCTGAGAGGCGCATGCAAGGCTTGAGCTCATTTGCGAGCAGCCCTCTAGGTCCAAATCTAGCTCGGGCCAGAGCTTCTGGCCCACCTGCGGTGCTGTCCCCACCCTGCCGCCTGTAATCAGCACCTTTCTCTCCAGGAGAAGGCAGGCTGAGTGGCATAGCCCATCACAGTGGGGCCAGAATAAAGCTCAGTGATCATCATACCTGAACTCCAAAGGGTTGTCTTCCAGCCTCTGCAAAAGCCTCAAAGCAGCCTCTGAGACCTCTGTGATGTTCTGCCAGGGAGGAGGGAGCTTTAGGGACCTGGAGGATTTAATAGAGAACATGCAATTAGCATACACCTCCAGACTCCTGCACCCTCCAGCCAAATCTCCCTTTCCCCAAATACATTCACATACACTTACCATGTTTTACTTAGGGAAAACAACAACAAAAAAATCAAACAATTATGGTCTTATGATCTTGTTTTTCTACAAGAGAAATTCTTTTGTCTGGTGGTGGGGAGTGGCGGGGGGCAGGGGTGTTAGACAGGAGACATGGCTCCCAGAAGCCAGAGCAAATTTCGGTAGAGCAGCTCCCTCGATTTCCACCCACCCCCAAGACCCAATTTGGAAAGCAAGCCTCTGACCCCAGTTTTGGTTGTAGTATGTTTGTTTTGTCTTGCATTCAGGGCCTTCCTCGATGATGCGTAATTTTCCTTCTCTTTCTGTGTCACCCGAGTGAGAGGAAAGAAGACCGAGACAAAAGGAGGACACAGCAGGGCCCTCCTTCCTTCTTATTCCTAAATAAAGTCTGTCTCGGATCGGGGTTGGAGGGGAGCTTTTCACATTTGTAAATTGCAGCTGAAGAAAAGTCTCCAAGGGAGGCAGGGATGTGAATGTGGTTCAAGACTAAAAAGGGAAAAGAAGGATTTCTTTTTTCTCGATGTTTTGAGTAAAGAAGAAAATAATAACGTGGGCTTCCTGCTTGTTTTCACGAGATGGGAGAGTCACCTGAGACCTGGATGTTTAAATTTTTTTTTATTTAGAAATTACACTTTATTTTAAGACATTGTCCTTTTCAAGGTATTATCCTGGACAATGACAATATAAATAGCCATATTTCCTACTTCATTAATACCACAGGGGGATATGAGAGTTTCCATCCTCATATAGGGCTTTGGTTTAGGCTGTTTCTTGTGTCTTAGAGGGAAGGCCTAGGGAAAGAGGTTCTTTTGGGTGCTTTTTCTTTGTTTGTTTTAGAGGCAAGGCCTCACTTTGACATCCAGGCTGGAGTGCAGTGGTGTGATCATAGGTCACTGTAGCCTCAACCTCCTGAGCCCACGTGTTCCTCCCGCCTCAGCCTCCTGAGTAGCTGGGACTGCAGGCATGTGTCACCTCCATGCCTGAGTAATTTTTTTTTTTTTTTTTTTTTTTTTTTGAGCAAGAGTCTAGCTCTGCCGCCAGGCTGGAATGTAGTGTCGTGATCTTGGCTCACTGCAACCTCCCCCTCTTGGGTTCAAGCGATTTTCCTGCCTCAGCCTCCCAAGAAGCTGGGATTACAGGCGATTTTTTAATTTTTCGAAGAGATGGGGTCATGGTGGTGGTGGGGGAGGTGGTCTCATGATGTTGCCAAGGCTGGTCTTGAACTCCTGACCTCAAACAATCCTCCTTCCTTGGTCTGTGAAGTGCTGGGATTCCAGCCATGAGTCACTGTACCCAGTCTATTGAGTGCTTTTATACAGGTAGTATTGGTTCACATGTGCAGAAGAACTCTTCATTTTCCAAATGAGGAAAGTGAGAATGAGAAGGTGAAATACCTCATCCAGGTCTACACCGTAAATGAATGTACGAATGAGTGACTGAACTGGATCCAAGAGTTTCTATCAAGTGTGCAAGTCAGTGCTTCCCCACTGAATCATAGCCGCCCCCGACACTTATACAGCCTTTCCCTACAGCTCCAGCCTCACCTCTTCAACTGCCTTGTTGACAACATCATTAACTTCAAGCCTAACAGTTCCACACATGAACGCTTGATTCTCTCTTCCCAATCATTCTTTGCCTCCAAATAATGGATTTTCCCCAGCACTACAGTTATCTCTTGTGTAACAGACTATTCAAAACCTTAATGACTTAAAACAACCATCATTTAATTATATAATTTTGTGGCCCAGAAATTTGAGCAGGACTCAGCTGATATGTCTTCCACATGACTTTGGTACATTCCATTGGTAGACGGGCTGTTCTAGAGGGTCCAGGATGGCTGGGGGTTCACACATCTGGTGCCTCAGTGGGATAGCTGGAAGCCGGGCTCACCTAGCATCTTCACTGGAGTGTCGATACTTGGCCTCTCCAGCGTGGCAGTCTTAAGGTAGCCAAGTTCTCACATGGCCATATCTATGTGCTGCTTCTATAGACTTCACAAGAGGTGGCATCTCCCTGTTACTAAGTTCATGTTGAAGCCTAATCCCCAATGCAGCAGTATTAAGAGGTGAAGCCTTTGGGAGGGGATGAGACTGTGAGGGCTCAGTCCTCATGGACAGAGTTAGGGACATTATGAAAGGGCTGGAGAGACCTAGCGAGGCCTCCTTTTGTCCTTCTGCCCTTCTGCCACAGGAGACACAGCGTTGCCCCTTCGGCCGTGTGAGGATGCAGCAAGAGGCACCATCTTGGAAGCAGAGAACAAGCCCTCACCAGACACCGACACTGCCAGCGCCTTGATCTTGGACTTCCCAGCTTCCAGAACTGGAAGAAATACATTTATATTGCTTATAAATTACCCAGTCTAAGCTGTTTTGTTATAGCAGCACAAATGGATGAAGACACTCCCTTTGAATATGGGCTGGCCTTAATACTTTGCTTCTGAAGAACAGAAGTGATGCTTCCAGGGCTAGGATAGAAAAGTGATGCAGCTCCCACCTGACTTACTCGCCTATGGCACAACCTAGAGTACTGGACTGATACACACATTCCTGGTGACCCTGAAGCTGTCATGCTGGAAAAGACATATGGAGAGACTCCACAGCGCCAGAGACACCCGAAGGCCTCCAGCTGCTCCAGCCTCAGCTGTTAGCTGTGTGGCTATGGCCACGCCCCTTGCATGAGGCGTGCCTTCTGACAAATCCCCACTGCACTCTTGTTCCCCTACAGTATTATTTACACATCACCAGAGGCAACTTTTTAAAAATATGCGTTGGATCATATAATTTCCTTACTGGAACCTTTCAGTGACTTTCCACTCTAGGTAGAGACCACCCTTTACTCTAGCCATGATATCCCAGCTCTCAGTGGCTCCCCTTCCAGCTTCAGGCCTCTGACTGTCCACTGTACACTCAGGACCTCACTGTCCAGTCCCTCCACCAGGGTACATGGAAGCTTCTGCATCTCCTAGAAATGGGAAGATTGGAGCTGCATCTCAGAGCCACCCCTCCACACGCTTCACTCTCTTCCTGCTGCTTACCAATCCAGCTTTAACGTGAGCATGGTGGAGAAGAGGAGCCCTCACCAACACAGGGATTATGCAGCATCACCCCATCTTATGGCTGAGGCTCCAGCACTGAGTGTTGGGGCTGATTTTCAGAGACCCAGGTAGCATCTCCTTCCTGGATGAAGACCCACAGAGCTCTCTGCCTTCTTCTGCTACAGAAAGTATCCCAATTCTTCTCTACAGAAAGTATCCCACTTCTTCTCTAGTGGGAGAAGTCTTGCCTGACATCTCCAGTCTCTGCATACTCTGGGTGACTATTTTGGAAATCAAAAGTTCCCTATAGATGCTTTCTCAGTATTACTGCTATAAGTCTCCTAATCCTCCCTAAGGCAATGGATTTCTCCGGCCTAGTAGAGTAAAGATAATGTAAAAGGAGGCACTGAAAGAGCACACAGGCAAAGATGTGTGGGTGTGAGTTTGCATCCAAGTGTGCCTGTGACTGGGAATGCACATGTGCTATGTGCATGTGTGTGCATGTATATATGTGCTCATGCGTGTATTGGCATATGGAGATACATTAAATAGTCCCTGCTGAACCTACTTCAAAATGCTTAACATATTCTTTTTACTTGTTTATTATCAGTTTACCTTACTAGATATAAGCACCATAAAAGTAGGGGCTTGACTGTCTTGTTCATTGTTGTATTCCTAGAACCTACCTAAAACAGTGCTTAAAGCACAGATGGTGCTCAAAAAGTATCTATTTAATGAATGAATTAATGCATGAATGAATGAATGAATGAATGCATGAATGAATGAATGCATGAATGAATGAATGAATGAATGCATGAATGCATGAATGAATGAATGCATGAATGAATGAATGAATGAATGAATTGGGATCTATATGGTTTGGAGAAAATATTGAGCTTTTCATTTAACCCCTATCTTTTAACCTTGTCACTTAGGTATGTTAATTGCTGTAATGCTCACTTTGAATACCTTCTGAATAAAGAAAAAAGCCAGTGTGGTGGGATTATGTCCTGTTCTGTGCTAAGCATTTATGGGCAAATCTTCTTTGACCTTCATGCTATCCTGTGAGACACACACCATTCTTATTCCCATTGTACATGTGAGAGAACTGAGGCTTAGAGAAATGAAATGACTTGTTTCAGTGAAAAGACTAAAATATGACAGAGCTGAATTTGAATCTATGTTTTGCTCACACTAGACCTCACTACATCACACTGAAAAAAACAACGTCTTTGGGAATCACAGCAGTGCTTTCTGCAATGTCGTAAGGATCCAATGGCAAACAAGTGAGACTAGAATGCTTGGCACAAAATAAACACTATATGTTTTAGCAATTATTAGAATTACTGTTGTTGTTTTATTTACCCACTAACTTGTCCTCTTCTTTGTTCCCATTTCCCTTTAGGGGAATAGGAGGGTGTAAGATTCACATCTCAAGGGCTACAAGACACTTTAAAGCCACCTTTTCCACGTTCTCTTCTTCCTTCTATTCTCCCACTTTCTTCTAGACAGAATCAGGGAGAGCCAGGCAAGGGCTTCCCCTCAGGTATTACAGTTGAAGTTGGAGGAGGGGGGTTATCGAACACTTTCAAAGGCTTATCATCAGAGGTGGAGGATGAGAAAGACTGACTGTATGCAGAGTTCAAAGTCGGGGAGGTGAAGACTGCATATATGTCCTACCAGACAGGAAGGATGGGGCAGCTGTGTAACTGGGAGAGCTCAGAGCAGGATGGAGTTTTGGGGCCTGGAGGCTGTGCTACAAGAATACTCAACTGATGTGGTGCCCAGGTTGAGTTTGGAGTGGGGGCAGAGTCTCCTACTGTGTCAAGGAGGAGCAGGACACCAGGTTCCTGCTTTCGCAGGCATGGGGTGCAATCACCCCATACAGAGCAGAGCCAGTACTGGAAGAGCAAAGTGGAAAGTGAGAGCGAAGCCGACCGCAGCTAAAGCAACATCCAGAGGGAGGCAGTCAGATTTGGAGCAGCAGGAGAGAGAAGGGATGCAGGCGGGCTGCAGGCGAGAGGGCTCAGAGAGAAAGGCTGGCGATGACACCTGGAGGGGGTTCACTCTGGGGGTTGTCTGGGGACCCTCTTGCAGGTGAAGAGGGGTGGGCTCACCTGCCTTCGTTATTTTCCATATTCTTAAGCTGAATAAAGACTTTTAAATTATTTACGTAAAACACAGTCCTGTAAACACATAGGAAATGGTTCACATTATTATCTTCTTTGTTTCTCCAAGGTAGGGAAAGAGAGAAGGGGAGAGCCTCAGGGATACATGTGGCTTTAGAGTTGTTGAACGACCTCTTTCCAGTTTCTTAAAAGAAAAGGAACCCTTGGGAGGTTGAGTTGGGCGGGGGAATCACCTGAGGTCAGGAGTTTGAGACCAGCCTGGCCAACATGATGAAACCCCGTCTCTACTAAAAATACAAAAATGAGCTGCCATGGTAGCGGTCGCCGGTACTCCCAGCTACTTGGGAGGCTGAGGCAGGAGAATTGCCTGAACCGGGAGGTGGAGGTTGCAGTGAGCCAGGATCGTGCTTCTGCACTCCAGCCTGGGTGACAGAGCAAGACTCTGTCAAAAAAACAAACAAAAAAAACCAAACAAAAACAAAAACAAAAACAAAACAAAACAAAACAAAAACATAAAGAAAAGGAGCCCAACTTGGTTTGAGGAAAACCCAAGACAGACTGTTGCAAAGCGAGAAGCATGAGAGCAGACTGTGAAAGGCCCCCACTGTGGGCAGAAACCTCGCAGTAAACGGTGTGGAAAAAAAACAGTGAAAGTCACAGAGCAGTAGAGCTCAAAAAAACCCGAGAGATGATCCATGCCTGAAATTTTTAAACCTAATCCTGCAGAGGAAGGGCTGCTGTGGAGCTGCCTGGGGGCTGTTGAGGTGGCTGTTGGGAGTATCTCCCCATCCTTGTTCCTATTTCAATCTAAACATTTCTACTTTTACATTTTTTATGTTAAATTTATGCATAATGATTTTGCTTGAAAAGTGGATTCTGCTGTTGCTGCATGAATCGTACAAAGTGCTCTCTGTTCCCATCCACCTATGTACCAGGGAGGAAAGGGAGTCCTAGAGAGAGGAGATCCTTCCAAAGGACACAGCTGGTTAAGGCAGAAAAGGAACTTGAATCCAGCACTCTACCCTTAGTGTCCAGAAATAAACAATCGATTTCCTCCTGGGGTAATTGGAATTAGCTCCTGACTCTGAACAAGTGGTCTCGTAGGAACTCATGGACTGTCTCTGCCCACGGCCAGCACCAGGCTGACCTGTGATCCCAACTCCATTACATGTCATATCTGATTAATGGCCCAGGCAGCTTCAAATGTTTATTATCTCAGCTACAGAAGGCCTGACACGGAGAGAAAAAAAACATCTCTTCATATATATTCACCAAAATGCTCTCCAACCTTTCAGACCAGGGCTACCTTAGTTAACCCAAGAGCTCTATTATAATTTGCTGTAAACCTGGCAGTCTCATGTCATTTGCATATGGTCACGTAGGCTCTATAACATTTTCTGGGCTATCATGACATTCAGAGAGGCAAGGCAAAAAGCACATGCCACTTGGGCCACGGGCGAGCCTTTCTATCTTCATCGATTCTTATGACCCAACTCAGGTATGGGTTAGATGAAGGGGAGAATCATTTGAGGAGCACATACAAGATGTTGGGCAGTGCCCTAGACATTCTATGTGTGTATCTCATTTGATACACATGACAACCTGGAGAAGTAAGTATCTCTTAGAACAGGCTAGGCTCTGCTGCAGTCATGCATAAACCCAGAAAGTTCAGTGGCTTAACATGATGCACATTTATTCGTCATGCAAATCCAGGCTGCATTGCAATGTGGATGTAGTAGGGGTGCTCTTTCTCTTGGCTGTAGGTAGGTCTTTCCTGGCAGATCTGAGATCAAACTCATCTTGCTACCACCAGGATTGAATCTGTCCTCTTTACTATGGTCTGGTACACAGAAGACATTCATAATTTTTCTATTAATGAAACTTTTACCCTGTTTCTTAGCAAGTAATACAATGGACTAATGAAACTAAAGAGAGTGCAGCTCCTCCTCACCTAGACTTACATTACAAAACATTCTGCACCGTGAATCAAATTAAAGAATATTATAGTTGAATTCCCTCTTTTTTAATACCTGCAAGAGGAGATTAGAAGTCTCATTTTACCTAAACACACGTATAGTCAATCTGTGAAAAATGACAATACTGATTTCATTCATAACATATTAATGGGCTGAGAAACAAACACTTTTGAAGCACAAATTGTGAGGGTTACTAGGTTTGGTAAAACTTTTATTATTAGCTATAAATAATTAGGTTTAATGAAGCAATAAATCTGCTCACGAAAAGTATAAGTGATTGTTAGAATTGTAGACAAAACATTCCTACTCACAGAAGGCCTAATGGAAAGAAAACAGTAATTACAATGCCAAAAATATTTTTAGGTGTTAAAATTGACACCGGGAAAATGAAACACTTTGCTTAATTTTTGATAGCGTTACATGTT
This sequence comes from Papio anubis, assembly GCF_008728515.1. Taxonomy (NCBI): domain Eukaryota; kingdom Metazoa; phylum Chordata; class Mammalia; order Primates; family Cercopithecidae; genus Papio; species Papio anubis. The sequence goes on along the minus strand of NC_044983.1, from coordinate 130,693,822 downwards.
GAGACATGACATGTGTGGCATTTCGATTGACACAAAGCCTTGTTTTTTAGCTCAAACACATCTCGCATTTTCACACTTGGATTTGCAATATGATTTCACAAATGTTGGCCTGGCTCCAGCTGATTGCAAAGTTCTAAGTTACATTTCCCTTCCTCCTGTACAGAATAGGAAGCGTCACATGACTCAGGAGTTTGGTTATGCTGTTATTGTTATTGTTTTTCTTTTGTAAACATTTTTAAATGTTCCTATTTACCATGTGTTAATTTATGTTTTTAATTTTTAATTGTCCTGGGTACCTAGCAGGTGTATATATTTATGGGGTACCTGAGAAGTTTTGATACAGGTATGCAATGTGACATAGGCCCTTCATGGAGAATGGGGTGTCCATCTCCTCAAGCATTTATCCTTTGAGTTACAAACAACCCAATTACACTCTTTAAGTTATTTTAAAATGTGCAATTAAGTTATTATTGACTTTAGTCATCCTATTGTTCTATTAAATAGTAGGTCTTATTTAGTTTTTTTTTTTTTTTTGGTGCCCATTAACCATCCCCACCTCCCCTGCAGCCTCCCACTACCCTTCTCAGCCTCTGGAAACCATCCTTCTACTGTCTATGTTCATGAACTCTAATTGTTTTGATTTTTAGATCCCACAAATAAGTGAGAGCACGTGATGCTTGTCTTTCTGTGCCTAGCTTATTATGCTTAACATAATGATCTCCAGTTCCATATATGTTGTTGCAAATAGCTGGATCTCATTCTTTTTTATGACTGGATAGCTCTCCACTGTGTATGCGTACCACATTTCTTTTGTCCTATCATCTCTTAATGGATACTTATGCTGCTTCCAAATCTTAGCTATTGTAAACAGTGCAGCAACAAACACACGCGTGTAGCTATTTCTCTGATATACTGATTTCCTTTCTTTTGGGTATATACGCTGTTGTTTTCCTTTTAAATGCAAGTCTAATACTATGATCTAAAGCACTATTGCTTAAAAATAATGACTCTCTTTTTAAGAGGATCAACATGATTGCAGACAAAAAGTGTAACTCCGAACCAACAGAGATCTGTTGATCTCTATTTTACACCTGCCCATATGATGTCTGACACTAAGCAAACTGTAAAGCGGGAACCAGTTTATATTTCCTCTGACTTTTTGGACAATCAAAACATTGCCTAACAATGGCTTACAATTTCTGTTTCAATACACTGCCTGTAATATATGCAAGTTTCTGCAAACAAAAGGAACCCCACAAATTTCAGCAGGTCGACAGTCTGTAAGGGCCATCTCTTCAGAGTGCTGAAATCAGCACCATTTGAACAAAGCAGCCTGTCCTTTTAAGAAAAATCCCTCTATAGAAATGCTGTAATTTCCCTGTTACAAAAGAGCCTTTTTCCGAGCACGTAAAGTAGCAGTTTGTTCAGTGTGACCTCTGCCTTCATTCTATCAAGGTTGTATCTGATTACAATGTAAGACAGATGAAGGGGATGCCGTTCTAGGCAAAGAAGAAAAAAAGTTTTAGTCCTGGGTCACTAGCAAAAGTGGCTCGACACTTTCATTGGCAATGTTGTCAATATTTTCAGGGGTGGTTCTCCTATGTAAGCCTGAAAAGATCTGTCTGGGATATATTTTCAGGTGCTTTGATGTGCTTGTTGAAAGTTGACCCACATGGGTAAACCCTGGGCCGTGTTTCTGCTTTACTTCTGAAAAACAAGACAGAGGGACAAGCGGGAGCCTGGGCGGGCATCTGTGTCAGCCCTGCCTCCCCATGTCTCTAGGTCCTTTGGTTGCCTGAGCCTGAGCTGGCCCACAGTCTATTAAAAGTCATGGTAAAAACCGCAATGACTTTTGCATCAACCTTAATAACTCCTACAGGAGTTGCTGTGATTTCTGAGAAAGCACCACAGAGCAGGGAGCAATACAAATGCTATTTGTGTATCACTGGAGACAGAAAATCATGATGGCAAAAAGCCCAACAGAGCTGGGTTTTAAAATCTGTTTCTACTACTAAGTAATTTTCTGTGTTACTAGCCAATATTCTGCATTGTTACTATTCTGCAAGGTCACTTCTGAGTGACCTTGGACAAATTAATTAGCTCTCTGATCCTCAGTTCCATCCTCTCGGCACAGGCTTGTCAAGAGTTAAATGAGATGATGTACATCATTCTCCAGGCGCACAGCCCAGTATATAGTAAGTGTTCAGGGAATGTCAGGTAGGATTACTCTTCATAGTTATAGTGATTTTAGGAAGGAGATAAGGCCCCGGGAGTTTCTACCTCACTGAGAACTGTAGGAGGGAATATAGTTTTGTGTAATTGAAATGGCATGGACACTGGAGCTAGACCTGTATCCTGTTTCCAGTTCAGGGGCTTTGGCTACATCTCTGCCTGACATGGAGTTTCCCAAGTATTGAAATAGAGATAATAATTTCTACTTCCCAGTGCCTGACCTCTAGGATGATCCATAAATGTTATATAAACGCAAGGATGAAATAACGAATATAAAGCATTTGCCGTGTAGCAGATGCTTTACAAATGTCATCGAGTGCTTGGGGTTGGACTAGCTCCATCTCAGCAGGATACTGTGCTCTGGGAAGCTCTGCCTTGAAAAAACATCTCAGTCCCACCCCATACCTTCATCCAAACCCTCAGCACCTGCCAGAACCTGAACTCCCTCTCCTGGTGTTCCTGTGGCCACTCTTACACTGCCCTCCACTCCCCATCCAGTCCTGTGGCCACTCTTACACTCCACTCCCCATCCAGTCCTGTGGCCACTCTTACACTGCCCTCCACTCCCCATCCAGTCCTGTGGCCACTCTTACACTGCCCTCCATCCGGTCCCTCCATCCAGCCACCTCCATCCAGTCCATCCGGTCCTTCCACCCTCCCCATCCAGTCCTTCCCTCCCTATGTCCCTCCCCATCCAGTCCTGTCCACCACCCTCCACTCCCATCCAGTCCCTTCCTCTTCCACCCTCCACTCCCCATCCAGTCCTGTGGCCACTCTTACACTGCCCTCCACTCCCCATCCAGTCCTGTGGCCACTCTAGAGGGATCGTTCTAAAAACACGAGCCAAATCATGATGCTCCCCTGCTTGAACCCTGCAATGGCTTCTTTTTGTTCTCGGAATGATAGCTCATGACTCCTGGCATGGCCTGGTCCCCAGCTGCTTGTCTAGCTTCATCTACTGAGGCTCATTCCAACCTGGCAACATTGTCCATGCTGTTCCTCTAATGCAGCAAGGATTTTGGCTGTTCCCTCTGTCTGGACTTTTCTTTACCTACATCTTTCCTGCTCCCTCTTTCCCTTCATTCTGTGTCCAGTTCGCATCTCTTCCCTTAAAGAGGCTCCTTAGCCACCAAGTTTCCCCTCCTTGCCCATTCACCATTGACCATTGCCATCATATTGTCTCCATGACAGTTGTCACTCCTAGACATGCACCTTCTTGTTTACTTTTTAAAACATCTTTCTTATATATCTTCCCCCATGAATTAAACCTCCTTGAGATCAGGTGCTTTGTGTGTGTTATTCACCCTGTATCATTCATGCCTGGTTCAGAACCTGGCATATAGTAGGTGCTCAATCAATGTTGGATTAATGAATATTGATTGCTCTCTATGAGTCGGACACTGGTTAAGGTGTTTGAGATTTAGAGATGAATGGCTTCTTTGTTCTCAAAACAGATACATATTGTAAGAGAGATAAGCATTGGGTACTATGGGAGAAAAAGGCATCTAAGTAAAGTGGGGGTGATGGTGGAGGTGGCAGAGTCTTCCCCAGGTGACCAATAAGGTCTGAGTCTTGAAGATCACGCACCAAATTATAATGTCCCCTTCCCCACACTGTTGTACCAGGTAGAAATTGGTTACATATGAAAGTACTTTGGAAACAAATGCTTGCTATTAATATAATGGCTGCTAGTAACCTCCATAGAAGGATGTGCATTTGCACTTGTTTCTCTGAACCTCACATTCTATTTCAGGATGATGCATTTCTTTTCCCTTCCCATGCAAAGAAAGCCCCAAACTCCAAACTCAAGCCTTTACATTCAGGAGGAGACCATGGGTGGCAAGTTTAAGACAGCAGAGAGGCTGGGTATGGATGCAGCCCTGGGAAATAGCTATTGCTGCTGCTGCTGCTGCTGCTGCTGCAAGAACGGCAATGCTGGCTGCCAGAGCCCTCCAGCCCCTTACAGTGTTATCAGGGGAGATGCTGGTGAGAGGTTCTCACAGAGAAACACAAGAAGAATTGCTGTTAAAAATATTGTGACAAGGTATATGAAGCACTGAGGGATATTCCCAAGTTTCTCAAGAGTGAGGCAATCGCTCCCACAGTCATAAAAGTGCCTTGGCAAGCAAGGACTGTCAATGTAATAAAAAAGGGGGAAATGTTGTCTAAGCTCATAAAGGAGGAGGGTGATTGTGTTGTTACAGTCCTTCATAAAATCTTCCAACACAGGAGAGGGAAAGAAATTGGGTCAGCAGACGATGCCTCCATCATGCTCACTAACCTAGACAAGATTGGCCAGCTGAAAAACAACAGGACTATGCCATTATTCTAGTGAATAAAGATGGGCCTTGAGGGAGTGAGCTCCCTGTCACTTTAGATTCAGCACAAGACACAGTCCAAGAGTAGAAAACTTAGTGGACTAGGATCAAGAGACCTGGGCTCAGGGCTTATGTTTTTCTGAGTTGTTGCATGACTTTAGATAGTTGCTCAATGTATTTATTAATCAGGGTAATTACCCCCAGTTGCTGTAAGAAACAACTTCATAATTTTTATATCCTAAAACAATAAATATTTATCTCTCATATCACCTGTAGTGTAGATCAGCAGAAGGCTTTGTTCCACATGGTCATTCAGGGACCCAGGTTAATGGGTACTGCCACATGCAGTGCGAGATTCTCAAGGGCATCCCGGGTGTTAACTTCCAGCCTGCAGGTAGGAAAGAGAAAGACAGCATGGAAGACCACACAGAAGATCTTAAAGATCTGGGGACTTATAAACTAAAATTACTAATTATTTCTTTCTCCTCATGTACAACGATGCCACAGACATAGATATTACACAGTGAAGTCTTCCATTCATAAAAGGAGAGAAAAGAAGGCTTATATCAGTCGTTGGACCATAGCAGGGTGGAAATCCTGCAATGCAGTGCAGACATTGTGAAGCTTTCTTGCCCTAGCAGAGGGTGGATTGCCTAGACTTTTATTCTGCTCTTTCAGTAGAACTACTGTGTTCGTTCTCCTCAATGGCCCTGACTTAACTCTCCAGGAGCTTTTTCCTTGCTTGTTATCTTCCAGGAGCACATGTGAAGCAGCTATTGAGAAGAAGCTCTTCTTGGGGGCTGTATAATGTTTGGAGCTTGCTCTTTGCTTAAGGAAGGTTGGAGGTTCAATGGTTTGCTTTAATGGTTTTTAAATTATCACATTGTTAAGGATTATTTTGTCTAGATTTGTGTTTTCTTTGATAATACAATCCTCCCCAAATCTTAGTCAGCTTCTAAACTTTCTGCTTCCAATCAGTTCCACGTGCCAATCACCACACCCAAAGATCTTTCCTGGATGTATTTTTCAAGCTTACCTTATTTCTTTGCTTCCTCCTCCCCGTGCCTTTCTCTCTCAACTTCATAGTTCACTGAGACTATCAAGAGTTATGTGAACAGGCCACATTCTTAATCTGATCTTTGTTGCAAAGTTTGGTTTCTTTTCTTGTTTGCCTATTTAGATCAAAGATTTTCTCAATCATATTTTCTGCCATTTGATTCCTGTTTAGAATAAATCAAGTTTTCTGATCCTTCAAGGTCCCATATTTCTGTATCCTATCCCTTTTATTTTTGCTTATGAACCAGCTAATGGTCCCCTGAGCACAATTTGTTTTTGTAATGCTTTGTCAAACAGCCAATATTAGCCAAACACTCCCAACATTTGATTCTCCACTGGAGATGGGGCCATTACCACCTTCAAATCTAACTCACATCAGATGTCCTGTTTCTTGGAGCCAAATGCTGTATCAAATGCTGAAACCAGAAGTGTTTCAGGAAAAGATAAATGCCTACAGATATTCTGAGCAGGAAGGGATTTAATACAGGCAATTAGAATTTTGCTCTGTCATTGGAAATGCTAAAGAAGAAAAGTCAGGATCCACTGCACTCTCATTCAAACTCTCAGTGAGGGAAGACAGATGTAAAAAATGCTGATGCACATTATGTAAGGGGAAATTCTGGAGTAGACTGTGTATAGCTGGACGACCTGGTATAGTCTAAGGGAGGAGGAACATATTCTGTTTCCTTTGCTTAGGCTTCTGTAGTATATGAGGGACTAGCATTCCACATTCCCCTGATACCAGGGTACTGTGACCATTGTCCTTCATAAGCTACACTGATTAGATGCTGGACGATAAAAATTATACATTACAACATAGAGCTCTGATAAAAGTGTAGCATCTACATTCAAAACTAATAAGTAAATGTTTGGTTCTCCATTACTTCTGAGATAAAATCTGAACTTTATATCATGATACATGAGGGTGTTCATGATCTGTCCTCTCACTTCTGAAGTCTTTCTCCTTGTTGGGCACCTCTCCCATATTTTATTGCTGTCATACAAAGTAAATTTGTGTTTTATAAACGTGGCACATTCTCTCACTTCTCCTTGCCAGGCTGTGCCCATAACCTAGAATGCCCTCACCTTGAGAGCTCTCCTAATCTGAAGAAAAATTTTAAAGGAATATGTTGAACTAAATAAAAATGAAAATACAACTTATCAGAAATTGGTGCAGTAAAAGCAGTGCTGCAAGAGAAATTTATAACATTATATGCATATATTAGAAAAAAAGAGAAATTTCAGATTTAAAAAAATCTAAGTTCTCCACCATAAGAAACTAGAGAAAGAAGAGCAATTTAAGCTTAAAGCAGAATGAAGTAAATAATAAAAATTAGAACAAAAATCAATAAAATTGAAAGCAGGAAAACAATAGAAAAAATGCTAGTTATTTGAAAATATCAATAAAATCAATAAACCTCTATCCAGGTTAACCAAGTTTTTAGAAAAAGAGAGAAGACGCAAATCACCAATATCAGAAAGAAAGGAAAGTCATCACTACTAATCTGATGCTAAAGGATGACAAATATTATGAATCTTTTCTTGATGATTTAGGTGAAATAGACCAATTTCTTGAAAAGACAGAAACTACCAAAAGAGAAATAGATAGTCTGACTAGGCCTATATTTATCTATTAGATAATTTGAGTCAATAATTAATATGCTTTCAAAAAAGAAAGCACCAGGGTTGGATGATTTCACCAGTTACTTCTATAAATGTTTAAGGAAAAAATGATACCAATTATTCACGATATTTTCTAGAAAATAGAAACAGAAAGAAACTTTCTAATTCATTCCATAAGGTTGGTATTGCCCTAATACCAAAACCAGAATAAGAAAGTACAACAAAAGAGAAGTACAGACTAATATCTCTCATGAACATAGATGACAAAATTCTCAACAAAATATTAGCAAATAAAATGCAACAATGGATAAACAGAATTATACACCATGACCAAGTGAGATTTATTCCATCTATGCAAACCTGGCTCTACATTTGAAAATAATCAATATAATCACTATATCAACAGGTGAAAGAAGAAAAATATGATCACATTAATTGATGCAGAAGAGCCTTTTGACAATACACATTCATGATAATACTCTCAGCAAACTGGAAATAAAGGGAAATGTTTTCAACTTAATAAGAAACACACAAAACGCCTACAACTAACATCATACTTAATGAAGTGAAATGATGTTTTCTCCTAAGATCAGGAACCAGGCAAAGACGTCCTCTCTCACCACTTCTACTCAACATCACACCAAAAAATCCTAGCTAGTGCAATAAGACAAAGAAAAACAAAGAAAGGAAAACCAAAGAAAAAAGAAAATAAATAAAAAATACATAGCAGTTTGGGCAGAAATAAACAAAACTGTTTTCATTCATAGACAACATGTTTGTGTACATAAAAAATCCTAAAGGATAGCCAAAGTTTCCAAGAAACAGGGAAGCGATTATAATAAAGTTGCTGGAAAACAGATGAACACAAGAAGTCAACTGCTTTTTTATATACCAATATTGAACAATTGAACTTTGAAATTTAAAATTAATATGATTTGTAGTAGCATCCCAAAACTAAAATATTTAGGTATAATGTACCAAACCTCTATGTGGAAAATGACAAAACATTTATGAAAGAAATAAAAAAGTCTACATAAATGGAGAGATATTTTGTGTTCTCAGATTGGAATATTCAATATTGTTAAGTTGTCAGTTCTTCTCAACTTGTTCTATAATTTTGAGTCTAATCAAAATCCAACAAAGTATTTTGTAGACACCAATAAAAGTATTCTAAAGTATGTATGGAAAGTCATTGACCAAGTATAGTCAACAAAATAACAAAGAAGAAAAAAATGTTGGAAGACTAATAAAATCCAATTTCAAGACATACTATAGCATGACACTAATCAAACAACATGGTAATGGTGAAAGAGATACATCAGTCAACAGAGAGGAATAGAGTCCAGAAATGCACCACACAAATATAGTCAACTGATCTTCAACAAATGAGTAGAGACAATTCAACGAAGAGAAGAGAGTCTTTTCAAACAATGGTGCTGGAAGAATTGAGTATTCATATCCAGTAAATAAAAAAATAAATAAGCCTAGACATATGTTACACCTTTCACTAAAATAAATTCAAAACGGAGAATAAGATGAAGTATAAATGTAAAACTATAAAATTTCTAGAAGAAAACATTGGAGAAAATCTACATTTACTTGGGCTTGTTGATGTGTTCTTAGATACAATACAAAAAGAATAATACATGAACATAAATTGATAAGCTGGACTTTATTAAAATGAAATAATTCTGCTCTGTGTTAGTTATGAAGAGATTCCAAAGTCGAGTCATAGAATGGGAGAAAATACTTACAACTCACTATCTAATAAACGACTTATATCCAAAATATGCAAAGAACTCTATAAGCCACCATTATAAAAACAACGCACTTTTAAACAAATATGCAATCAATTCATCAACAACCAACCAACCCAGTTAAAACATGGGTAAGGAACTTAAACAGATATTTCTTCAAAGAAAGCATGCAATTGGCTAACAAGCACAAGAAAAGATGCTCAGCATCACTAATCATTAGAAAAACTCAAATCAAAACCACAATGAGATACTATCTCACATCCATTGGGATGGTTACTAACCATAAAACCAGAAAATAACAAGTGTTGGCAAGGATGTGAAGAAACTAAAAACCTTGTATACTATTGGTGAGAACGTAAAATGGTACAGCCACTACGGAAATCAGGATAATGCTTCCTCACAAATATTAAATATAGAATTACCACATCATCCAGCAATTCCGCTTCTGGGTATATACTCAAAATATTTAAAAGCAGGCACTCAGGCTGGGCGCGGTGGCTCAAGCCTGTAATCCCTGCACTTTGGGAGGCCGAGATGGGCAGATCACGAGGTCAGGAGATCGAGACCATCCTGGCTAACACGGTGAAACCCCGTCTCTACTAAAAAATACAAAAAATTAGCCGGGGGAGGTGGCGGGCGCCTGTCGTCCCAGCTACTCGGGAGGCTGAGGCAGGAGAATGGCATGAACCCGGGAGGCGGAGCTTGCAGTGAGCTGAGATCCAGCCACTGCACTCCAGCCTGGGCAACAGAGCGAGACTCCGTCTCAAAAACAAAAACAAAACAAAACAAAAAAAAAACAAAAAAAAGGCAGGCACTCAGAGAGGTATTTGTCTGCCCACATTCATAGTAGCATTATTTGCAACAGCAAATATGTAGAAGCAACCCAACTGTTCATGAACAATAAGTGAAAAAGCAAAATGTGCTCTGTACATCTAACAAAATATTATTAAGCCTTTAAAAGGAAGAAAATCCTGACATGTGCTACAACATGAACTTTGAAGACAACATGCTAAGTGAAATGAGCCAGACACAGAGTGACAGATTATTTTACTATTCCACTTATATGAAGTTCATAGAGTAGTCAAATTCATAGAGAAAGCAGAATCATGGTTACTAGATGCTATGGTGAGGAGAGCGTGGGGAGTTATTGTGAAATGAGTACACAGTTTTAGTTTTAGAAGATTAAAAATGTACTAGAGATGGATGTTGGTGATGGTTGCACAATTTTATGAATGTACTTAATGCCAGTGAACTGTCCGCTTAAAATAAGTGCATTGTAATTTTATGTTACATATATTTTGCCACAATAAAAAGTAAGCAAAAGATCTAAACATACACCTCATCAAAAAAGATACACAAATGGCAATGAAGCATATGAAAAGATGCTTAACATCATTGACCATTGGAGAATTACACATTCAAACAATGGAGAGCGCTACATGTCTATTCAAAATCCAAAAATGCTGGCAATACCAATTACTGGCAAAGGTGTGGAGCAACAAGAAGGCTCACTCATTGCCAGTGAGAATACAAAATGATACGGCCACTGTGGCAGTTTCTTATAAAGTGAAGATCAGTGTCACCTTACCATTTGATCTAGCAACTGTGCTCCTAGGAAAATAACCCAATTGATCTGGAAACATATATCCACATTAAAAACCTGCACATGAAACTTTGTAGCAGCTTTATTCATGATTGACAAAAGCTAGAAACAGTCAACTTGTTCTTCAATAGAACGACATTTGTTGATGAATAAGCAAACTGTGATATAGCCATACAATGGAATATTATTTAGTGATAAAAAGAAATAGACCATCAAGGCATGAATGACATGGAGGAAGCTTAAATGTATATTGTGAATGAAGCCAGCCCGAAAGGCTATACACTCTCTGATTCCAATTACATGACATTCTGTGAAAGGAAAATCTACAGAGAAGGGTAAAGAATCAGTAATTGCCTGGGGTTTTGGAAGGTAGGGAAAAGGGAGGGTTGCATAGGTAAAGCAGAGACTTTTTTTAGGGTGGTGTAACTATTCTATATGATATCTTAATGATGAATATATGACACTATGCTTTCGTCAAAACGCATAGAACTTAACACACAAAAAGTGAACGTTAATATATGCAAGTAACAGGAGGTCAGTAGATGACAGGATGGAAGGAAGAATGTGACAAAACATTCTAACTGTATCACAAATATATGAGACAACCTCACTGAAGGAGACAGGGAAAAAAGTTAGTGACCTAATATGCTTTAAAAATGAGTGGAATCTGTTAAGACCAAAGGCACAAAAAACTACACATAAACATCATATTCTAGTTGTAATTTTGTAATTTGTAATTCTAGTTGTAAAGTTGCTTTCTATGAGGTTACAGATCCACAATTCCGATACCACCACCATGAATACTGGAATGTAACAATTAAGTAAATGACTGGTGAGCAGAGGGAGTCAAGTTTTTCCCTGGTGATGTAGGAGGTTACAGATTAATATAACTGGAGGCTAGAATGATGCAGTGATGAATAAAGTTGGAGACATCCATATGAACTCATGTCTAGTTTAATATAGACACAGGTGGCTATATTAGAAATATTTATGGATATGTGTATATAGATTGGTCAGTATACATACACATACACATATATATTATATATACATGTATATACACATATATTCCTTCTTTTGTCAGTTGAGAGGGTCTAGAAGCAATAACACTCTGGTTGCAACAGCATACCTAGTGCCCAGATCTTGGTTGCTAATACCATTCTCCAATAAAAGGAATCAGAGCTCCTTGGAGAAAGAGCTGATTCACAACTGGGCAGTGAATATACAATATAAACTTTGCAATGACAAAAAGCAAGAAAGTGTTAAAAAAGAGTTCATAATGATGAGGATCTATCAAAGGGACACAGGAACCCAAGGAGAGAGTTCCCAGTGACCAAAGCTGGAAGAATTTAAGCAAAGGAAGGAGGGGAGGAAGCGAGGGAGGAAAAGAGAGAGGGAGGGAGGAAGAAACTACTGGATTATAACCCAAAGTATAAAGTAAATATTAATTAGTCCATACTGATAAAAAAAATGATTAAATAAATAAATAGGGGGAGAACAGAAAAACCTTCAGTGCAGGAGAATTCTAAGTAATTTATATTGATATTCTGCCCTCAAGGAAATGGAGCGTAACACCCCACTTCTGAAGTGTAGACTACACGTAGTGACTTTCTTTCAAAGAGTATAATAAGAAAGTATGGAAAAAGAGTGACCAGAGTGGAAAAAGCTGGCAAATACTACCTTAGCAAGGTGATCAAGGTCAGCATTGACAACGATAAGTCACGTTCAAAGTATATACCCCTGACATATGATGAAAACGGCAGTTTACCTCTGTAGTCTTCCTCCTCAAAACCCGTAATACCAGCCTAATCATGAGGAAAATATCAGACAAGTCCCAGTGGAAGGACAAAATGCCTGACCAGTACTCTTCAAAACTGTCATGGTCATTACAAACAGGGAAAGTCTAAGAACCTGTCCTGCCAAGCGGGGCATAAAGAGACATGACAACTAAAATGTGGCTGGGGTAGAATGTGAAGGGGATGCTGGAAGATAAAAAGGTCATTAAGTAAAAACTAAGGAAATCGAGTGAAATATGGACTTTAGTTAATAATAATGTGTTATTGCAAAATACTTTCTTCAACAAATGCTTGCGTGCAAGGCTATCGAATAAGGACTAGTGCTCTACTTAGAGTAAGTGGCCCTTGAAAAGACCTGGTGGATTCCCTTGTGATTCTTGAAGCACAACTTGAAGTTTCTGAACCAAATGGTTTCTATATTCCCTTGGAGCATAGCAGATTACAGAATTGTCATGGTAGAAGGTATTCCAACCTGCCAGTTTACCTCTTAAAAAGAATTTCCAGGCCGGGCTTGGTGGCTCACATCTGTAATCCTAGCACTGTGGGAGGCCAAGTTGGGCAGATTGCCTGAGCTCAGGAATTTGAGACCAGCCTGGGCAACACAGTGAAAACCCGTCTCTACTAAAATACAAAAGAAATTAGTCGGGCATGGTGGCATGCTTCTGTAGTCCCAGCTACCCGGGAGGCTGAGGCAGGAGAATTGCTCGAACTCAGGAGGCAGAGGTTGCAGTGAGCCGAGATCACACCACTGCACTCTCACCTGGGCGACAGAGCAAGACTCCATCTCTCAAAAAAAAAAAAAAAAGAATTTCAGCTGGTCTATGGGAAAATGAGAAAAAAAAGGGCAAAATAGGGAGAATTCTAGTGAATGGTACCACCAATACTGGAGTTGTGCAGTGCACAACCTGTACAAACATACATAGCAGCTATGAATGCGATGTGCATCCGTGTAAGGTCCTCACTTTGCTATCTTGCAGGGAATATCCTTTAACTCATATTGAATTCTTTCTCCTTTATGGGGGGTTTGGAGGAAATGCTGACATATTCTTTCTTTGGGATATTATATGGTTGAGTTTTTCTTAGTATTTGTTTCTTTGTGTGTGTTCTCACCTTACAAAACACAAACTTGGGAACCTTATGAATATTCTTTGAAATTGGACTGATCCGTCAGATTCCAAAGTCTGGGAACCCCCGACCTAGTGCCGCCTCCTGTGGCGGTGTGTAGGACTTCTTGTTCCCTTCAGCCTCTCAAGGGGAGGGTGCTCAGGCTGCAGCAGCCATGCCACTGCCAGCTCCTGTCAATGGCATGGATGGTGCATTCTCCTCTTTAAGTTGGCCCCAAACTAGCCTGGTTCTTCGGTAACAATCAGTGAGGAGGAGGGATATATTTATGGTAAAATGGTCTTTGACCTGAGAGGTGGAGAGTCTTGATTAGGATTCCAGGTTTGCCACTAAGCACCTCACTTAACTGGCCCTCTGTTTACAAATCAATAAAATAGGAAAAATAAGACCAGCTTCTGCTCACTTGCATGGGTATGGTGATGTTCAAATAAACTAATAGATGTAAGTGCTCATTGAATGTAAAACATCCTAGGTATGTAAGTTAGGACCGAATTGTCAAAAATAGCAATAATAATAATGTTCTGATCATTACCACTGGGGTCCTTTCTGTGGGCTCCAGGGTCGCCTGCTGCCAGAGGCCCCTGGAGAGCATCTCTCTACTGGCTGTGATCCCACTAGGGTCCTCTGAGGTCGTATCTGCCTCTGAGACCCACTCAATGCCCTTGTCTTTCCTTCTGCAAAGTCAAATGTTAATATGCTGAGCTCCTTTGTGCTTCTTGTTAATAGAAGTCCTTGTCTTTCAGCAGTGGCCTTGCCTGCTGTCATCAGGAAGGGACATGTAGGGACATTTCGCATTACTCCAAGTGACAAGCTGGAAGCATATCCCCCCTCACTAGCCTTGAGTTCACTTTCTGGCAAGAATAGCTGAAAGCATGAGCTTAAAGACTTACCCCCCACAGCTCCATCCTCCAATTGCATGGTCCTGTAACACAATAAGTGTGCTCCACAAATAAATGAACAAATAATGATGATGAAGATGATGATAAAGAACACATACCAGGTCCAAAGCACTGCTGTTAAGACAGTGTACTAACTTATATGTACAAACTTATTCAATTCTTAACTCAATTCTGTGAGGCAGGCACAACATTATTCTCATTTTACAGATGAGGAAACGAGACATGATGAGATCCGAATTAAACACCTCATGTTCTCACTCATAGGTGGGAACTGAACGATGAGATCACTTGGACTCGGGAAGGGGAACATCACACACTGGGGCCTATCATGGGGAGGGGGGAGGGGGGAGGGATTGCATTGGGAGTTATACCTGATGTAAATGACGAGTTGATGGGTGCTGACGAGTTGATGGGTGCAGCACAGCAACATGGCACAAGTATACATATGTAACAAACCTGCACGTTATGCACATGTACCCTAGAACTTAAAGTATAATAATAATAAAAAATAAATTTTTTTTAAAAAGGAAAAATAATGGGATTCCAAAATATATCAAAGATTCCCACAAATCAATAAGCAAAATAAAACAGCAAAAAAAAAAAAAAAAAAAAGAAGCTTTAGAGTTGAGATCTTAACCCAAGCAATCTCTGGATTCAAAACCCAGGCACTTAGCCATTAAGCTACATTATGTTGCCTTAAAAAGGAAGGGCAAGGATATGAAATGGACCAATCACATGTTGGGTTTCTGTCTGCCCTCCACCAGTTTCTTCTCTCAATCCTTCTGGTCTTGCCTCACCAAACATCTCACAGGACGCCAACAAGCTTACTCCTTGGCACTCTGGTTCTTTGTGATGGCAGTGGCAGCCTGTCTGGAGTGACCTCTGTGAAGACTCCAGTTGTAGTAGGGAAGGCACAGCCAGGGCTGCACACTCCATGGAGCTGGTGGAAGCCTGGAACAGGTGAGAGCCACACCCTCTTCCAAGTTGAAGGGTCAAGAGTCCCACCCTCCCAGTCACAGCTGCAGGCACCCAGGTGCAGCTGCAGACCCAGGCATCCCTGTGCTCCCAGGGGCCCGGGAACCTCACCTCCCCCAGCAAGCTTGTAAGTGCCTGCTCTCACTACCTGAACTCTTTCCGCTCTGGTGCTTGTTCTAATTTTGGAGCAAAGCTGAGGCTGAGCCCAAGCACCGTCATGACCCAGTTGGGTGTGCGTGCGCTCAGGGCAGTGCAGATACACCAGCCCCCTGCTGTCTCAGCCCTCTCTGGACTTTGGCACCGACGAGCATGAGAGGGGTCTGAGTGGGGCTGAGGGCGGTTTGGTGCAGGCCTGCAGGTGCCTCTCTGTATGAACAGCCTGGGCTCCATGGGCAGCAAGTTGATGGTGGCGGGAAGCAGACAGCCTTCTAGGCAGAAAGGAGTGGGTCCCCAGTGAAGCCCCACTTTCAAGCCAGGGACAGCCTGACGCCTGTGGGCTGGGTTGTCAGTTCCACAGACTGGAGTGAGAACTTATGGTGCTATTTTCTGGCCTGCCCATGGCTGCTCATGGGCCAATGAACATGCACTTCCTCTCTTCTGAAGCCCACAAAAACCCTGGACTCAGCCAGCCTTGGACAGATGATAGGACAACCTGTAAAGAGGAGCTACCCATGGTGGGTCTCCTCCCTGCTTAGAACTATACACTTACCAGGACGACCTGCCAGCAGATAGGAGCTACCCACTCCAGGTCTCCTCTCTGCTGAGGGCTGCAGAGAAGTCAAGATGACCTGCCTGTGGATAGACGCTACCCACTCCAGGTATCCTCTCTGTTGAGGGCTGCAGACTCCACTGGATGACCTGCCTGTGGAAAAGAGCTAAGCATCTCTGCACCTTGCTCACCCTCCAATTGTCCATATACCTCATTCTTCCTGGATGTGGGACAACAACTTAGGACCTGCCAAATGGCAGGACTGAAAGAGCTATAATACAAATAGGGCTGAAACATGCCTCCCTGCTCACCACATTACAGGCAACAAGAAGGAGAGAAGAGCTGTGGCCCTTTTGGGAACCCAGACCTAGGGTCTCCCCAAGCCAGAGCTGTGACACCCACTTTGGGGCTCTGCAGTTCCTGATGTCTTCAAACTTTTGGGTGCCACCACATTCCCTGGAGCCTGAAGTGTAAGCCATTTTTGGTATCCCTGGTCCAGCCGCAGCCTTGCATGGAGCCAGCGCCTGTGCTGGTACCTGGAGCTGCCCGCCCCACCACAGCAGCCAGTGTACCTGGCTGTGCACAGTAGCTGGACCCTGCACTCGCTTGCTCCTGCAACCCTTGCTGCTCTGTGTCCTTGGCATGTGTGGGATCTGGGGTGGTAGCACAAGCTGAGCAGGGCCTGCCAGGCTTGAGCCCAGTGGGCCTGAGCAAAACTTGGGCAAAGACACCACTGGCCACAGAGGCTTCCAGCTGGAAGAGCAACACCACAGGGATCCCGTGACGTTTTCATGTGGTTTTTCTTTTGTCTGGAAAACACATGGTCTAATTCACTTGGCTAAGTTCTAACCATCCTCATGACTCAGCTCAAAGGTCCCTTCCTCCAGGCGGTCTTCCCTGAACATTCTCGCTCTCTGGGTTCCCATAGCCCACTGAGCTGTGGGTCTCACAGTCTTCATCACACTGACCTGTCTTTGTTTGCTTACATGCCTATTTTCTTCATGTCTAGACCCTGGCACTACCTTCCATGTGTTCAAATCCTGACTGTACCACTTATAGCTGTGTGACCTCAAGGAGTTTACCTAAACTTCGTTGCCTTGGTTGCCTTATCTATAAAATGGGACTGATAATGTATTAATTGAATTTGTTTCTGGAAAGCACTTATAGCAATGTCTGGCACATAGGAAGGGTTTTACATCTACTTGCCACTAAACCTCAAACACTGTTAGAGCTGAGACCACATCTTATTTATGAATGGCCAGAGCTGGCAGAGGATCTGGCATGTAGTAGATGTTGAACACACATTGGTGGACTAAATAAATACATGTGGGTAAACAGCTCTTTGGAGAAGACACAAGGACTCAAAGACAACCCAAGGGCCAAGAAAGTCTCCTTGCTGAGGATAAGATAGGAGATACAGAGTAAAAGAAGCCCTAGTGAAATCCAAGGCAAGTAGAATGGGGTGGGGAGAGTAGAGGGCGGCACTATAGAAGAAAGTAATGATAATATCACAGATTCTTATAAGTATAATCATGGAGGCAGATAGGAATGGATATGGCTGTGAAGACCAACATGGCATGGCAGAGAAGGCACTGGACTGGGTTGAGAAGGCTAACTAAGGGCTATAGGCAAGCTAATAGCCTTCTCTGTGCCTTAGTCCCACATGGTTCCATTCTGCCTAGTGGGGGGCCAGAATTGGCAATTGTTATGGATTTCATGTTTTTCCCCCAAATTCCTATGTTGAAGCCTAAATTCCCATTGTGATGGTATTAGGAGGTGGGGCCTTTGTGAAGTGATTGGGTTATGAGGGTGGAACCCTCATGAATGGGATCAGTGCCTTGATAAGAAGAGACACCAGAGACTTTGATAGCTCTCTCTCTCTCTCTTTCTGCATACACACACTGAGGAAAGACCAAGTAAGCCCACAGTGAGAAGGCAGCTGTCTGCAAGCCTGGAAGGCAGCCCTCACCAGAACCTGACCATGCTGGCACCCTGAACTCACGCTTCTAGCTTCCTGAATCATGAAAAAAGTAAATCTCTACCGTGTAAGTCACCCAGTCTATGGTATTTTGTTAGGGCAGGCTGAGCTAACTAAGTCAGCAGCACAGCCTCTTTTGTGTTTTTCTGCAATCTGCTGTTTTTCTCTAAACAGTGCATCTTCAATATACCTGTGCCTTGACTTGCATATCAGTGCATTTGTTTTACCTTCTTTGTAGTATTTCATTGCACCACAAGACCACAAGGCACTGATATATTTCCTCATAGAAGGACAGTTAGAGAGCTTCTCATGCGTGTGTTCTCACAAAACCTATAGCCATAAACTTCTATGTGTGTGTCTTCTATGTCTATATTGGAACATTTTTTCCAGGAAGTATACTAACAAGTGGATGGCCAGGAATTGCTTATGCATATGCTTTATTAGAGATTGTTAATGGCTGTCTAAGTTGTCCCAATTTATAGTCCCAAGCTGGCCAGTTTTTAAAATATCTTTGAACGCTGATGTTCGGTGAATTCATGATTCTCCCCATCCCTACCCCTACCCTTGCCATAACTGTCTTTCATTCTCCTGGAAGGAAGACAAGCATTCAGGGACCTTGGGAGGATGCAACCATACATTCAGAGTGACTTCTATTTACAAGATCCCAGAGAAGAGCATTGTTTGGGAAGAACAGTCATGACCACCACAAAGAACTTTGTTTCTATCTCTGCCATGTTTCCCAAATGAGAAAAAGACTAATCAATGATAATAGCACAATGAGGGCCAGGATAGGCAACCATGGTGTGTTCTGAGTATCCGTAGTAGCAAGGTTCTTTAACAATCACTGGTGTTTTTTCCTTGGTCAAAGACACAGGAAGGGTAGAAACCCTGGAAATGTAAGGATCAGAAGCTCTGTAAAAAGTGGAATTCAAGATTAGGAGCCCCATGTTATCTGTGTGGGGTTTCATTTGCTAAGGCTTCCCCAGCCTTCCTGTAGTTTTCCTACAGATGAGCTGACTTTGGGACAAGCTCAGGCTTCTGGTCAGGCTACCTCACACACTGCTACAGATTATGGACTGAATCATTGTCTCAGAAATTGATGAGCTGACCCTAAAATTCACAAAGATAGGCAATGTTCCCAGAATAGCCAAAACAATCTTGAAAAGAAACAAAGTTGAAGGACTTACACTTTGACTTTAAAACTTACCATGAATCTATAGTAGTTAAGACCATGTGGTCCTTCCTAGCATGAGGATAGAGACAGATCAATGGAATAGAATTGAGAATATGTCAATAAGCCTACATATCTGTGGTCAATTAATTTTTGACAAGAATGCCAAGATAATTCAATAGGGGAAATAATAGTCTTTTCAAAAAATGAATGATGCAGGGATAACTAAATATCTATACACAAAATAATAAATTTTAATTCCTACCTCACATCATATATAAAAATTAACTCAAAATGCATCATAGACTGAATATGAATCACAGATCAAAATGTAAAACTATAAAACTTTTAGATGAAGACATAAGTGCGAATCTTTGTGATCTTGGATTAGGCAACAGTTTTTGGATATGGTACCAAAAACACAGTGAAAAAAGAAAAAACTCAGTAAATTATATTTCATAAAAACTTCTGTGCAAAGGACACTGTCAAGAAGGTTAAAAAATAACCCATAGGAAGGAATAAGATATTTGCAAGTCACAGGTTTGGTAAGGGACTAATATCCAGAATACATAACGTACTCTTACAACTCAACAACTGAGAGACAAATAGCCCAGTTAAAAAATGGGCAAATGATTTAAGTAGACTTTTTTTTTCAAAGAAAATATACAGATGGTCAACAAGCATGTGAAAAGATGCTTAACATCAGTAGCCACTAGGGAAATGTAAATCAAAACCACAGCAATAGCACCCCACACCCACTAGGATGGCTAAATAGGCAGACAATAACAAGTACTAGCGAGAATCTAGGGAAATTGGAACTCCCTAATTGCTAGTGGGAATGTGAAGTGGGGCACCCACTTTGGAAAACAGTTTGGTAGTTCTTCAAATTGTTAAATATACAATTACCATATAACCTAACAATTCTATTTCTAGGTATATACTCAAAAGAATTTAGAATAAGTCTTCTAATAAAAACTTGTGCATAAATGTTCACAAGAATATTGTTCATAATAGCCAAAAGGTTGAAACAACCCAATTGATAAACAAATGTGGTATATCCATAAAAAGCAATATTTTCCAGCTGTAAAAAGGAATAAATTACTGGTACATGATACAACATGAACGATCCTTAAACTTATATTGCTAATTGAAAGAATCCAGACACAAAGGCCACGTAGTACATAATTCAATTTATATAAAATATCCAGAATAAACAAATCTAAAGAGACGGAAAACAGACTAGTGGTTGTCAGAGGAAGGGGACAGGGGTAGAAATCAGGACTGACCACTAATAGTACCAGGTTTCTTCTGGGGTGATGTAAATGTTCCAGATTTAAATAATGGTGATGGTTGTGCAGCTCCTTGAATACATGGTATGTGAATTGTATCTTAATAATAATGATAATGAAAGCTATTGTCAGGCAGAAACTCCCTGACTCCTTGATTTGATGAACTTGTGATGAATCAAAATGATTTTAGGACCAACATGGTTTGCCAATAATTTTATTCTACTAAATAGGATATTAAAAGAATAACTATTACTACCGTCATTTTTAAAAGGAAAAGTATTTTCACATCAGAAAGTGGAAAGGACATTGTCTTAAAGTTATTTAAATTGACTAAGCTTTATGAAAAACATTCTACATTCATTTATTCATCCCCAAGATGCTGATATTTAGTATACATAAAAACTTTACACTTAGTATACAGCAAGCACAATGCCTGGCTTTGGGCAAGGCTGACAGTCAGCTGGAACCCACCAGTACAGCGTGCTGACCACGATGGTGATGCCCCATCATTGGGACCTGCCATACCATGCCTGTTGGGATATATTGTGAAAATCACACTTCACACTGGACATTCAGAAATGAAAACAAACGTGGTCTTTTCTTCATGGAAAATACAGACTGCTAGGGAGACAGCTATTAATATAAATATATAATTAAACGTTCTAACAAGTCCTCAGAAAGACAAGAATTGGAATTGAATATACTAAATGGAGGAGGCGATAGGAAAGGGCTCTCAGGCACTTTTCTTATTCCTTCATTTCACCTCGGACTGGTGGAAACATCACAGATCTGCATTGGTCTGGATCTGGAAACACTGGAATAGGTCAAAGGGCTCCAGGAAAAATGTGTGAAGTGCCAAGTGTTAGATGAGAATGCAGGAGGAGAAGAATGCAGGACAAGGACCGAGGATGATTGCAATAAAACGCAGAGGTATCTCTTTGTCCTGTGCTGCCTACCTGGGGAATCTTTCAGAGAAGCCAATCTGGTGGGAACAGTTGGACAAGGAGGTGCGATCTGGAGCTTGTTACATTCCTTGTCACTCTCCCAGGGATGCCAAGAGCCCTTGCCCAACAGCCACCGCTGCTCTCCAGTCAGCCCATCTTCTCGGCAGGTGACATGTTCCTCCAGCTGACAGTGGGAGAAAGAAGGAGGGAAGGGAAAATTAATGGAGAGCCTTCAGTGTCAGGCACCCTGCTCGTGCTTTAGATTTGCTGTCTGCCCCTCTTGACAACATTCACCTGAGCTCCCCTTTGATGGTGATGGAGAGTAGGCTGCGCCTGGGCTAGAGTTGAAAAGGGGATTTGGTTTCTTGGAGCTGAGGCCTTGGGCTAAGGTTTTTTTCTGAGTTGAGATGAAAGCTAAGAGCTGCAACTGTGAACCAAGGCCAAGTCTGTGAGAAAGGCTGAAGTCTCAATGTTGGTTAAGCATAGAGTGACACCATATTCTTTCAGGCAGAAGTATCATAAGCTGAATTAAGAGGTAGAAGTGGATGGGCCTTGTCCCTGTTTTAGAGATAATTAATTTAATCTTCTATCCAGTAATTCTTATAGGTCTAATAAATTCAGTAAAATAACTGATGGACACTGCACAAAAACATACAAGTTGGTAATTTGTTCAAATTAACGAGACAATTGTTAGGCCAGGGGGTTGGCAAACTGGCCCTTGGACCAGATCCAACCCACAGCCTGTTTTGTAAATTTTGTTGGAACCCTGACACACCCATTCATCTGTGTATCATTTACGGCTGCTTTCATATTACAACAGAAGAATTGAATAGTTGTGACAGAGACCATATGGCTGGCAAAGCCTAAAATGTTTGCTATTTGGCTGCTCGCAGTACAAGTTTGCCAACACCTGCTCTAGGTCTTTGATACACTTAATTTTATCTACCTAGGTAGGTCGCGTTCATTCATTACTTGAATTCATGCCACACATGCCAATTGAAAGCTTAGTACGAAATGTACCAGTGGCTGGGAAGAGAAAGCTAGAAGATCCAGCTCCTGCCATCAGAGAGCTCTGTATCCAGTGAGGAGATGCAGATGATTGCTATGTAGGTGGTAGTTACTATGGAAATAATAAGCAGAATGGGCTGCTAGCCCAGGTGGGGTGGGGGCTGGAGGTTGGGTTGGAAATCAGTCAATTCCCAGCAATCTCAGGATGCTTTTTGATGTCCAGGGATGATGCAGTGGGGGAAGATTGGGGCTACCTTCAGGAGAAGGTCAGGCCAGATGTGAGAAACACCCCCGATAGCTGTGCGTGGTGAGCTTGATTACGCCAGGAAGAACTTAAGAGTGCATGGCCCCAGCAGAAATGGCTCAGCTTACATGAGGTCTGTATACCAGGGAAGGGTCTCAGAAGGCTCCTTGCTGCTGAGGGGTACCCAGGTCTTACCGCGTCTTTCTGTCTGAGGTTCTGGATGTTTGTGGTGATGACTTGGGCGTGATAGCTCTTACCTGCCTCTTAGATCCTGGAGGGGCCTGGGAGGTTGCATCGACACTCAGAGAGGTCCTAATTTCCCTCTGCTCTCCTCTTGTCCTCTGCCAGGACGCACACATCTCCTCAATCCTTTTCTGCACTGTCATTTCTCACCCAGGTGGTTCACTTCAACAGATATTATTACCCGATGTTTTCCAAACTTCCCTGTTAACAAGAATCACCTGGAGCTCTTGCACTAACTAACAGACTACTACAAAGTGGCAGACTGCTGGGACCCCAGGTGAGACCTCCTGGTAATCTGTAAATTTAACAAAGCCCCCAGGTGACTTTTATTCAGGGAGTGTGAAGAACACTAGGCTCTTAACAGTGTTTGGGACTGTGCATGCTTTAAACTGGACCCCAGCTGGTCTGACCCCAGCTTTACTACTTTCTTACTCTTCAACCTTGTGTAGATTAGGGGACCAAGTTATGCATCAGCTTTTCCTCTGTGGAATGAAGATAAGTACAATAACTCTCCCTTGGGCTCATTTTGAACATAAAATAAGGTGTTAATGGAGCACCTAGCAAAGTATGAGGCATGGACTAAGCCCTTGGTCAAATGTTAGTGTTTAGACATTTGCTAACAAGCTAAGGAATAACTAGAAAAGAACTCCACTAAGCGTTGGGTAGTGAAAAATAAATAAGATGAATGTTTCCCTCCACACTGCCCTTTGAGCTTTCCAAACCTCTCATCTGACTTTTCCCTGCTTAAAGACCTCCTGTGGCTCTGGCCTAGCTCAACCCTACAGTCTCATTTCCTCCCTGGCCTCTCTTAGAATGTCTTAACATTTTCCTGCCTGCATGCATTGTTTTCTTGCCTCCTGACCTTCCTCCAGCTGTTGCTTCTGCCTGGGATACGTGCATCTCCTTCCATTGACCTATTCCACAGTTAGTTCCTTGTCAGGTGTTAAGGCTCAGCTTGGTTGTTTCCTTCCCCAGGTTAACACCCTTGATTCCAAGACCAGGTTAGATGCTACACATCTACAGGGGCGCCATAGGCAGAGAACATGTCAGATGCAAAGGCAGGCAGTTGGAATGAGTCAGGAAGGCCAGCAGAGGGGCCAGTTTAGGAAGGAGTTCACATGCCAGGCGGTGGTGTACATTGATGGAAAGAAGACACTTTCAGGGAAGAAATGGAAACTTCTAGTGTGAGTTCCTAGAAATGGAAGATACTTGATGGGGGTGCCCATCAGGGGTCTTTGATGTCAAAGAGAAACATACTGGACAGCTGTTAAAGGTGGAAAGATGGGTTTTATTTAAATAACTGCAGTAGGAGAGACAGACTCTACTATAAACTGAGCTCAAGTCCAACTAAGACAAAGGTGACTGAGCTTTGTAAAGGGAGAACAAAAGAGAACAAAAAGCAGCTATGGAAAGTAAAAAAAAAAAAGGGGGGGAATCGACTGGGTATGGTGGCTCATGCCTGCAATCCCAGTACTTTGGGAGGCTGAGGAGGTGGATCACCTGGGGTCAGGAGTTCGAGACCAGTCTGGCCAAAATAGTGAAACCCCATCTCTACTAAAAATACAAAAATTAGCTGGGCGTGGTGGTGGGTGCCTGTAATTCCAGCTACTCAGGAGGCTGAGGCAGGACAATCACCTGAAACCCAGAAGTGGAGGTTGCAGTGAGCCGAGATCATGCCACTGCAATTCAGCATGGGCGACAGAGTAAGACTCTGTCTCAAAAAAAAAAAAAAAAAAAAAAAAGGGTGGGGGGTAAATAGAGGATTGTAGAAGGAGGGTTAGTGGAAAAAATACTGGAAATGGTATGGCAATGTGCTTTGGGACAACGTACGTACATCTTGTGGTTTGGCTGCCTTGCATTTTCTTGAGTAAAGACTCAGCATGGCCAAGAAACCTTGGTTTCAATGGAAACCTTTAAGACACGGTTTAGGTTTAGTGCATGTGGAAGCCAGCCTGGAATTTAGTTGAGTCTCTCAGCACAATGCTCAGGCAAGTCCTTTGTGCCACAGAGGAGTTCACAGTTCAACCTGAAAGTTCTCCTCTATATTCTTTAGAGGTCTAGAACTGAGAACAGAGCCACTGGGAGAAAGTGCGGTTTGGCTTCTCCCTGCTGGCAGGATCAGAAACTAAGGGGAGGCTGGGCAAGCTTATTTAGAGAGAGAGAGAGAGACCTAGAGTAAGAGTATGCAGGCAGGAACCAGCTCAGTGGGAGCTGGAAGCTCTAAGCTGGGCATCATTTGAAGTGAGATTGGAGGAGTATTGGATCCCGCCACTTCTTACAGCATGTGATTTCTCCTCACTTGCCCCCAGCCCTGAGGTTCCCTGTGACTAGTAGTTCCTGGAATAACACCATAAGTCTGTAGAAACAAACAAGCCCCACTCAGAGTGGCTTACAACAACAAGGTTTGTTTCTCACTCTTGAAGTCTGTCCCTCCTGGGTCAGTTCAGACCTTGTTCTGGCTGCTGCTCTCTTACTTTCATCTTTGCTCTGGGACCAGGATGAAGGGACAGTCATTCCTGGGCAGCAGGAAAGGAGCAGGTGCCAAGGCCCAGGAGGTTCGGAAAGCAGTGGTGGACATCACTTGCATCCTTGTCCTACTGCCCACAGCCAAGCTCATGGCCAAGCCTGATGCCCTTGCAACAGGAGGTTTTTACATTGGTTTTACATACTATGCAACTGCTTCCAGCTACCATAATTCTAGGTCAGATATTATAGATCTGCTGTGGTCCACATGGGAGCAAGTTTTGAGGTTGATAGCCGTATTACCATGTGACTCATTTGCATGACCCTGTGTTCAATGACAGATGTGGCACCTAAAACTGTGTGTGTCAATCGGATACAGGAAATACATCTTGTATGCTATTAGAGAATCACAGACCTTTGGATGTAGGAGGGCCTGAGGTGTATAGTGTATAGTCAATTCCTTGATGTTTTCTTCCTTTTACCTTCCACTTCTTTCTCTCCTTTTTCTTGTCCTTCTCTTTCTTTTTCGTCTTCCTCCCCTCTTATATCCTTGTCTCCATCTTCCTTTACTCCTCTCTCTTCTTCACCTGTCTTCCTCTTCTCCCCCTCCTCCCTTTTTTCCTTCAGAAATGAGGTCCAAATAAGTTAAATGCCTTGCATAAGGTTAGCTTTGGCAACTAGTGTTGCTACATCTCAGTCTAGAATTTTTGCACTGTTTTGCAGAGCTGCAATTTGAAGAACATCAAGCAAAATCATTTACAAAGCAAAGACCTCTTTGGCAAAACACAAACAAAACAAAACAAAACCAAAAACAACCCTCACAAAAATGAAATATTTAAAAAACCTGTCTAGCTAATATTTTTAAGTTGCATGTCAATCTATAGTTTGATTTCAAGAGAAGTTCACCTGGGTAAGTCTGTACTTGATGCTCAAAGGGAAAGAGTTTGCTTCACTTTTGAAGCCCATGCTGTGATTGGCAACCTCCCCCTGGTTGGGGTGTTCTACAGGCAGCCCCTCCACGTGGTTAAAGTATTAAGCATGTGTGATGTTTGCTAAAGGTAATTTGTGTCACAGTAGCAGTTATTGTAAAACAATCACAATTTCAGTGGGATCCAGGAAAAAAACCATACAAGAAGCAATGCTTTTAGTGAGTTCACTAATTGTGTGTATGTTTTAGGAGCTGACAATCAAAGAACAAAATGACAACCTTCTCTAACCTCTAAATGCCCTTCCTTTCAATTAAGTCACTCCTGTTGTTCTTAGCAAAACTCAGGAGAGATTATTTTAGAATAGGTGCAGCGTCGTGGTGAGCAGTGGATAACAATCAATTCATGCTGCCTAACAGTTCTCTGTTGAGAGAGGCTTCCTAGAGGGAGGAGAAAGGGCTCTGAAATCAGGCAGATGTGGCACCACCATTGACATGACTTTGGGCACCTCTCTTGGCCTCAATGCTCTTACCTCATCGGGATAAGAATCCTACCTCAGAGGGCTCTTGGGAGAAAGCAAAAGGGATCATTCATCAAAGGTTTAGCACACCATCTGCCACTATGTGGTCAATACATAGAAATGAGCATCCATGTTTCATCCTAACAGCTGCCCTCTGCTAGCCCCACCACACTTGCCTGTCACAGGCATCTTTTCTTATTCATAACAATCATGCAAGAAAGGGAGGGTGGAAGGAAGATGTGCAGAAAAATAAGATCCACATTAGAGGTGGTAGTATCTCATGAAAATACACAATAAACAGTTTCCTACTCTAAAGTAATAAGTACCAACTAATTTGACTTGTTGAATCTCGGGGAATGGCCTTAAATGTCTCCTAGTTTAACCATGATTGGATGCACAAAACCCCTCCACGACATCAGGAGAAGTGATTGTAATATCAGCTTGAATGCTCTTAGGGATCCAGAAATTGCTCAAGCAGTTTGTCTTGTTGTTGAACATTTTTGACCATTAGAAAGCTTTTCTATATAATGACCCAAGGTTTGTCATTCCACACTTTCTATCCTTGGCTTTTGGGCTTACTCAGAAAAGACTCTAAGTCATTTTTGGGATGAGTTTACATAGCTAGATAGCTAAATAATAGATCAATCTAACAAAACAGTAGTTTGTCCTTTTACTTTTGAATTTTAATATTTTGACTGCATCTAAAGTGCATTTAAAGCCTAGAGTCCATTTATTTCTTTTAATAGCTAATAGTTATACTGTGGTAAGCAGTAGCTTGGCACTGTGCTTACCTGAATGGGCTCTGGAGTCATATAACCTGGGTTCAAATCCCAGCTCTACCACTGGCTGTGTGGCCATGGGGTGATACATCACCTCTCTTAGCCTCCTCTTATTCATCTATGGAACGGAGATGATAATAATAGCTACCTTAATCCAGGTGCAATGACTTACACCTGTAATCCTAGCACTTTGGAGGCCAAAGCAACCAGACCACTCGAGCCCAGGTGTTCAAGATCAGCCTGTGCAGCATGGCAAAAACCCGTCTCTACAAAAAAAATTCAGTATTTAGCTGGGCATAGTGGCACGTGACTGTAGTTCCAGCTACTTGGGAGGATAATTGGGAGAATTGTTTGAGCCTGGGAGGTTGAGGGTGCAGTGAGCCATGATTGTACCACTGCACCCCAGCCTGGGTGCCAAAGCAAGACCCTGTCTCCAAAATATATATATATATATATACCTGGGAGGGCTGTTATAAAGATAATGACTTAATATATGTATAATGCTCACAATGCATTAGTACTATAGTAAGTACTTAATCTATATACAGTCCTCTCCTTGAACACCTGCTACATGGTGGAGAGAGTGTTAGGGGCTTTAATGGAGGCTTACAAGTAACCTCAGAATAGCTTGCATAATAGCTATTAATAAACTCTAGTTATTTCAATGATCTATTGCTATGTAACCACCCCAAAACACAGAGGCTTTATCAAGCTGGTAAATATCTTTAGGCATCCATTATACAAATGAAGAAATTGGAATTCAGTCGCTGAATTTACTGAGCTGGTAAGTATCTTATGTGTAGGTAAGTATCTATTAGTTTATTCAAAGTTAAATCAATTTATGTGTGCTAAGGTGTGGAGAAGCTTTAGACAGAAACAGAATGGCATCTGTCTCACATGAGGGACTTTCTTTGGGTTTCCACAGAGAAGCAAGCCACTAAAGGGTGAATTTTAAAGCCAAATACCATAGCAGGCACTGGAGCTAAATCTCATGGGCAAGCTCTGGAAAATGATACAGAACATATGCTTCTGCATTATTTTACTCTAGGGGAGAGGGACCTGGGATATTTATGCACCAAACCCCAATAAGCACTGGGCAGAACAGTCTTCTGAAGTCCTAGAAAAATCCATCTGCCCACATATTGGCAGTTGGAATTTGCCATATGTGCCACAAGACATTCAGCAGGGCACAGACGGCAACCACTACAATCCCCTTGGACTAATTTTGAGTCCTGTTGGAGAGAGAGTTGAAAGCAGTCTCTGAGTAAGACTGACTTGGTGAGACTCTGGGTTGATGCAGAATTACCATGGAGCCCCAATGTCAAAGGCAGTAGTATTTCCTCTACTTCTGCACAGAAGGCAGAACATTGGAAGGGTTGGGATCCTCAGCACCCAACCCTTGCTATGGACATTCAAGTCCTTAGGAGGGTCAATGGGAATTCTCTGAATGTCTTTGCCAGCATTATACAAGGACAAGTGGGAGACAAAGAACATGGCAAACTCTAGTTATTTCAATGATCTAGTGTGATGTAACCACCCCAAAACACAGAGGCTTAAAACAACCATTTCATTACCTCTCTACATTCCATGGTATGACTGAACTCAACAGGATGGTCCTTCTCCATGGTGCCAGCTGGGGCTGCCGTCACAAGAGGGCTCAACCAGGCTAGAATATCCAAGACAGCCAACTCACATGTTTAGCAGAGGGTGTGGCTGTCAGCCAGGAACTCAGTGGGGGCTGATGGTTGGAGGGCCTAGGTTCCCTTCCATGTGGCTTTGCATGTGGCTTGGGCTTCTCACAACACAGTGGCTGGGTTCCAAGAGAGAATATTCCAGGAGATAAGAGGGAAATGGGGGTATTGTAATGCCCAGCATGGGAAGTAAGACAGCATCACTTCCACCACATTCTAATGGTCAAACCGAGTCACACTGCAAGCTCAGATTTAATTTTGAAGGGGATTTACACAAACGCAAAATTATTAAGAGGCAGTGATCACTGTGGGCCCTATTTGGAGACTTACTATTTTACTGGGTAATGAATGTGTCTAGCAGACTGGTTTGGGAAAAAATATATCTTTTACATGGGAAACAATTTTCATATAGGAGTTGGGAATGAGGCCGTGAAATCCTATGAGCATGAAGGCAGGTACAATTGAACCAGTGGACATTTAGACATGTCTCCAATAGGCAGGATTATATATTTCTTCTTATTCTTTTTGCTCTGCTTGACATACAGTGAAAATGAATGTTTGTTGAGAAACGGAATTGATTACAGGAACATTTCTCCAAGTCACTTTCTAGCCTAAGAAGAAACACATTTCTCAAACACTCTCTGGATACTAAGCATTCTATATCCATTATTTCATTTAATTCTCATTCTGTGAGGCAGGTACTATTTAATCCCCATTTGACAGGTGATATGTTGAGGCTCAGAGAGGCTGGCCAGCTGACTTGTTCAAGGTCACACAAGCAAAATGTCTCAGGGAACACCTGAATGAACATTCTCTGCTCGCAGGTTCCAGGACGCTTTCTAATCTGACATTTTTCCCTTTATGGTATATGGTAATACCACAATAGCAGATAGTGGGACAGATGCAAAATTGCTTTTGTTGGAGGAGTAAAAATTATCTAATAAAAATCACTCTTAGAATGGAAATATGTAAGACTGCCAACTTCTCTGTGATTGCAGGTGTAGTGGGAATGAGGACATGAAAGAGTTAGAAAGGCACGAAGTGCCAAGATGTGTCAGTTGACTGTGAGATTCAGGGAATTGTGGCCTGTCACTTTCTGGTGTTGTTGAATGAATGAATAAAGAATGAATGAATGAATGAAATCCACAGAGGCCAAAGGGATATCAGTTTCTACCTCTTTGGGACTGTCCTTTCCCCCGCCACCCTTCCCCTCATTACAGGGTACCCCAACTCTGCACACTCACACCACACTGCAGGGAGACATCCCCCTCCCCACGTTATAGGGTGCCCTGACTCTGCACACCCATACCAGACTGTAGGGAAATACCCCTGCTGAGTCATCAGCCTTTTGCTTGTCTGGGTCCCCTAGCTTCATGTGGGTAGTGAGCTTGGCTATTTGTGCATTTATCCCCCAGCACCTGACCTGTATCTTGGGAAATACTAGGTGCTCAACACATCATTGTTGAGTGAGTGATGAATGCTCCATCTACAATACATCAAACTGGCTTAGAAGTTTTTTCATGGATACCCCCCCAGATCAAATAAAAACTAAAATTAAAAAAATTTTTTTTAAGGAAAAACATATTTGGCTCTTTCTCCCAGGGACAGATCGCTTCTCAAATGAATAAAGTTTTCATCTAGCTTTACCCATTGCATGGAAATGAACCCAAAAGCTAATTTTAAGCCTGGCCTATATGCCCTCCCAAAATTAGTGCATTCTGCTAAGAAGCAAGTTTGTGGCCCAACTGGAATAATCATGTAGAATTTCACAGCATGCTTTTCTGCTTGATGACTTTTTAAAATTTTGTTTTCGTCTTCTTCTTCCAGCCTATTTTCTCTTAGCCTCAGTTTTTAAAATGTATTTTTATTTTTTGTCTTGCTGTGTTATGTGTAAGAACTTCCTCAAATTATTTTCCTAACAAGGTTGGGTTTAAGCAAACACACACCAACATGTCCTTCTGAATTCACAATATCAAGCTTTAAAATGTTGTCAGCTTTTCTTATTGTTTCCTCTCAATACCCCATGGAAATGCTAACCTACTGATAAAGATTCTTTGGCCAAACATTAGTCAGGCTTTTGAATCTTCTCCTAGGCCTATCTGTTCACTTCCTTGTAAAATCCAATTTTAGCAGAGAACCCTGTTTAATTAAGCAAGAATATACCACCCCAACCCCAGTCCTTGATATGTGATCATCCTCAATATCTGATCAGGTTCCTCATCCTCCTCCAACCCCCAGGTGATACCTGAAAACTCTGACCTGTCTTCAGTAAGAATCCAGTTTAGCCAGAATCCCTGTACCCCAATGTTTCCTTTTAGTAATTTTTTATCCACTGGCCCCTACAGTGTTCCTTTCTATAAATTCCCACTTGCTTACGCTGTATTCAGAGTTGAGCCACTGCAAGATCCCTCACTGCAAGATTCTACTGAGGTGGCCCCTATATCGATGGCGAAGGTCCTGAATAAAGTCTACCTTACCATGCTTTAACACGTGTTATTGAATAATGTTTTCTGTACTACTCTTATGGTTCTTTATATCAGGGATTGCCACTGTAGATTTTAAAATCTTCTGACGATACCCTCCATGAATTGACTTATGACAATACCAGAAAATGTCAACAGGAGGTCAGTGTTCCCAACTTCTAAGGCTTCTCGTTCTAGATACCTGAAGGAATTATTGAGCTATGGATGTAAAATAAGGGATTAAGAGTCTTTTATTCTCAATAATTTGATAATATACTGGAATTTTCTATGAAACTGAAATATAGTATCATTTTTGCTTTTAAAAAATTTTTGTGTAACCAAAGTAATAAGCATCATTTATAAATGTTAAACATTTAAATTTTTTAAGAGATGGTATCTTGCTGTGTCACCAAGGCTGGAGCAAGCAGAGTGGTATGATCATAGCTCACTGCAGTCTCAAACTCCTGGGCTCAAGTGATCCTCTATCCTTAGCCTCCCAAGTAGCTGGAGCTATAGGCACATGGTACCATGCTTGGCCAATTTTAATTATTATTAATTTTTTTGAGAGAGAGAGAGAGGGTCTCCATTTATTGCCCCGGCTGGTCTCAAAGTCCTGGCTCCAAGCAATCTTCCTACCTTGGCCTCCCAAAGTGCTGGGATTATGGGAGATTTATTTTTATTCTTTCTTCTGCAACTGCAGTCTTACACTCCCTATCATGGAATAAAGGGATTGTATATCCCATAATCAAACAATGTTACTGTTAGTCTGTCAGATTTAAGGTGAATGGAGGAAAATTCTTACTTGTCAGAAGAGCTTCTCCTCCCTGGAATCTCTTTCTTTCCCTCTCTATTAAAGACTTTAGTCCATTTAATCCCCGTGTCACACCCCTACCCTCTCCGACCCTCTGAGGTATGCAGCTTCTGGCATGGACTGTCATTTATTTAGCAAGCTGTGAGTGGCCTGGGGGTCTCCAAACTCCCAGGTTTAGGAGGGGGTGCCCAGCCCCTGGTCTGGGTCTGGGTTGCTGAATTAAAGGCAATGAGATTCCCAACACCAAAATAAACCTTCTGCAGCATCGTTCATTTTTATGCCAAAAGTTTTTCTGTCTCCTTTTGTTCTAATAAACTTTGTACATGCCAAACAGGAAATGTGGAAAGGAAGAGAAAGAAAAAGAATCCATATTTAAAATTCAATTTCCTTATCTTCTGGATTTTGTATGTTATTATGAGATTTTTAATTAAAATCTCAGCTCAGATTCAATTTCTCTAGTAAACAGGGTAAAGGGAGATGGAAAGGGTAAAAAATACGACTTAAGTTTATGAAGATGTGGGTTTCATTATTCCTTTTTCAAGTAAAAGATGGTAACAGCACACATCAGATAGTTCTGGAGAAAATTTCCGGCTTCCTGTGTTTCAGGCGACTTAAAAGGAGAGATCAGCCTGGTAATGAATTGAGTTGGACTGTTAAATACTTCGAAGGGAAAAGAAGAAAATCCAATCCCTGCAGCTCCTGTGGCCCCACTGGAGGGATGGAGGAGTTCCTTCCTGCCCCATCCCTTCTTTGCAGAGTCCTTTCCTCCTGTATGTTTGAGAGTCCCTGGGTGTTTTCCCACTGTAGCTCTATCTCATTCCCAACTGGGGTGAGCATCTCCTACTCACTGGTGTTGTGATGGCGTCTCTATAGGACACTGCAGTTCCAGAAGCACCCTCATTGCTCATCTCTATAGGACACTGCAGTTCTGGAAGCACCCTCATCATTCGTCTCTATAGGACTTTGTACATGCCAAACACCCTCATTGCTTGTCTCCACAGGACACTGCAGGTCCAGACACACCCTTATTGCCCGTCTCTATAGGACACTGCAGTTCCAGACGCACCCTCATGGCTTGTCCCTGTAGGACACTGCAGTTTCGGAGGCACCCTCATTGCTCATCTCTATAGGACACTGCAGTTCCGGACACACCCTCATCGCTTGTGTCTATAGGACACTGCAGTCCCAGATGCACCCTCATTGCTTAGTCAGTGCCTCTTGGGGAGAAGGGAGGATGTTCTTCTTTCTGCCACCATCCCAAGTCTGTGATTCTGAGAGGTTTAGCAGAACCTGCCTGCAGGCTTGCGCATAACACAAAGGAATGGCAATTCAGAGGCATTTACACCGGATAAAGCCACTTTCATATTCTGCTGTCAGAGCCTCTCCCCGGGGACTGGTCCTGTATTTAGTGCCTTATGACCACTCCTGGCCCATGTCACTAAGCAGAAGTCAGGCTTTTTCCCACATTATCTCAGAGAGACATTGAGAACATCTCTGTCCCTCCATGGGGTCAAGTTCTTTTTTCCTGCTATAAGATCTGCCTGCAGACATATCTCCCCTGTTTTCAGATTTGCTCTTTCTAGAGAAAGCCCACTGCCACTTGGAAACCCCGCATCCCCCTCCTTGTGTGGGTTGGCTTTGTACTGCATCTTCCAGCAGGATAGTCCCATCAGAATCTAGTTGTCCCAAAGCAGTACAAGGCTCCTAGCTGGTGATCTTCATCTTGGAATTGCTTGACTCTATTTTACCATATATAGGGCATCAGCAACCTAATATGGGTAAATTGCAGATTCTGTTATACCTGGAGCTGCTGGTCAGGCACTCGTGCCATTCCTGCATCTTCAGGGGCTCAGTTCCTTATCTACATGAAGAAAAGATTACACACAGACACACACACCTCACTAGGAACAAATTAGAAAATTCAATTCTAAAAGCCATATAGAGAAGAACATTCTCTCTAGGAAACACACATTGTAGACTTTCAGCTCTGCCCTCAATACAAGTGGCTTTTCATACAAATTCAGTTAGCTGCTAGGATCCAGAGCATCTTAAACTCTTTACTTGAGAGGGGACCTTTGTTCTATGCACGCATAGCTATGAGCAGCAAGGAAGGGCAAGTCTGAAGGACGATGCTCCTCTTTTCCCATCTGCAAGGTAGTTTTCCTACAACAAAGAATGGTCTGCTCCAAAGGTGAATTCAATTGTTCACTTCTTGTAAAAAATAATTTACCGAAGCTTTGAAATGAGAGAATTGCTTAGGATAATGATTTAGTCAAAGCTCAATATATAGATACCTCTTGTCCCTACCCCCATATCATAGTCTCTGCAAAATGGAACCTCCTCCCAAGCACTGGCCTATAGGTCTGAGTTCAAGCATGAGAAGTAGGATGAGATCAGGAGGAGGCTGCACTTCCCCCTTTGTTTATGATGCTCAGAGGCTATGGCTTCCTCTCTCTCTTTGTATGGAGAAGTGAATGCTCTTAAGATTTCCCCCCAGAACTGGAACCCCCTGAAACTTCTCTCCAAGAGGAAGTTCATGAAATCATAACCCTTATGTATCTACAAGAATAAATCAGGAACAAGGTCAAATTCTGGGCGAATTACAGTGTTAATATTACCATCAAAACATAAAGAATGCAGAGATGATCTTCCCTAGCATCTATCTCACATTCAATCCACTAGTAAGATCTCTGGAAAGAAAGCATATGGATTGTACGCCAGCCTATGGAGCCCTCATTGAAACTGGGAGTCAGCAGTGACCACACTTGTGAGGACTGCAATGCCTCGTTTATTGCCTGGCTCAGAAACTCCTAGTTTCAAGTGGTGTAACAGTTCCAGATTATTGAGTAAGATTTCTTATTAGGCCATGTGATCCAGCAGACTCAATGGTACTAGACATTTCCAGGGCATATAATTTGAAGTCTCTCGGAAGCCCCAGTTCAAGAATCATAGCTCAGACCACTAAGGTTCTTGAGCAAGACCATGCCTCCTGTGTCAGGAACTGTTTGCCATTTGAAAAAGCAGTTCCTAATGTGCTACTAGGACCTACTAGAGGTTGAGAAACTAACCACAGGACTTAAATGACCATGTGAGTGGAGCTGCCCATCAGGAAGCAGGATTGTCAAATTCAGAAAGCCTTAAGGTAAGCAGGAGTAGTAGCACCCCTTCATCATGCAACAGAAATGGTGAATTTGAAAGTGTGCCTGTAATGTGTGGCAGATGGGGGAGAAAATAGAAATCAATTATGGCTTCAGACCCAGCATTAGCAGTGGGGTCTTTAGCTTGTTCAACTAAGGTTGGTGTACAAAGACTTTTCCTAAGATCGTAGCTGAGCTGACTGTCACCTTGCAGGCTCAGTCATGGGCTGGATTTAACGTAGTAAACAAACAGATCTGAGTGCTGTATGAGGTGGACTGCACCAGACAGTGCTCAGGCCTTGACCCACATTCTCTCGGCCTCTCCTTTCGGCTTTGATGGTAGTGTACAGTTTCCTGCAAGCTTCTACTTACTTCAGACTGATAACTCATATCCCAAGAATGCACAGTATTTCTTCCATTTGCTACTTCAGGATCTCTCTGGTGCTGCGCATATTGGAAAAAACTCACTGACAGGCATGCACCTACATAAGCTTTTCTCCCACTCTGCCTCAGGGGTACAATTTCTGGAGGTAGTCTGCATACTCCTCCAAGGGCCGCAGACAAATCCAATCTGTTTCCCACAGTGGTGCCCGCATCCACACGTCCTTGTCAGGTTTTCCTCCTTTCTCACTCCTGTGTTTCCTCTCACCTGATTGCCTTCCAAAAATTTACCTGAACAGGGTCCTTGTCTTCGTTCTCCCTTCTGTGGAAACTTAAGCTAAGATGTATAATAAGTAATAAATGGATGACATAATTGATGAGGAGAAAGACACAGCTAACACTCTATACCTAGACAGTGGGAAGCTCCCTAACAGAAGCAGCAGAGTTCTGGAGTCTTGCAGAGGGAGCGATGGTGCAGCTGTGCTAGGAAAGCAGGGAGTTGTCATGGAGGAGCTGCCATCTGCACCGGACCCTGAAGAGTGAGACCAGCAGGGTGGGAGAAGGGAGCCTCTTTGAGTTGAATAAAGGCATAGAGGGGTCGGGAGCAGTAGCTCACGCCTGTAACACTTTCTGCTTGTTATTTCTTTAATTCTCACATGAACTCCACAAGGAGGATTTTATTAAACAGCACTCAGGAGGCCCAGGCGGGAAGATCACATGAGGCCAGGAGTTCAAGACCAGCCTGGCCAACATGGCAAAACCTCATCTCTACTAAAAATACAAAAATTAATGGGGCATGGTGGTGCATGCCTGTAATCCCAGCTACTTGGGAGGCTGAGGAATGAGAATCACTTGAAACCGGGAGGCGGAGATTACAGTGAACCGAGATTGCCTCATTGCACTCTAGCCTGGGTGACAGCGTGTGAGACCCTGTCTCAAAAACAAACAAACAAACAAACAACAACAAAACAAAACAAAACAAAACAAAAAGCAAAGGCATAGAATAGAGGGCAAAAATATAGGATCTTAGTACCACTCAGTACTCTTCTGATTACAAGTGACCAAAAAAGAAAAAATAAAGTTAGATAAAGAGGGAAAAAATTGTCTCATAAAATTCAAAATATATGGTTTACTAACCAAGCCAGGGAAACTGCTCCAGGATAGGTTGAACAAAAGACTCCAATGGTAAGAGTGCCCCTCAATTTATAGCCTAAACTACAGATTCACTTAATTCTTCCTACGGGCCAAATTCCAAAAATTTCAAGGAAGGGACTCTGACTCTCATTGGGCTGTCTTGATATATATGTTTATCTTTGAACACATCAGCTGTGGCCATAGGACTTGGTCCAAGTTGCATCAACACAGTTCTTATAATCCCTGCTGGAATAAGTGAGCCACTTCCTAGGAAAGGGGTTCTGGGCAGATGATCTGAAGGTATTCATCTCAGCTTACCTGAGGGGTGATTAGAGGTTACAAGTGAGCTGCAGTGCAGGATATGAGGGGGTGAAATTGATTGGAAACATGAACGGAAAAGAAGACAGTGAAGGACTCTGAATGCCACAGGAAGCAATGTGGGTTCCATCTCTAAGTCATTAAAATTTTGATGTAGGACTGTGTCATGATTTGCTATATATTGTAAAAGTGTAGACCAAACGGGTACATTTTATGAGAGAGGGAGACCACATAGGTGGTTACTATTATTGTCCACATTAAAAGTGGTAAGGGTTTGAATTAAGGTAAATGCTCAGGGAACTGAAAGAAGGAGATATTTCTGAGTCACAGGAGTGAGGGGAGATGTGGCGGGTTACACTGATTACCCGAATTAATGACATTCCTGTATCCACACACTTTGTTTGCAATGTGACTTTATATAGCTCTTCCAATAATCAGAAATGGAGTTTGTTTTCTCACTCCTTGTATCTGGTTGCTTTCATGACTTACTGTGGCTAATATGATATGATCTTTGACCATTCCAAATCTAAACCTCAAGAGGCCACATGTGCTGTTTCTTGCTCTCTTGGAACTACCACTGCCCTGTGAACCAGCCCAGGCTAGCCTGCTGGATGGTAGAAGACACCGGGGGAGAGTTCTAGCTGGAAGAAAGACAGAGCTGCTTCACCAGCCTGAAGCTGACCACAGACACATGAAGGAGCCTGGCCCAGATCAGAAGAACCACCCAACTTAGCCCAGCCTAAATTGCTGATCCACAGCAACATATGCTACATGAATAACTGTTGTGTTAAGCCACTAAATTTGGGGGTAAAAATGATATAGTTGACTTCATTTTTCAGATGAGGAAACTGAGACTTCTAAAAGAATATATATTCAACCCCTCCTGGTAAAACAACCAGGGCTCAACTCAGGATTCCTCTTTTTGTACAGTGTGCTCTTCTTATTGTATCTTTGCTGGAAACCCAACAGGATTGATGTTAATAATCATGACTGTCCTTTACTGAACACATGCCAGTTTCTAACCCTGACACTTGCTACGTGTTATACTTTAATTCTCACATGAACTCCATAAGGAGGGTTTTATTAAACCCATTTTAAAAACTGAGTATAAAGATAGGAAAAAGTTTACAAAATAAAATGTAGAGTGTCTGGGACTCAAACCCAGATCTGTGTGTCCGCAGAATCCTGCATTTTCTGCTTTTAATCCAGAAAGTCTATTTTCAAAAATTTTACTAGACAGCGTTTCATCATTACTGAGAACCATATGGCACTGTTGATTTTTCTCCTACTAAGTTCCATTGTTACATTGCATATTTTGTATTTCAGACTTATATATTTTTATCATAATGTGCTTACTGGGTACCAGATACTTTGATTAGTGTTTTCTCCTGAATGGTCCTTTTTGATTTCCATGAAAGATATAAATACTATTATTGACCAAAATTAGCAGAAGAGAAAACTGAAGTTCAGTGTGTTTAAGTCACTCATCCAAAGTCGTTTCTGACTCTAAATCATGTCTCTTTATCTACTTCGTTTACTGTCCCCTTTAGAAGCTGTTCATGTTGAAAGGAGTCCAGAAGTGGAGACTCTGGGAATAAGAGCTAAAGATAAGAACACATGT
Organism: Papio anubis; assembly: GCF_008728515.1. NCBI lineage: Eukaryota > Metazoa > Chordata > Mammalia > Primates > Cercopithecidae > Papio > Papio anubis. Next base: position 130,654,612 of record NC_044983.1, on the reverse strand, counting down.
AGCCTTACTGAGTACATGAAGTATGGGGCTATGATGTATCCTGTTTTCATATGACAAATGGTGCTTTCTATTTCACTATTTTGTCATTCTTGATTCTATTAAGAACTTTGCTTTCATCTCCCTCTTTCTATTTTCCCAAGTCCCATTGTTTGAGTCTAAATCAGGTCTGAGCAAGAAGAGTTAGAGGGTACCTAGAACATTTTCTTTTAATGTAGACAGTTGTAGTTGGAGGTGACATCTACTAGAACAAAAAACTATTTTCTGGATGGCGCATTTGTTGTTATTGTTCAAAGAGAATTACAAAATTGTGAGAATAAGGCATCTGGTTATTTCACCCTGTTGACAAGTTTTCAAGCATGATTGATGGCTCTAGCTCTGACCCCAACATACACATGTGCTAATACTATAAATTCTCTTTTAGTTCATACATCTTGATTAAATTTCTAACATTGCTGATAGACTTGCTGAACAAACACCAAGCACAACAGCCTGGTGAGGGGAGCGAGCCCAGGGAAGCAAATTAAGTTAACATAAGTGAATTAGGCAGATGTCTCAAGACTCTCTCATGGACCCATCACAATTATAAGATGTAACGTGGATTAGGGACCCCCCAGATGCCTCAGAAGAATTAAGAGGCAGGTGGAACTGCACAGTTCAAGGAGTGTGAGTTGGGAGTTCCCTCTCCAATGTGTTTCCTATTCTCTCCAGTTCTCATTCCTTCCTACACCAAACATCCATGAACATCCACCTTGTCTCTGATACTGTCCTGAGCATGGAGGTGCAGGTTTGGGAAACCCACTGTCTGTCTATAATGGGAGAAAGGCCCCAAAGCAAAGACTAGCCCAAATTCCATGATAGGGGCACAATTAAGATGCTGGCAGGGAAACTAGGGTAGCTTCTCTTGGGTGATGAGGACTGTGCCTCGGGAAATAAGCAGGATTGACCAAGGAAGAGAGTTCCAGGCGGAAGGGACAGTGTGCAATGGCATGGGATACATAAGTGTCTAGCCACTTTCGGCGTTTTGAGACTAGCAGGAAAGGGGGCCAGTGAGACTAAGAGACAGAAAGTAGAAGCCAGGTCATGCTTGTGAGACATCAGAAGGAATGTGGACTTTTAAAAAAGTTTTACATTCCTTATTCCACAGAATAACATATCTTCCTTTAACACTGTTGAAAATTGCAAGATAAGTTCTGAATTGTTACCAAAATAGTGAAACAATAGTGTGAAGCATGGTTTTGTCTTCTCAGACATGTCAAAAAACCTACTTGTTAGAGGCCACGGAGAACCTTTGAGGGTTTTAAGCTGGTGCAGATGTGCACACAGGAGATCTCTGAACTGAGCAGAAGGAAGTGCCTGCCTTTGGTGTCCAGCCCAGGAAGATCATAGTAATTATGGTCACAAAAGAAACAGAAAAGGGAGAGGCTGGTCTGGTGAGGCCTGAGGCAGAGACGATACCTGAGCAGATGCCACCACCCATTAAAGTCTGACCTAAGCTCAACTCCATTCTTTAGCTTTTCAGGAATTCCATCCTAAAAGTTTACACAGAGCTCACGCATTCTTAGGGGGACTGATGCTTTCTGAACCAATCATAGTGATAGATAAATAGAGACCAATTGATTAAGTTATAATGAGAAAGCATGCTTCCTGTTCAGAAGCCTAAATTACAAGGAGATTTGTGGATCTTGGCCTTTGTATTTTCTCTACATGAGGAAGATCACAGGAAATAGAATTATTCTCAGGAATTTCCTTGTTGGGCTTTATTCATCTTCCCAACTAATGTTCATTGAACTAGACACTCTGTATGATGTGGGGTGTGTATGTGTGTGTGTGTGCCCACATAGGTAAGGAGAATAGCACTTACCTTACAACAATGGCTAAGAGAACAGCTGCCCTGAAGCTGCTTATGGTCTAATGGGGCAGATGAATAGAAACATTCATGTAAATTTTTGAGCATAAGAAAGAAATATTATGAGACAAGCAGGATCTGAGCAGACCAAAGCAGAACACAATACCTCCTTTCATTTTCTAGGAATTGCCTTTCTTTTGGAGTTGGTCGTATCTGATTCCCGGTACAGCCCTTGGCAGGAAGTCGTGGTATTTTCAAATGAAGTCATTAATAAAAATCAATTACTGAGGGATTTCCGATGAAGTCGATAACAGGAGAACTACTTATGCTAGATGACTAAGCATGTTCTGTAGTGTGGGGGGCCTATAATAGTCTCCCAGGGCTACCATAACAGAAAACTACAGACTAGGTGGCTTAAACCATAGAAATTTATGTTATTACAGTTCTGGGGGCTAGAATTCTAAGATCAAAGTATTAGTTTGCTTGGTTTCTTCAGGGTCATCTCTCCTGGGCTTGGGGCTGACCATCTTCTCCCTGTGTCCTCACATGACCTTTCCTCTGTATGTCACTGTGTCCAAAGTTCCTCTTCTTATAAGGACACTGGTCATATTGGCTTAGGGTTCATACATATGCCCTCATTTAACCTTAATTACCTCTTTAAAGACCTTATCTCCAAATACGATTACAATCTGAGGCACTGGGGGTTAGGACTTCAACACAGGAATTTTGGAGAGACACAATATAGTCCATTGCAGAGCCATATGGCATGTTTGTTGAAGTTGAGATGGCAAAATGTGTAACAGGATTACTGCTGTGTCTGAACTAGAATCAGGATGTTCCTGAAAAGACAAGTTTACATGATAATATAAATCTAACTATAAAAGGAACAACTCAGGGTGTCTTAATCAACAGACAGGTATCTGGACAGTGGGCTTGTTTAATGCTGTGGCACCCTGCAGTGTTCTCCCACAGTCTGGGAACCAGGGCACTGGTTGTGGAAGGAGGTTCAGCCTCAAAGCCAGTAAGTTCCCAACATTGACTTGACAATCTCTTTTAGTCGTTTTACTTTTTAGTCAACTGTTGTACTTGTAAGACACTCGTGATTTCAGTATAGTCAGTCATGTCATCCACCTTGACAACAAAGAGAATATTATCAACGCAGCCTGAGATCACACACATGCCTTTGCCAGTTGAATTGTTTTCCCTCCTGATTAAACATGCAATAAACTAAAATCTAGAGTTGTCTCCCCATGTACTTTTGCTAAGTCATATCTCCCCTGGGCTTACTTAATTGTGGGGCTCCCAATCAAGACCTTACATTTGCCTCAACTGAGTTCATATTGTTATATATGGACCATGACTTGAAAATGATGCTCTACTAAAAAAATACAAAAAAACTAGCCGGGCGAGGTGGCGGGCGCCTGTAGTCCCAGCTACTTCGGAGGCTGAGGCAGGAGAATGGCGTAAACCCGGGAGGCGGAGCTTGCAGTGAGCTGAGATCCGGCCACTACACTCCAGCCTGGGCGACAGAGCTCAAAAAAAAAAAAAAAAGAAAAAAGAAAATGATGTTCTTCACCAATTCCAAGCTGTATGACCTTGCCCAAGTCATTTAAATATTCTAGAATTTGGCTTTCTAACATGAACATTAAGGTTAAAAGACTTTCTTCTCAATGTTGTAGAGGGGATTAAATGAGATTATGTAAATGACAATGACTGTTATTATTGTATATTGTCAATGTCATAATGCAATAAGGTAACTGAGGGTCTCAAGTTCAGATGAACAGTCAGGAAGGAGGAGACCTAGGAGTGGAGAACAGATTTACAAAGGGCCCTGTTCTAGTACTAGACATGCAATCTCTAGAGACTTACTGTGCACCCTGTCTGGACTTCGAAGTGATCTGCACTCTTGTCTAAACCTATTACAGCCAGCTGGGCTTAGCCTCTCTTATCCTTGCTTGAATGGAATCTTCTCTCCTTCCTTTATCCATTACTCTGTTATATCTTGATTGCATGCCAGGCCACCTACTCTCCTAGAATGTCAATTTTGTCACTCAAATTACTTTATACTCTTCCAAGCTTTATGTCATCTGCAAATTTAATTTCTATCATCTATGTTTTCATGAAAGTCAGCCCGGGTACAGTAACTTCTATTCTCTTTCTAACTATACTGTTACCAGACCCTGGGTTTTCACTAACCCCTAATTCTTCCTCCATATCTGCCTTCGGTCTGTTCCAATGGCTACCAGATCTCTCCTTGGGAAGTCTGAGGTTTTGGGTTTGGAGTTGGGGACAAATGTTGTGTGCACAGGGTCAAGTTGTCTGACCATATATAGGCAGTTGTAATTTGGGGTTGTTTGCATAGCTTTGTCCTGCTTTGCAGAGATGTTCTGGAAAAAAAAAAAAAAACAGATGAGATTTGTGATTTTGCGTGAATTATGGGGAAAATAATAATATCAAAAATTATTCTATATTTTAAGGTATCAGAACTAGAATTGTATTATTCTACATTTAAAAATATAACTCTGGTTATAATCAAAGTGAGGTAAAGGAAACATAATGAAGATTTTGTGTGTGGGATACAAGGGTGGGCTTCACAGAGGTGGCTGAGATGTGTCTTTAAAGCTTACCCTCAATGTCAATGAATGCTTATATTGTCCATAAGAATCTATCCATCTGTGCATTCACCCTCCAATGTAGTTTAGTGACCATGTTGGGTCACTTACTCCATTACATCGCCTAAAGTGAGCTTGCCGCAATGGAACTCTCCCACCAGAAGACATGACTCTCACACAGCTCTGTGGATGCAGCAGTGGACTGGAACAAAGGATGACAATGACTGTGGGTGATCATATTCTTGGATCCATGGCCATAGAACCACTTTTGCTCACCCTAGCGGAGCTAAGTTATTCCAGTCAGCCCTGAGCAGTTTCACAAGAGTGGGCTCATTTAGGTAGGACACCTGTTCCTTTCTTTTATCCATATTTTCCTTTCTACCAAAATCTACTATGTAGGGGCATTGGGCTAGGCAATCTTCTGGCATTTACAACATCTCTGAGAGGACACACTTTAGCTTCTTTTTCCTATGTCCCTTGGTAGTAGACAGGGTTATTTTGTTCCCCTGTAACTTCCAGCTCTTGGCCCTAGTTCTGCCACCTGAGCAACTGGAGTAGAAAGAGGCTTCTACATTCTGCCACCTGGGCAATTGAATAGAGATGTTCTTCTATATGGCCATTCCTCTTCAGCATGTGAAGTCACATTTCATATTCTACTGATATCCTTTCTGTGAAGATCCTTTTAAGCTCTTACCCCTTCCTCTCCTCCCTCCATCTTCCTTTCTTTCATCTTTTTGCCATTTGTTCCTTGAACATTTATTAAAAAGGCTTTGTCCAGAAGCTCAGACTGCAATGTCGAATAAAATGTCATGAAATCAGAAGCTCCATGAGGGCAGGAGCCATATCTAGCTTTATCTCCACTGTATCCCCAGTGCCTAACACAGTGCCCAACCCATATGGGGGCTAAGTCAATTTCTGTTCATGGTAGTCAGGCAGGAAGGCAGGCAACCACTTCCCTCAAGGAACTTGCTATACGTTAGTGGAATAGACCATTTCTATTCAATGTGGTAAATCTAAAAAAGGAGTGTGTATATGGGACAGTGATATACCATGGAAATAATACCTAAATCAACCCAGGAAAGTCAGAGAAGAAGGCTTTACAGAGGAGATTTTCCTTGGATTATTAGTCCTTGGACAACAAGGAGGTGTTGACAGTATAGACAGATAGATAATAAAAGCGACTGTACTAGGGCTGACTTTCATGAAGACATAGGTGATAGAAATCAAATTTGCAGATGACATAAAGCTTGGAAGAGTATCAAGTAATTAAGTGTTTGTCAGAGGGAAAAGTGGGATTTCAGCAACAAAAGTAGCATGTGCAACAGCACAGAGGCTAGTGAATACACCAAATAATGAGGACACCACTAGCACGTCAGTGTCTACTGAGCCTGGCTATGTGTGACCATGTTCCATGTGCTTCTAGTATGAGAGATTAAAGAATGCTGTCACCACATGTGTTTCCCAGTTCCAAAAGGAGGAGAAGCTCAAGAAAATCCAAGCTGTATTCCCACCTAGACTTTGATCTGTTAATGACTTGTTTCTTATTCTTCTATTTTATAAGGCACAGTCAACCACACAGCTACTGTGTAATGCATCATAAAATAGCAAGTGAAAAAATAATTACATGTTCCTGAAATTGCTTGGTGGTTATCCTTGAAATATCAAATCATTCCAATGAATTACTTGGTAATGTAACTTTTCTTTTTTAATTTCATGATAATGTTCCAATTTACTAGTCACAAAACTCCCTGACATCACTGTCATCTCAGCAGGGTGGATATTTTAAACAGTTTTGACAACATAATTATGGTTATTAGGTGGGTATTTGTTTCTCATGAACTAAATAATAACACCTTGTCCCAAGAATCTGGGTTTCTTAGAAGAATCTCAAAGTGCTTTACTAACAAGCGTTATTTTTCTAAAGGGGAGGTTCGAAGGCCCCCAGTTGGATTCACGTCCCAGGTTGTGCATAAAGTCAGCATGGTTAAAGGATACCCTGGTCCAGAGATGCAGCTCAGGAGGAGAAGTGGTAAGATTGCAGCAGCTTTGCCACACCAAAGGGCCTGGTAGCTGATTGTACAGCCTCCAAATCAGAGGGTCTCACAGCTTGATATATCCCCTTCCAAGAAGGTCGGGAATTTGGGCCTCCACTATCTCTAGTGGAGATAGTATGCTTATAAAGAGTGATGGAAAGTTAACTCTTTTCTGACTGAGACCAGTTCTCAGTCACATTGTAAGAACTCATTAGAAGGGGTGGTGGATGTGGGCTCTGGATTGGATGGTTTGTATAGGGAAGGCCCCCTTGCAGGTAAGTCACTTGCTGCCTCCAGAAATTGAGAAGTCCTGGGAGGGGCAGTCTCTGCGGGGTCAGTAAGTTCTCAGTACTGAGTCCACTAAAACAGCTAGGTAAGTCCCTGTAAGTCTTCTGTGCCACCAGGCCCGAGGTTGGAAGTTTATACCCAATGTATTTCTTTGTAGTAAAACAACAACAATGAAAAACGCTTATGTAAAATGCATAGTTTCATTAGCAATTAAAGTAACATTAAATAAAAACCACTTCTAATTTTCTGAATAAACAACAGCAAACAAATGTTATCAGGGATAGAGAGAAACGTGAATTTTACATTGCTTGATCTTTCTGGAGAAAGGCACTAGGCAACGACACCTATAAAATGATTTTTTAGACTTGTAAATTACTTTGGATTACTTCAAATGAAATTAAATAAATGATGGTCTGAGTACATTGGCTGGAACTTCGCAGGCCAGCAAGGAAGCTATGTCTTTTTTTGCTTTGGGTAATACCTTAGACCAGTCATTCTAGAAAAATGGAGCCTGAGGCACATCTGGTATGTTAACATTTACTTGGATATAAAATACTAGGATGGTAAGGGGTAGTTGTTTTACAATGTAGGTTTGATTATTATTCAGGTATAGTGAGGCCAACAGATCAGAAAATGACTGTCGTTAAAAAGACTGTTACAGGTCCCAAGTGGAGGGCACAGGCCATGCCGCGTAGGGCCACACAGGGAAGCAGCAGGGGTGGTCATGAAGTTGGTGGTGGGGGAAGGTTGGGGGACAAACACCTTCACTGTGGATTCTGTGGGAAGGAATGGAATGGGTGAAGCAAGGTAAACAGGTTTAGGATGGGCTGATTTGAATAATTTCAGCAGGCTCTGGAGTATACGGACTCTCTAGTAGTCTGATACTGGGCCCTAGGGTAATTAGGGCAAGGTGAATGAATAACAGCCTGAATGGTAAGAACTCATTAGAAGGGGTGGTGGGTGTGGGCTCTGGATTGGATGGTTTGCATGGGAAAGGCCCCCTTGCAGGTAAGTCACTTGCTTCCTCTAAGAATTGAGAAGTCCTGCCTCCGGAGAGGCAGCCTGGACACTGTGTCTTAGAATGGTCTACTGCGGTGGGAAGGAAGAGATTTCTCTACAGGCACGTTCCCATTGTTTCCTATAGCTCCCTGGGCAGGGTTTGACCACTGGGTGTACGTATCTCTAGGTCACATCACAGAGGCGCCGACAGGCAGAGAGCAAGAGACTGCAGGCAGGAAGCAGAAGAGGCCTGCTCCAGGTCTAGAAACCCAGGGATGAAGCCCAGATGGAAAAGAAGCTGCTCCAGGTGGAATTCTGCCCTCATCCCTAATTCGTGCATTGAGGTCCTGACCTCCAGTACCTCAGAATGTGACCTTATCTGGAGATAGAGTCTCTAAAAAGGCAATTAAGCCAAAGTGAGGTTATATGGGTGGGTTCTAACCCGATATGACTGGTGTCCTTATAAGGAGAGGAGACTTGGACACACGTGAGTATAGGGGAAAGACCGCCTGAAGACACAGGGAACTGATGGCCACCTACAAGCTAAGCAGAAATGCTTCTGAGAAAACCTACCCTCCTGACATGTGGGTCACAAACTTCTGGCCTCCAAGATGGTGAGAAAATAAATTTCTGTTGTTTAGGTCACCTCTGTCTGTAGGACTTTGTTTTGGCAGCCTGAGCAAACTAATATAGGGCCATTTGTACAAAGTTGCTCACAAGCCATGCAGTTTACAGTTGCCGACTTTGAAGAGGATGACCATAGAGCCAAGTCTGATATCTCAAGGTAATGAACTCATAGACAGCTGTCAAAATACAAATTCTCTAGAGTAACCACACAATTGCATGCATTGAATGATGGCGAGTAAAGTGAGCAGAAGGGAAAATAGAATGTAGTCTGATTACAACTAGGTCACATAAATGTAAATTTGTATGTTTATAAAGAGTGATGGAAAGTTAACTCTTTTCTGACAGAATTGTTTTAATTAGACTAACTGTATAGTATAAGTAAATAAATCTATATTATGTTATTTTTAATGTTTTCCTTTGATCCTTTTCTTCTCGTAGCTTACATGAGAGAAAACAATGCTTGATTAAGTCATACAAGCTTGCTGGGCCTGTTTGCTTATGTGAAAAAATGAAAGCCTTGGTGTGTTAAGAAGGATTCTGAGGCTCTGTCTGGACAATGCAGGCCAGAAATGTCCTGTGTGTGGCACATGACGGGGTAATGGCAGCACACACGTGCCCTGGGTGATCTCCAAGGGCCTGTTCAGATTTCACTCTGAGAAGACTTCAGGATAACATTGGTGAGTCCTTGCAGGTTGGAGTAAAATTGATTTATCCGCTGCTTATTGGTCATGTAAATAAATAGCAAAGGTGTTTTTAAGTGTGTTTCACAGCAATGCCTGTACCCTTGTTCTAAGGTGTGTCTGGTCCTGGTTCTTGGATAAGCTACATTGACAGCCTGAGTAAATAACTGGCAGCCTTTTCATTAACTGGAATTTGTTTCTCATTTGGATTTCGATTTTTCCTCTCTCTGGGATTAGGATCTCTCTTGTCACCAGGTTTCTACTGTTTCCTGATTGATCTTATGCGGCTTAGTTGATGTTTTCTAAACTAAAGTCGATAGTGTAACAAACAAACAGCTCTGAAACCTCTCACCCAAATCCCACTTAAACATGTTTCCTGAGTTATCTAAAAAATAAGTCAGTATTATCATTTCTGCATTCTTTGCAGTTTGCAAAGCATTTTCCTGTGCATTTGATCCTCATATATCAACCTCCAAGAAAGGCAGGCAGAGGCAAGTCATTATTCCTGATTTATAGAGGGGTTTTGTGGCTCTTCTGGGGTCACACAAATACCCTTTTAACCTGGGCATGGGTCTGGCTGACTCCAACTTTGGGCTCTTTACAGAACACAGCACTATGTCTCGGGAAGTCGCTTCTAAGTAGGATGGTACTGGCTGACTCAGCCCAGTATTCTCCCCACTGTGTTCCTTACGAAGTTTAGAATCAGCCTTGGTCATACTCCATTGAACAGGCTTTGGCCTCATGTCTCCCTCAGCCTTCCCTCATTGATTCGGAATTGGACGGGCATCTCCAAGGGGATTGCTTGTGCTCCATGCCCTCAGACTCCAGGAGCCTGGGAACTAGGGGTTTCCCAGGATACAGGACTTTTCACTACTAAAACCAGTAAAGCCCTGGGCAGAGAGAGACAAGTTGGTCACCCTGCCAAAGAAGGACTATAGCATCTCCTCCTTGAGAAGTGGGAAGAGAGGATGGAGATGGGATGGGACCAAGGGCACTCTCATTGCAGGTTACAGTGTGGCCAACTCCATGGGAGGAGTATCTGGAGTTCGATTAGAGACCACTGAGTCCAACCCTCTTGTTTTGTTAGAGGCCCCTGAGACTCTAAAAGAAGGGCTTTCCCCAGGGTGAACCAGCTTATGATGGCAGACAGACCATCCAACACAGGGCTCCTGAGACCCACTCTGGGCCTCTCCTTGTAACCATAGAAGCTTTGGTATCATGTTGTCATTTGCTCATACGGCCTCTTTAAGTCCCCCACCCCTGTGAGACACGTACTGCTTTCTCATTCACACTCAACTCATGAGGCAACCAAGACATGGAGAGCTGAGATAATTTGCCCGAGGTCACACTGCTTATAGGTGTCAGAGACTGGACTCTTAGTCTAGAGCTCGTTCTGTTATCATCTCAATAGCTACAGTCTATCCAATGCAGAATTTACTTTTTGCAAAGTCTTATATTATGTGACTTACATTATTTCATGTAATCCTATTAACAACCTGGAGGTTAAAGAACTATCTGGCATGATTGAGAAATAAATAAATGAATGTTGTTTTAAACCATTCAATTGTGTGTGGTTTGTCATACAGCAAAACCTGATACTGGGCATTATCTCATTTGTTTCTAATAATAACTCGGTGCTGGTTGTTATTAGACTCGCTCGTTTGATAAATGAAGCCTCTAAACTTATTAGTGTTAAAGTGACTACTGATGCAGTATGTCACAGAGCTGGCAAGTGACAGTGCTGGAATCAGAACCCACGTCCATGTTACTCCAGAGCTAGTACTTTTAACCACTGCAATCTGCTAATACGAAAAAAACAAAATAAACAAACAAACAAACAAAAACAAACAAACAAACAAACAAACAAAAAAAGGCTTCCAAAGATGTCCACATCCTAATCTCTAGAACATGTGAGTATGTTATTATACCTTACATGGCAACAGGGAATTAAGGTTCTAGATAGAAGTAAGGTTACTAATCAGCCTGCCTTTCAATAGGGAAATTGTCCTAGATTATCAGAGCAGGTTCAATGTAGCCATGAGAGTACTGACAAGTGGCAGAAAGAGGCAGGACAGGAGGATCAGAGCAGGTGCGGCTGCACTAGAAGGGCATAGAGAGCTGCAGCAGGGTTGCTGGGCTTGACTGTGGGATTTGGGTTCCCTCTAGAAGCTGGAAAAGACAGGGAAACAGATTGTCCTCTAGAGCTTCTGGAAAGGAACTCAACTCTGCTGACACCCTGATTTTAGCCCAGTTAGGCTCACATCAGACTTCTAACCTCCACGTTTGAGTGTTTGTGTTTTTGTTTTGTTTTGTTTTGTTTTGTTTTTGAGATAGAGTCTTGCTCTGTCGGCCAGGCTGGAGTGTGGTGGCACGATCTTGGCTCACTGCAACCTCCATCTCCCGGGCTCAAGTAATTCTCCTGCCTCAGCCTCCCGAGTAGCTGGGATTACAGGTATGTGCCACCACGCCTGGCTAGTTTTTGTATTTTTAGTAGAGACAGGGTTTCACCATGTTGGCCAGGCTGGCCTTGAACTCCTGACCTTGTGATCTGCCTGCCTCGGCCTCCCAAAGTGCTGGGATTGCAGGCATGAGCCACCGCGTCCAGCCAAGTTTGAGTGGTTTTTAAGTCTCTGAGTGTGTGGTCACTTGTTACAGCAGCAACAGGAAATGGATATGACTGCAGTGTGGCACACACTTGCCACTTGCCTGCTGTCCCAGAGTCTCAGCCCTGTTCATGCTACAGCTCCCATGGTGCCACTCACATAGTGGGGGCTCAAAAAAGTACTAGAGTACTAATTATGGCCATTTATTGAGTACATCCTGTGTTCCAGGCTCCAAGCTACGTGTTTTACAAAAATACTTCATCTAACTACCATAATCACACTATGGCTATTCATTTCACTATGTGAGGATTGAGGCATAGAGAGGTTGAGGTCACACAGCTGGAAGTAGCATAGCTAAGATTTGAACCCAGGCCTGCTAGCTCCAAAGCCTTCCCCTTTTCACTCTGCCATGCTGTCAGCAACACTGCAGTTTGTCGAATTAAAGTGGGAAAGGATTTGAAAATCCTATAAGGAGAATATTTCATTAACTTGGAGAAATGGCACCTAGGGAACCAATGTCCCATCATTAACACCTCCTTCTCCTTCTTTTCCTCCAATTCCCACGAATTTATTTCCCCCTGTCTCATCCTTCCACATACATTTACTAAACACCTGTCCTGGGATAGAAAGATAAATAAGACACAGCCCCTGTTCCGAGCTCACATTTAACAGAGGAATTAAGACACAGACACATACAGCATCCTTGAGAGGCAGATATGACCACTGCCAGGTGAGGAGATGGGATAAGCAGAATGGAGAGCTTCCTCCTGTTCGGTTTTGGAATCAATGGGAGGAGAGAAATGAAATTTGAGTTCTGGCCCAGCTCTGTTCTGGCGGTGTAGCTTTGATGATACCAAAAAATATCATAGTAGCTAACAATCTCCCTGTGTGCCAGGCAGTGTTCTAAGTCTTCTTGTAACTTCATTAAATCTCTTTGCCTCTCTGAACTCAATTAATAAAAAAAATTTGAATATTAATTGTATAAGAAACAGTGAGCAAGACAGACACAATTCGTCAAACAGGTAAGACAAGCATGATGAATGTCACCAAACTGCTCTGTGAATCCTGAATCAGGAAAGCTGACCTTGCCTGGGATCAGCAAAGACTCTTTAAGATGTTCAAATATACTGAGACCTGAGGATCCATGGGGTCAGCTAGAGGCTGCATGGGGGGTGGAGTTAGCAGTAGCCACAGAAGATCAGGGCAGATAGAAGGCCTAGAAACAAAAGGAAGTGGTGCATTGAAGGACAGAAAGAAGTTCTGTTTCTCAGGGGCTTAGAAAGTATATATTTGTGAAATGGAGCTAATCACCCTCCCCATGGAGCTAAAGGATGATTATCTGAGATAATGTGTGAAAGAAAGAAACACAAGCTTTTCTGACAACCTATACACACTATTATTTTAGCATTTATTGAGCACAATTTTTATCATCATTTTTTTTTCTCCCCATCTAGACTGAAAGCTCCTAGAGGATGTACTAATTAGGATAAAAGCATCAGTTGCTGTAACAAACAGACCTGATGTCATATGTTTTAAAGAACCATACCTCTGTTTCTCTCTCACATAGCAGTTCTGAGATGAGCAGCCCATGCATACAGGCAGCCCTTGTCCCCAGGTCATTCAGGCACCCAGATTCCTTTCATTCTGTGACTCTTTCTCCTAGCACATTGGTATCATCTGAATAACTGAAGCTGAATTACCAGGGGTCAACTAGTGGGAAGTAGCCAGGCACTGACCTTGGGGCAGAATTTGATTGCTAAGAAATCAATAGTAGGGAAGTAGGGAAAAGAGACAGGGAAGGAAAGACAGGCAATACAGGCTGTGTTATCTATTCATCTACCACTATGCATAATGCAGTTATCCCTCTGGGAAACTCTGGAAGTCATGTTAAACATACACACCTCAGAGTTATCTCACACAAGTGCCGACGGAGCTGGGGCATTGATACACCAGCTCCTGTCAGTCATTTGTTGAGAATGACTCCCAGAGGCATGTCAATTCCCTGGTGCTTTTCCTGCCATGCCAGCAGAAAAATGGGCTCTGGGAGCAAGAAGATCCCTCTGGAAAAGAGATGCAGATGCTGGCAGTTGGAAGGGAGGCTGACATGAACAGAAAAGATAAGGGGGATGAGATATGGGTGTGGCACTAACAACGTCTGCTAGAGTGGGCAACTAGCAATGCTTGCCAGAAAAGAAAAGCCAAAACTGTTGCCCATGTTTACACCCCTGAGCATAAGCCTAGATCAAAATGAAGGCTCAATAAATGTTTAGAGAATGAATGAGTAAATGAGTGATCGATGAGTACATTAATATGTCCTGTAATGATTTACCTATTTCTATGGTGGAAGAAAACATTTATCTACATTTATGTCTATAGCTATAGCCATAGCTATTTATATTATATCTACATGTATCTATCTGCATAAATAGGTAGATGAATAGATGTAATTACAGATTTTGAGATGGGAAGATTATCCTGGATTATTTGGGTGGGTCCCAAATGTAATCATAAGTGTTCTTATAAGACAGAATCAGAAGAAAGTGTGATCACAGAAGAAGAAGAAGCCAATGGAACAACTGAAGCAAGATGGTACACTGCCAACTTAGAAGGTAGCAGAAGGGGCCAAGATGGATGGCTGGCTGGCTGGCTGGCTGGCTGGCTGGATGGATGGATGGATGGGCAGGTAGATAGATGGATAGATGAATGGGTAGGCAGGTAGGTGGATGGGTGGATGGATGGATGGATAGATGGATGGATGGGCAGGTGGGTAGATAGATGGGTGAATGGTTGGATGGATAGATGCGCAGATAGATGGATGAAGAGATGGACAGATGACACAGAGAGAGAGATGTGCACACATGTGCATCCCTGGAATTGTGCCAGGTACTCTACATCTATTACTTAATTTAATTTTCACAACAGCATGGTGGAAAGTGAATTTACCTGCATTTATTGATGTGGAACTTGAGAAAATGAAAGGCTAAGCCACTTGCCCAAGGTCACACGGCTAGTTAGGAAACTGCAGAACAACCATGGAACACAGCTTCATTGAACAATCAAGCATAGGCCCCTGTGGCTGCATCTTCCTTTTCCCCTTCTGCACTACCCAGCTGCATTAGCCAGTGCATCAAGCTGATTTGAATTTTGAGGAATTCTCTTTGAAAGTCTTCACACATGGTATTTTTACAGAGACTTGGTGGAAAGGTTCTCACAATTGACCTGTCAACCTTGATAGATAGAGAGTATTTGCTACAATCCCAGCTGAAAGCAAGAAAAATAAAATTTAAAAAGGAAAAAAAAATTGGTATTTTATTTGCCTCCTAGAATTTCTAAGCAGGGATCTAATTAAAACAGGTTAACGACACAACTCTGGCTCAAGCATGCAATATGAAAAGTGCGTCTACCTGAATGAATCAAGAATAAACCAAGGGAATGAAGATTTATGACAGAGAGAGAAAGGGAAAAATAGAAACTGTTAAAAGAAAGAGGCCCGGTGTTGGACGTTATTTGAAGCCATGGGTGTCTGCTGGCAGATTCATCTTAAAAGGTTTCGAGAATTAAAAAAAAAATAGCACTATGTTTCCCTAAAGGTTGAAAGAGCAATAAAAGATAAAGCAATTTCTATTTGATAAAATAAAACTGCAAGATCCATTTCACACAAGACTCAGAGAAAGAAGAATCTAGTTTGTCACATAGTCCTGTTAGGTGTGTGTTGGAAATTGAATGCTATTCTTAACCTAAGAGCATCTTTCCCTGGCTGAAGCAGGTGGGGACGTACCAGCTATGAAAGGAGCAGCATGGCAAGGGGATTCACCAAGGGTGTGTGTTCACACGACCCCGACCTACAGGCCATGCAAGAAGATCCCCAGAGGCTAACTAGCATATACTGTTCAGCTTCTATTTTCCATACGCTGTGCTAGATGCTTTCAAATGCATCGCTCGATGTATTCATATCAGCAATCCTAACAGGTAAGCATCATTTTCCCAGTTTTAAGGAAACTGAAGCTCATAGAGGTTCAGGTTGTAGTAGGCCCAGTGAAATCCAGGTCTAATCCCTGGAGCCTGTGATTGTTACCATACACGGCAATTGGGACTTTGAAAATGTAATTACAGATTTTGAGATGGGGAGATTATCCTGGATTATTTGGGTGGGTCCCAAATGTAATCATAAGTGTTCTTATAAGACAGAATCAGAAGAAAGTGTGACCACAGAAGAAGAAGAAGCCAATGGAACAACTGAAGCAAGATGGTACACTGCCAACTTAGAAGGTAGCAGAAGGGGCCAAGAGCCAAGGAATGTAAGGAATTAAGTTCTAGAGCTGGAAAAAGCAAATGAACAGATTCTTCCCTGGCCTTCAGAAGGTGAGCAACCCTGCTGACACCTTGATCTCAGCCCAGTAAATGGTTTCACATTTCTGACCTCTAGAAATACAAGAAATAAAATGTGTGTTCTCTTAAGCCACCAAATTTGTGCTAATTTTTTACAACAGACTTTGGAAACTAATGAAAATGTCTTACTCAGTGAAACACAGCCAGGAAATGGAAGAACTGGAACTTGAACCCAGGTCTTTTGATTCCAAATCTAGTATTATTTCTATGGTAACCTGCTACTTCTTGCTGTGTGGTCTATCCCACTGTTACTGGTACTCCTCAGATGTCTATATAGCCTCTACCACCTCACAGTGATTCCCAAAATGTGACTGTATGTCAGATCTCCTGGGCCCTTTGAAATAAGATGTGGAGTCCTGGATCCTAAAGAAGAAAGAAGGGCCCTAAAATTTCTTATTTTAAAATCCAATTTGGGAATCATCACTCTAGCACTTTGATTTTTTTGTTTGTTTGTTTTGATTTGTTTTTTTTCAAGATGGAGTTTTGCTCATCACGCAGGCTGGAGTGCAGTGGTGCGATATCAGCTCACTGCAACCTCCGCCTCTCGGTTTCAAGTGATTCTCCCGCCTCAGCCTCCTAAGTAGCTGGCATTACAGACATGTGTCACCACACCCTGCTAATTTTGTATTTTTAGTAGAGATAGTGTTTCACCATGTTGTCCAGGCTGGTCTGAAACTCCTGACCTCAGGTGATCTGCCCACCTTGGCCTCCCGAAGTGCTGGGATTACAGGCATGAGCCACTGCACCCAACTGCACTCTAGCACTTTTAATTTCTAAAATGTATTCTATATACACGTTAATAGAAAATATAAGGTCAGCATTGTATCTTCCTTTTGAACGCACGAACACTTCAGGAAGACACAGATTTTGGGGAGGCTACTCTGTGGGAGGCACTCGTACCTAACACAGCATCTACCTTCACAGCACTTGCTGTATTAGTTTCCAGGGGCTGCTGTAACAAAGCACTACAAACTGGGTGGCTTAGAACAACAGAAAGACTCTGCCTTTGAGGGACCAGAAAGATGCGCCCTTGGCCAGATCTTTGGTTATGCAAATATACCTTAGAGACCACAATGAGAAATGCATCTCTCTGAAATGCTTTGGCCCAGCGCGGTGGCTCAAGCCTGCAATCCCAGCACTTTGAGAGGCTGAGACAGGCGGATCACGAGGTCAACAGATCGAGACCATCCTGGCTAACACTGTGAAACCACGTCTCTACTAAAAAAATACAAAAAACTAGCCCGGGGTGGTGGTGTGTGTGCCTGTAGTCCCAGCTACTTGGGAGGCTGAGGCAGGAGAATGGTGTGAACCCCGGAGGCGGAGCTTGCAGTGAGCTGAGATCCGGCCACTGCACTCCAGCCTGGGCAACAGAGCGAGACTCTGTCTCAAAAAAAAAAAAGAAAGAAAGAAAGAAATGCTCTGGTCCCAAGGAAAACTGCTGTATATAATAATGGAAAATGTTGTCTGTATATCATGCTCAGCTGCATTTTATTTTGTACCCTTGAGAGAGTTTTTATTTTCTGATAAATAAGAATTGGAATTGTAAAACAAAACAAAACAAACGACAACAAAAACCCGGGAATTTATTGGCTCACAGTTCTGAACGTGAGAAGTCTGAAATCAAGGGGTTAGGAGGGCTGTGCTCCCTCTGAAACCTATAAGGGAAAAGAATCCCTCCCTGCCTCTTCCTGTTTCCAGTGCTTGCCAGCAATCCCTGCGATTCCTTGGATTTTAGATGCATCCCTCCAACTTCCACCCCTGCTGTCTATGGCCAGCTTTTTCCTATATGTCTCCATGTTTCTTCTTCATTTCTTATAAGGCCACTAGTCACATAGGTTAAAGCCCCACCCTACTCCATTATTACTTCATCCTAATTTAACTAATTACATCTGCAATGACCCTATTTCCAAATAAAGTGGCACTCTAAAGTACTGGGAGTTCAGACTTCACCGTATCTTTTTGGGGGACTCAGTTCAATCCCTAACACTTGCCAAGGGCATTTAGCTAGTAAATGTCAGTGATGGGCTCAAATATAGATCTGGCTCTTTTCCATTCTCCAAACTTGATGGAGTCTGCGTGTGAGTAAGTGGGTACTTACTTACCAAAATGGGAATCACGGATCACAGCTTTTCTATGCCTTCCTAAGTCCTTCCAGCTACTTCTTGGTGCCTGGAAGTCTCCCAGGTACCTTCACTTGGGAGCTCTGTTTTGCTCCACTGAGCTCAAATCAGAGGGAGCTCACATGTGCAACCCTTTTGTCCCTATTCCAAGTGGCTTAGCCACTTTATTTCCATTCTATTCGGCATGAAATTATTCTCCAATGTGCAGAAGAGGAGACTTCATACTGAAATGAATAAGTTTCTGTCTAGGAGCTGTTATGTCTATTGGCATTTTGGATAATCTCTGCTTTGAATCAACCATTCCTATCCTTGATCCATTTTTTTTTTTCCTTTTGAGTTTTTGGCATTTTTCTTGTTAATTTGTAAGAGCTCTTTCTATTAACCTTTATCTATCATAAGAGTTGTAAATATTTTCCCCAATCTATCATTTGTCTTTTGACTTTGATTTATACTGTCTTGACATGCAAAAGAATTTAATTATTCTGTGGTCTATGCACATTCTTTTCCTTCCTTATAACTTCTGGGGCTGCTGTAACGAAGCACCACAAACTAGGTGGCTTAAAACTTTCTCAGAAAATTCTCTCTGACTCCTTTATGATATGAATACATATGTCATCCTCAATTTCTAATTTTTGTTGTTGCCTTTAATTCTTTATACTATTACGCCTATATGGAATTGGCAAATGACTAGAATGTTGGTGACTCTACTAACTGCATTAATTGTGCTGAAGTCTGCTTAGTCTGTACAGTTCTACATAATTTCTGAATTTCAGTGAATGGATTCTTACCTCAGTGAATCCATAATATTGAACACTCAGATGTTACTGTAATTCTGGGTAAATTGAAGTGAAATGTGCTTGTACAGAAGAGAAGGATAATCTTCATTTTTCCCTTTTCTGCTCATGCTTCCCTGTGTCAGAGCTTGGGATGAACTGTTTGACAAATCTAAACATATATATATATATACACACACACATATGCATATCCATGTACATGCAGAGATTGCTGTGTCTTCACCAAAACTCACATGCCTGTTGTAGGGGCAAAGATATAATACCTTTTCCTCATAAGGGTCATGCCTGACAATCCTATAACAAAAGACAGTGTAGCAACAGAAAAGCATCACAAATTTATTTAACAAAGTTTTGTGTGACGCAGGAGCCTCCAGAAGTGAAGATCCAAAGAGCCAGGGAAAAATGATGTATTTTTATGCTAAATCTTAAGAAAGAAGTGGACAGTTGTGGAGAAACATGATTGGATAAGAAGGGTCTGATCTAATGTTAATACACTTGGGAGGAGAGCCTAGCAAGGTCTGCTTATTTAGATTCTTTTTGGCCTCTTTGTGTAGCATTCCTTCCTCCTGTGTATTAGTCTGTTTTCTTGCTGCTGATAAAGACATACTTGAGACTGTGTAATTTATAAAGAAAAAGAGGTTTAATGGACTCACAGTTCCACGTGGCTGGGGAGGCCTCACAATCATGGTGGAAGGTGAAAGGCACATCTTACATGGCAGCAGATGAGAGAAAAACAGAGATTCTGCAGGGAAACTCCCCTTTATAAAACCATCAGATCTCATGAGACTTATTCACTATGATGAGAATAGTATGGGGGAAACTGTCCCCATGATTCCATCACCTCCCACCACATCCCCCTGAAAACACATGGGAATTATGGGAGCTACAATTAAAGATGAGATTTGGGTGGGGACACAGCCAAACCATATCACCCTGGGTATGGGGCAGGACCCCCTATAATGAGGATCATATGACCCATTTTCAGGGGAGGTAGCTCAGAGGGTGAGCTTCTAGGCTTGCGCTGGGGGACAGGAGGAATTCTGGTTTCTGATTCTCCTTGGGGAAAACAGGGGTGTGGAAGAAAGAAAGGAGGGTGGGAAGATCAGAGAGACCTTGTACCTGAGGCCCTCCCAATAGCCTTCAGTTCAAAGTATTTAACATGTCACAGTGCCATGCTTTGGGGTGTCATTTTCTGCACCCCTGACATGGCTAAAGGATGGAAGATAAACTCATGGGGAGTCTGGTGACTGCCACATTGGTGAAATTGTGTGAAATCAGGTGTCT
The DNA here is from genome assembly GCF_008728515.1 of Papio anubis. Lineage (NCBI taxonomy): Eukaryota > Metazoa > Chordata > Mammalia > Primates > Cercopithecidae > Papio > Papio anubis. Next base: position 130,634,337 of record NC_044983.1, on the reverse strand, counting down.
AATCATCTGGGGCATGTCTGGACATACCCTCCAAACTACAGGTCAAGTTATTGCACTTTGAGCTTCTTACAGATAAAAGATGGGCACAGTGTTTAGTGGGCCTCTTCAGATTTGGAAGGCAGCATGGACCATGTTTGGGAGCATTGCTCCAACAGTTTATTGGATGCCTTGGAAGTCTGCCAGTTTTGACTGGAGCCAAAAGAAAGAGAGGGCTCTGCAATAGGTTCAGGCTACAGCAAGTTTCTCTGCCATGAAGCCACATAATATGGCAGATCTTATGATATCAGACCCATCCAAGGTAAATAAGGACACTGTGAGGGGAACCTGACAAACTCAACAGGGTAATCTCAGAGTAGACATCTAGGTTTCTGAATCAAAGATGTGTTTCTATCATAGAGAATTATACACTCTTCAAAAAGCAGATCCTGCTATGTTACTGGATCTCAATAAAGGATGAATATCTGATCATGGGACATCAAATAATCCTGCAGTTGGAGCTGCTCATCAGGAGCTGGGTATTGTCAGATCTACCAGGTCATGAAGGTGGGCAGGTGCACAACAATCATTCTATGATGAAAATGGCTCATGCTGGTCAAGCTCAGGCAAGTCTGGAGGGCACAGATAAATTGCACAGACAGCTGACCCAGATCCTCTGTTGCAACAGAATCTCTCCCACCGCTCACACCTGTGCTGTCCTATAGGGTTTCCTATGACCAGTAAAGGAGTAGGAAAATCCCAGTCCTAATTATTCGGTGAGCCACCTAGATCTGCTACTGTGCTGACCACAGTCTGCTGCCACACTCAGTCCCACTCAGGAGTGTCCGTGAAGGTGGGGAGGGGACATCTCAGCATGCCTCCACTTTGTGTGCAGGTAGAACTGGTCTGAGGAAAGGCTACACGCAGGGGTGAATGGCGTCACTGGTTGGATGAAATCTAAAGACATATGATTGGAGGATTGAAGACGAAGAAGTCCAGGGAAGAGGCATGTAGATAGACCCATGGAGTGGACATGAAGAGCCTCAGTCATGTTGGCCTGTCACCATCACTCCCTGTAAATCTCTTGGGAAATTTTTTTACCTCCCAAACCTACAACTGTTGGCCCTGATGGACTAAAGGTCATATTTCCTAGGACAAGGGTGTTTTTTCCAAGTAACGCATTAAGAATCCTACTAAGCCTAAGGTTATTGTTGCTTCCTGGTTATGTTGGACTCTTCATGCTGGTGGACCAGAAATACAAAAAATAAAAATAAAAGCAGAGAGTTCCTGTACTTGCAAAGGTAAATCACTGATTATCAGGAAGAGCTGGGGCTGCTGGTTACAATAGGGGCATAGAGGAGTAAGTGTGGAGTTCAACAGATTCACTGGGGTGCTTCTTGGTGCTTCCATGCCCGGTGGTCATAACTGTAAATGGGCAGTGCATCAGCCATGATGTAACAAGGACATTGCCACATTGTCATACTGTCAGGAGCTCCTAATCCTCAATGATGAAGCTCTCAGTCCCCCACTGGAAAAACAACTTACACCAGCAGAAGTACCTGCTAAGGCAGAGGAAAATCTTGAATGAATGGTAGAGAAGGGAGATAAGGAATATCCAGTATTCCCTGCAGAGTCAGTGGCAAGAAAAAGTGTTCTTAATGGGTGGCAAGAGTGGATCTGAGTGGTGCAAACGGTGAACTGTAGCAGCTGCTCGTATATCCTTAGCACAGAGGTCACCACAGCCCTATGGACGAACCTTCCTACTCTAACATCCATGTCCATCTCTGCCTGAAAGCATTTTCTGGTTACAGGAGCTTGCTAGGCTGAAGCTCAGTTGTAAATGCCAGGAGGTAACCACGCTACACCCCATGACAAGTAACCATCAAGTTTTGGTGAACAGGAGTCAGTAAGGAGTACTTTATGAAGTCTCCCAGAGGGTCTTCAGTAGGCTGAGCCCCAAAAGCTAACCTCAATAACGCCCTCAATTACACACCCTTTGCTTCCTTTCCTCCATCCCCTCACTGTCCTTCCACATAAATGTCATGTATCAAATTCTCACCTTAGGGTGCACTTTTGGGGGAATCCCAGCTGAGATACCTAGTCACTAGGCAATAAATTCTGGTTCTTCTCTTATACATGTTAGAGACATTTATTCTAAGCTCATTTATGATTTAGAAAGAAAGAAAAGTTGATTACATTTCAGATGCTACCAAATTCCAAACAATAATGAGTATCGGAGAGACTAAGAGAACAGAGAAGAATGGGAGCTTTTGGAAGCAAATGAGATGAGATTTAATATAGATAAGTGTAAGATAATGCAGGTGGAAAAGTCCTAATCAGCATTAATTTAAAAGTGGGAGCCTGCAATTTGTGAAACAATCAGGCCAAGGAAAAGCTGGGACTAATAATGTATAATCAATTATGAATCAAGAAATGTGCTGCTTATTAGAAAAACAAAGTTCACTACCTTACAGGGTATAGATTAAAATACAATCAGACATGGTCATGTCATTCCAGGGTCCTTCTTAAGGCAGCTGGAAACAAAGACCAGGGCAGTTAAAGTAGACGAGGAATGAGACATGGGAGACTGAACAGACTCTGGGCAGGTGGCGGGTGGTTCCAGACTTAAGGGTTTGAGATTAAAAGCTATAGAGTGGCCCAGCATCACATGGGACAGGATGATTAAGATCAGAGGTCAGTGGCTCTCAGCCAGGCAGGTGGGCAGGGCAGCAGGCATGGCATTAGTCTTGGAGACCGTGGTTCTATGGTGGCTCTGATTTCACATTGGACACCTTACTGAGTGTCAGTGCAGAAATGAATTCCAGGGAGATGTGGAGCCCTCCTTCCCCAAGGGTGCACAGGTAAGTGAAGGCACATCACATAAGGAAGGCAACGCATAGGTGTCCTGGGTGGTGTACAAAATTGCTTCTCACTCTGCCACAGGTCAGTTGGGATTCTGTTTGGCTGAAAGTAAGAGAAAGCTGGACACAGTGGCTTACACAAGTATATACCTTGTTTCTGTTGTATAAGAGAAATCTGGAAGTTGCCTATTGCTCATATTGGTTCAACTGCTTGTCAATATCAGAATGAAAGTCTCTGATCATATTTTGGTCTTTCCTTCACGATCACAGGATGGCTGCCATAATGTGAGGCGCTGTGCTCTGTGTGAGTCAGGAAGAAGGGGGAGGAAAGGGAAAACAGGGTTGCCACAGGCTAATTTCTTACATTAGATTAAAAAAAAGGCATGTGCTGAGTAGAAGGAATTCCATGAACAAATGCACAGGAATGGGTAATAGAATGATATGTGTAGCAATTACTGTTAGCCACCTACCCAATATACATCTTCTTTTTCTTCTTTGATGATCAAAGCCCACTGTCATTTGGAAGCAACATGATCAGCTGAAATGAGATCCTTGCTTTCTCAGCATCCATTGCAGCTAGGCACAGCCAGGTCACAGGTATTGATCTAAAAAATTAATCAGAAATTTCTCCTCTGGTAATAATTGTTTTCTCATTAAAAATAAATAAGCACATGGCATCATCTTTTTCCCTCTCCTGCCACTTCTTCCTGACTTGAACAGAGCACGTCGCCCCACATGCAGCAGCCATCCTGCGATCACAAAGAAAAGACCAAGACAAGCTCAGAGACACCATCATCCGTCAGCTTTCGAATTCGGTGTCACTTGTTGATAAGGGTTTCCCTGACCACCTTCAAGTAGACTCTACCCTGCTTTTCTTTATGTCTTCCTTTGTTTACTTCCTTCATTGAATTTATTTCAACCAGCAATAGTTTTTATTTTTCAGTGTACTATTTTTGTTAATATTTTTGTAACTTTCATTAAAAAATTAGCAAATCCTTGAAATTAGGCGTGGGTCTAGGCACAGAGTAGCTGCTCAATAAATATTAAATACTTGAATACATTTCCTAGAAGGCAAGAGCTCTCATTTCTAAGCTCGTCTTTTTCTGGGTTAGTGCCTTATCCAGAGGCCAGGCTTTGAGAGCTGCCTCTGCCATTTGGCAGCTGTACGACCTTGATCAAATCATACCCTCTCTCTTTGGGTTTCAGATTTCTATCTAGTCACTGAGGTGGTGGGACTCAACCATCTCCAAGATCCGTTTTAATTACTGATCTCTAACATTGCTAGGTTTTTCTTCTGATTGTAGAGTTTTTTAAGAGTTTTATGATCAAGATCCTTCAGCAGTACTACATTTTATGTCACAATTCATTATGTATCAGGAACTGTATTCTCTTACATTAAAAAAAAAAAGGCCAACTTGTTTTCAGGACCTGTGATAGGATTGTCACGTGAAGTTTGAACAACTCCCCTAAGCTACGGTATTTTGTCCCAAGCAATCCCCTATTAAAACATATTTTCCTTGTGAAAATATTTTATTAATGATACATATAATAATATGACGTTAGCATATTATAACATAATATATACTATGATATATAATAATAAAATACAATAATAAATTCAACATGTAGACGGCTCTTTAGAGCACACAGACTACCATCACATGGAGTATCCTATTTATTCATTGGATTAACTCTCTCATGGGAGTAAACCATTTTTCATATGAGAAAACGAGCTCACTAGGCAATTAGTATGTGTAAGATTACTCTGCAAACTAGTGCCAGAACCAGGGCTCAAACCAGGATTTTAAACTCCTCAATAAATTTCAATTAAAGATGCGGACTATTTAGATGAATCAATTCCACAACTCTAGCTGTCGAGTCTCTCTGCTGTAGCACCGCTGTAACTCAGCTCATTTCACTATAAGCTCTGGACATCCAAACAGAGACCTGGAAGGTTAAGGAACATGTGCGGACCTATTCCAGAAGATGGAAGAGACCCGAGAAAACCTTGATGAAAAGATGGCAAACTAGGCTCTGTCCCATGGCCTTCAGGAGGTTATTTGGCTTCTTTAAGTCTCAGTGTTCTCATGTGTACACTGGGGATGATTCTAATTGCTACCAACTGCAGGGGCTTATGAAAATGCTTGCAGAGATTCTTGGGCAGTTTGAGCTCTCAGATTTTTACATGCACCTTCCCTCTACCAGGGATGTCTGCCCTTCTGCTTGGTAGAAACTAGACATCCTTTAGGCCCAATTCACATTCCTCATAGCAAGAATGCATCAGGCCTTTCCTGTGTCCTGCTGAATGTAATTCTCACTTTGATTCTGGCTCTTTCCATGTTCCATTAATATATGCTTCCCATACGTAACATAGTGCCTGACATATAGTGGGTGGTCATTTATTTACAAAGCAAACATTTACTGGACTCTGTGTTCTACGCCTTGGCTATGCTCTAAATAGTTGTTGAAAAGCAAGCTGAATTGCCCGGGATGATATCAGTAAGCCTCATCATCTGCCAGTTTTGTGGGAGGAATCAGAACACACATTCAATGGGGAAAGTGTTGCGTAATGGGAGTTCTCCTAGTGGTTTAATAACTTTTGATGGGACCCGTATGGATTGTAGCATCTGTGGGAAATGTTACCCATCCCAGCACATCATTACGTAAGGAATGAGCTATGGCTACAAGAATGACTACGGGTAGAATTTCATAGTCAGGTGGGCTGAAGACAGTCCAATTCTCAGTAGGATCATTGAAAGGGCAGATTTTTTAATTTGTGTGCTGGTGAAGACCTGCAAAATGTGGAAATTGTTACTCTGATGCTTTATCTCCAGAAGCTGGGGCCAGATTGTGGGGAGCAAGCAGGGTTGTTTAGGAGATTCTATATCTCCTAAAGGGACAAGAGTGAGGGTTCTGGAGTCAGTATGGCCTGGGCTGGTCCATTCTCCTCCCTCGTCACTCCCCCAGTGTTCACCAAGTGCCTACTCAGTGCTGGTTAAAAAATACCAAGCCCTTGAGCCTACTTGCTTCTAGTAGATAGAGAGTAACTGGGCACACAAATAGGCTTTCCTCACTGGGGTGATCAGAGAAGTCCTCTCTGAGGCAGTGGCCTTTGGGCCAATGCTTCAATGATGGGAAGAAGGGAAGTATACACACACCTTGAGGAAAAGCATTTTGGGATGAACCAATAGCTGAGGGCATAAGTCTGGTGTGTTTGAAGAACAGCAAGGAGACCAGTGTCACTGGAGCAGATGGAGACAGAGAGAGAAAGAAAAAAATGTCAACTTTCACACTAGTGTGTAGACAGACCCAGCTACATGACTCATAGTGCCCAATGCAAAATGAAAATGCAGGGCCCTTTGTTCAAATATTACTAAGAACTTCAGGACAGTGACAGCACAGCATTAAACCAAGGGGCCCTTGTGAGCATAGCTATACAGATCGCACCCTGCAAAGCTGACTGTGTATAGGGCTGGGTAAGGCAGTACTTACCATGTAGTCTCCTTGGTAAGAAGCCACTGCGGGGTAGATATCAGGGGGTACAATGAGTAATTTCACTTAAATCACTGACGGCTCTGGAGGAGTGCATTGGAGGGGCTGCGGTAGGGAGGGATGGAAGCAGGGAGACCAGCTTGGGTGTTGCTGTCCTCTGAGGAAGAGGCAATGGTGGTTGGAATGGGATCTAGTAGTGGGGCAGTGAGTGGCCAGATCCCTATCATTATTTGGAGGTAAAGACATCAGGACTTGCTGACGGATGGGAAGGAGCTTGAGGAACAGAGAAAACCTAAGGCATCTTCTAAGTTTTTGGTCTGGGTTGTTGGGTGGATGCTGATGCCATTTACTGAAACAGGAAAGACTTGGGGAGAAACAGTTTGTGAAGGAAAACACTCCTGGAATCCATATTAAATTCAACATGTGTATTAGACATCCCAGTGAGGATGGTAGGTAGGCAGTGCGGAGCAGAGGGGGTGGGAAGGACCAGAGATACAATTTGTTACAGCGTATGAGTGGCATAAACAGGCACTATTCAGTAAGGAATGTATAAACACACACACACACAAAGCTACGCTGCTGTGTTGAGTTCCAGCTCTGCCACTTACCAGTCATGTGCCCTTGGACACATTTCTTCACCTCTTTGCAGACATACCATAAAAACAAGCACATGCATCCCCTCCCCTACGGCAGTTGTGGAGGTTAAATGGGATGATACATAATTAAACGGGACAGTATATAATGCCTAGCACAGTGCCTGGCAAGTGGAAAGGACTCTATTCATTGTTGTTATTATCAATATTAATGCGAATCAGTTTATCTGCAAAATGAGATCAGCTGTCCTGAGGATATTAGGCTTATGAAAGTTTAGTATTCAAACAGAATAAATTAAGCTATGCAGATAGGCAGGAAGTATTTAGGACTCTCTTCCTCCTTGTCCCTATTTGACTTCATTTAAAGGCAGAATAGGTTTAGGGGACCAGACACTTGCATAAGAACGTTCCTTTGGTTTCTCTTTTATCTTCCACAAAATTGCTATAGAACACCTCTGTTACGCTTCCTCATTTTGTTTGTAAATAGCCTTTTAAGGTCCTGGCTAAAAATCCAGTCTACCTGGTATATAAAAGTAAATAAAATAATATCCTTAAAAGCCAGAGGCAATCTTGGATCTATTAAGTAAGAGATGGCCAGAAATATCTGGAGTTTGAAGTGGAGGTGCTGATTATGTTTTAAATCTCAAAGATGAAACCCAAGAAAGTGAGATATGGTGAACCAGGAGGAGAGGCCAAACCTCACTCCTTAGAAAAGGGTGGAGACCTCCTGTCTTAGCCAGCTGAGGACCAGTGGCTTCACTACCTCCCGTCTTAGCCAGCTGAGGACCACGCCTCCCACTACCCAGGCTCTGACAGCCACATATGCAAGCATCTGGTCATCTTTAATTGCCTAAATTATAAAATTACACTAAAAAGTAAAGCAAATGATAAACAAAGATTCTCCAATCAGATATTTTCTTCATATACTACTAAAAGGTAAAATAAATAAATATAAATAAAATGGAAGCCCCTCCATTCAGCTCTTATCTTTGGCGGTAATCAGGTTCTAAAACTTGTGCCCCTCCTATTGAACCGTGGCTTCATGTTTTTACTATACATGTGTGGTTCTGGAAGCAATACATAGTTTTGTGTATGTTAAAACATTTGCATATATATTTTTATAGTTTTATCCTTATGGATCTTGCAATTTGCTTTTCTCATTCAATATCATGTTGATAAATATATGTCTAGTTCATTAATGGCTAGGTATTGCATTTCACAACTGTATCAATTTATTCATTTCTCTATTGGCAAATAAATAGATTTATTTTCCTTTCTTAGTCTTCCCTCCCCTCCCCTCCCCTCCTCTTCCCTCCTCTCTCCTCCCTTTTCTTCCCTCTCTCCCCCAACTTTCCTTCTTTTTCACTTGTTACAGACAATGCTGGCTTGACGATCCTGGGCATGAGCTTGGACACACCTGTGGTGTTCCTCCAGGGCACTGCTAGCACTGGAGTTTCAGGACAGTGGAGCAGGCTTATTTCAGCATCACCAGATATCATCTTTCTGCTTTCCTAGGTGGTTTCCTAGTTTGTGTCACTGCCAGTGATGTATAAAAGTTATTTTTTCTCCACAGTCTCACAAATATTAGCTCTTTACTAGTCTGCTAAGTGAGAAAAGTAGATTCTTTTTTTTTTTTTTAATTTATTTATTGTTATTATACTTTAAGTTGTAGGGTACATGTGCATAACGTGCAGGTTTGTTACATATGTATACTTGTGCCATGTTGGTCTGCTGCACCCATCAACTCGTCATTTACATCAGGTATAACTCCCAATGCAATCCCTCCCCCCTCCCCCCTCCCCCCTCCCCATGATAGGCCCCGGTGTGTGATGTTCCCCTTCCTGAGTCCAAGTGATCTCATTGTTCAGTTCCCACCTATGAGTGAGAACATGCGGTGTTTGGTTTTCTGTTCTTGTGATAGTTTGCTAAGAATGATGGTTTCCAGCTGCATCCATGTCCCTACAAAGGATGCAAACTCATCCTTTTTTATGGCTGCATAGTATTCCATGGTGTATATGTGCCACATTTTCTTAATCCAATCTGTCACTGATGGACATTTGGGTTGATTCCAAGTCTTTGCTATTGTGAATAGTGCTGCAATAAACATACGTGTGCATGTGTCTTTATAGCAGCATAATTTATAATCCTTTGGGTATATCCCCAGTAATGGGATGGCTGGGTCATATGGTACATCTAGTTCTAGAACCTTGAGGAATCGCCATACTGTTTTCCATAATGGTTGAACTAGTTTACAATCCCACCAACAGTGTAAAAGTGTTCCTATTTCTCCACATCCCCTCCAGCACCTGTTGTTTCCTGACTTTTTAATGATCGCCATTCTAACTGGTGGAAAAGTAGATTCTTGTTGCTTTAATATTATTTCTCTGATGTCTAGTAGGATGTACTTCTTTTCAGATGCTCATTTGTTTATGTCACCCTGGCTGGGTTCTTATTTCATGCAGCCAAACATCAGCCCTAACAGAGGCTGGCATTTTGAACCAGTGTTAACTAGCTTTCCAGGAATTGCCTTGTGAGCTCAAAAAGAGAGAAAGGGGAGATGAAGATAAGAGGAGCGGGTGCCTTGAAGGACAAACTTAATCAGCTCCACAATTTTGCCCAGGGATGCTAAGAAATCTTACAATCCCATGTCATAGTTAATTGTTCAAAAGCAAACCTAACAAAACTATGCTCTCCAAGTCTGGATCTGTTTTACTTCTGACATGTGGATCCTTCCCACAACTCACCTCCAGGTGATAAACTTGGAGAAACTCTCTGAGCTCGAGCATCTTGCCCAAGACTTCTAGAGAGTCAGTCTGGACTTAACAGAAACCTTTATGCAGTTCAATCCTGAAGATATTTATTCGTTGCCTGCTATGAACAATACACTGTGTTCTCCATCAGGAAAGACTCATTCCCTTCACGAGCCAATTAGCAAAGTGATGAAAGAAAGGAACAGATGTGTTTGGCCCACCTCTCTCTCCTCCAGAGCTCAGACCCTTAAGAAGTGACAGTTTCTTTTCAGATCCCCAGCCAGAGTTGACCGTATAGCCCTGAGTCACCAGAAAAGGTCCCAGACTCTTCAGCCTTCTGTCTCCAACACCTGGCCATGTCATTTCCTGGGATCCCCCTCAGGTGTCATCCTGCCTGTCTCTGCATCATCAGAAGAGCTCCTACCATCAACTTCAACCACATTTCGGTGTTAAAAAAAACACAGATGGCATTGTGGTTCCAAGCTAATTGCAGCATATTTATCTGATAAGCAATTCTCATTATGTGCTCGTCAAATGATTATGGAAACAAGTAGTGGCTTCATCCTTGTGCCTGTCAGGTCTGGTTAATAAAAAATGAAAAAAAAAAAAGAGAGGAAAATTGCTAAGCTAAGAGTGGTCTTGGGATCAGAAGGCAGGAGGTAAAAATAAAACAGCACTTCTAGGCAATTAGTTAGGATGGCTCTGGGCCCAACTCACTGTACCTGACCAGAAAAGATTTATCTCTACCTGGGGCTTGAGGATCCCTAAACCCGGGAGGAGGAGCAGAGAAGAGCTGACTGTCCAGTATCTGGCCTTTCTTCTCCTTGCACTTGACTTCCCTGCCACTGTAGTGTAATGAACTTCCTCAGATAGACTTTGCTCTTGTGCCTTGGGACATTGTACATGCTGTTGCAAGTCTTTTGCTTTTGCTCTGGCTCCCATAGCTTCTTGGACTTCTCCAACATAGGACTCAATCTAGTCTAGGTTTTAAGAATGTAGACAGAAGACAGACCACACAGGTCCAATCCTAGGTGCAACGGCAAGACCACCACTGATTAGCTGTTGCCTTACACTGATGACCTGACCCTTCTGAGTCTCAGTTTGAAAATAATAAGACAAGAAAGGATGGTAGTGTTTGTTTTTGCACAGCCCTTGTGAGGTTGCAATGAAATGCTGCACGTAGGGCCCTTGGCACGGTGCCTGGCTTCACTTAAGCTTTCAATCTATGTTGGTTCCATCACAGCCACAGCTGTGGAACCCTTTCCTCACTGCCTGCTCATTGCTTACCTTCTTTGCTGGCTGATAAGCTCCATGAAAGCAGAGACACTCTGCTCACAGACTGTCCCAACACAGAGCACATAATAGACGCTTAATGAACTTGTGTTGAATGAGGAAACTGGTGAAAATCGCCCCTGAGAACTGGAGACACCCTGAGATTGAGAGGATGAAGCCATGAGTGACCTGCGATTCTCAAGAGGGGAAGGATAGCGGGGTGGGGAGCAGAATATATAGTTTATAAAATCATACTAAATATTATCATTTAACTTTACATTTATGAAGTTAACATAATTTGGGAGGACAGTACAAGCGACAGCAAAAGCAAATCTGGATAAAGTTTTGTGATCGGTGGGGCAAGGGTTAAAAAATCATAAATTCTATCCACTTTCTTACTTTATAGGTGAGGAAACTCACACTAGGAGAGGCAACCACATTGAGCATTTCATGGCTAGTAACCGCTGGCTGCAAAACCCATTGGTTATTCATTCATCCAACAACTATTTAGCCACGTATGCTCAAGTTTCTGTCTTCAGGAAGCCCCCATGCTAGACAGAGACCACAACTACATCACTCCATCAGAGGGAGTGGGTATAGCGGTTCCTGGAGGGCGGCTCTGCCATCTGAACATGAAGGGTGAGTAGCCTCTGTCCACTGGTAGAGGAAGGAGAGTACAGCAGCAGAGATTCTCTGCACAGGCATGGAATCCTCAAGCAGTTGGTATGTTTGTTGAGTGAGACTCCTACAGCATTTCCTTGTGTCCACACTCTCTGGATTGTTCTGTACATGCTGTGTTTGATGCCATGTTAGGCCAGAAGTCCTGTGAGGCCTGGGCCAGGCTTTCTATTCCTGTTTCCCTCACTGGGATGGACTAGTGCCCACACTGCTGGTGCCTGACACCTGCTGACAGACAGAAGGTCCTAGCTCTGCCTAAGGCTTTACTGTCATCTAGTAAAGGGGGTAGGCAGGGACTGCCAGGGACAGCCTCCCATGGCTCAGACAATGGATTTCAACCTTACAGAATCAGAGCTTCTATCTCCTTTGTTGTTTATTACTTTTATTTTAATATTGTCCATCCCAGCTTATTCTAAAAAGGACTTGAGACATCAATGCTTTCCCCCTAGGATCCCACCTCAGCAGGTCAGATGATGGGATCAAAGCTTGGACCACCATTACGGATGCAGATGGTTGATGCTACATTATCCTCCCTGCAATTCACCCTCATGGCCTAAGCCATCCCTGGTATCCGCCTCTAGCCCCTCTGAGTGTGGGACCTTGGCTTTGAGCTCTTTGGTTTCCTTTTACACCTCCTTTCCGTTTTATCCCCCAACTCCTTTTCTCTAGTCCCACCCCTTTTCTCATCCACCATCTCTGTCTGTGTTCTGAAAGGTCTCTCTCTGTTTAGCTTACCTTCAGATTAAAAATTGTCCTTCTGGGCTTCATGTCCATCCTCCTCTCCATTTAAGGCTGAGGTTTCTCCAGGCACATAGCAGTCCTGAAACTTTAAGGAAGCTTTGTAGTACACTTCTGGATTCCCGTCATCAATTTTATAGGTTATGATTAACTGGTGAAACTTTCATCTATATATTTATTCATCAAATATTTCTCAATGATATTGTTAGTTCTTCTCCAGATGGAAGCTTAGAAAAAACAAAGGTATTACTAATAATCAGGGGATTAAAGTCTCTGGACAAGCAGAAAGTTCAGTGAGCGTTACAGAAAAATCAGAGGAGGAACTAATATCTAAATAGTTCTAAAATGCTATCATCGACTAGATAAAGAAATTGTGGCACATACACATCGTGGAATACTATGAAATACTAAAAAGAATGAGATGATGTCCTTTGCAAGGACGTGGATGAAGCTGGAAGCCATCATTCTCAGCAAACTAACACAGGAACAGACAACCAAACACCACATGTTCTCACTCATAAGTGAGAGTTGAACCATGAGAACACATGGACACAGGGAGGTGAACATCATACACCAGGGACTGTCGGGTGGTAAGGACAAGGGAAGGGAGAGTATTAGGACAAATACCTAATGCATGGGGGGCTTAAAATCTAGATGATGGGTTGATAGGTACAGCAAACCACCATGGCACATATATACCTACGTAACAAACCTGCATGTTCTGCACATGTATCTCAGAACTTAAAGTAAAATAAATTAAATGGTATCCTCCATGTAATTTAGTTATTAATACAATCAAAGTCTTAGGGAAGCAGCACCTGATCTTTGGAGAGGATAAGTGACTCTTCCAGGATCAACAGCTACTCTTTAGTTAGCAGGGGTGGGAACCCCATACCTGTGCAATTTCTCCATTAGAAGAGGTGTCTGCAGTTGGAAAGGCAAGGACCACTCATGGGCTAGAAGCAACTCATGTTGTCTTTTGAAATGGCAAAGCCACATAGGAGTGAAAGTAAACTATTTCCCTTTTGGCCTTTCCTTTTGCAGTAGGCAGAGTTCAGCGTAAACCACTACTTACAATCCTCTAACAATTTCTCGCCCTTGTGTATTGATCTGACAAGGCTCTGGAGTACTTTGCCTCCCAAGGGCTCCAGAAACTGTTCTGAGTGTATCGATAAATGATGAAGCTGGCATCAGCCAGTCACAAACAGACCGGGAAAGGCAGGGAAAGTCGCAGGCAAAGAAGGAGAGAATGGGTGGAGATAGTCCTGAGAGCAGGGGGTTCCTGCGTGCATCCCCTCCCTGACAGCCCCCAAGGAATTCTGAGCCAGTGAGGCTGTTTGTCCTTCCGTTGTTCGTACTTGTGAAAAATGCTTCCTAGCTGCAGGAGAAGGAGTCCCAATACCCTTGGGTGGGAGGCACCAGAGTCTGGTGGTCCTGTCTGGAAGGGTCTCTGTTTTGGGGAACCTGGCACCGTCAAGTACCTAGATTCCCCAAGATTCCTGGCCCCTAGGCTCCTGGTTTCCTTCTGTGGCACTGCAGCTCAGTCCCGTTCTGCTTCCTCTGTCCCCTCCCAGCACCCACCCTCCTTAGTCCTGCTCTCTCTCAAGGTGGCACAGAGCGTTGGCCTCCATCACTGTCCTATCCCTGCCACATTCAATGGCAGGACTACGGGCCCTCCTGGTCCCAGGGGTCTCATTTCCTGATGGAGAAACTGATGAAGGGGAAGGAAAAGCGCTCCAGAAGAACCCGCCTGTGGTTCTGCTTTGTGATGCTCTCCCCTATCAACTCTAGTTCCCTCTTTCCATCCTTTTAAAAGTCCTCATTCTACGCCTGAAGGCAAAATTAGGGTTTACTGCTAGGGAAGGACAGGGAGCTCCAAGCTTGTCAATGCACCAGGTACCGTGCTGGGTCCTGTACCTGAGATTCTCAGATTTTCAGATAGGATCCTCAGAAAGATGCACAATAGCCCTTGTACCGTGCCCATTCTATGATGAGGACGGAAGAAGAGGTGAGGCAAACCAGGTGTCACAGCTCGTGAATGACGATGATCAGTGTTCCAGTCCGTCTACCTGGGACTCAGCCTCTTTCCAAGTATCCATCCAATTCCCTCTTATCCCATATCTGGAGCTTTCCAATGAGGGGACCCCCCACCTCTGAAGGGTAGCATTTGGGGACATCTTCCCCAAACTGGTCCATAGCATCCCACACCTTCTATTATCTATCTGCACAAGGTGCTGGGGCTTGGCTAAGAGGCTGCAGGGCATGGGGAGCCCAGCAGGACCCTGAACTGTTAATGGATTTTACAGAGTTATTGTCTACTATTAAGAAAAGCAATTAGTCAGGAGGCAGTGCCTAGACAAGGCTGCAATTCACGACATGGGTAGACTGCTTTGTATTTGTTTTCAGACCTCATTTGTCCAACGTGAGCAATTGGTACTGGGAAGCATTTCCATGTTTGTGGAGCTGCACACCTGCTCTGGTCCTGGGCTTCTCCAAAGCACAAAGGGCCTCACTAACCTCTCCTAAGCCTGTGTGCATACCTGGGGTCACAATACAGAAAGCATGCAGGGTGGACCGGGGATGAACTGACAGTTTCTGACATTTTCTGACAAAAGACTTCTTGGAGCTACTTCTTACTTGATGACGTGCTTGATGAGTCCATGAAGCAGTGAAGTTCTGGGTCTGGGAAGACCTTGGTCAGCCCCTTGCTCACTCGTTGCCTTCGTATGCATCTGTAAAATAGTGATAATAATTAGGGAATCAGAGAGAATAGATGTACAATACCCAATACAGAGTTGCTTATAAATAGTAATAGTAATTATTATTACTATTACTATTATTTCATCTTGTAGTGGCCCAATTATCAGCCAAGATCTAGCACACACCGTAGGAGGACAGCTGCTGAGAGGAGACAGGTGCATCCCTAGGGGAAGAGGCCCCGAGGAGGCATCGGACACCAGTGGGCTCCAGGGGAGTTCATCTGGGCAGAAGCCAATGTGAGAAGTTACTTGAAGTACAGGCCCCCATCCCAAGTCTGGGGTTCAAGGTCAAGAGTCTGCTCCAGGAAAGAGCGGGCAGAGCTGCAGAATACTCCAGCAACCCACAGCAGCACAGTTTACTTAATCTTTACCTGCGAACACCAATCCTGAGCACTCCCTTCATGCCAATTTCCCCTTTAGCCCCAGACTCACCCCCTCAGTTAGGCACTGATATGTTCCCAGCATGCAATTGGGGACTTGAGGCTCAGAGATGCCAAGTGACTTACCCCAGGTCACACAGATTGGAAGCAGAAGATTGAGGATGCCCACCCAGGCTTGCTGGGAGAGCAGATCAGCATTTCCACATGACAGGATCCCTTGAGGCTTGGAGATATGATTTCTCAACTTGCAGTCTTCTTTCTTATCCTAGAAGTAGCCAGCAGTTCAGCAAAATAAGGTCAGCATGTGAAACCCAAAACCATGAGCTTAATAACTCCTGGGTGGTCAGAACTGTGCCAGGTGCTGAGGGTCAGGCAACAACAGAGACTTATCCAGGTGCTCATGGTGTGAGTATCTGAGGCTGGTTTGCAGCAAATAATCAGGAGAGATTTATGGCTGCCTTGCCCCTCACCCACAATCTTTGCTAGCCTTCCCCTGAGGCCACCACCAATAATAACATTTAAAACTAAATAAAAGTTGCGGCTGGGAGTGGTGGCTCATGCCTATAATCCCAACACTTTGGGAGGCTGAGACGGGTGGATCACAGGGTTAAGAGATCGAGACCATCCTGGCCAACAGGGTGAAACCCTGTCTCTACTAAAAATACAAAAATTAGTTGGGTGTGGTGGCACACGCCTGTAACTCAGGAGGCTGAGGCAGGAGAATCGCTTGAACCCGGGTGGCGGAGGTTGCAGTGAGCTGAGATCATGCCACTGCACTCCAGCCTGGGCAACAGAGCGAGACTCCATCTCAAAAAAAAAAAAAAATTGCATGAGGGCAAGGCTCTTAGACCCACTTTCCTTTCAGATGTAAGTCCCTCCTCATGGCCCTTGTCTAAGTTGAGTTCCCCTAGACAGACCTTGAAACAATGATATGATGCAAGTAGGTTTTTTTTTCTTTTTGGAAGTGAATCCAAGGAAGTGGTCATGGGGAGGGGACCAAAGAAAGTTCTCACGGTACATCCGCGAGCAGGGTACTGCTGTGGGCAACCGAAGCCCAATCCCATGGGGACTTCTGGGAGACTGGGCAGAACATGTCTCAGGTGTTCTACCCAAGGGGCGAGGAAGCTGGGGTACTTATCCACCAACACCGATTCACACGGGTCGAGGGCCTCTCCTGGAATTCTTCACCCTCCATACTTCTAGCCTGCCCTCTGCATAGGTGGACCATGCTCTGAGGCCAGAGGAATCCCTCAGGCAGAGAATCCCACCCCCTTGGAACAAAAAGTTTCCAATGGGGAAGACAAGTGCTAATTGTATGTGGACAGGCCCCAAAGGTGTCTATTACTGTCTCTTCTGTAGAAATGTTGGAGCTGCCATGGTGGGCTGCAGAGAAGGGTCCAGGGAGCCCTGGGTCGTATCACAGTTCCACTGTTAAGAGATGTGTGACCTTGGATGAGTTACTTTACTTGTCTCATCTTTAATTGCTTCATCCAGAAATGGAGTATAAAAGTACCTACATACTTAGGGTATTGAGAAGATTGAGTAAGATACTCTATATCAAGTGTCTGACTTCTGGAAAGCACTTAATAAATGATAGCTATCAATATCGTTATTCTTAATCACAAGCCAGATCATGTCATATAAGCCATAAATCACCTAAAAATTTGGAAAAGTGAGAGAACGATGTAGCGTGGGGGATTATTCTGGATGGGTGTCAAATGGAAGTTGGGACTGGCATTGAGCTTTGAGAAGTTACAGGATATTTTTAAAAGTATAAAATGAACATATCAACATTACAAAAAAAATTTGGAAGCACAGAGTAGAACATCCTATGCGCCCACATCCCAACATTCTTCTTTATAGGCCTGGTATTGTTTGCATGTTCCTGACGACTGTGTTGCTGAGCATCTTCTCATAGACTTATGGGCCATTTGTATATCTTTGGAGAAATGTCGACTTATGTCCTTTACCCGTTTTTAATTGGGTTGTCCTTTTCGTATTGAGCTGTAAGAGCTCTTTATATGTTTGGTTTAATGTTAATTTGCTTCTGTAAATTAATAGTGACATTGGACATTTTCCAAGCATCTATTTACTGGTTGTAATTAGTAAAGGAATTTAGATGGAAGCATGGTAGGGAGGATATCTTAGGCAGCAACGAGAACAAAGATGAACGTGCCCAGGTGGATATCATGAAAAGATAATTGTTCTATGATTCTTTAATTTTTTTCATTTAACACTTTTGTTGCATATATTTCCTGTTCCAAAAACTACATCATGTCACAAAATAGTGCGCATGATAAAAATAGCCTCTGTCTTCACAAATCACACAGCCTAGAGGGGCTGAGAGAGATTTATAAAGTTAAAAAAATACTTATGGATTGGTCTATGTGCCTGACGTCCTGGAAACAAAAAGGATGCAGAGTTAGGCAGCACTGCAGAGGGACCTAGTTCAGCTAGTTCAGAGAGTGATTCACACTGGGTTTCCCAGAAGTCGACACGGAGAAGAGCTTGTGAGTGAGAGCCATGTGTTATGAAGTCTTCTCAGGACAACCCGGTGAGTGGGGAAGTGGGATGGTGGGTAGAATGGAGAGGGGAAGGAAACAAACAAGTGAGTGAATTTGAGCCAAATCCTTGTCAATCAACAGGGGAGCTCTGCACATAGCATAGGACAGAGTTTTTCTAATCAGATGAGGGTGCTGAAGCAGGTACACTTCAGCGCCCTTCAGCCCTGGGAACATATATCCCCAAGCCCTTGCATCCTTGCATTCAGACAAGTTGACTTCTGGGAACCAGAGAACAGACAGGCTGAAGAGGTTCAGGTGCCGGCTGATGAAAGTGAATACACCCAGGAAGCCAGTGTGCCAAAGATTGCCAAGAATCTGATCTAAGGAAATGGGAGCCTAAGGGTGGAACGCTGAGTGCATCTGCAACAGATGGGCAGATCAGGGAAGGCTCTTCAGAAGTGACATTAAGGATGATGAGGAGCAGAGGAAGAGTCCAACAGGCAGAGGAAGGCAGGTAGGTGAAGGCCATCAAGTGGAAAGGGATCAGGTTTCTCCAGAAACTGAGAGAACCATGGAGGGTGGTAGATTGGAAAGAGGCCTTAGTAAGTTTTGCTCAAGGTTTCTTGTTTTACCAAGGGAAAACAGAAGAGAAGAGGGAGGCTCAGAGAGACTGAGTAACTTGACCGATGTCACACAGCTAGCGATGTAACAGAGAGCTCAGGGCAGACCTCAATTCTGACATGCATGACCAGTTGTGGGGAATGCAAGATGCATGCAAGACCCTCTGCCTAAGGGTTGTGGGGAACTGGAGAGGCAACTCAGGGAGAGCAGACAAACAGCATGGGCAAGAACACCCATACCACACCCCCCACGCCACCCCAGTGCACCCCCATGCTTGCTATGATTCTTTCTTAGAGCAGAAAAGCTTCTCAAGTATATGGATGCAACTGAACAGACACAGTTATAAATAAAGTGACAGATACCATAGCAACAGGGGAAGCAAAGTGAAATACATCATTTTATTGTAAAGGGCAAAACCTACGCTATATATACAAGCGAGCGTCTCCTTCTTCTTTCCATCGCTTTTCTGCACAAACATTTCAGACTTCACATGCAACAGGCCTGCCTCCTCAGCCAAGGCAATTCTGCTACAGAATGTATACCTATCTTTATACGTGTCTCTATTTGTGTTCAGTTATATAAAGTGTTCCTAAAGCTCTGCCTATAGAGATATGCTTTATGTTATTGACGTGTATATTTTATATCTGCAAAACACTGAGATGTAAGATATAGGTTCATGGCAGATTATATTTTCCAAAGATGACAACAACAGTATTTTTAAGAGAAGCCAGCCCCCATGTAAAACGTCCATTTGCCCTGAGGCCATCATACTAGAGAGGCCAAAGACGGTACTCCAATCAAGAGTCTCAGCTGAGCCCAGGCTTCCAGCCATCCATGCCAAGGTGTCTGACTCGGGAGTGAAATGACATTGGATGCTCCAACCAGCGCATCCATCAGCCAAGCACTTCTGAGTAACCCCAGCAATGCTACAGAGAGCAAAGAATCAGCCAAGCCCTAGCCCAAATTTGGGACCCATTGACTTTGTGAGACGTAACAAAGTGGTTATTGCTTGAAGCCCCTAAGTTTTGGGGGAGTTACTTATACCACACTAGATAACTGGAATGGGTACCCCATAAATATCAAGACAGCTGCCATGTGCTAAGTATCTAGCATGTGCCATAGTCTATGCTGAGACTTGACATGTACCATCTCATCTAATCATGTGCCATAGTCTATGCTGAGACTTGACATGTACCATCTCATCTAATCCTCAAGTCAACAGCAAAAGATGAGAACAGCAAGAACAATCTCCACTTTTCAGATGAGGAGACGGAGGCTGAGAGGGTTCAGGAACTTGTCCATGGTCATGAGCAAGAACTGAGTGGGATCTAGGTCCCCTGGCTACAGCCCTCCTTCCTTACCACTGAGCGGACTGCCTCATTGCTGAGGTTTGATTTCTGGGTCCTCTTAGTCTTTTTTATGTGAGCCTACTTACACTTTTTTATTTTTTTCAGAGAAACAGGATGCTATTATGCATACTGTTGTGTAACTTGCCATTTTCAGTTAACATATTTCCGAGTCAATACATATAGATCTATATTATCATTGTAAATGGTCACAGCGCAGTGCATCAGATGGATTTACTCTAATGCATTTAACCAGTCCTCCTGGAGATGGATATCTAGGTTGTTTAAAGCATTTTTTAACTGTTACAAATAATGTTTTAGAGAACTGCTTTGCACATATATCTTTGTGTACTGCTATAATTATTTTCCTAGAACAAATTCCTACACATCAATAAATTGAGTTCTGTAAAGATTGTGCTTAAATGCCTACAGTAGTATATATGAGCTCCTGTTTGCCCACGCCCTGGACAACATGGGAGTTTCTTCATTGTTTTTAATTTCACTACCATCTTTTCAATATTGGTTGAAAGTCCTGTGGAAGTTACTTTGGAGGTTAGAGTATAGACCTCATCCTTGCCTCTATGAAGCATCAAGAAAGGCCCTGGAATGCAGTAGCATAAGCCCTGTGTCAGACAGTGCCAGGGCTGAATCTTCAACTCTGCTACCTGCTATTATTGTAACCATGGACAGGTCACGTGACTTTTCTGAGCCAGTTTCTTTGTCTATAAAATGGGGATAAAAATAGAACCTCCTCATAGGATTCATGTAGCATGGCACAAACAAAGCATGTAGTCTTGTACCTGACATATTGATAAATTATCACAGGATATCTTTCTGTGTAAGGGAAATGCCTCTCAGCATATCAGATCACAGAACGTCTGGAGTGCTGGAAGGAGGAAAGTAGTCTTGGGGTGTGGAAGCAGGTGAGGCAAGCAGCACTAGCTCATCCCCAGAGTTCCACTTTTTCCGACGTTCCTCCACAATCTCTGATATTATCCCTGATACTCACTAAGTTACTGTTGAGGTCTGAGACAGCAGAATCCATAACATCACTTCAGTTCACAACAGCTGGCAAATTGGGAGATTTAAAAATAAAGTTTTATTATGGAAAAGCAGGATTGAAGAATGGGCATTAGCTGTGTGAACATACCTGGGCTTCTTAATCTATCTCCCCTTGAACTAAACATGAAAATTCCAAGTTGCAAGAGCAGCATTTGACCTGGCAGGGTTCCCCAACAGAGGAACAAGATGCCCACTGCCTCCACCCAGTCTCCCCAATTAGATAAATCTCTCTTCTGTCTTGGGCAGAAAACTGAGTACTTGGAGAACAGCTGGAAGTGCATGTTTGATCCAAAAGGGGAATGCTTTTCCCTCGAACAGTTACTGAAGGCTCCTTGCCCTCCAGGCCCATTAAGATGATCAGACAGGGTTGCAGCTAAATATGCCCTCTCTCATGCATTCCCTGCAGCCATGGCATGTGCCCCTGATGGTCCACTTTCTTCTTGTTTCTAAACTCATTTCAAAATTGATTGGCTGAACTTTTAACATATTTAATTTAGAAAAGGTTCCTCCATCAGGCCAACAGGTGGCCCAAGTCTTGACGTAATTTTTGATCACTTTCCAGTATTCCTATAATGATCACCTCTTCCCTACACCCCAATTCCATAAATTATTTTGATTTTCACCCTCAGGGCACATTTATAGACACCATTTCCCCCTGAGCTTGCTTAATACTGCCAGCTGCCTCAGTTTACCTCTCTCGGACCTGTGTAACCACTTGGCATGGCTATCCTGGAGTCCAAGAAATTTCCCCAATTATGATCTGTACCTGGAGCTTTGGGAATTATATTCTAAACATTTTATTGAACCTAGAGTCCTTTTCTAAGAGTCACTCTGGTTTTCTCTCTCAGTTCTTGACACTTTCTCTTTTTATTAGATTTATTTGGTCCTTACTGCTTTCTATGACCTAGTAACAACAAAACCATTTATTTCCCACTGGCTCCATCTTTAAGAATGCTGGGCCCAGGTACATCTTTGCCTCCTTTCACACCTGTCCAGCTTGTCCTCTGGGACTTAACCTTCTTGGCTATCTAGACTTGACCCGGATCTCAAACACTACAAAAATCCCCTGCATTTTCCCAGGGTTTTCATCACCTTCATTTTTCTTTCCTGCTTGACAATAAAGAAAAACAATCATCCTCATTTTTCTTTCCTGCTTGACAATAAATCTGGTGTTTATTATCAAACAGTTGAATTATTCTATGATTTTAGAAGGAAAGGGTCCTACACAGAACTTTTTAGTATCTTGATTGTCTATCAGATTTGTGAAACTGTTATTACATTGTCTTCTAACTCAACCTGATACATTAACATTAACCCTATGCCTTACGGGGCTCTGCTCCTCCTTTCATCAAGGATGAATCCATCACTGGTTAGTGGGTGGAGCAACAATCCGGGACTCTGAAATCCAAATCACAGCCTGGGCTGATGTATCCGTGTGAGGCTGCAACTGATTTGCAGAACATGCGTGGGGCAGCTGATTCACTTAGCCTCGGCATTTCCATTTTAAGGTCTAATCCTCATCTATTAGTGCCTCTGTTGTCCACGTGGAATTTTGTAGCTTTTCCAATTTTAAGTCCTGGCTTAGAGTTCTTGCTGAGAAACATGGTAAAAGAACCATATATATATATTTCCTCCCACTGCTGACTAAAAAGCCCATAAACTGAAGCTCTGCCTGCACTGAGCTAGACCTTCCCTGAGACTAAAAGACTCTTCTTCCTATAAGTTGATGTTTGCCTCAGTGGTACTCACTCTAGTCAGAATCAGCTGGCAAGACTCCAGGATCAAGGTTCACCAATAGTCTATGGCTGGTGTCATTTAACAGTCACACACAAAACCATAGTAGAAAATGCTGCAAACCACAGGTGAAAATCATGTAAGATCAAGGTTTTCTGAAGCACCAAAGCCTTCCACCTCGGCTGTGCTAGAAATGGTGTCTCTCTGCACTCTTTGGGGTTTCAAATGATAATTCCAATGACTATCTCTGAAGCTTCCACACAAATCTTTAACATGTGAAACTCTAAGAAGGATGACAGGTAATACCTGTATATCCTTCAAATTTGGAGTAGATCAGGAGATGACATGCAAGAGTCATAGAAATGAAAATAAAATATCGGGTCTGTAAATGAACAGGTTGGTTTGGAATCTGTGGCTGGGACAAACTGAGTTTCCTCTCTTTCCATTCCCACCAAATTTAACTTGGCCAGCCCAGCCTTCAGGCCTTCCCACTGCAGGGGCAGAGAGTCAGGTACTCTTCTTAATTAATCACATAGATTTGCAGAAAATATGGGTGTCCTGAGGCTGCCAAGAAACTCAGTGGACTTGACCCATCTCACTCATTGGATCCTTGACTTTCTCTCCTGAGTTTCCTCAAGGTAGAGGTGGAAGTTGAGGTTTAGGGTGGGTCAGAGAAATGCCTAAAGTAGAACTCAAAGAATGGGAGTAAATGTTCCTCCACCACCAGTCCCAAGGCACTGCTGCCCTGTCTTCAATGCTCTAGTTTATGCCTGGCTAGAACTCCACTTCTGTGCTCAGAGCACAGCTGAGCCACAGTGGAATCTTCCAAACCTCCAATAAATAGTAAGTTGAGCAAGAGATAAAGACACAGAAACCGTCCAGGAAACATATAAAAACTTTCTGGTATACAGAGTCTAGACTTCTGCTCAAGTGATAGCTAGCACACAGGCAGGGCTCCTTTATCCTGCTGCATTCTGCCAGAGGGGTGCCTACACCCTAGTTCCTAAAAATTGGTGCATCTGCCTGGAAGAACCAAGAAGATGGTGAAGCATCATCCAGTACAGGGTAAGAAATCCAGAGCTCAGAAATAGGTGGAAGGACTCAAGTAGGGTCTCATCAGGATGAAAATAGGGGTGGGATATGAGTGGAAGGAGAGTTTTAGAACAATGACTCAAATTTCTGCTATAGCAGAGAGTATACTTTCATTGACTAGGATGGCATAGGCATGGGTTTATTAGACTCTTCCAGAGAATTTTTGTTTGATAGATGAGGCAGAGGTGGAGTAAGCTGGTCAAGGTCACAGTGGCCGAGCTAGGATTTGAACACTTGTCTCCTAACTCCAAAACTCTTGTTCATTAGTAGTAGGAGGCACTTTTGGCCAAATCTGGCAAAGCCCCACTTGACCCTTCCTTTGCACAGAGAGGTGCCAGGGACAGCCCTGGTCTCCTGTAATGCTTCATCATTGACTTACAAATCTTCTTCCGCCAGACCTTGGGTGGCATACACATGTTCTTAAAGAACACGTGCATGTGCACACAAATACTCCCCCATGTTTGGAGTTGGAAAGAACCCTTCTGGCATAAACTAAAAAGGAATAAACAAATATATGACGTGTAACATCATCAGTAATAGAAAAACAAATTCTGATTTGTTTCTGGATTGAAGGAGAACAAAATCTTAGAACAGAACTCAAAACCTCTTGAAGAAAATGTCACAAAAACAGCATCCACCCACAGCTTGCTGCTTCCACTCTCCCTCCTTGTCAGCTCTGGCCAGATGGTATCTCTCTCGGCTCCTCTTGCCACAGCTTTCAGGCCTTGTTTTCCATTCTCTGTCAAACCCACCACTTAGTGTCCTGCAGTGTCCTCTGCCCTGGTCCTGGGAGACTGCGAGTTTTCAACCTCGACGTTGCTCTCCCCACAATGTTCCTGTGACTGACCCTGCTAATTATTCATGTCTTAAGTTTAACTAGCATACCCTCAGAGTGGACATCACTTCCTGCCCAGAAACATGCTATGTCATAGTATTCTGCAGATTTGTGTGTGTACATGGGGGAGGGGGTGGTGGTAATGTACACAAAAGAAATAGTAATTCCCAGAAGCCAGTGCAACCCTCTGTGTCAGGTAATTTTCCATTACTGATGCCGTCACTGAAATGGTGTGCAAGGGGCTGTCAGAAATGATTTTCAAGGGCACCCTTATGAACAGTCTGTTACTCACAATGTACCGGCATAGATGTGGAGCTGGATGAATGTTTGTGCTCTGACTATTAATGGATTCATTTCCACCTAGAAAGAGGCTTCGTATGGTGTGCCCCAACTGTGATCCAGCTAGAGGCTTAGAAGACGTACTTAGTTTTGACCCAATGTTGGGGAAGGGGCAATGATATGTTTAAGACTGTAGCAAAACTCTAAAGGGAACTATGATGATTGGCTCACACTGGTAAGAGTGCATTTAACAAGGGTAATAAGGGTAACCCGATGTGCTAAATGAACACAGGCACAAAAAACCAATGGCACAAGTAGGGGGTAGGGAGAACTTGGTTTAACAACAATCCATATACAAAGTATTTGAAAAGTTTCAAAATTGTAGAGTTTGGAAAAAAGTTATTCGAAAATTTTTACCAATGTACATCTCCACCAGCTTCAGAACATCTGACTTAGTAATCTACTCTTAGAATACACTTCTAAGTAAATCATAGGTTTTTTAGAGATGTATATATAAAAGTATTAAATTAGTGCAGTATTAAATTAGTGCAGCATTGAAGTAGTAGAAAATGGAAATAACCTTAATTTTCACTAATACAAATATTCAATGGAATATTGTGCATTTATTAAATGTCATATTTACAAAGAACATTTAATGATATAACATGATCTTTTCACTTTACAATGCTATCTTTCCAACTAAAGTTGTGCCTCTAATGGCAATATTTTAGACTTCATGGAGCAACTGTGGGGAAAGTTAGGTAGTAAATCACATCGGTCAGGAAATCACTTTCTTTACCTCTGTGTGAGATCATTCCCTAAACTCTCCTCGTGTCCCTGAAGGAAGTTAGGACAAGCAAAGGCATGTGGGAATAAACGGAGTCTTGGATCAAGCCTCAGCCACCTGAGTAGGGTACCCTGTCTCATCTAAACATTCAGCCAACCATATCATTTCTATGGTCAGTGACCTCCAGGGGGAAAGATGCTCAGAGACATCATCTTTAATATTTACTCCTCAATTTTCCACAGTATGGAAATTACTTTAAAAGCTAGTAGTTTGCCAGATATTATTATTTGCAGCTTACAGTTTGCATCAATCAAATGATGTACCTGTCACCCTCTCTCCAACCCCCACCAATACCAGTGCAAACCACAGCTTCCACTTTTTCCTCCTGGTCTCTTCTGTGCTCACCTGCAGGCCTACTTATGGGAAAGGAGTTTAAGATGAAAAACTCCAATAGTGTCCTCTGATTCAATTCCATGACACCTAGATATATGTTATTAAAGAAGGCATTGATCCACTAATGACAAAACACCAATGAATTTCTGGAGCAGAGTCTATAAAGACATGCATTCAGTCCTAGGATCATGCTGCCAGTGAAAAAAAAAATCAAGACAAATTCACGATAAAAGAGAGAACTTTAGAGTTATCTGTTTTGAGGTTGGTTAAAGAACTATTGAGGAATGGTGAGAGCAGAGGTTTTGGATAAAACTAGAACTTATTTGAATCCAATCTCTACCACTCATCAACTGTGTAACCTTAGACAAGAGCTTGATTGGCCTCTTCCTTAAAGTTTTTAGTGTCATGTAAATAATGACAGTGTCTACCTTCTAGTGCTTTTGGCAGAAACAAATGAAGTCATACATATAAATGTTTAGTGTCATGGCCAACCTTGCCAGTGCTTAATAACTAGGAAACATTTTATTGTTATAAAGGAAATTAAAGGACCTTTAGAATCAACTAGGCTTGGGTTCAAATCCTTATTCTGTTAATTAGTTTTGTTTCAGTGTGTGCAACCTACTGGATCTCTTGAACTTTGGTTTTGTAATCTAGAAAATGTGAGTAAAATACCTATTTTTTTGTAGTTCTTCTAAGGATAAACTGTGGTACATATTCAGTATATATTTATTATCTGCCTTTCTGTGTTATTCTAATGAGAATTCAGGTTCTGTGCTATCCTATGTGAAATCTGCTCTCAGACCAGAACCCTTTGCTTTTCTAGGGTGCCCTTGGTTTAAATTAGACCCCATTTTATTGACCCAGAATTCTGTTTTTAAGAGTGCCTGCCGGCCGGGCGCGGTGGCTCAAGCCTGTAATCCCAGCACTTTGGGAGGCCGAGACGGGCGGATCATGAGGTCAGGAGATCGAGACCATCCTGGCTAATACGGTGAAACCCCGTCTCTACTAAAAATACAAAAAACTAGCCGGGCGAGGTGGCGGGCGCCTGTAGTCCCAGCTACTCGGGAGGCTGAGGCAGGAGAATGGCGTAAACCCGGGAGGCGGAGCTTGCAGTGAGCTGAGATCCGTCCACTGCACTCCAGCCTGGGCGACAGAGCGAGACTCCGTCTCAAGAAAAAAAAAAAAAAGAGTGCCTGCCTATACTTGTTTTTATTATTTGGAACAAAGTTCCAAGATAGAGTATAGTAGGAGCATTTAGGTGAATTTCCTTTAGGGTAGGAAAGAGAAAGATAGTCTAGATAGAAGATTAATAATTTATTTATTTAGAAACTCATTCAGGACATTGATTAGGTAAAGCTGAAATGAGGTAAATTATGTACTCTCTAAACCTTTTTCGTTCAGCCCAATTTTTGTAATTTTCTCACTTCTGTTTTCCCAAGAGACACAGGTAGTCTAACATGAGAAACACGTATGTACAAGATATCATTACATTGTTACATACCCAAGTTACACATGACTTGACTCAGAGACAAAGACTTAGACAACAGAGATAGGCAGTAGGCTGAGACAGAGAATCATTAGCATATTTTTTTCAATTTTAGTCATACATAAAAACTAGATTGACCACCTATTTATTTCTAAGATACAACCTCTGCCTTTAGTAAACCCTTGTGGTTAAGAGCCATCACAGAGTAGGGTCAGACAGGAGGGTCTCTGCCCGCAAAATCAGGATCTACGGCAGGAAAGACACCAGAGGGGCTTTTTTTTTTTTTTTTTTTCCAGCACCGAGGAGAGCTCCATGGTGCCTCAGAAGGTTTTATTGTGAGGATCTGGTTAGATGCTCCTGAGGAGACAGTAACTCATTTCAGGCTTAAAAGCTTTGGTCCTGTACGACTGGGGGATTTTATTCTTTTTAGAATCTATGCTATATCTTCTGATAGAGTCTTGCAAGATTTTACATTTAATTCACCTTCTTTGCCAGGTTGTGTCTAAGCCAAGAATAATTGTCCGCTTCAACAATCTGGGACTGTGGCTGGCATAGAGGGAAGGGCAGAGGGATCAGCTCAACAAACACCTAGAGTGTGAGGCTACTTTATATCACATTGATAGTAGGTCAAAATCCCTTACATTTGCAATAATGTTTTAAATTAAGCCTTAGAGACAGGTAACATATTAGTTCATATTACATTGACATCATCATTCAGTTTAAGATTCCTTTCCAGTTTATTTTTCCTCTTGTTCCTCAATCTCTTCATTCCTCTTGAACAGTTATAGTTACCCACCTTAATGTGTGATACTTATTCCTTAATTATGCTTCTATCCTTGTGAAAAATGTATAGCATTTTGAGTGTACATATTTTAAGTGTATAAATTGTATTGTGTTATGAATCTTGTTTTTCCTTTTATTAAACTGACTACTTCTCTACTGTGTTCTTAAGACCATCCATGTTATTGTAAGCCCATCAAGTTCATTGCTTACTACTGATTATAATTTTGAGGGATGTATCCACTATATTAGTCCATGTCCTTAGTAATACACACTTAAGTTAGATTCAGCTTCCCATTAGCACAACACTGCCAAAATATTGATAGGTCATGTGGCAAACGCATGTCAAATCTTAATATTTCAAGGTTGCTAAATCATTATTAGGTTATGACAACTGAAAGTGTTGCTCTGAACTCGCAACATCCAAGCCCATCTTAATATATGCAAGAGATGGGGATGGAATGTGGATTGACAGTCCAGTAGGAAAATACAGATTTCGATGGAGGGGCCTCCATTCTGCCATAGTCACAACCTTCATTTTCACTGAG
This sequence comes from Papio anubis, assembly GCF_008728515.1. Classification (NCBI taxonomy): domain Eukaryota; kingdom Metazoa; phylum Chordata; class Mammalia; order Primates; family Cercopithecidae; genus Papio; species Papio anubis. Next base: position 130,605,371 of record NC_044983.1, on the reverse strand, counting down.
TAATGCCTTTCTGCTATCCCTTAGCTATAGAGCTATTGCCACTGGAATGCCCAACTTGAACCCTCTTCTGAGGAATGGCATTTTTATTCCATCTCATTCATCACATTTACCAGTTTTGTGTCTCATCAGAGCCTCAATTACTTGTAAAAACTAAGAAATTATTAATTTCTTATTTATTCATCTCACAAACATTTATTCAATATCGACCGTGTTGAGCTCAGTGTGGGGGCTATAAGATGAATCAGGCATGGTCCCTTTCCTGCATGATCTGTGTGGTTTTGTTTACATAAGCCAAGTAAACAGAGACAAGAATAGAAGTGTGAACAAGCACAGCAGGGCATAAAGTAAGGGAAGAGATAGCAGAAAAGGTGACATTTAGGAAGGCAACCACAAGCCTCTGGTTTTTCCCCAGGAGATTCCAAATAATCGGGGGTAATGCCCATGTTAGTCTTGTTCAACAATGTGCTCCTGGTGATGGGTACAGGCCGTGGCATTTAGTAGATGGCCAGTAAATACTTGTTTAATAAATAGGTGAGATAAATCTTTGAAGACAATGTGGTGTTTACAAGCCAGGACAGAGAAAACAAGGAAAGGCAGAGGCCATTGCAGGCAGAAAGAACCATACTTTTAAAAGCATAAGAAAGCCCTGCAGCCCTGAAGTATTTGGAAACCTAAAAATGAGATGTGAAGAAGGTAGAAACTGATGAACAATGAAGCTGAGGTGATGACTCTGTGGGTCCGGTCTCAGAGGGGTCTGTTTGCTATGTTAAAGTGGTTCTATTTTATCCTGAAGACAATGGTTATCTACAGAGAGATTTTAACCGAGAAAGAGAAATTATCAAAGAGATATGGAAGCAGAAAGATGCTTCTTGGGTAGAAAACAGGCCAAACTCAAGACAGAAAAATATTTGGGGAGGGTCTTGTGATAGGAGCTTGATTAAAAGATGAGAGTCTTAGCTGAGCTGCAGTGGGATTTGCGGACTGTTAAGGATTGACGGGACTTTGTCCTCATGTGGTATTGAGAGATCAGGAGGGGACTTTCAGTCATTTAGTAAATATTTGATAAGTGTCTGTTCTGGTGCTGAGAACAGAGCTATCACCCTACAGACAAGGCTTCTCTTCTCATGGAGATTACTATCTCATCCAGGCTCTGGTCAGTAAATGGTAGTAGTCCGTTAAGCTCTGTGACATGGAAGACACAGAAACATATGAGAACAATTAGCAGGGCACCCAGTCCAGTTTCTGTGTGGATAGACTTCCTATACAAAGCAGAACTAAACACGAGGCCTGAAAGATAGGAAAAATTAGCCGGGAGAAAAAGCATTAAGAGAAAGGAAAATGTACCCACATTTAGAGATGAGAAAGGGTATGCAGAGCATTTGAGAAACAGAAAGACGTTTACTATGCTGAGAGCAGCCGGTGTGAGGAGGGGCTAGTGAGAGCTGAGCCTTTCGGAGGCACCTGTGGTTGTTCCTGAAGGGTCTTCTTTGAAGGCAGGCTGAGAAGCTTGGGCTTGATCCTAGGAACAGTGGGAAGCCATAGGAATGTCTCTAAGAAAGGAAGGTAGTAATCAGATTTGCATTCCAGAGCTACCACTCTACTCCCGTGAGAACAGTGGATGGAAGGGACTCAAGCCTGGGACATCCCTGGGAGACTGGGGTAGTGCTCCGGGTGGCAGAGGACCCTGATCTGGGTTAGGATCATGACAACAGAATGCACAGGAATGGAGGGACATTTCTGCTGTGGCATCCATAGGGGCTAGTAATCCATTTGTTATAGGGAGAAAGGGAAGGGAATCAAGGGTGAGAGCCAAGTTTTGACAAGTCACTGGATGAATAGTGGTGACTTTCTCTGAAAGGGCATGCTGGAGGAAGCCCAGGTTCTGCTGAGTGTGAATATGCTTGCGTGTGTGTGTGTGTGTGTATAACAGAGACACCACAGTGTTTAGTTTGGCACATTTGAATTTGAGGCAATTGGATAGCCTGAATCAGGAGCTTAAGCCTGGGACCAGAGACACAGATTTGTGAGCCACTGGGATAATGACATAGATGGACCCGTGAGAGTGGATGAAGCCAACTAGCATAGAGTAAGAATGCAGAAACCAGCAACTAGAGAGTTGGAGATGGACGGACTCAGGGCTGAACCCATCCAGCATTCTGGAATTCCTGGCCTCTGACTTTGCCTTTAAATCGTTGTATTCTTGAAAGAGCCAGTAGATCTCTGGCCCCCAACCTTGAAAACAGTGAGGTAAAAGGAACAGGAGAAAGAACAGAGGGTATAAATGGTGAGGAAAATTATATTTTACAGCTTTCCAAGGAAAGAGATTTGAGATTTGCATCACTTTTTAAAGGTGTAATGGCAAGTACTGCCAGATCCAAGGTTCACATCAATGTCTCAGATGCTCCAGTCCAGAGCACTCCACTCCCATATGTTTTTAGCTCTGGTCACTTCCTAGAGACTTAGGGTTGGGAGAGAAGAGTTTGAGGAGGAATGGCTCAAAAGATACACATAGGCAAGTAGTACCCAATGCAGGTCTGGGAAGAAAGTTTCTGAGAAAAGTTTACATCTTGGCTCCACTTCTTGCTTTTTCAGTATGACTCAATTTTGGTGAGAAATGCGTGTTTTGGCTGCTCCTCAAGAACAAAGCCTGTTGTTGATGAGGACTTGGGACAGCGTGCTCTCCTTCCCGCCAAAGACCGCTGTCCTGTCTTCCCAAATCCGTCTGCTCTGGCACAGGAAGGAACACTAAGCTCAACACGTATGTGTCAGATATGCGGCACTGTGTCTGCAGCAGCCCAGCCATCTGCAGGAGGCCGGATCTGCCAGCTTGTCACCAGGCAGGGAAATCCATTTCACACTTGGTGAAAATTTTCGCATCCTCCCCCACTTACCAGTTGGAAGTTCTTTCTCTGATTAAGCGTTCTGGGGGTTTATGACCAATGCAGCCCTATTTTTCAAGTGAGAGTTAAGATCTCATGTTTCACAAAGTAGTCCCTTTGTGTGACCCTTGAGTATTTACTGAGGACAATGCACATAGGTTGAGGTGAGAAAGAAATTTTATCAGGTAGGAGTTTTTTAAAAAATCAGGAGGAGTTTTAAATTTAATTGTGTCTGGTTCCACTCTCAGATATTCTGGTGTAATTGGTAGGGGCTGTGGCCTAGGCATCAGGATTTTTAAAATTCTGCCCCTTCCCCAACTCAGGCAATTCTAATGTACCAGAAAATTAGAAAGCCACTAATTGAGAAAGGGCTTCTCAAACTTTAGTTTGCATCGGCATCACCTGGGCGTCTGATTTAAATAAAGATTCTGACTCAGTGGGCCTGGGGTCAGCCTGAGAGTCTTAATTTCTAATAAGCTCCCAGGTGATGCTGATATAGTTGGTCTGCAGACCACACTTTGTGTGGCAAGGCTATTAAGTAGAATATCCTTCAAACTGGAATATAGGCCTCCTCCTTGTTTGCTCAGAGAATGAATTCAAGGCTCAGCTTAAGTACCCTTTGCTTCTCAAAGACCTCCTTAGCTTCTTTTGCCATCCCCTTCCCCTCAGTAGAAGTGACCACTCCCTTCATTTGCCTTTGCTTGAACTGGCACAAATATCTCCTGCAGCCCTTAGTCTCTGCTCCTCCCAGACTCTGAGCCTCTTGAAGTCCAGATGTGTTCCAGATTCCTTCTGAGTCCCTTTGCAGTCAATGCTCACAACTCTATCGAATGAATGGGTATGACTCACCTGCTCTACCTACCCAGCCTCATTTCTCTTCATAACTGTTATGGTTATTTGTTTGTTGCCTGTCTTCCCACACTAGAATGCAAGTCCCAAAAGGAAAATAATTTTTATTTTTTTGTTCCCTGTTCTATCTGCAGTGGCCTGGAACATAGTAGATGTTCAATAAATATTTATTGAATGAATGAATGAGCATTAGACAGGCACTGAATCCAATTTAATGTAATATCTAACCACAGATGATCAGGCACTTGTCGTTTATTGGGCTGGCGAAGATGGCAAGTGTAATGGGAGTGGAAAATTAGGTGGGAGGCAGGTGTAAGAGAGAGGGGAGACAAATCTATAGGAAGCTGCCAGGCAACATCAAGAAGTCTAAGCTCACTTGTGCATTTTGAGAGCTGTTCACCTGTTTTAGGGCCAGTTAGGGTCTAACACCCAGGTCAAGGACTGGCTAGAGGGAGACCTTCATCCTCAGGGTCTGAGGAACAGTTCAGATTCCTCGAGTAAAGACTTTGAGTGTGAAGCAGAGGGGAAGTGGCAAGTTGCCTCTAACACAATGTCATAGAAGCCATCACTAGTTCATTCATTCACTTCTTTATCCTTTCCATTAATATTTGTTGATCTCACTGAACAAGACTGTGTCTTGTCTGCAGACATTCAGCTGCTAGGAGAACACCTGACTGTTCTACATCGTTGGCCTTGTCTTGCCACATGGCTGTTGTAGTGGTTTTATATAATCACACTTTACATTAGTTATTCATAAAGAGAGAATTTTTGAATGTCCCTTTAGTTTCATTCTTTCTATTCCAATCTCAAAATTCACAGGAGAGAGGATTAGATCTCTCTGGGATCAACAAGCTGTGGCTGGGAGTTAAGGTTATATGATATAGACATGGCCACTGGGCTTCCATCTAGTATGCAGTAGTGGAGGAGAATATTTGTGAGATACATAGTCAACCACAGCATGGGAAATTCTCAGTCCATTCTCTCAAGGAGCTTTGAGCCTGGTGGGAAATTAATAAAGTAGAACTTACAATAAACCATGATGTGCCAGCCTGAGCAACAAGAAGAAACCCCATCTCTACAAAAAATACAAAAATTAGCTGGGCATGGTGGTACATACCTGAGGTCTCAGCTACTCAGGAGGCTGAGGTGGGAGGATCATTTGAGCCCAGGAGGTCGAGGCTGCAGTGAGCCATAATTGTACCACTGTACTCCAGCCTGAACAACAGAGAGATACCCTGTCTCAAATAAAGCAAAACAAAACAAAACTTATTTATAGCCTTATGTTAAACTTACATAATTTGCACTGACTTGTTTTGTGTATTCTAGGGCCATTTTCCAATTCACTGGTACTAGGATATTTCAAGGAAGCCCTGATAGTTATGAGGGGTATCACCAAAATGTTCCAACTACTGAGCTTTATTCTTCCCATGGAGCCACACTGTGGAAGGAAGGATGAGTTTACCGAAGTTTTCTGTCAGACTGGGAGTGTGAAGTAGGGTTGTTATTACCAGATGGACACTGAATTCAAATATAAACATAGTATCAATGACTGTTATCTACTCTTGAGTTCCCTAGAAAAAAGAGCCACAGACAAGGATTAAGTATTAATGCTTTATTCGGAAGTTGTAAATTCAGGGCAGTAACACTGAGGACAAGGACAGAAAGGTAGAAGGAAGAATAGAAGCAATGCAAAACATGCAGTAGCATAATGACTATTGCATTTAATGATCTGTATGGAGGTGCAGCAGGTTGCTTAGCAGGGTATCTGCTCCACCTGTTGGTTATCTTGGGATGATGGGTGATATGGTTTACCTCTGTGCCCCCACACAAATCTCAACTTGAATTGGAATCCCCACTTATTGAAAGAGGGGGGTGATTGGATCATGGGCATATTTTTCCCCATGCTGTTCTCATGATGGTGAGTGAGTTCTTGTGAAATCTGATGGTTTTATAAGTGTTTGGAAGTTCCTCCTTCATTCTTCTCTCTCACCCGCTGCCACGTAAGATGTGCTTGCTTCTCCTTCACCTTCCACCATAATTGTAAGTTTCCTGAGGCCTCCTAAGCCATGCAGAACTGTGAGTCAATTAAACCTTTTTTCTTTATAAATTACTCAGTCTCATGTATTTCTTTACTGCAACGTGAAAACAAACTAATACATTAAATTGGTATTGAGAGTGGGATGTTGCTATAAAAAATATAAAAATGTGGAAGTGAGTTTAGAACTGGGTAATGGCAGAGGTTGGAACCATTTGGAGGGCTCAGAAGAATAAAGGAAAATGTGGGAAAGTTTGGAACTTCCTAGAGACTTGTTCAATGGTTTTAACCGAAATGCTGATGGGGACAAGGACAATGAAGTCCAGGCTGAGGTGGCCTCAGATGGAGACAAAGAACCTTTTGGGAACTAGTTTAAAGGTAACTTTTGCTATGATTTAGTAAAGAGACTAGTGGCATTTTGCCCCTGCCCTGAAGATCTGTGGAACTTTGAGCATGATAGAGATTATCTGAAATCGGAACTTTTGTTTAAAGTTGAAGCAGAGCATAAAAGTTTGGAAAAATTACAGCCTGACCATGTGGTACAAAAGAAAAAACCGTTTTCCAAAAAGAAATTCAGGCTGACTGCAGAAATTTGCATAAGTAATGAGGACCCTAATGGTAGCCACCAAGACAGTGGGGAAAATGGGGAAAATATCCCCAGGGCACATCAGAGATCTTCACAGCAGCCCCTCTCATCACAGGTCTGGAGGCCTAGGAGAGAAAAATGATTTTGTGGGCCAGGCCCAGGGCCCCTCTGCTCTGTGCAGTCTCAGAACTTGTTGCCCTGCATCCCATATGCTCCACCTCCAGCCATGGCGTAAAGGGGCCACGGTACAGCACAGGCCATTGCTTCAGAGGGTGTAAGCTCCAAGTCTTAGCAGCCTGCAAGTGATGTTGGGCCTGTGGATGCACAGGAGACAAGAGCTGAGCTTTGGGAGCCTCTGCCTAGATTTCAGAACATGTATGGAAATGCCTAGTTGTCCAGGCAGAAGTCTGCTGCAGGGGCAGAGCTCTCATGGTGAATCTCTACTAGGGCAATGCCGACAGGAAATGTGGGGTTGTAACCCCCACATAGAGTCCCCACTGGGACACTGCCTAGTGGAGCTGTGAGAAGAGGGTCACTGTCTTCCAGAACCCAGAATGGTAGATCCACTGACGGTTTACACTGTGTGCCTGGAAAAGTCACAGGCACTCAATGTCAGCCTGAGAAAGAGCTGCCCAGGGTTGTGGGAGCCCACCGCTTGCATCAGCATGCCCTGGATGTGAGACATGGAGTCAAAGAAGATCATTTCAGAGCTTTAATATTTAATGACGGCCCTGCTGGATTTTGGGCTTGCATGGGACCCTTTGTTTTGAACTAATTTATCCTGTTTTGAATAGGAGCATTTATCCAATGCCTGTACCCCCATTGTATCTTGGAAGTAACCAACTTGCTTTTAATTTTACAGGCTCCTAGGTGGAAGGGACTTGCCTTGTCTCAGATGAGACTTTGGACTGTGGACTTTTGAGTTAATGCTCAAATGAGTTGAGACTTTGTGGGACTGTTGAGAAGGCATGATTAGTTTTGAAATGATATGGTTTGGCTCTGTTTTTCCACCCAAATCTCATCTTGGACTGTAATTCCCATGTGTCGAGGGAGGGAGGTAATTGGATCATGGGGGTGGTTTCCCTCAGGCTGTTCTCATGGTAGTCAGTGAGTTCTCATGAGACTGATGGTTTTATAAGAGTCTGGAAGTTCCTCCTTCGTTCTTCTCTCTTGCCTGCCACCATATAAGACATGCTTGCTTCTCCTTTGCTTTCTGCCATGATTGTAAGTTTCATGAGGCCTCCTCAGCCATGCATAACTGTGAGTCAATTAAGCCTCTTTCTCTTATAAAATATCCAGTCTCAAGTATTTCTTTATAGCAGTGTAAAGTGAACTAATACAATGGGCTTTGTAGGAGAAGTCCCACTGTGGAGCAGCTTACTGCAAGGAGGATACAGGGATAGTTTATTAGCTATACTTCCCCTGTCTTTTACCTCTGTATGGTAGATGGACTTGACAGCAATAACTTTACTTGAGCAAACAAACAAACAAACCATGAGAACGACCCTGTATGGCAGATGCAACTGAATGTGTGTTTGGAGTTCTGAGCTAGGCAATCCAGGAGTGGCCAACTCATATATCCAATGTTTATCTATGAGGAACATCTGAACCCCTGGCCCCTCCCATGGAACCTGGGCAGTACAGGGGATTGAGTCCCTTTGTTTTGGGTTAAATGAAGGTTGCCAGGTGGAGGTCGTTAGGGAAAGTTGCTAAGTGAAAATGCTATATAAACTGCATGTTTTTTGTAGGCAGGTGTGGTTCTCCTTCCCAGCTCACCACAGCTGGACTTCTTTGCATGTCTGTTTCCTACTAGTAAAACCCTGTCTATATGCTAACTCTAGGTCTCTTCTTCACCCTCCTGAACCTGGTGCCATCCCTATTGGAGTTAATAGGGTCCAATTCAACAACCTCCTACTGGGTTAGAATTCCCACAGTACCAGTGAATGGATAATTTAAAAAACTGTCCCAGAAAATATAAAACATATTAGCACAACTTATTTAAGTTTAATATAAGGCTATATTCATCATGGCTTTTGGTAAGTTCTACTTTAATAATGTCTTACTAGACTGAAAGCTCCTAGATGCAAAGAAGCGAGGATTTCTCATTCTCTGGATGACTGTATAACTCACAAATATGCCTCCCGACCCCATTACTGGACGAAAGCCCTAGAAGCTAACTAACCTGCCCTTCTGAGTTGTAGGGCCTGACTTCTTTAGTGGCTGTTCAAAATGACAGATCCCTCATCCTAAGGGATGGTGTCATTTCATCCAGTGTAGAAATGATGGAAGGAACCAGAACCAGAACCCCATGCGTGCAACTGATCCGACTGGCTGTGTGGGAATGGCCAAAGCAGAGGTAGGGGTCTGTGCTCTCAGTAACCAGTTGACCCTGGGAACTACAGTGTTGCCCAAGAGGCATGTAGCCAAGGACAGTGGAAGTGGTGCATGAGATCTGATTCAGTACAGATGTTTATAAATCTTAGATTGCAGTTCCATTTTTTTATTATTATTTTTATTTTTGTTATTATACTTTTAAGTTCTAAGGTACATGTGCATAACGTGCAGGTTTGTTACATATGTATACTTGTGCCTTGTTGGTGTGCTGCACCCATCAACTCGTCAGCACCCATCAACTCGTCATTTACATCAGGTATAACTCCTAATGCAATCCCTCTCCCCTCTCCCCTCCCCCCTCCCCATAATAGGCCCCAGTGTGTGATGTTCCCCTTCCCGAGTCCAAGTGATCTCATTGTTCAGTTCCCACCTATGAGTGAGAATATGCAGTGTTTGGTTTTCTGTTCTTGCGATAGTTCGCTGAGAATGATGGTTTCCAGCTGCATCCATGTCCCTACAAAGGACACAAACTCATCCTTTTTTATGGCTGCATAGTATTCCATGGTGGATATGTGCCACATTTTCTTAATCCAGTGTGTCATTGATGGACATTTGGGTCAATTCCAAGTCTTTGCTATTGTGAATAGTGCCACAATGAACATACGTGTGCATGTGTCTTTATAGCAGCATGATTTATAATCCTTTGGGTATATACCCAGTAATGGGATGGCTGGGTCATATGATACTTCTAGTTCTAGATCCTTGAGGAATCGCCATACTGTTTTCCATAATGGTTGAACTAGTTTACAATCCCACCAACAGTGTAAAAGTGCTCCTATTTCTCCACATCCTCTCCAGCACCTGTTGTTTCCTGACTTTTTAATGATTGCCATTCTAACTGGTGTGAGATGGTATCTCATTGTGGTTTTGATTTGCATTTCTCTGATGGCCAGTGATGTCGAGCATTTTTTCATATATCTGTTGGCTGTATGCATGTCTTCTTTTGAGAAATGTCTGTTCATATCCTTTGCCTACTTTTTGATGGGGTTGTTTGTTTTTTTCTTGTAAATTTGTTTGAGTTTTTGTAGGTTCTGGATATTAGCCTTTTGTCAGATGAGTAGATTGCAAAAATTTTCTCCCATTCTGTAGGTTGCCTGTTCACTCTGATGGTAGTTTCTTTTGCTGTGCAGAAGCTCTTTAGTTTAATTAGATCCCATTTGTCAATTTTGGCTTTTGTTGCCATTGCTTTTAGCGTTTTAGACATGAAGTCCTTGCCCATGCCTATGTCCTGAATGGTATTACCTGGGTTTTCTTCTAGGGTTTTTATGGTATTAGGTCTAACATTTAAGTCTCTAATCCATCTTGAATTAATTTTCATGTAAGGAGTAAGGAAAGGATCCAGTTTCAGCTTTCTACTTATGGCTAGTCAATTTTCCCAGCACCTGCAGTTCCATTTCTTCACTTCATGAAGAATCAAATCTCAAAAAGGTATGGCTTGTCCAAGGTCCTGAACCTTATCAATGTCACAGCTGGGATATGAATATAAGGTTTCGTGAGTGTGAGTTTCATGGTTTCTTTCCCCCATTAAACCAAGGGCTCTGATTACATAATGGATGAGATCTATTGTATTTCAGCAAAATAAATACCTATTATCACTTAGTAGAAGACTGTAGGACTATGGATAAGAGCCTGTGCTGGGAGAGGTGGGGTGGGTATAAACTAAGATTAAATTCTGGCTCTGCCACTTACTTGCTTTGTAATTTTGGTGTTACTCAATCTTTGAGTTTATATTTTCTTATTGATAAGAGAGTACAATAATAGTACCAACTTCTGGGGGTTATTAAGAGTCCTGTAAAGCCTCAGACACCATCCCTGGCACATAGCAGACACTCAAGATATCTAAAAATAACTGTAGTTTAGTGATATTCTAATACTGTTTTCTCTGACTCAGTAACAGACTTCAATGCCTCTGTAGACCTCAAGCTCCATTGCGTATATCCCTACACTCACCATCCATCCATCTGTGTATTTTGATAAATGTTCAATGATAGGGAAAAAATTTGTTTTGTTTTATTAAGCAAATGAGTCTGCGGATGTTCTTTGTTCTATTGTTAAACACAAAGAGACATGTATTAAAAAGCCCTCTCTCCTTGATTAGTGAAAAATGTAAGCTCCAAGATCAATAAGGAAAAACAGGTTTTCAATGTCAAAGATACAGATACAATTCTATCCTTTTCTGTGTTTTCCCGTCAGCCTTAGCATACATATATGCTAAGGATAAATAAATATATATGTGCATGAATAATACATATATCTTCCTCTTTGTTTATAATATATAATACATTATATAATACCTATAATAATATATATAATATAAATATACATATATCCCTCTTTGTTTATAATAAACCAGAATTGATCAGAAATGAATTATGTGGCTCTTGGAAGGATTTGTCTGGAACTTCTGGACAGAATGGGAGGAGTGAGGAAGCAGAGAAAGGAAAGAGGATTAACTCCTCAGGCAGATCCAGGGTAGTGCCTTGTGGTGAGATGATATTGAGTAGACGGTTCCACAGAGACCTGCTAACAATAGGATTGGAGATAATCGGGATGGACACAGCTTAGCCGGACAATCATTCTGTATTTCTCCCTGGTCTGAAATTGCTCCCTGAGATGTGCTTTCTAGTTATTTGTCCAGATTTCTATGATCTTAACTGATTGCTCCTGGGTAGAAAATAGCTTGACTTTCCCAAGTTCTGACAACCCTTAATTCGGCCTTGTTAATTCTTTTGTAGCCTGTATGGATTCCAGAGGGAGTTACACTTATCTGGCTGTTTGATTTGGTCACTGATGTCCCCAGGATGGCCAGAGAAGCTGTACTTGAGGAATTCTAATGCTGCAGAATTGCCACAGGCAGAGACTTTTGCTTCTCATGGGTGCTCAGACTTTGAAAACATCAAAACCATACTGACGATATCCCCAAGGCATAGGCCATCCAGGCTGTTTTGCCCACCAGAGCTGGTGCCTTGGGATGAAGCAGGCAGAAGAGCATCAGTCAGGCCTTGTTGGGACAGTATTTTGCAACTTCCAGTAGTTATGAGTAGTGGCTGTTCAGTTGCCCTCCTCCTCTTTCTCACTATTCACACTTGTCTTCATACATCTCCTTAAAAATCCTAGAATCTTCATTTGCCAAGAAAGTGACTATTTGATCATCTTGACTAATGAGACAAAGAAACTGCAAACTTGCCCTTGCTCTATCACTAACTAGTGAGAAAGCCTGGCTAAGTCCCTATGCATCTCTGTGTTTGTTAGCTCATCTCCACAGTAGAAGGGATGTGGAAGTGTGTTTACAAGCACAGACTCTGGATGCTCTGGGTGCATGCCCAGCTCTGCCCTTTAGTAGCAAAGTGACCTCTGTTAGTTTCAGTTTTCTGATCTGTAAAATGATCACAGTGGTACCTACCTCATAAAGCTGTTGTGAAGATTAAATGCATTTTTTTGTGTAAAGTACTTACAACAGTGTCTGGTGCATGGTAATGCAATGTAAACATTTGTTATTTTTAAAAACTGAGGATCTCTATTTAAGGTTGCTCCAGATTTAAAGGCCAAGTTATCACCTTAGCAAGTATTTTTGGCTGTGCACCCAGCACTTATTTCTTTATTTTCCCTTTTCCAAAGCCCAAAATATTCTTTGGGGAAATACCTTCAAATATTCTCACTGTATAACAATGGAATGTGATTATAGATTGCACTGGCTCTACTCTAATGCCAAGCAAATGGCTTATGAAGCAAACTTATTAAAAATAAATTACACAAAAATATTTAGCCAACGCATTCTTAACAAATTTGAAAAAAATTCGCCCCTGCACTCCTTTATCAGGTTGTTTCCGATGCGCATTGTAAGCTATGCCATATCAGAAAACGTCCCCCTTTGTTCCCATCAATAGCTTCACTTCGTTATGGGTTCAGTAAAACAAACAAACCATGAAACCAAAGTCTGGACACACAGGCTTTCTGAAGGGTATAATGATGATCTCTTTTATTCATAAAACAATTTACAAAGATATTCCATATTCATTCACTGATTTTACTCTCACAGCAAACTTCAGGAGTCCTATTTTTACAAGAACAAATTAAGCCACTGGGAGATAAACTGAGTTCCTGGAAGCTAGTGATCCATTTCCCTGGAGGGGAGTGGTGAGGCCAGAATTTGCATCCACATCTCCTGACTCAGAGGCTTGCTCTCTTCATTTGGAAACACTCGTTTCACTGGGTTTTTTGGAAACTCGCCTCTTGGTTCTCCTCTTATTCCGTGGCTGCTCCTCTCCAGCCCCATAGCCGGATGCTATTCCTTTTTCTAATCTCTGAATGTTAAGGGCTCAGAACTCTGTTCTTTCTCTTCCTCCATTAGGATGTGCTTGCCACTGTCCTTAGATAAGCTCCTTCAGTTCTATGGCTTGTATACTGCCTACCTACCTGCTGACATTATTATTGGCTGATGTATTTATTGATGGTATATTCATTAGAATATCAATTCCAAGGTGATAAAATTTGAATGGTTCAATTCTGTATTACCAGAGTCTAAAACAGTGCCTAGAAGTAGTAGCACTCAATACATGTGTGACTAGAGAGTGAATGCATACTGTCAAATGCAAAGCACTTGCTTCAAAATACATTGTTTTTGACACTAGCAGTGTAGACCAAGGCTTCTCAACCACAACATGGTTGGCATTTGGGGCTGGCTGATTCTCTGTTAGTGGGGGATGCCCTGTGCTTTGCAGGATGTTTAGCAGCATCCCTGGCTTCTACCTACAATATGCTAGTAGAAACATCAGTTGCAAAATATCTCCAAAGATTGCTAAACACACCTGGGAGGGAAAACATCACCCAGAATTGAGAATTTTTAGGCTAGAGAAAAGATCAATTTGCTAGAAATAAAAGATCAGGGTTTCTGTTTCACTTGTGTGATGAGTTATTTACGTTTCTGAGCCTCAGTTTCTCCATATACGTATCAGTGGTTAGAATACCTAGCCCACAATGCATTTGTGAAAATTAAATAAATTAGTGCATCCAAAAACAACCAGCATGGTGTCCAGTTAATGTTTGTTTTCCTCTTAGCTCTGGGACTGATCTGCCTCCTGTGAGATGGCCTCATTATTGATTTCAAGCCCCACTTCTTCTCCTGGTTTTGTCTCACTACTTTTGGCTGTTTCCAAGGTCTTAGGACTGCCCTCTTTGTTGCCAGTACCTGGGTCTTCTTGTCTGTCTATTTTTTGCCCATCCTCTTCTAACCTCTGGATATGTCTCCATTCTGAATATTTCATCTGGTTCCGGAAGTGCAGATCCATCTCAACTATTTTCTCCAAGGCTTTTTTTATACTTCAGCCATTCCTATCCTTCCTCGTTTCTAGCCACCTGAACTTAAACAGGATCATCCTTATGCCAGCAAGTCACACTGCATCAACAGCTGTGGGGATGGGACAGAAATCGATGTGCCTGGGATTAATTCATGGTCTTCAACATATGCAAAAACATTACCTCTCTGAGCTCTGGACTGCTCATCTCATAAATTGGAAGGTAAGATTAGTTAGTTGTTAGGTTGGAATTACCTTTCTCCACTGGCCATGCGCACATACCTACTTACCTTCTTAGAACCAAATAATCTCAAAATCCCCTTCCCATTTTAACATTTTTTGCCTAGATTTTAAACATGGGAGTAAAAAACCAGTTAAAGGAGATACGGCTTCCCACTCAGAATTATGGTTTCCTCCTCTTCCACTATTTGGTTGCTCCCCGGGGATAGTGTGACCTAATGAATAGGGTATAGGTTTGGGGGGGGGGGGTCAGGCTGGGGGCAGAACCCTTCCTCTGCCACTCACTAGCACTTGCAGTGTGAACTTGGGTAGGTTAGTCAGCCTCTCTGAGTCCTCAATGTTCTTCTGTTTTCCACCAGAAGTAACTCTTATGAGGGTTTACATGAAAATGTATGGGAAGCACCAATCAACAGTATCTGGTACAAGATAGGCCTTCATTAAATGTCTTGTTCTCCTCCCTCCACCCTGCAATCTAGTACCTCTTTTGGATCCTTATACTGCTTAGTATAAAACTGTGAAACTGTCAGCTCCTTCTGGGCAAAGATTCTGTTTTATTTGACATTTACATATAATCTATTCTATTATATTATGTTTACATAGTTATGACTCAGTTAAGCATCCATTGGATTAAACAGACTTAATTTGACATGTTAGAGGAAGGAAATAAACATACTTAAAATATAGTTGAAAACAATGAAAATGTAGTTGAAAATAATAATACAGAAAAATCAGAATCCTAGAGAAAAAATTAGCCCAGGAGTGCAATACATGGTGTTTTCCACTGGGCCTTTGCTTGAGTGAGCACTGATTTGGAATAAAGACAGAGCTCGGTTTGGAGTTGGACTGATCTAATATCTAGCAGAGTATTTAGCAAACAATAAATGCTCCCATACAAGCTACTTAATGCGACTTGTTTAATGTATTAACGTGTTTGAGTCCTAATTATATCACTTAGGAGCAATTATATACTTCTCTGAGACTTGTTTTTTTAAATCTGTAAAATAGGAATAGTAATGAAGATGAAATGAAAGATGTAAACAAAGAAAGTGTCTGGGTCCCTGGAACACACTTTTTGTGTTATTAATCATAGATATTATTGTTCCAGCGCTTCTTTTTTACCTTAAGCTAACTGACATTGGTGTTTGTGAACATAGTTAATAAATACTCCTGGATGTTAACAATCACATCACATCACACATTGGTCAACCTTTCAGACAAGCTGGAAGAAATGGTAGTTGTGGAATCAACAGTTGGGTATAAATCCAACCAGTTCTAATGCCTATAAGCGGTGCAATGTTGAGAATGTCACTTTTCTTTTCTGATCCTTTGTGTCTATCTGTATATGGAGAAATTATGATCTAGGATCTCTTCCATTTCTAAACATCTCCAAGTAGGACTAATTGACCTTAAAGGTTTGTTTCATTCTTAAGAGTATCTGATTAGAAGATTAAGTTCTATTTTCTTGATTATTGACCAATGAAAAGAAAGTTAACCGTGTGTGTTTGGGGGGAGGGATGTGTTTATTGATTGAGAATGGTAAGGGAAGTGGAGTAACATGCTGATTATCTACTGCACCAAGTATATGTGAATCCCTTTTCCTATATTTTATATATTCCCCACAGAAACCCTGTGAGTATAGTGTTCTGAGCTCTGCTCTCCCAACATTGAAACTAAGATTGAGTGAGACAACTTGTATAAAGTCAGAGAATATAAAACTCTTTTCTTTCCTTCCGTGCTGCCTCTTCCTCAATCCAGACTCTCATCGGCTAGGGCCTGGATTATTCACTCAACTGGAGTGGCTGGTCTCTGGGCCTCCCCACCTGTGACTCTCCAGTCCAGTATCTGTGCTACTGCAAATCAGATCATTTCATGTTCCTTCAGGAACCTGGACCAACTCTCAGGGAAAAGTTCAGGCTTCTTAGGACAGCTTACAAGATCCCATGTCATCTGGCTCCTCCTACCTCTGCAGCCACATCTTTGCATTCAGTAAATGTAGCTTTCAGTCTACATTTATTAAGCACCTTCTCCATTCCAGACACTTTGCTAGGCTGCCTCCATAATAGTAAGATGTGTTCTTGCCCTTTCTTACATTGTAGTATGGTAGATATACCTTAATCAACGAATCTCACAGATTAGTCATCTATCATCTGTCTCTTTATATCTAAATATAATCTATCTGTCTATTATCTATCAATCTACCTAATAATATCTAACATTTACTTAGCACTAATGATCAAGACACTATTCTAATCACTTTAAGTGATATTTTTCATTTAGGCCTTCCAAAAAGTCTATGAAATAGACACTTTTGTTTTCATGTTCCACATAAGAAAACTACCTTATAGAGAGTTTAAGTGACTTGCCCGAGGTCACACAGCTAGAAGTGTCAGGGCCAAATCTGTGCCCGGAAAGTGGGCCTGCACTCTTAATCTCCATGCACTACTTCTCAATTGTGTGGTTAGAAATGGTAATAGGCACCATATAAGAAAGGCATGAGCTATTAGCATTATACCTGATGGAGGGCTTAGAAGGGACTGTGGCATTTGAGGAAGTATATTTGAGTGGTGGTCCTCGTGACCAGCCACCTTCATTTCCTCTGCCCCAGTATGCGCACTGGCCTCCAACAGTGGTCTCACTGCAATCTCTAAACATAAATTGTGAAGATTTCATGGACATTTATCACTTCCCTAATAATACTCTTATAATTTTTTATGCCTGTCTTTACTTTAATCTCTTAATCATGTTATCTTCATAAGCTGAGAATGTACATCACCTCAGGACCACTATTGCACAAATTGATTGTAAAACATGTGTGTTTGAAAAATATGAAATCAGTGCACCTTAAAAAAGAACAGAATAACAGCGATTTTCAGGGAACAAGGGAAGAAAACCATAAGGTCTTACTGCCTTTGGGGTCAGGCAGAATAGAGCCATATTTTTCTTCTTACAGAAAGCCTATAAATGGATATGCAAGTAGGAGAAATATCACTGAATTCTTTTCCCAGCAAGGAATAACCCTGGGGAAGGAATGCATTCCTGTGGGGAGGTCTATAGATGGCCACTCTGGGAGTGTCTGTCTTACGCAGTTGAGATAAGGACTGAAATACGCCCTGGTCTCCTGAAGTACACTCAGGCTTACTAGGATTGGGAAATTCCAGCCTGGTAGATTCTAGTCAGACTGGTTCTCTGCTCTTGAACCCTGTTACCTGTTAAGATGTTTATCAAGACAATACATGCACAGTGGGACATAGACCTTCATCAGTAATTCTAATTTTGCCTTTGCCTTGTAATCTTATCACACTTTGAAGCATGTGATCCTTGTAACCTACTCCCTGTTCGTACACCCCCTCCCCTTTTAAAATCCCTAATAAAAACTTGCTGATTTTGTGTCTCAGGGTCATCATCATGGTCCTACCAATATGTGATGTCACTCCCAGAGACCCAGATGTAAAATTTCTCTCTTTGTACTCTTTCTCTTTATTTCTCAGACGAGCCGACACTTAGGGAAAATAGAAAAGAACCTATGTTGAAATATTGGGGGCTGGTTCCCCTGACATTTTATATAGAGTTTAAAACACTGTCTGTGTACATACTAGATGTAGGTGCTCAATAAATAATTAATTCTATATATAAATAAATTCAGGAAGAAACCCACAATGGATACTATAGAAAGATTGATGGAGACCAAAAAGACTCAATTATACAACTCTTAAGTTTCCTTGCAACCATACATTCTATTAGATGTTCCAGGCTCTGTAAATTCTGTAGTTACAGAAGGCAGCCTATAAGCCAAACTCCCCTTTACTTAGCACATCTCCTGTGATAGTGGGCAGCTCTGACACCTCTCAAGACTTGCATAGAATCCCTGATTTTGGCTAAGACTCTTTGTTACCCTGGTCTTCCAAAATGTTAGAATCTCTGATTTTTAGCTGAGCTCATGGCCACTCAAAAGAGTGTCTGCATTTTCCACTCTTTCACCCAGGTGTAGTCAATAGGAAGTCAGCAGCTGTGCTATGTGATATTTCCACTTCTGTCTTTAAAGATGGAGGCCATTCCCCTTACTTACCCTCCCCTATCCCTGTTCTGTTGGCTGGAATATCCGTTGATCCATGTGGTGAAATATCTACTCAGATAAGAGCCCTGCCCAAGGGACGGTGGAGGAATGAGACAGAAGCAGCTGGAGTCTCTGGCAGCTTGGAATTCCTACCAGCCTTGAAATGCTCACCTCCAGACCTATAGGGAACAGAAACAGAAATGGTTCTCAATCTTGTTTAAGACATTGTTGTTTGGGGTCTCTGTTACATGCAACCATATCTAACCTTGACCAGTACATGGGCCTTCCTTTTATAGAAACACAGATTGTCAGAGGCATATGAGACTTTAAAGTTAGCCTAATGCAATGCTTCTTAACCTTTTTTGGAGTAAAAAAACATTTTAAAATTTGAAAGCTAACTATCCTACAATAAGATAAGATGGACATCCACAGGGGTCATGGCCCTTGTAGTTAAGCATCCCTGAGTTGGTTGCAAACCCTCATTTTAACTACAAGGAAGCTAAGGTTCAGAAGGATTCTGAAATTTGCTGAGGGTCATGTGGGAAATTGGAAACAGATCAAAGACCAGGAGAACCCAGGCTCTCTTACTTCCAAGCTTTGCTTTGTCCTCCTGGAGACACTGCCTGACTTCAGAGCAGATTCCTAGTCCTACAGGCAATGCCCCAGGAAGAGCCATCTGATGGGAAGATATTTTGGATATCTATGTAAATATTGATGACTTAGCCTCCTTCATTTACTCATGCATTTATTTATTCATCCATCCATGTATTTAAGAAGTAATTATTGGACATCTTCCAGGGCCAAGCACTGGACTGTGCACTGTTATGATATGGTGAACAAACAGATTTTACTCCTGTCATTGTAGAGCACACATCCAATGAATGAGTCAGACACCAAACAAGTCAAATCATAAATCTATTCACAATAATAAATTAGGGTAAATACTAAAGGAAATGAATGGAGTGGTAGCAGTGAATGATGAGATCTATTGGAATCAAGGAAGACCACTTTGTGGAGGTGAAATTTAAATCGAGATGCATGATAAGAGGGAAACAGACATGTAAAGAGTAGAGGAAAGGGTGTTTCAGGCTAAGGGAACAACTATGCAAAGATCCCTAGAAGAAAAGAACTAGAATATTAAAGAGCTGGGAGAAAGTTCAGTACAGTGGGGTTAAGTAACTAGAGACGAGGTTGAGGTATATACAGACCAGCAGGAGAGCAAGCAGGCCCAAGTGGACGCCTGATGACCCCTTAACAATTTTGAGTTTTTGTCTTAACTACAATGAGAAATTATTGGAAGCTTTTCAGCCTTCTTTTCAGAGAGACATGTGATATGGTTCTGGGTTTGTAAAACACCACTGTAGTTGCAATGTGAAAATGAATTGGGTTGGTGGATGAGAGTAGATTCAGGGAGAGCATTTAAGAGGCTATAGGCCGGGCATGGGGGCTCATGCCTGTAATCCCAGCACCTTGGGAGGCTGAGGCAGGCAGATCACTTGAGGTCAGGAGTTCAAGACCATCCTGGGCAACACGGTGAAACCCTGTCTCTATTAAAAATACAAAAAAGTTAACTGGGCATTGTGGTGCATGTCTGTAATCACAGCTACTTGAGAGGCTGAGCCATGAGAATTGCTTGAACCTGGTGAACCTGGTGAATCTGGGAAGCAGAGGTTGCAGTGAGCCAAGATCATGCCACTGCACTCCAGTCTGGTGACAGAGTAGGACTCTGGCTTCCAAAAAAAAAAAAAAAAAAAAAAAAAAGAGGCTATGGTTGTAACCCAAGTTGCTGCTGATGGGGTTGTGTGGATGGATTTGAAATGTGATTTGGGTGCAGAATGTACTTTGGCTTGGTGGGGACTGATTCTAGCATGTGAGGAAGAGAGACAGAAGTGATGAGAACTCACAGGTCTCTTTCAAATCTTGAAGGATTCCTCTCTGGGATTCTCTATCAAAGAGAGCCCCGATTTATTCCAATGTTGTTGCAAGAGCTTTTTTGAAAGCTACAGACCTGCTTGCAGACCTTTATAGAGATGTAGAAACAAAACGTTATACTGCAGATTGTTTTGGTAAGCCAGATTCTACTCCTAAGGAAGAATGGAAGCTCTACCTTCAGAATAAGGCCAGAGAGGATTTCATTCACTTGCGTCTGATAAGATTGCCACAAATAGCTCACTGATTTGATTTGGAGGAAAACAAGATATGTGCTGCAGTGTTTAACTTATGCTTATATGAATTGAGTGGAAAGGTAGATATTTAGACTTTAATTCAAAAAGATTTTAGAAAACACTTCCATTTAATTACTCATAATTATGTCTCTATGGCAATAACTTAGTGTTTCAGTACCTGAGATAAATAACAGTTGATTATGCATTTGTCTTTAAGCAACACGAGGGTGAATGTGGTATAGAGTCTCTGTCATTACCTCCTTTTCATTTCAGGAAAGCTGAGTCCTTTCCTGACTGAGTCCAGGGCTCCCAAGTTTGCTGGAAAATTAAAGCTCCCTCCACCCTCCCTGCCTCTCCAGCAAGATAGATGGGGAAACAGACATTGAGAACATCTAGTACAAATATGTAATATGTTAATTTATGTTAATTTTCACAACCTGCATAGATTTTATCTTGCCTTTACTTTGGACAAAAAAACACTCAGAAGTTAAAAGACCTATGACAGGGTCCCCAACCAGTATGTGGGGGAAAGTAGGATTGCTGAAATCTATGCTTTGTATCATAGCACTCTCGTGTTGATTTTCAGGTTTAACTCACTTCTCAAGTGTTTCTCAGTCCTAAAAGGAAAAAAATACTCAACTATTTCCAGAAAGTCAAATATTCTTAGCAACACTTAGTTCTTAGATAGCTCTAATAACTTTGTGCCAGTACATAGTAGATTTGTTGGCCGCAATTTTTAATCCTTTGCTCATGCCCTTTCTTCTGTAACTTTAAAGATCCCCCTGCTGGAAAGAGTGTGCATTTCCCTACTCCTGACTTTAGGCTTATCTATGTTATCTGCTTTGGCCAATGGGGTGGTAGCCTTCACAAAGCAAGAAGACTTGACATGCACTGCGTGGTTATATTGCCCCTCTTGCATTTTTGCTATTACCTGAGAGGAGCTTCCTCAGAGTAGACACTGCCCCTCAGCCTGGGTTCCAGAATAAGCCCAGGTGGCATAGACCTGAGTCTAACTTGCAGCAAGAAACCCAGCCCAGCTGACCCTGACCCTGAAGTGGAGCTGTCCAGCCAAGATCAACCCATTCTCAATTGACCTACAGACCCATGAGCAAGAGAATAAGTGGTTGCTACATGGACTTAAGTTTGGAGGTGGTTTCTTATACATTAATATTGGGTCAATAACTGATTTATATACCTTATGACAGTTACCTTTACTTTCTGGGTGTTCTGCTTTGTAAAATGTTTGTAACCAGCAAGCACTGCTTGAGGCCTGCCTACGTGAAAATCAATGTGAACTTCAAACAGTGCCCATGAAAATTTCAAAGAAGATTAAAGCACAGAGTTTCTTTAACAGAGCTCACAGTCTAATGGGAAAAGAAAAGGAAAAAGATACTAAACACACGAGGTACATATAGCAGTGATGGGAAAAGCTATGAAATGTAGGTTGATTATTGAACTTACTAGATTCAGGTGCCTAAATTAGAAGGCGCCATTTTCAAAAGCCAGATTTACAGGCAGACTGTAAGAGTGTTTAGGCAGACTACCTGGCCAGGAGAGTCATACTAGACATTCTCTAGAACTATACTAATTTATATGTGGTTCAGTATAACATTAACGAAAACGAAAACTATTCTAGATCCTCTTCTAAGAACTTTCTAACATTAGCAGCTTAGTCCCTTCAGGGTAAATATAGTTACATTTCATTTAATAGATTAAGAAATTGAGGCTTCAAGAGAATAAGTAACTTGTCCCAGATCACACATCTAATGAGCTGTGGTTCAAGGTTAAAAATTTATTGTGGCAGCCAGTCTCCCAAGATGGTGCTGGTCCCTGCTTCTCTTGAAATAGTGATGCTGGAACACTCTCCTGCCACTTGCACCAGGGGAGGGCTGTGTGGCCAGCACAATACTGCAGAAGTGATGGCATGTCACTGCCAAGATTAGTATGTAAAAGACACTGCAGCTTCCATTGTGGTTTCGTGTTTTCTCTTGGGATACTTGCTCTGGGGAAAGCCAGCTGCCATGTCGCATGGACTCGTGGCAGTCTGTGGAGAGGGCTAAAGCCTCCTGTAGACATCCAGTGAAGGACTGAGACAGGTCAACAACCATGGGGCAAACTTGGAAGAAGACCCTCCTGCCGTCAGATGACTGCAACCCTGGCAGACAGCCTGACTGTTTACACTCCCAAACTCCTGATCACAGAAAATGAAAGAATAAAATTTGGTGTTTCAAGGCACTTAGTTTTGTGATTACTTTTATGCAGAAATCGATAATGAATACAAATGGTCATGGTTTCCAAAGCCCGTAGGGTGCAATACTGCCTTAACAATTTGTAATAATAGCATTTAAATATAATTATACATATTTGTCACTTTTATAGTTTATAAACAGCTTGCTCACTTATGTTCATTTAATAGAAGAGTCCATTCTTTTTTTCTCCGCGATGCACTGCCTTGTTTCAGGATAGGAAAATTTCCAGGTGTTAACTTTTGCCTGATATTCAGCATAGCATGGTGGAACAAATGTGGCCCTTGGAGTCAAACAGACTGGATTATCTTGACTGAGATAAATTTATATATAGGGAAACAGATTTTAAAAGGTATTGTTTAATGAGTTGTGTCAAATACATACTCCCCTATAAAAAATGCCAATGAAAATAAAGGATGTTTTAATCATCCTAGAAAGTTATCTCATGGTTCTTCTCATGTAATCCTCACTGCCCTAAAGGCAACCAGTGTTCTGATTTCAATCACTATAGATTAGTTTTGCCTGTCCTGGAACTTCATATAAATGAATCATGGAGTTTGTGCTCTGTCTAGCTACTTCATTCAGTACAATGTTCTTAAGATTCATTCATGTTGCTGTGGATATCAGTACTTCATAGCATTTATTGCTAATTAGCATTTCATTGAATTAATATATTACATGCTTATACATTCTCCTATTGGTAGACATTTGGGCTGTTTCTAGATTAGGGATGTTAAATTTAGCTTTATAACCATTCTTAGACAAGTCTTTTTGTAGAAATGTCTAGGACTGATGTACATTTAACTTTGTGAGAAATTCCAAAGAGTTTTCCAAAGTCTGTCATTACATTTCCACGGCATGTATGAGGGTTTCCGTTGTTTCTCATTCTAACCCGCATTTTCTTTCTTTTTTTTTTTTAATTTTAGCCATTCTAGTAGGTATGTAGTGGTATTTTATTGTGATTTTAATTTGCATTTTCCTAATGTCTAAAAATAGTGTGCTTTTTCTACAACCTCATTGACCATTCATATATCTTTTATGAAGTGTCTACTGAAGTCATTGGCCTATTTTTATGACATCTTTTTTTTTTTTTTTTTTTTTTGAGACAGAATCTCACCCTTATCGCCCAAGCTGGAGTGCAATGGCGCGATCTCGGCTCACTGCAACCTCTGCCTCCTGGGTTCAAGCGATTCTCCTGCCTCAGCCTCCTGAGTAGCTGGGATTACAAGCATGAACCACCATGCCTGGCTAATTTTGTATTTTCAGTAAAGACGGGGTTTCTCCACGTTGGTAAGCCTGGTCTCAAACTCCTGACCTCAGGTAATCTGTCCACCTTGGCCTCCCAAAGTGCTAGGATTACAGGCATGAGCCACCATGCCCAGCTGACATCATTTTTTAAATCATTAATTTGCAGAGATTATTTTATATTATTAATATGAGTCTTTTGTAAGATATAGGTCCTGTGAATAATTTCTCCAAGTCTATGATTTGCCCTTTCATCTTATTAACAGGAGAGTGTGTGTGTGTGTGTGTGTGTGTGTGTGTGTGTGTGTGTGTGTATGTCTAAGAGTCTTCAATTTCGATAAAGTTCAGTTTATCAGTTTTTTTCTTTTGGGTTATTTTTGTAGAGTTTCTAAGAAATCTTTCTATCTAGAGCTTGAAAATATTCTTTCTTATCTTAAAGAAGATTAATAAGACTGGTTTTTCCATGTATGTCCATGATCCATCTTAAATTAATTTTCATGTTTGATTAGGAAAGTGTTAGAATTTCTATTTTCCTTCTATTTCTTGAAAGGAACTTTCTTACCCTGTTAAATTGCTAGCATGATTTTTTAAAAAATCAATTGATCCAAATGTCTAGATTTATTTGTAGATTCCCTCATTCTGTTCTATTAATTTAATTGTCTATCCTTATGCCAATACTACGCTGTATTTGTTGTTGTAGCTTTACAGTAAATCTAGAAATCAGACAGTATGAGTTTTCCAAATTTTCCTTTTCTAAGACCATTTTGTTTTTCAGGTCCTTTGCTTTTCCATATACATTTTAGAATAAATTTTCAATTTTTAAAGGGCTTGTGTGACTTTTGTTACATTATGCTTTTCAAAGAATTGGTCCATATCTCAATTTTATCTAAGTTGTTGAGTTTATTAGTAAAACTATGATTATAATATTTTTTGTCCGCTCTTTGGTGTCTTTAAGATCAGTACTGTATGGCCGGGCGCGGTGGCTCAAGCCTGTAATCCCAGCACTTTGGGAGGCCGAGGCGGGTGGATCACGAGGTCAGGAGATCGAGACCATCCTGGCTAACATGGTGAAACCCCGTCTCTACTAAAAATACAAAAAACTAGCCGGGCGTGGTGGCGGGCGCCTGTGGTCCCAGCTACTCGGAGGCTGAGGCGGGAGAATGGCGTGAACCCGGGAGGTGGAGCTTGCAATGAGCCGAGATCGCGCCACTGCACTCCAGCCTGGGCGACAGAGCGAGACTCCGTCTCAAAAAAAAAAAAAAAAAAAAGATCAGTACTGTCATACCATCTTCTACTACAGGGTTTCTTTTTATTTACCTTGCTTTATGTTTGCTGAAATTCTTAGATCTATAAGCTGATGTTTTTATAAAATTTGAGACAGTCTGGAAATTGTCTTGAAATATTTTTCCTGTATATTCTCTCCTTTGGAGTCTTCAGCTATGCATAAGCTAGGCACTTGATATTATCCCACGTGCCAATGAAGTGCTTTTCCTGTTTTCAAGCTTTCCTCCCATCTATTCTTCAATTTAGATTATTTCTATTGATTTTATCTCAAGTTTATTAATCCTTTTTTTGTCATCTCTAATATGCTGTTAAGTCATTATACATATTTAATTATTATAATTTGCAGTTTTAGAATTTTTCAAATCTTTCCTTTGTAAAATTGGTTTTCTACTTTGTTGAAGCCTGGTTTGTCTTCATTTTGTCCTTATCCTAAGGACTGATCCTGAATCGAGGGCTGGGTCTTTACTTCTATAGTTTGGCCCTTCTGAAGTTGGTCCTTGAGGTCTCAACTGAATACTCGAGGTGCTCAGTGAGGTCTCTACTCTGGCTGGGCTGAAACTCCTATGTGTCTCAACTCCCCATGACCTCAGCAACTTCCCTTCGGTTTTCAGCTCTCAGTAGCTGCTCTCTGTTAGGCTTTGTGTAGTCTTGCCCTGGTGCCCATGCAGTGGGAACCTCCAAACATATGTCTCACATGTGTACCTCTTACAGCTCCTACCTCTTGGGTACTCTTTTGAGCAAACATGATCTCTGCCTCCTTGGATTAGCAATACTTTTTCACTTGGGCCCCACCTGTCTGTGTTGAAGTTGAGAGAGTGCTCTGAAGCAGAAAGCCAGGATAAATATGAGGCTCATCTTGTGTGATTCTCTTTCCTTCAGGATGATAGTCCTGTGCTGCTTGACGTCCAATGCCTGAAAACATTTGCTTCACACAATTTGTATAGGTTCATCACTGTTTGGGTCAGGAAGGGAAATTTGTATCACTGATTTCATGATGACCAGAGCTTGGCTAACTTTTGATCCCTTGACCTAACATTGTCTTACTGTGTACCTTGGGCAAGTTAATTCATCTTCTGTGTTCTCAACTTGTTTGTATACAAATGGAGATTATAATACTTAGACCATAAGCTCTGTGATAATGGCTGCCTTGCCTATGTTGCTCATTTCTGTATTTCCACTGCTTAACAAAATGCCTAGCATGTAGAAAGCATTCAACAAGTGTTCATTATTTAACTATATTAATTTTTTAATTTGTTCATTCACTCAAGTAATGTTGCTAAATGAATATCTATTTTACATAGATGTTGCAAAGAACATATTAAGTGAGAACGTTTGTGTAACATGTCTAATATGAAACTTGTAGTAAGGATGCAGGACATTATAGATATTTTTGCTGAATATAGTTATATTTCCAGATCCTAGAGTCTACAGATGTGCCATTTAAGAAAAAAAATCAGTAATATTTTAGGAAAAAAAATATATAGACATGCCTCCTGTTAGAACATCACTGAATAGTCTATGAATGTCACTCTTGACTTAAAAGGATATGAGGTCAGCTCATCCTCAAGGTTGATCCTGCCCTGGAGCATTTGTGAGTCCTGTGCTTGCAGTGTGTTAGACAGAGCATTGACTGGCTGGCTGGTTGGTTGACCAAGTGGGTATTAGGGCTTTTGTCCAGGTGGGGTGAACAGGATGGCTGAGTTTATTTAGCTGAATCTCTGCAGTAGTCCCCAAGGATGGGTGTCATTGCCTGCATTAATGAGTCTCTGCATTCAAATAGCTTGTAAACAAGCCATGATTTCTGGCCCAGGAAGAACTACAGCCACAGTGGGGAGGGTGGGAGGGCATGGAGCAGGAGGAAGCCAGATTTATGAAGCTCCAGGGGGGTATTCATGCCTCTGTTCTCTGGAAATGCAATGGCCACCTGATTAAACAGTCTGTTTTATGCATTCTGCTTTGCTTCCAAAGTGCTTCTCACATCATCTGTGACCTCATTTGATCCTCACCCCTCAATGGGTAAAAGGAAGAACTATGTGTCACCATTTTACAAATAAGAAACAGAACCCAGAGGAGATCACGTGACTTGGCCAAGGCCACACAGCTGGGAAGAACGAAAGCCTGGTTTGGGATCCTTGTGGCAGAGGGAAAGCAGTTTTCCATGATCTAGAAACAATGATTTTCCCTCCCTTTACCCAAAAGGTGGTCATTTCAGAGTACACTGTTGAAAATTGAGGAAAATACTTAAAAATACAGCAGGGCTTTCTGCCCCTACACAGAATCTTAGTACTTCAGAGCTCAGTGGAGCCTTAGATATCAACAGGTCTGGCTGCCTTAGTCTGTGGATGCTGAAACAGAATCTCAGGATGTGAGCCACTCACTGAAGCTCATCAGTCAGTTCTTAGTACAACTGGTCCAGGGGCTCACATACCCTGATGTGCCATTACTGATTTTGCCCTCACTGTTTTCGTAGAAGCCTCTCTGGCCTCTGGATTCACAGAATCAAAGAGAACAAGACAATGACGCTTTGGGGTTTGAGTAGAGCTCAGGCCCTGACTCCACTAAGAGGCCGTGGATCAGTTTGACAGGTCACCGTCAAAGAGACCCTTTATGAAAGAGGTGCTTTTAGACACCCTATGAGCACCACAGTTGTGCTGGTTTCTCTAACCTTAAGTCAAGTCAAGCTGTATTGATCAGAACCAGTCGGGAAATGAATTACGGAGGCTGATCTATAAAGAAATTCAATCTGGAGATGGTGCAAACTAGTGTCAGGATTCCTTATTAGGCACTCCACACCACAAGCTAAATAAAGCAAACAAACAGACACGCACACAAAGGGCAAACTTTTTCATGGGCTGAAAATGACATTGTGGTTGGGGAATATGGGTCCATCTAATGCCGTGGTAATTGACCATTTTTTAATAACCAACAAATCGATTGCTCTCTAAAATGCTTCCAAGAAATGACAATAAGAACTGTCTGTATTAACAAAGAAGGAGGTAAATGAAATTAAGCCCCTAGCGCTGCTTTTTCAGTAGCCCTAAGACGAGAGTACGATTCTGTCAGCTACTGCAGTCTACAAATAATACAAAATGGTTACCTCATTTAATTAGGAGAAGGAAAGTGTGTGGGGAGACAGGGAATCTTCTGAGTGAGGAAAAGCCGGCAGAGAGATCGAACCCTCAATTTCAAAAATTGCTTAGCAAAAGCAATTTCAATTGCTGCCTTTGTTATAAAAGATTAAAGGTAGTTATGTCCCAGTGTACCTCACTTAAAGCAATCAATATGTTCCTGAATAGTTATGCGCAAATCAAATTTTTGTAAATCAAATCCATTTTAAGTGCCATCAGAGAGCTTACTGTTTCAAGGAACCCCTTTGGTGAATCCCTTCGTAAGGTCTAAAACCATCCCCTAATTTATTGGATTGGTTGGCTTAAATCTTTATGATGATGATAAATCAGGTCAATAGAATTTTGTCCCTCTCTCCCATATTTTGGAGACAGGGCTTAAAAATGGAAATGAGATGAGACAATGAACATACTGTAACAACAAACGGTACCTCCCATTATAGGTTAACAAATAGCGAAATCTCAGCATTTACTTCCTGTATCTTCTATGTTTGAAGCTGTAACATTGAGCACTGATGACATGTATTTAACATTGGGACAATGAGATTCTAAAATGGAATCAAAGTAATACTTAGAGCTTTAAGAATTATCTAGTCCAAACTTCACAGCAGAGGTTTCTCTTTGCAACATTTCAGAATGATGACTATTCGGGCTCTGCTTAGACACTGCTTGAATGTGCTGTGACATTCATTTATAAACTTATTCATTAAATATTCACTGAGCATTAACTATATGGGGAATTTGGTTCTGGAGAAATGAGGAGAAAACTAAACACAGTGTTTACCTTTTATAGAATTTAATCTACCTAGGAGAACAGACATAAAATGGTAACACAAATAATTGGTACATTCAAGTTGTGATAAACATTATGAAGACTAGATATAGGATGCTATAAAAGTTGTATGGAAAATTGACCTGTTGCAGTTGTATTTAATCTAAGATCTACAGGATGAGACAAAGAGGAGCGATTGGAGGACAGCGTGTGTCAGATTGACACAATTCACCTTGTATTTTGAAAAGATCACTTTGCCTGCTATCAGAAAAACTGGCAAGAGCGAGGCAAGAATGGAAACTGGTAACTCTGCAGTTGGGTTGAAAGATGCTGGTGGCTTGGGCCAAGGAGCTAGCAGTGGAGATGGAGAGAATCAGATCACAAACAATTATCAGAAGTAGAATCAATAGGACTGGGTGATTAGATATAGGGGTGGGGGTAAGGAAAAACAGACAGGCATGGCCTCTGAATTTCTGGATTGGGAAAATGGAGAAATCTTGATGCTATCTACTAAAACTGAGAGCACTGGAGAAAGAGCACATTGGTAAGAGAAGATTTGGTGCATGCAATTAATTCTGGGCATGTTGATCCAGGGGTGATATCGATGGATATGTTTAGTAACTGAGCTTGGGACTCGATGACTTTCACTGATACAGCAGACTCTGGTCATCCTGCAAGAATGCCAGCACACAGTAGCCCTCCAACACTGGCTGGGGGTTCAAGGATACAGCTTCAATTTCTAAGGGAACAAAGTCCTAGGGGGACTTACGTATCAGGCCAGGAAACAAACCTATAACTGAAATATTGGGCCAAATGACCTAGACTGGGACTGAGTGATAAGAATGGAAGCCTGGGTCATAGGAATGCAGCAGAAGGCTAGTTATTACTGTTCTGATGCCATATCTTTGATGTTTCTTGAATCATTGAGAGTAACCAGGAGATTTTTTTTTTTAGAGATGGTGCCTTACTGCCCAGGTACTCCAGACATGTGTCATCACACCCAGCTAATTTTTATTTTTTATCTTTTTGTAGAGACTGGGTCTTGCTATCTTTCCCAGGCTTGTCTCAAACTCCTGGACTCAAGTGATCACCCTGCCTTGACCTCCCAAAGTTCTGGGATTACAGGTGTGAGCCACCATGCCCAGCCATCAGGAGTCTCTTTTGACTTTTGATGCCAACTAGAATTGTGGTAGAAAGCAATGTAGTATCAATCTCAGTGCTCATGTGCAAACTTCTACAAAATGTTTAAACCCCAAGCCCATTTGACCAACACAAGGAGGAAGGCACCATACCAGGCCAGTGCAGCGGGTGACAGAACTTCCCACTAATGCAATATTAGGCAGCTAGTGACTGTTTCTGAAGAGATGAGAGAGGTGAGCTGGGGTTGAGTTCTGTCTTTTTAACATCTCCCCAAATTCACATGTGTTTATGCCCTGGTATGTCTTCCATTAGCCTTAATCTCCTTCCTATGGGTTCTTGATATGCCAAGGTCTAAGTCAAAGACCCCTCAGAAAGGAACATATTAGTCCATCTCTCACAGTTGCATACAACAGAATTCCATCTAAAGGTGGCTTAAGCTGTTTGTTGGTGTATGAGGATTCTCCAGAGAGACAGAACCAATAGGATATATGTACATATAAAATGGAGTTTATTGGGGAGAACTGGCTCACATTATTACACAGGTGAAGCCCCACAACAGGCCATCTGCAAGCTGGGAAATGAGAAAATCCAGTAACGTGGCTTAGTCCCAGTCTGAATGCCTCAAAACAAGAGAGGCCAATAGTGCAGCCACCAATCTGAGGGTGAAGACAAGAGAGCTCCCAAAAGGCTTCTGGAGCAAGTCCCATAATCCAAAGGCCAAACAATCTGGAGTCTGATGTCCACAGGCAGGAGGAGAAAAAGCCTCCCACTGGGGTCAGAGAGGAGACTCTGCAAGCTGAATGTTCCCTTTTTGCTGGCTGCTTTGTTCCAGCCATGCTCCATGCAGGCAGCTGATTAGACGGTGCCCACCCACACTAAGGGCAGGATTTCCTCTTTCAGTTCACTGACTCACACGTCAATCTCCTTTGGAACTACCCTCACAGACATACCCAGAACAATGCTCCACCAGCCATTGAGGCATCCCTCACTCCTGTGAAGCTGACACCTAATGTTACCCATCACAGTTGGGATTAGTCATAGGCTCACCTGCACAAGCTTGGCAAGTGAGAGTCAGTCCTGGGACTGAATCAGTTGGAAAAAAGTGCTTGGCTTCCTTCAGATTGCCAACATGATGGACCCAACCTGGTGCTGTCCACGGGCACGTTTGCTATCACATCGGGAGGAGCCACATGACAGTGAAGAATGTGGACAAATGCAGAGACCTGGATATGGGGGTGAAGGAAAGGACAAGGAGTCCATGGAGAGAGACGCATACCTGACCACATCCTCAAAGTCCTTGATTTGACTCTTTCAGAAGTAAATCTACTCTGATTTTCAGTTTATGTAGGCCCATGTGTTCTATTTTGGGGGCTGGAGATTTTGTCACTTGAAACTGAAAAACTCTGGCCAGTTCTGAACATGTGATTTGATTATCCTCACTTTAGTTCTGTGAAATGCTTGTCTGATTCCAGAGGTGGGGTTGTGAGAACATGGTCACACTGACGCCTGGAGGTGCAGAGGATGTGTGACTATAATTGGCATTCCCAGCAGAATGACATGAGATAGGAGAAAGACAATGCGAGAGAAAAGGTGCTGCTCTCAGAATTCTGGCAATAAAGGAGTATTGACCAGGCACCCTTACCTAATCAGGGTATCCTCTATCTGCAGGAATGAGGACTTCCTAAACAGTGTGCTTCCTCCCTTGAGATTGGAGCACCATGATTCTGCAGGCTTTCTAGATCAAAGGGAACACAGGATACTACTCCTAAATTAAAGATTTTCCAGGTGCCAAAAGGCCCTGTTTGGGGCATATAAAATATGAGACAAATCATGTAGGTAGATTGGAAACATTTAAGGCAGACTTCTGTGCTAGTGCTCTGATTTCCAGAAAGAAGGACCCCAGTATATTTGCATATCCCCATTCAAAGTTCCACAACAACCCGAGCTGAGCCACAAAACCAGAGATCTGCTAGATAAATATCTGAGTTTTGCTAGACCTTCTCAGAACCCTTTGATTGGAGGCAGGATTGACTCTGGAGGCTGGCACCTGGGCTACCTTCATGTTTAGGGTGAGGGAAGTGGTCTGGTGACCGTTGCTATGGGGAAGAGAAGGAAGACAGGCTGGAAGCCAGGTAACACTTGGCAGAGCAAACAGGGAATCAGCATCTTACAGTCCAAAAACAGTTCATCTGATGCACTGGGGATCCCATCGGACTAGTGACCTGCCCCACTGCTGTCCTTCTTTGTATATTGTTAATCATGAAGAATGCAAAAGATAATATTCATTGTAGAGAAGCCGACACTAAAGTCAAGTTCTCCAGTGTGTCGTGTCTCCCTTCCTTTCTGCCACTTGTCTTTTATCACATCTAACCAGAGCTATTTCTGTCTATGGGGAGTTAGCAGGAAGATCACATATTGTACAGAGAGCAGGGTGTTAAATTTATGCAAAGAGAAGAAATGTGTTATGGCAAAAATTATTTATTGCATGGCGTCTCCCTTGAGGGTTAGTCTCTTGTTAGAGCTTTAAGGACAGCAGCTCTATATTTGTCACATGGCAGAGCCGCACTCCTGCCTGCCTCCCGCTGTCAGTGCCAAGAGCATTTATGTAAAGTCGTGATGCAAACTTGCCACCTTTAAGAGGCACGATCTGGTCCAACAAAGTGCCTTGCCTCATAGCCATTTGTGTTTTGAGAAGAGTGAGACTTCAGCCAGTGAGAAGGAGGAAAAGCAAGAACAGAGCAGTGTTAAATATCTTGAAATTGGGCCGTATCATGGCAAAGCAAATTCATAGAACAGTGGGACTTTTTATTGGGCTCTGAGGATTTTAGAAGGTGGCATGCCATAGTGTAGCATCAAGAGTCCATCAGACCTAAGACTGAGTCCTAGGCCGGGCGCGGTGGCTCAAGCCTGTAATCCCAGCACTTTGGGAGGCCGAGACGGGCGGATCACGAGGTCAGGAGATCGAGACCATCCTGGCCGAACTTATGGTGAAACCCTGTCTCTACTAAAAAATACAAAAACTAGCGGGTGAGGTGGCCAGGCCTGTAGTAGTCCCAGCTACTCGGGAGGCTGAGAGGAAAATAAGTAAAACCTGGGAGGCCGGAGTTTGCAGTGAGCTGGAATCATCCCACTGCACTCCAGCCTGGGTGACAAGGCCGAGACTCCATCTCAAAAAGACTGAGTCCTGTGTCTGCCATTTACTCACTGTGGGTCTCAGAAAGAGTTAGCTGGCAGCTCTGAGCCTTGGTCTTCTTGACTGGGAAATGGGAACACTGTACCCATTTGCACTGTGTTGTGAGGAGAAAGTGAAATGAAGTGTATGCTCAGTGGTAGGTGCTAAAATAATATTAGTTTTCTCCTTCCTTTTATAAAATTAAATATTGGTCCAGTGTTTCTCCAAGAAGATCTATTCTCTAAATCATAGGGGTGGCTTTCCCTAGGACAGGGATGACAAATGCTTGGTATATAGAAGCATACCTTCCTTCTTCCTTCTTTTTATCAGACATTGCTTCTGGGTTATGCCGCTGGATTATCCCTCCACATCCTCCTTAACACAGGGCTCAAGTTGGTCACTTACAAAATATCAGTTTATATATAAAACAAAATGTTTTTTACATCTGTGATCCAGATCATGTCCATAAATTGCTCTGTTGATGACTGCACTCAGTCATCAACTGTACAGACAGTTGACAGATGACTGTACAGACAGTTTTAGTGTACACTAAATGCATAGAGGGCCTCCAGGTGCTTGGAG
The DNA here is from genome assembly GCF_008728515.1 of Papio anubis. Lineage (NCBI taxonomy): Eukaryota > Metazoa > Chordata > Mammalia > Primates > Cercopithecidae > Papio > Papio anubis. Next base: position 130,571,309 of record NC_044983.1, on the reverse strand, counting down.
GACACTGCATTTCTGAAAGATGTGCCAACATATTCTTATTCTTGATTCAATTGTTGTATCACAGAATTTCCGTCTCACTTTTGGACATTTATGTCCCACAGCATATGCTCTTAGTAGGAGAAAGGCGGCAACTCATCTCAGGCTTCTCCTACATATCTGGGGAACAGAGCTACACAAGGAGACGGTGCCTGCTTTGGAGGTTAGGAGCTAAGCTCTATAGACAGCCTATAAATCTGAACTTTCAGAAAGCCTCTGCTATGTACCAGCTGTGTGACTGTGGTTAAATTAATATAGTTCACTGAGCCTCTGTGTACCCATCTGAACATTTGTACAATGGGAATAGTAACACCTATCCCCAGGACTGTTGTGAGGGTTATAAGAGATGATGCCAGAAAAGGACAAAGCATAGCCACGGGCATATTCACCAGAAGTCATTATGGTTATTAATATTCATATTAACAGGAGCATATCCAAGGAAGAAAGATCCCAAGAGGCTCAATATCACGTCATAATAGAATAGAAGAAGAATTGAAAATGGGAGAAGCTGGGGAAAACAAGGCTGTGGAGCACATGGCAGCTGTCTTCTAATGTTTCTGACACAGAGATTTGACTATGTGATTGACTGTACGGTAGTTCTTAAATATCGGCTGTCCTGTCCTCGGAAGGACCATGCCTTCCCATCCTGAGATAATCACCTGGGCCCTATGACTTGCTTTGACCAAGGAAATGTGAGAGAACATAGTGATTGCCACAATTAAGCTTTAATAACCATGTGTGGTTCCTCTATCCATTTTTTCCTTGGCCACAAAACCAAGATAGAGGCTGGTTCTTCAGTGTGTGTCCTGAAATAAAGAAGATCAAAGAGCAGAGCTTCTACCCACCTAGAGTTGATACATACCTGAGCAAAAAAAGAAAAAGAAAAAAAAAAGAAAAAAAAAAAGTTTGTTGTAAATCACTGAAATTTAGTGGTCATTTGTCTCTGCACATAAATTAACCAGGTTAAGACATTTTCTTTGTAACCTTACAAGGTATGATTAATACCAATGGGTAGAAGATGAAACACTTTCCTTCAATATTAAAAAAAAAAAATACTTTCAATAAAAGTCATCTAAAAACAGAGAGGTCTACCTTGGCCAGTAGCGAATTACCTAAAAATTAAAATATTCAAACAAAGTTGAAAAATTGTTGTGATATTGTTCAGGGCTGTGACACACAGTCTTCCAAAAGTCAACAGTTGTTGGTATTTGGGGAGAAATGGGTTCTGGAGTGAAACAGATGTCTTTGTTCCCGACATATCAGAAAGTTTAATATACTAATATTTCCTATGCCTCTACAAAAAGATATGCCATATGTAGTTGTTTTCCAAATTTATTTGATCAGAGAATTCTCCCCACTGCTACTTTTCACCACCCTCAAAAGAACGTCTTTTGATGGGACAAATTTAACAACAGCAACTACAAAACCACACATTTAGAAAATGTTGGCTCAACAGCTTCATGATTGTAATTGGATTTGAGCCAGATAGAAATTGACTCTTGTTACAAAACTAAGGTTTCCATGAGTTAGTCACAATTTGAGCTCTCAAGGAAGATACCAAAGATTTGCTTGCAGTATAGGAATGCTGGTTAAAATGCAAAACTTTACATTCAGATTGAGTCTATCTGAATCAGACTCCACTGCTTATTGGTTATTTTGCCTTGAGAAAATTCATCTAACCCTTCTTGCTCAGGGCTTATATTCTAAGAACTTTCATCTTATTCACTCTGGTAAGTTTATAGTCCTATCAGTAAATATCACCTTTACTTGATCTCTTTATTTTCTACTTCTACAAATCCCACTAGTGAAATAATGGATTTTCTTATCCTACCCACTAGATTTCCTTATGGCTCCTTTGTATGTTTCATGTCTTGATTCTCTGTGTGGCATTCTTCAAACTGACCTTCAAATTCATGTATTATCTCTTCAGCTGTGTCTGGTCTGACAGCCAATTGATCCACTGGATATGGAATTTCAGGAACAATTTTTAATATCTAGTCATTTAACTTCCCAATCTTTCAAAGTAATCTGGCCTTTTAAAAATATCTAATTGTCCCCTACAGTTTACTTGTTTAATAATTTTTAAAAGTTATTATTTTATCATCCCTTTTGGAGTGTTCTATTGTCCCAACTTCTTGGGAGCATTGGTTCACCTAATGATTGTGATCTTTAACGCTCCCTGTGGTGAGTCACTTCCTCATATGTTTTGTACATTTTTATTGTTAATACGTATTTAGTAGGAGCTAATTTTTCTGCCTTGTCGGACATTCATGCATTTTGGGGAGTAAATTTGTGTTTTTGAGCACTTTGTTTTGGCTCCAAAGGTACCATAAAGCAAAAATTGTTTTTTATATTAATTTGTTAGGTTGAGATTACTGAACTATTCACACTGTGTAGTTCAGTTTCCAAACCCAATTGCAATGAAGGGTTAGGGTTTTTATTTTCCACAGAATCCTGGATGGAGAGAGGCTTTTTTGTTTTTGTTTTTGTAAATTTCCAAGGTTGGCAGTTAGAGTTTTTCTAAGTCTACTTTCTTTAAAATTGTTTATTTTTCTTTGCTAAAACTGATTTTATTATTATTAGTATTATTATTATTAAGACAAAGTCACACCCTGTTCCCCAGGCTGGAGTGCAGTGGCTCAATCATAGCTCACTGCAGTCTCAAACTCCCAGGCTCAAGTGATCCCCCTGACTCTGCTGTCCGAGTAGCTGAGACTACAGGTGTGTACCACCATGCCTGGTTAATTTTTTAAATTTTTTGTAGAAAAGGGGTCTCACTATGTTGCTTAAGCTGGTCTCGAACTCCTGAGCTCAAGTGATCCTTCCACCTCAGCCTCCCAAAGTGCTGGGATTATAGGCATGAGCCACCACACCGAGCTTCTAATTCTATGTTCACCAAGAATTCAGGCTTGGTTTTTTTTTTTGTTGTTTTATGTTTGTTTTGTTTTTTACAGTTCCAGCTTTCTGCAGCCTACGTTCCAACTTTCCTTCTATCACAGATTTCAGACAATATCTCCTATGTCTACATGAGATTGAAATCTAGGCCCATAAACATTTGGGCATTTTTCTGAGTCCAATACTATTCCCTACCCTTCAGTGGCCCCACTGTAAGATTTTATATTTAACACTTGAGCTTTCGATTCCTTCTTTGTTTCTGGTATTTGCTGATTTTCCTTACTTGAAAACAAAGCTATGTGTATGCATTTTTTGTCTTTTAAATTATAACATTTTATCCACCATTTCTATTTGTATGTTGTATGTAGTTGCAGGAAGAGTTCTGGGTTATTTCAGACTGCCAAGTAACCACCACTAGAACAATGTTTGTACACAATATATGTTTATATATATGTATATCTCTATATATGTGTGTGTATATACAAGTATATATGTATATATGTGTTTATATGTATGTGTGCATATATATGTATATATATGTATGTATATATGTATACCTGTCTTATCCTCTATAAAATTGATATAATAGCTTCTACTTCAGTGGTCAATGTGGAGATAATGGATCTTATGCATTCAACATAAGGGCAAGTATATATTAAGTGGTCAATAAATGTTGGACATTATTGTTTTTCTTGAAATAATATATATAAGCATTTAGAACAGTAATTATAAATATGTTGAAGATCCTAGAAAGGGACAAAATGGGTCTTTCCCTTCAGCTAACAATTCTGGACTTTTTACATAAGGACAGTGACCTCCTGGAAAAAGTCATTCAAGGAGCTTATCATGCCCATTTGTCCTGGGCAACAAGGCTCCAGAGTTTCACATCAGAGGGAAGTAGAACAAAGTTCACTTCATGACCTCTTGTGATGCCCATGGGCTTAGAGCTCTCCTAAGGCAGACAACCAAGACCTTTCATTGACCTGTGTCTCAGAAGCTCACTCTTTTTTTTTTTCTTCTTCTTTGAAATGGAGTTTCGCTCTTTTTGCCCAGGCTGGAGTACAATGGGATGATCTTGACTCACTGCAACCTCCACCTTCTGGATTCCAGTGATTCTCCTGCCTCAGCCTCCCAAGTAACTGGAATTACAGGCACACACCACCACACCCGGCTAATTTTGAATTTTTAGTAGAGACGGGGTTTCACCATGTTGGCCAGGCTGCTCTCGAACTCCTGACCTCAGGTGATCTGCCCACCTCAACCTCCCAAAGTGCTGGGATTACAGGTGTGAGCCACCATGCCTGGCCAGGATCTCACTCATTTTATGAGGATATGGAAACTTTAGGGTCCAGTGCCCTGTTGGCTCCTCCCACCCACACCACAGAGGACTTGACCAATTTCTTTGGGAAAGGAATGTACGTAGTAGTGATGATTGGGGTAACAAGAATAGCTCACATTCATTCAGTCTTTCCTATGTGTCAAGCTGTGTTCTAACCCCTTTCCACATGTTATCTCATTCACTCTTCACAAGGAATCTGAGTTAGGGACCATTATTACCATGCCTGTTTACAGTTAAGAAAGCTAAATATAGTGTTGAAGTATTAGAAATGGTGATAAACGAAAGAATTGGTTTAGCCTTTGTAGCTTAATAATGTCTGCAACATTGGTGGTGTGCAATGAAGAGAAATAGAAATCAATAATGTCAAGGGGCAAGGACTAACCCCAAAGTTGTGTGTTAGTCCAGGCAGCATAGCGGAGGAAAAGGAAAGTGAATTAACCTTAACTGAGCACTTTCTGTGAATAAAACATGTTATATACAAGCTGTCCACTTACAATGCATTATTTAATTTAATTTCCTTAACAATTATATGAGGTAGGGTTTGCCATACCCTTTTATAGGTGGGTGAGTTACGAGCACATACAGGTAACTTGTCCCTGATTACCATCTAGTGGATAGTACCCACGTGGGCATGGGTATGGCACACCATTCTATTTATGGCACACATAAATAGAATGATGAGATTCATGTAGACATGTGTTGTTCAGCCTTGTGCTACTGAATAGCACAGCATCTGACATAGATTAGGTTTCTCAGTAAATGTTCATTGAGTAAATGAATAAATGAGTAGACCCAGGCCACTGAACAAGCCTCTAGAGTCATGTCTTATTGCTCTTGTCTTGGTTGTGAGGATGGAGGTGATACTGATGATGGAACAGTTGGGTAGAATTGGCCCAGAATGCTCCTCTCTGTTCTACTTTGGAGGTTTTGTAGGCTCAGCTGTTAAAACAGAAAAAAGTTTTAATATAAAGGTCAAGGATTTAAGAGGAAGAAGCTGAATCACTCTGGATTATAAAGGCAAGATGAATTTGAAGGACCTAGTAACGTCTGTTAGAGGTGAGAAAGGATCCAGGGAGACTGGGTGTCATTGGAGGAAATTGGAGAGGGAAAAAAATCCCAGAGATTCTGTGAAGGAGATGGGAATTAGAAATGAGAAATGTCTAACAGGGGATATATATTTCTTCTTAATTTTGCTGAGGGTTGTGCTATGTAAATTTTTTTCCATTTTGTAATTGTCAATTAATCCACATTGCTCACTAATGCTTTGGTACAAGTGGATTCTTTAGGGGCAATGGAACAGCTGTTGAAGTCTGCAGCCAGGTGGGTAATGAGATAAACTCAGAGACAGTACATGTGGGCAGTGGATTTGAAGGATGACAAATGGCTTATACTCCATAATGCTATGTACTAGGGAGAAGTTTGGAGAAATCTCACACTGAGACACAGAGACTTCTACTCTAACTTATACCAAAAAAAGCCAAATATTGAAGGTTTCCTAATGTTTTCCCAGTCTAAGCATCTTAGTTACTTTGTATCTCCAAATCAGAAGTAGCCTGGGATGTGACAGTAAGCAGATCCCAAAGGCAGAAGTAAGAACCAAGAACTCCTTTTCCTTACCACAGTTATGGGTGCCCACAACTTCTCGATATTCCCCAAAAGACTAATATTTCAGGGAAAGTAAAAAATTAAGTTTTGAAAATAATATGTATTCTTAGAATCCAGTTGCCATGTAAAAGGCTTAGTCTAGATTCCTGGCTGATGAACATCTGGAGAGAAAGATATTTGGTAGAGATGAAGCAAGGCTTTCAACTGCATGTGAGTGAGGCTACCTTAGATCCTGTAACCCAGTAGAGCTGACTGAGCTGATACCATGTGAAACACAAAAGAACCATCCCTGCTGAGCCCAGCCTGAACTCCTGACCCATGGAAGAAGCATGAGCAAAAACAAGTTGCTGTTTTAAGCAACTAAAACAAACAAACAAAATTACATAATAATACAACAAATGTTGTAAGGCCATGCATGCTTTTTTCCCTAAGCATCTTTTGCTGTTCTGAGTTCCTTCACATGAACTTGTTGTGCCATCATTTGCCTCTTGCTCTTTGATAGGAGAGCTCTGAAAAGCTTACTGAAAATTGAGCATTCTGTTCAACTGGGGCCCAGTTAATCAAGAGTTCATAGGTTCCTCCTAATAATGAGCTTGAGGAAATTGAAATAACAAAAGACCAGCTCCAGAGAGTTGACCTAGATTATAGAATCAGCTTCTGGTAAGGGTCCCTCTTCTCTTTCCTCCAGAGGATAATTAGCTCTCAAACTTGTGAAGTGTCCTTCACACAAGGTTACCATGCAAGAACATTCAAGACACCACAGAGGAGGTAGTCTCCAAGGAAGTCCAATTAAAAACATGTTTGGTTGTAAAAGCAGTCAGGATTTAGTCATTAAGATGCCTGCCAGCACCTATGATTTTGTCTTTCTAATGGATTTTTTATCAGGAAGATTGCCCACAGCATCAAGGACTTCAGGTTATGAATGGCTTTCAGGTGCAAATACTTTGAAATGATGGCTCATGCACATTCTGGGTAGAAATTTTAAATCATTATTTAAACAATTTACACATTTGAATGCAACCTGTAGAGGTGGTACTAATGTAGTGAGAAGAATTTAGACTGGCCAAAATTCTTTGATGTAAAAAAACCTGCTTTTCATAGAATTAAAAAGCATGTTTACTACAGAAAGAATTTTTGACATTATTGATTCAAAAATGCCCAGGCGATCTCTGGTAGGTTTTCAAACACAATGTTGAGAAGGATTCTGAGGCAGCATCTGTGCTTAGCGGATGAGAATGCTTTGACCCAATGACAATGACCATCTTCGCTACAAGAGCACAAATGTTGGAATCTATTCTATGCATCTACCATATTCGATCTTGTACCAATCCTTTAATTTTACAAGTGGGGAAACTGAAGCCCAGTGTGTGGGAAAGACTTGCCGAATGTCACTTGGAGAATTAGTGGGAGGGCCAGGTCTTGCCTAAAGAACCCTCCTTGATTTGTTTTGCACTATTTTTCCCATTCATGTTTGGCATGGGGTTCAGATTTAGGACCTTGCAGATGCCCATTACTCTGAGATTGATTTCCTTGGCTTTGATTTGCAGCATGTTTTAAGGACCTGGGTTCAGATTGCTCAAGTCCTGGAACTCAGAGAAGACAGCCCATTCTGTCTCCAATCTTGGGTAACATCTTTCTTTGTCAGAACTTCTCTCAGGTTTTTGAAAAGCGAATTCTCTATCTGAGACTTTTTTCCTTCACCTTCAGACTTAATTAATTTTGGAGTCAATCTTTATAATTTCCAGATGAGTACAAGTGCATACGTGCCTATGGTCAGATTCATCTGTACATGAATTTAATATGTCACCTGTAGGATTCAAACAGGCCCAAAGACTTAGAAATATTGCAGGTAGAACTGCTTTATTTCAAGTGCTCTGTTTCTTTTCCTTCGAAAGATGGGCTCAACTACTGATTGTCCCACATGGAGGGATCGGACTGAAAAAGTAAGTGTCTGATTTGTTAGTATCTGATTTCTCAGGGACTCCAGGCAGTGTTTGGAGAAGGAAATGTTCTTACCGTTTTTCTAGTCTAACCTCTAAACAACCAAGCAGATCCAATTGATATTCTACCTCTGGGCTGTTGACTCACACTCAACCTTTGGGGACCTGCTTCTCATTACAGATGGAAATACTCTTTCTGAGTAGAGAACACCCTCAAGCTCTGACCCCACAACCTTCCTTGGGAAAAGATAATCTCTCCTTTCTCTAAACTCCTCCAGCTTGCCTGGTCTCAGACTCATTTAAACTCTTGCAACATAATGTTTTTCAGTTCTAATGCACACATTAGAGATAGATAGATAGATAGATAGATAGATAGATAGATAGATAGATAGATAAAGAGAGAAGAGTGTGTAAGGGTGTAGCTCTATACAGAGCATTGGAGCTATAAACTTCATGGAGTAAAGTATCCTCAGTCATTCTCTCCTTCATTACTCTTATTTGAAGCATTTGTAGCACTGGTTTTTGTAGGCATTGTGACAGAGACTCTTAAGACAGTGCCTGCTACAGAGAGTGAATAATACACAGCAGCAGGTCTACACCAAGTAAAGCCAGCAAAGTTCCTCTGGGTAGGGACAGAGAAACATATGCTTACTTTCCTCGTTGCTACATATGGGAGGAATCTTAGCATCAACATCTAGATTGACTCGAGACAGCTCTGTTAACAAGAAACTGAGGCACAGGTGTTCTGTTACCTGCCCCACATCACACACATGTGATAAACCCAGGACCAGATCCAGTTTGTCTGACTCTCTGCTAGAGAGCTCATTCTACCCGTCCACCATCTTGACCCCTTCTTAGGACTGGAATTTCATTACTGTGCACTGAGAAGTGAACCACAGTTGATCATTTAAAATGAATAGTTAATCATTAAGATCATACAACAGAAGGGTTGATGTTAATGTAGAATTAATAACTGTATTAGTGATTAAGAGTATGAGTTAAATATTTATGGTGATGAAAAATGATTATAGTAATGAGTGGATGATTGATATCAGCAGACAGAACTGCATTCCCTGAAGTGTCCCATCAGACCTTTCACAGTAAAGGGATTCTGTGGTCAAATACATTTGGGAAATAGTCTAAGTCCCCCTTGGGAATTCACAACAGTCATGAACTTATTAAAGGCTGTGAGAAATTCTGCAGCAAACAATCTATTTTTTCTATATTTTTACATAGATAATCCCCTCCCAAACCATCTTGGGGTGTATCACTTGTCAAAATTCAGTGAATGTGTTTGTAAAACAAACTTTGTAATAAATAATAGACAACAAGTTGTGAGCCCATACTAAATATACATGCCAAAATAATCCAGGGCTTTCAGGGACTCCATAGCTGTGGGTTTAAAACTACGTTGTTGAGGTCCTAAAAAGAACATCACTGAGGGAGAGGGGAAGAGTGAGCAGCCTAGGCTGTCAGCCCTTTCATCTGCTTCATCCACAAAGGTGCAGCTTTTCTCTGCTTCGGACATTCATCTATGTCTTCAGCAAATGTTTACTAAACGTCCGCCATGTGCCAGCCCTGTTCAAGGCACGTAGGATAAATCAGCTTTATGTAGATGGGGGAAGAGAAGCAATAGAAAATAAACAGGATAAACAAGAAAATTGCATTGTATGTTCACAGATGACAAGTGCTGCAAAAAAGGAGAGAAAAAGAAACATAATAAGGGGGACTAGGAGGGTCAGGGGAGGTGCAGAGAGGCTGCCATGTAAGTAGGGATTGAGGAAATCTTATTAGAAGGTGATGCCTGCACAGAGGATTGGAGGAGGTGAGAGAATTAGCCCTACTCACATCTGAGAGAAGAGCTTCCTTGGCGGACAGAGCAGCCAGTGCAAAGGCCATAAGGCAAGGCAGAGTACTGAGGAGAGATGTATCAGAGAGGCCAAAGGAGCCAGCTTTCAGGGTAAGAGCATGTTTATATTTTGATGGGAGATCGAGAGCATCGAAAAAGAATGAGGATGTAGAAGACAACAGGGATGGCTTATTTATTGCAACAGGAGATGTGTCTGTCAGAATCTAACCAGCAAAACAGAAATTATTTATTTTTTATAGAGGGAATTTAATGTGGGCATTTAATTACACAGCTGATGGAAGAATTGAGGGAAACGGGACTGCAATGAACAACAGCAAAAGCCACTCCCAACCCCAGGCTGGAGGGATGAAGGGGACAGGCAGTGCAATGGGGCATGGGCTGGGATTGCCTTGCAAAATCAGACTCACAGAGGGTCTTTCTGGAAACAGCTTGAACCAGAAGAGAAGCAGCTTCTGCCAGAGACCCCCACCTTGAGGCTCCTCTCTCCGTCTAGCCTTTCAGTCTCCTTCCAGTGGCTCCCACTGGCCAAACTCTGCCTGGATACAATACCTGCAGGGGTAAGCCCGTCTCCTATGGTGCATAATGGTTATTCCAGTTATCTCTGGCTTTGTAACAAACTACCCCACAATCCTGTGGCTTAAAACCTGTTGCCAGTGAGGCTGTGGATAAAAGGGAACGCTCACACACTGCTGGTGGAATGTAAATTAGTTCAGCCACTGTGGAAAGTAGCCTGTGATATCTCAAAGAACTTAAAACAGAACTGCCATTTGACACAGCAATCCCATTGTTGGGGATATACTACCAAAATAAAAATCATTCTAATATAAAGATATATGCGCACATGTGTTCATCTCAGCACTGTTCACAACAGCAAAGACATGGAATCAACATAGATGCCCATCAGTGGTGGACTGAATAAAGAAAATGTGGTCCACATACACTGTAGGATACTATACAGCCATTAAAAAGATGAGATCATGGTCTTTGGAGCAATGTAGTTGGAGCTGGAAGCCATTATTCTAAGTGAACTAATGCAAGAACAGAAAAGCAAATACTGCATATTTTCACTTAAAGTGGGAGCTAAACATTAAGTACAGATGGACACACAAAAGGAAACAATAGACACCAGGGCCTATTTGAAGGTAAAGAGGAGGATGAAGGTGAGGATCAAAAAACTACCTACCGGGTATTATCCTTATTACTTGGGTGATGAAATAATATGTACCACACATCCCCATGGTGTGCGGTTTATCTATAGAACCAACCTGCCCATGTACCCCTGAAACTAAACGTTAAAGAAAAAACTTAAAAAAAAAAAAACCTGCTGTATCTGCTCATTATTCTACTACAAGGGTAGGGCTTAATTGCCACTGCTTGTTGGTGCCCCAGCAGGCCTCAGCTAGGATGGCTCACAGGGCCCCCTGGAGGAGCCACCTCTGAGGCAGCTCACTCCTGTGGTTGGTGGATTGCTGCTGAATGTTGGCTGGGAGCTCAGCTAACACTGTTGGCCTGGGGCCCTTGGTTCTCCTCCTCACTGGGTTCCTGGACTTTCCTCCATGAGGCCCCTCCCAGTGGCTAGCTTGGACTTTCTCACAGCATGGAGGTCCCAGGGTAGATAGACTTCTCACAGGGCAGTTGGATTCCAGCATGGTGAAGACAGAAATGCCAGGTCTTCTTAAGGCTCATTTCTATAATTTGCATGGTATATCATCCACTGTGGTCTACAGGCTAAAGCGAGTGAAGAGCCAGCCCAGATTCAGAGGGAGAGTATGATTCACTAGGAAGCCACCAAAGTAACATTTACCACACAAGGGAGGGGCAAGGAAGGAATTTGATGTCAAACAGTTTTAGGGCCGGGACAATCTATTCCTTTCGCTCCTTTACATTCATTTCTATCTGCTTGCAGCCATGAGATGATAACTTTGTTCTCTCATGTTAGGCGGAAGCATGATCTGTTACTAAAAAGAGAATATTCTCCCCTTCTCCCTAGCAAGGGGAGACACAAATTTCCATTGTCACCACATCCTTCTCAAGACCAGGATCTCCCCCAGGTCTAGATCAGACTCTTTCTGGTCTGGGACCTAGGAACTAAGTTGTAAAGTTAGGCAACAACCACTGTCTTCAACAAAATAGTAGGGGAATTAAAAAGAAAAGCATACTCATTGCTTGTTATACACCTAACAAAGATATGCACAGCTACTCAGGTTTCCGTTTCTATAACTAGTCATGAGGTTATGGTTGATACTTGTAATTTCTTTTTTCAGCTCAAACATTCTTGCCCTCAGTCAGCATTTTGGTTTTTATTTGTTCTGGTCTTTTATTTTCTGGGAGTAGGGGATGATGTCAGAGTCTTCAGCAAGCCTTCCTTTATTGGGTTGCTATAGTTTTGCATTGATGTTTACTGTTAGACATGAAAGTTCTAAGAGATGCCCCAGTGAATACCCTGGTAAAAGACATAACCCTCCCCTCTCCAATTTTGTACCAAACACCCAATGTCCCCTTGGTAATCAGGATCAACAAGGGCCTCACTATATCCATCCAGTATAGTGAGCCCCTTCTTGGCCTGTTGGCTTAGTGGAAAGAGGAGACCCAACTAACCTGGAGTACTGTCAACTTCCAGGTTAAACTAACCAGTGTTGTGTCCCCTGGGAGAAGTGTCCTCTCCTGGGAATAAAGACTTTTAGACCAGCAGAGACCAAAGTTGAGGGGACATGATAAAAAGACCCTGTAAGTAGGTCATATAGTTACTAGTGAGAGGGCCCATTCCCACCTCCATCCCATGATTCTTAGACTGATGTTTTCTGTATAGTCAAAATAGGATCAATTATTGGTCACTGGATGGAAGCAAAATACCTCATCTCTGCGAGAAAGATTAATGCCATCGATGATGACTTGAAAAAATGAGGAGGAAGGGGTAATTTATATCACACTCCCCATATGTTTACCTGATTTAAGAAGCAGGATCTTCCTCGAGAATAACTTCAGGTTATCATAAACTTAATCATATGCCTTAGTAAGACACTTTTGTGAGACCTTCAGAGGATAAACCTCACTTCTATTTCCAAGAATTGAATTATTCAGGGATTAGGCAAGAAAGGAGGTGAGTTTATATATTTGCAACAGTAGGAATGTTTAAACCACTTTTAGAAGGTATGGTTGACACACAGAAACTATAGATATTTAATGTATGCAACTTGATGTGCTTGGAGACGAGTATGAAATCATGAAGCCATCACCACCACAACACCATAAACTTATCCATCACCTTCAGACGTTTCCTCCACACCTCTTTGTTTTGTTTGTTCTTCCCTTTTGTGGTAAGAACACAATATAAGATCTACCCTCTTAGCAAATTTCTAACTGTACAATACAGTGCTGTCAATCATATGATCTATGTTGTGCAGTAGATCTCTAGAACTTATGTATCTAGCATGGCTGATGCAGAGAACTATTTACATAGGTGATGGGTGAGATGAGAAGATAAGCAAGTGATCAAGAAGAAGCCATTGCTACCCCCAGACTTGTGGAATGAGGGCAGAAATGCTGGATGCCCTAGGCTAGGGTCACTCAGCAGCCATTAGAGCCACTGGGAGACAGAGCAGTGTGGGCTGGAGCACAGGAAGTTCAGGAAAAATCTGAATCCACCTGGCTTCTTGCTTCCCCTGCCCTTCCACCTCTTGTTGTTCTTCTCTTTGGCTAGATGTACCAGGAAGCCAGCCAAGGTGGGACCCTGAAAAGCAGTCTCCAGAGATGGCCCCCTCTGTGTAGAGAACATCACAGCAGAATGGCAAAAAAAAAAAAAAAAAAGAATGTGAGGACTGACGGGTCCAGGAGCAGCTCAGATGGGAAGGCAGACTGGTGGGTGCAGGTGCTCATGTGTGGGTGGATATGGTTGCAGTGACAGTTGAGGCAGCTAGGATGCAGGGTAGGAGATGCATGGAAGCCTTTTTTTTTTTTTTTTTTTTTTTTTTTTTTGCTAACCTCACTGTTCTGAGTGAAGTAGGGAGCAATGCTGTCCACTGGGAACTAAGAGTGGGGTGAAAGTGCTGGGGCTTGTGGGGCAAAAAGGCGAGGCTGGTTGCCTAGGAGAGGGGAAATGAAAAGTCCAGAAGTTTAGGGCACTTACCCGGCAGCAGTGAAAAGCCATCTGAGGTGCAAGGCTTAAGGTCATAGATTTAAATGAGACCAGTCAGTGTGGCTGTGGGTTTGTCTCCTGCCAGACCCCACTGGGTGCTGGGGATGAATAGAAGGGCAGTTGAATTTTACTAGAGTTAGAGTTTTTCCAAATGAATACAATGGAGAGAGAGACAGGGAGGGAGGGAGGGAGGGAGAGAGAGAGAGAGAAAAGAGACCTAAAACCATGCAAAAGACATTACAGTGATTGTGGAATTTCCCTGGGGAAAGGAGGGAGGAGAGGACATTAGTGGGGTAGGGAATGGCTTTAAACGCAAGAGTTCCTACTGCCAAAGCACTGCTGCAGCTGGGGCACAGGTGGGAATGAGCTGGACGGTGGTCAGAGGCCGGAAGGCACAACATTAAGAACATGGGGGAGCAAAATTCTATGGTATGACGGTGGGTGCGAGAGGCTGAGGTCAGGTATAGGACAAGATCAGAGGAACAGCATTGGGAGGTGAGGCTTTGGGGCTCAAAGGCAGTTTCCAAAACCACCTCTGTTAGATGTCTTTTGTTTCTGTCCCCCATTTCAGTCACTACACCCTGGGTTTTGCTTGTTGGAATGAGCCTAACTGTGCTCTCAGGGCACAGGGCTCTGGTGGAGCTGGTGCCAGACTCAGGCAACAGGAGATTTGGGCCACATTACATGCCTGGCTTTCCCCCAGCCTCTCTGAACCCTCTGCTTCCTCAGGGCCTTTCATGTTCAAGCTGAGTCCTGCTCGGGTCCTTCGAGGCACTCAGCACTTCTCACAAGGTGCCCTCCTGCACCCCCATCCTCTAGGAAGGCAGCACCCCATTGGAGCTTAGCCTGGGAGCAAGTAGCCATCCACTGGCAGGTCCACAGGTGGGACCACAGGCAGCTTCTGGCCCTGTGCATGGTGAAGAGAGGGTACATATCTTGAAGGGGCCCTGCTGAGGCTGGATGGTGCCTGTGATATCAACAAGACCTGGGCTTTCCTTGATGGATGTCAAGGAATAGGAACGAAAAAGGTAACATGAAAATTTCTAGACCTTAGGTTTCCACAAAGACATGGTTCTTGAATTCTGTAGTTATTGGATATTGGGTTTCTATTGCAGTGCAAGCACATCTAGTGTCTCCTCTCACCTTGCTTTTAAAGTCAGCAATACTTTACAGGATCTTTTTCTGGTGATAAAGGAGCAGTTTTGTAATAAACAAAAATCAGGTGTCTTCTGCGTAGCAGGTACTGTTCTGTACACTGTGACCCTGAACGAGGCCAACTTCTGCCCTGCTCTCAGGACTTTTAAACTCAGATGTGGGTAGGAGGGGATGAGAATGAAATACAATAAGCAAGTATGCAAATAAACATACAAGAAAAGTTTAGTAAGTGCTATGAACACAATTAGACAGCAATAGATTAGAGACGGCTAAGTCTGGGCCTGGTGTCACCACCCAGGCTGAGAAAGCCTCTCTAAACACCCCATCTGAGACCTAAAGAGAAGAAAGAGCCAGGTGAAGACTGAGGGGAACTGCATTGCAGGCAAAAGGAGCAACAAAGTCAAAAACCCCCAGAAGGCAATAAACATGGCACATCCCAGGAAGAGAAAGCCAGGCAAGCGACTGTTGCTGAGTGAGCAAGTGATGAGTTGAGCTCTGGAGGAAGTTGGTCAGGCCATGCAAGACCTTGTCAGACAAAGTGAGGGTTTATGCTTCATTTGGTCAGCAGCAGAGTTTAGGGCTAACCAGGGGTGCAGGAAGAGGCATGAGGGTACTCAGGCTCATTTCCTTGGGTCTTCCAGATTCTGAGTCTCATTTCTTTACTTTCCGTCTTGCTAAGTAACACCAGAGAATGAATCAGCTTCTCCACCAATTAATTACTGCACTTTGAGTTTTGAATCTCCAAGAGGTGAGCTCAGGGCTCAGGGGGCTGTGGGGACAAACCAGCATTCCACTGCATTTCCCTGCACAGGGGATGTGCGTGGTAAAGTGGTCTGTTGGCAAGTACTTCCATAAAAATAATAAAAATCTCCAACTCTATTTTTACAAACCTGTGCAGTTCACAAAATATTTTATCATTAATTCCTGCACCTGACCTTTATGTGATCCCTCTGAGTGGGGTGAACATGCATTTTATTCCTCTTTGACCTTGAATAAGTCATGGGTGTTCTCTGGGCTTCCATTCCATCAACTGTAATTTGAGAATTATAGCCCAGTTGCAAAATTATCTATATAGTATCTGGTACACAGAAGGAACAAAACAAATATTTGTTGACTCAAAAAACTCTTAAAATTGAAGTATTCTCTGAATCCTAACCTTGGTATCACTAGTGTGTGATTATAGTACATGTTTATTAATTCTGACATTTTGTTTTTTCAATAATAAAAAATATAAATGGATTACGTGTTTGCCGTTTCCTCCAATTTTCTAAGTCAAACTTCATAATTTGGACAGAATTTGAAGGAGATTTGCAATTCCAAGGAGCGGGGTAACATTTGCAATACGTGAAACTAATTGCCTTTGGTTTGCTTTGCCTTTTCTTGCTCTGAAAACTGGCCTCTGTTTAGCAGATCTTTGCTTACATCAAAATTGCTTGCATTTTCCTGGGGCTGGGTGACCAAACCTCTCTAGAGCTTTGAAATGACAAGCTGACAAGCTCCCCTGGGACTTTCACCCAGAATGTACTGCCCAGAATTTGACATGACCATGACTCTGAGCAGGTAGATTGTGTGTTACTTCAGCGTTGTTTGTTAGCAGCTCAGCAGGCCCAGCACCGGAGAAATCAGTGCTTCCCTGGGATCTCACAGAGTCCCCTCAGCCTACAGAGCCCAGGGACCCCGAGCCTGCAAACATGAACCCATGCCCTCATCCACTACGACCAACCGGACTCCACATCAATTATATTCTACACGTAAAAGGATTTTACATCCCTTCTGTCCCTCCCAGCTCCAGGACTTTGCCTCATAACTAAAGAGGAGCATCCCAAGAGCCCCTGATTTCCTAATTTCTCCTTACCCCTCACCATCACCCAACTAAGTTATCCTTTTATTGCCATCAAAGGGATTTTTCAAAAACATAAATTGGCTGCTCCTGGCTCCTGCCTACCCTCAAGATAGAGTTTGCCCTCTGTCATGATGGGACCCTGTCCATCCCTCCAACCTTCTCTTTTCCCAGTTCTGGTGCTCTCTAAAGTAGATATTGTGGTCTGTTTGTCTAGTTGTCTTTCTCCCATCTTCTGAAAAATATCCAAATTCTTTTCAGAGGACCACTCTCCTCCACTCTCAGTCACTGTGATTCAGGTGATACCAACTCCATCTGTGCCTTCAGAGCAGTCACATGACCCAGCCCTGGCCAATTGAAATAGTGCATCCCTCTGGCTGCAGAGATTGGTTCAGAAATGTCAAAGTGCACAAACAAGAGCCAATTAGATATAATTCTACAAACTCTGCCAGTGAAATTGAGTCTTGTCTTGAACTTGAGAAAATGGGAAATGAGTACAGCTGGAGGCCACAACATGGAGAGACAGTGCTTGAGAGTGAGGCCAGCAGGAAAGAAAGGAGAGCCACAGACTGAGAGAGGCAGATTCTTGCAGCTTTGCTTGTGAACCTGGACCCAACTTATCCCCATGCTTGTCAACTACATGGGCCAAAACATTACTTCCCTTTGCTCTCAGTGCCATTGGAGCTGGGTTTCTCTCACTGGCACCAGAATGAGTCATAACTCTCTTCTTATGCTTCAGTGCTACTGAGTTCTGGCAACCTCCTGTGGGCTTTGTGCTCATCCATGCCTTTGTCATGACCATTTCCTGCACAAATAAAGCCTTACAGAGCTTATTCTCAGGTGCCTCTCAAGCATCACCTATGTAAGTTCAGTAGGCATATTATATGGATTGGTTAAAGTTATGAATGCATGAGCAAATGATCTTGTGAGTGAGTGATATTTTCAGAATGTAGGACTGCCTTAGCAGCCCTCTACCTCAGGAGAGGTGGCTTGATTGTCTTGCCCAACTATCACTCAGGGTGTGTGTTAATAGAAGTAATATCTCACTATTGAGTGGAAGTTTTCTGTTATCCTGGAACTGGGCACTAGAACTCAATGCTGAGGCAGGGAGTGGGGAGATAGAGAGAGAGAGAGAGAGAGAGAGAGAGACAGAGAGAGAAAGAGAGAGAGAGAGAACAGTCTATCTATAGAAAACCAAAAATAATGGCAAGGTCAATGAGGAGACAATGCCTCCAACAATTACTGAGACACAGCTGAGCTGGCTGTGCTGCATCCCCCGTCCTCCCATCCCCTCTCCAGCCGACAGAAGTAGAAGACTAGCACATCAGGAGAATTTTCCCAGGGAAACATGGTTGGAATTCAGTGTACATAGCAAGAGGTGAGTCTCTGAGTCCCAAAGCCAGAAGAAAGCAACTCCGTGAGAATCTCTCATAGGAGTTACAGGTGACTGTAAGAGGGGTGACCCAGTCCTGGCCAATCAAAATACTGCATCCTAGGCATCACA
Organism: Papio anubis; assembly: GCF_008728515.1. NCBI lineage: Eukaryota > Metazoa > Chordata > Mammalia > Primates > Cercopithecidae > Papio > Papio anubis. The sequence continues at coordinate 130,552,990 of NC_044983.1, read as the reverse complement.
TTCCAAGGTTGGATCTCAGCTTTTGTAGGGACCTGCTGATTTGCTTGGGCAAGTAGGGGATTAGTTTGCTGAGGTACCAGGTGACTCCTACATGTCAGTAGCTCCCAACAATAGATAATTTCTAGCTCGCACTACAGTTGGCTGCTGGTTGGCAGCGGCTTTGATCTAATGCACATCAACAGTAGCTCTACTTCACATGGCTCCTCCTACCAGAAGCTTGCAGATGCAGCTCCTCACTCCTTACATGCAATTCCTCATGAGAGGGAAGCAGAGAGAGTTGTTGAAAATACTTCTCTGAAGCTTCTTTTTGGAAGAACAGAGGCCAGTGAAAGCCAAGCAAGGGGCTTGGCAGCACTGGTTAGAGGCTGTCTTAGTCAGCTCAGGCTGCCGTAACAAAATACCACAGACTAGGTGGTTTCAACAGCAGACACTTCTTTTCTCACAGCTCTGAAGGCTGGAATGCCCAAGACCAGAGTTCAGCAGCGTTCAGTTCTAAGTGCAGGCTCTCTTCCTGGATTGTAGACGGCTGTTTTCTTGTTGTGTCCTCACATAGCTTTTTCTTAGCATGTGTATGTGTGTGGGGGGAGAGAGAGACCAGACAGAGACAGAGACAGTGAAAGAGAGAGAGCACTTTGGTCTCTCTTCCTTTTTTATGAGAACGCTAATCCCATCATCATCTGAAGGCTCTACCTCCAGAAACCATCTCCATGGGGGTTAGGGCTTCAAGGAGCACACCAAAAATTGGCCCATTACAGAGGTGTTTTCCTCTCCTCCATCCCTTTTCTATGAGAGGAGGGAACACAGAAGAGAAAAGAGAAGAGGAATAAAAGCGCACACCTTCCAGCCTCCCCACATCAAGGCCTTAAGGTACACATAAGCTTGGAGCTGCAGGTCAGGGAAGAAGCAAGGGTAGCATTTGGAAGGAGACTGTCAGCTTCAATTGGACTAGCCAGCCTGGACTTCACTCCTGATGTGGCAGGAGAGTGATGGAATCTTCCTAGGATGCCACCGAGGGACAAGATGGAGAAATTCAGCAAAGCACAAGTCTAGGCAGTGACTGGAGAAAAATAGGTCTGTTTTAGTTATTTGTCTAGGTTAGAATATTCATCAGACTGAAAATGATAATGACACCACCTTCACGTGCTTCACCGCTCATGAAGTATGTCCACATGTATGGTCTACCCTGAGCTGCATGTGTATACAATGTGTTAGGCAGTTTGTTTCTCTTTATTGCTGAGAATGACTGCATTGCTTATGAACTTATGCATATGGTGCACAAACTATGCACCGTAGTTTGTTTACTCATTCACTAGTTGAAGTACATTTGACTTATTTTTAGTTTTTGGTAATTATGGATAAAACTGCCATAAATATTTGTGTACAGCTTTTCTGTAAACACGCGTCTTTCTTTTTCTTGGGTAAATAGGAGTAGGATTGCTGGGTCATATTGTAAGTGAAGTTTAATTTATAAAAAATTGCCACACACACCATTTTCCAAAATGCTTATTATTTTGCATCCCACAAGCAAGGCATAAAATTTTCAGTTGCTTTGTATCCTTGCTAGTCCTTGATATTATCATTTTGAGCCATTCCAATAGGTGTGTATAGTATCAGTTTCATTTCCGTACACAAAATATCTGTGCAAAGTTTATTTATAAGGGCAGCAATTTTAATAACAGAGAAAAGAAGGAAAAAGTAGAATTTCATTTGGCAATAATTTAGAGGAAAATCAGAAATAAAGCTTTTTCCCTCTGAACAAATGGAAAAACACTTTAGTAACTGCCTAATAAAGACTTATTATGCCTATATATTTTGTAGTATGCTTGGGTCAGACAGAGGTTTACAGACTGGATGATTACTTAAATCTATGTAAGAAACTTTTTTTTACTGACCCTTATGGAGATACCAAAATAAGTAGATATTTGGTGTTTTCCCTGAAGAGTTCCCAGTCAAATGGAGAAGGCAGTCATTCCTACAAATGTTGCTACCCAGCATGTCAACAGCCAGGACACAGGTGCGTAACAAGGTTCAGGGTAAATAGAGGAGAAATAGCACTTAAGTTTTCCTGGATGAGTAAGAAAATGTTTCATAGAAAAGCTAGAACTTGAGATGAGACTTGATGAATAAATAGAAATTTTTCTGAAGGACAAGAAATAGATGGGTGCTATAGGCAGAAGAAATAGCACACACAGGCATCAAGAGATGAGAGAGGCTAGAATTCTTGGGTGGTGCAGACAGTTCGGGCTTTCTGGAGCCTGAAGTTTGAAGATAGCAAACGTAGAAGGTGAGAAAGGGAAGGAAATCAGAAACGAGTGACAAACATCCTTTAATCACATGCTGTATAGCTTGGACTTTAACGTGAAGTTGAAGAGAACCACAAGAAGGGGCGTGGTACAGCCAGATATTCATTCCTCTTAGAAAGGTCATTCCAGCATTACAGTGGAATGTTGGTTGGAGATGAGAAAGAGTAGATGTTAAAAGACCACCTATCAATCTATTGTAACTGTATAGGTGGGAGAGGATGGGGGGCTGGCATGAGGCTGGCATTAGGACCAGAAGGAGAAGCATGGATTCAAAACTTTGGGAAATAGAATTATCCCAACCTTGATGAGTAATTCAGTGTGGAGTGCAAAGGAGAGGGAGGATTTCAAGACTTAGGGCTCAACTTAGCCCCAAAGAGGGGGTATAATCTTGTTGCCTCACATATGCTGAGTAGGACATAGATGTGAAGCAGACAGGTGGGCTGCTCAGACAGTTGCATATGGAAATTTCTAGGTCAGGAAAGAAGTCTGGTGAAAGACACGTGTTGAGAAGTTATCAATAAGAAGGGGGCAGTTGTAGCCACGACATGGAAGAGATCAATGGGGAGGGCTGTGGGTCAAGCAGATCAGAGTTGGGCACAGATTTCTGGAGAGGCACATTTATGGGGCAGGCTGAGCCTGGGCAGACAATGTACCAATGACTGGAAGGATCTTTGCAGACTTGCAGGTTGAGCCATATTCACTCTCAGCCTTTAGCTTCATGGCTAAATTGTCATCTCTGTGGCCTGTTATTCTCCAGCTAACATTACCTGGCAGGTGGAAATAATAGTAACAAGAATATAAATACTGATGACAGAGACACCTGGTGGAGCTGCACAACTTATTTAGCAGAGTTTTAGGGTGAGTTGTCTAGTCTTTCTGGGTCCTAGTTTTTGCATGCGCCACAGAGCGGGTAATTACACCTACCTTGCAGAGTGATTTCGAGCACTGAATAAGAGAGACTTTGTGGGTTGTATTACTCCATTTTCATAGTGCTGTAAAGAACTGCCCAAGATTAGGTAATTTACAAAGGAAAGAGGTTTAATTGACTTACAGTTCAGCATGTCTGGGGAGGCCTCAGGAAGCTTGCAATTATGGCAGAAGGTGAAGGGGAAGTAAGGCACCTTCTTCACAAGGTGGCAGGAAGGAGGAGTGCCGAGTGAAGGGGGAAGAGCCCCTTATAAAACCACCAGATCTTGTGAGAACTCACTATCACGGGGAACAGCATGGGGGAAACTGCCCCCATGATTCAATTATCTCTACCTGGTCTTGACATGTGGGGACTGTGGGGATTACAATTCAAGATGAGATTTGACTGGGAACACAAAGCCTAACCATATCATGGGCAAAACACAGAAACTGTGCTAAGTAAATAATTATCCTTTGTTTTTTTTCCCCACTAGCAGCATCAGCCAGAATAAACAGAGGAAGCCCAGATTCTTTTCAGGGAACCCACCTCATCAGATTAAAATAATGAATAATGAATAATGAAGACAGGGCAGAGGGACCAGGGAAGCAGGAAGGGAAGGATGCAAGAAGAAAGGACACAGGGTCTGGCAATTTTCATTGCATGGATCTAATTTAACCAGTCTGTCAATTTCTTTAATGACCCTCAATGCTCTCCCATGTCAATGTATAATGAACAGGGCTTTGCTGTGGGCTGGAAGGACCAGAATTCAAGTCTCAATCCTGCACTAGTAAGGGTAATGTGCGGCCCTTAAGCAAGTGATTACACTTTCTGACCTCAAGTTTCCATACTTACATCCTCGGATGTCTCTTCCCTCTTAGGTTTCTGTGCAAATTGAATGAGGTAATATATGTTCAAGTGCTTTGCAAAGACAGATAAAAACGTAAGGGGCTAATTATAATTTATATTACAATCACCATTACCATTTTGGACTTTGATTCCAATTCCTTCTTCCTTTGTCTTCTGGGATGCTCCCTGCTTTGCCCAGAAAAACTCATTCATTAGGCACTGAGGATAATTCCCCTACGGCCAAAAGATATGCAGCTTCCAGATCAGCTAAATTAGAAACGTTTAAATTTTTCATCTATTCCCTTGTCTGCTCTTTGGTCAATAGCTTATTCTGACAACTTCATTACCTCCTAATTACTCTAAGTTCCTTTGCTCATCTTCTGTGTGTGATAAAAAACCTGCCCAAGAAAGAAATTTGACATGCCAAGTCACTTGACTCATGACTGACAACCAAACCATTCACTTGAAGGGGATTTTCTTTTTCTTCATCCAGAATATATTTGCAAAAGCACTTCTGGTGCCTTGCTTGAAGATTGCCAGGCACGTCTCCTTTTCTGCACACTTTACCTTCCACTGCCAGATGTGAGCATTAAGATGTATCTTCTCTCTCAGAAGAGCTGATTTATCCTTTGCCTGTAAATCTTTGCGCAGCTATTCAAGAAGCTATATCAGATGTGCCTTAATCTTTGTATTACTCATTTCTTAAAGGAATTTTAATCTATTGGGCTTTAATTATATGTCCTTAGAAGGTGCCAGCCTTTCCTTAGGAAGACGCTTTATTCTTACAGTTTAATCATCACTTTCACTCTCATTTTCTCAAGAGGCTAAACATAGAAAATTGGAGGGAGAGAGAGTTTAGAGGTCACCCAGCCTGCAATGGTGCCGAGCCTGACAGTTCATGCCCATCCCAGGGCTTCCTGTTCAAAACACAGATTTGTAGTTGATTCTAAGCCAAGCCTGGAACTCTGGCAAGTGTGTGTTTATAAAGCCACACAGAAGATCCTAATGAAGAGCCAGCTGAGGAACCATGTACCCAGTGCATGGATTTCCACGCTAAGATGGCTTTAGGGCAAAAGGAAACAGCAGAGAATTTGGAATTTCAGGGACGTGAGCTCAATGACTCCAACCTCTTCATGTCAATTGAACATCTTGGGCCAAGTTCCTTATCCTTTGTGGCCTTAATTTCTTAACATCATGATATAGAGAAGATTTTTGAGGCTTAATATGAAAAAACATATATAAGGCACCTAGCATAGGACCAGCCACCTGGTAGGTATATGTTCTCTTTAACTTCCCCAGGATCCCTATTATTTTCAGTATTATACAGTCTAATAAAAATTGTTCTTTTATTCTTACTAATGCTTCCTTGGTTACGCTAATGCAGTCCCTAATGGAATCCTCACAGCATGAGTATGAAGGTAAGTACTATTATTATCTCCAATTTACAGATGAAAAAATATATATAGTTAAATTACAGGAAGTGCCACAACTCAAGTGGTGGTAGTGTTGGAATTTGAACCTGGAGGGCCCGACTCTAAAGTCCAGTCCTTCAAACATTCCCATCTAACATTTCAGGCTTTTATTCAATTGTTTCTATACTTTCAGGACCTGGCTGGATGAGGCAGGCAAGGAACTGAGTACCACATTTAAGGAGGCCCTCACTCTCAATTGCAGGATGGGCACTTGCAGGATGCTGGAAGTGAGGTCCCCCTTAAATTTTGTGTCCTAGGAGCCCTGATCAGGCCCTGGTGGAATCCACTGGGCAAGAGGAAATAGCTGGGGAAATCTTTGAGACACACCAGCTGTCTTTCTTCTGAAGAGCGTGCATAGTGGGGTACTAAAGGTCCTGAAGGGGCTGAGGGAAAATCAAACCCCTAAGAGTTCTAAGGAACATCCAGGTTTTGGCCTCCACTTCCCTACCCCCCAGGATGAAGCAAACTGGGAGGAGGAGGTAGTCAGGGCTGCTACTGAATGAATTAACTCACCTTTCCCCTCTCCACCCTCCCCTACCGCAACACACACACACACACACACACACACACACGCTTGGACCAAGATCTAACTCTTTTATTTGCTTGGAAAAATGGCCCTTCCCCAACTTATGCTGACTGATTCTCAAAACTAGGGAGAGGATAGAAGGGAAACTGAGGCAAGATAGAACTTCGGCTAGGGACACATTGGTTTAGTTGTGCACAGAAGACAGTGATGAGGGTGAGAGTCAGGACTTGTATTCGTTTATTCATTTTTTGATACACAGTCTCACTCTGTCACCCAGGTTGGAGTGCAATGGTGTGATCTCAGCTCTCTGTAACCTCTGCCTCCCAGGTTCAAGCAAATCTCCTGCCTCAGCCTCCCAAGTACCAGGAATTGCAGGTGAATGCCACCATGCCCAGCTAATTTTTGTATTTTGAGTACAAAATACCTCAAACTCCCGACGTCAAGTGATCTGCCCACCTCCCAAAATGCTGGGATTATAGATGTGAGCCATGACACCGAGCCAAGACTTTTAACTTCTTACCTCAATATGACCGAGAGTTGTCAAAAGCAAGGGGCGGCACTTTGAAACTCCAAAACAACCTTGCGAGAACAGCTCTATTAATAATATTTTACAGATGGTAAAAACTGAGAATCAGAGGAAAGACCTGTTTAGAATTGGAAGGTCAGGGTAGAAAAAGAGTACTACCAGCCAGGTGCGGTGGCTCACGCCTGTAACCCAGCACTTTGGGAGGCCAAGGCGGGCAGATCATGAGGTCAGGAGTTTGAGACCAGCCTGGCCACATGGTGAAACCCCGTCCCTACTAAAAACACAAAAATTAGCCAGTGGTGGTGGTGCATGCCTGTAATCCCAGCTACTCGGGAGACTGAAGCAGGAGAATTGCTTGAAACTGCGAGGCAGAGGTTGCAGTGAGCCAAGGTCATGCCATTGCACTCCAGCCTGGGCAACAGAACAAGACTCCATAGTGGAAAGAAAGAAAAGAAAGAAAAGAAAGAAAAGAAAGAAAAGAAAGAAAAGAAAGAAAGAAAGAAAGAAGGAAGGAAAGAAGGAAAGAAGGAAAGAAGGAAGGAAGGAAGGAAGGAAGGAAGGAAGGAAGGAAGGAAGGAAGGAAGGAAGGAAGGAAAGAAGGAAAGAAGGAAAGAAGGAAGGAAAGAAGGAAAGAAGGAAAGAGAAAGAAAGGAAGGAAGGAAGGAAGGAAGGAAGGAAGGAAGGAAGAAAGGAAGGAAGGAAAGGAAGGAGGGAGGAAGGAAGGAAGGAAGGGAAGGAAGGAAGGAAGAAAGAAAAATGCCACAAGAAGGAAAGAAGAAGGAAGGGAAGGAAGGAAGGAAGGAAGGAAGGAAGGAAGGAAGGAAGGAAGGAAGGAAGGAAGGGAAGGAAGGGAAGAAGGAAGGAAGGGCGTAAAGGAAGTAAGAAGGAAGGAAGGAAGGAAGGAAGGAAGGGGAAGGGAAGGAAGGAAGGAAGGAAGGAAGGAAGGGAGTACTACTATGTATATGTACTTCCATGATATTTAGTCTTGTTTAATTATCACAGGAAACCTGGGAGTTAGGCAGAAATATATTATTTATACAGATATGGATGAGTACTTTCATTTAAGGAGATTGTCAAACTTGCTCAATGCTTCAGAGGAACCAGATTCAAACACATTAGTTTTACTCCAAAGCCGTGCTGCTTTTTCCTGTAATAGCATGTAGGTTTTGGCTACTGGCTGATGGTCAGTGACTCCCAGATGCCTGTGTTGAGGAGAATCCTGAGATGATATTGGGTTGATCAGTGATTTCTGCCATGGGTTGGTGGACAAAGAGGCACGCATACCACAGCCGTCCCTGCACCACAGTGCTCTCCAGGAAGTGAACCTGACCCCACGGATCAGGAAAGCATAGGTCATGAACATGGACAAAGCATCCTCTGGAAAATAATTCGACACCTTGGTTGTTATTCCACACTGCCCCATTTAATCCTTCCCACAAACTTTGTCTTAGGCATTTCTGCAGCTGCTGCACCTACCATCAAAAAAGACGTGATGCATTTTGCTGAATTCATGACATTGATGCATTTACCTGAACTGACTGCATAGTGGAAGAGATAACAAGGACTTTGTCCCATTTCACAGATGAAGAAACCAAAGCAGAATGTCACAGTGCTAGCCGGTAGTGAAATCATGACTCACACCCAGAACTGTGATCTCCATTTGGTATTCTCGGCATTAAAGCTCTCTGAGAGAGAAGGAAGGAAGGAAGGAGGAAGTGACAATTGTTCTAGGAGGTAGGTGGTGATGAAAAGAAATCGCCTCAGGTCTGTTTGTTCACACTTCCTGCCAAATAGAGGCTGTGTCTCTCAGCACGTAAACAAGGAAACAAACTGCCTCTGGCAGGTCCAGGATGGAGATATCAGCTCAGAAGAGGGCCTTGCTGAGATCTTATTCTCCTGGAGGGTCACAAGAGGGGTAGAATTCATGGAAATAAAACTTCTGAGTTACTAAGAGAAGCCAGCCTGAGGCATGGGCACGAGGGCTAATTGTCTTTTCAGAGAAGCTGACATCCCTTTAGCTTTATTCTCTCCTCTCTTTTCCCCTCCATTCTCTTCTCTGCTGCTTCTTGATGTATGATCCTGAGTTTTTAATTATCCAAGGAGAGAAACTTAAAAGTCAGCATCCCTAAGAGGCAGGCAATGCACCGTCAACTTCATACTATGGTGTAAGTGACTAATAGAAACAACTTATCTCTGAAGCTTTTTGTTTTATATTTTGAGAGCAACAACCTGTACAGAGCACTGTGCTGAGCACCTGCCATCCACAAGGAATTTATAGCTACAGGGAGCCTGAGATGGTTACATTCTAGTCCCTATTCTCTCACAGCCCTTTGCATTGAGCTGTGAAAGTCTCACATTTTACAGTCCTCTGTGCCCATTTCTGGGAGATACATAGGTGTGGCCCTCTTCTACCTGGAGCTCACAATCTCGCATGGGAGAGACTGAAGGAAAAGCATCATCATCCAGTGGGAGAGACAAATTAAATCCAGGGCATACCAAGAGGGTAGGAGGGGTGAGTGAACCTGACTGGAGGAGGCAGGAGGGCTTCAGGGAGAAGTCCCCTGATAGAGATTTTAAAGAACAAGAATAAAATGGATGTAGGCAAAAAAGAAGGAGTAGAACATCTGAAATTGAGAACAACCCATGTGAAGATATGAGCCTTTTAAAAATCAGATCACAAAGCTAGTCAGTGACAAACTCAGATCTGTTTAACCCCAATGCCAATTCAGTGGAGACCACTCTCCCTGGAGAGGTAGAAGTAGGGAGATGGTGAGAACTGGAGTGGTATTTCTTAGAGCTTGTTATTGAATGAACTGATGAAAAGGGAGAGTTCCCTGATTTCCCTTGCAGGATGTGCAAACAGGGGTGTGGCTTGCCTGCTTGTTTGCCCTGCAGCTCAAACCCCTAGGAGAAGCATGCTGACAGGCAGGTGCAGAGGCTGAGGTGAGCACTTTTGGGCTCCTGCCCCACCGCAACGTCAAGAGGTGGGTGCCTGCGACTCCTGAAGCCCAAGTGGGTGTGTGCTACAAGCTCTTTCAGATTTGCCATCTGCAGACAGCTTGTGTGTTAATCAGCTCAATGAACCCTCTGCCTTATCCCAAGGGCAGAGAGCCAGTGTGGCTCCAGTGTGGCTGGATACCTTCCGTATCCCAAACTCTTGCCCAGTGTCCTAAAAGAATTGGATCATACATGAGCTTGAGGGATGAGTGCAAAGTTTTATTGAGTAGTGGAGATGGCTCTCAGTGAGATGGATGGGGAGCTGGAAGTGGGGATGGAGTGGGAAGTTGGTCTTCTCCTGGAGTCAGGTCACCCAGCAGCCAGACTGTTCTCTGACCACCCCCAGCCAAACTCCCCTTGGTGTCCAGTCAGCCCTCCTCTTCTTTCTTTCCCTGCTGCATCTTTCCACCATTGCTGTCTGCTGGTCCGCTCATCCACTGATTTGCTGGTCTCAATGTTCAGTCATTTGTGTGTGTGCCCACTAAGGTCTCAGGTTCATATGGGGGCAACATGGGGAGAATGGCGGGCCAAAAGCAACTTTCTGGGCACAAAAACAGAAAATGCCTGTCCTCATTTAGGGCAGCAGGTCTTCAGGCTTGAGAGTGGGGCCTTTGTTGGGGAAATGCCCTCTTCTACCCAGTATTTCCCTGTCTCCTGTTTGTATCACTGTCACCCCACCCCCAACCCAGCCACATGACCTTGGGCAAGGCACATGACCTTCATCTCTGTAAGAACCTTTTTCCCATCAAGGAAAGGAGGCATTTGATCTCTGTGATGCTGATGTGGCTGCATGCTGGGGTGAGTGCAGCAGCGTTAGTTCCCTCGTGGTCTCTGCCATAGAACAAACCACTGCCCAGCCATTGCCCAGTGACTGAGAAGCTCTCTGTGTCGGCAGCAGGGGCTGGAAGTTTTGAGCTCTTGATATGAGAGACTCAAGCTGTTCTGCAGGGCTCTCTGCTTTCTCGACGGCCAATGTTTTTGAACTTCAGTGTTCACTCATTGCCTTGGGATTGTAGATGATCATGACAGGATGGGGTCTCCAGGGATCTCTGCACTGACCTCTCCCTGTTGTTAGCATGGAATCCGAGGCATGGGGAGGGAGAGCCCCCAGGCCAGTGCTGAGATAGGGCCAGAAGCTTTGTCCCCTGATCCCTGTGGCTTGTTTTCCACCACCTCTTACTGTCTTAGGGGAGTCATATACAAAGCTCTTTGGCTGTATGCAACGTCTCTGGAGGCTCATCAAGCACCAGAGAAGAAATGACTTCAGCAACTAATTTTTGTCTGAAAAGAGGAAAACAATAAAGACCTTAAGAGAGAAATAAACTTGGAGGCTTGGTGAAGAAAAATAATTAAAGAAAAACTGCCAATTGCCAGCAAGAAAAACGAAGAAAGCATGTAAACACTGGAAAGAGTAGGTGAGGAAAATGAAACAACAAAATAAAGAGTTATTTATTCAAGAATTCCTGTGACTGTGACTAGGTCAATCACATCCTCAAAAACCATCCATAGCTCCCCACTGGCTGGAGGACAGAAGCAGAGACTTGGAATCTTTGAGTTAGGAGCATGTCTAGTTGGTGCTTATATGACTCAATCCACATTGTTTAATTTTAAAATATAGGGTTTTTAAAATTTATTTTTGGTGGGGGCAGGGAGACAGAGTCTCACTCTGTTGTCTAGGCTAGAGTGCAATGGTGCGATCTCAGCTCATTGCAACCTCTGCCTCCTGGGTTCAAGCAATTCTCCTACCTCAGCCTCCAGAGTAGCTGAGATTACAGGTGCATACCACCATGCCCAGCTAATTTTATATTTTTAGTAGAGACAGGGTTTCACCATGTTAGCCAGTCTGGTCTCGAACTCCCAACCTCAGGTGATTCTCCTGCCGTGGCCTCCCAAAGAGCTGAGATTACAGGTGTGAGCCAACATGCCCAGCCAAAAATATTTTTTTGAGTGCCCAAAGAAATACATATTGTACAAAAATATAAATACTAGGATTAAGATGGTGAATAGGAAGTAGGACTAGCTTGCAGTTCCCGCTCAGATGCACAGAGCAGCATGTGGAGCCTCACATCATGAACTTTTGCTCCAAGAACTACCACAGGGACAAACTAGGAAAGCTGAGAGAATCCATAGAACCTTGAAGGAACTGGATCACTGCTGCAGTCTCCCTGAGATGCAAAAAAACTGTGAGTCTGCTTGCATTCTCAGTGGAGAAACTCATGGTCACTGGCTGTCTGGAAATAGACTCGGTGCTGTTAGGGGGGCACAGTGGGAGTGAGACCAGTCTCTGGGACTGCAGGCTGCATGGGAGAGGGGTGAGACCTGTGACTGCCAGCTTTCCCCTCATCTCCTGGCAACTTGTATAAGTCAGCAGACACAGCCATAATTCCCCTGGGAATATAAGTCCACTGGACTTGGAACCACATCCCCATCCCCCAAAGCAGCTGCAGCAAACCCTGTCCAAGGAGAGGCTGAGCTCAGACATGCTTCTCTGCATCTCTACCTGCCCTGGTAGCCAAAGACAAAGGTCATAATCTCCTGGGAGCTCTATGGCCCTGCCCACTGACTGAGAAACCTGAATACTTAGGCAATGGAGGCAAGTTTGCATCCTCCCTATAGGACCCCAACTGATGTGTCTTTGAAAGCGCCACCTCCTGGCTGGAGGCCTACCAACACAAAAGCAGCACACTCAACAAAAATATAAACAAGGACCCTCACAGAGTCCACTTTACTCCCCTCCTACCTCCGCTGGACCACGGCTGCAAGACCTGAAGATGGATCACATCACGGGACTCTTTGCAGACACTTCCCAATATCAGCCTGGAGCCCAGTAGCTCCACTGAGTGGCTAGACCCAGAAGAGCAAAAATAATCACTACAGTTTGGCTCTCAGGAAGCCTCATTCCTAGGGTAAGAGGGAGAACACCACATCAAGGGAGCACTCCACAGAATCTGAACAGCAACCTTTGAATTCTAGGTCTTACCTCTGACATAGTCTACCTAAATGAGAAGGAACTAAAAAAAAATCTGGTAATATGACAAAACAAGATTCTTTAACACCCTAAAAAGCTCACACCAGCTCATCAGCAATGGATCCAAGTCAAGACGAATTCTCTGAATTGCCAGAAAGATAATTCAGAAGGTCGATTTTTAAAAATTTTTATTTTATTTTAAGTTCCAGGATACATGTACAGGACATGCAGGTTTGTTACATAGGTAAATGTGTGCCATGGTGGTTCGCTGTACCTATCAACCCTTCACCTAGGTATTAAGCCCTTCATGCATTAGCTATTTATCCTGATGCTCTCCCACCCCCTACCCCCCGGACAAGCCCCAATGTGTGTTGTTTCCCTCTCTGTGTCCATGTATTCTCATTGTTCAGCTTCCACTTATAAATGAGAACATACAGTGTTTAGTTTTCTGTTCCTGTGTTAGTTTGCTGAGGATAATGGCTTCCAGCTTCATCCATGTAGAAGATCAGTTATTAAGCTAATCAAAGACCAGAGAAAGGTGAAGTTCAGTTTAAAGAAATAAAAAACATAACACAGGATATAAAAGGAAAATTCTTCAGTGAAATAGATAGCATAAATCACAACTTCTGGAAATCAAGGACACACTTAGAGAAATGCAAAATGCACTGGAAAGTCTCAGCAATAAAATCAAACAAGTAGAAAAAAATAAAAACACAGAGCTCAAAGACAAGGCTTTCTAATTAGCCCAATCCATCAAAGACAAATAAATAAATTTAAAAAATAAACAATACCTCCAAGAAGTCTGGGGCTATATTAAATGTGTTCCTGAGGAAGAAGAGAAATCTAAAAGTTTGGAAAACATACTTGAGGGAATAATCAAGGAAAACTTCCCCGGCCATGCTAGAGATCTAGACATACAAATACAAGAAGCTCAAAGAACACCTGTGAAATTCACCACAAAAAGATAATCACTGAGGCACACAGTCATCAGGTTATCTAAAGTCAAGAAAAAGGAAAGAATCTTAAGAGGTATGAAGCAAAAGCATCAGGTAACCTCTAAAGGAAAACCTATCAGATTAAAGCCAATTTCTCAGAAAAACCTACAAGCTAGAAGGGATTGAAATGCTATTTTTAACCTCCTTAAGCAAAACAATGATCAGTCAAGAATTCTGTATCCAGCAAAACTAAGCTTCATAAATGAAGAAGAGATAGTCTTTTCCAGACAAACAAATGCTGAGAGAATTTGCCGCTACCAAGTCAGCACTACGAGAACTGCTAAAAGGAGTTCTAAATCTTGAAACAAATCCTTTAAATCCTAGAACCTCCTTAAAGCATAAATCTCTATATAACAATAACGCAATGGACAATTAACAAGGTATTCAGATATACAAGAAATACAAGATGAATAGAATAGTACCCCACATTTCAAAATTAACATTGAATGTATATGGCCTAAATGCTCCACTTAAATGGATATGGCAGAATGGATAAGAATTCACCAACCAAGTTTCTGCTGTCTTCAGGAGACTTACCTAACACAAAAGGATTCACATAAATTTGAGGTAAGGGGGTAAAAAAAGATATTTAATGCAAATGGACACTAAAAGTGAGCAGGAGTAGCTATTCTTATATAAGGCAAAACAAACTTTAAAGCAACAGCAGTTATAAAAGACAAAGAGAGACATTATATAATGATAAAAAGACTAATCCAACAGGAAAATATCACAATTCTAAATATATATGCAACTAACACTGAGCTCCCAAATTTATAAAACAATTGCTACTAGACCTAAAAAATTCAGTAGATGGCAACACAATAAGAGCAGGGGACTTCAATACTTCACTGACAGCACTAGACAGGTCATCCAGATAGAAAGTCAACAACAAAAAAAGGACTTAAATCATACCCTACAACAAATGGACTTAACAGATATTTACAGAACATTCTACCCAACAACTGCAGAATGTACATACTCATCAGCACATGGAACATTCTCCAAGATGGACCATATGATAGGCCACAAAACAAGTCTCAGTAAACTTAAGAAAACTGAAATTATATCAAGTACTCTCTCAGACCATAGCAGAATCAAATTGGAAATCAACTCCAAAAAGAACCCTCAAAACCATGCATACTTGGTTATTTTCCTGTCAAAAAAAAAAAAAAAAAAAAAAAAAGAAATTAAATAACCTGCTCCTGAATAATCATTGGGTCAACAATGAAATCAAGATGGAAATTAAAAAATTATTTGAACTGAAAGATAATAGTGACACAACCTATCAAAACTTCTGGGATACAGCAAAAGTGGTGCTAAGAGGAAAGTTCATAGCATTAAATGCCTACATCAAAAAGCCTGAAAGAGCACAAATAGACAATGTAAGGTCACACCTCATGAAACTGGAAAAACAAGAACAATCCAAACCCAAACCCAGCAGAAGAAAAGAAATAACAAAGGTCAGAGCAGAACTAAATGAAATTGAAACAATAAAAACAATACAAAAGATAAACCAAAAAATGGTTCTTCAAAAAGATTAATAAAATTGATAGATCATTAGTAAGATTAACCAAGAAAAGAAGAGAGGAGATCCAAATAAGCTCAATTAGAAATGAAAAGGGAGATATGAAACTGATACCACAGAAATACAAAAGAGTATTCAAGGCTACTATAAACACCATTGCATGCATAAACTAGAAAACCTAGGGGAGATGGATAAATTCCTGGAAATACACAACCTTCCTAGATTAAACCAGGAGGATATAGAATCTCTGAACAGACCAATAACAAGCAGCAGGATTGAAATAGTAATATAAAAATTGCCAACAAAAAAAGTCCAGGACCAGATGGATTCACAGTTGAATTCTATCAGACAGTAAAAGAAGAACTGGTACCAATCCTATTGACACTATTCCAAAAGATAAAGAGGAAATCCTCCCTAAATCACTCTACGAAGCCAGTATCACCCTAACACCAAAACCAGGGAAGGACACAACAAAACTAGAAAACTATAGACCAATATCGCTGATGAAAATAGAGACAAAATTACTAGTGAATTGAATCCAACAGCATATCAGAAAGATAATCCACCATGATCAAGTGGGTTTAATACCAGGAATGAAGGGACAGTTTAACATACGTAAGTCAATAAAACATACGATAAACCACATAAACAGAATTAAAAACAGAAATCCCATGATCATCTCAATAGATGAGGAAAAAGTGTTTGACAAAATCCAGCATCCCTTTATGATTAAAACTCTCAGCAAAATCAGCACTGAAGGGACATACCTTAAGGTAATGAAAGCCACCTATGACAAACACACAGCCAACATTATACCGAATGGGGAAAAGTTAAAAAAATTCCCTGTGAAAACTGAAACAAAACAAGGATACCCACTTTCAACACTTCTATTCAACAAAGTATGGGAAGTCCTAGTCAAAGCAATCAGACAAAAGAGAGAAATAAAGGGCAACCAAATAAGTAAAGAGGAAGTGAAACTGTCACTGTTTGCTAATGATATGATCATGTACCTAGAAACCCCTAAAGACTCATCCAAAAGGCTCCGAGAACCGGTAAATGAATTCAGCAACGTTTCAGGATACAAAATTAATATACACAAATCAGTAGTTCTGTTATACACCAGCAGCAACCAAGCTAAGAATCAAATCAAGAACTCAACCCCTTTCACAACAGCTTCAACAACAACAAAAAAAGAAAGAAAATACTTGAGAATAAACCTAACCAAACCTAACCTAATAGACCTCTATAAGGAAAACTACAAAACACTGCTGAAAGAAATCATAGACGACACAAACAAATGGAAACACATCCCAGGCTCATGGATAGGTAGAATCAATATTGTGAAAATGACCATACTGCCAAAAGCAATCTACATATCCAATGCAATTCCCATCAAAATACCACCATCATTCTTCATGGAACTAGAAAAAAAAATCCTAAAATTCATATGGAATGAAAAAAGATCCCGCATAGCCAAAGCAAGACTAAGCAAAAAGAATAAATCTGGAGGCATCACATTACCAGACTTCAAACCATACCATAAGGCCATAGTCACTGAAACAGCATGATACTAGTATAAAATAGGTACATAGACCAATGAAACAGAACAGAGAACCCAGGAAAAAAGCCAAATACTTACAGCCAATTGATTTTCAACAAAGAAAACAAAACATAAAGTGGGGAAAGGATACCCTGTTTAACAAATGGTGCTGGGATAATTGGCAAGCCACATGTAGAAGAATGAAATTGAATCCTCATCTTTCACCTTGTACAAAAATCAACTCAAGATGGATCAAAGACTTAGATCTAAGACCTGAAAACATAAAGATTATAGAAGATATCATCTGAAAAACCCTTCTAGACTTTGGCTTAGGTAAAGACTTCATGACCAAGAACCCAAAAGCAAATGCAACAAAAACAAATGTAAACCATTTAATTAAACTGAAAAGCTTCTGCACAGTAAAAGAAATAATCAGCAGAGTTAACAGACAATCCACACAGTGAGAGAAAATCTTCACAATCTATACATCCAACAAAGGACTAATATTCAGAATCTATAAAGAACTCAAACAAATCATCAAGAAAAAAAATCAAAAAGTGGTGAAGAACATAAACAGACAATTCTCAAAAGAAGATAATCAAATGGCCAACAGCATATGGAAAAATGCTCAACATCACTAATTATCAGGGAAATGGAAATCAAATCCACAATGCAATACCACCTCACTCCTGCAAGAATGGCCGTCATCAAAAAAATCAAAAAATAATAGATGTTGGCATGGATGTGGTGAAAAGAGAACACTTTTACACTGCTGATGGGAATGAAAACTAATACAACCGCTATGGAAAACAGTGTGGAGATTCCTTAAAGAACTGAAAGTAGATCTACCATTTGAGCCAGCAATACCACTACTAGGTATCATCTACCCAAAGGAAAAGAAGTCATTATACAAAAAAGATACTGGCACACATAAGTTTATAACAGCACAGTTTGCAATTGCAAAAATATGGAACCAGCCCAAATGCCCATTAATCAATGAGTGATGTATATGCATCACATTGTGTGTGTGTGTGTGTGTGTGTGTGTGTGTGTGTGTGTAGCTACTATGAAATACTACTCAGCCATAAAAAGGAACAAAACAATAGCATTCACAGCAACCTGGATGGAATTGGGGACTCTTATTCTAAATAAGTCAGGAATGGAAAATCAAACATCAAATGTTCTCACTCATATGTGGGAGTTAAGCTATGAGACACCAAGGCATAAGAATGATACATTGGACTTCGGGGACTCAGGGGAAAGGGTGGGGAGTGGCGAAGGATAAAAGACTACACATTGGGTACAATGTACACTGCTCAGGTGATGGGTGCACCAAAATCTCAGAAATCACCACTAAAGAACTTATTCATGTAACCAAACACCACCTTTTCCCCAAAACCTATTGAAATTTAAAAAAAAAAAAATTTTAAAAACACATACTAGTAAAGGTAAAATTCAAATCTGCCTTCACCGTCATCCTCTTCCCCAAAAGTAGCTAGTATTAAGAGTCTGATGTGACTCTTTCTTTAAAAAATTCAATGTATTCACAAATATATTTGAAATGATTTCCAAAGATTGTATTATTCAAATTTATCTCTGATTTATGTATTTATTTTATTTTACTGTTTGAGGCAGGATCTTGCTCTGTTGCCCAGGCTGTAGTGCAGTGATTCAATCAGGGCTCACTGCAGCCTCATCCTCCTGGAATCAAGTGGTCCTCTCATCTCAGCCTCCCAAGTAGGTGGGACAACAGGCATTTGCTACCATTCCCAAGTAATTATTTACTTATTTATTTACTTATTTTGTACAGAGAGAGTCTCACTATGTTGCCCAGGTTGGTCTCGAACTCCTGGACTTGAGCAATCCTCAGACCTTGGCCTCCCAAAGTGCTGTAATTATAAGTATGAGCCACCATGCCCGGTCTATTTTGTTTTTTATGTAAGAATATATATTTAGTCGTTCTTCTATCTTAATAAAAAGGAGTCTGTCTCATTCTTTGTAAACTGTTACATAAAATAAATGCAACTTACTATAAAAAGGAGGTAGGCAAAATTTATGTGACTCCTTTCCTTTTAATTCATATCTATGTTGTTTTCAACATTTTACCATTACAAATATTGAAATGGTTACTATTATAGATCTAAATTTATGCTTATGCGTGGTTATTTCTATAGGACAGATTCCTATAAATAAAGTTGCATATGCATTTCTAATTTTTATACTCTCACTGACAGTAGGAAAATAAAAGCTAATTATCACTGAGCACTCACGATGGGCCAGGTGCTATTCTCAGCATTTCCCATGGATTATCATATTTAATTTCACAATAGCTCTATAATATAGGCACTGTTATTGATGAGAAAAAATAGAGCAAAGAGAGGTTTAGTAACTTGCCTAAAGTCACACAGTACAGGATGCAATCCCAGGTGGTGTGGCTTCATAGTCCATGTTTCTACCAGTTTGAATTTCTTGTCACTTAATGAGAATATCCATTTTCAAGCAATGTAGGCACCACTGGATTTAAATAGCTAGAATTTTATTTATTTTTTACCAATTTAATACAACTTGTATCTTTTTATTTCCACGTATTTGCCCTCGATTGGGATTGACAATTTTTTCATGTTTATTAGCCTTTTACATAAGTCATATTAATTGTCCTCTTATATTCTATGCCTATTTTTTCATGAATATTTTTAATAATTGATCACAAGTAGTTTTTGTATATTCTGATTGTTGATCATTTATTATATGTATTTCTATATTTTTATTACTCTGTCACTTTTCTTTTAATTTGTTATGTTTTCTTCCACAAAAAGGATATTAAAAATTTTATAATCAAATATGCAAGTCTTTTGTTTATGGTATCAAGAATTTTAAACCTTCTATAGGACAATGTTTCCAACTTAAGGTAAGAAAACTATTTTTTATACTTATTATAATGCTTTCTAAATTTTGTTTTTAAAACATTTAATAAATCTGTGTATTATTCTTATATATAATGTGAATTTAAAAGATAACTTTTTCAATGGTTATTAAATTGTCAAAACTATTTCTTAAACTGTTACTTCTTTTCTAATTGATTTGAAGTGAAACTCTTATCACAAATTCTCAAAACCACAGATTGAATTCTGGACTCTCTTTTTTGTTCTTTTAATTGATTTGGCCAGTCTTTAGATAATGCCAGGTTTTGAGCAAAATTAATTCCTGTATCTCTAGAATATAATGATTTTATTGGTGATAAGACAAGTTGATCTTATTGTATTTCTTATTTGAAATACCCTTAGCTATTTCTACTAATTTATACTCTTGGCAAATTTTATTTTATTTTATTTTATTTTATTTTATTTTATTTTATTTTATTTATTTTTTTTTTTGAGACGGAGTCTCGCTCTGGCGCCCAGGCTGGAGTGCAATGGCCGGATCTCAGCTCACTGCAAGCTCCGCCTCCCAGGTTCACGCCATTCTCCTGCCTCAGCCTCCCAAGTAGCTGGGACTACAGGCGCCACCACCTCGCCCGGCTAGTTTTTTGTATTTTTTAGTAGAGACGGGGTTTCACCGTGTTAGCCAGGATGGTCTCGATCTCCTGACCTCGTGATCCGCCCGTCTGGGCCTCCCAAAGTGCTGGGATTACAGGCTTGAGCCACCGCGCCCGGCCAGTACTCTTGGCAAATTTTAGAATCAGGTTGTCAAGTTCTATTTTTAAAAATGGGATTTTGATTATAACCTCTGTTTTGTAGAGCAGGAGACAGATCAGAAAGAGGAAGGCGCTTGCTCAAGGTCATGTGTGTAAATTATTTCCTTCTAGGGCAGGCATCCTGTTGACCAGTCATGACCCTAAGGACCTCATCTATATCCCTCTCCTCTGGGACCTCGTATCTTCTCTACCCCTGTCCAATGTGCAAACAGCAATGTGCCCTTCAAGACCTTGCCCAAGCCCCGCTTCCTCCTTGATTCCACTCATGCAGCACATCTGCCCCCAATCCAGTTTGGTGTCCCTCTTCTGTGCCTCCACAGACCCAACATCCACCCAAACACCACCTTTTCCACCCCATACTGCCATGGCCTGCTGATGCGTCTGCAAGAGTGGGTATAATCTGGAGGTGGGGTCTGGTCTCTTCTCATCTTCTGTTTACTCGTAGCAGTTTGAAACAAAGGAGTCTTGCATTCTGAAACAACTGTGGAGAAGCATCTGAACCCAGCTGATGGAGGTCAAATTCTACTTTAAATCCATCTGCGGGAATCATTGGCAGGTAGATAATGATGATAAATTTTGTAAACTGAAGGTCCTTTGTAAAATCACGAATTTTGGTACATACTTTTTTGTTCACAAATATTCCAACTTTCTCTTTCCTGGCCTGTGGAAGAATTGCTGTTCCTTGCCCTGTTGAAGTTAGACCTGGCAATATGCTCTGCTTTAACCAACTAAATAGGAGCAAAAATGGTATGTGTCCCTTCCATGTGACACTTTTAAAGGCCAGTGTATGGGCCACAGTTTCTCTTTGCTCTGCCCAAGTGATCATGGAAGCACAAGTTGAGATGGAGCCTCAATTGGCACAGTTCCCTGAGTGACCAGGATGAATAGATCACTCTGCCCACCATGGTGTTCCTATAGCATAAGCAAAGCAGTGTGTTTGCTGTCAAGCCACTTGGGGATTGCTACCAAAGTGTAGTTTAGCCTGTCCCGACAGAAACTGGGTAATCCAATTGGTCAATGGGGATTCTCTTTTATTAGGAAGCTGAGGAGCATTAAGGATCATTCTGGTGCCAACAGCCTCTTGGTTCCTTTAAACACACCTCTTTAAAGATACTTGACTCAGAATTTCTTATACTTTAAACAATTTTTATTTCCTTTATACATTGCTTGTCCTGAAGCCAAAAAGAAGCTCTTTAAAATCAAAGCAGAACATTGTTGATTATAAAGAAGTCTTCAGAGAATGTATCATAGAGAATCATAAATTTGGTTTTACACAAAATGCAAATGGCATTAAATTTACTCTCTGAAGTTCAGCCAGAATGTCTAGTTTATTGATTCCTTAATCCGTCACAGGTATTAGGGGCCCTGCCATATGCCCTACCCAAGGGGTAAGTAGGGGAAGAGGGTAGTCCTGTGTTCAAGGAGATCACATGATAGTTGTTCAAGCAGTTTTTAAACAATGCTGATGGATAAAATGTTAATGCTCTAGGAGAGATTATGTGCAAAGTCATATGGAACACAGAGGAAGGTGAACCAGCCTTATTGAGAGAAATATAGCAGATGTCATAAAACAGGAGGCATTTAAGTTAAATTTTGAAGAATTTGCAGAGGTTCAGTAAAGTGTCCAAGAAGGAGATGCACATTCCATGCAATGAGACCAAAATGTGTAAAAACATGACAGTACATGGTTACACCCTCAAAGCAATGCTAAGCAATGTGTCATGCACACAACCAACTTCCTCTAAGGTCAGGCAGGTAAAGTGCATAGGTGAAACAAGACAAGCATACTACACCCAGGGATGATGGGACAGTGATGAACTGGCAGCGCGAGTGCTGTCTGGATGATGAGTAGTCTATTCTCAGCTCCAGGTCATTCCTGCCCAATCCTAGTCCAACATTCCCAGACCTTCCCTATTCCCTTTTTTAGAGAAGCCATAAATCCAGATTTCCATGGAAAATCTTCTGATTTATACTTTGTGAATAAAACAAAACTTGTTGACAGGACCAGAGCTGATGCTGAAAATATTCAGCAGTTAGTAGGGCAGGAGCCCTGAAAAATCAGATGTACACTGAGCATAATCAACAAGTATGGTCTTTGCAGTGACTCTTGGCTCAAACATTATTTTTTGATGGGACACAGTGGCCGACACTTAGACACCAGTTTGTGAGCCCTGACCCCAAATAGAAAGAGGAGGAACAAGCAGGAGGAGTGGGAGGGTTGTGAGAAGAAGGATAGAATCTGGCCACAGTGGATTTTAAATATACTATATCAGTTGGCTTTTTCTTTGTAACAAAACACTCCCAAAATGTAATAGCTTAAAGCAACCATTTATTTAGCTCATGATTCTGTAGGGCAGCAGTTGGGCTGGGCTGACTCACTCATACATCTGTCATGTCCCATTTAAACCATGCCCCAAAGAGTTAAAGAAACCAGTACGTAACAAAAATTCTTGAGTTTAGAGGATGGCAGATTAAACAAAAAAAAAGAAAAAAGAAAAGAAAGAAATAAAGAAAAAGAAACAACTTGCCGAAATGCTGAAACTCCCTCCTCCTGTAAGATAACAAAATTAGCTGAAATCAGTTAGAACCAATATAGCCAGCTGAAGTCTGCACAGAACAAGCTTGCTGACATCCCAGCCTGAAATTCCACCACATGTTTCATACTAACTCCCCCCGAATCCGCACATAACCCATGAGAATCTGCTCATGCCCAAGGACTTTCCATACCTCCTCTTTCCTTCCACCAATCACCTACTAATCTCAGAATCCACCTCCTAAACCTTTCCTCATCAAATTACAGACTTTAAGCCAGCACAAGAAGACCAATTAGAACTGGATTCCTATGTCCTTGTTAGTCAACTTGCAATAAAAAGCTTTTCTTTTCTCAGAATCTGGTGTCATAGTATTGGCTTCTAGCACATTGACCAGTGAGTCCCTTTTTCTTGGGACTCCACCAGCTGTCAGGGCTGGTGGTCTAGAGGGGCCTCAATTAAGGTACTTGTCTCTTGTCCATATGGTCTCTCATCCTCCAACCAGCTAGTCAAGCTTCGTTAACATGTTACAGGGTTCCAACAGCAGCAAGAGAAAATAATCGCTATTGCGCAGTGCTTTTCAGTTCTCTCTTGTGTCACAATGGCTAACATCCCAGGCAAGCCATGTGGCTGAGCCCAGAGGTAGAAGAGGAGATATGGTGGGGGAAAAGCGACAAAGAAATCAAGGAAGGGCAAGAGTTTGTGACCATGTTTGCCTTCTACCACATTTGCTATTAAGATTGCACAAAGAGGTTGGGCGTGGTGGCTAACACCTGTAATCCCAGCACTTTAGGAGGCCGAGGCGGGCAGATCACCTGAGGTCAGGAGTTCGAGACCAGCCTGACCAACATCGTGAAACCCCACCTGTACTAAAAATACAAAATTAACTGGGCGTGGTAGCGAGCACCTGTAATCCCAGCTACTCAGGAGGCTGAGGTAGGAGAATCGCTTGAACCTGGGAGGCAGAAGTCGCAGTGAGCAGAGATCACACCATTGCACTCTAGCCTGGGCAACAAGAGTGAAATTCTGTCTCAAAAAAAAAAAAAAAAAAAAAAGGATTGCACAAAGCGTTGAATTATCAAATCAGACTCATAAGAATTAGAAATCTTATTCAGTATCAAACTTTACTAATAGTACAAAAAAGCTATTCTGCTTGTATGCAACATGCAGATCAAGCACGAGAAGTCTTGGACCACCAGTGCTGCATCTTGGGCCCTTTTGCATCACATCAGAATGTGCCCTGATGTACAACACATGGGGCTTCCAAGTGATGCATATTGTTCATCACTGACCCAAGGAGAACTTTTAAGCCTGAAATAAATCCATTTTATACTCTGATAATTAAATACCCCAAACTGACACTTTCTAGCAGGCCATGCCCCAGAAATCTATAAATTTCAGGTTTGTTTACCACACCAATTGATTAAGTATATCCTGCTGAAAGAATTCTATTAATAAGGACTCTCTTATTATCATTCTATCAGTAAAAACCATCAGAAATTTGAATAGAATATTTCCATATTTGACCAGAATAACTCCTTTTTTTCCCCTAATTTCTCTTTCTCCTCTTCCTCCTGCTTCTCTTCTTTCTCTTCTTATTCCTCCTCCTCCTTTGCTTCCTCTTCCTCTGTCTTTCTTTCTTCTTTCTTTTTCTTTCTTTCCTTCTTTCTTCTTTCTTTTTCTTTCTTTCTTCTTTCTCTTCCTCTCTTTTTCTGTCTTCTTTCTCTCTTTTTTTCTTTCTTTCTGTCTCTCTTTTTCTTTCTTCTTTCTTTCTGTCTTTTTCTTTCTTCTTTCTTTCTGCCTCTCTTTTTCTTTCTTCTTTCTTTCTTTCCTTTTTTCTTCTTCTTTTTCTTCTTCCTCCTCCTTCTTCCTACTCTCCTTCTCATTCTTCTTCATCATCTGTCCTTGAAATTATGCAGCTTAAAAAGGATAGTTAACAGATCAGCTGCTAATCTTTCTCTTCCCAACCATACTTTGGATTTTCACCTTTAATATGAACTTCTGTAACAAAACATCCAAATATTTGGAGCCATTTATTTTCTCCCTTCACCATGTGTATGTGTTTATGCTATGCTTATACACAAGCATGGGGATTACTTATCATTTATGGATAAGGAACTATGCATTTAGATGCCTTTAATTTCTGTGGAGCCAGAATTCCATCTACAGAAAGAATCTTATTTCATGTTTCTGCATAAAGTATCAGGTAACTGTGGAATGGTTTTCCCTGGCAGGAGAAATGGGATCTGTTAGAGAAGAAGAAGGCAATTTGTTATTTGAACTAGAACTTCCATAATGGGTTTCAGAAGGGATTCCAAAATATTCTAGGTCCAGTGTACCCTTCTCTTGGAAGTCTCACTTGCATTATCAATACAAATGAACAGGGTTATTGCTAATATTTCTTCCAAAACTAACATTTATTTGATGAGGTTTAGGGTAGTTTAATAGGAAGTGCCAAATACATATTTAGGAAGAGTGGAATGAACTTTGACTTAGTTGGATGTTTCTGATGCCCTATGCAGAAAACGTTGTCTCTAGAACTCTTGTGTAAGATTATATCTTGAACATTGGGAACTTACACTCCCTCACTTGGCCTGGAGAATTCTAGAAGGCTACACTGTGATCCAAAGATGGCAGGATATCAAGGTCATTTGAAAGGTTCAGGTTCTTCTTTTTTTCAACTGCTTGCTACTTATCCTAGTAAAATGCAAAGATGTATGGGTGCATGATATTCTGAACACATCAAAAATAAAGTGGAAGTGGATGGTCAACCTAAAACAGTAAAAGAATGACTCTATACAGGTTCTGAAGCATCAAGCAAATCAAACAAAAAGAGCCAAAGTCAGTGTTTTACAGAAAGATACAAATGAGTCTATACTTTCCAAAATGGAAGTATTCACTAGTGTACAATAAAGGCCAAAGCTGTAGGATCCTTTGAGATCAATGAGTCAGTGCTTCCTACACAGTGGTATATGGGTTTGATACATAAGTTTATGATGTTATGGTACACAGATAAACTTTTAATTTTCATAATTGTGTGTTTATTTTAATGAGTGCAATAAATACCTATTTTTTGTTTTGGGGAGTTTTTTCTTTATTTTCACTTTTTTACTAGCCACCATTCAATCTGTCTCCCATTATCACCTTGTTCTCCCTATTGGAGAATCTCCCATTTTGTGTCCTCCTGAGGATCGTTGGCCATCTATGGAAGTCAAATGGACCAGATTTTCATCCTCCTCACACCTGTCACAAGATAGGCAGGGTGCAAGAGTGACTTGAGGTTGGCCAACCAGACACTGTCCCCATGATTTTGAATTCTGAGCAGATAGATGACATGGTGACATGGGTGTCTGACAGCCACATTCATTGCAGTGACAGTGGTGTGGCAGTGGTGCTTTGCAAAGACCAGAGTGCTCGTGCTACAGGACCACTGCAGTGATTTTGCTGTCTGGTCAACCAGGACAACTTCAATCCCTACTGTCTTCAAGCCTGATCTTCTAGCCTCCTAAAGTTACCTGAGCCCTGAGAATCTCTCCAATAAGATCTCCCTCTGCTTAAGATGGCTGGAAGATTTTCAATTGTTTTCAACCAAGGACCCTCTGACTGACACAGTGTGAGTTAGAAAATATGTAATTAGCAAATCAAAGCTATGATTTTATGGATATTATTCTTTCATAAATGACAAAGTCTTAAAACAGGGTTGATTTAAATAAACCGGAAAGAAAAGCTTTAAGAGAACCGTGGTGTGTGATTACAAGAAAACAGTGATTGTTAGGAAGACAGTGAATTGGCTCAATTCCCTCATTTTACAGAAAATGAATGTGGGTCCCAGGGAGGCTAACAGACACCAGAAAGTCCCCAGTAGCTCAGCTGCAGACCCTACCCAGCTTCAAGTCCCCTGACTCCATATAGATCTCATAATCTACCCACGAGTGAGGGACAGAGCCCAGCTCCCACACTCAGGGTCCTGCCCCATCACACAGCTGGGATCATCTTGGGTTCTAAATTCACAGAGGCCTAGGTCAGCAGCCAGCACTTTCATCCTTAATAACTGTTTTAAAAAGCCTTCTTTTCTCCTGTTTATTTTCTTTTATGTTTTGTCTTCAAACTTGGTATTGATGAGCCTGACAGCACGGAGCACATGTACCACAAATATTCTGTTGTACTTTGAGTCATTCACCGCTGAGAAATAACACCCCTCCCCACATAGAAGTTCTAAACAGATGAATTGTGATAGTTTTATTCCTCAAGAAAGCGCATACTCCAGCCCATCAATAACCCCCTTGAAAGCAATAACCTTCTGTGAAAACACCCAGAACCCCTTGACCTGTGGCTCAGTGAGAGAACTGTTGGTTTTCTGAAGCCATCTCATCAGTATGACTCAGGAGTGCAGTAATTAGTCTGACCAGGGAATAAAGTCCTGTTTCCTTTACATTTAAAAATCAACTCTTGAAATAATTTTCCACAAGAAGCCAACAGAGACCTATCCCTTTAAATTAACTACCAACTGAAGCATTCCCCGGCGGCATTTCTCCATCCTGGTCCATGCCAATTACAGCATCGTAACCTAGAATGAAGTGAAAATTGTCCATGTGGGAGGCAGGGCTCCACGGTGGAAAGGAGAAGAGATTGGAGTGACATAATCTTGGGTTCTAACCTTAGCCTTGCGGCTGAGTGGTGCTTGGAGGGACAGTTGGACAGACAAAGGCATCCCAGGCAGAGGGAAGAACACAAATGGAGCCATGGAACACAAAACCATGTCGGGAGATGAGTGAACTTCAGGAGGGGGGAATGTGTCTGGAGAGTAGGGCATGAGGGGTGTCTGGAGGCAGAAGACTGGGGCTGCAACTGATACTAAGGAGACAAGATTTTATCTGG
This sequence comes from Papio anubis, assembly GCF_008728515.1. Classification (NCBI taxonomy): domain Eukaryota; kingdom Metazoa; phylum Chordata; class Mammalia; order Primates; family Cercopithecidae; genus Papio; species Papio anubis. The sequence continues at coordinate 130,525,282 of NC_044983.1, read as the reverse complement.
GAGGCTGTGTGGGGTATGAAGAGAGCACTGTTGTGCAGTCAGACAGATCTATGTTGGAGGTCTAGCTCTGCTACTTTCCAGCTGTGAAACTGGGATAACAAAGCTTCCTTTGTAGAGTTACTTTGTGACTTGGAGTTATTGCGTGCAAAGATTGTGGCACCATGCCTGGCTCAGAAACATTTTTCTCATCAACAGTTGCTTCCTTGAGGAACTGAGTGGCCATTGAACATATCCATTGTGGTGTTGAAAGGTCTTCCCACCAATGCATGGAGCATAGATTTACGGAAAACACCTCAAAAAGGTAAACGGTTCGAGGTCATTGCACTTTACTGGCTGAGGAAGAGCCTGGGGCAGAGCGGTGGATGGGGGCGCAGTTGGTACAGGGAGGAGGGGCAGATGCAAGAGGTATTTGTTAAGTCAAAGGTACGGGTCCTGGCATTGATTGTATGTGGCAAGGAGAGTGTTGGTTGGGTAGTGGGGTGCGGGTTAGGAGTAGCAAGAGTTCAGGATGACTGCCAGATTTTGCATAAATAATGGGTCCATAGTGCAGCCCCCAGCAAAGATGTAGAAGGTGACTGGGTATGATGGCTTGTGCCTATAATCTCAGCATTTTTGGGAGGCTGAGGCAGGAGGACTGCTTCATCCTAGGAGTTTAAGACCAGCCTGGGAAACATAGTGAAACCCCATCTCTACCCAAAAAGAAAAAATTAGCCAGACATGGTGGTGCATGCCTGTAGTCCCAGTTACTTGGGACACTGAGGTGGGAGGATCACTTGAGCCCAGCAGGCAGAGGTTGCAGTGAGCCATTGCACTCCAGCCTGGGTGACACGGTGAGACCCAGTCTCAAAAAAAAAAAAAAGAATGTAGAATGTCAGAAAAGAAGAAACAGTTGTTGTAGGTAGAGGTTGATTCTCAGGTAGAAGCTAAGCCAAAGCCAGAACCAGAAGGAAAAATATAATTAAATTCTTGGGTTATTTACCTACATTCAGTTGAAAATTCATGTATTTTTTTTAATATACAGAGGCAAAACATCATAATGAAAGAGCATTGAACTTGGATTCCCAAGACCAGGCATGCAACCTGTGTCTACCTCCTAACTACTGTGTAATTTGGGGAAAATTGCTAAGCCCCTGTGAGCTTCAGTTTTTGCCTGTAAAGTAGGGATAATGACAATCAGTCCTGCCACCCCTGTCAGCTGAAACACAGCGTGCAACATCCAGGACTTCTCACCCACCACAGGCTTGTCCTCAGGGTCAGGGTTTCGGTCCCTAGTGCACAGACCATTCAAACATGGGGCCCTTCCTGTGGCACCTCTGAACGGTGTGATTCGGAGGGTCGTGGATGCTCCTGTGTGCTGAGAAAGCAGGTGTGGAGTTCCACATTCTTTCTCCTGGATGCCTTCCATGACAGGGCTCGCTGAGAGACTCGGGAGCGGGGACAGCATGCTCCTTTGTGGGAACACACAACACTCCCTGCCATCTGCCTGAGGCAGGGAGAAAAGAAGACAATGTTCTGTCCCCAGCAGGAACTGGCGCTATCCAAAAGAGATGCAACAAGAAGATCTGTTCCATTTCAAGCCCAAGAGAGTGACCACTGAGAGCTGTCCTCATTGAGGCCTGGATGAGAGGGAAGGTGGAAGAAAATTTTAGTAGGAAGGAAATAAATGTGGAGGCTTGGGGGAGAGAAGGAAGGGAGGGAGGGAGGGAGACATGGCTGGAGGAAGACAGGAAGGAAGGAAGGAGTGGGAGGAAGGGAGGCAGGAAAGGAAGGAGAAGAGGGAAAGAAGCCTACCATTTCTTGAGCTGATCCAGTGCATTAGGTAAGGTCAAGTTTTTTCATGCTCTCTGTCATTTAATTCCCACAACAACTCTTATTTTATAGGTAAGTAAAAGTTAGGAGGCTGAGGCTGAGAACGGTCAAGTGCCTTACCCAAGGTTAAATGGATTTTCTGAGTCATAGCCTGTCTTTTCCACTAAAACATGCCACTTCCCCTTCTGGTCCTCTATGTACTCAGAGTGTGAGTGAAGTCCTGGGGGAACTACAAAGTTAGACACCATGAAGAGGGGCACAGCATCCCATTGGAAACACGGGATACCCCATGCTCTTCTGGGCCAGTCTCACCTGTTGGTCTGCTGTACTCAGTTCTGGGCTATGCCAGAGAGGAGAGAGGAGCCCTAATAACCTCACAGCCAGAGCAGGGCAGGCAGGGAGGTGATGGGTTTCCAAATCAAGTCCTATGATTGAAGAGACTGGGAGCACTTGGCTGTAGAAGTGACCACCAGTAAGGACAGGCAGCTGTCTTGAGCCAGTTGCTGTCCTGAAGTGGCGATGGACATGATCGCAGTTCCAGAGGCCGGAGCCCAGAGAGCTGCAACTTTTGTTTCTCATGTAGCTGGGCAACTTTCCTCCAGACCAATAGTATGGCTCATTTCCTCTTTTTTTTTTTTTTTTTTTTTTGAGATGGAGTTTTGTTCTTGTCACCCAGGCTGGAGTACAATGGCATGATCTTGGCTCACTGCAGCCTCCGCCTCCTGGGTTCAAGCAATTATTGAGCCTCAGCCTCCCAAGTAGCTGGAATTACAGGCACCTGTCACCACACCTGGCTAAGTTTTGTATTTTTATTAGAGACAGTGTTTCACCATGTTGGCCAGGCTGGACTCGAACTCCTGACCTCAGGTGATCCACCCGCCTCGGCCTCCCAAAGTACTGGGATTACAGGAGCGAGCCACCGCACCTGGCCACAGGACTGCTACTGCACTTTTTCAGTGTTATTCTTTACAAATTTGTACAGTGTTTGTTTAGAGAGACAGATCTCTGAGGGGCATTCAATAACCAGGAGACCCTGGTTCCACTATGCCGAGACCTAGTGAGTCTCTTCTGGACTCAAATGTGTGCAAAACTAAGTCAAGGCAGTCTGGAAACCAGCCATAGTTATTCACACTTGTCCCTCACTGGGAGCACATTATTAACGCTCTTTCTTCAGTCACATGGGGTAAACTCCCCACCCTCAAGGAGTTCTGATTCGTAAATTGACCTCCATCTCCTTGTATTCTTAGTGATCAAAACCTAGACGGTCTCCAAGGCAAGTACTAGTGGCCCACCCTTAATCCAGTTGCACCTGCTCATGCTCTAGGATTCAGCTCAGCTGGCATCTCTTTGAGGCACCATTCTTCGCTCTCTCGGCCAGATGAGGTTCTCCTTGTTGCTTCCATAACACCATCCCTCAATGTGTTCTCTCCTTGTATTGCAATGATATTTAGATGTGCCTGCCTCCGTCACAAGACTGGGAGATACGTATTATTACCACCATCGCCCCCAGTTAAGAGGCAAGGCTGTTGGGACTCAGGGAAATTAAGTCTCTTCCCTAAGGTCACAGAGCTAGTGTGTAATAGAGCTAAGATTTAAATCTACCTCACCTCGGTTTCATTCCAAAGCTTGTAATGTTTTTTGTTCATTTCAAACTGTTTCTACAACAAATAGATTTCTAAAGTGCCTCTACAGAAAATGTGTTTTCTCTAAAATGAACCCCAAACTGGACACTTGAGAGTTCTCCCAAGGGTCTTGAGGTGATGGAATAGTCTGCCTTTCAAAGAGAATGATCTTATAATTTACAAGTTTGCCCCTCAATTAACTGAGCACTGTGGCTCTTTATTTAATGTTATTTCTACATAATCTAATTTCAGCTGCAGGTTAATGGACCCATAGGGAGTTACTGCTAGTTCAGTTTCAAACGAATTCAGCAGCATTCCCAGGTTATTGGTTGTTAATGGGATCACCCAGCTGTTTTTACTTCCTCCCAATCCTTCTCGAGGTGACTACAGAGGAGAGGACAAAAACGGACATGGTGGGACTCACTTTTAGATCACTGGGACTACTGAGCCTCCGCCAGCTACCTGGCCACACTGGGTTCCATTCCCTAGAAAACCACCTGGTCATAGCCAGAGCCAGCATGGCCCACACTATTATTCATCCAAACACATTGAGCACCTAGTGTGCCCAAGGCACTATTCTGGTGCAGTTGGAGACACCGAGATGGATCAAGTATGGTGTGAAGGAAAAATATAAATTGGTTGGGTTAAATCACTAAAATCACTAAAACTGAGCTGTGGTTTCCTTGCATGCAGTGTTCATCATCAACATGCTTATCTTCAATTGTTTGTTTGTTTATTCATATAATGTTGACTGAGAACCTGCATGCACCAGATATTTTTCTGAGGATACCTGGGTGATTCCAATCTCGTAGGCTCATGGTCTCATAAGGGATATAGACAAATTAATAGGCAGCAATAGTTCAGAGTGATTGGTCAACAACAGGGAAGTATGAGACACCATGAGAACACAAAGGAACCTTTCCTCTTCAGGACTAAGAGGTCAGGCAAATCTTCCTAGAGGATTTTACGGTTCAGTTCTGAGTTTGCCCTGAATATGAACAGAGGCCAACCAGAACACGAATAGCAGTCTCCCAGAGGTGGGAGAGAAGAAAAATTTTAGTCAAAAGGAACAACATGAGCAGATATGCAGGATGAGAAAAAGTAAGTCATCTTGGGAAAGTATGATGGTGAATATGTTTTGAGTGGAGTTCAAGTAAGGATAATAGTGAAGAGTTAGGGGTATAGAGAAGAGGAGCATGTATGAAATATAAAGGGTCTTGAAAACCTGGAAAAGGGGATGGATTAGACTTCAACCTGTAGACACCAGAGAGTGGAGGGTCTCAGAGATGCGTGAGGAGCAAATGTGGTCTTTCTGCAAATCACCCCACTGTTCTATGTAGACTTGATTCAGGCCTGGAAAAATTAGAGCCTGGGGCAACTGAACCACAATTGTGGCCAGAACTATTGAGGAAACTATAAAGAGGGAGATAAGAGGGGCCAATCTGAAGGAAAGTTGGGAATAAGTGCCAGCAGAACTTGATAGAAAAGAAACGAGTTCATGTAACTGCAAGCATTAGGCTTTTAGAAAACTACAAAGTAGAAAAGCAAATGCAGTTCACTTTAAAGCTCAGATTTCCACATTGTATGAATTAATGACACCTAAATTAATGATGTTTTTCTATATTGGGATACTAGATCAAAGTCATTTTACTCAAGATTTTATAAATGCAATAGTATTTGAAGAAGAAAGAGTTTGGAAGAATAATAGCACAAGATGGCTTTGATTGTAGGCTTTGGGGTGAATCAGGATATGGTAGGTCACAGGACACTTCCCCAGATGATGACAGACAAGGTAATGAGTGGCTTTCACTTTAATGAGGGCCAGAGCTTCATTTTCAAAGGGTTATTAAATTAGGCTTCACTGATGGCATATTTAATTTGCTTTAGAAAGGGAAAAAATGGTTTCTTAAAGGCATGGGGACACAAAGTTCAATGGTCTTTTCCATGATACTCCACTCTTGACATGGCCTCAGAGCTGGCGATTAGCTACAGGAGGCAGAATGCCTTACAGATTTTTTTAAAGCATGACAAGTCTTTGTTCTAGAACAGGTGATGTTTCACGTTTTCTGAAAATCACACCTCAGGTTTTGTGCTCCAAATGTGTGAGCAGAAGTGGAAGAACACACTGTCTGGAGGCAGGCCAGCATGGCTGGAAACACCTGCTTTCACCTAAGCCAGCTGCACAAGTTTGGGGAAAATAACTTAGTCTTTCTAGTATGTTGCTTTACCTGTGAAATGAGGCTGATGATGATAGCTCACCTTGCAGGGCAACTGCAAAGCTCAGATCAGAGCATTCCTTCCTCAATTCCCTGACACAGAGTTTTGTTTTCTGCACAAGATGAGAAGGATAAATCCTGACTTGCCTGCCTTGCAGGTTGCTGAGAGCTCAGGGGACAATGGAGGCTTAGAGTAAAAAATGTGTTTGTGTGAGGTCACAAGACAGACTGGCATCAGAGTAAAAGCTAAGATCAAGGTGTTTAAACACTCCATACCCTCTCCATTGTGCCATGATAATTAATGCCCAAGTCCCTGAGACACAAGGGGATGTGTTTCCCTGGTGGCAACTCTCTGCCTTTCCCTTTTGTGCCTTTGGCTAGTTCAGGAATAATTGGAAAGTGAGCACAGAACCCTCATACACAAACCCTCATGTACAATCCTGGATTCTGAATCCCCACCTCTTCTCCAACTGCAAGCTCCCCTTGGTGAATCTCTCTTCCAACCTCTCCCCAGCAGCTTCCTCCTCTGGGCCCATGTTGCTCTAGGCACCTACCCTCACAAGGGCCTTTGTCATACCTGGATCTCAGGGACCCATGTGAACATTGTTTGCTCCCCTTCAGATGAATGCCTGGAGGGCAGGACTACAGATAAGAGACTCCTATCCATAATCCTTCCTGACACTCAGCTCCTGGCCAGCACTGCAGGCACTCAATAGAGCTGCCAGAATTAAATATGTTAAAAGTAACTTGATTTCCAGATTGTCCACTTGACTAACTTAAAATATGCTTTATTTGGAAAAGGTAAGAGGGACGTAATTAATGGTCTCTGCCATGATCCAGGCTGAGCAAATGCTGTGATTTGAAAGGGGACTCCTCCTAGATTGCTTACATCCACATTACCCCAACAGCTCTTCCATTCTTCTGGTGCCCAAATCTGGGTCATCAGGAGAGGGTTGATGAAGAGGAAGCACAGGAAGTAAAGCAAACATTTACAACTTAACCTTAATTCTTTAAAATATCCTCAGCAATAAGGTTGGGGATGGGGGTGTTTAATGAAGGCTAGCTAGGGGACAAGCATGTTTGTTTTAAAGATTAAATGATAATCTTAATAATTAAATGATAATTAATTATATGAGGCACACAGCAATTCACTTTAGGATATAGTAGGTGCCCAAATAGATGTTACCCTATCTCACCTTCACTTTTTAGGTACTTTCACCTGGTTATAGCTACCATATTCCCAGAATAATGCAGAGGTCTCTTCCTTTAATTCTTAGTATAAAAAAACCACCTCCATTCTAAATCTTTTTTACCTAGAATTCTAGAATTCTCAGACTTAGTTCAATATAGCCATCCTGTTTTTAGAGCTTTAAAGAGAGTACAGACCAGGTGTGAGTCATTCCATCTTGTGACTTAGTGTGTCTTAGAGTCTGAGTCATAAAATCACAAAGGCACAGAACATTTGGATGGGAAACCAAAGAGAGAAAAAATTAAAGTTTCTCTTGGCACACAAATAATCTTGAATCAAATTTGTAACAGAATGTTGAAACTGAAGGCTCATGGTAAGCCTCATGATAAGCACCAGGAGGTAACAGATGAGAGGTTCAAATCCAGGTCTCCACATGTGGAATTTACGAAAGACATGTCAGAGGACCTGCCCAAGCAGTAGGCTCCTCTTCCTCATTGTGGTTTTTTTTTTTCTTTTCTTTTCCTTTTTTTTTTTTTTTTTTTTTAGGCAGTCTCGCTCTGTCACCCAGGCTGGAGTGCAGTGGTGCGACCTGAACTCACTGCAACCTTCATCTCCCGGGTTCAAGCAATTCTCCTGCCTCAGCATCCCAAGTAGCTGGGATTACAGGCAAGCACCACCATACCCAGCTAATTTTTGAATTTTTAGTAGAGATGGTATTTCACCATGTTGGCCAGGCTGGTCTCAAACTCCTGACCTCAAGTGATCTGCCCACCTTGGCCTCCCAAAGTGCTGGGATTACAGCTGTGAGCCATCGTACCCAGGCCTTGTTGTGGTTTTAAAGACTGTTAAGTGAATGAAAGAAGGAAAATTGCTGAGGAGATTTCCTCAGAGATGCAATTATATTTATGGGTGTCACCTCAAGTGTGGTGAGTCTTCCGTGGGGTCACCCCAATAGCTTTGGAATGTGTTCCCTGCAATTGCGATCTAACTCCTAACCAGGAAATGCAGTGGGTGGAGGAGGGCCGATGTGCCATTTTGGGAGTAAAACCCAGGGCACCTGCTGCTTGGGGATCCACTGTTTTTTGGAGCAAGGAACATGGGAATGTTTTCAATGAGTCAGTATGGGACGGAGATGGGTTGAGAGAAAGCCAGGATGGGGACATTCCAATTAATAGGGCTGCCTCAAGTAGGGGTAGGATCCGTCATGAAAAACCTGGATTCCTAGAATCTGAGAAGGAGGTGAAGCACCACTCAAGTCAAGCTGCTTCCATCTGGGTTGGGGGAATGTCAGGGGTGTCCCATGGTAGGATTCATGAAGTGCTCGAGAATGCCCAGGCCTCCACCAGGTCCTCGGGTACTAGGGTCGCTGATGATGGTGGTATCTGCAAGGAACTTGTCCTGTTCTCTTACTTCTTCTCCCTCCCCTCCAATCCTCAAGGAGTCAGAAGGTGCTGAGAAGCTTGGGTTCAGGGGACTGTGGAAGCAAAAATTGAAAAACAGAGAAGCGAATCCCCAAATCTCCACCGTTCCCTCTACGGGCTTTTAGCCTAAAGACATCTGATGTGGGGAAAGGAGGAAGACTCACTATCAAATCTGGTTGAGATATTGGGCTAATATCTTTGAGCACTCAATTACTGAAACAAGGCAGTGGTGGAGATTTAAAATGACTGTAGAACTGCCAGTTACCTGAGTCACCAGACAAGTCATGGACTTGCCTTATTTTCATCCAGGGGCAGGAGAAGGTTGAATACATATTAAAGAGATGGCAGGAGAGCACAATAAAGATGCATTTTAATCACTCTGCAAGCTGTGCTTTTTCAACCTGCATTTTACAAAACCTTGTCAAGCATCTCTTTCAAGCTCCAGGGAACAAAAATTACTTAGGAATAAGAAATGGCAAATGGTTATCAGTTGTACAATATCCCTTATCATTCACTTAGAATGTGAGAAACATCCCTTGCATTTTCTCTATTTAGTGAGTGTCCTGTCCCCCATTTTTTAAAGGCATGTGACAGATATTTGTCAGAATCTTTACGGTCACCTTGTTATCAGCACCCTCATACCCTCCTGTCAGGAACTTTCACTGTTGCCCTGGGATTCCCATCCAAGAAGGTGTTTAGGAACAGAGTCCTCAGAATTGGGTACAGTAGGATGAGGAAGTTATGGCTTTCCATTGACCACCTTCATCCTGTGCCATTTTAAAGGACTCTGAGCTCTGCAGAATGCTGTAACCTGGATTAGCTAAAACCTCTTGGGTTGCCCCAGTGTATACTTAAGTCTGTTCTCAATACATAAGCATCAAAACACAAACCAACACACTCACAAGCACACACATACACATCCTCCAAACTACCCCCTTTCTGCCACATCATACATCAACTCCTAAAACCTGGAAGGGAGAGGTAGAGTTCTTCAAAAATATTCTTCCTGAAGGCTATTTAATGTTACAAAGAATAACAATAAATCACATACATCAATGCCCAAATGTCTGAATTTCTCCCTTAAGCATTTTTTTCCTCAAATTTCCCTTTCCTAAAGCAGCTGTCCTCTCTCTCTCTCCTTCCCCTATTGTCTGAAACCCTTGCCTCTACTCCTTATCTCAACCATTTACATACCCTGTACCTCGATTAGCTGAACAAAGCCCAGTCTTTAATCAGATTCTGAGCAGCTGCCCCTGCTCGGACCCTGGCCCACTGAAATCTCTCAGGCAAGGCCAGGTACATCTGGATGGTGGGTGGGGTAGAAGGTGGGGTGATCATGAGGACCAACCTGACTTAGTTGCTTTTGATGTCTGCCTCCTTCTAGGACACTGGCTTGTCTTTGCCCCTGCAACCCTATTCTGGTACTGGCCAGGGGGCTGATGCTATAGAAGGATAACTTCCAGCTCCCTGTAAAGGAGGCCTTCACATGTGTGGAGGCTCTGAGAGGAAAAGAATGAATAGGACAGATTCCCTGGAACTTTGAATTTGCAGGCAAATTAGTTTGTCACAGTACCTGCTCAAGAAATGTTAGCTTCCTCATCTTCCTTTTCTGGAAGCAAAATGTTGCCAATAGCTTTACCAATTTAAGAAAATGAGAATTTTCTTAGCTCCTCAAACACTGGCCTTGCTAACAACCCCATGTTTTCTCTTCCATCCATCTTCCATGCCTCACTGAAACACCGAATACACCTGACTGCCCACAATCAAAAGTGTCTGAACATGTGAAAACTCATGAAGGCTGGCAACTTATTTTTAATTTGTACATTGCCTTCAAAAATTACGTACAGCTTGGCACTCTCAAAAGTCATGCTCCTTTGCCCTCAACTGCAGAATCAGGACTAAATGATAAATTAAAGCCTGTGTGTGTGTGTGTGTGTGTGTGTGTGTGTGTGTGTGTGTGTGTTTCCATTCCATGAGTGCATCCTAATTTGGGTCTTTATTATGGAAGCCAGTGATAGAAATGTCTGTAAACTCTTAAGAAAGCAAAAAATTAGAATAAAATAGATTACATTCAAAGATATAAAATGAAGTTGTATTTTATTACTAATGGCAATCTGAATAAAATGTGAGAAGAGGGCACCTGTCTTTCAAGACTTTAAAGGTAATATAAAAAAGCAAGCAAATAAAATATCCATATCCATTTTAAAGCACCAAGACATTAAGAGTCCTATCATTGTTTCTGACAGCCAGGCCAGGGCAAAGGAGAAGGCACACATTTCACAACTGTGGGAATGCTTCGAACAAAACAAAGACAACCTTTCAGAAGAAGAGGCTAAGATTGTGTGAGGAATAGGGAGGAGTTTAAAGGGCTAAGCCCAGGGAACAGGCAGGGGGGCAAGAGCCAGATCTGAAGGGAATTTACAGTGAAGCCACTAGACCCAGATGGCAAATGGGAGTTGGGACCAAGAGAGAGTCCCCAAGGCAATACCATTAGAGGGGTATGGATGGACCCATGCGTGGCAGGCAGGAAATGCATGAGAGTGGTGGCAAATGGGAGACTCAGGTGGTAAATGGGAGTTGGGACCAGGAGAGCGTCCCCAAGTAAATGCCATCAGGGGGGTCTGTGTGGACTCGTGTATGGCAGGCAGGAAAGATATCAGAGGAGGATGAGTTTGGCTACACTCTTTGCCTCCCAAATTTCCCTATTGCCTATTCCAGATTCCTCTTACCTCTTTGGACCTGCAGGCCCAGATCATCAACCTAGGCAGAGCTGGCTGGGATGACCCAGGACTCCCCACGTGGAATGCAATCAAATCAGCTGTGCCTTATAGGACATGGGAATGAAAATTTTACACATTACTGCCAACTCAATCCTGAAACAGTGCTATTCTCCTGTCTCTTGCTCAAGAAACTTTCCTGACTCCCCATTAACCAAAGGTTGAAGTCCAAACTCCATAATTCGACTTTCCATTGATCTGAATTGTATACATCTTTCCGTCCATTCATTCATTCATAAACACCTATCAGTCACCTGTTATATACCAGGCATTAGAAATAAACATTGAATGAAACACAATATCTGCTCTCAAGAAGTTCATGACCATCCCTCAAATAAATGACAATCTGGCCCAAATTCTTTTCCTGGCATAACTTCCACCACATGTATGTGAACAGTCCATTCTGGGCCAACAGGTGCACTCATGTTATCTCAATGTGTTGGTTAAAGTTCTGCAGGCAGGTAAATGATGGCTTAAAACCCATTTCTCTTGCTTTCTAGTAAGCTTCTAAATCTTTCTGTACCTTAGTTGCCTTACAAGGTTGAAGTAAGGGTTAAATAATGTAGTGTGGAACTCATACTGAGTGCTCTTACAGAGCAGTTTTTACTGTTACTGTTGTTGCTGTTGTTCATTCTCCTCTCTAAGCCTTGTTTGCAGCCAGCTCTCAGGTGAAAGGGCCTGACCCCCTGCTCTGCCCACACCCTTCCCAGGCCTTGCAAGGCCAGCTTGCTCCTCTAGGAACCACTCCTTCTGCTTGAATCGCTCGTGATACCTAGGACCTGGACTGTGGTCAGGGGATCACCGGTGTGGGACTCCACTTCCTGCACGGAGTGTAAACTCTGGGAAGACAAGGAGAAGTCTTAAAATTATGTAGATCCTCCCATGGGAAACCCAGGATGCTATGACCTATGAAATTTGGGACTTGTTGTGAAATAAACCAGCAAATGTGATGTTTCTTAGAATTCAACCTCACGGTGTTTGTCTGCTTTGGCTCATAAATTCCCTGGAGATAAATCCTGCATGTGTGCATTGCCCCACATTTCAGTCTTTCCAGCTCATGTCTTGTCTGAGGCAGAATGGGGAGAATGCAATGGTTTAGAATAAGTACTGACCTGTCATCCCTAGAGGTGAAGAGCACTAATAAAGTAAGAGGTTGTTGTAATTCTTCTACCACAAAGGAACCCATTATTATTATTATCTATATGAAAAATTATTTTCATCTCTCTGTCTACAGTACCTAGCGTGGTATCAAGTAGGTTCTTAGTAAATGGTTTTTTTGCATTTCAAATAAATGATTGACTCTCAGCTTTGAGAGTGTTTCTGCCAAACAAATTTTGTTTCTTAAAGAGTAATAAGTAATTTTTTTGCTTCCTAAATTAATCACAGATGTGTATAAATCAACAGACAATAAGTGGAAAGCAGAAAACAGCAATAAAACAGTCTATTAAATTGAGCTTCTGTGGCAGACGCAGTTGGTTGCCAACAACAATTCTCCTCCCTCTTCTTTGTCCCTAGCAGACCCCCCTTCTTCCAATGATGGGAATGAAAATACTGGGCCCTTACTCTACAGCTTGCCTATGTGAATCTGTTTGAGCCAATGAGACATAAAGAGAAGTTTCCTGTGTTTAGAGGAGACTTCTAGAAAATATTCCTCTTCACTCCATGATAAAAATATATTTTAAAAACACACACACAAAAAAAGCCAAAGCACTTGTGCCTCCCTTTTGCTTTTGTCGCTGCTATCTTGGGACCATGCATGGTGATATGATTTATACACCAGGAAAGATGGCTCCGAGACAGGAGAATACTTGAGTCCTTGATGACATTGTCAAGCTGCTCAGTCAATACTGGCTGAGTCAGTACTGGGACCACCTGCTTCTGGGCAGCTTATTGTTGAAAAAAAAAAAAAAGAAAGCAAATAAAACACTATTGTTTAAGTCATGTTTTTTTGGCTTTTCTGTTACTGTTAACTGAGAGCATCCTACCTGACAAATTGCATAGTGAGCTGGCTGTGGCTTTTGCTCACCTGTGAGACCATGCTGTATACATACACCTGCTGCAGAGCTTCGGGCAATGTTCAGAATTGCTCATGAGCGTGCATTATTACCTGTGCGAGGCCCACAAATCAAGCCCATGCTCTTATTTTCCAGTGAGACAAAGAGGGAGACATGGGCTCTTGTATTGGGCCTGAAGAGACTGAATCCTATCTCGGCTACTTTCTATTAGGTTAGTGAAAAAATAATCACGAGTTTTGCCATTGCTTTCAACGGCAAAGACGGCAACTACTTTTGCCCCAACCTAATAGCTGTAAAAATGTATTAGTCAGCTCAGGCTGCCACAACAAGACACCTAGACTGTGTGACTGAAACAACAGAGATGTATTTCTCACAATCCTGAGGGTTAAGATCAAGCTGCCAGCCAATTCACTTCCCCAGTGAGGGCTCTCTTTCTGGCATGCAGACAGATGGCTGCCTTCTTACTATGTCCTCACAAAGTAGAAGGAGGGGAAGCAAGCCGTCTAGTTTCTCTTCTCATAAGCGCCCTAATCCAATCATGAGGGCCCCACCCTTACCACTTCATCTAAGCCTATTAATCTCCCAAAGAACTCACCTTCAGAAACCATCAACATATGAAGTAATAGGGCTTCAACACAAGAATCTAGGGGGACAATTCTCACCTCAAATTGGGAAATTATTTTCCATGGATGATTCAGCTCATGGCAGTGGCCTTGGGCAAATATTTAACAGCCCGAACCCTCAATCTCCTCATCTGTAATGTGAAGCATGGTAGCAGGACTTGCCCCCAGCTCGCTCCAAAATTGAATGAGATAACACATGTAGGGCGCCAAGCATGGGGCCTGGCACATTGTGAGAGCCCGGTCACTGTGCACTATGGTTTCTGTTCTCCACCTGTGGAGATGTGAGGCGGCTGAACAATTTTAGCTGCTTTGCGACTGACCAGCTCTTGTTATCCCTTCTAGGACGGTAAGGAAGACCCACCTGGGCCCACCAGCAAGGGAGCAGTGTGCCTCCTTAGACAGGCTGGAGGATTACCGATAGAAGTGAAATGCGACATACAAACCACCACTGGAAGAGCCTACCCTAATCCAAATCCTCTAATCCTCTTGTTTTCCTGGTATGATTCCTGGACACTAAGAAATGACTCAGAACTCAAGCCATTATTGTATCATGGCCAAGTCCACCCACTCTATCCTCCTCCACACATTTGTCCCAGCTAATCCTCGTGCCTGGATAACCATTTTCCACTCTCTGGGTAGACTCCTGTTTCCTCCTCAAGGCGCAGCCCGGCCATCCTCTCCTAGAAGCCGCTGTGGACCCTCCTCATTTCCCACTCATCTCTAGGCTGGGCATTCCTTTTCTATTCCATAGACTCTGTTGGACCCATCACAGAGTTGTTCACATATTTGTTTTGTTTCTCCAATAAAGTGCATCCTCAGAACCAACTGTATTCCTTACATATTTTGTGTAGTAACTAAACCTTGGCTGAATGATAACATATCCATAAAAAAGTAGAATAAACTTAGTAAACAAACATTGTTCTATGCAGTTGTATGCTTGATCTATGAAATAAAGTTATTTCTTTTTGTTCTGTAAGATAAACCCAATGTATTTGTGGCCTCCACCATAATTTTTTTTTCTGGAAACCTTTTATTTTATTGCTGTAAAAGAGAATAGGCTGCTAACACCTTACTTGAGTGGAGTTATACAAAGAAACAAAACATATGTTTAGAAATTGAAAAAGCACTATTAATAATTCATGAGTTAAAGTAGAAAGCATAATGGGAATTTAGAAGTGAATGATAAAGGCAGGCGTTATGCATTAAAACTTGAGTAATGCAACTTAAAGGATACTTAGAGGGAAATATGTTGTCTTAAATGTATATATTGGAAAAAAATTAAACCATTAAAAGTTACATATTTAACTCAAAAGCTGGGAAAAAATAGAATTAACTGAATCAAACTTAAAGTTAAAATCAAAAAGCAGTTAAATAGAAAACAAGGACATCATAAAGATGTTTATTTTTAAAAAGGTAGTTCACTGATAAAACAGCTCTCTGATAACATGGCTCAAGAAAAAAGAGACGAAACAAACAATACTAAGACCAACAAAGAAAATATAACTGAAGCTTCAGGAAAAATTTTAACAATCATTAAACAATGCTGCAAACAGTATTATGACAATAATTTTGATAACTTGAAGGGAATTCATATTTTTGGAAAAATTAAAATCAACAAAAATAGAAATGCTGACTTGACCATTCAGTAAATTAAGTTGGTAGTCAACAATCTGCTCACTCCCGAAAAGCAACAGCATAAGATAATTTCACAGGCAGATTTTACCAAACCTTCTTGGAATAGACAATTCCTGTCTTATGCAAGCTTTTCTAGAAACTAGAAAAAGGTACACTAGCTGTGGGTAAGGGTCAAAAGCCAAAAAAACCTCTCTTTCCAGATGGACAAATTTGGCTGAGTATTAATCCTGGGCACCCGATAAAGGTGGAATGTCAGCCCTGTTCCAGGCAACATAACGTATGGTTAGGAAAAAACTAGAAAGCTCTGTGGTGGGTAAGTTGCATCATTCCCAGGAGGATTGTGGACAGACCACATATACCTGGTAGGAAGCTACAGCTTTGACCTTCCTGTGTGCAGCCACTTGGTAATTTGGTACATCCCTCGTGGGGATCTAGAGACTATGTTCATGGAGCGGTTACAGCTATACTGGATCTTATTTTAGGTGGGGGATTTAAGACATGATGTCTCTGAAATCCACTTGTGTGGTCTTTTTCCCTTGCACCTGAGCTGTCATTTGTGTGATCTGAGACTAGACAATAGACTGCTGTGTGAGCTGTTACAAGGACTATCACCAAAAAGGGATGCCTGCATCCTTCTGTTTATCCTGGTGCCGGGTGTGAACTACTCAGATCTAGAATCTAAACGTCTGGTTGAAACTAAGACCATTGCTGTGGGTATTGTAAGATCTAAGTTATGAGGCTAGTGTAAACAATACCAAACAAATGTAGGAAAAATTATTGGCACTATCATTTGAACAAAGACATAAATATCCTAATATTAACCAATGCATTCCAGCAAGGTATTTAAACACACATGCACACACACACACACACACAATAGAAGAATGCTTCGATATTAGAGAAATCCATTAATTAAATTACCACACTGATGGATTCAAGACTAAAATCATATGACAAATGCTGTTAACCCACCATTACCACTCCTTTCACACTAAGTTCTGACCATTTTTCCAAACAATTTGCCATATACATCAATGAAAGAGAAAGGAGATCCTAAAAAGAAATCCACCCATATATATCAACTTGAAAAATAAAGTGAAATTACTAATCGGTGGGCAAGAAAGGATTATGCAATTAATGGTGTTGAGCAATTAACTACGTGTAAATTAATAAAATTAGATTGCTACCTCACATTATTACATCCCTTCTTACACACAAGCAAGTTTAAAGCAAAGCTTATAACTTGCAAAAATAATAGAAAAATATTGTGATATCTGGATTGGGTAGGATTTCTTTAAGGAGCCAAAAAAGCCCAGTTTATAGAAAATACCAATGAACATATTTGTATCCCAGGTAAAAATTTTTGTTCAACAAAAACTCCATAAACAAAAGTTAGGCCGAGCACAGTGGCTCACGCCTGTAATCCTAGCACTTTGGGAGGCCAAGGCAGGCTGATCACCTGAGGTCAGGAGTTCGAGACCAGCCTGGCCAACATGGCAAAACCCTGTCTATACTAAAAATACAAAAATTACCCGGGCATGGTGGCATGTGCCTGTAGTCCCAGCTACACGGGAGGCTGAGGAAGGAGAATTGCTTGAACTGAGGAGACGGAGGTTGCAGTGAGCCTCTGCATTCCAGCCTGGGTGACAGAGAAAGGCTCCGTCTCAGGAAAAAAAAAATTGTTAAGGGTCATACCAAAAGAGAAAATTTAACCAATGTAATGGGCAAAAGGTTAATGTCTAGAATAAATGAGTAATTTACAAATCACAAAGAAAAAAATAACTAAGAGAAAAAAGTACAAAAAAGGAAAGAATAGGCCAATCTTTGAAAAATAGGTACAATGGCCAATAAATACTAAAAAGAAAAACCTGAAAAGATGCTCAATGTCACCAGTTCTATAGAAAATACAAATAAATCCCACAATGAGATACCATTTCATTTTACAGTAGGTGAGAGTATGTATTGGTACAATCCTTTGCAATAAGTGGTAAACTGGTATAAGTACTTTGCAATATGTAGTACAGTTGAAAATCCACATAATTAGTTGCCAAGTCTCTATACCTAGAAATATACCACAAAGAAACTCTTACACATGACCACAGGGACACATGTCCAAATACTTATTGTAAACTTTGTAACAAAAATTACAACTAAAATTCTTACCAATAAAAGAATATTTAAGCTGTGTTCTATTTATGCTCATGAAATACTACTTATTAGTTAAAATGAGGAAGCTAGGGTTACAGGTATCAGTATTGACAGATGTGGAAAACATGATGTCATTTGAAAAATACTTTGTGACAAAATGCAACATACAGAATATTATCATTTAAGTAAATCTCAAAAACTCATAAGGCAATCTAGGTGGAAATGTGCACATGGAGTGCAATGTTCAAAGTATGCCCAGGAAACTTCATCCTTAATTGCACACTGATAGCAGTATCTGTCCCCAAGGAGCAAGAATGGAATTAGAAGCCTTAAGAAGAGAACCTCAACCCTATCTTTGATGTTTCACATTTTTAAGAAGTTCTAAGCCAAAGAGGACAAAATATTAACCTGTGTTAATTCTGGGTGGTGAGTATATGACTGTCACATCAATATGTAACTGCAGAACCAGTTCAATTTTGTCAGTAACAAAATGGTGAGTTGTTTTTCAGTTGCAGTGGATCCCCAGGTTGCAAGTCAGTGACCTGAGCATGTCCAGAGGAAGCCAGTGCACTCGCCGACCCCCACCAAGCCAGACACAATGACAAAGTCAACCACGTGCAGAGCCTAAGTACTTGGATCAAGGATCAGAGACCAAGTCAAGAAATGAGGGGTACTCTGCTTTGTTGTAGTACTAACTTAAAAGCCAAGGACCTAGCACTACCTCTGCATGACCCAATCAGAGCACACCTCATTGCATTTTCCTATCACTCACTGTTACTCTCTGCCTATAAAATCTGGCCCCAGACCCCAGCTCCAGGAGATAGATTTGAGTGCTGCCTCCTGTTTCTTGGCCAGTCTGCTTGCAGTCAAGCCTTTCTTTTCTCAAAAGCTGGTGCCATAGTATTCACTTCTATGCATATCATCAGACAGCGAGCCCATTGCTCAGTAATACATACATTCTATAATGTACTGAATATCGGAAATTTCCTAAAAGAGAAATAATATAATAAAATGCTTATTTCTCGTTTTCTATATCTCCCCATGACAACCTGGATGAAGTCCACACATCATAATGAAAGGTTGGAAAAAGGCAAGAAGACTCTACCTACTGAACCCTGTCTCCTTCTCCTTGCCTCACGCTTAATCCTCAGGCCACAGGGAGCTCTTTATTGCTGTCTCATATGTACACACACATGTTCATACTCACATTATGCATGTACACATATACACACAAACACATCCACTCAAACATGCAGTCCTACTTTTTGACTTCCAAGACTTTGTCCATGTTGTTTCTTCTGTACAAATTATTCTTCTGTCACTATCCGTCAGTTAATTCCTAGTCATCTTCTACAAACACTCTCGGTGGCCACTGTACCTGGAAGCCTCTCTTGGCTCCTGGAGCAGGTTCCTCTTTGCTCCCATAATAATGCGTGCCTGTCTCTATGGCTGCACTGAGGCATTGTCCTGCTACTATGTTGCCAGTCTCTGTCGCCCAGTAGACTGCTAACCCCTTAAGAGTAGTGGATGAGTCTTATCTGACTTTTATTGTTTTCAGCACCTGGAATAGTGCTGGGCACTTAATGAGTGATATGATTCGTCTGTGTCCCCACCCAAATCTCACCTTGAATTGTAAAAATCCACACATGTCAAGGGTGGGGCCAGCTGGAGATAATTGAATCATGGGGGTGCTTTCCCCCATATTGTTCTCATGGTAGTGAATACGTTTCATAAGATTTAATGGTTTTTATAAATGGGAGTTCCCCTGTACATGCTCTCTCTTGCCTGCCACCTTGTAAGATGTTCCTCATTCACCTTCTGCCACGATTATGAGGCCTCCCCAGCCATGTAGAACTGAGTCGATTATATCTCTTTCCTTTATAAATTACCCAGTCTCAGGTATGTCTTTATTAGCAGCGTGAGAACAGAATACAATGGGCATCCATTAGGTATCCTTGATTGAAGAGTGGACCTACTACACGTAGACAGCCAGGAAAAGTTTACTCAGTATGTAAATGCCCCAAGATGTACATTTTTCCTGAAGTACATGACAGGGGCCTTACTTTTATACTTGCATTTGGACAATTCTTTCCTGCAGTTCATGGACAGAGTATTGGATTTGTGGAGAGACTGGGTTCCAACCCGCCTTCTCCCCATTACTGACTATAGGAGAAATATGGTTTGGCTTTGTGTCCCTACCCCAATCTCATCTCAAATTGTAATTCCCACATGTCAAGGGAGGGACCTGATGGGAGGTCACTGGATCATGGGGGCAGTTTCCCCCATGCTGTTCTTGTGATAGGGAGTGATTCCCATGAAATCTGATGGTTTCTCAGGGGCTCTTCCCCCTTCACTTTCTTCACTCTCTCTCTCACCTGCTGCTGTGTAAGACATGCCTGCTTGCCCTTCCACCATGATTGTAAGTTTCCTGAGGTCTCTCCAGCCATGCAGAACTGTGAGTCAATTAAACGTCTTTTCTTTATAAATTACCCAGTCTTGGACAGTTTTTCACAGCAGTGTAAAAACAGACTAATACAAAGAGTTTTGCCAACTCAGAATGAGCTTTTTTGGACCTCACGAGGATGGGAGTAGTAATACCACCTTTGAGAGTTATTATGAGGGTTCTAGGAACTAAAATCTGTGCAAGCTTGTTGCACCTGGTAAATGTGTTATAAATCATCAAACTACACCTAGCCGATGTTCAATATAGACTGATGAATGGAGATGAAGTCTTCATGACAAGGATTCAAGGGGTCTGCAGAGAACCAATTAAAGAGGTGGATTTTGAGTAATTTTGTAGAAAGAAAGATGGTCATACTGGGGGAAAAACAAAAAACAAAAAAAACCAGAAGGATTTACAGACCAAGAAAGGACGCATTTATATAAGTCTTCTTGGTAGGAGCCAAGGAATTTACACAGATTTAATTGTCTGTTCTCCAGTTCTGATCACACTTCTAAGCAGCTTTGTCCCGAGAGAGGGCAGGAGCCAATGAGTGGCTGTGAAGTCTATGCTGAATTCTACAGGTGGTGGGAAGCCACATGCCGAAGCCGGCATGAGACATGTAGGAGATGATACAGAGGTAACAGCGTAATGAGCACAGGTTTGGCATGTAGCAAGGGAGTTTTATCTCCAAATCTCAGTTCCTTTTTCATGAAATGGAAATAAACTGTCTCATGTCATTGTTGGGGAGGTTTGTGATTTAGTTTAAGTAACTAAATACATTGCCTGGCCCTGGTAAGAGTTTAATAACTGGTATATTGAGATCATTACTACTACTGCCATGGTTTGGTTTGACAGCATGGTGTGGTTTCCACATACCTGAGTCCCATCTACTTTAAAAATTTTCACCCCCGAACTTAGTCTATGCCAGCACTGGAATTCTTTGAAGCTGAGACACTTCACAACATTTAATATGCATTTGAATTCTTATGGCACTTTTAAACAGTTCAGCTGATAGAGCCCACACAGACCCACCAAGCCAGAGTCTCCGGAGTAGAACCTATTTTCTCTTTCTAATCTTATAACAGAGTCAATGCTAATTAATACATAGCCAAGGATGAGAATCAGGCCTGGGAACCACTGGAATAAGACATTGCTTTTCTAGGTTTCCCTGTTGAAAGGTAAGTATCTGGGACAAGTAAATATTAAGGCATAGCCTGCCTTTCACATCTGGAATGAATTCATTGATGGGATTATCAGATATCAGCCAAAGAAATTAAGAGGAGATTCCTGAGGTGTGGTAGAGGGAATGTGGAAACTGGCACACATCCTCATCTAAAGGAAGGGATGATTAAAGTGACCATATTTCACCGACTTGTTCATAGACTGAGTTCAGTGAGATACAGTTGTTCAAATATGTGAGTTCTCCTGTCAGAGGATGGCTGAGTGAGATATGGATGTCGGGAGGGCTGGGAAGAGAGACCAGGCAGCACACCCATCTAGATTGTGGATGGGGCCTGGCCAATTCTCTGCATAGGTGGGAGCTGTGCCCAGAAAGTTCTTGGGGTAGGTATGCTGGGGAGCGGGTAACCATGATGCCGTAGAGCCTGAGTGGTGGAGAAAAGGGCAAAAACAAGCATAGAAATATGAGGCAGCCTTATATTTAAAACAGCACCTGCCACCCCCTGCAGCATTAAAACCAAGCCCCTTAACTTGATGAGTATCTTAGAGTTGACACAACAAAATACCACAAACTGGGTGTCTTAAAAAATAGAAATGTGTTTTCTTACAGTCCTGGAGGCCAGAAGTCCAAAATCAAAGTGTTAGTGGGGTCATGCACCTCTGAAGGCCCAGGGAGAAAATACAGTCCATGGCCCGCTCCTGACTTCTGGTGACTGTCGGCAGTTCTTGGTGTTCCTGGGAGATGCATCCCTCTGATTGCTGCCTGTCTTCACATGGTGTCCCTCTGTGTTCATGTCTTCACAGGTTATTCTCATTAGGACACCAGTCATTGCATTAGGGCCTGTCCTAATCCAATACCACCTCATCTTAACTGATTACATCTGCCAAGACCCATTTGCCAACTAAGGCCACCTCCTGAGGTTCCGGGTGCACATGAATTTTTGTGGAATACTATTCAATCTGGCGCAATGACAAATGACCATGGAGACCCTCGTGGTGTTTTGTTCTCCTATATATCTGTACTGAAATATTAACCTTTGGCTTTTCTTTTCTTTTTTTTTTGTATATATATATCTTTTGATGAAATTTTAATTTATGATGTTATTACACTCATATGGAAGAGTTTTATGCACTTTTAAAGTTTTTTTTTTTTTCTGTTTGCCGCCTTTTTCTTTTTTCTTTTTTTTTTTATTATACTTTAAGTTCTAGGGTACATGTGGATAACGTGCAGGTTTGTTACATATGTATACTTGCGCCATGTTGGCGTGCTGCACCCATCAACTCATCAGCACCCATCAACTCGTCATTTACATCAGGTAAAACTCCCAATGCAATCCCTCCCCCCTCCCCCCTCCCCGTGATAGGCCCCGGTGTGTGATGTTCCCCTTCCCGAGTCCAAGTGATCTCATTGTTCAGTTCCCACCTATGAGTGAGAACATGCGGTGTTTGGTTTTCTCTTCTTGCGATAGTTTGCTGAGAATGATGGTTTCCAGCTGCATCCATGTCCCTACAAAGGACACAAACTCATCCTTTTTAATGGCTGCATAGTATTCCATGGTGTATATGTAACTAAGATCAGAGCAGAACTGAAGGAGATAGAGACACAAAAAACCCTCCAAAAAATCAATGAATCCAGGAGTTGGTTTTTTGAAAAGATAAACAAAATTGATAGACCGCTAGCAAGACTAATAAAGAAGAAAAGAGAGAAGAATCAAATAGACACAACAAAAAATGATAAAGGGGTTATCACCACCGACCCCACAGAAATACAAACTACCATCAGAGAATACTATAAACACCTCTATGCAAATAAACTAGAAAATCTAGAAGAAATGGATAATTTCCTGGACACTTACACTCTCCCAAGACTAAACCAGGAAGAAGCTGAATTCCTGAATAGACCAATAACAGGCTCTGAAATTGAGGCAATAATTAATAGCCTGCCAACCAAAAAAAGTCCAGGACCAGATGGATTCAGAGCTGAATTCTACCAGAGGTACAAGGAGGAGCTGGTACCATTCCTTCTGAAACTATTCCAATCAATAGAAAAAGAGTGAATCCTCCTTAACTCATTTTATGAGGCCAACATCATCCTGATACCAAAGCCTGGCAGAGACACAACAAAAAAAGAGAATTTTAGACCAATATCCCTGATGAACATCGATGCAAAAGTCCTCAATAAAATACTGGCAAACCGAATCCAGCAGCACATCAAAAAGCTTATCCACCATGATCAAGTGGGCTTCATCCCTGGGATGCAAGACTAGTTCAACATACGCAAGTCAATAAACGTAATCCAGCATATAAACAGAACCAAAGTCAAAAACCACATGATTATCTCAATAGATGCAGAAAAGGCTTTTGACAAAATTCAACAGCCCTTCATGCTAAAAACGCTCAATAAATTCGGTATTGATGGAACGTACCTCAAAATAATAAGAGCTATTTATGACAAACCCACAGCCAATATCATACTGAATGGGCAAAAACTGGAAAAATTCCCTTTGAAAACTGGCACAAGACAGGGATGCCCTCTCTCACTACTCCTATTCAACATAGCGTTGGAAGTTCTGGCTAGGGCATTCAGGCAAGAGAAAGAAATAAAGGGTATTCAGTTAGGAAAAGAAGAAGTCAAATTGTCCCTGTTTGCAGATGACATGATTGTATATTTAGAAAACCCCATTGTCTCAGCCCAAAATCTCCTTAAGCTGATAAGAAACTTCAGCAAAGTCTCAGGATACAAAATTAATGTGCAAAAATCACAAGCATTCTTATACACCAGTAACAGACAGACAGCCAAATCATGAATGAACTTCCATTCACAATTGCTTCAAAGAGAATAAAATACCTAGGAACCCAACTTACTAGGGATGTAAAGGACCTCTTCAAGGAGAACTACAAGCCACTGCTCAGTGAAATAAAAGAGGACACAAACAAATGGAAGAACACACCATGCTCATGGATAGGAAGAATCAATATCGTGAAAATGGCCATACTGCCCAAGGTAATTTATAGATTCAATGCCATCCCCATCAAGCTACCAATGAGTTTCTTCACAGAATTGGAAAAAACTGCTTTAAAATTCATATGGAACCAAAAAAGAGCCCGCATTGCCAAGACAATCCTAAGTCAAAAGAACAAAGCTGGAGGCATCACGCTACCTGACTTCAAACTATACTACAAGGCTACAGTAACCAAAACAGCATGGTACTGGTACCAAAACAGAGATACAGACCAATGGAACAGAACAGAGTCCTCAGAAATAATACCACACATCTACAGCCATCTGATCTTTGACAAACCTCATAAAAACAAGAAATGGGGAAAGGATTCCCTATTTAATCAATGGTGCTGGGAAAATTGGCCAGCCATAAGTAGAAAGCTGAAATTGGATCCTTTCCTTAAACCTTTGGCTTTTTCACAGTGTGTGATAATTGATTATTTACAAGTCTATGTCTGCTACCAAGTTGTGAGATCTTCAGGGCAGGACCAATTTGAGTGGAGTGTGTTTTTATTTCGGTTCTGCTTTCGTCTTCACACCTTTCATTATCCAGGATGTAGCACAAACCCAAGTTTCTGACTGGCATGTAGTAAGTGAATGTGAAATTTAATTGATTCACAGCAATAATTTTTCCAACACTGGTCATTTGGATCTCTACACTGGCATATATTTGAGCCTGGGAGAATGTCTGGAGACCTCTGGAGGAAATAAATCAGGCCAGAGCTTTAAAGCTTAGCAACCATCCTTTGCCTTCGAGGCTGGAAATGGGTAACTGGGCTCTGTTGTGTTGCTTGTGCACTCTGTGACCTGGGGCTGGTCATTTCCCTGTTCTCACCTCAGATTCCAACTATAAATGAAGGGTTTAGACTACAGTTTTAATCTTTCCTTATTTCCTAAGCTCACTTATCTTTAAAATCGCAGGCATCATACTTAGTCATAACTAACATTACTAAGAGATAAGCACCAAAGAAATACTCAGGGCAGTAGCCCTGCAGTGCACCTAACAGCTTCCAATTCACCACTGGGGACTTTCTCCCTTTTAAACAGATGTATCTGCTGCTCCTGAGAAGTCCTTCCTTCCCTGGCTACCTGCAGGCAGTGAGCACATTGCTGAAATTCCTCTGGTGAAGATCGCCTAGGATGCCAGGGAGCAACAATAAACACAGTCTTTTCACTCCAACCCTTCATTTAGATCAGCTTTCTCTTTGAATCTCAATTGGCTGCAGCAGGCTCTTGGCTACCTTGCTGAGGAGGTGTTCGGCAAATCATGAAAGGGCAAGGGCTCCCCAGAGAGGCTATTTTCCCTCTTATCGGAACCTTTCAAAACAGCAGGAGAAGTGAGGAATTGCAACTGGGCTTCCAATCAGCTCCTCTCCCGCAGAGAGGAGATGGGGGAAGGGATTCTCACCTTCAGACTCCACAAAATTTTCAGTATTGAGAAACACAGCTTCTCTCCGAAAGAAGCTGGACTTAGATATCACATTCTGCAAGAAGTCTTCCCTCACGCCACCCTCACAACCCACACTGGGCTGCCTGCTTTTCTGTGTCCCTATAATTCCTGAAGCTTCTTTCCACACCGTTCTTGCCCCACTGGGCTAAAGACAGAGGGAACAGGGAGGAGGGAGAGTCCGCATAGTGCTGTGTGAAAGTTACCTTCCTTCATCTCAGACAAATGAATGTCTCAGCCAGCCACCTGCCACTTTAATACATCATCCCTTTTAACTCTCATAAATACACTGTGGCATAGAGCTACTCCATTTCACGAAGGAGCTGAACATTATTATATGGCTTTTGGAGAGTTTGAGTTGTTTGACGAAAGCCTATTTGGGATTCTAATTCAAGTCAGAGTGGCTCTAGTCACCCCGTTTGTACATTCCATTTTGTATCTTCTCATGTGTGTGGGTACATCTTTATAACAATGTTCAAGGCCACTCTACAGAGAAGAGTTAACACAGCAGGCCTGAAACTGCTCATCCGTAGAAAGCCCTGCTGTCAAAGTGGTCCTTGGCTGGCGTCTGGAAAGCTGGAAGTTGGGGAGTGTTTCCTCACCTGCTTGATGAGGTTGACTCACAGTGCCTCTCAACCTTTATTTGTGTCCAAGCATTGCTAAACTGAACATCTGCTTTTCTGGGAGACTTTGAATTTGGCACATGTAGGTTTCTCACATGATCAGATCCCATTGAACCTTGGACACTGAGCCTCTAACATGCTTCCCTGGTATTATAATATCATTATATTATGTAATATACTATGTACTTAAAAGACAAAATCAGATGCATTAGCAATACAGGCACGAACAGTAACTAGTTGCTCCATTGTAGAGCGTCCAAGAAACCTGTAGAAAGTATCTTAGAAGTAGCTAGGGGAGGTCGACGGGTAAGACATTTATTCATCAGCTCCCATTCCCCATTGGTCAAAATTACTCCATGGGGTGTTAACTCTCTCTCAGTTCTGGGTTGTATACGCATAAGTGCCCAAGGTTCCAACAGGTGGTTAGAGAAGTCCAGGAGAAGAGAAAGGAGACCGTGACAGATTCCCTGGTGAGGCACTGCCAGCTCACACCTGCGTGAAACTGGCTGAAGCCACGGCTGGAGGAGGAGGTGAGGCTGAGGAGATGTATAAAGGGTCCACGGCACCCTTGTAACTAACTCAGTCCCCCGATCCTGTTCCCCTTCCAGCTGGCGTTTGCTGCCCAACCTGCCCCACTAGTTGAGCCACATGGGCTTTGTTAAATTTATTCAGTCATTCAACAAGGGTGTGTTGACTGCATACTTTGAGCCAGGCATGGAGTTGATATCTGACCTGCTCTCTCTTCTGTTCACGTTTTACCTTTTCCCACCTCCCTTCTCTACAGTTGCTGCTCCAGGGCCCATCCTACCAGGTTGTGAAATAATTTCTCATGTTCATCTCTGGCATTGGGAATCTCCCCTTGACCCCAGCTATTTGTCTCTGGTACTTATTTAATGCAGGACTCAGAACCTTACAAGTTCTTTTAAAACCTAACGTGTGTTCTCTAAACTAGTGTTTCCTAAAGCATGTTCCAAATCATGATCGCATGCACAGGAAAAAAGAGAGAGAGGGTAGCTTATGATCCAATAAGCCTGGGAAACACTGATGATGTCCACTGAATACTTTGAGAAATGCTACTCCAAATTCAGACAAGAAAAATGGTCAAGCATCATTCATTTAAAAGAAGTGTACAAACATCATTTATAGAGAGCAGACGCATGGGAGAACATGGATGTGTAGAAGGTCATATTAATGTTCACAAATACTCACTTTCCCCTTTCACATGGGGTGGGTGTGCTTCCTGCTCTGCTAGTGTTGGGCTTTGATCAACAGGATGTATGCAGAAGGGACTTTGCCACTTCTGAGCAGGAGTTTTGCATGTAATTTCTCGGTTTTGCTCTTCTGATCCAGTCTCAGGGATAGGTGTGTCCCACATAGGAGCTTCTCCTTCAGCCTGGATCCAGGAACAAGACTTGTGGAGCGGAGCCTATCAGAACCTCAGCAGCCACGGTCCAACCACAACTTCTAGCATGTGATGTGATCCAGAAATCAATGTTTGCTGTAAGCAGCTGAGATCCGGGGTTGTACCTCAGCAAAGCTTTCTAACACAGTGTGAGTACCTCATCTTCTCCAGTGAAAAAACAGTGATTATTATTTTGAACCATGTGTAAAAATGCTTTTTTTTTTTTTGGACAGAGTTTCACTCTTGTTTCTCAGGCTGGAGTGCAATGGTGCTATCTCGGCTCACCACAACCTCTGCCTCCCAGGTTCAAGTGATTCTCTTGCCTCAGCCTCCCAAGTAGCTGGTTTGGGGGTAAAACTGCTACTTAAGTTTAGATCCTAAACAATCAAACGTTTACCTGCAGTGAGAGAAATAATATTGAGTGACCACTTACTATGTAGAAGCTTTGCATCATTCTGTCGTACCTACATAACAAAACCATTTTGGAATAATTTTAATTCTCATTTATAGAAGAAACAGACTCAGACAGAGTTTAACCAGCTGGTCTAACATCACATGAAGGATGACAAGGAGTTGAAGCAGTTCTAGAATTCAGACAAAATCTGTATTCTTTCCCTTCCATCATGCTAAAATCACCCAAGTAACAAAATTTTTGTGAGGACATAATGAGCTACGGTATTTGTACAAAGGCACATCTCCACTGACACCGTTAAATATTTCTCACAAAATAATTTAGTAAAAAAGAGTTCGCCTACACCTAAAATCATTGAAAATATTTCTCCCAACCAAAATTTTAAAACTCTTTTCAAATTAAAAAAAAAAAAAAAAAAATGGGTCCTTCCCCAGTGATGTAATGTTGAAAGAATGGGTCTTTGAATTCCATCAGACAAGAAAAATAAGGAAGTATCTCGGAGACACTCAATAATCCTTGAAAACGTCTACCCATGGAGACCAATTTTTGCTGACCAATGCCAACTTTGATTCTGGTCTTTTAAAAGACACCCTGCTGACCATCTACTTAAAGAGATCTTGTCAATCAATAAAAGTTTATTGGAAGCCTTTCCTGTGCCGAACACCATGCTGGGTAGGAAGGTAAAACAAACCAGCACTCATGGTGCCAGCCACTTTAATACATCATCCCTTTTAACTCTCATAAATACACTGTGACATTAGTGCTACCTTATTTCACTAAGGAGCTGAACATTATTATATGGCTTTTGGAGAGTTTGAGTTACTTGATGGAAGCTGATTTGGGATTCTAATTCAAGTCAGAGAGGCTCTAGTCGCCCGTTTGTACATTCCGTTTTGTATCTTCTCATGTGTGGGTGCATCTTTATAACAATGTTCAAGGCCACTCTACAGAGAAGAGTTAACACAGCAGGCCTGAAACTGCTCATCCGTAGAAAGCCCTGCTGTCAAAGCGGTCCTTGGCTGGTGTCTGGGAAGCTATAAGTTGGGAATGTTCCCACTCTTTCCTAACCGATGAGGTTGACTCACAGTGCCTCAACTATTTGTCCAAGCATTGTGGTTTACGCTGAACATCTGCTTACTTTCTGGGAGACTGGAATTTGGCACATATAGGTATCTCACATGATCAGCCCCCATTAAAGACCTTGGACACTGAGCCTCTAACATGTATTATAATATCATTATATTCTATAGTTATAAATATATTATAGTAGACACTTGGCACATGTTGTCACGTTCATTACTGGAAGTATTGTGCATGTTCTGTGTGACACCACTGGAAGAGGAGCCTTGGAACCTTGCTTCTGGATTCCTCTGGACTTCACCCCTCCACCTTCTCATTTTGCTGATTCTGCTCTACATCCTTTCATTGCAATAAACCATAGCTCTGAGTTGCACTATATGCTAAGTCCTGTGATTGAGTTCTCCTCGAGAATCATTAAACCTGGGCGTGGTCTTGGGGACCCCCAACAGTTACCTTACTGCATATTGGACAACTGGATGTCTCAGCCAACCACCAATCATATATTTGGAGGAAATTAAACTGGTTTCAGTGAAATTCTGGATCCAAAAGCCATTTGCTAGTGTGAACGTGCTCCATTCTCCACTTCTGCTAGACGGTGGCCAGCCAAAAAGGCATACATGCTGCTCCCTGTATGTGTCTTGCATTGACTTCATTTCCTGCAGTGTGAAGTCCAAGCTCCACAACCTGCCCGGGGGTCCTCCGTCACCTGACTCTGTCTTCTTGTCTGTCCGTCAGCCTCACAGGCACCTCCCACTTAACAGCAAGCTGCTGTGGTCCGCTGAGCACATAGCTATCTCCACCCTACATGCTTTCACCCCTGCCCTTCCCTGATTCTGAAACATGCTTCCTCCTTCCCTGATTTAAGAATTCACTCGGTTCACAGCCATTTCAAAGTCATGTAACTGTGGTGTTTTACTTAGCCCATGCTGCCATAGCAGAATACCATAGACTGGGTGACTTAAACAATAGGCATTTAGTTTTCCCAGTTTTGGAGGAAAGAAGTATAAGATCAGGGTGCAGCATGGTCGGGTGCCAGTGAGGCCTCTCTTCCTGGCTTGCAGATGGTGGTCTTACTGTAATATGCCCACATGGCCTATCCTTGTTTCAAGACTTGGGGCAGAGAGAGAGCTGTCCCTTCCTCTTCTTATAAAGACACTAATCCCATCATGGGGGCCCACCTTCATGACCCTATGTAAACCTCATTAGCACCCAAAGGCCCCATCTGCAAACACTATCACACTAGGGGTTTAGGGCTTTAACTCAGGAATTTTGGGTGGACAAATTCAGCCCATAACACATGAACATTTCAGGAGGCATCCCATCTCCCCTCCTGCACTTTCAACACATCTCGGTCACTCTTTAAGTAGATACTGAGTGTTTCCTATGTACCAGATATCCTTCTATACCCTGGGGACTTGAAAGAACAAGAGAAATAGTCCCTGCCTTCATGGAGCTTACAGCTTTCAAGTTTTCTTCAGAGGAACCTTCCTCATTTAACTCCCCTTTCTTTGATCTTCCTTTTGCCAATCCTTCTTTGTATCCTTTGATACCACTCCACTCTCAGTAAAAATTTTGTGAACATGCACTCCTGTATATATGCATTACATAATGTGTAATATAAAATATACATCAAAATATAAGTTTTAAATGGCACATATAAGAAAATGGGAGAACAGAAACTGTAAGTGATCTTCCCACACTGAAATGAACCACCTGTGCATGGTACAAATACCATCTTCTTTGGAGGCCACTGATCCATGTGGAGAGGCCCCACCTTTCCTGAGCACCTGAGCCTAGCATTGCTCTGACTCACACTTTGGAATTATCTCTTCACCTGTACGTCTCCCCACCTGGAGAACAGGGTCTCATTTTTTTTCTTTTCTGAGATGGAGTCTTGCTCTCTCACCCAGGCTGGAGTGCACTGGCATGATCTCGGCTCACTGCAAGCTCCACCTCCCAGGTTCAAGTGATTCTCCTGCCTCAGCCTCCTGAGTAGCTGGGATTACAGGTATGCATCACCATGCCTGGCCAATTCTTTTGTATTCGTAGTAGAAACAAGGTTTCACCATGTTAGCCAAGCTGGTTTCAAACTCCTGGCCTCAAGTGATCCACTTGCCTCGGTCTCCCCAAGTACTAGGATTATGGGTCTCATTCATCTCTGTGTGCCCAGTGCTTGGGACAGTACCTGGCACAGAGTTGACTCTCCATAGACTTTTCTGGGAATAAAGACAAATGAAGCATAGATGTTGTTGTTAACAATGATTATGATCGCAACTACAAGATTGGGGGCAATATGAGTCTCTCATTGGACAGGTCTTTCTGGAGTTTGTTGGTTGAACCACCCAAGGTTCTAGGTCTGGATCCCATATACTTATATGAAACTTAATGTAATCAGTTCACCTAAAATCAGTGAGGACTGAATTATGTGACTTCACAAGCATGAAAGTTAAATTGTGTTGAGAACTTTCTAGTTGTCAGGCACCATGCTAAGTGTTTTCATGCTATTTCTTTAATCTTACAAACAACCTCATGAGGCTGTTGTGTCCCACTCTACAGAAAAGGGAACTTGAGTTTTGACAAATTAAGCAATTTTCCCAAGGTCACAGAGCCAGAGGTAGAATGAAGACCAAGATCTAAAGACCATTTTTTTCAACTTTTATTCTAGACTAAGGGAGTATATATGCAAGTTTGTTACCTGAATATATTGCATGATGCTGAGGTTTGGGGTATAAATGATTCCTTCACCCAGGTACTGAGCATAGTACTTAAATTATTGTAAAGAACTACCTAAGACTGTGTAATTTTGAAGAAAAGAGGTTTAATTGCCTCAGTTCCACAGGCTTAACAGGAAGCATGACTGGGAGGCCTCAGGAAACTTACAATCATGGCAGAAGGCAAAGGGGAAGCAAGTACATTCCTCACATGGTAGCAGAAAAGAGAGAGTGAAGGGGGAAGTGCCACACACTTATAAACCATCATATCTCATGAGAACTCATTAGCACGAGAACAGCAAGGGGGAAATCCACCCCTAATATCCAATCACCTCCTGCCAGGCCCCTCCTACAATTTGACATGAGATTTGGGACACTCAAATCTAAACTATATCATTCCACCCCAGCCACTCCCAAATATCATGCCCTTCTCACATTGCAAAATTCAAGTATTCCTTCTCAACAGTTCCTCAGTCTGAACTCATTTCAGCATTAACTCAAAAGTCCACAATCCAAAGTTTCATATGAGACAAAGTAAGTCCCTTCCACCTATTAGTCTGTGAAATCAAAAACAAGTTGGTTAGTTCCAAGATACCATGAGGGTATAAGCTTTGGGTAAATGCTCCCAATCCAAATGGGAAAAATTAGCCAAAACAAAGGGGCTACAGGTTCCATGCAAGTCTGAAACTCAGCAGGGTAGTCATTAAATCTTAAAGCTCCAAACTAATCTCCTTTGACTCCATGTCTCACATCCAAGGCATGCTAATAGAAGAGATGGACTCCCAAGACCTTGGGCAGCTCAGCCCCTGTGGCCCTCCTGCAGGGTACAGCTCCTATGGCTGCTTTCACGGGCTGGCGTTGAGTGCCTGCAGCTTTTCCAGGTGCATGGTGCAAGGTGCAAGCAATCAGGGGATCTGTCATTCTGGGTCTGGAGGACGGTGGCCCTCTTTTCAAAGCTCCACTAGGCAGTGTCCCAGTGGGGACTCTGTGGTATCTCCAACTCTACTTCCCCTCTGCACTGCCCTAGTAGAGATTCTCCATAAGGACTCTGCCTCTGCAGCAGACTTCTGCCTGGACATCCAGGCATTTTCATACATCCTCTGAAATTTAGGCAGAGGCTCCCAAACTTTATCTCTTACCTTCTGTGCACCCTCAGGCCCAACACCATGTGGAAACTGGCAAGGCTTAGGGCTTGCACCCTCTGAAGCAATTGCCTGAGCTGTACCTTGGCCCCCTTTAGCCACAGCTGGAGGTGGAGAAGCTCCATGTACTGAGGCTGCACAGAGCAGCTGGGCTCTGGGCCTGGCCAATAAAACCATTATTCCCTCCCAGACCTCCAGTCCTGTGATAGGAGGGGCTGTCACAAAGGTCTCTCACATACCCTGGAGACATTTTCCCCATTGTCTCAGCTATTAACATTCAGCAACTCTTTACTGATGTAAACTTCTGCAACCAGTTGGAATTTCTTCCCTGAAAACGGATTTTTCTTTTCTCCCATGTGGTCAGGCTGCAAATTTTCCAAACTTCTATGCTCTGCTTCCCTTTTAAACATAGGTTCCTATTTTAGACCTTTTCTTTGTGAACACACATGACTATATGCTGTTGGGAGCAGGCAGGCCACATTATGAATGCTTTACTACTTATAAATTTTTTTCTGCTAGATACCTTAAATTATCTTTCTCAATGTCATAGTTCCACAGATCCCTAGACCAGGGGCACACAATGCAGCCAGACTCTTTGTGAAAGCATAGCAAGAGTGACCTTTGCTCCAGTTCCCAATAAGTTCCTCATTTCCATCTAAGACCACCTCAGCCTGAACTTCATTGTCCATGTCACTATCAGCATTTTGGTCAAAACCACCCAATAAGTCTCTAGGGAGTTCCAAACTTCCCCCTCATCTTCCTGTCTTCTTCTGAGCCCTTCCAACTCTTCTAACCTCTGCTCACTACCCAGTTCCTAATTCACTTCTACATTTTCAGGTGTCTTTATAGCAGTGCCCCACTTGAAGTACCAATTTTCTGTATTAGCCCATTTTCACACAGCTATAAAAAAACTACCTGATACTGAGTAATTTATGAGGAAAAGAGATTTAATTGACTCACAGTTCCACATACTTAACAGGAAACATGACTGGGAAGCCTCAGGAAACTTACAATCATGGTGGAAGGTAAAGAGGAAGCAAGGACCTTTTTCACATGGTGGCAGAAGAGAGAGAGAGAGCAAAGGAGGAAGTTTCACACACTTTTATACCATCACATGGCATGAGAACTCACTCACTACCATGAGAATGACAAAGGGGAAATCCATCCCCATGATCCAATCACCTCCTGCCAGGCCCCTCCTACAATTTGACATGAGATTTGAGTGAGAACTCAAAACCAAACCCTATTATACCCAACAGTTAGTCTTTCCATTCTTGCCCCTCTCCTGCCCTCCCCACTCCAGTAGTCCCCAGTGTCTATTGTTGCCATTTTTATGTCCATGAGTACCTGATGTTTAGCTTCCACTTGTAAGTAAGAACAGGTGGTATTTGGTTTTCTGTTCCTGCATTAGTTCATTTAGGATAATGACCTCCAGCTGCATCATGTTGCTGCAAAGGATATGATTTCATTCTTTGTTATGGTTGCATAGTATGTATTCTGCGGCATATATGTACCACATTTTCTTTATCCAATTCATCATTAATGAGCACTTAGGCTGATTCCATGACTTTGCTATTGTGAATAGTACTGCAATGAATATGCAAGTCTTTTTGGTAGAATTATTTGTTTTCTTTTGGATATATATCCAGTAATGGGATTTCTGGGTCGAATGGCAGTTCTATTTTAAATGCTTTGAAAAATCTCCAAACTGCTTTCCACAGTGGCTGAACTAATTTACATTCCCACCAACACTGTATAAGCATTCCTTTTTCTCCTCAGCCTTGACAACATCATTGTGGTTTTGATTTGCATTTCTCTGATGATTAGTGATGAGCATTTTTTCATGTTCGTTGGCTGCTTGTATGTCTTCTTTTGAGAAGTGTCTGTTCATGTCTTTTGCCCATTTTTTAAATGGAATTATTTGGTTTTTGCTTGTTCAATTGTTTAAGTCCCTTATAGATTCTGAATATTAGAATATTAAACTCTTGTTTAATTAGTTTAATGAGGTCCCACTTGTCAAATTTTTGTTTTTGTTGCAATTCGTTTTGAGAATTTAGCCATAAGTTTTTTCCCAAAGCCCATGTCCAGAGTGGCATTTCCTAAGTTCTCTTCCAGGATTCTTATAGTTTGGGGCAAAGGCCACTTTTGTAATCACTACCCTAAACGAATTCATGAAGGACTAATGTATAGCTATATGTCATTACTTTAATTCACATTTGTAGAAGAATGCCTTGATTTAGTACTGTCTTTGAAGCACATATCCATCACTGTCTATTTTCACCTCTGAGAAATAATGGGATAATAGGGCTACTGAGTGTTGTACTATGTGGCGACAGGAAAGCACCTGGATTTCAGGTGTTTGGCTTTGTGATTCCTCAGCTCAAGGTGACCCAGCTGGTAAGAAGTAGAACTAGGCATTACACCCAACCCCACTGACTGCCATACCACACTGCTCCACCCCCATGAGAAATTGCATGTTATTATAATTGCAAGCAAATGGACCAAATTCTGTCCTGAAATTGCTCCAGAGACACAGCACTTGGAGATACTTATGCAGTGGCTGACCTTTAGCTAGCGTCCTCCAACTGTGACCCAATCAGGCATAACGGGTTTGGAATAGGACTTAAAATTGTTTTCTTTCTTCTGCCTTTCTTTTCTTCCAGCCTTTATTGGTATTTTAGCAGAAGGCTGTTTTTCCTTCTGCACTTATTTATATTTAGCCTGAGCATCCTGTTAATTACAGAGCAGTTATAGAAGAGTTAGGGGCACTATATATAAATTTGCCATTTATGCAAATTGCAAGAGAGAACAAAGAAAAATTAGCTTAATTAGTGTAATTGCTAAAAGAGCAGGAGGCGAGGCAAACACAGCTTTAATCAAAGAAGAGGCGAAGGAAGTCTCAAGGAAATGGTGACCCAAATCACTACAGATTGGAGAGCTCTGACCTTTCACGATTTCAAGACCTTGCTGAAATGTTGAGATGACATGAGACCATGGAGGGGAGGTACAGAGAGTTCTTCGCATTGAAACACTGTGCGGTTCCTCAACAAATGAAATAAAACCCATGAGCTTGGAAAGCTGTTGATGTGTCTGTGAATGTGGGTAACTGAGGTGGAGTGGGAAGCAGAGAACAATAAATGATGCTTCTTGTATCATTTCTCCAGCAAACACATACTCAGAACCTACTAAGTGATGAAGACTGTATAGATGCTGAGAATGTGAAAATGAATAAGATGCCATCACCCCCCTCCTGAGTCTGGGAAGACAGAGACATAAAGAGGCAATAAACAAATGACACGATAAGAGCAAAATAGAAGGACCTGGGAGATAAGGTTGCCAGATTTGTCAAATAAAAAGACAGGAGCTTTCATTAAATTTTAATTTTAATGAAGTAAAAAAAAATGTTAGTGTAAGTATGCCCCATGTAATATTTGGGACATGCTTATACTAAAATATAAAGAAATTCAAATTAACTGAGTGATATGGCTTGGCTGGGTCCTCACCTAAATCTCATCTTGAATTGTAGCTCCCATAATGCCCACATATTGTGGGAGAGACCCGGTGGGATGTAATCGAATAATGGGGGTGGGTCTTTCCTGTGCTGTTCTAGTAATAGTGAATAAGTCTCACAAGATCTGATGGTTTTATAAAAGGGCAATTCCCCTGCACACACTCTCTTGCCTGCTGCCATGTAAGACGTGACTTTGCTCCTCATTTGCCTTCCACCATGATTGTGAGGCCTCCCCCACCATGTGGAACTGTGAGTCCATTAAATCTCTTTCCTTTATAAGTTACCCAGTCTTGGGTATATCTTTATTAGCAGTGTGAGAACAGACTAATACACTGGGAATCCTGTATTTTTTCTGGCAATCATCCTGAGGAAGGACAGAGGAAAGTCCATCCTGTGTCTCCCCAGGATCACAGAAATATGCATGGCTTCCTCTGAAAACAGAAAGATGTCCCCTGGCCAGGGGCATGTCCCTTTAGCCTTGGTGTCAGTCTTACACATAAAAAGGTGGGAAGAGAAAGAGTACTGAGGTGAAATAAAGCTGGGGCCCTCAGGAAACCAGTGAACAGCACAAAGGACTCCTAGGATCACTGGGCTCTGAAGTAACACTGCACCTGTATTTGCTCTAAGTCCCTAGATCTTTGGTAAAACTCACAGACACATAAATGCTTTGGGCATATGAGGTCTTCTGCATTCTATGGAAATCAAGGAGGTCAGCATTCCACATCCGGACAGATTCGCTATGATTTGTTCTAAAAGCTTTGCATATTTAACTCATTGAACCCTCATGACAAGCTACATGAGGTAGTTATAACGTCCCATTTCACAGATGTGGGGACAGGCCCAGAGAACTCAAGTGACTCCAGGAAAGGTGGTTAGTAAGCACTAGAGCTTAGATTTAACCCAGATGTTCTGGCTCCAGAGCCCATGTTCTCATGCGTGTGGTGTGCCACCTGCCACAAGGGATTTGCAGGCCAACACCAAGACAACCAACCAGAAACCCGATCAGTCATTCAATGTAATTTTGCTTAAAGGACAACAAAAAACAAGATAGCCATGTATATCTGATGTATTCTGTGGAAAAATGGAGAGCAGATTGAGTTATGAATTTCCATCTACACGTTTGCCATTGTGGTTTTGTAAAAGGAAAGGAACTCCGTGTTTGGTTTCTACCTCCCTTCTGGATGGTCAACCACATAAATTGCTCAACCAAGGCTGTGCACGGTAAGGAGCTCAGCCTTCTCCCTGTGGGTCCCACAATAACGACTGCAGTGGTTGTACCCAGTTACCTAGACAGAGCAATACCTGCACTTAGTCACAGCTTGGAGGACTTCTTAACTCAGGAATTTGGGAAAATAAATAATGTATGGAGACAGACTGAACCTGCATTGTGGAATAGAACTATACACAGTTTCTTTTCTTCATATATGGGACAGATAATGAGTTCTGCTCTCTACCTTCCTCAATAAGTAACTGATAATGATTATCGGCCAGCAAACATAAAAGTCTTCAAAACAATGCTTGAATCTAGCTCTCATTTCTGTGTGCTTCATACAAGTCGTCTGCTTCTGGCATGTAGGAACTTAAGTCTGGTGATACTAGGTTCCCAGTCTTTGTGTTTGCTCCCACACTGGCCAAAATTACAATCTTCACACGCCTGCTTCCCTTCATCACTACAGCATGGAGCAGAATGCTTTCTTGAGTGAGATCAGCCCTCAAAAGCTGTCCTGGATTCAAGAACTGGCAAGAAGGACCATTTTGCCAAGATAGGTTCCCTTTCACTGGTTAATGTCCTATCTTCTCCCTAGCAGGAGAAGTCAGTACTTTTCTGGAGTCTGTTGGGGAAGTTTAAAAAGGAAAAACGCCTTGGAATTGCAGTAAAGTAATGCATGGGGCAGCTTTACTGTAGTTTTTTGACATTTCAAACCTACTTTGATCTGCCTTACCTCTTTTTGTTAGAGATTTCTTGGTTGTAAGAAACAGAAACTTATAAATAACAACCCCCCCCCCCAAATTAAAAAATGTTCAGCTCACATACTCAGGCTGAAAGCTTCATAAGGAACTAGGAGCAACTTTCTATTACTGGGGGTCATTATAGTGTCTTGTCTCTAACTTTCTTGGTTGAGGAAGCAGAAGGTTGAAATTGTCACCCTGATTCCTCATGATCTCACAATGCAAGCATCTAATACTGCCTAACTTTGTGGATGTATCGCATAGCTCAAATTACGGTGCGAGAGAGAGAGAGAGAGAATGCATGTACAAAAGAGAATGCTCAACCCAGTCAGTGGTCGGTGGCTTGCTTTGTCTGGGGTCATTTGTCCACCTTTCGTCCAACCAGGTATGACCAGTTAGGAGTGGCTTCCAGTGCCTCCACAAACAGGGGACCCAGAACTGTGGGAAGTAGATGATCCAAGATGGGGACACATGGGGAAGAAATAGTTGGCTTTGCTGCTGCAATTCCTTTTCTTTTTCATCCCTTTGGATAATACCTTTATAATGATTAAAACCTCTATACCATCCTGCTCTTCTTTAGGAAATTGGTTGTCTCAAACCCACTTCACCAATTTACCTTGCATTTCCCTTTGTCACCTTTTTATTGTGGTGACATTTTCTGACATAGTCTGAGGATTTTGTGTCTTATTAATTTGGAATGTTTCTTTGTCTTAGGATGTTTTGCTGACTCCCTTTGTGATTATGGCCCTTGAGAGAGTCTGAGTTTCCTCATTATTATCACTGGGCATTATTTAATACTGGCATTTTTTTTTTTAAAATCTGGGCGAGAACTCACTCTAGAAGACAAGGATAAATCTAAGCAGGACCTTGGTGCTTCAAAATACGGTGCACACACACCTGACACTGATTGTTGGGGGCTCCGAATTGCAGGGTGGTAAGTGTCCACAGAAGGGAAATTATGCAGACAATCTATGAAAAAATAAAATTAAACACTCCTGCCTTCTAATCACTATCAGCAACTACCCCCATTGTTGA
The DNA here is from genome assembly GCF_008728515.1 of Papio anubis. Taxonomy (NCBI): domain Eukaryota; kingdom Metazoa; phylum Chordata; class Mammalia; order Primates; family Cercopithecidae; genus Papio; species Papio anubis. The sequence goes on along the minus strand of NC_044983.1, from coordinate 130,485,891 downwards.
TGATAAGATGCCATTTGCAATAATGATGGAAAGGGTCAGAGCAAGTAGGAAATTAGGAAAAGTGTTGGATATAAATTGTGATTTAGGCTGTATAAAATTTGGGAAAGTTTTCTCCTTGAAGGGAAGCTGGGATGGAGATTATGTTTTATCACTGGGGTGACAATATAATTTACCGTCCATGTTGGGACTCATTCGAGAGGGACAGAGTGTACTATTAAGAATTACACTGGGAAAGCAGGTGTAAACCATGTCTATCCTGGGTAAACCAGAATGTATGGTCATCTTGTATCCATCACCTATGCCTGATATGGCTGAAAGTACCACGAGCTTTGAGACATTTCCTAATAACTACAAACCAGACTGGTCCTTGGCTTCACTGTCAATACCTGGGAGACCATGGCTGACTGAGGGTGGGGAGAATGGAGGAAACTCATTTCCTGGTAAGACCATTAAGTCCTCTGTAAAGCAACAGCAGCACAGTTTGGTATCATATAATTGCTTCATTGCTGCTAGTGTGTGTTACTGTTTCCTTTATCATAATTTTATTTCCTGTCTATTTTCTGTACTACATTGGATCCTAGGGTGGGGACTTCATTTTTTTACGTCTATAGATGACTAAAATGTTGATGTGCATGATGACTAGCACAGTGCTTGGCACAGTGTAGGCCCTCAGTAAAATCCTCTACAATGAATATTGTAATGACTTACGGTTTTTCATCTTCAGAATCATCCTGTGAGCCTTTAAAATGTGGAAGACACTCGAGAAAAAATAGGATTTCTTTCCTCCCTTTCTCCATCTTTCCTTCCCTCCCTTCTTTGTTCCTTCCTTCCTTCCTTCCTTCCTTCCTTCCTTCCTTCCTTCCTTCCTTCCTTCCTTCCTTCCTTCCTTCTTTTCTTTTCCCTCCAATCATGCCCTCCCTCCCTCTGATTTTGCATTCAGTGCTGCAACGTAAGCAAGACCTCTGGGTCTTCGTCTCTGCAGAGCTCGTGCAAGCCCTGTATAAGCCAGGGATCATTCTAGTTGTAAGTAGACTGTCTCACATGGACCTTTGGGTCAGATCAGAGGTGAAACACCATGTCTGTCTTGGGGTTTAGGAACACTAAGAAAATCTCACCACGGCTCAGATACGGCTGTCCCATTGTTCTGAGCAAGCCATGGCTACCAAGAATCCCTGAATGTATTTATGCAACAGAATTTTTTTTCCTTAGATACAAGCTGTTAGAGAAGATGTGCTTAGATAGACAGAGAGAAACATGACTGCGCCCTGGAAGGGAGTCCAGGATAGTGCCAGGACTAGAAAAAAACTACCCGAGCATCAAATGAAGGAATGGGGGTGTTTGGACTAGAGAGAAATGATGAGGAGACACGGTCATTGACTTCAAAACCCCAGAGGCGTGGTATCTGGGAAGGTGAGAGCTTAACTGAATATCTCCAGTGGGCAGCAACAGGACCGGTGGGCAAAAGCAACAGAGTTTGTTTTGCTATTATACATGAGTCACACACTTTTAATGGCCATATTAATAATCATTCTTTAATGATTCGTCATTTTCAGAATGTGTTTTAAACCTAATGATGGAGTTCCCAAGCCAGTGGTGGTTGTCTCTGGTGGACACAGGGGACAAATCAGGGAACGTGGTGAATCCAAAGTACCCAATTATATTAAGGTTACTCTTTTATTTCTAATATTTCCTTTTCAATGTAACCAGTTGCCCTGTGTCTTACTCTATTTCCCTGAAAAGCTTCTATCCCTCTCAGGTTTTCTAAATGCTTAGCATGGCCTGGGGCACCGTGGAGGAGAGGAGGCTTGACATCTATCAGAGGTCCCTGCCCTCCAGGGGCTGCAAATTTAGTGAAGCAGAAAGACACAGGCAAAAGAGCACAAGGATGAATTTGAGGATCTTTAACTTCTAATTCTACTTCCTAATTTTCATTAAGAAGGAACCCCTGTGCTAGAACCTCAGCGAACAGTAACTTAGAGGTCATCTAGTGAGCTTGCCGAAGCTTAATTCATCTTATCTCGTTTGATGATCCTGAGGATATAAGGAGGCAGGATGTCTATTTTCAGATGAGGGCATTAATGTTCTGTGGGATCTCATCAGCTGAACAGAGTCATCCATCAAAGAAGCCCCAGAGCTGGTCTCCAGGTCCTAAATTCTCTTCCTACCCCAAATCTCAGCTTTGCTGTAGGTGGTCCTGAGTGAAGGGCTGTAAGTAACACACCGATACATTTTAATTTAAGGAAATAAGGCTGACCTCTGGGGATTGAACTGTGAAACCATTGCAAACCAAGCCACCATGAAAACGAAATGCCATCATGGGATGAAAACGCTCTGCAAATAGGAGAGCACAATGTGGGAGAATTTGGGGAGACACCTAAGTGAGAATGTGCCATATAGAAGTCTTAAAACGAGATGTTGAAAGTCAATTACTGCATTTTGTGGGTGATAACCAAAGGATAATATGTCGCATCAACTTATGCACACTACGGCACTGGCTCATAGAGCACTTCTCAATATCAAACAGAAGTAGATGGTATTTACAGAATAAGGTTTCTAAAAAGACATCCTGCTCTTACAGTAGGATGAAATTTGCACAGACAGAAAAAGGAGGGATTGGCCAGGTTTGGTGGCTCAAACCTGTAATCCCAGCACTTTGGGAGGCTGAGGCGGGCAGATCACCTGAGGTCAGGAATCTGAGACTAGCCTGGCCAACATGGCGAAACCCCGTCTCTACCAAAAATACAAAAATTAGCCAGGCATGGTGGCCCATGCCTGTAATCCCAGCTACTTGGGAGGCAGAGGCAGGAGAATCACTTGAGCCCCAGAGGTGGAGGTTGCAGTGAGTTGCGATCATACCACTGCACTATAGACTGGGTAACAGAACGAGACTGTGTCTCAAGAAAAAGAAAAAAGAAAAAAAAAAAGGAGGGATCTGGTAATTTAGTGCAAACTCTAGCAGGAGGTACACCATGACCACATTGTAATTGGACTAAAGGGGATTACTCCTAATTAGCAGATCTAACAGCTTACAAGACTTTTTGAATAGGAAAGGATGTGCTTCACATTCCAAAGTTACTTCATTAGAAAAAGCAGGGTTGCCCACAAAGGGGAAGTTTAAACCAAGCTTGTTTACGTGTTGCATGGCAAGGTGGGATGGGACAACTGTTCCGTTTATCTACTGCTATCTAATAAATTACTACCAAAATCAATGGGTTAATGTAACAATTTTATTTTATCTTTCTTGATTTTGTGGGTTGACTGGACTCAGCTGAAAGGTTCTCACTTGGGGGCTCCATGTGTGACAGGCAGAGAGTGGCTGGGGCCGTAGCCATTTGAAGGCCCAACACATCTGGATGCCCAACGAGGCTCATTCCCTGGCTGCCAGGTACTGCTGACTGTCAACTGGGAGTTCAGCTGGAATTCTTTATCAGAATACCTACAAAAGGCTTTCTTACATGCCTTGGGCTTCTCGCAGATGGTGGATGTGGATGGATATGGAAAGGGCAAGTATTGAGAGCAAGAGATGCAAGAGAACCAGGCAGAAGCTTTCAAGGATTCTTACAGCCTCACTCCAGAAGACCCATAAAGTTGTTGTTTCTATTGATGAAGGCCAGCCTTCTATGTGTGAGGTAGCAGGTTGCATACCATGCATATAAGGATGAAATGATACCGCACATGCCTTTGGGAAGCTACAGCTAATCAGGAAGGCAGACAAGTGATTACATACCTGGAATTAACTAAGTGGGATGCTTTGATCAGCAACTGTCCAGGCCACGATGTGGGTATGAGAGAAAAAAAGTAGTTTAGAGGAGGAGGGAGTCAAAGTTGGCTTCACAGAGGAAGTGACTGCTTGGATAAAGGAAGAAAGAAGTAGTTGTTTGCTCTGGACAGTGAGTGTGTGTGCTTGTATATGTGCATGCATGTGTGTGCGTGTGTGTGTGCATACACGTATAGCATAGAGGCATTTGAAAATTCAAGAATGAGAAAACACAATGAGACAAAATAAATAATACAATACATTCTGACAACTAAAAGATCCAATACAGCAAAAAAGCCACAGACTGGAACTATAATTGCACAGGATACTACTATAAATCATCTAAAAGGATTACTTTAACAGGTAAGCTTAGAAACAAAATTAAACATTTTGCAGTACTTCTTGAATTTTCCATCATGCCATTATGTATTATGAATCTTAGCCAATTTGGTGGGGTGGTGGGAGGGTGAAGAATATGAAGTATTTCTCAAACATTTTAAAAAATTATCTATGCTGGCAGGATGGGCATTGTCCAGATTGTAATTTGGAGATGTTGGGTTAAAAGCAAGAAGAAGGAGGTAGGATGGCCAGCAAAGAAATTGCACAAATAGGCGAAGGCTGTACTAAGAAGATTAGCCATTACCTTCAGGACAATTTAATATATATATATTGAACACCTATTATGTCCCACGCAGTCTTCAAGGCACTAAAGATCTATCAGTGATGGGGTAGACAGCAAAGTCCTGTCTCTATGTAGTTTACCTTCTCCTGAGAGACACAGATGATAAGCAATATAAAGAACAACAATGTGGTATGTTAGATGGTGTTAAGTGCACAGATAAAAAGTAAGGCAGGGAGTGGCCAATGGGAGAGGATGAATTTTACGTCAGCCTTGAAGGAAGGCTTTTATAGAGAAGATGGCATGTGACCGAAGACCCAAAGGGTGGGATCCAGTCCTGAGGATCTGGGGTTATTCTCCAGGCCTAGAGAATAGGAAAGGCCTGGAAGCTGAGGACTTTGGTGAATTCAAGGAAGAAAAAGGAGATCAGTGTGACCACATGGAGTGATCCACAGGGAGAGTCCTGGAAGAGAAGGTCTGTCCAAGATGGGATCATCTGGTATCCAAACTGTGAGATCCTGAAGACTTTGGCTTTTGCCCTGAATGAGATCTGGAGCCATGGGAGGGTTTTGAGCACTGAAGTGATTGCTTGACTTATTTATGAAAGGGTCTCTCTTGCTGATCTGTGTGAGATAGATGGAAAGGGACAAAAAAAGAAGCAACGGACTAATTAGAAGTCTCTTGCATTGATCCAAGTGAAATATATTGGTGGCTTGGACCAGAGTGAGAGAGTTAGTGAAAATTGATTGGATTCTGGATATCTTATAAAAGTAAAGCAAATAGGATTTTCTAATTGGTAGGATGTGCAATGTGAGAAAAAGATAAAAACCAAAGATAACTTCAAGGATTTTGGCTGAGCAACTAAAAGAATGGAGCCCTTTACCTGAGATGGGGGAACTTTCTAGGGGAGCAGATTTGAGGGAGAAGATAAGAAATTAGGTTTTGAACCAGCTGAGTTTCAAAAGGTTATAGACATTAAAGGTATTTAAGCAGGGACATTGTGTGCTTGGATTAGCACTCTAGGAAAAACAAAGCCCACCTTGGCAGCCTTAGGAAGGATGAATTAGAGAAGGAGTGTGAATAGCAGGAGTAATAGGAGACACTTCAGAAATCCACAAAAGAGCTGCTGAGAAGCAAATTTAGACTAATGGGTTGAGAACAGGCAAGTAGGCTTAGATTCAAATAAGTCCAGGACAAGGAAAGTCAAGGAGATAAAATCTGTCAGGTTTCACTGGCGGCCTTCAGTAGGGGAGCAGAGGCAAGTTACAGCCAGATACAGTGCTGAGATTGGCCCTTTTCTTTTAAAAGATTAGAAATACAGAAGATGGAACAGTTTGGTAGAAGGTATTGACTTCTGTGGGAAAATTGCTAAATCTGAACTACCTTGGTAAAGGCTATGTGGGAATGTCCAGAAGCCAGCTGAGCTGGCAGAGGCATTTACTGCCCACTCTATGTCCGTGAGCTTTCTTACATTTCCCAGCATCCTTGCAATTAAGCAGGGTCGCATGACTAGTTTTTGCTAATGGACTGGGGGGCAGAAGTGATCTGTGTCCCTTCCAGGCCAAAGCATTTGAGGGCTATCACACAACCCTCCAGCTCACAATTTTGCTGCCACAGGGACTAAGGAGGACATATGTTTGGAGGTGGCAGAGCATCCACCAGCCTGGGTCTCTGACTGACTTGTGTTGGACATGCATCATGAGCAAGAAATATGGATTTGATACATAACATTGTTGAGATTTGGGGGTTTATTACTGCAGCATAACCTATGCTATTCTTACTAATGCATTTGCATATGTGTCTGAAATTCAGGAGAAAGGAATGGGAACTTTACCAGTATAAATATGGCAGTTAAGTCCAGGAAATGAATGAGATAACTTAGTGAGAGACTACATAGCGAGAACAAAGGAGGCCAGAGGAAGACCCTGAACAGCAACGTTTAAGACGAAAGGTACAGGGGATCAATGAAGTCTGACAGAGAGCATTCAGACATGTGAAAGAACTCAGTCATGGGAACCAAGGCAAAAAATTTTTTTGAAAAAAGAAGGAGAGGTCAGAGTTGCAAAATGCCTTGGGATTTATTCCAATTCAATTCATTTCTATTTGCTTTAATTTAACAAACACACAGACCATCTCTTATAGTTCAGGGAAGTAGAAAGGGGGCTTTGGAGAGACCAATGGATAGAACAATCTATGGGCCATTTGATTACCTTCATGTGGAGTTCTTTCTCAGACAAGTGATGGGGGCAGATGTAAGAATGGGACAGGTTGGAAGTAAATGGAAGGTTAGAAGGTGGAGAATAGCTAGTGTGATACTTTGAGGCCCTTTAAAGTAAAGAGGAAGATAAAGCAGGAGTTTTGAAGTGAAGGAGTAGAAAAGTAAGCTATATACTATACCCTTACTACGTGTTAGAGGGTATGTATTGCCTCTAACAATCCAATGAAAGAGAAATTATTTCCCTTTTTCTTCCTGGGAGAAAGCAGAGTGTAGTGGTTAAACTCTGGGACTGACAGCCTTGTTGTGCCATTTATTACCTGTATGTATGGACTTGGGAAAGTTACTTAACCTCTTGTGCCTCAGTTTCTTCATCTGTAAGTTGGAAGAATAATACCTTTCTCACATTTGGTTATGAGAACTGAGTAGAGCAAACCAACTGTCCTACTTGCCCAGGACTGAGGGTTTTCTCAGGATGTAGACATTTCAGTGCTAAATTCAGGATATCTGTAGACAAACTGGCCCACACTGGGCGTTTTATGATTGAGTGGCTTTAAAAATGCTAAGAGCAGTGGCTGGCAAACAGTAAGTTTTATAAAGAGGTAGCTACTACCATTGCTGGTTCTCCATGTGCCTCAATTTCTTCATGTGTACATTGAAGATACTAGAACTTATGTAATAGAGTTTTGTGAAGATGAAAAGATGACCCATGCCATGTGCAAAACTAGCACATGGTAAACCCTCAACAGGAGTCATTACTGTGATGATGGTGATTATAGTGATAATGAGGAAGAAGAAATAGGCTGAGAGAAGTTAAACACACAACTAATTAGTGAAGGAACTGGAGTATGAAACTAAGTTGGTCTGACTCTAAGGCCAACTTAGATGCTTCTTTTGTGCCATGTTGCAAGCAGGGTCAGGAAAGATTAAATGATGATGGAAATTTGATCCAAGCTTTGCAGGGTGAATTGGGTTTGACTTTCTTTTTATTTATAGACATCATCAACAAGCATTTATCAAACACTAGGCATGTGCCAGACACTGCACAGGGGAAGTAAAGTGGATGTGAATCTGCAATCCAGCAGTTTGTGGGAACTGCAAGAATGGGAAGCAGAAGGGTACCCTGGACAGAGAGAGGGATAAACTTGGTTTAATTATCTGTCCTATTCCCAGGTTGAGTGACTATTCACACTTGCAAGGATCCTGGGAGAAGTTAAGCCCATTCTACAAATCCTGAGGGGGAAGTCGACATCTAATTAGGATTTCTTGTTTATTAGGTTTACATCAAGTAGGATGATTTTTCACACAGTCGTCAAGCCCTGTCTCCATGGTCATGTCAGCCTCACCTTCACTCCAGCCTGGCATTCACAGGTGATGTTCCAATTCCATGCCAACAACTGATAACACTGGCCCAGAGAGGCTTCTGATGAATAAACATTATGTCTATTTTCAGCCTCTTTGCCATAGATTTTGGCAGGTCTTCACTCTGAGATTTGGGGGTAACTTACCTCCGAGCTTTCCTTCAAGAATAAAAATCCTACTGAAATGCTCCTTTAACAAATATAAATAGAAAACAGATCCACGGTGTGATTTCAAACTGATAAACAAGAGGCATCCAGTGAGCTCCCAATTAACTAATCTTTTGATAATACACAGAGCCTCCTTTAGCAAAATCTTTCTCTTTGTGGAGGCAGCTTCAAGCCGGCAGGAGAGAAGGGGTGGGAGGCTGTGTCCCCAGATGGTGAGTCTGAATGGATCACTAGGGAAGAGTTTATTTAAACAAAAACTCTTTTAAGGATTAATCTGCTTCAGGTAAGCTAGAGGAATAAGAGCAAAGCCAAGTGAGTTGACAGTAAAAAAACTAACGGGCAAACATTGGCATTCCTCAGTGGATGTGTGCCAGGAAGTCATACAAGTGCATGCCAGTCCTCATCATCCCACCACCCAGAGGCCTGAGGATAAACATGCACAGATTATCAGCCCCCCGTGTACTGAGATGGATGAGGTCTGGGCCTCCAGACAGAGCTCCTGGTGCCGTAGAACCTCTCACACAACAGAGAATGTCCTTAGAATCTAAAGTCTCAATGTCTTCCACCAGAGGCTGGGAAGGACCCCAGCAAAGATTTGAATTCCAGATCCTTTCTAATGTGCCCAGGAGTGGAATGATCTGAGATTCAAGTTTGACCCAGTGTTCTTAGATATCATGGGACAATCCCAAGAAGTCAAGACTGGTTGAAAAATCCTAAGGGCAAGAATATGCCCAAACCTGGGTCAGTTTCCACCCACAAAATGAAATGAAAAAAGGGGACCTGGGCCAGGCAACATGGAGGGCTCTTGGTCATTGCCCAGTGGGACTCAGGTACACGGGAATGCAGAGGGAGGGGGCTGCACGGGACTGGGCTGAAGCTGCAGTGCTGAGATGAAGGTATGACAACCTCAAGGTAAACAGTTCTAGTGAGAGCCTCTCTCCTTCAAATGCCCTTCCTTCCTTCAGTCAGGTTCTCATTTACTGTAGTTCTTCATTGTTTTGTTGTTTTGAAGCACTATTATTCAGTCAGTCAACTAATCCACATACACACAGTTAGGAAGTTGGACAATCCTTTAGTTCACTCACTCCATCACTCACTCTTTCATTTACCTATTCATTTACTCAGTCTATCGGTCAACAGCTCAGCCACTCATACATTGTCCATCATGTAATCTTTCATCCATTCAATTGTGATTGTTATTCAGCCAATTAATTATTCACACGCATTTAGCCCCAGGCAGTCATTTGACTCTTTGACTCATTCATTTATCAAGCTAGTCCTTGCTTCTGTCAGTCAATCGGTGATTACATAATTAGTCATTTTACCCATTCATTTGCACATATATTCAAACACTTAAGGCTAGTCGCTAACTCATTTTTTCATACATGTTTTTATTCATTTATTCATTGGTCTTTCAGTCACTCTGACAGTCAGGCAATCAGTTACCCAGTTAAGCAGTGAACTTGCCCACCAGACCTCGAGGGAACAGCTTCTAATCAATGCTTTTCTTAAATTTAACTTGAATTTGCTTATAGCCCATAAGGCTCAGACTATGAAGTATGGCTCTGTTTCATCTCTTTGTTAAACCATAGTAATAATAAACCTTAGCGCCTGATACAAAAGGTATCTGTGCACAAAGCGAGTCATCAAATTCATGTACCATGAGGCCTGAGCAGCAGGTGGGTTGAGGTTCCAATTGACCCATGAAGGAGGTTACACAGAGGGTCTAGACATCTGGGGGCCACCCCATAGGACGAAGCCTACGATCCATCCTAGAACAGGCACCTAAAAAGGTTTTCAAAATTATGTCTTTCCCTGGATTAAAAAGTGATATATATTCATTGGAAAAAAGAAGAAAGGTTTGAATAAAAAAATAAAAATCAGTCAAAAGTCCACCAGCCAGAATTAACAATTGCTAATATTCTAGTGTATATATTTATATATATATATTTGTGGACGCACTTTTACCAGAAAATAATATATAGTTTTTATTAATTCATTATTCTAAGAGCAATGTATGATTCATACAGAAATTATTGTATTTAAGAGAGTTTGGTTTATTGGAATAGCAGTTAAACTTTGTGATCACAATTAAAATGAGTAATTTAGTAATTGATTTAGACTTGTTTTAAGTTGAATTTTTACTAGATTTATATACAGTACTTGAATGTTTTCAATACTCTGAGAATTACTATGTTTATGAGTTTAATGTAATCTATTAGAGTGATAAGATTTGAGCACATGAGAAATTTTGTTAAAGTACTAAAAATAGAATGTATCAAAATTATAAAGACAATTGAAAACCTTAAAGTTTATAAATGGGACATATGTATTAATCAAGGTCTCCTTATAAGTGATTGTTAATTTTTGCTAGACTTTTACAAACAGAATAATAATATTTATAAGCTGAAAGTAAAAGCTTGAGAAACCACACAACTTTATCTTCAAACTTTATAAATTTGATATTAACTTTTCAAACCAAGGTAATTTGTGAGTGACCTTTCATGCATAAGTAAGCTCTCCTTGAGGGCATTAAACACTCAGTCTTATGGCTATGTCAACAAAGGGAGTGTACATCCCGTATCTTCCATGTGGACTTCCCCTTCTCAGAAGATACATCGTGGATTGTTTTTTCTACATGGGAAGGTATCAAAGATGACAACCAAATTTCAGATTTGAGCCTCTAGTGGATGGTCTTGCCATTCACTGCAAAATGTCATGCTGCGCTGGTGTGTGTGTGTGTGTATGTATGTGTATGTATGTGTATATGTGTGTCTTCAATAGAGGTCTAACCCCTAGAGATGGAGAGACAACTTATTCCCCTTCATGGCTCTGGAGCCCAGCCCCGTGCCTTGGCACACATCAGATGTCCTAGCAAGATGCTCAGGTATGTAGAAAGGTCATGGTGGCCAGTACAGTCAATACGCTGCCCCTCCTCTGCCAGAAGAACTTCTACTCTGGATGTTCCTCCTCACCTGCAAGTTTACCCTTTGTCAGGGTGAAGTCCCAGGGATGGAAAACCCAAAGAGTTCTTGCTCGCCAGCGGGTCTTCCTCAACTTCCAGGGCCTCTTAGTCTAGACATTGCCTCTTATTATTCCCAGTGTGAGTTTAGACGGGCTACTGAGGGGCTTGTCACTGTGAGATTCCTGAGCTGACACTTAGAGGGTCCAAGGTTACCTACCAGAGATGAAAAAAAAAAATAAAAGGCAGTGTGAAAAATGCCTAACAGCTGACAACTTGTTCTTTAAAGACCCCAGGCAATGAACTTGCCTAATCTATTGGGAAAGAAAAAAAAAACTACTTTGAGACAGAAGGGCTGCCTTTTACCCTTGAAAATTCAGTCTCTGAGGCTCTAGGGAGGTGAGGGGTGAGTCAGCTCACAGAGGCTCCAGACAGGCTCGGTGAAGAACACACTGGAAAAATGTAGACAATTGCAATCTGCAATCCTTCTCCAGAACTCCACAGCTGCCACCACTTTTTCTCTAAAATTTAGCTCAAAGTCTTCACCAAGCTTCTGCAGGAAGCCTGCCCGGCTCCCTTTCTGTGCTGATTGGTTAAGTGGGTGCCTCATATGGATTTAATGTTGTATTCAGACACCATGAAGGGCAAATATATTGCAGAGCAAGAAATCGAAGCCCAGAGGTTAAAGAAATCACTCCCACACTGTCCTGTTGGTGAATTGTCGGGCTGGGGTTTGAAGCCAGAGCGACTCTGTGTTCAAATCCGAGTTTCCAGTCCCTTCCGTGTATTTCCTTGGACTTCCTTATCCAGGTAGCAGTGTTTTCTCCTAGTGCCCTTTCTCAAGCACACAGAAAGGTGCTCTTTCCAATCCCCGGGAGCTATCTTAGCTCTTTCCTCTGAAACTCTCCAGCTTTTGTTCTCTGTCTAGGAAAATCTTACTCCTGATTTCAAACCTTCCCCCTAGGTCTTGAGTTTGAATTTCAAAATGCTAATTAAGATTCCCTTATTTTCCTGGATTGCAGAAAATGTTTTTCCAAACCTATTTATGTCAGTCCAAGAATAAAAGCTAATGTCCTTGGTTTTTGTAAAAGGGGCTTGTTGTTACTCTCTTTTTGTCTCCCCTTCTCCAGAAAAAAAAAAAAAAAAAAAAATGGAGAGAAGAAGGACAAAAAATATCTCCCCTCCTCCTTGATCTATAAACTTGAGTGACTTCTTGGGCTCGCAGGCAGGTGAGCTGCTGAAAAGAATGCTCTAAAGCGACCCGTAAAGTCTCCCCATACATAGGACACGTGGTGGTGATTCAGGAAGTGACCATTTGCCTCTTGGACCACCTGCTGGATCCTCCTGTCAGGGTTCCCCCATTGGCCACGGGGTCTACCTGCTTCTCTGCACTCTGGCCATTTTTCTTGACAAATGGTATTTATTACAGATCATTTTCCTCTTGGCGATGTTTCAGTCTCCAATTTAGGCTTAATGTTAACATGCCCTTAAGCTATTCTCTTCGGAGGTTGGCAGGGGTGAATTCATTCCCCGTGGGTATGATTGTGAATTCTGATTAATGCAAATGCTATATGACTTCATCATTTTCACACTCAAAACCCTACTCCATGGCACTCTTGAGTCAGAGTTGGAGTCCTGCCAAATGCTGTATGTGGTTAAGGGAGGGCTGGCAGAATGACACAGGCTCACCCCTGGTGTCCCTCCCCAACTTACCTCTGTCTCCATGGTCAGACTTAGTATGTGCTTTCACTGTTCCCTTCACATGTTGCATTTGTATTGCCTGTTTTCATCTATAGCAAAATCTATTAGTTATTGAATATAAAAGCATTTTCCTTTTTGATTTTATCCACTATTCACACTCATGTCTACAACTCTCTGTGGCTCCAGTTTAGTAACCAGAAAGCTTTAAGTACCAGAACCTCTGATTTCCTGAACACCTGAGACATTTTCAGGTTATACTCATACATCCATGTGCACATACACTACTAACTCAGTTCTGTCACCCTTTGAATAGAGTAAAATAATGTGGAAAGCAAACTTGAAGATTCTATTGGAACAATGCAACATTTGGAAATCTTCTCCAATAAAATCTCCTCTTATCTGTACAATCAGAATACATTCTTCAGCTTTGGGAAGACAAAATCACTTCTCATCTGTGCCTAAGCACAGAAGTGCTCTTAAAGCACTTTTACCCTTCTCTCCTTTCTAGTTTTTATCACAATTCTCCTAGTATTCCAGGCTGGTAACTGTTAATTATATTTAATTTTTCAGCCTCCTCTGTCTCCATTATATGATGAATTACCAAGTTTAATAAATTTTTCTTGCTCAATGTGCCTTCTTTTCTCCCTCCATTCTCCCATTTATCCATCCATTCATCCATCCATCCAACCAACCAACCATCCATCCATCCAAACCATCCACCTGCTTATTCATCTATTCATCCAGACACTCACCCTTTATCACCTCTTCCATTACTAGCTATAGGACCCCGGATATCCAATGTTTGACCTGAACTTCAAACCATAGGAAAAATAACTTCCATATGGGCTAGGCTAGGTCTCGCCCCAACTCCACCTTCTTTCCCCCATATGAGAAAAGATGCAACATGTAAAGTTTTTTACTTATATATTATTAATGGTAAGCATTGACAGGTGAGACAAGATCAGCTACTTCTTTCATTTATTTTGAATTTTTTATCCATGCTGTCAATATCATAGCCTGAGTCCAGGATTAAGAATTTCCACTTCCTCATGAGGCTTCCCTACATAAGCTCTGATAATGGCTATAGCTTTCAGAGATCCAGAGTGTGGCTCCAGTCACAGTGATTGAGTGGAGTTCCTCAATGAAGAAATGAAGAGAATGGGGTTTTTAACATAGAAATGCTTTTCTGCCATCTTATTGGATTGCTCTTTAGGCTATCACCTCATTCATTCATTCATTCATTCATTCATTCAACAATTTATTGAACACCTAGAATAAACAAGGTGTGCCCATTTGAACTTGGGGTATAGTGATGAAGAAGTTAGAATTCTAACTGTCAAGCAGCTTTTAATCTAGAATGGAAGAAAAGGAAGGAATGAATCTTGATTCTTGATCCTATGATTCCATGATGACTGCTGTGGTTGTTTACGAGAGGACAGAGGGGGACGTGCATCTGAGCTCAATTGTAAAAAAAAAAATAGCAAAGCATGAGTTTGGTGGAAGAGGAGGAGAAAGAGCATTTCTGGAAAGGGAGGAATAGAATGTTCAAGGTTCAGAAGCTAGCAGAAATATAGCAGATTCAGGGAACTTCAAGGTTTGATATAGAAAAGTGGTAAGAGATGAACTGAAGGAGTTTGTCAAAGACAAGAGTGTGATGATAAGATATTTGAACTTTTTCTTGAAGATGATCAGGATCTAGTAAAGCATTTCAAAGGAGAATAGAGAGAGTTTCTAATGTCAGTGTTGTTAAAACAAGCTTCATTGGCAGTGTGTTATCCCAGATATCAAGACTTTAATAGCACCCAAGAATTTTGCACAGTGTGAGAGAGTCTTGAAGAATCCCAGGTTGGCTAAAGGGGAACATCAGACCAAAAAGTTACAAAAAAAGACTCTGCAGAGTTAAAGCCTTGTGTAGGCATGATAAGCATCACTGATCGAACATGGACATTCCTTCCACAAAAATACAATCATGCCTCCTTTGCACCTGACATCCTGCCAGCTGCTTTTGGGGGTGAAAAATGCAACACATGTAATATAGTCCATGCCTGTAGAGAACAAACAAGTGGAAAGTTTTATCAAAGCATCAGTATTTCTCCAGATGACCAGTCTTGTACCTCTTTCAATTATCTGTCAACTCTCCACCATTCAATTAGTTTTGTGTCTGATTCCAGGCATCTTAGCAGTTGCTGATCATAGCCAGAATCACTTAAGCCCTTGAGCCTTCTCAGATATTCAGCCTTCACAGAGCTCTCTGTTTTTAATGATCTTTCATCTGAAAAGATGTCTCAAAGCACACTCACACACACAAAGGTACTAATGGGGTAATAGTTGGGGATGTTGGGAGGATTTAGAACACATTCTCTGAAGGCTAGGAGCTTCCTAACATGGGGGAAAGGATTGCACCAATCCATTTGTAGAGTGTCTCCACCTGGGAACACGACAATCTCCATTTTAGCATCTGGATCATTTTTTCAGCTGAGTTCACCTTTCCTTACAGTTGTTTTCTCTTTTCCCTCAAGCTTGTTCACTTTATTTTGATCTAGAGGTCTGTATTAGTCCATTCTCACATCGCTATAAAGAATTACCCGATACTGGGTAATTTACAAAGAAAAAAGGTTTAATTAGCTCATGGTTCTGCAGGCTATACAGGAAAGGTGATTCTGGCACCTGCTCGCCTCCTGGGGAGGCCTCAGGAATCTTACAAACATGATGGAAGGCAAAGGGGAAGCATATCCATCACATGGCCAGAGCAGGAGCAAGAGAGAGGGGCAAGTGCCACACACTTTTAAATGATAAGATCTCACAAGAACTCACTCGCTATCATGAGGACAGTACCAAGGGGGATGGTGCTAAACCATTCAGGAGAAACCAACCCTGTGATTTAATCACTTCCTACCAGGCCCCACCTCCAACATGAGGGATTACAATTTCACATAAGAATTTGGTGGGGACACAGATCTTTGGTTTGTCTTCTTTTGTGATCTTCATTATGTTTCAGAATACAACAATCTCTTTTTTTTATGAATATTAACTTTTTTTTTGCCCCAAGTTCTGATATTTCTTAGCATTTTCTGGCCTCTGGTGGACAGTATGGAGGTTGAAGTTTTCCATTATGCCTTTCCAGTGCCACTGGAACTAGTAGATGGGGATTCAAGAATGAGTTGAAGGCAAGTGGGAGAGCTGATTAACCTGGGAGTTAGCACATTACAAGACTCAGGAAATGCCAGGGTCAGGAATAACCACAAAAATAATTGATTCCAGTGCCTTCATTTCTCAAATAAGAAAAACAAAGCTAAATGTGTGCTCCACATCACACAGCTGAATACCAAAAGCTACCTAACTCTGGATCCTCATCACACAACCACTTCTGAGCATTTGGACTTATCAGCTCTTACCTGAACCTGCGGCTCCACTCCCTCCTGTATGAGCAATGTTGGAGTCCATCTAGACCATTGCTCTCCAAGAAATTCCCTAGGCTACCTCTTACTGTTAGCTATGCTTTATCGTATGGCCTCAATCTCCTGAACATAGCCGATTAGACTGGTGATGGCTTAAACTGAAATGTATTTCTTATTCTGAAGTGTGAGACTAGATCTAAGAGAGATTTGAATATGTCCTCCTTGTGGATGGAACTGTAACTCAGAAATGTGGGAGCAGCCATCATCCACCTAGCACGTAGACCACAAAGCTGGAGAGCTGACCTGCAGAGAACAAGATGAAGCGGACAAAGATAGGAGAAGCAGAGACAAAGAGAAGAGAGACAGAAAGTTGATTCCCTCATTTCTTGTGACTTTTCACTTCGTCATTGCTGTCCCTTTCTGGTGCCTCTTTCCAATTTGGCCCTTAGAGTTAACATACATGTACTGAACATTTGTGATGTCCCAGGCACTCTTCTAGGCATTGGGACTACGGTGTGGACAATCAAGTGACAACCCCTGCTCTTGTGAAGCTTACATTCTAGCGTGGGCAGGTAGACAACAAACAAGTAAACAAATAATTAAATGAGATTATTATTTTGGATAGTGATAGGTACTGTGAACAAATGTTAAAAAGGATGAGAAATAAAAAATGACTGGGACAGGGTTGTGGGTTATTAGATTGCATGGTCAAAGATGACAACGGCCACCCAGCATGACTAGGCTGATTGTCCCTGTACAACTTTAGCAGACACCATTAGCATAAATTTTGATGGGAATGGTGCCCACTGGAGTTGTGCAGTGCACAACATGGACAACTGTAGACAACAGCCCTGGAGAAGGACTCTCTGAGAAAGGAATATTTGTGATAACATCTGGATAACAAGAAGGAGTCAGCCATGTGGAAACATGGGAGACGATCATTCCCAACAGTGGAAACAGATGGTGTAATGGTCCAAAGTTGGGAATCATTTTGTCTGGTACAGTTAAGCTGCGTTGCTCTTCCTCCTAAGATTGTTTGTGGTTGTACGTAGGAAAATCTTGAGCCTCTAATTTACTAGAGAGATAATATTCAATGAAGATTTACTAAGATTTGCTAAATACTTCAAAATGGTTGTGTGCTTAATTGTCACAATACAGCAGAATGATGAAACTTATAGTGGTTGAGTGACTTGCTCAAAATCACAGAGCCAATAAGTGAAATATCTGAGATTTGGAAGCAAATTCATCTCACTCCTGAGCCTGCACTCTACATTAGGACTAGGTATCCAGATACAGAGAAGTTCTAAAGAGCTAAGTGAGAATAACGTGTTTGAATGTTTGAAACTCTGGATAAAATGCATTATTTCCTGAAAAACTGTAAATTATTCATACTGATCATGGAAGGAAAAAACACCCCAATGTACCAACAACCAGAGCTAAAACTGAGGAAGATGTAAAACAAAAATTAAGAAGAGGACCCTAGTTTCTGATGGTTTTTCATGAGAATTCTTTCAAACCTTCAGTGAATAGATGCCACCCAAGTTGTCTGAAGTGTTTCAAAGTTTAGAAAAGAATCTAAAGCGTCCTAAGTTACCTTTTACAAATATTCAGTAAAACACCCAACTAATTCCCTGTATCTTTTCCTATCCTCCATTAACATACTCAGAGACATGAGATGTGCATCTAAGAAATAAGAATATATTTGAAACACATTCAGGAAAGAGGAAAGATCTCTTGGAAATTAAACATTTGGCAGTAGAATAAAAATTCAATATATGAAGAGAAGACAAAGTAAATGTAGGAAATAAGTAGAAAAATAAAGATGAAGAAATGAATGGAAAAGAAAACTAGCAGAGCAATGAAGAAGTGTGACATTTCATAAATAGGAATACCATTAAGAAAAAATTGTGAGTAAACCAAAAAAAAAGGAAGACATGAAGGTCCAGAAAAGTAAATCCAGCAAAGAAGAGCAAGGGGGTGGAAGATAGCAAAAGGAGTGTTTCAAGATATAGGTGGGACTATCTGAAGCATTTGGCTGTGCCCAGAGGAATTGTACAGCTATGTCAGACAACCTGTGAGATGTACATAGAAACCAAAGCAAACAAGGCAATTAAGACAAACATTAGAAGAAAAAGAAAATTTTGGTCAAGATAGAAAATGTAGAAATGTAGTCATAACACACTACCTAACTCAGCTGTGAAATTTCCCATAACCATGTCATGGAGTTGGAAAGAGACCTGGTGATACCATGCATGACTGAGTAAGAGGTGCTGGGAGCTGTGATGGTGAAAGCTGAAGATAGAGGGGTATGATCTTCCAATGGCCCAAAGCAGGGGTATGTACACATTCTGTAAACAGCCAAATGGTTAACATTTTAGACTCTGTTGGTCACATGGTCTCTGTTACAACCACTCACCTCTGTCATTATAGCACAAAAGCAGCCATAGACAATAAACAAATAAATATGGCAGCATTCCAATAAAATTTTATTTACAAATGTAGGTTGTGGACTGGATTTGGCCAGTGGATCCCAAATCCATAATTTGGGACCCTCTGTTCCCAAGCAGTGCTTCTCAAACTTGACTGCATAGTGGAATCACCTGGAGAGCTTTCAAAACTCCTGATATCCAGGTCAAATCCCAGACCAATCACATCAGTCTTCGGGAACCAGGTATCAGGTGGTTCCACTGTGCAAGTTTGATAGCCATGCAATAGGTCCAACTCATTCAGGAGGGGTAAGAGTCTTAACACCAAACGTAGCTGCTCCATGCCTCTGGCTCCCTGAGGTCATTTGTTTATTCAGCCAATAGGCCACTCAGTAATGGGTTTCTACTGAGGTCATAGAAACCCAATCTTTTGAGTATTAGTGTAAAAACTCCCAACTAAACCAGAAAGGACATCATTAATTCATTTATTCATTTGATAAACACTGACTTAGACCTTCATCTGCCCCAGTCACTGTGATATGCCTGGGAATACTGAGTTGATTAATGCATTATTTCTAGTGATCAAGAAGGTCCAGACCGACGGGGCACGGTGGCTCACGCCTGTAATCCCAGCACTTTGGGAGGCTGAGGCGGGCGGATCACGAGGTCAGGAGATGGAGACCATCCTGGCTAATGTGGTGAAACCCCGTCTCTACTATTAATACAAAAAATTAGCCGGGCGTGGTGGCGGATGCCTGTAGCCCCAGCTACTGGGGAGGCTGAGGCAGGAGAATGGCGTGAACCCGGGAGGCGGAGCTTGCAGTGAGCTGAGATGGCGCCACTGCACTCCAGCCTGGGCAACAGAGCCAGACTCTGTTTCAAGAAAAAAAAAAAGTCGCTTCAGACTAATAAGAGGAATGGATTTAAATGTAATAATAATTACTCCACTTTACTTTTACTGAGTATTCTATGCTAGAAACTGTACTTAGCAATTCATCCGCATTATTTCTTATCTTTTTATCTTCATAAAGCCTTCTGATGTAAGCAGCATTGTGCCCGCTTTACAGATGATGAACCTAAGGCTTCAAGAGTAACTGATCGGGCCAGGCACAGCAGTTCACGCCTGTAATCCCAGCACTTTTGGAGGCCAAGGCAGACGGATCACCTGAGGTTGAGAGTTCGAGACCAGCCTGACCAACATGGAGAAACCTCATCTCTACTAAAAATACAAAATTAGCCAGGTGTGGTGGTGCATACCTGTAATCCCAGCTACTCAGGAGACTGAGGTAGGAGAATCGCTTGAACCCAGGAGGTGGAGGTTGCAGTGAGCTGAGACCCTGCCATTGCACCCCAGCCTGGGTGACAAGAGTGAAACTCCGTCTCAAAAAAAAGAGAGTAACTGATCAAAGGTCATACAGCCACTGAGAATGGCAAAATTAGGGATTCAAAGTCAGGTGTTACTAGAAACTCAACTTCTGTGGTCAGTGTTCTGGTAGAGGTGAACCCAGGTAACTGTGTATTTCAATTCTCTATTGCTGTGTACCAATACTCCCCAAAATCATTGGTTTAAAACAACTATGATTTATTTGTCTACAACTCTGCAGTTTGGACTGGGCTCAGGTGGGCAGGCTAGTCTCCCCAGAGACACTCAAATGGCTGCATTATTCTGAAGACTCAACTGGGGAGAGATGTTGAAAAAGGATTCACTCACATCTGGCAGTCAATGAAGACTGTCACCTAAGGTCTACTCTATGTGGTCTCTCGAGCAAGTTTCTTAGGTCACAGCAGCATTCCAAGATCACAAGATCTTATGCACTAGTGCTTCCCAAGCCTCTTCTTGGGCAGAGTTTACTGATGTCCCATTGGTCAAAGCAAGTTCACACAGCCAAGCCCAGAATTAGTGTAGGAGGGTAACCATGCAAGGGTGTGGGTATTGGCAGGTGTGATTTGTTGGGGGACCATCAATACAACAGTCAACAACAGTAACTGAGCCAAGGTTGCAGACAGAGTGAGTGAAGCAAAATTAGAGTTCCATACTAGGGCTTACCTTCCTACAAACCCCAACCCATTTGGTGTATGCTCTGCTAGAGGTAAAACCAGGTTCCTAAGAAAGCTCAGGTGAGGAGCTGAGGATGACTTCATGGAAGAGAAAATGCCTTTGGTGAATTTGGAAGAGTGAAAAGTTAGCCAGAAGCCAAGGCCAGCATGGGTCATGGTAAGGAATATTCTGTAGGGTCAGAGGACACTGTGGGAAATGGTGAGAGAGAACACCAAATGGAAGAAGCATGGTTGGATCCTGATGGCCCATTACTGTGAGCATGAATTTTGTTCTCAGATGCACTCAGCACAGGGAGATCCACAGTGTTGTTAAAAACTAAGGGGCTTTTTCATGCAAGTAATAAATCTGGCAGGAAATTTGATGTACATACTTGGTGATGGCTCCATGCCCTTGAGTTTCCTCAGAGCTACCATTATCCGTAGAAATAATAGGGACCCCATGAAAACAAAACCCATTAGCTGCATTATATTCCAAGTCAGCAAAGACTAAAAGATGTCTTCTTAGAAAAGAGGAAAAATTCATAGCACATGATGCATGCCACATTGTCAGTATTGCTAAGTCAGTTGAGTCTTTACTTCTGAATCACTTGGGTGTCATTCAAAATATTGTTTTGCAAGACAAAAGAGGTCCAGAAAGTCTAATAATCAGGAAAGCTTCCTCCAATCGCTATATTGTCACTTGCCAACTATGAGAAGAAGTAGAACTGTAAAAGATTTCATCTGAGTTGGAAACTTGGAACTTGACATTTCTGAGTGGGCTGTAGTTTTGGCAAAAGACATTTTTCTGCCCTAAGGATTTTATTATGCCTGATTTTTCTGATTGTTGCCAAGATGTGTTGAACTTATTTTGTTTGCTCCCCAGTGAGAACTTAGATTTACTTAGAAAATTTGATTTGCAGGGTACTGCTGTGCCATTAAGGCCAGCAAGTGGGAGAATAATAATAGTTTGTATGTCTACAACACCACATCATTTACAAAGCATTGTCACACACTTTATCTCATTGAAGCTTGGCAGCAAATTTTTGAGAAAAGCAGGATTGGCAAGGTTATCCCCATTTTATGGACAACTAGATCTTTTCCAGGACCCCAGGCTCAGTGAACAACCCTGTCATCTGGTTGAGCAAGCCAGAATCTAAGTGTCCTCCTTAATATCTCTCTCCCTCTCATCAACCCATATCCAAGCCTTGACCATGTTATCTTTGAAGTATGTTTTACATTTATCCACTTCACTCTATTTCTTTTTTTTTTTTTTTTTTTTTGAGACGGGGTCTCGCTCTGTCGCCCAGGCTGGAGTGCAGTGGCCGGATCTCAGCTCACTGCAAGCTCCGCCTCCCGGGTTCACGCCATTCTCCTGCCTCAGCCTCCCGAGTAGCTGGGACACTTCACTCTATTTCTTTAGCCACCATTCTACCTTAAACCATCATTGTCTCTTATCTGAGCATTGTACTACTCCCTTCACCTGGCTCTCAGCTTGGCCCCCTTAAAGTGATTTTCCACAAAGCAGTCAAAATGATAATTTTGAAATGCAAAACTGTGTCACCTCTTGGCTTAAAACACTTAATTGACTTCTCATTATGCCTGGGATAAATGCAAATGTGCTTAGTACGGCCTAAAATGCCCCAGGAGATGTAGCTCCCTTTTCTTCTGTACACCTCAATCCTTTTCTTTACTGTCTTGCTCAAGGCATCCTTATCTCATTTCTCCAGGCTCCCTCCAGCCACAGCACCTTTGCACAGGATGGTCTCTCTGCATGGAGGTTCTTTCCTGGTGTTTTCACTTAGTCAAGTCCTTCCCCATGCTGTAGAGCTCAATTGTCACTTTCTCATGGAAGCCTTCCCAAATACCCTTAAGTAGGTCAAAACTCCCCATTACACACTCTTGAAGAACAATGACCTCCCAACCTAATCACAGCTGCAAGCCTCATTTTATTGTTGGCACAATTTTATCTACCTCCCCCATTAGCCTCCAAGTTCTATGTAGTCAGGGTCGAGGTGCCCTGTGAACTGCCTAGAATACAGAATGTGTTCAATAACTAATTGACAAATGAATAAATGGATTGAGAGAGGAATGAATGAATAACTACAGTTCATCAAGTTTTGTTACTAAAAGCCATTCTGTCAGAACGTGTTTCTGAAGCCTCTAACTCCCCATATCAGGACTTCCCTACCAAGCTCCCAGTGTCCCCAGTAGCTGTGAATCTTGCTCTGTAAAATTTTCCTCAGCCTCAGATCCCATCAAATTCAGACTTTCCCCTTTCATCAAAATTCAAATCCGATCCATGCCTTACTCTTCCTAGACATTGCTCGTATTTAACTGAGAGTGCCAGGGCCTTAACACTTAACACAGAAGTTTTAGATACCTTCAGGATTTTGGAGAAGTTGGGTGCTTTTTAAGCATCTCTCAAAGCATACTGTGGAGCATCTGCTCGCCTGCTGTCCTACACTGACTCAGTGGTTGCAAAATCTCTAATTGTATGGCTCAGAACACCACATTTTAGCAATGGGTGCTTTGCTCTTGGGATTTTCTTCTGCACATTAGCCATTTCCAGGAGTCATTCTTGGACACGTGGCCTCCCAACTTGTCCCTAGGGCACTGGGTGGGGTTATTGGTAACTGACGTTTCATTGCCAAAGGCATAATCAAAAATCATTTCTATTGGTATATTTGCAACTCTGTTCTTCTGATCAATTACAGTCATCTCCCTTTATCCTTGGGAGATATGTTCCAAGGTCCCCAGTGGATACCCAAAACAGTGCACAGCACTGAACTCTATATACTAGCTTTTTTCCATCTGATAACTACAATGGCCACTAAGTGACTAACAGGCAGATAGCATATACTGCGTGGATGTACTGAACAGGGATGATTTAAATCACAGGTGGATAGGGCAGAATGGCAAGAGATTTCATTGTGCTACTCAGAACAGTGAGCAATTTAAAACTCATGAACTGTTCATTTCTGGAACTTTCCATTTATTTTTGGACCACAGTTGATCACAGATAATTGAAACTACAGAACGCTAAACTGTGGATAAGAGGAGGCTACTGCGTCTCCTGATTCCATTCAACCCTCTCTGCCTGTTGGATTTCCATGCATCCAGCAAAACGCAGCTCAAAGCATTGCCTCCAGGTAGGCTCTGCTTGCTCTTATCACATGAAACCAATCATTCCTTCCTTAGGACTAGTGTTCAATGCTCTGCAGGTTCTATTGTGGTGCCTATTTTGCTGAGCAGTTATCATTTACAGTGATGGCTCCTTAGCATTTTAATTTGCATTGTTTTGATTAACTTAACCCATCATACACTTGCTGGCTTTTAGGTTGCTATTTCTTGAATTGCCTATTCATATCCTTTTTCCATTATTTAGAGAAAAAGTCTTAAGATGCCTAATTTTTTCTTGCTGATATTCAAATTTTAGATACTCAAAA
The DNA here is from genome assembly GCF_008728515.1 of Papio anubis. Lineage (NCBI taxonomy): Eukaryota > Metazoa > Chordata > Mammalia > Primates > Cercopithecidae > Papio > Papio anubis. The sequence continues at coordinate 130,461,801 of NC_044983.1, read as the reverse complement.
TAGTTTGTCAGTTATATGTTTTGAAAATATATTATCTCAGTCTTAGCAGGTTATTTTTCAACTTTGTCTATGGTTTCATTCCCTGAACAGCAACCTTATATTAATACTTGATGTAGTCAAATCTATTTCTTTTTCTTATAGTTCCTTTCAAGGATTTTCAAACAAATTATTCTCCACCTCAAAATCTGGAGGATAAGTTCCTACATTTTCCAATATAGTTATAGTCTTGTCCATCATATTTAGGTTTCTATGAAAACAAAGGTTTTCTGTATCGTGTGAAGCAGGGTTCTAATTTAATTTGAAAATATATCATGAGCCAATATTTCCAGTATCTTTTATTAAATAAGTTATACTTTTAGCACAGTGGTGATCAGAGGCTGAAAGAACTTCAGCTGTGTCATTTTGTATTTCTCAGGAACAGCAAACACCATCAACTAGTCACCCTTTTTCTTAAATATAGTGGCACCCCATTCTCTTGGTTTTCCTTTGACATCACTGGTTACTTCCTCTTAGACTTCTTAGCTGGTTTCCTCTTCTTTACCCAATCTCTAATATTAGGATGGCCTAGCCTTCAATCTTTGGAGAACTTCTCTTCTTTATCTGAACACTATTCCTAAGTAATCTCAGCAATCTCTGTGACTTTAAATGCTATCTATATACAGATATCTTCTCAAACTTGTATCTTCAGAAAGAACTTCTCCGCAGAACTCTAGGCTCATAGATCCATTTTCTACTTTACATATCTTCATAGATGTCTAATAACATCTCTAACTTTACCTGAACCAAATAGAATTCTATTCCTTCCTGCCCCACAAGCTGTTCCTCCCCAAGGCTGCTCCATTTCACTAAGATCACAGCACTCCTTCCATGTGCTCAATCCAAATTCTACGGCTAATCTTGGATTTGTCCTTTTTCTTCAACTCCTATGTCCAACCAGTTGAAAGTTTCCATTAACCACCTTTCTAAAAACCTCCTAACCCATATACTTTTGTCCATTTTCACTGATATACCTCTTGTCTAAGTCACCAATACCTCTCTCCTAACAAGTTCCCCTGTTTCTACTCTTGTCTCCTTGTAATAAATCTGGAAATAGCAGCCAATCTGATCAATTATAAATAAGATCATGTCACTTCTCTGCTCAACATCCTACAGGGACTTCTAATAAAGACCTCATCCTCAACCAAGCTTTAGTTCGGCTCCTCTGAGCCCTCTTCTTGACTAGGCCATTGGCTTGCCCACCCTGACCTTGGTCTGCTAAGCCCAGTTTAGTGAAAATCCTCAACCCTCATATCTGATGAAGTTCCTCATTCTCTACCCTTGATATGTAAGTCCTTGACCTGCCTTTAGCAAGAATCTTCTTAAGATAGTTTAGCAAGAAGTCCCCTACCCTTGATGTCTGATCAAGCTCCTGTTAGTAATTTTCCATCTGATGAGCCCCTCACTTTTCTCCTTGGCTATAAATTTCTCAGTAATCTTTGTTCTATTTGGAGTTGAGTTCAGTTCAATATTACACAATGTAGAGCTGAACACTGTACATCTACACATTGAGTCTCAGGTCCCTCCTTTTCCTACTATAGTAGCTCGAGTAAAATCTATCTTGTCATTTTTGACAAGTGTCTAGTGAAATATTTTTCCTTTACACTTCTTATAACACTTAGAATAAAGCCCACATGTATTAACTTAGATATCAGCTCCTCTTCCTCTCTCCCTCTCTCCCATATGCTCCAGCCACACTGGTCTTCTTTTGCTTCATACATGCACACATCAGATTCTTCTCACCCTGAAGCCTTTGTGCTAGCTCTTCCCATAGCCTGGACCCTCTTACACATGATTTTCACCTAACTGATTCCCTCTTGTTATTTAATTTTTGATCTAAACATCATAGCCCCAAACGAATCCATTCTATTACCCACACTGAAGTCACTGCTTCTGCTCATTCTATTCCATCACTGTTTTAAATTCTGTGCTTCAGGGGTTGGTATACTTCAGCCCCCAGGCCAAATATTATCCCCACTTGTCTTCGTAAATAAAGTTTTATAACACAGCCTCACCTTTTCAGTCTTTGGCTCCTTTCATGCTGCAGCTGTGAGAAAAGTAGTTGCAACATAGACCCTGTGGCCCCCAGAACCTAAAATATTTACTGTCTGGCCTTTCATAGAGGATTTGTTTCCTGCTCTACATTGTCTATATCACTAGCTGATTTTTTAAAAATTACTTTTTGCCTCTTTTTATTAGAAATTAACCTTTATAACACCAGAAACTGTCTTGCTTGTTCACTGCTCTATCCTTTATTCTTTAAAGTGCCTGGTATACTGTAGGCATCCTCCAAATATTTGTGCAGTGAAAAGCTAAAAGACATGGAGAAAAACCATGGTTAGAGCTTTGGCTGTTTCTTCTCCCCATCTGACTGTGGTAGACTGCACTGTTGGCCATGATTCTTTAACCCTCCTTGATGAATGTCTCTTGTCCTTTGACTTAGCAGTTCCTCCCACTAATGGGAGCAGAGTATATTTCCCCAATCCTTGATTTGGTTCAGTTAGATGATGTCTTTTGGCCAATAGAATGAGAAATAAGAATCTGTGTTAGGAAGTCTAGGTTCTGTGTCTCTACCATCACCATGAAAAGAACACACCTAGGCCAACCCTCTGTCCCAGGAGAATGAGAAACTCACAGAGCAGAACAAAACTACCCCAGCAAGATCCAGTCAAAATCAGCCAGCTCACAGCTAATACATAGAAAAGTGAGCTGAATAAATGCTCCTTATTGACTTCCCACAGAGATTTAGGTTGGCATGTTACACATCAAAATTGTCAAATCAGATCCATGATGCAGTGAACTTGGACAACTGGCATCCTCCTGTCTAAGCATCAGTTTTCTTCTCTGATAAATGGAGATGATAATAATTACTATCCTTGATTCTTCATCACAACAGGTGTGAAAGCCACTCTGCAAAAGACAATACACCAGGCACAGGGGAGGCCTTCCTTGTAATTAATTAGAGAACAACATAAGTGGTCTGTTGTAAAGAGCTACACTGAGTCTAATCAAGTTGTGGGCTGGGGAGTAGCATCAGGGAATCAGTGGCTGTGGCCCTTCTGAGACATCTCCTGAGTTTGTGGCTTTGTCCTGAGCTACACCCTGCTTTGAACCACTCATGTCAGAGAAGGGGGGATGGGCTGGATACTTAGGAACCAACTGTGGGCTATTCACTCAGGAGTAGTAGGGAGAGAAATGGAGCCACAGGGGATGTTCAGAGAAGAGAGACCATGATTGGGAGAGGCAGGGTGGTTCCTAGAGACACTGCCTTGCCTGTCACATCTAACGCTTAACTAATTGGACTGAGAAGCACACGGGAAAGGCTTTGGCATTTGATAAATTAATCAGTGAGCACTGCAGCAAATTGCCCACTCACATCATTAATTAGACATCCTGAAATGGCAAGGAGAAGAGATTTTTTAAGTGTTGATTCTGCAGCTTTTATTTTATTATTATTATTATTATTATTTATTTATTTATTATTTTTAGTAATTGATGGACCAAGACTTTGATCAGATGTTAGTAGGTGGAGAAGAAAACATCTTCACTGGCAGATTTAGATCCCAGCTGTTGCCAGGCCCCAGAGAAATGGGCAAGGTACACAGCAATTCCCAGGAGACCTGGTGCTGAGCTCAAACGTAATCAAAGGATCAAATTGACGTCCGTGAAAGCCACAGTCTCAAAGAACTGAGAAACTTTTAATCCAAAAATGTCGTATAGGGGGACAACTTCCAATTAGCCATCTTGACCAGTCATCAAGATTTTGTCTCTTAAAAGGCAGCTGACAATAGGGGAATGAGGTCTTTGAACGGGTTTTTCACAGCCCCCAAGGAACCTTTAGAGACCCCATATGAAGAAAAACCAAATGCTTTTAAAGTAAGAGGGAGGAAAAAGAGAGAAAGTAAATTGAGAGAAAGAAAAAGAGAGAAAGCCAATTGCTTTCAAAGTAAGAGAGAGGAAAGAGGAAAAGAGAGGGAGGAAAAAGAGAGGCATGGCAGTCAAGGAGCTGTCTGAGAATCTTTGCTAGTCCCTTGACCACTGTCCATGGTGAGGAGGGAGCCACCACTTAGCAAGGCCCAGAGGCAGTGTTACAGGGCACGCAAAAGTCAAGGGGAAGTGCTGCTTCTGTGCTTTCAACTACACTCCCAGGCCTGCCACTAAATATGGCAGACTTAGCATTTCCCACTTCAAATGAGCCCAGAAGAGTCCCGGGCCTCCACCCAGCCCCCTCCTACCTGCCTTCACTTGTCACCTTTAAACTGATGAAAGAGGCAAGGTCAGCAATTTTTAGGTTTTTGACAGGGCCCTATTTACACTGCAGAAAATCAGAATGAAACCTGGGGAGGCCTTGGGGCAGCAATGTCATCCAGACCCACAGGTGTGGGGGTGTCGGGGGGCTGGGCTCCCATCTGCTTTCTTCATCATTGCATTAGGCGATCAGGGTAACTGGCCAGGCTGGGCTGTGAGGACGGAGTTGCACAAGGGAAACGCTGTAACCAAACAGGCTGCTGTGATCCAGGGTAAAATCTGTAGCACACGGCCTGCTATCTGCTTGCTTAATCTTTAAGACTCAGCCCAGGACCCCTGCTTCCAGAAGCTTTCCTGGTTCCCACTCCCAAGCTTGGGTCAGATGCTGCAAGTCTGCCTTCCCATTGAGTCCCAGGCCTCTCCTTCTCACAGCATCGACCTGAACGTTATTGTCATGGTCTGTTTACTTGCCCGCCTGCCCCATAGGACTCTGAGCTGCCCAAGGGCAAAGACTTGTGTCTTTTTCACCACTATCTGGCATACCTAATGCAGTGTTAAACATAGATGGGGCTGAGCGCGGCAGTCTGGGGTGAAGCACACAGGCTTTGGAGTCTGACAGCCTGGGTTCATATTGTGGTTCCACTATTGATGAGGTGTGTAACCTTGAGTAAGTTACCTAAGCTCTCTGAGCTTCACTGTGATCATCATTGCAGTAAGTAAGCTACTGTCTGACTTCTGGAATGGTTATGATAATAAGGAGAAAGGAGATCATGCACACAAGTTCCCAGAAGAGAGTTCAGTTCATAGTAAGAGCCCAATAAATTCTTTCCAAAGCTTCCAGCTTGGTATTCATAGCAATAGCCACTTTTTTCTTGCCATCATATTTGATCATGTTCTCTCCTAGTTAATTAAACATTTGATCATAAGGACAACTGGCATAAACTGGTTTGGGAACAAATACAGCTGATTCCTAATAAGCAAAAAACACACCTGGTAGGAAAAAAAAGTGACTGTGCATATTTGAAAGTGGCCCACACCCCCTACCTACTGTTCAGTATGTGGCGGGCTTCAGAAAGTCGGCTTTACATATGGGGCTGATGTATTATAGCACCCACAATAGAACCCGCTCTTAGCTGGCTCGTAGGACCCTCTAACTGGTAGTAATAATAATCATCATTATTAATACTAATTACCTTTATTATTATTGTGGTTGTTATTTGTGTTCTGGTTCAAACAAGGCCTCTTAGCAGCCCTGGCTTTCTCCCATTTGGGTTTCTTATTATAATAAAAAGATGAAAAAACATCACGACAGGTTTACCAAAGTTGTGGTCTGTTTTAAGCATTTACTTTCAATAAATCAACACTTCTAGCATCAAAAACAAATGCAAAGGCACATAACTGCTTTATATAGTATAATTATATAATCTATTTTAAAATATAAATTCTGAGTGCACGCCAGGCCCTGAAGCCTGATGGCAAGTTTTAAAGTTCATGTAAGGAAATCGACTTTTATCTGTTCTGTCAAGCTGTCCCTGTGAATGTTCATTAAGCGCCATTTGGGGAAAAGGATACATTTGAGGCCTTTTGTGACTAGGAGGCTTGAGCCAGATCCCCCCACGCCCCAGACCCTGAGGCTGATCCTCTCTCCAACACTTTGACTGGAGCTCTGTCTCTCTACCTCCGCAAGACACACACACACACACACACACACACACGATCCATCTGTGGGATTATGGTTTTACCCGGCTCCATTCCTGTCTTAGAAGCTCATTCTTGCTTTAATATTAAACACAGCAAGCTCAGATACAAGTTGTTCTCCTTTCACGAAATCGAATTAAACTTTCATGAGGGCTCTTGAGTTCCTCTGTGCGGCTTTCCCTTCAGCTTCCCCGCAGAAGCCAACAAATTCTCAATTACTTTAACCCTTTCCTCCCAGCTCCAAGTGGGACACTCACTTGGCAGCTGGGGGGCTGCCCCTAAGAACGTCCCTGTCAGCTTCAAGCAAACAGCTGACTGGTGATGGTGTTTGCAAAGCAAGTATTTACCGGTTTCCACCGGGGGTTTCTTCCCAAACAATTTCACTTGAGCTAAGAGCTCTAACTCCTTAAAATAGGCTTCGTCTGCCCAAACCGACTTTCCTTCTTACAGAACTGTCTGTGGGGAGCAAATTAGCTTGTTATAGATTCCAAACATATGTGCTAAATTCTACTCTCGGTTTCTAACATACTGCATTTTTCTCCCTGTGAAATATGAGGTACCGGTGCTGATATCTTTATTACCTATAAAATGTTTCTCTGCTTCTTGGTGCTCCCCTCTCCTACTCTGCTCCTGACTTTGCAGTCCCAGGCACTTTCAGGACTAAGAAATGCCAAAACATGAGAAGAAAATCAAGCCCTTTCTCAGCATCACAAAACTGCTATGATACAATGTCACTTTGAAAGTAAAGAAGTTGCCTGTATGCCAAAGCTGGACAAATAATCCTGCTCAAAGAGCAGCAAAGCCTGGATGAGTGTGTCAATGGTTAAACAGCAAACCAGTCACAACTGGGTGACTTGATAAGAAGGCACATTTGGGAGGAGTGGAGACTCATGGGAAACAAGCCCTAGGGACAGGTCTATGAACTATTTGGATCAACGGGAAGTGTCACAAAATACACATGGAGTCACGGGCTACAAGAAGAGTAATCACAGACACCGTCAATAGAATTAAATATTCCGCAGAGCCCTCCCTGAAGGTAGCAGGCCTCCTTATGCTCCATCACTGCACATATGGGTGCAGTAGCAAGTTAAGAATGGAAATAGCTAGGGATAGTGGCTGGGAAGTCTGCCTCTCTGCGGATAGAAACAATTCTCTGCAAACAGTATAAAACCCAGCAAGGCAAGACCTTCTAAACACACACTGGCTGTCCTGGAATGTGAGGCAAACTGGATCAAGGACATTCATATTCAAGGAAGAGGAATAACAATGAAAGAAGAGGTTCTGGCAGAATTAGAGTAGAGATAGGTTTTTTGTTCACATTTGACTAGAAATTTTACCATTTGCTCAATGAAAAAGAATTACAGTTAGCAGTATGTGTGTGTGTGTGTATGGGTGTGTGTGTGTCTATAGATCGAACTATATCTTTCTAAATGAATTATTTCATACCTTCTAGTTAGAAGAACACTTCCTACTATTTTTTTAAAGTATCCACAAGGGGACCCACTTGAAAATAAAACCAATAAGGCAAAGATCAAATACTTCTTAAGAATCTTATATGCTTTGTAACTTTTGACTCAGAATCTTCCTTATAGGAATCAGCTTCAGAAAATAATCTGAGATGTGGAGTCCAGATCTCTATACAACAATTTATAATGTAATGTAGCTTTTAAAAGACTGGAAATGCCCTAATTGTCCAACAATAGGGCATTGTGGTTTTTTTTGGCGGTATGTATAAGACAGAATGTCATGCTCCCTTCCAAAATGATATTTGAAAAAAATAAAAATAAAAAAAACTGTTACCATATAAAGTGAAATGGCAGGATTAAAAAATATACATAGCCTCACTGAAGTAGTATGAATATGATGTGCGGAAGTGCTCTGTCCATTGCAAAGCCTCTTGCACATGTCGAGAATCATTCTGACTGTGATATGATGGTCAGAGCTGAGCCGATGCCTGAGACGCATAGGTGGTCATGAAAAGAAAGCCACAGAGTGCGGCAGAGACCTGCACACCCATGTGTGCCCACTCACCCAGCTTCTTCAGGGGTTGGCACAGTTGTCAGAGGAAGCTCAGCAAAGAGCAGAATCTAGAGGATGCCAGCAGGGGTGGGTTACCTAGGTGGACTAGAGAGTAATTAATGAGGCTGAGAACATCAGGGTAATTAAGAGGCAGGCAGCCCACAGGTGCAGCAGAGTGCTCAGCCCTGGAAAATCAGAGGGCATCCCAAGTGGAAAGGAGCTTGAAGGGAGATGGGAAACAAATTAGGGGCAAAGAGAGGCCAGAAAAGGAAGACCAAGATGCTCCAAAGGCAAAATCACACTGTTTAGAATGAAATAATTATTTCTATTAAATGCTGAAACTCCCACACCCTCCCATACACACACAATGTTTGCATAACCTATGATGATAGAACATGCCGTAGCTACTGTTTTTGAATTAGGGATTGTTTATGAATGGTATGAACACAGTAGCCAGGGGTCACAGCTAACTCAGTAACAGTGTGAATCCAGGTTTAGCTTTCTTGTCAGAATAATTTGCATGTGTCCTTTTTACTAAAGGGAAAGACTGAACTCCCCGTGTTCTATACACATTTTTGCCTTGGCTACCAAGAAATGCAGCTAAATTTACAGCTCTATTGAAATCTTGAAATTGCACTGTACATATATTAAAATGGAAATAAGTGTTTTTAATGACTTTCTGTCTTTACTTAGACAATAGCTTCTTGGGAGGCAGAGACTGTCTGACTCCTTTCCCTACTTTTTTGATATGAATAAGATGATCAATGAATGTTGAAAGTTTTGATGAGGAATGAATATCAACCTATGCTCTTGGTCCGGTTCTGTCTCTTCTCTTAAAATAGTCTAAGTCTTCTGGTTTAGGTAAACCATGTCACCACTTGCTTGTTTTTATGGTGCAAGCTACCTCATTTTTTTTAAAATAGGTGATTATAAGTTGTAAATGAATAGATCAGAAAAATGAAAGGAAGGAAGGAATGGAGGGAGGCAGGGAGAGAGGCAGGGAGGGAGAAAGGGAGGGTGGCTGAGACAGAGGGAGGGAAACCCAAGTTCAGGAGCCAATTCTTTAAGAGAACTGCCTCTATAGGAACCAGAGTAGGCAGTGAGCATAGCAATACTTAGCTTGATTCTGATACATGCCCACTTTTTGTAGTATTGAACATATTCGTTGAATAGGCTAATTCATATTCATTGAAAAAAGTTTGAGAAAAGATAGAATAGTAAAAAGAGTAACAGCTACAACTTATTGCTTACTATGAGCTAGCTACCTTGCCAAGAATTTTATGTTCTTAATCTCCTTTCCTTACAACCCTGAAAGGTAGATATGATAATCCCCATTTTTGAAAATAGAAGCAAAGGCTTGGTGATAATAATTCACTTACCCAAGGTGGCGTATCCGGACTGTCAATTCTCTACTCCATCTCTCTTACCAGGACATCTCTGTTTTCTGCAATGAGGAGGCTGAACACAAAGAGATCCTTTTTCCCCTTTCAGCATACTTCTGCCCTACCCTTGAAGGAATCCATCAGAGATGGTGAAAGACCATATCTCTAAGAGGCAGAAATGGGGGTCCTGAGACCCCCCATTTCAGATTCAGAAATGGTCATGACTCTATGCTTACTCTTTTGCCCCAGATCATGAATCTTGGTCTGCTTGTTAAGAAGAGGTGAGAGGTGGCCCCTGTTTTTTTAATTCTCCTCTGTTCAGTCTTATTGATGACAGGAGGAAGGGGTTTTAAACTCAAGCAGACATCGCTATGCACAGATTAGTCTTGGTCTCCTTTGTGTTAAACTGGGTAAGTGAAAGGAGAGAAAAAATCTACAGGCCCTAGTAAGAGGAATCACCTGAAGAATTCTAAATTTCATTCACTTTGTCATGTTTTCAACAAGTCATCATAGAGTGTTACTATGACCTCAGTCCAGTGCTCACTATACTTGAGTTGCTTAAATTCAGGTTCTAAAAGCAGATACTAAAACATATGCAAATATAAATTACTTGATCAAGTTCATTTTAAAATTTATCATTTATTCATTTCAATAATTCCTCTGCTCAAAAAAAAGAAGTCAGGGACCTTAGCCAAAGCCCCCCAGTTGAGGGATCAAGGGTGATAAGAGAGAAAGAGAGAAAGGCAAACAGGCATATGACTCTGAGGACCAGCCAGAAGAGAGAGAGGAGGAAGCCTAGAGAGAACTAGACCTCTGAATTCAAGGAAAAGAGAGAATCAAGAGAAATGGGGCAGTGAGCAGGGTCAAATGCCACATGGAGGGGGTAAAGGTCCCCTGAACTCAACAGATAAGGACAAGGAGGAGTGTTTCTGGAAGAAAGAATGTTATGAGCAATGTATTCACAGAGGCAGGTGTGAACGTGGTTTCTGTAGAGTAAAACCTTAACAAATCACAATTAATTGTTGCTAATGTAGAATGGATTGAGTTTGAGGCTGGAAGTCCAAAGAAGCTGCCTCCCAGGCCCAATTCTGAAGCTGACTCACTGTGGGGCTTTGACTAAGGCCCCCTGACCTCTTTGGGCATCTTTTGGATCATCTGTAAAATAAAAGGATTGCACTAGACACTCCTCAATGCTTCATCCTCCCATACTTACCACATCCTCATAGTAACTAATCAATCAATTAATTTAATAAATATTTATTGAGGACTTGCTGTGCTTCAGGCTCCACACTTGAACACAGAAATGCAGGGAGAGCACAATGAGAAACAAGCTGGTTCTCCCGAGCATCCAGAGACTTTTACAACAAATATGGGCTGCAATTTAGAGATGTCATCTCTTTTGAATGGAATGTGAAAGAATTTAAGACCTCTGAGTTTAAGATCAAACTAATGATCCCTAGAGACATCATTGCCAAGTCCACTCCAATTTCATCTTTCTGACTTGGGTCACCTGTGGAGCTCTCACCTGCAGGATTAGAGGGGGGAATCTTTGGCTACTGAATGAGGACAGATTTTCTAAGGGGATCAATGGGCTGTAAAACCAGGACAGCTGAGATGTTTTTGGGGCAGAATTCTTAGGCACTTAGAATTAATACACATTTTTGGGTGTTTGTGACCTTCAACTTGTTCACTTTTATTTTGAATTTAAAGGAAAACCCTTTCATCACATTTTCTCTTCAATTAGCTGAATATCCCTAGGCCTGCTGGTCCTAGGGTCTTCTTTAAAGTTCAGCATGTAGGAGCAGCTGATATGAACCACTTTGCATCCATACCTGTCCTGATTCTCTCAAGAACTGAAAAGGAAAAAAAAAAAATCACCTTAATTTTTCCCTTAAAAGTCATTGCTGGCCGGGCACAGTGGCTCACGCCTCTAATCCCAGCACTTTGGGAGGCCAAGGTGGGTGGATCAGTTGAGGCCAGGAGTTCGAGAATAGCCTGGACAACATGGTGAAACCTGGTCTCTACCACAAATACACAAAATTAGCAGGGAGTGTTGGTGCACGCCTGTAATCCCAGCTACTGGGAAGGCTGAGGCATAAGAATCATTTGAACCCGGGAGGCAGAGGTTGCACAGTGCAGTCAAGATCACACCACTGCACTCCAGCCTGGGTGACAGCAAGACTCTATCTACAAAAAAAAAAAAAAAAAAAAAAAAGGCTATGCTGAATTTTCCTGATTTTTCCTCTTCCTTGGGCTTAGGGATCATCACAAATAATTACTGAATATCCACCCACTACAAGCAGACATGCAGGACTTCTTGCTGGGTCCTAGATGCAGAGTACACAGTGTCTGCTTCACTAAACTTACAGAAGAAAAACATATAAAGAAAATTAATTCTACAGCTAGCCAACTCTGGGGAAATAAACAGGGCAGTCAGATATTGCTGGAACATACAAGTTTTAAGACAATCATATTTTTGTGCAGATTGTTATATGGACCCCCAAATCAATGATCTCTTCTTCGCTATTAACAGAAGTACATTCAAGCACATGACTGGCTAGTTAGACTACGGTAGAGATGATATGTGTCATTTTCAACCTATTGCCTTAAGACAGCCTCGTTTACCTTTTCTGTTCTTCTTCCCCACTGGGTGGACATAAGACATGGCAGTGACACCTTTGACTCTGCAGAGGATGTGCTGTAGGAAGTGAAGGAGCCAGAAGATGGAAGGAACCTGGATTCCTGAATGACCCTGTGGAGCAAAGGTGCCATTGAATAGAATGCTTTCCTCAGATTGTTACATGAGAAAGAAATAAACATCTTTGTCCTTTAAGCCATGTTGTTATTGTTCTTCTTGTTACTTTAGCAGAACTTTTTACTGTAACTAACAAAGAGAAACATGAAGCAAGAATCATTAAGATGTAAAAATGAAAATGATCACTGTAATTTATTGACTTGCAGAACTTTTTCTAAAACTATAGAGCTGATTTCCTTCCTTCAGTTGCTGGTGCTTTTTAATCAGAAGATCTGAATAGAGTTGGACAAGATTCCCAACCTCTCAAACTCTTATTTTTCTCATTCATAAAATAAAGTTACTATAATTATATTAACATCACAAGATTATTGTTGTGAAAAATATCCGATATATGTTTGCAAATTCTCTGGTACATAGAAGATTTTCAACCTCGCCCACTACTTTGCAGTTTCAAAGGAAAAAAGAAAACCCACAACAATAAATATAATCAAGTTATCTGAGTCAGAATGAAAAGATGATTGTCGTTGCCCACACTTCACCAGCCTTCAGGAAGTTTCTGCAGCAACGTCAAGCACCTCTTCTTTTAAATCGATTCTCTTATGATAACTGTCACAAAGCAAAGTTCCCCAGAGAAGATGCGTGTCAAAACACAAAGGAGGTGTGTTCAGGCTCATGGCATTGCTTGTAAGAAAATCCAAGCAGGTTGCCAAACAATGTGAAGATGTCAAGAATAAGAGGAAATGATGACAATTCCTGTTTGAGGAGATGATGTCCCATTGCCAAAAGCAAAACAGATTCATGTGAATGGGAAGAGGAGTGCAGACAAACTGATTTTGGCACTGTTAGAAAGCAGACCTAGGTTTTATAAAGGCTCTTAAACAAAACGTGACCATGCCCAAGCTCTTGGGGATAGAGGAGAACAGACACACAACAAAATTGTGGCAGGTAGAAGACGTAAGAAAAGAATTTTCTCAGCTACAGAACAAGAATTTGAGATGAAATCATCTCTTTTCAACCACAAAAACAAAATCTGGAATCACAATATGGGATTCTTTTCAGCCTAGAAACGTAATTCCTAATGGGAAAGGAGTGCTGGAAGGAACAGCACTCAGCAAGCCTATAAAAACCCTAACATATTTTGACCATCACAAAAATACACAACAATGACATTCATTTATTTGTTCTAATGTATCTATACTATCCATAATCTTTATTTGCTAAAAATGCTTCAACCATTGCATACTCATAAATTTCAATAAGATGTTCAAAACACTTCTGGCTTTCTTGTGGGTAACTCAGATGAAGAACAGCTTCTCTTTACTATCCTCACTACCCTGTCCCAGCTCCCCTATGTTAATGCATAATGCATTTCTTAATTTGTACCTGGAACTTTCTGCCACTGCCACTCAGGTTCCACCAAGGTTCCAGTTATACAGAGAACTTGGATATGGAAAGTGAACTGAGAAATTTGGAGCTGTCAAAATCCATGGGAAATAATGGTGTTTATTTCTGTCTGAGGAAATAACTTTCCATGCCAAAACCAAAGTGAAACCATCCCTTTATTTCCTAAATTGCCATGATTGAGCTGCTATTTTGCAAACTCCCTAATATCCTTTTTCAATAATTGTCATCAATAGGAGGGACTCACAAATCAGAGTTATTGAAGCTTAAATCCTTGAGTTCATAGAAGGAGTAAACTTGAATTTTTAAGGTAAATGATAGAGTAGTTCAGGAATAATTCCTGCATTCAATAGCATAATATAAAAGCATAAATTAGATGCATCCAACTCTACAAATTTAGCCCCCAAAACATAAAATGGGCTACCTCCCAAAATGGAGATTTCTCTCCATGGCTCAGTAATCCTAATTTTTTTTGTTTGTTTGTTTTGTAAGCTGCATTTTAAAATCTTATATTTATGTTTGGAAGTGTAGGTCTTTGAAAGACCTACATATTCTATTATATTTCCTTAGTTTCAACACCCATATGGCATTCAAAACTATTAAAATATGAAAAACATACATGTGAAATGAAAGATATAAAACCAGTTATCTACCAAGACCTGCAGAGCAAGCCATGATGTTATGCTCCAGGCCTTTATGAGTGCTGCTCCTCTACTTACAGTTTCTTCCTTTTTCATCTATTTGGCAAATTCCTACTCATCCCTCAAGAGGCAGCCCAACCATCACCTCCCTGTGAAGCCTTCCTTCACTCTCCCACTTTAGCTTCTCTAAAGCCTCCTTTGGACCTTGTAAATGCCCCCAGTGGGGATCTGAGCTATGCATAGGTTATCTCCACTAAACTAAAAGCCCCATGAGCTCAAGGACCCAGTCTATTTGCCACCATAATTCTAGCATCTAGCATAGAGCATGACACATCAAACCATGACACTCAAACCACGCTTTTTGTAGTGAAGTAGTAACAGTATACCCTTTCATACAAATGGCCTCAGTGTATCCTCATAGGGATGTGAAGTAGAGATCACATCATCCTGCTTTTATAGAGGACACTGAAGCTCAGAGATTTTTAATGGTCAGGCCTAGAGGTAGCTTATGTCATTTCTATACATCCCATTAGACAAAATACAATCACATGATTTCCATTTAACTTCAGTGGAAACAGAGAAATGTAGTCCTCAGTGTGCCAAGGTATAGGAAAATAAAACAGAATTTGGAGAACACCTAGTATTGTCTCTGCCACACTATGTTTACTCCCTTTGCACCATCCCATCCCACCATACGCACACAAAAGCCAGCCAGGAAAGCATAATCTTCCACAGAACTTAGCAACATCCTAGGTATAAGAAGTCCCTGGTCATACTGATGGCCCATATTCCCCAGTGACCATTTATAGGAATCAGACTCCAGCCTAACTACAGTCAGAAATCCTGATGGAGTCATCTCAAGGCAGACCCCAGGGGAAGAAGAACTGCTCAGTAACTAATGAACCATCCTAGAAGGGCAGAAACAGGAGGAGGGAAAACCCTCTCCCTGGCTAATGAGAGGAGAGACATCTGCAAGATCATTGGGAGTTTGATGAGGATTTGTCCCTTGGAGGTTGAAGGGTTGCACTAATTCATCCCTCATTGTATTAGTCAGGGTTGTCTAGAGGGACAGGACTGATGGGATAGATGTATATATGAAAGGGAGTTTATTAAGGAATATTGACTCATACAATCACAAGGTAAAGTTTCACAATAAGCCATCTGCAAGCTGAGGAGCAAGGAAGCCAGTTCGAGTCCCAAAACTTCAAAAGTAGGGAAGGCAACAGTACAGCCTTCAGTCTGTGGCCAAAGGCCCAAGAGGCCCTGGCAAATCACTGGTGTAAGTCCAAGGATCCAAAAGCTAAAGAACCTGGAGTCTGATGTTCGAGGGCAGGAAGCATCCAGCACAGGAGAAAGATGAAGGCCAGAAGACTCAGCCAATCTAGTCCTTCCATGTTCTTCTGCCTGCTTTTATCCTAACCGTGCTGGCAGCTGCTTAGATGGTGCCCATCTAGATTGAGGGCAGGTCTGCCTCCCCTAGTCTACTGACTCAAACATTAATCTCCTTTGATAACACCCTCACAGACACACCAGGAACAATACTTCGTATCCTTCAATCCAATCAAGTCAGCACTCGATATTAACCATCACACTTAGGTATTTCATTCTCTTTGACTCTCAACCTGCTTATCCAAGTCAAAACAGGCTAAAACAAAATGTCAACGGCTGCCCAGTAGAAGAAAAAGTTGACAAAAGCCCCCTTCTTGACCTCTCACATGAAGTTAGGTCGTCTCCTTTCTGTGGTTGTTAAGCATTTACAACACTTCTCCTGTAACATTATACTGAAATTGCTTGTTTCCATGTGTAGCTCCCTTATGAGATAAAATGTTAGTTACTTCTAATGGGAAGAACATGAACTCTGGGGTATGAAATGTGTACCATAATGATTGATATCCTCCACAAGGAGCTGGCTGTGCAGGCTGTGTAACCTATTTCATCTGTCTAATCTTCAGCTTCACATCCCTAAAACAGGTAACTCCCACTTTACAATTGCTGGAATTGTCACACACAGATTCTTAATCCACTGCAGAGTAGGCAATATTGCATCCAGCACAGGAGATGGAGTCTGGGTCCCACTCTTGAGATTCTGAGTTAATTGGTCTGGGGTGTGCCTGGGCATCTGGAGTTTTAATAACTCCCTCAGATGAGTCATGCATTTAGCAAGGGTTAAGAATCACCAGGGTCAAGAGAAGAACGTCAGCCTTCATGCCCGGGGGCTTCATCTAGCCAGATTCCCATCAATGTTTTCCACTTAGAGACATGGTGGATGGTCATGAGACCTGACTAAACATTCAGCCTGGCTCTTACAAAAACCCATAATCAGAAAATAGAATTGGAACTGCAAAGTTCCCACTGCTCCTTGGGTTATTGGGTGGAGATCTGAGTAAGATGGGTACTGGATTGAGCAAAATACAGTAGCCTCCTTCTTATAAACAGTGAAGCACCATAATGGTTTGAATGGTGATGATGACAAAAAAAGAAAATAAAATGACTCTGTGCAATAAAGCAAGAAGAACTTGAGAGCTACACTCTTGATGCAGAGGATAGAATTTATCAGATGCAGAAAACCCAGGAAAATGGGGACAGAAGAGAATAGTAACCATTGCAAGAGGGGATGCAGGGAGATGGTGGAAGGTTGACACCTTAGGGGATCCAGCAAAAAGTTTGCTGCGAATCGGGAATGATTGGTGAAAGTTTAGCATCAGTAAGTGACATTGGACATTTTATTTAAAGTTGACCCCTGTACAGTGTGTTATTGCCATTCACCCCATTTTCCTCCAAACTGTCACTTAAAGTCTTATATGCCGCAAACTTGGAGCATTGGTGACTTGGAGGAATTAAAGGTTACAGCAATAAGTGCCTAGGGTGAGGAGGTGAAGAGATAGATGTCTGTAATTCCCTTTTCTGAAGCCAATGGGGAGGTAGCAGCAAAGCATCGGGGAAAGAATTCTCGTATTCCACAAGGTGGCCAACCTCAAAGTGACTGGAGGCCCAGGGTGGAAATGGAGATGAGGAGAGGAGCAAGTACAGCAGAGAAGAGGACTGTAGCACCAACTGGCCAAGGAGAGGAGGAAGCCCATTCATTCACTCATTCAACAAAGCCTTTGGACCACTTCTGATGGGCTAGACAGATACTGTGCTAGACATAGAATAAAGATCCTTACTCTTACAGAGTTTACATGCCAGAAGGAGCAGACTATCCATAAATAATAAACTGAAAATAAGTATACTTTATGGTAGGTGAGAAACTGATAGTGCTATGGGAAAACAGTAAAAGCAGACTAGGTGAGGTAGGATTAATCATGCCATGATGGGCAGAGTGGCAGGCAGGTGCAATTTTAAATAGGGCCACCAGGCGGGACTTGAAGACTTGGTGAGGTCTGAGAAAAAGATTGGATGGAGGTGAGGGGCCCACCTGGAGGTCCTTTTTGGGGCCAGCCAGAGATAGAGAGCAGATCAGAGATCTGAAGCTGGGGATATGCTCCTGTGTTTGATGAACACAAGGAAGTAAGTGTAGTCAGAGCAGAGTGGGCAGAGAGTGGCCACCAACACTTTTATCCAAATCTATAAGAGAATGATAGTTCTTAAAAAGAGACAGAGCCAGGTTTTTTTAATTACATGGGGAGAAAACTATACATTCAGATGATCTATGCACTAAATAAGAATTAAATGAAATAATGTGTGTGAAGTGCTGGCACATAGTAGGTTCTCAGTAAATGTGAACTTTCTTTTACCCTTCAGACATTTCACCTGTTATTTGTTAGAAATTTGACAGTGGTGTTCTGTGCCCAAATAAAGCCGTATTACTTCTCTTTGAGTGTTCTGAAGATGCATAATACTTCGAGAAAAAATAACAGCAGCAAAAGCAACAATGACAAACAATAGCTGTGTATCCAAAGCTAATCTGGAGAGCAGGGCCAAGGTGGAGCCTCACCATCATATTCCAAATGTTGACTTTGGGAAGCACCTGTGGGACTCAGGCACTGCTTCTCCAGAGCAGGCTGTAACTCTCTCCCCAACGCAGCCATACGGGGATAACTGTAGGAGGGCCTTACACCCAAGTTACCAACTGACGAAAGACAAGAGTGAGAGACAAGCTCACAGCACCTTTCAATGCAGTGGCCAGGTCTACCAGTGAAACGTGGTAGTAACTGAATCATGGAAGCTGGTCTTTCCTGTGCTGTTCTCATGATGGTGAATAAGTCTCAAGAGATCTGAAGGTTTTAAAAAGGAGGAGTTTCCCTGCACAAGCTCTCTTTGCCTGTTGCCATCCATGTAAGATGTCACTTATTCCTCTTTGCCTTCTGCTATGATTGTGAGTCTTCCTCAACCATGTGGAACTGTAAATCCAATTAAACTTCTTTTGTAAATTGCCCAGTCTCAGGTATGTCTTTATCAGCAGCATGAAAACAGACTAATACAGGCAGATAGCCCTGTCTCTGAATGCTAATATTAGTTACTCTCCCTCCCTTGCAAGGGTAACATCAGAGAGAGAAGAGAGTGACTGGTCATGCTGGTAAGAGATTCCTCTTCCATGTGCCAAGGAAAAAATGTGGTGAGCAAGGCTGAAGAATTAGCCCCCAGCACTGTTTATCCCCCACAACTTAATAAGATGTCAGGTGGTCTGTTCCAAGATGGCTGATGGAAGAGCTCTGGTCTGCAGCTCCCAGCGTGACTGATGCAGAAGACGGGGATATCTGCATTTCCAACTGAGGTACTGGTTCATCTCATTTGGACTAGTTGGACAGTGGGTACAGCCCATGAAGGGCAAGCCAAAGCAGGGCAGGGCATTGCCTCACCCAGGAAGTGCAAAGGATCAGGGGATTTCCCTTTCCTAGCCAAGGGAAGCTGTGACAGACTGTACCTGGAAAATCGGGACATTCCCACTCAAATACTGCACTTTGCAAATGGTCTTAGCAAATGGCACCCAGGAAATTATATCCCGTGCCTGGCTCGGTGGGTCTCACACCCAAGGACCCTTGCTCACTGCTAGTGTAGCTGTCTGAGATCAACCTGCGAGGGAGCAGCCTGGCAGGGGGAGGGGCGTACACCACTGCTGAGGCTGGAGTAGGTAAACAAAGCACCAGGAAGCTCAAACTGGGCGGAGCCCACTGCAGTGCAGCAAGGCTTGCTGCCTCTATAAACTGCACCTCTGGGGGCAGGGCATAGCTGAACAAAAGGCAGCAGAAACCTCTGCAGACTTAAACATCCCTGTCTGACAGCTCTGAAGAGAGCAGTGGTTCTCCCAACACAGTGTTTGAGCTCTGAGAACGGACAGACTGCCTCCTCAAGTTGGTTCCTGACCCCTGTGTAGCCTAACTGGGAGACACCTACCAGTAGGGGGCAACTGACACCTCATACAGGCAGATGCCCCTCTGGGACAAAGCTTCCAGAGGAAGGATCATGCAGTTATATTTGCTGTTCTGCAATATTTGCTGTTCTGCAGCCTCCACTGGTAATACCCAGGCAAACAGGATCTGGAGTGGACCTCCAGCAAACTCCAACATACCTACAACTGAGGGACCTGACTGTTAGAAGGAAAACTAAAAAACAGAAAGGAATAGCATCAACATCAACAAAAAGGACATCCACACCAAAACCCCATCTGTAGGTCACCAACATCAAAGACCAAAGGTAGATAAACTCACAAAGATGGGGAGAAACCAGAGCAGAAAAGTTTAAAATTCTAAAAACCAGAATGCCTCTTCTCATTCGAAGGATCACAGCTCCTCACTGGCAACAGAACAAAGCTGGACAGAGAATGACTTTGATGAGCTGACAGAAGTAGGCTTCAGAAGGTCAGTAATAACAAACTTCTCCAAGCAAAAGGAAGATGTTCGAACCCAACACAAGGAAGCTAAAAACCTTGAAAAAAGAATAGACGAATGGCTAACTAGAATAAACAGTGTAGAGAAGACCTTAAATGACCTGATGGAGCTGAAAACCATGGCACTAGAACTACATGACACATGCACAAGCTTCAGTAGCCGATTTGATCAAGTGGAAGAAAGGGTATCAGTAATTGAAGATCAAATTAATGAAACAAAGTGAGAAGAGGAGTTTAGAGAAAAAATACTAGAAAGAAATGTGAAAAGACCAAATCTACATTTAATTGATGTACCTGAAAGTGATGGGGAGAATGGATCCAAGGTGGAAAACACTCTTCAAGATATCATCCAGGAGAACTTCCCCAACCTAGCAAGGCAGGCCAACATTCAAATTCAGGAAACACAGAGAATGCCATCAAGATACTCCTCAAGAAGAGCAACTCCAGGACACATAATTGTCAGATTCACCAAGGTTGAAATGAAGGAAAAAAATGTTAAGGGTAGCCAGAGAGAAAGATCGGGTTACCCACAAAGGGAAGCCCATCAGACTAACAGCGGATCTCTCGGCAGAAACTCTACAAGCCAGAAGAGAGTAGGGGCCAATATTCAACATTCTTAAAGAAAAGAATTTTCAACCCAGAATTTCATATCCAGCCAAACTAAGTTTCACAAGTGAAGGAGAAATAAAATCCTTTACAGACAAACAAATGCTGAGAGATTTTGTCACCACCAGGTCTGCCTTACAAGAGCTCCTAAAGGAAACACTAAACATGGAAAGGAACAACTGGTACCAGCCACTGCAAAAGATGCCAAATTATAAAGACCGTCAATGCTAGGAAGGAACTACATCAATTAATGGGCAAAATAACCAGCTAACATCAAAATGACAGGATCAAATTCACACATAACAATATTAACCTTAAATGTAAATGAGCTAAATGCCCCAATTAAAAGACACAGACTGGCAAATTGGATAAAGAGTCAAGACCCATCAGTGTGCTATACACAGGAGACACATCTTACACGCAAAGACACACATAGGCTCAAAATAAAGGGATGAAGGAAGATCTACCAAGCAAATGGAAAGCAAAAAAAAGCAAGGGTTTTAATTCTAGTCTCTGATAAAACAGACTTTAAACCAACAAAGATCAAAAGAGACAAAGAATTACATAATGGTAAAGGGATCAATTCAACAAGAAGAGCTTATCGTCCTAAATATATATGCGCCCAATACAAGAGCACCCAGATTCATAAAGCAAGTCCTTAGAGACCTACAAAGAGACTTAGACTCCCACACAATAATAATGGGATACCTTAATACCCCACTCTCAATATTAGACAGATCAACAAGACAAAAGATTAACAAGGATATTCAGGACTTGAACTCAGCTCTGCATCAAGTGAATCAATTAGACATCAACAGAACTCTCCACCCCAAATCAACAGAACATACATTATTCTCAGCACTACATCACACTTATTCCAAAACTGACCACGTAGTTGGAAGTAAAGCACTCCTCAGCAAATGTACAAGAACAGAAATCACAACAAACTGTCTCTCAGACCACAGTGCAATCAAATTAGAACTCAGGATTAAAATGCTCACTCAAAACCACACAATTACATGGAAACTGAACAACCTGCTCCTGAATGACTACTGGGTAAATAACGGAATGAAAACAGAAATAAAGATGTTCTTTGAAACCAATGAGAACAAAGACACAATGTACCAAAATCTCTGGGACACATTTAAAGCAGTGTGTAGAGGGAAAATTTTAGCACTAAATGACCACAAGAGAAAGCAGGAAAGATCTAAAATCGACACCCTAACATCACAATTAAAAGGACTAGAGAAGCAAGAGCAAACAAGTTCAAAAGTTAGCGGAAGGCAAGAAATAACTACGATCAGAGCAGAACTGCAGGAGACAGAGACACAAAAACCCCTTTTAAAAATCAATGAATCCAGGAGCTGGTTTTTTGAAAAGATCAATAAAATTGATAGACCAGTAGCAAGACTAATAAAGAAGAAAAGAGAGAAGAATCAAATAGATGCAATAAAAAATGATAAAAGGGATATCACCACTGATCCCACAGATACAAACTACCATCAGAGAATACTATAAACACCTGTACACAAATAAACTAGAACATCTAGGAGAAATGGATGAATTCCTGGACACATATACTCTCCCAAGACTAAACCAGGAAGAAGTGGAATCTCTGAATAGACCAACAACAGACTCTGAAATTGAGGCAATAATTAACAGCCTGCCAACCAAAAAAAGTCCAGGACCAGCGGGATTCACAGCCGAATTCTACCAGAGATACAAAGAGGAGCTGGTACCATTCCTTCTGAAACTATTTCAAGCACTAGAAAAAAAGGGAATCCTCCCTAACTCATTTTATGAGGCCAGCATCATCCTGATACCAAAGTCTGGCAGAGACACAACAAAACAAAAGAGAGAATTTTAGACCAATATCCCTGATGAACATCGATGCAAAAATCTTCAGTAAAATACTGGCAAACCAAATCCAGCAGCACATCAAAAAGCTTATCCTCCGCTATCAAGTTGGCTTCATCTCTGGGATGCAAGGCTGGTTCAACATACGCAAATCAATAAATTTAATCCATCACATAAACAGAACCAATGACAAAAATCACATGATCATCTCAAAAGATGCAGAAAAGGCCTTCAACAAAATTCAACAGCCCTTCATGCTAAAAACTCTCAATAAACTAGGTATTGATGGAACATATCTCAAAATAATAAGAGCTAGAATTATGACAAATCCACAGCCAATATCATACTGAATGGGCAAAAACTGGAAGCATTCCCTTTGAAAACTGTAATGGGGTTGCCCTCTCTCACCACTCCTATTCAACAGTGTTGGAAGTTCTGGCCAGGGCAATCAGGCAAGAGAAAGAAATAAAGGGTATTCAGTTAGGAAAAGAGGAAATCAAATTGTCCCTGTTTGCAGATGACATGATTGTATATTTAGAAAACTCCATTATCTCAGCCCAAAATCTCCTTAAGCTGATAAGAACATTCAGCAAAGTCTCAGGATACAAAATCAATGTGCAAAAATCACAAGCATTCCTATACACCAATAACAGACAAACAGAGAGCCAAATCATGAGTGAACTCCCATTCACAATTGCTATAAAGAGAATAAAATACCTAGGAGTCCAACTTACAAGGGATGTAAAGGACGTCTTCAAAGAGAACTACAAGCCACTGCTCAACAAAATAAAACAGGACACAAACAAATGGAAGAACATTCCATGCTCATGGATAGGAAGAATAAATATCGTGAAAATGGCCATAATGCCCAAGGTAATTTATAGATTAAATGCCATCCCCATCAAGCTACCAATGACTTTCTTCACAGAATTGGAAAAACCAAAGTTCATATGGAACCAAAAAAGAGCCCACATAGCCAAGACAATCCTAAGCAAAAAGAACAAAGCTGGAGGCATCATACTACCTGACTTCAAACTATACTACAAGGCTACAGTAACCAAAACAGCATGGTACTGGTACCAAAACAGATATATAGACAAATGAAACAGAACAGAGCCCTCAGAAATAACACCACACATCTACAACCATCTGATATTTGACAAACCTGACAAAAGCAAAAAATGGGGGAAGGATTCCCTATTTAATAAATGGTGCAGGGAAAACTGGCTACCCACATGTAGAAAGCTGAAGCTGCATTCCTTCCTTACACCTTGTACAAAAATTAATTCAAGATGGATTAAAGACTTACATGTTAGACCTGAAATCATAAAAACCCTAGAAGAAAATCTAGGCAATACCATTCAGGACATAGGCATGGGCAAGGACTTCATGACTAAAACACCAAAAGTAATGGCGACAAAAGCCAAAATTGACAAATGGGACCCAATTAAACTAAAGAGCTTCTTCACAGTAAAAGAAACTACCATCAGAGTGAACAGGCAACCTACAGAATGGGAGAAAATTTTTGCAATCTACCCATCTGACAAAGGGCTAATATCCAGAATCTACAAAGAGCTTAAACAAATTTTCAAGGAAAAAAAAAAAAACCCATCAAACAGTGGGCAAAGGATATGAACAGACACTTCTCAAAAGAAGACATTTATGCAGCCAACAGACACATGAAAAAATGCTCATCATCACTGGTCATCAGAGAACTACAAATCAAAACCACAATGAGATACCATCTTATACCAGTTAGAATACTTATCATTAAAATGTCAGGAAACAACAGATGCTGGAGAGGATGTGGAAAAATAGGAACACTTTTACACTGTTGGTAGGAGTGTAAATTAGTTCAACTATTGTGGAAGACAGTGTGATGATTCCTCAAGGATCTAGAAGTAGAAATACCATTTGACCCAGCAATCCCATTACTGGGTATATACCCAAAGGATTATAAATCATGCTACCATAAAGACACATGCACACGCATGTTTATTGTGGCATTATTCACAATAGCAAAGGCTTGGAACCAACCCAAATGTCCATCAATGATAGACTGGATTAAGAAAATGTGGCACATATATACCATGGAATACTGTGCAGCCATAAAAAAGGATAAGTTCCTGTCCTTTGCAGGGACATGTATGAAGCTGGAAACCATCATTCTGAGCAAACTGTCAAAAAGACAGAAAACCAAACACCACATGTGCTCACTCAGAGGTGGGAATTGAACAATGAGAACACCTGGACACAGGGAGGGGAACATCAGACACCAGGGCCTATTGTGGGTTAGGGGGTTGGCGGGGAGGGATAGCATTAGGAGAAATACCCAATGTAAATGACAAGTTAATGGGTGCAACAAACCAACATGGCACATGTATACCTATGTAACAAACCTACACTTTGTGCACATGTACCCTAGAACTTAAAGTATAATTTAAGAAGATAATAATAAGCAGCAATATTCCCAGCAGCTGGGGAAGAGGCACTTCTGTTCCAAAAGGAGGATCTCAAAGAACGAAGGGAATAGGTTTTAAAGGGTGGGATGTGAATGAGTGCTCCCCTCCCTCCTTCTCTTTCCTTTCTTTCTTTCTTTCCTTCCTTCCCTCTTTCTTTTTCTTTTTTTCTTCCTCTCTCTCTTTCTTTTCCTTTCCTTATCTCTTCCTCTAATTTTCTTTTTTCTTCTAAACATTTTTAGTTTGAGATGTATATGGAACCTGTAAGTGGAAATGGTGGATGGGCAGCTATATGCACAAGGCTGAAATTCACAGCAGAGTTCCTGGTATGTTCCAGGTATGTATGTAAATCTGGAACATACCCAAAAGAACAGAAAAAAAGTATAACTATTATGTATCCTCCATCCACAGTTAACAGATGCTAATACTTTTTTATATAAAAATGCAGAACCCCCCCAATTTCAGTGTCCTATTCACTGATTTGATTCAATTGTTTGCAATTCCTCTGGCTTTATCAATAACTATAGATGAACTCACAATTACAATTGCCTGATCCACTCTCATCCTTCCTCACTGATTCCCATTGCCTCTCACCAAGTAACAACATCATAAATAAATTATGAATACTATTTTTGTATCAAGAAACACATTTCTGGAGAGTTAAGAGTGTCAATAAATAAAATGGCAATTTCAGCCACATTGGTCTACAAAACATTTCTGTGCTCTTTAAGAACAAAGAAATTTGGATAAAATTCCTTATCTTGAAAAGTGGCAGTCATTTACCCAATTTAACCAACAAACAAAATGTTTTTGGAGGTGGAACACAAACAGAGTTAGGAATTGACACATATCCTATGGAAATGCATGAATAATAGCACGGATCTTTCACAGCACCCCTGGTTGGAGTGGAATTGATATACTGAAGCATAAGAGCCAATGTGTCTATCTTAAAAGAGAGCTGGAAAGAAAGCAGGCAAAGAAGGAGGGAAGGGAGGAGACCAGCCATTGGCCTCTGACCTTAAGAGGTTCTTAGCCCAAAGAGGATTAAAAAGAGTGTCTAGTAGTTCAAGTCAGAGCTGTAATTGCTTTCTCTACAGAGTTTCACAAAAGCCTAAATTAGTAGAATTTTTTCCCTAAGAGTGAGGAAGTACTGCAGGTATCATGGAATGTATACAAATCTTGGTGAAACATGACCTAGGTCAGACTTATGTCCTGGCCTCACTACCTGTGTGCACTCAATTAATAACTACAAGCCCCAATTCTCATTCCACATACCAAGGCATATAGATCTCTATTTAATCAACAACACACATAGTTTCTAGCCCAAATTCTTGCCAGAAAATGTAACACTAAAATTTCTATGATCTAATTATCTTCAAAATCCTAGTAACAAAAGGTAATATTGATATAGAATTGCCTAAGACATACAGTTTATCCATTCCTGCAGATTAGGGATTGGCAGGCTGTTTTCGTAAAGGACCAGATAGTAAATATTTCAGATTTTAAGGACCATTTGGTTTAGCACTTCTCCATTGCAAATACTCAACTCTGTTATTGTGCCTTGAAAGCAGCCATATATGATAAGTTAAAAAAAAGTATGTAGCCATAGTTTATCTTTCCCTGGCTTAGACATAACGTTTACTGCCTAGTAACATTCAGTTTTACAGTTCTGCTTATAGTAATGGTGAAGTATCTTTTATTAGACCAATCCTCCCACAGATAACTACAACCTCTGTCCGTGTGTGTGTGTGAGAGAGAGAGAGAGAGAGAGAGTGAGAGAGTGTATGTGTGTATGTGTGTGTGTGTGTGTGAGAGAGAGAGAGAGAGTGTATATGTGTGTGTGTGTGTGTGTGTTGGAGAAAGACAGATTGGTATATGCATACACATCAGCAAAACATATATAAAACAACTACCTGCAGGTATTGGAGAGTGACCAAGAGCAGGCAGAAACTGGACTCTAGATGTGGGAGAAAAATGACACTAGATTTTCCATTTTATAAACTTTTGCCTGAGGGTGAACCCAGTCGGTTCTCCCAGTTGAGTCTAGAATTGAAGACGAAACCTGGAGTCCTGTTGAAGAGGCAGAAGACAAAGTTCAAGACAACCACAGCAGCTGGGAAGTGAGAGAGCAGAAATTACATGAAGGAGATTTTCAGAAAGGGAGAATCCTAAATTCTGCACACAAACTCTTCCCTAATCCTTGGCTGGTGCCTCAACTACACTTAGTTGGAACAGACTTCAAACAGCACAGATAAGGTTAAAAGAATGGAACAGTTATAATAGCTGCTGCCTACCACAAGGGAAACAGACTTTGTACTTTGAGCTGAGCCAAGTGAATTTGCTGCTGAAAGAAAAAAGGAAGGAAGGAGGGAGGGGAGGGAGAGAGGGACGGAAAGAGGAAGTCGAGAAGACAGTGGAATAATGTCTTTAAAGGTGAAGTAGAGGGGGTAGTGGCATGAACTTTAAACTCAGAATTCTTTGCCCAACAAAAATATTATTTGACAGTATAGACAAAAGAAAAACATTCACAGATCATTTAAAATGCTATCCCTGAAGAAAAGGGAAAATGGATATTGGGAAATACACAGTAGCCTTCCACATCCCTTCCAAGTCAATAAGACTGAGATCCAGAAGTACTAGGGACAAACTCTAGTGTCACATATTAGACACCCAACCCACCAGAGTCCAAAGTGTTTTTTCCTTATTGCTTTCTTCTTTCAAACCAGAAAGTTCTAACTTGGGCTTATGAAGGGAGTAAATGGCTTGGATCTTCATCTATTTCTCTGATTTATTATTTTTACCCAAGTTTTTCCCCCCCTATTTCTGAAAAGACCTACTTTTTTAAAACTTAAAATACAGGAAAGGACTCCTATTTCTTGCTGTTATCCTTCCAAAGAGGTCATGGAAATACTGAGGGGCACTTCCATTAGTATTTGAAAACAGTGGTTCACTATGTAGTAATTAACAGAGCAGCATAGAATTTGAGGTTGCATGCACAGTTCTTTGCACTTTTATAAATCCTGGCATGAGGAAGCAGAGCAAGGGAAAGAGAAATAAACATACACACCACACACACACACACACACACACACAGAGAGAGAGAGAGAAAAGAAGAGAAAGAAGAGAAGAGAAGAGAAGAGAAGAGAAGAGAAGAGAAGAGAAGAGAAGAGAAGGGAAGAGAAGAGAGGAGGAGACACAGAGAGAGCCAAGCAGACATAAAGACAAACATCAGACACAGGAACGGGGAGAAGAGAGCCAGAGTATATGCGAGGGAGAAAGAGGTCAGAGACAGAGAGAAAGAAAGGAGAGAGAATGAGAGATGGAGTAAGACTGCAATATTAGGTATGGTAATATTGATTACCTGATAAACGGCTTCATCAATGGATATCTGCAAGACCAGGGTGTTGTATTCTTGGCATCAATATCTTCATCAAGACATTAAACAGATATATCTATTACATGACTGTGATCCCATGAAAATCCATGCTCTCTGACAGCTCTTTCATAAACAGCTTACTCCTTCCTTGAACTTTGGTTCTGGTCATCCAGGCTAGGGCTGCTTCATTAAGTGACTGAATTGGCCCCAGCGAAGTAGCCAGCAGTTCACAAAAGAGGTTTCAGTGCTTACTGGCTTTACATGTCCTTAGTCCTGAATTGACTCTAGTCAATTTCTGGGGCCTCTTCCATCTGTCCTGGACGCAGCCATTCCAGGAATCCCCTGCATATGGGCTGCTCCTGGCCATGGCTGAACCTCACCCTTTGCCTACATTCTCTCTCTCACTACAAACTCTGCTTCTATCCATGAGTCCACTCTGGATGGACTCCTTCAGGATGCTTCTGCAATTCAGTACCCTGTCACCCACCAAAATAGCCCACTAGCCCTGACTCACTTCCAAGCCTAGTAAAAGGACCCAGATACCTCCTGATCTAACACCATCAGTTTGATTGTTTACATCCTATAACAACGGGTATTGTGCTTTGCAAGTTAAATAGACACAATTACTGTGATTTTCATACATGTACTTTTACATTATTAGCTGTCCTAGTTCCAACTGAATGTCTTTCTCCCACCACTCTTAAATTCTCTAGGAGTTTGCCTTGGATGTATGTTTATCTAAATAATAACCCATTTCCAATTTCCTACCAATCATAGACAGGGAGTGGTTGACATTTTGAATGGAGCAGAATTCTAACTCTACAGCCTGACATTAAGTTGACATTGACATTTAAATTAATTGACTTTTACCCTTAAAAAGTCTAGCTGGCCAAGATGTGATCATCTTTCTAAGGATTCTTTTCTTCAGAAGGTGAAGATGAAGAAATAGAGAAACAACTCAATCTGTCACTCATATAACCCAAATACTTATCTTTGACAGAAAAAAAGGGGGGAAGAACAAAAGGGGGGAAGTAGACTAGCATCTGTGCAGAATCTCCTCATTGTTTCTCAACTTTGCCACCAAAGTATTGCTCACATCAGGTGCATACATCCCCAGAGGTTCTGGACGGTGAAAGAGAAATTCCACTGAAGTATTGTTTATCTCTTTTAAAAAGAATGCACTGACAAGTAAAGGTAACTGCTGAACACACATTTATTTCTGTTTCCTTCTCCAAAAATAAAACCCCACTATGAAAGGAAAATAAATCTTGGGGCCCCCAAATCACCAAGCTAACGGGAAAAGTCAAGCTGTGAACTGCTTAGGGCAAACCTGTCTCCCAGTCTATTCAAAGTCACTCCTCTGTTCACTGAGATAAATGCATATCTGATTGCCTCTTTTGGAGGGGCTAATCAGAAACTCAGAAGAATGCAACCACTTATCTCTTATCTACCCATGACCCAGAAGCCCCCTCCCTGCTTCGAGTTGTTCCGGCTTTCTCGAGTGAACCAGAATTCATTTCACGTGTGTTGATTGATGTCTCATGTCTCCCTAAAATGAATAAAACCAACCTGTGCCCCGACCACCTTGGCACATGTCGTCAGGCCCTCCTGAGGCTGTGTCCTAGGTGCACATCCTCAACCTTGGCAAAATAAGCTTTCTCAATTAACTAAGACCTGTCTCAGATATTTGGGGTTCACACCACTAAGGGGACAGCAAAGATGTAAATCCATATGCAGAAAGAGAATGGGAGAAGAGACAGAAGGAAAAAAAATGGGAGTTGTGAAGCAGATGGGTGAATGGTTATTAAACCAGAAACCTCCACAAGCTGAATTCTAACCTAGCAATGGTTAAAGTCGTACAGCATCCTTAGTAACACCCCAGAACCCAGAATCCATGAACATCTCTGGAATTTACAGTAAAATTGGAAGGCTCCTGGAATTCTGCTTTAGCATTTGTTTAGGTTTTAGATCCCCATAATGACTGTCCCTCATCCATCCTGACAGAAGACCGGAGGTTTATACAGTCTGGACCAGAAGACAGTTGAGGGAAGGGGTAACTTACTGAGAAAAGAGAGGTTCAGGAGATGTGAGGATACTGAATGCTCCTAGACTGAAGCATCCAGGCGTGAAGGCTCAGTACGAAGGTCAGAAATATCTGGGTAATGTAACCAGCTCAAGCAGAAAGACTAAATATTGATATTACAGTTTTCCCTGAAGAAGTAGTCTTAGTCATATAACCCCATGGTAGGCCCCAACGTCCACAAGCCCCACCCATGGGCTCCAAACTTTCTCTCAGTTCCTTAGTTCCCTTTCTTATCAATGAGTGAATGGCTAGGAAGTCACCAGATACTTATATGAGGAAATATTCTAACACAGAAGACAATAATCAGAACTAAACAACTTAGAGAAAACATGAAACAGAAACTATGCAAGGAGAAAAAACAAATGAAATGTTCACAAATATCTCTAGAGACATAAGGAAAAACAATGCTTTCACAAAACAATTGCAAAATGCCATTTTTAGAAAGGGACATTCAGAAAATACAAAAGAACTAATATAAATTAAGAACATGATAGAAGAAAGTAAAAATCCAATAGTCTCAGAAATTGAGACAGTCTCCATTGCTACAGTTCAATCGTTATATATATAGTTAATATATTACAAGTGTTATATATATTACACAAATATATATACATATATATGTTATTTATATTATAGATAGCCCAGGCAGTTCAATATTCAAATAGTAGGCATTCCAGAAAGAGAGATTAGAGAGACTATAGGGGAGAAAATCATATAAGAAATTTATTTTTTAATTTTCTAGAACTCAATGCCTTGGTCTCTGGCTTCAAAGGATGTATCAGGAATCCCACTCATGGGTAAAAAGAAATCCAACCAAGTTGTGTTATCAAAAAAGTTCCAAGAAATAGGAATAAGGGAATAAGGCACAATCATACAAGCTTCCAATAGGAAAAACAAGGTAGTTCATATACAAAAAAAATGAGTAATCAGGATTAGTTTATGTTTTTCTGTGGCAATACTGGAACCTAGAAAATGATGGTGAAATGCTTTTAAAATTTTCAAATTAAATTGTGTCCAACTTAGAATTATATATTTTCAATATAGGGTGAAGATAGAATAAAGATATTTGTAGACATTTAAGTTCTCAAAAAATTATCTTTCCTGTATTCTTTTCAGCAAGCTACTGGAAGATGTGATGATTGACTAAAATAAGAGAGTGGATCAAGAAAGAAAAGACATGGATTATGGAAAACAGAACAAGAGAGGCAAATGGGATGGAGAGGGTGGCAGTGAAGGAAGAGCCCCAGTTGGCTTGTAGACATTGGGTATTGGGCCAAAGCATCCAGATAGGCACAGTAGAAGTGTACAGAAGAACAATCCTCAAAACACCACACAGAGTCCAAGTTTCAATGGCCAAAATTGATTATCCAACTCCCAAAAGTAGTCTCAAGGAATAACTCTGCCACTGCCTTTTTCAGAACAAAAGGTGCGATGCTGGTTAAATCAGGGTCTGTTTTACTAATACGGTCCCCTAGTGGGTCAGATATCCATGGACTTTAAATGTAGTTGTCATTTCTTAAGTTGGTGAAAAAATCTTCAGGCTACAAATGAGTCATATCATTTAATCCTATAATCACCTTATGAGTTAATGCCAAATGGAAACAGAGCCAGACACTAGTTAAAGGTAGTAAAGACAGATAATAGTACTATTGCAGTAAGGGAGAGAGTTTTCATTAAAACTGAACTCAAATCTGAATATGACAAAGACAGGCGGAGATTTATAGCCAACAAGCAAAATGAGCAGGGACAGTAGATGGAAAATTGCTAAGAGGAGACTTTCAGGGTAGGGAAATTCTTGCTCAACTGGCCTAACACTGTTCTTGCTAAAGGCAGGTCAAGGGTTTAGACATCAAACGTGGCAGACAGGATATGAGATATCTTGATCAGATATGAAGGGTGATCAGCTTTTAAGAGTGAGGATCCTCAGTAAACTGACTTTGTAGTATCCAAGGAGCCTGTCTCAAGTTTGGACAAGGACAGAGTCTTTGCCAATAGGAATTATTTCTGTTGTGTAGAGGGGGAAACTGAAATTCATAACGGTAAAACAATTTCACCACAGCTTACAGGGAAGAAGCTACAATTTAACCTAGAATTGGTATATCATTCTAGAAAAGTATGTTGAAAATGGCATGGAAATACTAAGGAAAACTGAAATTCATTCCTTTGTGGATGAGATGGGATGGAAGAGAAAAGAAACGGTTGTTCTCATTATGTTCTATGCTGACACCTTCCGAGTCCTAGAGTTAGGAGACTTTTTCACTGAGTTTCTCCTCTTGGTTTGGTCACTACTCCTGAGCTAAACTTGCTTTCTCTTTTTTTTGTTTTTTTGTTTTGTTTTGTTTCGTTTTGGTTTTTTGTTTTTTTTGTTTTTGAGACAGAGTTTTACTCTGGTTGCCCAGGCTGGAGTGCAATGGCATGATCTCGGCTCGCTGCAGCCTCTACCTTCTGGGTTCAAGAGATTCTCCTGCTCCAGTCTCCCAAGTAGCTGGGATTACAGGCATGCGCCACCAAGCCTAGCTAATTTTTTGGTATTTTTAGTAGAGATGGGGATTCTCCATGTTGATCAGGCTGGTCTCAAATTCCTGACCTCAGGTGACCCGCTCACCTCGGCCTCCCAAAGTGCTGGGATTACAGGCGTGAGCCACCACGCCCAGCTAAGCCTGCTTTCTTTATGGCCCAGCAAAGGGCACAAGCCATGGAAAATGAGTATCTGCCTGAATCATACTCAGAGGAGGTCTCCTCATCTTCCTTTTTCAAACAAAAGGGCTTATGAAAATAGCTAGAATGATACTTACATTTGAAAGTAGCTAAGCCCAGAGAATAAGGTGTTAAAGCAATTAACACCCCTATACATTTAGTATCTTTCTCTTTACAGCTACCTATTCATTCATCATAGGAGATTTGCTGTCATATTCATCACACAGAGGGCACTTTTGGGGAGGGGGGATTGCTCTGTGCTATGAAGAGCTGTTGTTTCTGTTTCTTCCTGGATTTATTCCTTAACTAATGGTCATCAGCACAACTTTTTATATGGGAGAGATATTGAGATAAGATGGGAAAGTGTGATCCTGAACTGAGGTGGCCTTGAAAAAGAAGGGAATTGTACTTATGAAGCACTTACTTCCTATTTTGTTCCTTTTCACACACGCAGAAGCTGAGCTCAGGAAACCCAAAATAAGTGACCCAAGGAGGTCGCCTCATTCTTCCCAAGTCTCTGTGGGATTTCAGTTTGTTCTTCTAGAATCCCTGCACTGTAGTTCCGTGACTGGAGTGATTTTCTTTCTCTCCTCCTCAGCAGTAATGAAGTGACTCTCGGGGAGGAGTTAGAGTGTGGCTGGCCTGTTCCGCACGTGCAGCTCACAGGCCATGGGCGAGACTGGCTCTCGCGGGAGTGGCCAGGAGGTTGCTGCCTGCCACTCTCCTGTCCTCATTGCAGAAGCCTTTCCTTTCCTTTCCTTTCTTTAAGAGGCTAGGCCCGTCCTTTCTCCCACCCTTCCTTCTATTCCTCTCCTACTCCTTCCCCTCTTCCTTTCCTCTCTACTCCTTCCCCCCTTCCTTTTTCCCTTGGGCTTCACTTTTTTTTTTTCTTTTCTTTCCCCTGTGCTTTCTTGCACCCTTTCTTGCTTCCTTGCTGCCTTGCTTTTCTTGCTTACATCCATCTTCCTCACCCATGCTGGCCTCCTTCCCTCTCCCTTTCCCCACTCCTCCACCACTGCCCCTACTGAAACAAGATGCATAGTCCTAGCTACTTGTCCTCAGGAGCAAAGGTACCATTTTAATATCACCACCCTGTTTTCCCTTTGAAAACTGAGAGAGAATAAAGTCCATCTGTCTTCCTGTTCCTATGTGGCCATAAGGCAGGCTGTCTGTCTCAGCTGAGAGTGTTAACAGCCAGAGAGAGACATGACAGAAGAATGACAAAGTGCCTTTTACTCCAGAGCAGTCTGTTTCCCACGGTTCATTGGCATCAGAAATGCAGGTCAGCATCACTGAGCTTCATGGTCCTCCTGACGCTTCATTTAGCCGCTTAATACTTGCCACAAGAAGCTTCTGATTCTTTGCTCTTCTGGTAAAATACCTCCCTGTTCTCCCTTGGGATCTGCAGAATATCTGTGATCAATTTGGGAGCATTTCTCATGCTTTCGTAGATGAGAGGTCTGTGCTAATATCAAGGCCCTGGAACTGACCCTCCTATGGGCCAGTTATTGTCACCTACCTTGTGGCCCCAGATCCAACAGGAGCAGGGGGTCTTACCAGAGCCAGTGGGTCTGTTAGTGTCCCATGAGCCAGTAAATGTCACCTGCCTCATGGAACTGGATCCACCAGGATCAGGGGTCTCACCACAGTGACTCCCTCTGTGCTGCACTGCACTTTCTACAGTACTGACATATCTATTATCACATTGACTTCTATCAACTTTGTAAAGTAGTGACTAACATTACATCTAATAGAAAATAAAATTCTTAGTAAGGATTTTTCATTGTAAGCAACAAAAAGCCCACTCAAATTAAGTCAAATATGAAACAAAAATTTATGCGCATGAGAACTGAAAATTTCAGGGGTAATTTGCCTTCAGGAATGATTGAGTCCAGGAGCTCATGTGATGTCACCAGGACTTGCTTGCCTTCTGTTTTTTAAGTCAGGTTTCCTTTGTGTAGGTTTGGCCCCAAGAATCCACATGGTGGTCCAGGTCAGCCTCCATCTCCTCTCATCTTTAGTTCTTGGTAACTAAATAGGAAAAGGTGCATGTTTCCTTCTTGGCAGTTATAATAAATGTTCATTTGTAGACTATTAACCCTGACTTGGCCACTTGTCATTTATAAGCCAATAATTCTGGCCAGTAGAAAGCAGAGTTGAAATTGACCTGGCTAGGTCCATGTCTACACTTGCAGCCAGATGTAGAGTTTACTCATCCCGAGTACATGCACTAAGCCTGGGACAGGAAGGATGCTCCAGAAGGAATTTGGGGAAATGTTACCAAGAGGAAGGCAAATGGAGGCTGGAAAGAAAAACCCATAACTTTTCTCTGTTGAAACTGATGCTCATTCAGATTTATCCAGTTAGAAAGTGGACAGTCAGGATTCAGGGAGACTGAGGGACTTCATGAGCCTGCAGTGATAGTACTGATGCTAGAGATGGGGAAGTGAGATAGGAAGGAAAGTGAGCTGGAGGGCCAGAGCAAGGAAGGCATTCTTCCCTGCCAGCACTGAAAGGATGTGCTATATTGGTCTGTTCTCATGCTGCTATAAAGAACAATTTGAGACTGGGTAATTTACAAAGAAGAGAGGTTTAATTGATTTACAGTTCCACATGGCTGGGGAGGCCTTAGGAAACTTACAATCATGGTGGAAGGCACCTCTTCACAGGGCAGCAAGAGACAGAATGAGTGCCAGCAGGGGAAATGCCAGACGCTTATAAAACTGTGATAACTCACTCACTATCACAAGAACAGCAATGGGGGAAACCACCCCCATTATTCAATTACCTCCCACTGGGTCCCCCGCTATGACACCTGGGGATTATGGGGATTCCAATTCAAGATGAAATTTAGGTAGGGACACAGCCAAACCATATCACATGCCCAAAGGGAACTATTCAGAGATAGTTCTGTCCAGGTTACATCTTCATCATGAGGGGGGTATAGGGATGAAGGGAACAGCAAGGCCATCTCTAAGAGCAGGGCTGAGAGACTGTATTGGTTTCTTATGGCTGCTGCAGAAAATTAGGACACATGCAGTACCTTAAAACAACACAAATGTATTATTGCTATGATTTGAATGTTTGTGTCCTCTCCAAAATCCATGTTGAAACTTAATCCCCAATGCAACAGTATTAATAGGTGGGTTTAGGAGTTGATTAGACCAGGAGGGTTCTGCCCTCCTGAATGGGAGTAGCGCCTTTTGAAAGGGCCAGGGAGAACTACATTGGCCCCTTTTGCCCTTCTGTTTCTTTCATCACGTGAGGATGCAGCAAGAAGGCACTCACCAGACACTAAATGGAGGTGCATTGACCTTGGACTTCCCAGCCCCCAGAACTGTGAGGAAATAAATTTCCGTTGTTTCTCAGTCTCACATATTCTGTTACAGAAGTGCAAATGGACTAAGACGGAAATTCATATTGAGAAGTGAGGTGTTACCATAACAAAACCTAAAAATATAAATGTGACTTTGAAACTAGGTGACGGGTAGAGACTGAAAGAATGTGGAAGGACAGACTAGAAGAAAACCTAGATTGCCATGAATGAACCATACAGGGTGATTCTGGTGAGGGCTCAGAAGAAGAGAGCTATAGACAGAGCCTCCATCTTAGAGATTATTTAAGTGGTAATGATCAGAAAGTGGGTAGAAACATGGATAGTAAAGGCTATTCTGATAAGGACTTAGATGGAAATAAGGAACATCTTATTGGAAACTAGAAAATAGGTCATTCCTGTTACAAAGTGGCAAGGAACTTAGCTGAATTATGTCCATGTCCTAGGACTTTGTGGAGGGAAAAATTTAAGAGTTATGAACTAAGATATTGGGCACAAGAACTATCTAAGCAAAGCATTGATAGTCTATGGCTTCTTTTGATGGCTAACAGTAAAATGTAAGAAGACAGAAATGAATTAAAGGTGGAATTTATAATTAAAAGGTAAGAAAAACTTAAAAATGTCTCGGCCTGGCCAGAGACATTTTTAAGAATAAAAAGGGGTCTTTGGAAGAAAACACCAAGGGTACGACCAAGTGACTGTTTGATAAGGAGATTAGTAGGGATAGAAGGAAGCCAGATGTTATTCATCAGGACCATGGGAGAATTACCTCAAAGGCATTTCTGAGATTTTCATGGCTGCCCCACTCATCACAGTCCCAGAATGCCAAGGCCTTGAATGCAGATGGTTCCAAGAGAGAGGCTTAGGGCATTCACAGGACTGTGGGTCTTACTGCCTCCATTTATCTTTCACAGGAGGCCTCAGGAACCCACTGCCCCCAGGCAGAGAACTGCCACAAGGTGGGGCAGAGAGCCCATTAGGGCAATGCTTAGTGAATCTGAGGCAGCCGACCAGTCCCTGAGACCCCAGAACTGTAGAGCCATCAGCATGCAATTCCAGCCTAGGAGAGCTATAGGGCAGAGACTTCAACCCATGAAAGCTGCAACATGGGCTGCACCCAGGAAAGGAGTGGGTATGGGACTGCCTGGGGCCTTGAACACCCAACCACCACACCAGTGTGTTCAGAAGGGTGGACACAGAGTCAAAAAATTATTCTCAATACTTAAATGTTAATGTTGTTTGCCTTGTTGGGTTTTGGATTTCCTTGGGACCAGTTACCCCTTCTTTCTGATTTCTCCCTTTCGAACTAGAAATGTCTATCCTATGTCTGTTTCACCATTGTATTTTGGAAGCATACAACTTATTTTATTTCAAAGGCTTACAACAAGAGGGGAGTTTGCCTCAGGGTGAATCATGACGTGAGTCTTATTCATAGCTTTTTTTTTTTTTTTTTCCTATGGGGGAATAGAGTCTTGCTCTGTCACCCAGCTTGGAGTGCAGTGGCACAGTCTCGACTCACTGCAACCTCTGCCTTCCAGGTTCAAGTGATTCTCTTGGCTCAGCCTCTCGACTAGCTGGGACTGCAGATGTGCACCACCATACCTGGCTAATTTTTTGTATTTTAGTAGAGACAGGGTTTCACCATGTTGCCTGGGCTTGTCTCGAAATCCTGACCTCAGGCAATCCACCCACCTTGGCCTCCCAAAGTGCTAGGATTACAGGCATGAGCCACCACGCCTGGCTGAGTCTCATGCATATCTAATTTAGATAATATTTATTTTTATTTTAAAAATTATTTTAATATGATATTTAGATGAGATGTTGGACTTTAAATTTTTGAGTTGATGCTGGAATAAGTTAAAACTGTTGGGGTTATTGGCATAGAATGAATGTATTTTTGTGTGAGAAAGACAAATTTTGGGGCAACAGGAGCAGAATGCTATGGTTTGAATGTTTGTGCCCTCTCCAAAATGTATGTTGAAGCCTAATTCCCAATGCAACATATTAAGAGGTGGAACCTCTAGGAGGTGATGCCATAAGGGCTCTAACCTCATAGATGGGATTATGGATGGGATTAGTTCCTTCTAAAAGGGCTGGAGAAAATTAGGTAGGCCTCTTTTGCCCTTCCGTTTCTTCCACCACCTAAGGACATAACAGGAAGGTCCTCACCAGACGCCAAATGCTGGAACCTTGACCTCAGATTTCCTAATCCCCAGGACTGTGAGGAATAAAATTCAGTTGTTTATACATTACTCATGCCCAGGTACTTTGTTATTGCAGCAAAAATGGACCAAGACAGTTATCTTACAGTCCAGTAGGTTAGAAGTCCACAAGGAGACCCATTGGGCTAAAATCAAGGTGTTGACAGGGCTGCACTCCTTTCTGGAGGCTGCAGGAGGAAATCTGTTTCCTTGCCCTTTCCAGCTTCTAGAGGCCTTTCTCTGGGGTGTTCCTTGGCTCTTGACATCTTCCCCAATCTTCGAAGCCAGCAAATGATGGGTTGAGTTCTCCTTACATTGCGTCACTATGATCCCCATCTTTTGCCTATTTTTTTCCACTTTTAAGGAGCCTTGTGATGACACTGGGCACACACAAATAATGATGCGGAACAATCTCCTTATGCTAAGGCTAGTGGATTAGAAAACTTAATTCCATCTGCAAGCTAATTCCCCTTTACTGTGTAACCTAACATATTCATATTCACAGGTTCTGGGGTTTAGATGTGGACATCTTTGGAGGACTATTTTTCTGCCTATTAAGGAGAGAGCAGGGGAGGTAGTAAGCCCCACCTTCAGAAATAAAGAAAGCAGCTGTCCAGAACCATGTCAGAGGAGGTCCCAAGAACCCTAGGCAGCACAGATAGTGACAACTTTCTAAGATTCAAGGACTCTGTCATTTCTACCCTCCTCCCTCACATCATTCAGGGTTTGGATGAAGAGACACAAGTGAAATAGGCAGTAACAATGAAAAACGCT
Source organism: Papio anubis (assembly GCF_008728515.1). Lineage (NCBI taxonomy): Eukaryota > Metazoa > Chordata > Mammalia > Primates > Cercopithecidae > Papio > Papio anubis. The sequence continues at coordinate 130,422,407 of NC_044983.1, read as the reverse complement.
GAGAGTTGTGCTGAGGCATATGGATAAGTTCAGGACTACTTTGAATGGGAGCACAGCTTTTGCTTAACAATAGTAAGACCCCACAGTCTGCAGGGCCCTGATCCCTACCAGAGACTCTCATCCACTGGCTCTGTGTCCTCAGGTAGAGGAATGGGCTCAGATGTGTCTTTTTTTTTTTTTCCAGTTACAGATTGAAACACCAAAAGTCATTGTTTTCTTCCCCTTCTCCTTCTCCTTCCCCTCCTCTTCCTTTTCCTCCTCTTCCTCACCCTCTACCTTCTTGTTCTCCTACTGCATGATCCTTAGATAACCAAGAAATAAAGTCTACAATTCACCATGACATTTTGACATTCCAGTTAACCTAGCTAGGCTGGTCTTTGGCATAGTGACTTGGGAACTTGCTCCAGGAGTGGTACAGGAGACAGGATGGCCTAGAGGAGGCAGTGCAGACTTCTGGATGAGAAACCCCAGCATGGCCTGCTCTCGCTGAGTTTTCTATTGCAAGTCTCTGCACCACTCTGTGCTTCATTATGAAACGGGTTCTCTTCAAAGTCCAGAGGAAACCATGTTTATAAAGCATCCAGAAAAGACCAACTATTTCACCGCACTCCCCCAGAGTTGAAGGGCACCGTACAGCTCACATGTTCCAACCTCTGCATTTTACAGAGGATGAAATCAGGGCCCTGAGAAGCAAAAGGACTTGGCCAAGGTCACACCACTAGGAGGTGACAAGGCCAGCTCCAGTTTCCTTCCCTTCCAGGGCTATGCTCCTCCCGCTCTGCCACACTGACATTTCTGACATTTTTCTTTCCCTTGTTTCAAATGTCCTGGTGCATGTTTCAATTTAACGGGTAATCAGGCATCGCTGTCTACCGAGGATCCCCTGAGGACCCCGGCTTCATCCAGCCGCCTGTCAGAGAAGCCCAGGAAGCTTTGCCAGGCAGCAGAGTGGGAGGATTTCCCAGAGGGAGCATCAGACTTAATGGCCCCTCCAGCCAGGGTCAAGTCCTCCTGAAGCCGTTAACATAAACATAATGACCACGAATCCCAGAGCGGGAGGGCAGAAGGAGGAGGTCGGCACATATAAGAATAAGCCACAGCCAGTGCAAAGAAGGTGGCAGCGAGACCAGAAGGAAAGCATGCAGACCTCCTGAGAATGCCTGTCATTCACTGAGCATTGATCTACCTTAGACTTATCCCTACAACTAAAAATCACAAAGTGAAGTTTGGACAGGGGATTTTTCTACTCCGCTTTCTAACACATCTGCCTCTTTTAGCATACTCCTCCAAATTTTTCCCTTAACAACCTCCAACTTTAACAAGGAAGAGCACAAGATGTCCATCGTACATGAATTACAAGCATGTTTGTGTGTGTGGTTCAGCAAGGCCTGCCCCTCTCTGCATGCAAAGCTCTGGGGAGAAGGGAGCCAATTTGCACAATGTATATGGATGCCTCCTGGGAGAGCTTATTTCAAGATACTTATCCCTTCTTTCCAAAATTCAGAGTTAAAGAAACTGATTGTGTGAACTCAGTTACTGCTGACCCAGAGCTGTGGAAATACAAAACAGCCCCTGAAATAAAACTGCCATAAGGCAAGACGGATTTCTGAACAGATGCACTGCTGCTGGCCCTAAGTTAGCAGGAGCGATGGGGATGTAAGCTGGAGTCTGGGAAGACTGAGAGCCAAATATTTGTCTTTTTGCTCAAGCTAGTTTGAATTGGACTTCTGTGGCTCACATCAGGAAGAATTCTGACCAAAGTATTATAAATATCATCTCTCTTGAAAAAATACCAGGGAGTGAAAGGTATCATAAATTATTTCATGGATGAATAAACTAAGGTACAGAAAGCAATGAACTGTCCCACAAAACGTACTGCAAGTCCTACCTCAAATAGAGAACTGCTTTGACCCCATCCTCTTTACTTCAAAAACCTCCTATGCATTGCTGGCTAGACTGCTTTTTCTCCCAACTTCTAAGCCAAGTATTTTTCCAGAGTCTAGATGAAGGATGCACCTCCTTTCTTATCTTACCACTGAGTTAGCCAGGTCCCACCTGGTCAGAACCCACAGTATTAAAAACAAATGTACCGGTAAAAACAATGTCTGAACGTGGTCTCATTGAAGATTAGTCCCATAGAATATTAAGAGGTGTTAGATAGAAACAAATTCTGGAATCAATTAGTCTGAGAAATTCTGAGTTAAACAATTAAGTGATAAGAGATTTTGGCATCACACTGCACCTGGTTTCAGTCCTTGCTTGGCTATTCAGAGTGATGTGATTTTGTGCACTTTTTAAGCTCTTTGTGACTTGATTTCTTCCTCCATAAAATAGGAATGAGGTTAGTACCTGCCTATGTCAGTCCATGTTGGAAACAAAACAACTAAAACAAAACATAACATTCCAGGTGTTCTAAGCATAAAAGGATTCAATATAGGGAATTAGGTGATTACAAAAATCCCTGGAAAGTCTGGAGGAGAAAATTCTAGGCTGGGCCTACAAGAGTGACTCCCGGAAATTAACAACAAAAAAAAAGGAAAGTGGAACTGACTTGACGCAGACTCTACAAGATCTGAAAAGTGAGAAATCATAAGACCATCACTTGACCCACCATGGTAGCTACAATTCAGAGATAAGGAAGCCATTGCTGCAATGGCCTGGCCATTGAGGTCAGTCACACTGCTATCCCCACTGCAACTGCTGCTGCACCCAAAGCAGGCATCTGGACTTTGACATCCCCACAATCATGCTCACTGGAGAGCAAAAATAGCCAGCACCAAGGGAACATAGCTACAGCCTGACTTCCTCCTTCCCCATCTCACCGCAGCACAGCTCACTGGTGGGACACGTTTTGCTAAACTAGAACTCCATATGCAGAATCCCAACCTCTGCATTTCAGGGAGGCACACAGAAGGAAGGTGGGGTCAGGTGCACTCTGCTCCATGGGCTGTTATGATATTAAATGAGATGATGCAGGCAATGGACTTAGAACAGTACCTGGAATGTCAAGAGAATCATAAATGGATGTTATTTACGTTGTATTGTTATCTGCTGCAGGACTTCTCAGAGCCTTTATTCTGCCAACATATACAATTTTTTCCCTGGTAGTAAAATTTGTATAACCTGCTATGTCTTCTATTTTGTTTTCTTAGCTTAGAGACAAATTTTAGATTCAATTATAGCACTTAGAGAGAAATGACTTTCATATTTGTATTATTTTTACCTACCTGAAATTTTCTACTTTTATTTCCATTTAGTCTTTTAAAATTCTTCTTCATGCCTTACCTTATAGTAAATATGTTCTGGTAAGATACTTAAAATTCTTTATGGTAGGCAGCCTGGTATAAATAAACCCATTTATTAAGTGAGTTAATAAATCAATTGGGTGTTCAATGGCATGACTTGTAATGATGGAAATCCAGAGTGAGGGTAGTATTTTTAGATATAATGTCCCTTCCCAGATCCCTCAAATAATGCCACATGGTTTACTATGGACTTAAACCCAGATGAGTTCTGAATTGCCCTCTAAGTGAGGAAGGAAGAAATCGCTGTTAAACTTAGCTTCCCAATTTTGTCCCTGGGCAACCCCTCTAGATCAGAGCCTCAGTCTCTAGCTTTGTGGGTCATTCTTTTCCTTGTCAGGCAGAGAAAGTCTTTAGTTCTGCTTTGACTTTGGCAAAAACCTCAGCATCTTTTCCTGGGCTTGCAAAATGGCAGAGTACTTGCTTTCAGATGATCAAAACTTGTCCATTGAGACCGAAACGCTAGGCTGCTTGTCATAGCAGAGAGCCGTGGGTTTCGATGTGCTTTGTGGCTCATTTCTTCATCTCCCACCCTCACAGTAGGTGAGAGCAACCTGAAAGTCCTTAAAGCCCCAGCACTGCCTGTTTCTTCTGCAAGGTGACATTTCCACAGACTCAAGCATGAAGAAGAGCGGCGGGGGGGGGGGGGGAGGAGGGGGGGGGGGGATTCCTGCTTCACCAATGCTCAACTGCATTTCCTGTCCTCTGTTGCCAGCTCCCCCAGGTAGCTCCCTCTTCTTTCTGCCCTGGGCTCCATGTTTGCTTACAATTTAGTGGCATTCATCCACCCCAACTGCGTTTTCTATACTATGATATTTTCCTTCTTTACAAACAGCAATCAGATGTAAATAATAATGTAATATTTATTCTGGATATTGTGCCATCGGTAAATTACTAGATCCCAGAGAAGTAGTCCTTTTTCATATGAGGGTCAAATGAAGAAGGCAACAAGGCCAGGAGAACTTGTTAGCCCTCATAACATGCCAAGCACTATGCTAAATGCTTTGGATTTCTTGCCTAACACTCACAAGAATGCTGCAGGCTTTACTATGCTCACGTTAAAGATAAAAACAGTGAGGCTCTCTGACTGTTAAGGAAGGGCCCTGGTGGATCTGGCTTTATAGCGCTCTCCAGCACTCCTACCTAGAAGGCCTAGTGTAGGTTGGGGGCAGACATTTTCATCAGGGCCCTATGGAGAAGAGAGGCTTTCCTCAAAACTTTTACAATCCAGGTGAGAGCAGAAGGACAAAGCACACGAAGACCCCAAATAAAGCCTAACGGGAAAAAGCAAGTGGCGGTCGACTGGGGAAGATGCTTCAGCTGAGGAGAGGGCCCCACACAAAGGCATGGAGGCTGGAAGCCAGAAGGGGTTTTCCAGCCAACAAAACGATGAGTTTGTTTCTGCCCACACTTGTGTATATGGGGTAGCAGATTACACTAGAAAAGTAGGTGGACACCAGACTTTGGGGCTTCAAATGAAACCACAAGGAGTGAGGACTTTATCCTTTTGGACAATGTGGAGTCATGGATGGTCTTTGAATGAACTGAGGCTAACAAAAGTCAGAAGATGTGTTGTGTTCAGATCATCCTGATACAGGTTGAAGGCTGGAAATTAGGGATGAGACCCATTCAACGAAATGCTTCAATTAGCAAAGTCGATGAAGAAACTGACCAGTGAAGAATCTATTTCTTCTTCAACTACAAATTGCATAATATTTAAAAGGAAATTGTGAGTAAAAATGGTCCCTTATTTGTAGATTTATAACAAAGATAGGCCTCAGGTTGGGATTTGCCTCTATACCACCCCCCCACCCCAAGATTAGGTTTAGTTCCCTTTCTCTGGAGTCCTGCAGCTCTTGAAAAATGAAGCTTAGCTATTTTCTCCAATAATTTGACTAGGAAAATATGATGTTATCTTGCATTGGAGATGAGCTATGTGTGTTACCTCTTTGTATCTTCCTTTAGGGAAGCAAATTCTCAGGAACTCCCTAAATAATTACATATAATATTCCCAGAAATCTTTCAGTTTCCCCACTCCCCCATCAGTCACATCCTTTTCCTGAAGTGGGTCTTTCCACACCTTCACTTTAAAACAGCATCTCACTCCAGAATTACTTCGTTTCTGTGATAAAAAGAATATGTATTTAAAGTCACTGAAGAAGCTGTCTCCATTTCTCCTGCGTGGTGGAGCTCTAGTTTAGTGGGACAGAGGATGGAGGAGGAAGGCAGGCTGACTCACCTCCCAAGCCAAACAAGCATAAATCGGGCTTCTTTTGGGAGTTGTCAGTTTATGGGTTTCATAATTAACAGACACTCTAATGCATCATGCTATGGCTTGGTTTCTGTGATCATTCTTGTGTAGTTTTATTCCTCTTGCACTTTACAGAGAGGTAGACTATAAACTCAGCGAAGATGGGACTTCACCTGGGTTTTTCACAGCTGTATCCTATGCATGCGGCAGAGCCTGCCGTCAGAGGATCCTCAACAAACAGATGTCGAGTGAATGAATGAGAGATGCTCAACGGGATCAGGAAGGAAGTATTTTCCTCAGTCATGTCTACCCGTGCGTTTCACTGCTCTTCTTGTGGTTGGGGTTGGGAACGGAGTGTGGGGAACAGCAGAAGCCAGCACCAGGACTTCATCATGAGGGCTGTGTGTTGCACGTGCATACACACCTGCGTGTGGACATATGCGTGGCTACCTGCTTAATTCCACAGTTGAACAAACTGCTCCCAGTCCTTTAAATGGAATGGTTTAAAATAAAGAGTCCCACACAGGGCTTGGTGTGGAGTAAAAGCTAAATAAATGCTAGCAAATTAAGTTGAGGGAATATGATGAGCTTGATGGCTAAGGTGATTTGATGAATTATTTTGTGTTTTTATATTCCTATATTTAAAAATTTCTACAATTTTTCTTAAAAATTGATGACTAGAGCAAGTAGATTCCTACTGACAATTGCAATCAAGATTCTGGTGCCAAGAAAGGGCAGTCTAGGCCCTTTCCTGACTGTTATGGACTGAATGTTTGTGCCCCCCAACCCTCCCAGATTCCTGTGTTGAAGCCCAGCCCCCAATGCGGTGGTGTTAAGAAAGTGGGCCTTTGGGAGGTGATTAAGTTTTGCTGACGTCATGTGGATAAAACCCCAAAGATGGTATTAGTGTCTTTATAAGAAGAGGAAGAGATCAGAGCTCTCTCTCTCTGTCCCTATCATGTGAGGATACACTAGGAAGATTCCTGTCTGTCTGAAAGCCAGGAAGCAGGACTTCGCCAAACTCCGAATCTGCCAGCACCTTGACCTTGGACTTCCCAGTCTTCAGAACTGTGAAAGATAATGAATGTTTGTTATAGCTGCCTGAGCTAAGACACTGACCCTGGACTTAATAAATACATGAAAGATGTTTGTTTTTATTAGTCCTCAGAAGATTCGAATGAAGTTTGCAGTACAACACCATTACAACCCACAAGAATGGCAAGAATAAAAACAACAAAAAGTAGAAAGTACTGAAGACAGTCAAGCCCTAGGAGTGGCCGAGCATTGCTGGTGGGAATACATTGGTCCAACTGCTTGGGAAATCTGTTTGGCAGGATCTAGTAGAGGCAAATACATGCACACCCCCATGACCCAGCAATTTCACTCCTGAATGAGGACCTCTCAGAACGGCATACGTATCTTCTCTCAAACAAACATTCAAGTGTTTATAGTAGGACTATTTGTAATAGCCCCAAATGGGAAACAACCAAAATGCCCATCAATATAGAATAAATTGTGGTATTTTTATTTAATAGAATACTATTCAGCCATGAGAAGGAGCAACATACAACCAAATGCAAGTACACTGAAGAATCTCACAAACATAGCATTGAACAAAAGAAGCCAGCCCCAAGGTTCTGCCTGATTCTGTTTATGTAATGCACAGAAGCAGGAAAAGCTAACTCAGGCTGTTAGAAATGGGCAGTGGTGGGGCAATGCCTGGCAGGGGGCCCCAGATAACTTCCTTGTGCTGGTATGTTCAGTTTCTCAATCTGGGTCCTGGTTACCTAGGGATATTCAGGTTGCAAAAATTCATTCAACTTGTAAACTTATGACATATGCATCTTTCTATGTGTATATTATATTTCAATAAAACATTTTTTTAAATTCCTGGGACAAAATCATTCTGAGAATGATTATCTCATTCATAATGAGTTGAATGAGACTTCACTGGCCAAGAGAATGGTTCATTCCTGTCCCAATCTGGCCACAAACTTGCTGTGTGCCCCCAGCCCATTCATATCACCTCTATGCCTCAGCTTCTTTATGGGAACAAGATCTAAAGATGCCTGTAAATGTTCCTTGGAAAAGCCAAAATGAAAGTTAGTTATTGGAGGAAGAGGAGGAATATTAGGTAGAAGTAAGAGTCATGGAGGAAAATACAATTTCAGTTTGAAATATCCTCTCCTGGGTGCTCTCCAGGGGCTAGGGAAGTTGAGAAGCCCTTTCTCTCCAAGCAAGCCAATTTCCCCTCCTCACTTCATCCAGTGACCTCTGCTGTTGCCATGTGGGGCTTGTAAAGTATAGTGATATTCTTCTTGGTTCCTTGATCTCCCCCGAGATGCATTCCAAGCCTTTTACTGATGACTGTTCCAACCCCTTAATTATCCTCCTTTCCCCTCAATCCATCCATTAGTTCTCTTGTGAACACTTTCACTCATGCATATTTCTCCTTTCTTATCAGACCTCTGAAGGCTAGAAGTGAATATAGTTCTTGCCAACATTAGCCTCCTGAGGCTTCTAGGACTTCGAGTCAATTAACTCCATGAGGTGTGGTGAGAGTGAAAACTGCATCACTCATCCCTGGGAGGTTTGCAGAGCTCAGGAGTGAATCCCAGGAGCTTCCGAATTGCCCTGGCTGTTGGGGCCTGTTCATATTGTTCTCAGTGAATACAAGTCACCTGGAATTTCAGACTGTCCTTTTTCTCATTGAATTTCATAAGAATGTTGCTTTGTGAATTTTAAAGATATGAATTCAGCTGTCTACTGACTCTGTATATAATAATTATGTGTTGAATAAAATAATGAAAGCAATAGCAAATTATATCAACATCACATATTACAAGTCAGAACCTACGCTATAAATTTAAGATTTCAATAAGTTAAGGTTCCTGACACTCAAGCTGAGCTGTGTTAGTAACAAAACTTTCAGGCAAACAGGTCAGAACTTCCCTCAGCCATCCATGCATGCATCCATCTATCCATCCCCCACACATCTGGAGTGTCTATGATGAGTCATGTGTTGGGATAGACACTGAGGCTCCAGAAATGAATGGGATCCAGCCCCTGGGATAAGGAGCTCATGCTCTGCCAGAGACAGGCATTCACTCCCGTACAGCAAAGTGGTGCGAGCTTCACCAGCATGTGCATGGGCCACAGGGAGCTTAGGAAATGTGCAAATTCTGCTTTGACTTGTTTGGATTAAGGCCAGGGCAGGAGATGAAGGCAAGGGGAGTATCACGGGACAAGTGACATTACAACTGGGTGCTAGTGTTTGCAAAAATAGTTGGCTGGCTGGAGGAGGGTAGAAAGGCACCTCAGATGGAGAGGACCCCCTCAGCAAGCTGTGGAAATGCCTCTGTGCATGGGGCTGGCGGGGAACGATGAGCTATCTAATCCCAAGCAATCAAACCTGACTTCGAGGGGGGAACATAGAAAAGGGTGTGTGACTGGGATCAAGACTGAGGCCCAGTTGCCAGGGGATGGAGTTTCAACTTCAGGCTGAAGCATCGGAACTTCATTCTGAAAGCTGGGGGTTTGAAACAGGAGATGATGTGGTCTCATGTGCCTCATTGACAGTTTGAACAGGCAGCTGTGTGGGCACAGAGTAGATGTAGGAAAGGCTGAAGACTGAGATCTGGGTAGAGGATTCTTAGAACTGTCTAGGTCAGGTGCAATAGAGACTTAACATATCAGAGGTAGAGGGGAAGGGAAGGAAGACCACACTGCATCATTGCTTATTTAATTTGGATTAATAACATTCATCATCTTATCAAACTTCTTTATAGTGCCAGACAGTTATGCTTCGAAGGAAACAGAATTGAAGACAGGAAGTTCACTGGGACTATATCTTGGAAAAGCACCAACTTTCTCTCAGATAAAATAAGGTCATCTGGCAACATTCAAATCTTTGTTTAAAAAATTTATTTTTAATTCTCTAAATGATACTAATTAACAGGAAAGAAAAATGACAGTCTTATTACATCAAGCAGAGCCAAATTTTGGCCTAAGAAGGCCATATGAAGACCCACAGGGAAGAACACCATGGGCAGACGGGCAGAGAGCGGCATGATCCCTGCACAAGCTAAGGAAGGCCAAGGCCTACTGGCAACACCAGAAGCTGGGAAGAGGTAGGGAACAGATTCTTGCTCACAGCCCTCCAGAAGGAACCAGCCTTGCTGACACCTTGATTTTGGACTTCCACAACTATGAGACAATAATCTGCTGTTGTTTTAAGCCACTCAGTTTGTGGAAGTTTGTTTTGGCAACCACAGGAAATGAACACATGGAAAGCTCATGAACACAAGCTGGGGCTCAGTGGGAGGGGAGTTGGGTGCAGGGAGAGGACTCAGGGGAGGAGGAGGCGAGAGGATGCCTAGGTTCCTGGCTTGGACAATAGTGGAGTCATTTCACTCACTAAGATTTACACAAAAAAGAAAAGAAAAAAATCCTTTGGGGGTTTCTTCTGGAGCAGGAAAAACTACACTTGGCATTTTGTATGTGGAGTCAAAGTCCCCAGAAGGCCAATGAGGGTATCCTGGGCTCAATGAAGTATGTGAGAGGGCTGAAGTTACTGTGCTTTCAAAATGATGGATGATGTTTTCTTGCCACCACCTACCTCAAATCCTTTGGAGCAGGACACTTAGCACCTGCCCTAAATCCCAGTAGGGAACGTGGTCAACACCAAGCTAGGCCAACGGAATTGATTCTCTAGGAAGTCGGAGAAAAGAGACAAACTGTCACTGTCATACTGCCAGAGTTACATGATAGTTAGTAGCAGTATGATCAGAAGAAAGCTTCTGCGCCAGGTCAATGGTTTGCTCTGAGGTCGGGCCAGCATGGGCCATCTTCCTTTCTCGCCACTGTGGCACAAACTAAATTGGTCCCTATTGACTTGCTTTATTCCTGCCTTAGGAGTTCATCTCTGATTTTTAGGTGGGCACAAGCTGCCCAATATTAAGATTACACTTCCCAGGTCCTCTTGCCATGTGGCCAGATGACAAAGTTCTGGCCACAGAGGTGTCCTCTGAAACTTCCCAGAAAGGTCTTCAAAGGAAGGGGGTTATCCTTCTAGGCCCCTCCTCCTTCCCACTGGCTAAAATGCAAACATTATGGCTGGAGCCCAAGAAGCTTCTCTGAACCACGCAGGTACAAGCCAGGCTCGGCAGAGCAGAGGTCAGATAAGGAGCCTGGTCCCTGATGGTCAGGACACTCCACATGAGCCTCCAGTGTCTACCGAGGGACTCACTCACATGGGAAAGAAGTGAGCTCCTGTCTCATTGCCCTTGGCTTTCTCATGTTCCACTGAAGCTAGTCCTGCCCAACATACCTTCTTCCTAGGAAGAAACTAAAAGACTTGAATCTCTTCCTTGACTCATCAGCTCCACTGGAAAACTGGAGGAAACTGGTTAGTAGAAGCTGAATGAGAGAATTCAGAAGCAGGATCCTAATGTAGGATGGAGGAATTGAGTGAGAAAAGAGGAAGGGAGAGGGAGATGACTACCAGCAAAGAGCCCCTTCTACCCTCCATGACACGGACAGAGAGGCAACATGAAGGGAGACATGGGACTCACTGCAGCACCCTGTGGACCTGGACGATCAGCACCCACTGACCACCAACTGATGAGATGATCATCTGGCTGCAGAGTGAACCTTCCTGACCTTCCAAAACTAAGGGCATAGGGGAGAGTTGATATTCACAAGTCACAGCTCAGAGGGGAAACCGCTCTGGAGAGGGAGCACGTGGTGCGTCCTGCTACCTCTGCTTTGAAACTATAAAGAAGTGACTTGTCCGAGGTCACAGAGGAAGCAAATGGCTGCATGGGGACTGGTCTAGAATAGAGCACAGTAATCTGGTCCTTGGGCACCCATTCCATCTCTGGTCCATGCTGGGCTGCCCTGCCTGTTGCCAGTTCCTTTTGTCACACCTTCCAGCTTTTGCATACACTGTTTCTCTGCCTGGAATTCCCTCCTTCCCTTCTTTCCCTCTAAACTCGACTGCAGGCAATGGGAGCTGAAAAACTGATAGGGCAGAAAAGGTGTTGATTCAGATGAGCCAGTAGGATGATTGAGAAAACAGGCTCCAGGCCTGACTTCCAGAAGCAACCCCATGGCAGCCCTGGACTAGTCTGAGAAGAGACCACTCCTTCTACCTCCACAATCACCTCTTCCATCACCACCATGGCCATAGAAAGAGATTCCTACCCTGTCATCTTGTGTCTTCTGCCATGGAGTGGAAGTCTAGCAAGGAAGGGTTAGATTGGTCACGTCTAGGTCACATGCCTGGGGCTAGACTTCAAAGGAGCCTTGGAAGGTGACCTCTAGTTTTGACCGTCAGAAGGTGAAACTCAAAGTATAGGAATTCTAAAAATACACATTGACTATACCCCTCTCTCTCTCTAGTCTTTCTTCCTGGTGACATGAGTAATTCTCCAGGACATGGTTATAAATACCACCTCTTGTGATATTTTTCCTTTCTTCGTCCTTGTTTATGTGGGGCTGTATGCTTGGGTGTGACTATCTTAGGTTGGGTTTCACTAAAGCAGTCCCTGAGATGAGGACTTGTGTGCAAGTGATAATTTATGGACGTGATCCCAGGAGAAGAAGAAAGGGAAGGGAAAGGGAGAAATTTCAGGCAAAGCCCTAAGGAAGGTAAATTCTGAATTGTCCCAACCTAAGACAAGGGATATGGGCCTTTCTATTGCCAAAGCCATTGGTCACAGACTAAGGACCACTGATCCTTCCAGTCACATGAGTCTAGGGAGGCAAAGTGGCTCCAGTAGCCCAAGGGCTGTTCTCCAAGGAAGAGTGTAAGGCTCTGGCTGAGAAAGGGGTGCACAGTGTGGTTTGAAGGGTCTCAGGGCATCTGGGTGAGGGACCAACAGTCACTGCTACAGTATGCATGAATTAAGACACATGTGTTCATTCATTCCTGTGTTAATTCATTCACTCATCAATCTTCTCCACTTGACAGTGGATCCCATAGGAGCAAGCACCATGTCGCTCTCATCTCAGAGACTGCTTTGCAGGTGCTACATGAACCCCAAAGGACAGGGACAAAAGGGTGATTGCACTGAGGGTCTTGCAGCACTCCCCCTCCTAGGAATTCCCTCTTTTGCTGAGTCATGTGTTGCAGCCACCAAATTACAATGTGATTATGTTGGAATCTTTAAGCCAAGAGAAAGAGAAAACAATTAATGAATCAACGACTTTAATAGACTTCTAGGCACTCACCCAACTCACTCATTACTGAGAGAAGGAGACCCTGTAAGCAAAGGTACTATTCCCAGAACCAGCTCCCTGCTGAAAAGGAAAAAGAGGAGCCAGGGGCATTGGCCATGAAGAGGTGGCAGAGGCTGGAAATGGTAGGGCTTCGAAAGCCAAATGGCAGAGGAGATGCCCAGGACAGGACGCCTGCCCTCCAGGAGCTCAGAAAACCAGGAGGCTGCGTTGCTCCTGCCAGGTGATCCTCAGGGACCTTGTCTGGAAGAGGTTTGCTTCTAGGAGAGGCAGTCACGAATACAGATTGGAAAGCAGTGGGGAGGAACACAGTGAAGGCAGAAAGATAGCACAACCCGGAGCAAGCAGTGTAAGGGCCAGGAGGCCAGGGCTGTGAGCAAATCTCTTTCGTTTTTATTTTTACTGAGGTTGCTATTATTATGAATACTGGTCACTATTAAGTCCGAGGTCATTTTAATGACTGAGCCTAGCCTATAAACAGCCAAGTATGGAATAAATGCCTCCCAAGGTTTTACTTCTTTTCTTCATTTCCTTCTCTTTACACAAACAAGCCTTGGGAGCAAGGTATTCATTTCTCCAGCTTTTCTTCTCCCGTGACTGCATTGACTCCAGTCGGCTACTCACCCTGTCCCATCCTGGAGGGTCTCGCCCGGCCAATGAGAGTGGTCTCACCTCTTTGCCTGCCTCTCAGGAATGCTGCATGCTGTGAGACCCAGATGATAACATAAATAAGGAGACTACTATTTACTGAGCAGGGTATGTGCCACTGAATCTCACCAAATTCCTAAAATCACCCTGAAGGTAGATATTACTATTCTCAAATGAAGAAAATTGCCAGGCTGGGCACAGTGGCTCACACTTGTAACCCCAGCACTTTGGGAGGCCTAGGCAGGAAGATCACCTGAAGTCAGGAATTCGAGACCAGCCTGGCCAACATGGCGAAACCCTGTCTCTACTAAAAATACAAAAATTAGCCAGGCATGGTAGCGGGCACATGTAATCCCAGCTACTCGGCAGGCTGAGGCAGGAGCATCACTTGAGCCCAGGAGGCGGAGGTGGCAGTGAGGTGTGATCGTACCACCGTCCTCCAGCCTGGGTGACAGAGTAAGACTCAATCTCAAAAAAAAAAAAAAAAAAAAAAAAAAGGAGAAGAGATTTAGAAAATGTCTGAGGCCTCCAGATTCATGGAGATTTTTTTTAAGTGACCCCTTAAAATACCTTCTATATTCCCAGTTGCCTCTAAGATACAGCCACAACTCAAATTCATGTCAGCATGAATCCCAGCCCCTGCAATCAAAATCTAGCTTCTGTCTACCTTCCAATGTGTTCAATTCAGACCACCCACTGCTTGCCCCAACCCTATATATCTCATTCCCTGGTCATTGAATTTTTTTATCTCCCTACACACACTCCTGTACTTTCACACTTCTAGGATATTTTTTTAACATTATGTCTCTATCTGGAATGTCTAGTCTGAGTTTTACCTTCTCACTTTTCAAGGCCTGCTGGTCATGAGTTAGAGCAATGCTTCACTCGAGTTAAATACTTGAATTTAACCCAAGTTAAATACTCGGAATACTCTGTTTCAGTGAAGATTCTGATGTTCTGGTCCTGATTTCATGATCCAGAGTTTCAGAAGTGGGGTTTGGGAATCCACAGTGTGCCCCAGTGATTACAGCACAATTATAGACCTAAGTTCAGTAGACTCTAAGTTCCATGAGGACATGTTCACTTTTATACATAGTGTCTGGCAAAGAGGCTAGGGAAGAAGACCTTGAACATTTGAAAAGCTATTACATTGAGCTGTCAGTGCTCATTAGGCACAAATGTATTTAAGCACAATTGTTGGAGGAAAAGATGGATGAGTTGTGGGTGGATAAATGGATGTAACTAATTGCACAGTACTTCTGCCTCTTCATCCTAGAAAATGTCACTGACCCTCCATGCCCAGGTGGCAACACTGACCCTCAATGACCTTTCTCATGCTCCCAACACCTCCTTGATTGGATCATGAGAGCTTTCTGCTTCCTTCAGTGGTCTGTGAGCTCCTTGAGGACAGAGAACTTGTGTCTTGTTTTTCTTCTAATCCTAACACTTAACAGAGGTCCTGACTCAGAGTTTATTTTTGAATAAATATTCAGTGAATCAAAGTTGTGATTAATAAACTATTAACTGAACAGATGAACACATACGTGCATGAGAAGGGATCTGGGTGAAGAGACAGACATGGGGCAGTCAGATGGGAACAGGGATCCTGAGACCTTCAGTGCTGCCTGCATTTGGCAAAAGGAAAACACCTCTCTTCCTGCCCAGTCCCCAGGGCTGGGCACAGAGGAAGCCTCCATATGGGGAAGTGAAGACAGAATGTCTCTGGGAATAAACAGATTTAAGAAGAAGATGATGTCCCCAGTGTGCTGGCAGAGGAGGGGTGCTGTTGGCAATGCCCAGCTCCACTCCCAGGCCCAGTGGGGAGCTGTACTTTGGAGAAGTGGAATTCAAGGATGTCAGAAGGCAGAAGGCTGTAGTGGAAAAAGAGGGCATGAACTTTGGAATGATACAGACCTGGATGAGAATGCCAGCTGCTCTACCAACCAGCTCTGTGATTTGGAGCCTCTACTTTCTTATATATAAAAATGAGCTCAAGGTGATTTTCCTATGCCCTTCATTCATTTGCCTTTGGTTGGAATGGCTGTGCACCCCAGTTTAGCTCAGGGGAGTCCCAGGGGATGCCTGTTATTCTGGTAAAATTATTAACAGCACCATTTTTCAGCCTCAAAGGCACCCCAATTTGCAGAGTAAATTGATATGGACAGCCCACCTTTGACCCCCTCTCCTCCCCTGCATCCTATCTTCAGGTCTGAAAGTTAGTAACCACTTTTCTTCTGAGGCTTCTCTTCTTCTAGCTAAGCATCCCCCTGTAGGCAGGAAAGCGATGGTTCTGAGCACAGACCCGCTGTCAATAGATCTGAATCTAGATCCCAGCTCTTCTACTTAGCAACTGAGTCAAGGTTCCCTCAACTGTAAAATGGAAATGATGATTCACTTTTTCCTCTTACAGTCACTAGAGTCACAAGCAAGTTTAAATGAAAGGGCACAAGTCAGACAGCCGGTACAGTGCCTGGTCACAGAAATTAATGCTCAGCCACTCTCTTTCCCCCACTTTCTCCTTCCTTCCTAATACTCCTGAGGAAGGAAATAAACTGGAGAACCCCTTGAGATACCAAATTGAGTGATGTCATGTCTGCAAAGCCCTGAACATTTTAGAGGAAGTCTTAGCCATAGCTTACAGCAAATTCTAGTACTTTTCCTAAAAGATAGATGCAGTGACAGAAAACAGTTATGCTCTCATAACACACAGTTTCTACCACCAAAAGCAGCTCTAACTAAAAAGGAGAGAAAAAGAGAGAGTTAACCTTGAGTTGGTAAGGTCCCAAAACACCTTTACTCTCTTTTCTGCTAGACTCAGAGGTGGAAGGATTTTAGCCACTTTGCTCTTCACAGCAGTCTATCTAGAATCGAAGCCAACACAGAGAAGAGGGCAGAACAAAGAGATGGAGAAATATGGGCCCTGATAACGTGACTGGAGATCCTGGATCCAGCCATGTCTGAAGCCAGCTCTTGTACTTTACTATTATGCGAGCTAATATACTTTCTGTTGGCTTATGGGGTTGGTTTTCTGGTCACTTTTACCAAAAAATCATCCAAATTAATAAGCCAAGTTAAGGGGGTGGTCATTAGAGAGCAGGTACAAGCCACTTTGGGGACTACTCTGAACATGTGGGACATGCATTTTTCTTGCAAGTGACTTTTTCCTATGGATGGCAGTGGGGAAGAGCCAGATATAATTTAAAGACCAGGGACAACAGACAGCAGCAGGTGATACAGGCACATAAAAGACACTGCCTGGGCCATGAAAAATCCAAAAACTATGTTTAAGCATTTCTATAGTTAAACCTTCAGGAGTAAATCTCAGAAAAGAAATAATCATAAAAGGATCATGCTGTTGAATTAGCAGCAGTACTAGTATTAATCAAGCTCCAATTTTCAATACAGGCAGAACAAAAGTGAGTCTGAAAGCGATGCTTCTTTCTGGAACCCCCCACCCCGGGGGGAATGTGGCAGAAAACAAAGGGCTGCTGACCAGGGCACCCAGATGAGGTAGATTTCTGTAATCCTACAAAAACTGGCTTCCTACCTGCACTGCCCAACCTATACCATAAAACCCCCTAAGCAAAGGCCAGTAGCGGGGAAGGGAGGGTGAAAACTGAGCATCCAGGGTCTGGGTCAGACAGACCTTTCTCCAAACCCACCTCTGACACTTACATGTTACGTAACCTTGGGCATGTTAGTCAACTCTAAGCCTTGACCTCAACCACTTCAAAATGCAGATATCATCCAATTTGTTGGATGAGATTATTTATGTAATATTCTTAAGTCAGTTCCTGGACGGTAGTAAGTAATTTATTAGTTATTACTTTCACTGTTAAATATAAAGAAACAGATGACAATTGTTAAATTTTAAAAATCAAGATTAGGCCGGGCATGGTGGCTCACATCTGTAATCCCAGCAATTTTAGAGGCTAAGTCAGGTGAATCATTTGAGGTCAGGAGTTCAAGACCAGCCTGGCCAACATGGTGAAACCCTGTCTTTACTAAAAATACAAAAAATTAGTCAGATGTGGTGACACATGCCTACAGTCCCAGATATTCAGGAGGCTGAGGCATGAGAATCACTTGAACCCAGAAGGCGGAGGTTGCAGTGAGCCAAGATCACTGCACTCCAGCCTGGGTGACAAAGCAAGACTCTGGCTAAAAAAAAAAAAAATCAAGGTTAACATATTTTAGACAGTTTGATTATTGCAACTGAAAACTAGCAAAGAAAACAGGAAAATAAAAGTCTGTGCATTAATAAAGCAACTGGCAATAACAGAGCCTACATAGTAACAATGGTTGTCTTTTGTAGGTGGAATCACGGATGGCTTTTTTATGTGTTTCTTTGACACTTTTAAGTTTCAAACATCTTAAGTGATGCTTTTATAATAGATAAAACTGATTTTATTTTAAGAATTGCTATTTTTTCCTCCCTCTTACAGAGATGGGGGCTTGCCTAGGACCTTACTTTTCTGTGTAACTCAATATAGCTTCCCGATTGGACAAATATCTTGCTTTAGGATTTCATGCCAGAGTTGTGGGAAGCACCAGATAATTAATAACGCCACCTGCCACGGCACCTACCCTTCCTAGATCACTCTGATCCCTACAGGGGACTAAGCTGTGTTCAGGCATTGTCTCATTAGAGCTTCACAACAGCTATGAGGCAAGGACTATTACTACCTCCACTTCAAAAACAAGGAAACTGAAACACCAGCAGGGTAAGTAATTTGAGAGTATATTGAGCTCACCCCACACCTGTAGTTCCCATCCACAGGACAAGAACACAGAGCAGAGAGGAGGAGAGACAAAGGGAGGCTGAAGACACATTTGAAGAGACTGACACACCTGAAAACATGGGCTTGCTGGCCAGGAAGAGAGTTTGCAGATTTTTTTTTTAATAGCAGAAGAGAGACATGATAATGTTGATATTTTTAAAAGCTCCTTCCTGCTGCTGTTTGGAGCCTGAGCAAGAATGGGAGCAAGGAGCTAGGGAGAAAGAAGCCAGAACCCTGGGAGTAAGAGGGGGGAGAGAAGAAGTCCCCCCAGTGAATGGTATGGCCTTTTGTAAATGTTTGACCCCAAATGCTATACATTTCTACTAGGCTTATGCTCCCCTGGACACCTCTGCCACAAGCCTCTGGTTCAAAGTGAGCTCACTTTAGAGCTTGACTCTTTTAAACTGCATAGACCCAAATGGGACATTCGTCTGTGTCCTGAATTTCTACAGTGTACGTGCTCACAGTTGTACTAATAGCCACACCCAGGTGTGACTATTCTAGAGGTTTGATGGAGATAGAGGAATATGCATCTTAGCAGCCCAAATCCTTCAAAAGTTAACATTCCACATGCTTAATTCTTAAAAAGAAAGAAAGGAAGAGAAGAAGAAAAAGAGGAAGAGGAAGAGCAAGAAGAAGAAGAAGAGGAGGAGAGGAGGACGAGGGAGGATGGAGGAGGGAGGAAGGAGAAGGAAGAAAAGAGAAGAGAAAGGAGTCAGTTCAGAAAGAAGAGGAAGAGAAGGACAGGGAGAGAGGGAGAAATCCCCAAGCCTTCCACACAACTCTAACTTCAGGTTCCTGAAGTGTGGCTCCTTTTCCTCCTTGTCCTTTCTTCCCTTACCATCCTCCATCTTTCTTCCTTTCTTATTTCAAGAACATAAACCAAGTTGTTCCCATTTCCACATGTGAAGCAACCTGTTTCTCTGCAACCCCCAGGTTGGGCTCCCTTTGCATGCCTAAGGCAGAGGCTCACAGCCACATAGCCTCCAGCCTCCCAGGAACTGATGGAGGCTAAGTTCTCTCCTCTTGGGGCCTCATGGATGTTTATTTATTTCTTCTCCTTTAATGCTTGCTGCAGATGCTTATCTTTCAGGTATCAAATTAACTATCACCTCGTCAGAGATGCCTCCTCTGGCCAAGGTGGCCAGTGAGGATCCCTCCATCCTCTAATTCTTTATCACCACATTCTATGAGTTTCCTTTATTGTACTCATCACTGTTTGATATTACGCATTTACTTATTTCTTACCAGTCTTCTCCTTTGAGCCAGTGAGTATCAGCCTTGCCTGCACATTGGTATCACTTGGGGAGCTTTAGGCAGCACAGATTCCTGGATACCTTTACAATAACTTAGATGTTTGTTCTCTCCAAATCTCATGTTGAAATTTGATCACCAATGTTGGAGGTGGGATCTAATGGGAGTTGTTTTTGCTCTGGGGGTAGAGCCCTCAAAAATAGATTAATGCCCTCCCTGGTTGAGGGGAGTTCCCTCAAGAGCAGGCTGTCAAAAAGAGCCTGGCACCTCCACACTCTCTCTCTCTTGCTTCCTCCCTTACCATATGATCTCTGCATATGGCAGCTCCCTCTCCCCTCCACCAAGGGTGGAAGCAGCTGAGACCCTCACCAAATGCCCAATCTTGAACATTTCAGCTAGCAGAATTGTGAGCCAAATAGCCTCTCTTCTTTATAAACTACCCAGCCTCAGGCATTCCTTTAGAGCAACACTAACCAAGCTAACACAATTCTCTCTCATCACAATATGCAGTGAGTCTGGGTATCAGGATATTTAAACCTCCCCAGGTGATTCCAATGCATAGCCAAAAACCACTGGACTTTAAGTTTCATGAATCCAAGGATGAAATATAGTTTATTCTCAGATGTACCTCCAGCATCCAGCGAGCACTTATCACTGAGTTCTAAGTAATTATTTTTGAATAAATGAATTAATGGATGGATCAGCACCCCTCCCCTGTGCTCACATAACATCCCAGGCATCTCTATCACTGTACTTACCCTATAGCAGTGTAATAGTTTTCACTTCTCTCTCTACCTATAACACCTTGAACTCTGGAAAACAAAACAAAAATCTTGACTTTCTTCTCCATATCTGGATGCTTAGAAATGTATCCACTTCATACTTGGTGCCCATTAAAAAATTTTTACTAGATGGATGAATAATTTTAAATCTCACTTTTTTGTCTATAAAATGGGGGTGTCCTTTGCTTCTCTGCTCACAAGGCAGCTGGTGCTTTGTGAATTTCAGCTCCATGACACATAAAGGATTATCTACCTGTTGGCAGAAACTTTCAAATTATGAAAGCAGCATGGTGCAAATCAGAAATCATAGCCTGTACCAGAGCAGAGGCGGCAATAGATGATTCCTCCTTCGGTCAGAGGTAAAAAACCATTTGTGGGGGCTAATTTTTTTCTCCTGTTCTTCTTTATTGGTATAGCTGTGCTAGCAGCTAAATTTTAAAACACTTGTTTTTCAATCACTTAGCCCTCAGCAGGTCATAAAGGAGAAAAACAGGATCATTAAGGTGGTACATGGATCTGCTCTATCACCACAACCCAGTCTTCATAAAGGCAAGGAACCAAAAGAGAAGGGCCAAAAAAGACATGTGTCAGCATGTCCACTATCTTTCTATCTTGCCCTCTTTATTTGCTTCAGGTACACAGCATCTAGTCCAGTTACCATGGTGTATCAGACCACTCTTGCATTGCTATAAAGAAATATATGAGGCTGGGTAATTTATAAAGAAAAAAGTTTAATTGGTTCATGGTTCTGCAGCCTGTATATGAAGCACAGTACCAGCATCTGTTTCTGGTTAGAGCTTCAGAAAGCTTACAATCATGACTAAAGGTGATGAGGGAGCAAACACGTCACATGGAAAGAGCAGGAGCGAGAGAAAGACAGCCATACTCCTTTTTTTATACAACCAGATCTCACATGAACTCAGAGCAAGAACTCACTTATCACCAAGAGAATGGTGCTAAGCCATTCATGAGGGATCTGCCCCCATGCTCCAATCACCTCCCCCCAGCCCCACCTCCAACACTGAGAATCACATTTTAACATGAGATTTGGAGGAAACAAACATTCAAACCGTATCATTCCACTCCTAGCCCTCCAAATCTCATGTCTTTTTCACATTTCAAAATACAATCATGCCTTTGCACTAGTCCCCTAAAGTCATAACTTGTTCCAGCCTTAACTCAAAAGTCTCAAGTCCCAAATCCCAGGCCCAACATCTCACCTGGAGATGAATTCCTTTTACCTATGAACCTGTGAGATCAAAACCAAGTTATTTATTCCCAAGATACAATGGTGTGCAGGCATTAGGTAGACATTCCCATCCCCAAAGGGAGAAATTGGCAAACAGAAAGAGCCAATAAGTCTGAAACCAAGCAGGGAAATAATTAGTAAAGTTTCAAAATAATCTTATTTGATTCAATGTTCTGTATCCAGGGCACAGTGGTGCAAGGGGTGGGCTCCCAAGGCCTTGGGCAGCTCCACCCTTGTGGCTTTGTAGGGTGCAGCCTCCATGGCTACTCTCATGGGTTAGAGTTGAGTGCCTGTGGCTTTTCCATGCTCAAGATTCAAGCTTCCAGTGGATCTATCATTCTGGAGTCTGGAGGGTGGCTGTCCCTTCCTAGAGTTCCACTAGGCAGTGCCCTGTTGGAGACTTAGTAAGGGAGCTCTGACACTATATTTCCCCTCCACACTGCCCTGGTAGAATATCTCTGTGAGGGCGCCACTCCTTTGGAAGTCTTCTACCTGGGCATCCAGGCTTTCTGATACATCTTCTGAAATCCAGGGGGAAGATTCCAAGCTTCCTTCATGCTTGCATTTTTCGTACCTGCAGACTTAACACCAATGGAAACAGCCAAGGCTTATGTCTATTTGCCCTCCAGAGCAATGATCTGAGCTGTATGGGGCCCTTTGAGCCACATCTGGAGCTGGAGTAGCCAGGATATGGGGAGCAGTGTCCCAAGGCTGGGTAGGGCAATGGGGCCCTTGGCCTGCCCTTGAAATTATTTAGTCCTGGCCCTCTGGCCCTCTGATAAAAGAGGCTGTCTCCAAGATCTCTGAAATGTCTTTGAGGCCTTTTCCCATTGGATTTTATACCTTGGCTCCCTTTTAGTCATGCTAATCTCTCTATCAAGTATGTGCTTCACAACCTACCTGGTTTCTTTCTCTACCACAGGGCTAGGCTGCAAATTTCCAAACTTTTATGTTCTGCTTCAGTTTTAAATATAAGTTCCAAATTTAAGTCATTCCTTTGTTCCCACATCTGATTGTAGGCTGTTAGAAGCAGCAATACTGATTCTGGAATACTTTGCTCCTTAGAAATGTCTTCCACCAGACACCCTAAGTCATAACTCTTAAGTTCAAACTTCCATAGATCCCAAAGACATGGACACAATACAGCCAAGCTCTTTGATAAGGTGTGACACTGCTGACCTTTACTGCAGTTCCCAGTAACTTTCTCATTTCCATCTTAGACCTTGTCAGCCTGGCCTTTGCTGACTATATTTCTATTAGCGTTTTGGTCACAACCACCTAACAAGTCTCTAAGAAGTTCCAAACTTTCCCTTGACTTCTTATCTTCTTCTGAATCCTCCAAACTCTTTCAACCTCTGCCCATTACCCTGTTCCCAAGCTGCTTCCACATCTTCAGGTATCTTTATAGCAATGCTCACTGCTTGGTACCAATTTTTTATGTCAATACGTTTCTAGGTTACTATAAAGAAATACCTGAGGCTGGTTAATTTATTTTAACATATAGGTTTAATTGGCTTGTGGTTCTACAGGATGTACATGAAACAGTGCTAACATCTGCTTCTGGTGAGGGCCTCAGGAAGCTTACAATCATGACAGAAGGTGATGGGGGAGCCAACATATCACACGATGAGAATGGGAGCAAGAGAGAGAGCGAGCAGAGGTGTCAGGATCCTTTAAAAAAAAAAAAACAGATGTTTCATGAACTCAGAGCAAGAACTCACTTATCATCAATGGGATCGTACTAAGCTATTCATGAGGGATCTGCTTCCATGATCCAAACAATTCCCACCAGGCTCCACCTCCAACACTGAGAATCCCATTTCAGGATGAGATTTGGAGGGGACAAACATCCAAACTATATCAAGTGGTTATTACAAACATTGATGTGAATGAAGGGCACTGAGGAATTCTCTGGAAGTGTGTCTATATATTGTAAAATATCCCCAGATGAGTGAATGCCTCTGACATAGCCAGTGTATCTCCAAAGAGTAACTGGGTGGAAGAAAACTACATCCACATTCTTCCTTTCATTTTCCTAAGTTTTTTTTTTTTTTTCTAATCAATATAATACATGTGCATGGCTTAAAAAGTCAAATATTTTTTCTCTTCTTTTTCAAGATGGCTGACTAGTTACATTGGATTCCAGTTCTCCTCAGAAAAAAATATAAAAGTTGCTCATGCATGGACATGTTCCAAATGGAGAACTGAGGGAAGAGAGTCAGGATCTGCTGGACTGCCCACAGAAAGAAAAGGAAAGCAGCAAGAGTCTGGCAGAGACAAACCCCTGAGGAACTCAGAGCCCTATGGCAAGGGCAGGTGGGAGTGCTTCTCTGCTCCCTTACCCCTGTGACATTCTGCTGACCACAAAACTGTTCGGGAGCCTTTCTGCCCTCATGACCCAGGGAAATGCTATTGGTGGTCATTTGGAAACTTCTCAGGGAAGAGTAGCGGCTTAAATCCTCCTCACATCAGTGGTCAGGAACAGATGTGGAATGGGGTCATCTCCTACCCTCTCTACACTGTTGTGAAGGCATCAGAGGTTTTCCTCCCTGGGAGTCTGTACATGTGCACTTGGAGAAAGTACTTTTTGTGCTTTTTGCAGTGGCTGTACCCCAGCTGAAAGTGAGTCTGTGCTTCTTAGGTTTGCATGAAGGGTGGGGCCCAACTCACCCTCCCTACACAGAACAATAATGTGCTGGTAATGAAGGACAGATAAACTGCAAAGTTGTTGACTCTGAACTGGGGTAAGAGGCTATGCCCTGAGCCCACTTTGGTGGTAGCCACCAGGAGGACATATCTGTGGTCTATAGCTGTACTGCAGCTGGGAAACAAAGGTCAAAATCTATTTGAACTTAAGGTCATGAGCCCCACAACAGGACTGTCAGGTGCCATAAGAAAGCCATAAAAACCCATATAGAGACTTGGCCCATTGGAACCACCCAGAAATGAAACCAAATGATCATGTAATATACACCACAGTCACACATTTGAGAAAAAAAATTAAAAATATTTAGAAGTCCCACCCAAATGATAGCAAAATCAAACATAAATGACAGCTCCTTCTTGCAAGGATTTAAGCCACTACTCTTCCCAGAGATGTTTCCAAATGAGAAGGAAGGAAGTAGTGCAAGACCTCTGTCAGTAAAAGCATACACAGTGTCTTGACAGCTCCAAACAATTGCACTAGCTCTCTAGCAATGGATCCTAACCAAAATAAAAAGTATGAAATGACAGATGAAGAATTCAAAATGTAAATTGTAAGAAAATTCACTGAAATCCAATAAAAAGTTGAAAATCAACACAAAGAAATTAGGAAAACAATTTGGGGTATGAAAGACAAGCAAGCTGTATTTAAGAAAAACAGAACTTGTGAAATTGAAAAATGTACTAAATGAATTTCAAAATACATTTTAAAGATTTAATAATAGACTAGACCAAACAGAAGAAATAATTTCAGAGCTAGAAGACTGATCTTTCCAATTAACCAAGTCAGACAAATAAAGAAGAATTGAAACAAAACAAAACAAAACAAAAAATCCTTAAAGAAATATGAGGTTATGTAAAGCAACCAAATGAACTTAGTGGCATTCCTTGGAGAAGAAATATTAAGCAACTTGGAAAACATATTTGAAGGAATAAATCTGAAAAATTTTCCTAATTTTGCTAGAGAGGTCAACATCCAAATACAATAAATTCAGAGAACACCTTCAAGATACTATACAAGATGATTATCACTGTGGCATATAGTCATCAGACTGTCCAAGGCCAACAAGAAAAAAAAATCTTAACGACAGCTAGAGAAAAAGGCCAAACTACCTATAAAGGAAATCCCATCAGACTAACAGAGGACTTATCTGCAGAAACCTTATGAACCAGAAGAGATTGAGGCATATTCTTAGCCTTTTTAAAGAAAAAAAAAAGCCAGTCAAGCATGTTATATCTTGCCAAACTTAGCTTCATAAACGAAGGAGAAATAAAGGCTTTCACAGACAAGCAAATGCTAAGGGAATTTGTCACCACCAGACTAGTACTAGAAGAAATGCTCAAAGGAGTTCTAAACATGAAAACAAAAGGATGACACTTACTACCATAAAAGCGCAAATGAGTACAAAAAATTTTTTACAGATTCTATAAAGCAATCACACAATTGGACTACAAGGCAACTTATACCTTGTACAAAGCAACTACCTAACAACACTATGATGGGAAAAAATCCTCACATATCAATATTAACCTTGAATGTAAATGACTTAAATGCTCCGCTTAAAAGACAAGACTGGCAAATTAGATTAAACATACAAGTAAGACTCAACCATGTGCTGCCTTCAAGAGACCCATCTTATGTGTAATGATACCCACAAACTCAAAGTAAAGGGGTAGAGAAAGACTTTCCATACAAATGGAAAAAAAGAGCAAAGGTTGCTATTCGTGTATCAGATAAAATAGACTAAACCACTAACAGTAAAATAAGACAAAGAACATTGTGATGAGTGGTTGAAATAATAATGTATTCAACTCAACAAGAAGACTTAACATATATATATATATGCACCCAACACCAGAGTACCCAAATTTATAAAATAAATACTACATGACCTGAGAAAATAGCCATACAATAATAGTGGGGGACTTCAACACTCCACTGACAGCACTAGACAGATCAACAAAGCAGAAAACTAACAAAGAAACTCTGGACTTAAACTGTACTTTTCACCAAATGTACTTCATAGACATCTACAGAACATTCTATGCCAAAACTGCAGAATATATCTTTTTCCCATCTGTACATAGAACATTCTCTGAAATTATTCATATGATCCAGCAATTGCACTGCTGGGTATATAACCAAAAGAAAGGAACTCAATGTATTAAAGAAATAACTGCGTTCTCGTATTTGTTGCAACACTGTTT
The DNA here is from genome assembly GCF_008728515.1 of Papio anubis. Lineage (NCBI taxonomy): Eukaryota > Metazoa > Chordata > Mammalia > Primates > Cercopithecidae > Papio > Papio anubis. The sequence goes on along the minus strand of NC_044983.1, from coordinate 130,395,990 downwards.
ACAATACCTAAGATTTGGAGGAAGCTGAGTGTCCATCAACAGATGAATGGATAAAGAAAATATGGTACCTATACACAATGAACTACTATTCAGCCATAAAAAATAATGAGAGTCATTCATTTGCAGCAACATGAATGGAACTGGAGGTCCACTCAATGCTAAGTAAAATAAGCCAGGCACAGAAAGACAAACATTGCATGTTCTTACTCATTTGTAGGATCTGAGAATAATAATAATAAGATGATCCCCTGGAGATAGGGAGTAGAAAGATGATTACCAGAAGCTAGGAAGGGTAGTAGGGGGCTGGGGAGGAGGTGGATATGATTAATAAGTACAAAAAAATAGTTAGAATGAATGAATAAGGCCTAGTATTTGATAGCACAGCAGGGTGACTATAGTCAATAATAATCTAATTATACCTTTTAAAATAAGTAAAAGTGTATAACTGGATTGTTTGTAACACAAAGGATAAATGCTTGAGGGGATAAATACTCCCTCATCCATGAAGTGATTAGTACACATTGCATGTCTGTATCAAAATGTCTCATGTATCCTATAAATAGGTACACCTCCTATGTACCCAAAAAATTAAAAATTAAAAAAATAAAAATAAATAAAACTGATTATATGCTTGGTCATAAAGCAAGTCTCAATAAAATCAAGAAAAATCAAAATTACATCAAGCATCTTCTTGGCCCACAGAGGAATAAAATTAGAAATCAATCCAAGAGGAATTCTCAAAACCACACAAGTACACGGAAACTAAACAACTTGCTCCTGAATGACTTTGAGGTAAACAACAGAATTAATTCAGAAATCAACAAAATTAACAAATGAAAATAAAGACACAACATACCAAAACCTCTGAGACATAACAAAAGCAATGTTAATAAGAAAATTTATAGCACTAAATACCCACATCAAAAAGATAGAAAGATCTCAAGTTAACAACCAAATGTTACACCTAAAGGAGTTTTAAAAATAAGAACAAACCAAACCCCAAGCTAGCAGGAGAAAAGAAGTAACAAAGATCAGAACTACCTGAAATTGAGACCAAAAAACATACAAAGGATCAATGAAACAAAAAGTTAGTTCTTCGAAAAGATAAACAAAATTAAGAGACCACTAGCTAAACAAGAAAAAAATAAAATTCAAATTAGCACAATCAGAAATGACAAAGGTGGCATTACAATAAATATTACAGAAATACAAAAGCTCTTCAGAGGCTACTCTGAGTATGTCTATACACACAAACAGGAAAACCTAGAAGAAACTGATAAATTCCTGCAAATATACAACCTCCAAAGATTTAACCAGGAAGAAATTGGAATCCTGAACAGACCAATAATGAGTTAGGAAATTGAAGCAGTAAAAAAAATTCTACCAACCAAAAAAATCCAGGACCAGAAAAAATCACAGCCAAATTCTATATGATGTACAAAGAAGAGCTGGCACTAATCTTTCTGAAGCTATTCCAAAAAATTGATGAGGACAGATTCCTCCACAACTCATTCTACAAAACCAATATCATCTTCAAACCAAAATTTGATAAGGACACAACAAAACAAAGAAGACTACAGGCCAATATCTTTGATGAACATAGACACAAAGATTATCAACAAAATACTAGCTGATAGAATGCAACAGCACATCAAAAAAGATATTCATTGTGATCAAGTAGGTTTTATTCTAGAAATACAAGGATTATTGAACAAACACAAATCAAATGTGATTCACCATATAAACAGATTTTAAAACAAAAACCTTACAATCACTTCAATAGAGGCAGAAAAAGCATTTGAGAAAAATCCAATATCCCTTTATGATGAAAACTCTCAACAAACTAGAGAACAAAGGAACATACCTCAAAATAAGAGGAGCCATATATAACAAACCCACAGCCAACATCACACAGAATGGGGAAAAGTTGAAAGCCTTCTCCCTAACAATTGAAACAAAACAAAAATGCCCACTCTCACCACTAAGAATTGAAACAAAACAAAGATGTCCACTCTCACCACTCCTATTCAACATAGTACTGGAAGTCCTAGCCAGAGCAATCAGGCAAGAGAAAGAAATAAAAGGCACTCAAAGTCTCTCTGTTTGGTGATGACATGATCCTATACTTAGAAAACCCTAAATATTTCTCAAAAGACTCTGAGACATGATAAATGACTTCAGTGAAATTTCAGGATACAAAATTAATGCACAAATTAGCTCCTTTTAATGTTTAAGCTGAGAACCAAATAAAGAACATGATCACATGTATAACTACAATAAACCAAAAATTAAAAACCTATGAATATTCAGAATAGCCAAAACCATCCTAAGCAAAAAGAACAAAACTAGAGAAATCACATTATCTGACTTCAAATTACACTACAGAGCTATAGTAACCAAAATAGCATGGTACTTTCATAAAAACAGACACATAGACTAATGGAACAGAATTGAAAACACAGAAACTAATCCGTACATCTACAGTGAACTAATTTTCTTTCTTTCTTCCTTTCTTTCTTTTTTTTTTCTTTTTTCTTTTTTTTTTTTTTTTTTTTTTTTTGAGACAGAGTTTTGCTCTTGTTGCCCAGGCTGGAGTGCAATGGTGCAATCTCAGCTCACCGCAACCTCTGCCTCCCGAGTTCAAGCGATTCTCCTGCCTCAGTCTACTGAGTAGCTGTGATTACAGGCATCTGCCATCATGCCCAGTTAATTTTGTATTTTTAGTAGAGACAGGGTTTCTCCATGTTTGTCAGGCTGGCCTGGAACTCCCAACCTCAGGTGATCTGCCCACCTCAGCCTCCCAAAGTGCTGAGATTACAGGCGTGAGCCACCGCAATTTTCAACAAGGGTGTCAAGAACATACACTAGGGAAAAGACAGTCTCTTCAATAAATGGTGCTGGAAAAACTGGATATCCATATGTAGAAGAATGAAACTAGACCACTATCTCTCATGAAAGACAAAACTCAAATCAAAATGAATTAAAAACTTAAATCTAAGACCTCAAACTGTGAGACAACTACAAGAAAACACTGGGGACACTCTCCAGGACATGGATCTGGGCAAAAATTTTTTGAGTAATACTCCACAAGTACAGGCACCAAGGCAAAAATGGACAAATAAGATCACATCAAGTTAAAAAGCTTCCACACAACAAAGGATACAATCAACAAAGTGAGCAGACAACCCACAAAATGGGAGAATACATTTGCAAACTACCCATCTGACAAAGGATTAATAAGCAGAATATATAAGGAACTCAAACAACTCTACGGAAAAAAAAAAAATCTAATAATCCAGTAAAAAACTGGGCAAAAGATTTGAATAAATGTTTATCAAAAGAAGACATACAAATGGCAAACAGGCATATTAAAAGATGCTCAACATCATTTATCATCAGAAGAATGCAAATAAAAACTACAATGAATTATCATCTCACCCCAGTTAATATGGTGTATTTCCAAAGACAGGCAATAATAAATGCTGGCAAAGATATGGAGAAAAAAGAACTCTTGTACACTGACGGTGGGAATGTAAATTAATACAACTGCTATGGAGAAGAGTTCAGAGGTATCTCAAAAAACTAAAAATTGAGCTACCATATGATCTAGCAGTCGCACTGAGAAGAGAAATCAGTATATCAAAGAGATATCTGCACTCTTATATTTGTTCCAACATTGTTTACAATAGCTAAGATTTGGAAGCAACCTGAGGGTCCATCAGCAGATAAATGGATAAAGAAAATGTGGTACATATACACAATGGGCCACTATTCAGTCATAAAAAAAAACAGTGAAATCCTGTCATTTGCAACAACATGGATAGAACTGGAGGTCATTATGTTAAGTGAAATAAGCCAGGTACAGAAAGAAAAATATCGCATGTTCTCGCTTGTTTGTGGGATCTAAAAATCAAAACAATTGAACTCCTAGACATAGAGAGTAGAAGGATGGTTACTAGAAGCTGAGTAGAGTAGTCAGTGGGTAGGAGGATGGCGGGAATGGTTAATGGGTCCCCCCAAAAATGGAAAGAATTGATAAGACCTACTATTTGATAGCACAATAGGGTGACATAGTCAATAATAACTTAACTGTACATTTTTAAATAACTTAAAGAGTGTAACTGGATTGTTTGTAACTCAAAGGATAAATACTTGGGGGATGGATACCCCATTCTCCATGATGTGCTTATTTCACGTTGTATGCCTGTATCAAAACATCTCATGTACCCCATAAATATATACATCTACTATGTGCCCAACAAAATTAAAAATAATAAATAATAATAATGATTTTTAATTAAAAAAACCTATGAATACATTTAACAAAGTAGGTGAAAGACATCTATAAGGAGAATTACAAAACACTGATGAAAAAAATCATAGATGATACAAACAAATGGGAAAACATTACATGTTATTGAATAGGCAGAATCAATATTGTTAAAAACGACTGTACAGATCAAAACAATCTACAGATTCAAGGCAATTTCTATCTAATTTGCAATGTCATTTTTCACAGAATTAGAAAAAACAATTCTAAAACTTATATAGAAGCAAAGAAGAGCCCAAATAGATGAAGCAATCCTAAGCAAAAAGAACAAAACCAGAGACATCACATTACCACATTTCAATCTACACTACAAGGCCAAACCAAAACAGCATGGTACTGGTACAAAAATCAACCATAAGTCAATGAAACAGAACAGAGGATCCAGAAATAAAGCCACACACCTACAACCAATGGATCTTTAACAAAATCAACAAAAATTAACAATGGGGAAAGGACACTCTATTCAATAAATGGTTCTGGGAAAACCAGCTAGCCTTATGCAGAGGAATAAAAGTAGATCCCTACCTCTCACCATATACAAAAATTAACTCAAGACGGATTAAAGACTTATCTGAAACCATAAAAACTGTAGAAGAAAATGTAGAAGAAACTTTTCTGGACATTGGCCTAGGCAAAGAATTCATGACTAAGACCTCAAAAGTAACTGCAAATAAAACCCCAGAAATAGACAAATCGGGCTTAATTAAAGATCTTCTGCACAGCAAAATAAAAATCAACAGAGTAAACAGACAACCCACCTACAGAATGGAAGAAAATATTTATAAACAAAGCACCCAAGAAAGGACTAATATTCAGAATCTACAAAGAACTTAAGTTAACAAGGAAAAAAACAAACGGTCCCATTAATAAGTGGGCAAAGGACATAAGCGGAAACTTCTCAAAAAGACATACAAATGGCAACAAACATGAAAAATGCTCAATATTACTAATTGTCAGAGAAATGTAAATTAAAGCCACAATGAGATACCATCTCACACTAGTCCAGTTGGCATTATTAAAAAGTCAGTAAATAACATATGTTGGCAAAGATGCAGAGAAAAAAGCATGCTTATATACTGTTGGTGGGAATGTAAATCAGTTCAAACTCTATGGAAAACAATATGGAGATTTCTCAAATAATTAAAAATAGAAGTACTATTCAACCCAGAAACCCAACTACTGTCTATCCAAAGGAAATTAACCATTTATCAAAAAGATACCTGCAGTTGTCTGTTTATCACAGCACTATTCACAATAGCAAAGTCATGGAATCAACCTAAGTTGGTCAACAAAGAAAACGTAATATATCTACACCCTGGAATGCTATGCAGTCATAAAAAGAATGAAATTATATCCTTCACAGCAACGTGGATGGAACTGAAGGCCATTTTCCTAAGTGAAATAACTCAGAAACAGAAAATCAAATACCTCATGTTCTCACTTATAGGCAAAAGTTAAATAACGGGTACACATGGCCATAAAGATGGAAATAATAGACACCAGGGATCCCAAAAACAGGGAGGGTGGAAGAGGAACAAGGGTTGAAAAGCTACATATTGGGTACTATGTTCACTCTTTGGGTGAAGGGTTCACTAGAAGCTCAGAAAACAAAACAAAACAAAAACCAGCATTTTGCAATATATCCATGTGACATACCTGCACATGTACTCCCTGATAATATTTAATTTAATATTAAATAATTAAATATTAATAATATGTTTTAAAAAATTTTAAGTCAAAATTACTAGATTTCAATCAAGTCATCACTTGACTTCCCGATCTTCTCCTATCCTCAGAAGCAAACAATTTCAGCTTTTAGCTATATGCTCTGCATTTATTCCCATGTTAGATTTTTACAAAAAATATAGTCATTTTTGATTTCTTGGTTTTAGACATTATCTAAATATATTACATAAATGTGAGTTAACCCTTTAAAGTTCTCACCACACACAGCCTTCACTTTTATTCTTTCTGATTATAATCTTGTCACAATTTTTGGTAGAGTCAGTATTCAATGTTTACCTTATTATGATGATGTAAGTACATATGTTCATAGCTGAGTCAAGTTACAAAATAATAACAGGGTTTCTTTTTATCTAGCTTTTTAATTTTTTATTTAATTAGATAATTTAATTAATTATCTAGCTTTTTAATTTGCTATAAGTACATATGTTCATAGCCGAGTCAAGTTATGAACCTGTAACAGGGTTTCTTTTCTTATCTAGCTTTCTAACTTTTTCAAGAAGTTAGTAACTGCTTCATTTTTAGTTGGTGTTGGGAATTTGCTTATATTCCCAAATTTTCTAAAAAAATCGTATCTCTAATTTTAATAATATTTTCTCACAAATAGGTACTTCATGAATCTCACTGATTAATTCCTTTCTGGAAGACATCTCTCCTGAAGCCCCCACCTACCTACTTTGGCCTAAACTTATTAACCTCTAGGCCCTCAGCACGCTGTCATCTGAGGACTGTCTTTCAGTTCATTTCGGTGTTGGCTCCCCTGTCTCTGGGTTCTGTATCTTCTCTCTTGGTACATTATTCTGATTGAGGACATCCTTCAGTAGCTTCCTCTAAAAAGCTAAATAGAAAAGAAAATTCAGGGCTGGGCACAGTGACTCTCACCTGTAATACCAGCACTTTGGGAGGCCCAGGTGGGTGGATCACGAGGTCAACAGATTGAGACCATCCTGGCCAACAGGGTGAAACCCCGTCTCTAGTAAAAATACAAAAAAAAAAAAAAAAAAAAAAAAAAAAAAAATTAGCTGGGCGTGGTGGCACGCGCCTGTCTCAGCTACTCAGGAGGCTGAGGAAAGAGAATTGCTTGAACTTGGAAGGCGGAGGTTGGAGTGAGCCAATATCGTGCCATTGCACTCCAGCCTGGCGACAGAGCAAGACTCTGTCTCAAAAAAGAAAAACAAAAAAGGAAATGCAAACAAAACCACAATGAGATATTACCGTATCACTGTCACAATGACTAACATTATAAAGATAAAAGAGGCCTGGCGCAGTGGCTCACGCCTGTAATTCCAACACTTTGGGAGGCCGAGGCGGGGGGATCATGAGGTCAGGAGATCGAGACCATGCTGGATAACATGGTGAAACCCCATCTCTACTAAAAATACAAAAAAATTAGCCGGGCATGGTGGCGGACGCCTGTAGTCCCAGCTACTCAGGAGGCTGAGGCAGGAGAATGGTGTGAACCCAGGAGGAGGCGGAGCTTGCAGTGAGCCGAGATCGCGCCACTGCACTCCAGCCTGAGAGACAGAGTGAGACACCGTCTTAAAAAAAAAAAAAAAAAAAGATAGCTCGTGTTGGTGAAGATGTGGATAAAAGGGACCCCTTGCACACTGTTGGCAGAAATGTAAATTAGAACAGCCATTTTGGAAAACACTATAGAGGTTCCTCAACAAATTAAAATCCCTGTTCTGGGTATACATCCAAAACAATTGAAATACCTATGTGAAAGAGATATCTGCACTCCCAGTTCATTGCAGCACTATTCACAATAGCCAAGATATGAAAGCAACCGAAATGTTCATCAATGGATGAGTGGCTAAAGAAAATGTGATATATACATATATACAATTAAACACTGTTCAGCCATAAAAAAGAAGAAAATTTTGTCATTTGCGACAGCATTGATGAACCTGGAGACATTATGTTAAGTGAAATAAGCCAGGCCCAGAAGGACAAATATTACATGATCTCACTTACATGTGGAATCTAAAAAATGTGAACTCATAAAAGTAGTGAGTATAATGGTAGTTACTCACAGACAGGTGAAGGGAATAGAGAAAAGGCAGATGTTGGTCAGAGTACAAAATTTCAGTTACACAGGAGGAATAAGTTTTAGTAATCATTATTATAATTGTAACCATAACAAACAATAATGTATTATATATTTCAAAATTGCTAAAAGAGATTTTAAATGTTCTCACCATATACACACAAAAAGATAAGTAGGCGAAGTGATGGTTATGTTAATTAGTTTTATTTACTCTTCCTACAATTTAAACAAATATCAAAATATCACATTGTGTCCCATAAATGTGTACAATTTTTATTTGTCAGTTAAAAATAATTTTCAAAAAGCTAAATGGAAAGTAAAAATGTTGAGGACTTAACATGTCTGAAAATATTTTCATCCTACTCTCATTGTTGATTGGCACATTTCTTTCTCCTCTTTTTCTGTATCACATGTGTACTTTTAGGATCTTTTCTTTCTTTGCTTCATTCTTGAATTCCACGAAAAATTGATGGATCTTGGTGGATACTTGCAGGTTGTAAAACCCCACGTTTTCCTGCCTTGGAAAACTTCTTATGCTAATATTTTTAAATTAAATATTAAATTTTGTGACAACTGTGGATTCCCATACATTTGTTAAAAAGGACCAAAGGGAGAGATTCTGTATACCCTTTAATCATTTTCCTTCAATGGAAAAACCTTGCAAACCTCTAGTACAATGTCACAGCCAGAATATTGACATGATGCAGTAAAGATCACCACGAAGATCCTTCCTGTTGCCCTTTTATACCACACTCCTTCACAGCTCCCACCTTCTCCTTAACCCCTGGTAACCACTAATCTGTTCTCTATATCTAAAATTTTTTTTCAAGAATGTTAAATAAATGAAATCATATGTAACCTTTTGGAACTGGCTTTTTCATTCAGTATAATTTTCTGGAGATTCACTCAAGTTATTTCATTTATCAGTATTTGTTTCTTTTTAGTAGTAATTTGCTGAGAAGTAATTCTTGGTATAAATGTGCCACAGTTTATTCAATGGAGAATTCTGGGTTACTAAGATTCTTTGAGCACTTGAAAAAAAAGCCATGCTTTTTTCTGGTTGCCATGATTTCTGATGAGAAATCCATTGTCATTTGAACTGTTTTTCACTATAGGTAAGGTGTCATTTTCTTCGGCTGGGTTCAAGATATTTTTTGTCTTTAGTTTTTATTTATTTATTTTTAAATTGACAGATAACATTGCATGTTTTCATCCTGTACAACACGATGTTTGGAAGTATACATGCATTGTAAAATGGTTAAATCTAACTAATTAACAAATATATTATTACCCGACATAGTGATCATTTTTGTGGTGAAAGCATATAAAATCTATTGTCTTTATATATATTTTTCAAGAATACAACATATCATTATTAATTATAGTTATCTTGCTTTACAACAGATCTCTTGAAATTTGTTCTTACTTTCTAACTGTAATTATGTGTGCTCTGATTGACATCTCCTTATCCCCTCTTGTTCAGCCTCTGATAATCACCATTATACTCTCTACTTCTAGAGATCAACTTTTTTAGATTACACATATGAATGAGATCATGTGCTATTTGTCTTTCTGTGCCTGGCTTATTTCACTTAACATAATGTTCTCCAGGTTAATCAGTGTTGTCACTAACGACAATGTTCCATTCATTTTTATGGCCGAATAGTATTTTATTGTGTATATACCACATATTATTTATCTACTCATCCACTGATGGGCGTTTAGGTTGCCTCCATGTCTTGGTTTTTATGAATAATGCTGTAATGAACATGAGAGTACAGATGTCTCTTTGACACGCTTATTTCAATTCCTTTGGATATATACCCAGTAGTGATATTGCTGGATTATATGCTAGTGATATTTTTAATTTTTTGAAAAGCTTCCATAATATTTTCTATAATGGCTCTATTTATATTCCCATCAACTGCATGCAAGGATTTCCTTATCTTCACATCCTTGCCACATCATCTTTCATCTTTTCTTTATTAGTCATTCAACCTGGGTTGATGTGAAATATGGTGGTTCGACTTGCATTTTCCTAATGATAAGTGATGTTGAGTATTTTTCATATACCTTTTTAGGCATTTATATGTCTTCTTTTGAAAAACATCTATTCATGTCTTTTGCCCTTTTTTCAGTCCGGTTATTTGACTTTTGTTTGTTCTTGTTTTGGAGTTGTTTGAGTTCCTTATATTGTTTGGATATTAACCCTTTGAGTGATATATAGTTTCAAATATTTTCTTTCATTCTTTAACAATTCCATTTACAATAACTACAAAAAAAAATAAAATACATAGGAATAAGTTTAACCAAAAAGGTGAAAGATCTCTACATTAAATATTATAAAACATGAATGAAAGAAATTGAAGAAGACACAAATACATAGAAAGGTATCCCATGTTAATGGATTTAGAATAATTAATATTGTTAAAATGTCTACACTATCCAAAGTGATCTACAGATTCAATGCAATTTCTATAAAAATACCAGTGATATTCTTCCCAGAAATAGAAAAATAACTCTAAAATTTCTGTAGAACCACAAAAAGACCTTGAATAGCCAACAAAATCCTGAATAAAAAGAACAAAGCTGGAGGCATCACACCACCTGACTTCAAAATGTACTACAAAGCAATAGTAACCAAAACAGTATGGTATTAACATAAAAAGACACATAGACAAATGGAACAGAAAGGAGTGCTCAGAAATCAATTCATACATTTACAGCCAACTGATTTTTGGCAAAGGTACCAAAAACACATGATAAACGAAGAATGATCTTTTTTTTTTTTTTTTTTAATTATTTTATTTATTTATTTATTTATTATTATTATTATGCTTTTAAGTTGTGGGTACGGCATATTGCGCGGTTTGTTACATATGTATACTTGTGCCATGTTGGTCTGCTGCACCCATCAACTCGTCATTTTACATCAAGGGTATAACTCAATGCAATCCCTCCCTCCCCCACTCCCATGATAGGCCTCGGTGTGTGATGTTCCCCTTCCTGAGTCAAGTGATCTCGTTGTTCAGTTCCCACCTATAAGTGAAAGGAACATCTTGATTTGGTTTCTGAATTTCTTGTGATGGTTGCTAGAATGATGGTTTCCAGCTGTCATGTACAAAGGACCCGCAAACTCATCCTTTTTATGGCTGCATAGTGATTCATGGTGTATATGTGCCACATTTTCTTAATCAATCTGTCACTGATGGACATTTGGGTTGATTCCAGTCTTTGCTAGCATGTGAATAGTGCTGCAATAAACATGCGTGTGCATGTGTCTTTATAGCAGCATAATTTATATCCTTTAGGTATATCAGTAATGGGATGGCTGGGTCATATGAACATCTGTTCTAGATCTTGAGGGAATGCGCCATGCTGTTTTCCATAATGGTTGAACTAGTTCCATCCCACCAACAGTGTAAAAGTGTTCCTGTTCTCCACATCCTCTCCAGCACCTGTTTGTTTCCTGACTTTTGAACCAGTTGCCATTCTAACTGGTGTGAGATGACATCATTGGTTTTGATTTGCACATTTCTCTGATGGCCAGTGATGATGAGCATTTTTCCTTATGTCTGTTGGCTGTATAGATGTCCTCTTTGAAATGTCTGTTCATCCTTTGCCCACTTTTGATGGAAGTTGTTTGTTTTTTAGGGAAAATGAATGACATTAGACTCTTATTCTAACACCATATAAATATCAACCACAAAATAGTTAAAGAACTTAAATGTAAGACCTGAAACAATGGAAACTACTGGAAAACATAGGAAAATGTTTCATGACTTGATGGGCAAATATTTTTGGCTAAGACCCTAAAAGCACACAAGTAATGAAAGCAAAAATAATTAAAAGAGATTACAGTAAACGCTAAAAAGTTCTTGAACCAAAGGAAACAATCAGCAGAATGTCTTTAGTGTTTAGAAGTTTAATTATGATGTATCTTGGTATAGATTTCTTTGAGTTTATCCTATTTGGGTTCACCTTCTTGAACCTGGAAGTTAATGTCTCTTGCCAAATTTGGGGGCTTTTAGCAGGTATTTCTTCAAGTACTTTTCAATACCTTTATCTTTTTATTCTCCTTTCTCTCTCCGTTAGAACTTTGGTCTCTCCTTCTATAGACTGTGAGAACTCGATTGTTATATCTTTTTTTGTGGTTATATAAGTCGCTGAGACTCTGTTTCTTTTTCAGTATATTATTTTATCTCTGTTGTTCAGATTAGGTAATTTCCATTATTTCATCTTCCGGGTCATAGGAGTCTTTCTCTGTCCCTTTTACTCTGCTGTAGAGACAGTCCACTGAGTTTTCATCTTGGTTATATCTTTTAAGTTCTAAAATTTCCAAATTTCCATTTGGTTCTTCTTATATCTTCTACGTGTTGCTTTCTGAAACTTTTTGTTTGCTGAGGGTTCTGTCTTTTGGTCATTTCAAGAGTCCTTCTAATTGTTTATTGTGGCATATTTTATCATAGCTCCTTTAAAATTTTTGTCAGATAATTAAACGCATCTCATCATCTCATCATCATGTTGCTAGCATATATTTTCTGTTTTCATTCTGTTTGTGAGATTTTCTGGTTCTTGATATGATGACTGATTTTTATTGAACCCTGGACATTTTCACTGATATTATGAGACTTTGGATCTTATTTAAACCTTCTGTTTTAGCTGGCTTTTGGGCATTGCTCCAGCAGAAGGAGGGAACTGCCACCCCATTGCCGGCTGGAATTTAAAGTCCAGTCCCTGATTCACCTCATTGACACCCAAGTTGAGGGGGCTCTTCTTTGCTACCATGAATGGGCATGGGGTTCCAGAGTGCCACGGTCTCCAACCATCCTCCTAATAGGGGATTGCTTCATTGTTGCTGGGCAATAGCGAAAGTCTTAACTCATTGAATTTCCTCACAACATCCCAGCAGAAAAAGAGGAGGGGTCTCATTACAGCTGTCTGGGTCAGAGAATCTGGCTCCCCCACCCTGGTCTCCACTGATGACCTTGGAGGCAGGAAGGGAGGTGAATTTCCAGCTATAGAAGGAATGAAGTCCAGGCTCCTTACTTGGCCTTCTCTGATACCACCTAGCTGGAATGCTGGGGTGTCCCACTATAACCCCATGAGAGTGGAAGGCTCAGGCGCCCAATTTAGTCTCTTTGGCATCAGTTATTGTGGCAGGGCACTGCTTTCTGTGGTGTTTCGCTGGGGTGAATCATCCATTGTGCCTTTTCTGTCTTTTCTAGGCGGACTCTTTCTGATCCTTTGGCTAGAGACTTTGTTGGGATTTTTGTGTGTGTGTCTGTGCCTACTGTCATTTCTGGATTGCAACCAGCTCTAAGTATGTGGGAATTTATATAGGCAAGAAAACTCACACCACAGTGTCTTTGCTTGGGTCCTGATCCCAACAATTCCCCTAGCTTGTCTGTCCTTTTCTCTCTGCTTGCAGATTCTTCTCATGTTTGTTTCACAATATCTAGAGTTTTGTAATCGCACGGAACAATGGGAAAAAAAAAGCGTACCTACTCCATCTTCCGACTTAAGAAATCTTTACCTCTTTTAAAAATACTTTTGTTTCCTCTTTTTCATGACTCTAAATCAGATGCTGAATCCTCGGACTAATTCTCAATTTACTCATGTTTCTTCTTCCATTTCCATCTCTATTCCATTTCTGTTGAACTTTATAAATTTCCACTTACTCTTCAGCTCTTCCTTTGAATAACATCTTTCCACAATAATGTTTTAATTTAAAATTTCTTTTCTTTGCTTTTAGGAGTTTTTAAAAATGTATAGCTTTCTATTCCTTTTATGGATGTACTATCTTTTTTTTTTTTTTTTGCTCTTTGGAAATTAATTATGGTTATTTTGAGTTTTTCTGCTTCTTTATTATCATCTCCCTTTCTCTGAGTTACTTTTCCCCCATCATTTTTAGTCTCTCTTATTGAGTTTTCCTTTCAAAATGCATGAGAATTCTATCTTGTCTGTTTATGTATTTAAAAGGAAGGCACTAAAATAACAATTTCTGGGGTACAGGCGGGGCATCTTAACAGCTGTGTTTCTCATTGTGGGACGATTGGATGGAGATTTAGCAGTTTGTTGGGGGAATAAATATATCAGGATCTACAAGCATTTTCTTTTGAGGTTATTCAGCCTCTTCTACCTTCTTAGTGTGTCCAACAATAAAGGAGGTGGGAGGTTGGCTTTCAATCCCCTTCTCTGCATTTTCCTGGTGTCCAGCATCTACAGCCACTTCACTGCCAGAATAAAGCTTTTTTTTCTAAGGGAGGGAAAAATAGTTACCTGATTTGTGTGGAACAGGGGATGGCATCTGAGAGCTTGCTGCTTCTCCACACAGAGTATGAGTCCTCCATTTTTCAGTCCACTTTTCTCTGTACCTCTTTCCTCCAATCCACCTGGAGCATGCCTGAGAGTTTCGTTGCGAGCAGTGCAACTATCCTTTATTGACAGGCTCTTGGTACTTGACTTACTTTGTTTTTGCTAACTCTTTCGTCAATTTTTTAAATGTTTCAAGACCTTTGTTGTCACCTCTCACCTTATGATATTTACACCTTTTGTTTTCCTTTTGTGGATTCATACATTTTTCTACTTCTTTACTTTCATTTAAGGGTTTAAAGGCAAGAGGTAGATATTTATTTTAATCTATTGAAGCCTCGGGGTTTTGTTCCCTCCCTGGTCTAAGGTTGCTGTATTTTGACAGTCCTATACAAGTCCGATTTTGTTAATGTGGGCTAACCACAAGGTAGTGAAATTATTTTATACTCACTTTACAAGATGTGGAATTTCAGAAGTTTGTGACTTATCCGAGGGTCACCACAGCTCATAAAATTCCTGACCCCTAAACTTCTGGTCTTCATTGTTCACAAAGGCTTTATAGGGGCTACGTTTCACCTCCTGTGACCCCAAATTATCAAGCTACTAAAAAACGCAAATGTAATTCATTTTCCTGATATTCAATGGCTTTCTCCTCTGCAAGGGAAGATACTAATCATAGCTCTGCATCCCTTGCACATGGTTGGCAGGACCTAAAATAAAAGTGATTTGGGTGGCTCTTTATGCAAAAAGTAGATATGATATGTTACAGTGGCTATAGGCTTTTGTTGTTGTTTGTTTTCGTTGTGATTGTGGCTGTTGAGCAATTTTTCTGATCAGATCTGAGCTTTGGGTGGTGGTAAGTTACTCGAAAGTGTATAAGCTTTTGTTGGACAAATGAAGGGACATCAGGAATTTGTCTGAGGGAGAATTTGAGCTCCTGAATTCATGCAGGCAGGTCTAGACCCCCAGCTTTGCCTATTCTGGGCATGTAACCCTGCAAAAATCACATAGCTCTGGGCCTGGGCTTCCTTACCTGAAGTGGAAAAGAAATCTACCTTTCCAGAGACACTGGGAGGATTACAGAAAATCCCACATTCAAAGCACCTGGCAAAGAGACTGGAAAGAATCTCTTTCCCTTTCCCTGATTCATTCAGTGAAGTCTCCTGACACCTCCTCCAGGCATATCTTGCATGCATTGTGGAGATGAGAATAAAACCTCAAAGTCCAAAGGGTCTCATAGGTCCAAAGGGAGAGGACATTTACACATTTTTAAAAACTATATTTTTTTCATTAGCTTTCTAATAAAACCAAAGCCCCAAAGTTAAAAACTGACTTTATTTAACTAACAGAGTGAGGTCTTGGTGGGTTTCTTTAGCTTCTTAAGGCATAGAAGGAATATTAGATCAAAGATGACCAGCAGCAGTAATAATAAATCAAAATCCACGCACTCAATCACAGCAAAAAGAAAAAGAGAAAAAGAAAAAGAAAGAAACCTCAAGCAGACAAAGAAAAAGAACGTGAGTGCAGGGTTGTGGTGTTAGTGGGTAGGAGATTTAATATACAGACTGTCCTACCTATATTTCTTGGTGTATTCCTACCACTCATTGGTTCACCCCCTATCTACCCTGTCCAAGGATCCCACATTCCCCATCATACTTGAACTTTACTATTGTCAGAATTTGCAGTGACATTTCATGCTGTACACCCTTTGCAGCTCTCTCTGTCTGCAGTGCTCGCTTTCTTTGCCCTGTCTCTTCTGGGCATGGTCTTCCCCATCTTTCAGGCACCCTCTATCACCTCATCTAGTTCTTCAATAATTCCCCAAGGCCCTTAGCTTCTCCCACAGCGCTTTGTACTCACCTCTATTATAGGATATGTTTGACTGTAACGGCTGTGTGGATTCCCTGGGGAAAGACCACATCTATTCGTTGGTTTATATTCTCTCAGCATGTTATGCAATTACCTAGTACATAACAGAGACTCAAAGCACTGTCGAAAGAATAAATGTTTCATAGTGAAAGAATAAATGAATTCAGCGACATGGCCGTCAAACTCAACAGATCATCTTTCTTTTGAATAATTCCTCAAGACTCTTCCCTCTGGCTTCTAGATTACAGAAGTTGGGGAGAGAATGGAAGGTTTAGTTTATTCAGGTAGGATACCTCCCTTGCCAAACTTCCCACCATGCCGTACTCACATTTTCCCATCTGCCATGCAGCCCCAGAAAAAACCAGGAGATTCTACCTCAGCGCCTGCTGACTCTTCTTCTTAGGCGGCTGTTTCCTCTCCCCTCTGCCAGGGGTGATGCCACATTGTCCTGTCTAGGTCTTCTTCCTGGTGGCCTGAGCACCTCTCACTTCCCTTGTCTACTATTGGCTCAACCTCATGCTCTTCCAGTTGCTCAAAATCAAATTGATCATGAGTGTTCCCAGGTCAAATTCCTTTTCTAACTAATTCAGCCTTTACTGACTTTCTCCGGAGCACCTTGTTGCTAGCTCACCTCTATCTTGCTGCTTGCATAGAACCAAAGAACCCTACAATAGAGACGGGAAGGTTTTCTTTAAGAAAAACCGCCAGGATTTGAAGCCACAAGAGAGCAGCGCAGTACTGGTTTGTACCGCACAAAGACTCTGTGCTTCCCTCAACTGCAGAACAAGGTGTGCAAGCTCAGATTGTGTTCAGCATCCCTTCTCCCACCTGCCTTCATGGAAGAGAGTATTTCCTGCCCGTTGATGCGGGCTGTTCTGCATAACTGGAATGCAGGCAGACATGGTAGTGCCAGTCCCAAGATGAGCTGTTGCAGAGTTTTCTGGTGGGTTTCCCTTTGTCATGAGGCGACTTCACGCCTTCCACTTTGGAAGAACATATGGCCAGATGGCCACCGCAACTCAGCTATTTGGGGGTGGGACACATAAAGAAAAACCATCTTCCGTGGGTATCTACTGGTCTATAGGAGGATGAGAGACATATGGAGAAGACCTGAACACACCGGCCTGAAGCCTAGAACCCAGTGCCTGAGCCAGCACAGCCATGTTATGGTGAGTCACTTTCAGTACGCAGTGCATTCCTCTCATTGTGTCATTTTAAGGCAATGATGACCCCATATAAAGCCCGCACTTTCAAGAGATAGGGCTCAGAATGTAGAGACTCTGGGCCAGCTCCCTGACTTCTGTTTCTGCTGCTTATCTGTAAAATGTAGGCAGTGAACAGTGTTGTCAAAGGATAATATGACTCTACTACATGTAAAGCACTTAGGTGTGCTCTTTACCACCTTGTGAAATATTAAAAAGTAACGAAATTGTTGCATAGTATTAGTATAAGGGTATTTTACAGATGCTGTGGTTATCTATTGCTGTCTAACAAATTATCTAAAAGCAGTGACTGAAAAGCAACATACATTTATTATATCCTGATTTCTGTGGGCCAAAAATCTAGAGATGCTTAGCTAGGTGGTTCTGGCCAGGGCCTTTCCTAAGAATGGACTTGAGGTGTGGGCTTGTGGCTATAGTCATCTCCAGACTGGGCTGACTCTCCAGGCTCTCTCATGTGGCTGCCCGGCAGGTCAGTTCCTCTCACTGGCTGTATGAGGTATCCCATTACATGGGCTTCTCCAATAGACATCTTGCTTCTCCCAGAACAAAGATCCTACAGGGGATCTTGAGGAAGAAGTAAAGCAACCCTGACAGAAGCCTACAGTCTTTATAACACATCTCAATCCCACCATTTACAGAATCTCATTTATTCAGAGGGGCGGTCACTAACTGCAGCCCACACACCCAACAGAAGAACATGAATGCCATGAGGCCAAATATCACTGGAGACCATCTTAAATACCCTGCGATAAAAGATTAACAGTGACTACCACTACCGCTAATAATAATAATAATGGCAAAGAGAAAAGTACTTTGGTGCAATCAGACAGAGATAATGTAAATCAACTCTACCTACCTATCACATGACTTTAGGGCAAGCTACTTCCCCCTCTCAAGGCTTGTTTCTCCTTTACAAACAGAGAATCATATTGCATATTGCACAAAGAAACAGAACATAAGTGGGAAATAAGGATATAAAGAAGTGCACATATGGCATTTGGCTTTCAGAAAGATGAAAAATAAATGATGGCATCATTATTTATTATTTTTGTGAGGCTTTAGCATCAGCTCCATGTAATTGCATTTCTTGGCATATTTTTCTAAAAGGTGGCTTGTCTGAGATAATGATGACACAATCTGTTAGATCATGAAACAAATGCTTCATCTGCTACCAGTTTCTTAGATCTTAGGGTTTAGATAAAATGCCACTGCCTGTGGTCCTGAGTGCAGAAAACCTGAAGATGTGCCATCCCAGGTTCTGGGCTCAAAGAAGCCTCCTGAGCTCTAGGCATACACACCCTCACTCCTCCCTCTATGAGGAAAGGAGGACTCTATGAAACCCTATCGAAACGCAGCCTCCAGCAAGAAGGCTGGGAGGGCAAGGAAGGGCTGTTCCCTGGAGTCCCTGGCGCTATTGTAGCTTTAACATTTAAAAGATACCCTTGCTATATCTTTCATATTTGTGAAGAGCACTTCTGTCTCTGGCCTGTAAAGTGCAAAGTTCGAAGGATGATCCAATTTTTGAGTCAGAGACATTAGGAGGAGGCATACTCAGCTAAATAAAAATCAAATATAGATTCTTGAGGGAGAAAAAAATGAAAAAGTATTTTCTTTTACCAAAAATAGGAGTTTGTATACAGGTCTCATAACTAGGGGGTTATCTGGTCCCAAGACAGGGGTTGGTATTGAGGGGAACCAGTTCTTGGGATTTTTATCTGCGCCTGCAGCGGTAGATGAGCTAGATCATGTGGTGACTGGGAACGTTAGAAGTTCCGCAGCCGGGCGGTCCTGGCACCGGGACTGAGGTGGGAGGATCACTTCGGCTTGAGGTAACCTCGGCAACGCGCGAGACTCAAAAAGGAAGGAAGGAGAGGTGAGAGGGAGGAGGAGAAAAGAAAGAAGAAGCAAAGAAGCAAGAAGGAAGAAGGAAGAAGGAAAAGGAAGGAAGGAAAAAGGAAGAAGGAGGAGGAGAGGAGGAGGGAGGAAGAGGGAGGGAGGAGGGGAGGAATGAAGGAAGGAAGAAGGAGGAAGGAAGGAAGAGGAAGGAAGGAAGACTTGGAACATTACACAGATCTATCTGCCCTGATAATGCGGTTCGCAGAAATCCCTTCGCCTGCAGTGACTGAATCAAGAGGTAGAAGGCTAAGTTGTATGTATCAAGCTCAGCTTGTTGGCTGTGCTGCCAGACCTCTCAGAATTGATTTCCTCATCTGGAAAATGGAGTGATAATAATACTCACATTATAGAACCATTGTGAGGGTTGATGAAAATGCATATAAAAACATTTTGTAAATGGTAAAAAATCTATTCAGCTGTTTATTACCCAGGATTTTTAAATTTTATCTTTGATATCCACAGCAATTTGGAAAGAATAAAGATCCCATTTTTCCCCTTTTACAAAAAAGAAAACTGAGGCTCAGAGAGATCACTAGCTGGCATTTTGTCATCCTGCTAATTTTGGGGGTTGTTTCTGTTGCTAATGTTACTGGATTCAATGGTTACATTTCTAGGAATTACCTGTAGAAATACAAATATCACATTCTAGTTACTCTGGGTTTTTTCAGTCCTTACCTCCTAGGTTAAATTAGATTTTCTCAATCTATATTAAGAATTGCACCAAGAAAATCATATAAAATCACTTGTACATCTACTATGAAAGTATCATTTAATATATTGTTTAAGTCACTAAATGGCTCTTATATATAGTATCAAGTAATAAATTCTCCTAAGAATGTCATTCCACGAAATAAGATTGTGTTTCTTGAGTAATTGGTATCTTTTCTTTTATCAGATAATAAGAGCATTTCAATTCACCACATTTTCTCTTTCATCTCTACTACCAAAATAAAAAAATAAATAAATCTAAACCAAATTTATTTAAGTAGCTCAATACTACTCATTCATTCATTCACTTTTTTATTCATTAAACAAATATTTATGAAGGACCCTCTATGCCAAGCCCTGCTCTAGAGGCTGGGAATACAGTCACGGAAGAAAAACTATATACAAGTTCCTGCTTTCTTAGAGTTTATGTTTTTGTGGAAGAAACAGAAAATAAACACATAAATAATAAGCATATATAGTAGGGGAGAAAGGACTAGTGAACTGGAAGACAGGTCAGTAGAACATACTCAGATTATATCATGGAGAAACAGAAGGACAGAAAGCACAAAGAAAGCATAAGATACATTTGGCACATGATCAAAAGATTTAACAACAACATCAACAAAGATTTAACAGTAATTAAAATTCCAGGGAAAGATGAGAAAAACAATCAGTTAAAGTCAGTATTTGAAGAGGTCATGACTGAAGATTTTCCACAGCTAATGAGGTAATGAAACATCAAGCCCAAGATTCTTGAGCAAAGACCTGAGATAGCTGAGAAAGGAGACAAGGAAATATCTGGGGAAAAAATGTTCCAGGCACAGAAACAGCGAGTGCAAATGTCCTGAGGCACGGGTTCCAGTGTGGCTGGAGGTGAGAGAACATGAGGGAAAGCAGTAAATGAAGTCAAACAGGTGACAGGGAAGGGTCAAGTCAAATCTTACAGAACCCTTTTAACATCTTTGACTTTTATTTAACATGATACAAGAAGAATGACAAAAGAAATAGAAAATAAATAAATAAATAAATAAACCCTGACCTACCTTTGAAAATGAATTAATTACCATGAAAAGAACCAGTGTCTCATTTCTTGCATAGTATTCTATTGTTGCAGAACAAATGCACAAAGTTAGTGACTTAAAACAACAAACCTTTATTATTTCACAGTTCTGTAGGTCAATTCCAGGCAGGCTTAGTTGGGCACTCTGCTTAGGGTCTCACAGGACTAAAATCAAGGTACGGTCTAGACTGCGTTTTTATCTGGAGGCTATGGGGAATCATTTGCTTCCAAGTTTATTTAGTTTGTTGGCTGAATTCAGTTCTTTGTGACTGGAGGACTGAGGCCCTTGTTGGCTGCCATCTGTGACCACGCTAAGTTCCTATAGGCCACCCACGTTCCTTGGGACATGGTCCCTCTATCTTCACAGCCAGCAATGGCCCATTGAATTTTCCCCTTACTTCAAATCTCTGAATTATTCTTCTGCCATCAGCTGGACAAAACTTTCTGCTTTTAAAGAACTTACTTGATTGGGTAAGGCCCATCCAGTTAATATCTGTATCTTAAGATCATCATTGGTTACATTGGGACATAAATTACATCTGCAAAATCTCTTGACAATACTGCCTAGATTAATGTTTGATTGAATAACCAGGGAACCATAACTTTGGGGACACAGCTTTAGAATTCTGCCCACATTCCTTCATTGTTATTTTGGAGACAGTCACCCAGGCTGGAGTGCAGTGGTACAACCATAGCTCACTGCAGCTGGAACTCCTGGGCTCAAGTGATCCTCCTGTCTCAGCCTCCCAAAATGCTGGGATTACAGGTATGAGCCACTGCACCCGGCCGTATTCCTATTTTGCAAATGAGAAAAATGAGACATAGGGAGAATGTGACCTGCCCAATATCACATTACTAATTATAATTATTATTAATTTGTGTTACTGAATACACTGTTGAGAATAGACTAGGTAGGAGAGGAAGGCAGAAAAACAGGAACAGTTAGAATTCTATTACATGAATCCAAGCCAAAGTAACTGTGGTTTAGATAAGGGTAAAAACAGTGGAGACTGTGAGAAGCAGTTTGTTCTGGATATGTTTTGAAGGCAGAGTCAACAAGATTTGCTGATGGATTAGATGTGGGATCTGAGAGAAGGTGCCAAGTATGACTCCAAGGTTTTTGGTCTGTGTAGCTAGAAGGACTTTTACTGAGAACACATTTACTAAGTTGGGAGGTCTGGAGGATGAGCAGGTTTGTTGGGGGAAGATCTGGTTTTAGACATGTTAAAATAAGATGTCTCTTAGGCATTCAAATGAGATGTCTAGTAGTATATAAATTTGGAGTTTAGAGGAGGTTGTCAGTGGCGAGATGCTTTTTAAAACTCTGAAACTAGCTGAAATCACAAAAAGAATATAAGTATAGTTAAAGAAGAAAAGTTCAGAAACTGAGCTCTGGGCACTTAATGTCTAATGTTTAGAGGTCAAGAAAAGAGAAGGAACCCAAAAAGATGATCAAAAAGGAGCAGCCATTGAAGTAGGGGGAAATTCAGGAATGTGGTGTCCTGGAAGCTAAGTAAAAAAAAAAAAATATATATATATATATATATGGAAGGAGTGAGAAACTGTCCACGCAAAATGATACTGACAGGTGAAGTAAGATAATGACTCAGAACTAACCACTGCAGGTATCAACACAGAGCTAATTGGTAGCCTTAAAAAACAATTTGTTGTGGAAGGATGAGGATACTGCCTTACTGCCCTAGATCCAAGATGGAGTGGAGAGAGAGATTTTGCAGACTGTGAGTACAGACATCTCTTTCCAGGTGTTTTGCTATAAAACAAGCTGAGAACTCGAGCCCAGAATGTGAACATCTGGCACACAGTGTTTACGTCAGTGAAGCATCACTTCCACCCTAACAACAACAAAAAGCTGAATGAACGGCACCATTATAACTTTTCTTGAACCCATCAGATAGCTCAGAATATAGGGCTATCAAATAGCCTGAAATCCAAGGAAAAACAGACCTTGAAAGTTGGTGCACCTGTAGCAGATCACAGGGAGAAAGAGATCCAGGGTACCATATAAAAGTGGCTAAAAAATTAACAAATAGGTAAAGGTTGCATGTGGGCTAAAATGAAGGTATAAAATGCTGAAAGACACAAACAAGAGGGAGTTTGCACCCACTATTGGGATTTTCTCCATAGGCCTCCACTGAGCAGCCACAAGAAAGTGTGAAGGAAGGCCGGGCATGGTGGCTCACGCCTGTAATTCTAACACTTTGGGAGGCCGAGGCGGGTGGATCACCTGAGGTTGGGAGTTCGAGACCACTCTGGCCAACATGGCAAAACCCTGCCTTCACTAAAAATACAAAAATTACCGGGCGTGTTGGCACATGCCTGTATCCCAGCTACTCAGGGGACTGAGGCAGAAGAATCACTTGAACCCAAAGGCAGAGGTTGTAGTGAGCCAAGATCATGCCACTCCACTCTGACCTGAGCAAGAGAGTGAGACTCTGTCTCAAAAAAAAAAAAAAAAAAAAAAGTTTGAAGGGAGTGCAGGAGACAGGAAAGAGCCTCCCAACATGGTGCCGTCCTGGAGGAAGGGAGCAGCAGTCCCATGGGAAAGGCACAGAACTCCACGCAGACTGTTATCCTCTATGAACGAAATCCTGAGATGCTGGGGGGTGAGTGCACGGGGAACAGCAAACCCTGTGGCCCCAGGGCACAGGTGAACACTCTTTAGGCCCTGGATTCTCCATCAATGCCATCAGACATCACTCATCGCCAGAAAAGGAGCACAAAACTCTCTAACACGGGAGAACCACTAAAGACGCAAAGCAGAGTTTGGCTGCCATGGAAAAGGAGGGCAGAGCCAATGAGAAAGCATCAACCCTGAAATCCAAGCACACAGGGCCTACGAGTGAGACTGAACCTAAGCAATAGAGAACTCCAAACCACCCCCACTCACCAACGGGCTAAGAAACACTAACAACCAACAGTATATCAGCACTGTGGAAAGGGCAAGAACATGGAAGGAAACTCCCCCTACGGCACAGACATCTGAGGATACAGCAAGAACATTGAGAAAAACCCTCCAGCATCCCAGCTGCCATCCTTAGCGTAAGGTAACACTATTTCAATAGAGAAATTTGAAACCATTTCTGCACTGAAGATAACTATAGCAACAACTTCTGACTAGATTGACTCAAACCCACACACCAATAGCTTAGCGACAGAAGCATGCCTATTTCTAGACGTAAATACTATTTACCCCTGTCCCCGCTGTTCTACACAGACTGCCTAGTGTTCAATCAAAACTTAAGAGACACGTACACAAAAAGCACATAAAAACAACCTATTGTAAGGATACAGATTAATGAACAAAACTAGACTCCGAGGTGACCCAGACATTGTAACTGTCAAACAAAACTGTTAAATTATTTGATTACTATGTCAAAGGCTCCGGGGAAAATATCCCAGATATCATGGACAATATCCATGATAGATAGAGAATTTCAGCCGCAAGAATTAAGCTATAAGAAAGAATCAAATTGAAATGCTAGAAGTAAAAAGAAAACACAATAATAAATATGAAGAATGTCCTTTATAGGCTCATTGGCACATTCGACGTAGCTAAGGAAAAAAATCAGTGAATGTGAAGCTAGATGAAGCGATATCATGCAAACAGAAAAACAAAGAAAAAAGAAGTACAAACTAAAGGCATGACAGTTTATCCAAGAGCTGTAGGACAATACCAAATCATCTAACATATATTTAATAAAATTCCTAAAGCACAAGGGTAAGAAAACAAAATATTTAAAATATTTGGAGAGATAACAACTAAGAATTTTTCCAAAACAGTGAAAGACCTTAAATAACGGATTTAACAAGGTCAGAGAACCCCAAAAGGTAAATATTTTTTAAAACCATACTGACAATATTCAAACTGCTGAAAACCAAAGATGAAGGGGGAAAAAAAAACAAACTACATAAACAAGAGGAGATATAAATTACATCAGATTCCTCATTAGAATCTACGCAACCCAGAAGACACTGGAGTAACACCTTTAAAGTACTAAATGAAAACACAAACAAAAAACTCTCTTAATTTAGAATTAGACACCTAGCAAAAATATTTCTTTCAATAATAAAAGTGAAATAGAAATATTTTTCTTTATAAAATAAAAGCTAAGAGAATTAATTATCAGAAGATTTGTGTTACATTTCCTGGCACAGTGGCTGACACCTGTAATTCCAGCACTTTGGGAGGCTGAGGTGGGCAGATCATCTGAGGTCTGGAGTTCGAGACCAGCTTGGCCAACATGCAAAACACCGTCTCTACTAAAAATACACAGAATTAGCCAGGCGTGGTGGCACATGCCTGTAGTCCCAGCTACTCAGGAGGCTGAGACACAAGAATCGCTTGAACCCAGGAGGCAGAGCTTGCAGTGAGTCAAGATCACGCCACTGCACTGGGTAACAGAGCCAGACTCCGTCTCAAAAAAAAAAAAGAAAGGAAAAAAAAGAAGATTTGTGTTACAATAAATATTAAAGAAAATAAATCAGATAGAGGAATATGGTACCAGATCTAAATCTGGATATGCACAAAGAAATTAAGAGCTTTAGAAATTATTAAAATTTAGGTGAATAAAAGATTTGTTTGTTCTAATTGCTCTAAAAAATGACTGACTCTCTAAAGCAAAATTAGCAACAATGTATTGTGTATTTATAACATAAGTGAAAATGAAATATATGACAAAAATAGCACAAAATATATGAGGGATAAATTGGAAACACACTGTTTTAAGGTTTTGACATTACATGTGAAACAATATATTATTGGAAGCTTTGCTGTGATAAAGTAAAAATACGTGTTGTAAACACTAGGGCAACTAGTAAAACATTTTTAAAGAGGTTTAAATAATAAGCCCATAGAAGATATAAAATGGAAACATACAAAAAAATTCAAGCCAACCAAAGAAAGACAGCAAAAGAAGGCAAAGAAACAAAAACAGATGAAACTAATAGAAAACAACTATTAGATTTAAATTCAACCGTAACAATAATTGTATTAAACATAAACGATCTAACCCTACAAATTAAAAGACAGATGAGGTCAGGTTGATTCTAAAAGCCAGGCCCAACAGCATGCTACAAAAGTCTATAAGAAATTCAATTAAAAATGAACATGCTAAAAGTAAATGGATGAGAAAAAATATACCACATAAATACAAAGGAAAGCTCGCATGTCTATATTAATATCAGGCAAATACCAGATGAATATCTGACAAATATCAGATTATCTCAAAACAAGGAATAAACTCAGAGATAAAAAGGGAAATTCATGCTAAATATTAATAGGTGAATCCTAAATGTGTATACACTAACAGAAGTCTTTTCAAAAGCAGGAAAATATGTCAGTAGCTGGAAAATAATATGGGTTTGAGAGACGTTTGGATTTTGTTTTTGTTTTTAATGATGACCAAAATTAGAATGTATATACATGCTGTTGGGAGTGATCCAATTGAAAGAGGAAAATTGGACCACTCCCAGTGGAAAGAGGAGAATATGTGAAATGATTCCTTGAATCTGTAAGAGGGTGTGGTGTCTAGTGAACAGAAGTGGGAGCTAGCCTTACATAAGACTGTTCATAAATAGTTTCTCCACTGTAACAGGAGGGAAAGCAGACAGATAACTGCTTTAGGATTAGCATGTAGTCTTTTACTTTTACCTTACCCAAGAGTCTCTATTCTATATTTTATTTTAATATTTTTGTGTTAGAAGCTTTTAATATTTTGTGTTAGAAGCTTTAATTTTAAGCCAATTCAAATACTTTTTTTGGTGGGGGGAAGCTTGGAATAAATAAATATAAATATATATATATATATTTTACAATTTTACAACTCTCACTTCAAGTTTTAGAGGGACTGAGCATGGATCAGGTAATTTCGGTGAAGGAAAATGGAGAAGCATAACTCTAAGGCACAGTAAGCTCTCCAGAAGCTGGATTTACTCTGCAGGTGAAGAGGAAGGGAGAATTACAGGGTTCTGAGCAATCAGGAAAGAGTTTACAATCTCAGGGCCCCTATTCGGCTAACAGTCCTTGAGTGCCTACTCTTTGCCAGGTGCAGTCAATAAGCACAATCCCTGCCCTGCCCAGTGGGTAAGTAATTATAACTGCAAAGAGCTGCCCTGAAAGGGACAACTGTTAGTGGAGGAGAATCTCTCTGTTCCTGCTTCTGTCTGAAAAAAAAAAAAATGGGGCAAAAATACATGCTTTCTTTCCTGACAGTGCCTTATTACATATTATACGACAACTGTAAATTGCAAAGCCTTGCGCTGAAATGTGATATGTTGTGGGATGAAATGCCAGATAAGGCCCCTCCCAGTCTTGACTTCTAAGTTTCCATGACTGTGTGAGAACTTGACGATTAGATTGAAAAGAGGGCCATTGTGTCTCTATACAAATATGAGTTCAGGTTGTCTGGGTGGGAGGAAATGGACCAGAATGAAATGGAATGGAATGTCATGACATGAAATGGAATGAGATGGGATGGGATGGGACATAATGAGATGGGATGGGACAGGACAGGACTGGACAGGACAGGATGGGATGAAATGGGGCAGGATGTAATGGGTGGGATGAGGTAAGATAGCATGGGACAATATGGGGTGAGATGGGATGGGATGGAATGGGATATAGATGGGATGAGATGAAAGATCTCTGCCTCAGGTTTCCTCATGGACTGACTACCACTTCTCATTTACGTGTCAACTCAAATACTAAATCCTTTGACTTTTCTGAGTTACACAGTATAAAACATTCTCCACTGTTATCTCATTCATGTTGTAGCTTCATAAAATTTATCATGATATAAAATAATTTTTATCTGTTTATTCTTTTATTTTTATTTTTATTTTGAGATGGAGTCTTGCTCTGTCACCCAAGCTAGAGTGCAGTGGCGCAATCTTGGTTCACTGCAACCTCCGCCTCTTGGTTCAAGTGATTTTCCTGCCTCAGCCTCCCAAGTAGCTGGAACTACAGGTGCACACCTCCATGGCAGGCTAATTTTTGTGTTTTTAGTAGAGACGGGGTTTCACCATAATGGCCAGGCTGGTCTTGAACTCCTGATCTTGTGATCCACCCACCTCAGCCTCTCAAAGTGCTGGGATTACAGACATGAGCCACCGCGCCCAGCCACTTTGTTTCTTGTTTAACAGCTGTACCCCTCCTATTATAAAGTCCATGTGAGCAGGAAAGTTTTCTGTCTTCCTTACCTCTGTGGGTGAATAGATGAATAAACAAATGAATTCAAAGACAGAGCATAGGCTTTGAAGTAAGACAACCTTGGATCCAAACTGGCTGGCTGGGTAACCTGAAGAGAATTACTAAATTCCTCTTTGCCTCAACTTTCTTAGTGTTGAAATGCAAATAGTAATTGCTGCCTTGGGGTTATTGCAAAGATGAAAAAAAAAAAGCAACCAGGACAGTAAAGGGCCTGCTACTGTCAACAAATATCAGCTCTCACTTCAGTTCAGAGGAGAAATGCACTTGGCCAAAGAAACGGGAAATTAAAACAGGACTTCAACTGTGTCCTCCTACCTGAAAGCAGGCTCTGCAGTGGTGTCGAAGCGTGCATGAGAGTGGGTTAATATAACAGTTCTGATGCAGCCCAGCTGTCTCACCAGTTCCTTGCCCTTTTTCTTCTTTGGATGACTGGGACTCCATCTGTGGTCCTTCCAGCAGTGTGCCATGTCTTGGGGGAGGTATAAGAAGGGACTTGCCATTTGGGGACATCTGTTTTGAGCTTCTTGCCCAAGCGTCACCCACCTCTGAGAATTAGCACCCCCAGACTGTTTGACCAGCCTCCTTTCCCTCCTTTCCCTCATCTGCTCCCATCTCCCACCAGCTGGCCTTGCTATGATGAGATGGCATCGCCAGCCAGGCAAGATGATGCCACCTGGATTTCTTTAGATTTTTTTCCTGAAGGAACCAGGCCAGGGAGACAAGGGGAGAGAGCCCCCTCAGTCTTGCTCAATGTCTTTTTCATTGCTTATCAATTTACCCAATGTAAATGGGGGAGCCACAATTCTAACTCAGGCACAACTCATCCCAAGGCCTCCAGTCCTTAGCCATACCATGCTGGGTTTGGGAATGGATAAACACATAAATTCCTGGTATGCAGTATAGGTGCATGAATGCCTAGTGGCAAGAAAGGGTTAATGGGTGGATGAAAATAAGGATGGTAGAGGAAGAGGAAAAGAGGGAAAGGCGGTGGCAAGTATTCGAGATATCTGGGCCTAAGATGTGAAAAGAATTGAGACCTTTCACAAAATTAGGATGCTTCCTCAGGCCTGCGGTGTGGTTGATGGGTCGATGGGTCGATGATGGGTGCATCTTGAACAACTGGGTCAGCAGAAGGGGTGGGGAGTCTTCATTTGTAGCTAGCCAGCCACATTTCAGAAATCTCTTTCTCCCTCATCAGTCCTACCTTCTGCACTAAGCAAGGGGCGGTGGGGGGGGGGGGGCTATCATTCCCCACAGCTGACACTTCTTTACCTGATGCTCCTTAATCCCCTTCAGTTGCAAGGATGATGCCCCGAGCCCCTACCTGTGGCAGACACTCACTAAATATGCAGTTTATCCTGGAGGTATTATTCTCTTCTAATGGTTCTTTAGAGGTCCTAATAACTGATCAAAGTTCAAAGTAAGACAGGAGGAAGATGCTTTCCCAGAGGTCCTAGGACTCCTAGAGTGTCTCTTAAAGAAATTTCTTTCTTTTTTTTTTAGCTTAAGGTAGAATTAGTAAGGGTATTTTGTTATTGGACTGGCTCTCATCGGTTGTTAACAATAACACAGAGAGAAAAATTGAGCTGTACTCTTCCCTGTGCTGCCTTTGCCAGGAGGCCATCTGGAGATAAGGTGAGACTGTGCAGTCCCCAGAGTCCCCGTACCATGCCTGGTCAGGCAGCAATGGCGGACGGAGGCGACAGAGGAAAAGGCAGTCTCATCCTTCACTTGGGGTCCATGGATGAACAGATGTGCCTGGTCTGTTCTCTTCGGAATTGCCCCCAGACATCATGCAGAGTCCAAGAGATCATCTCAGAGGTTCCAGAGAAGTAAACAGTGAGACAGAAAGACCACTAGCCCAAGAAGTAGGAGACACAAGTACTCAGTCCTGCATGCCCTGGGTAAATCACTTCTTTAGTCTGAGACTCAGTTTCCATTTAGAAAGTGAAGAGTCTTCTAAGGTTGCTTTCTGCTCTCAAATCCTGTTATGCACTGATTGGTCTTCGAACGGTCCTGTGTCCGTTCCCAATCCTAGGAGGAGGAAGACTGACAGGGAATACATTGAATCTAGAATCTCTGGCCCAGACATGAGGTCTAGCTCTCCCGAGATCCCTCTGCCCTTGGAGGCTTGGTTCTGTGCAGGACAGAGGCCAAAAAACCTCATCCAGATAGGGGAATTTCTGGCTCAGTCTAGCTACCACAAAGATCCTCCAGCAGATGGAAGCTCAAACCCAAAAACTCAGCACCTCCTTAAGGTCTTCCTTGATGTTTCCCCTTTCTGTTCCACTACCTCCTACTATTTCTGTCTTGCCCTTTACCCTCTAATACTACTGAACTTATAGGAGATACCATGCTCCATGCTTTCTGCCCATCCTCAATTTTGGTCCATTCAAACACCCCTGCCCAAGAACATCTTTCCACTTTCCTGCCATAGCCAATGCCTACTCAGCCATCAAGACTGCTGGCAAGCCACCTCCTTCATGAAGCCTTTCCTTTTACTGTCCTTCAATTCAGGCTAGACTAAATGCCTCTCTCCATCAGCATTTAGCTATAAGAAACAGAGCCACTCCTAGTTGTAAGGAGCCTGGGAAACATAGCTTTTGCTTTCCAGCTTCAGCAGCACACAAAGAAACAGCAAGAGAAAATGGAGAGGAGGCTGAGGGTTGGTCCACCATTTCTCATTTCCCATTTCTGGTTGTGTCTGCACACTGCACAGTGCATAGCACTGCAGTCAGGAGGCTGGGTTATAAGTGCCCGTAGGGTGGGACTGGAGACCGGGGCAGGGTGGGAAAGGAAGCCAACCTCAGAGTGAAATGTCTGAGTCAAGAGGAAGAAGAGCTGAGGGCAACAAAGTCCAGGGTGTGGCCTGAAGAGACAGTAAAGTAGCATGAAGGAGAAGGCCACTGAGACAAGGGATTCCAAGGTGAGGGGAATCAGGATGGTCTTGAACTTTAACATCTTGTTCATAGCAGAAAATGAGACAAAGAGGAAGCCATTGAGTCATTGAGCCAGCTCTTGAATGTTTTAATGATTAGAAGGTGACCAGGAAGTCACTGAATGAGAAGTGAAAGGGAGTGGAATTGCTATCAACACAGGAGGATGAAATCTCCCTTCTCCAACCCGAGGATGGGAGCTGTGGGGAATAGGTGACCTATCCCTGAGAGGAACCCTGGAAAGCAGGGTCCTCTGGGGAGAGTGAGGCTCTTTGTGGGGCAAGAGACTGGGAAGAAGGGGATGGCTTATTACCATGGAATTAGGGCCCCTGAGGGCACACATAGCGGGGAGAGCATTCCTTGGACACTGCAGGATTAGGAACTATGTACAAGAAAGAAGAAGAGCCAGGTGTGGTGGCTCATGCCTGTAATCTCAGCATTTTGGGTGGCCAAGGCGGGTGGATCACAAGGTCAGGAGATCAAAACCATCCAGACTAACATGGTGAAACCCATCTCTACTAAAAATACAAAAAATTAGCCGGTGATGGTAGCACACACCCACAAGTCCATACTCAGGCTAAGGCAGGAGAATCACTTGAACCCAGGAGGTGGGGAGGCTGCAGTGGTGAGATCACACCGCTGCACTCCAGCCTGGGTGACAGAGCGAGATTCCATCTCAAAAAAAAAAAAAAAAGGCGGTGGGGAGGAAGGGAAAGAGAAGGAAGAGGGGAATGACGATAGGGAGAACTTGCTGTTCCTTCTGCTACAACACAAAGTCGAGAAAAAGACTCATTCCAAGTGCCATTGCCTTGGCACAAGGCATATCTTTCCTGGAGCTGATGGAGGCCCTGGCAGGTAGCTCAGACAGGCAGTGATGGGCATGGCCTTGGAGGACAGTGAGTGTGGGGGACTGGGGGCTTTCTTATGGCACATAGGACCACTGTGCAGGGCACTAAGACAGACTGTTGCAGGTTTTAGGAGCTGTGAGAAGGACACTTTAGGATGTGCAGAGCAGCACCCTGGGCCCTGGAAGGTACCCAGAGGCAGGGAGCATGTTGCTGACACTCTCAGTGCACTCCGGCACTGCTCTGAAGGGAAGGAGGTAATAGAAACCCACCACATTGCTTATATCTTCCCAGCCCAGCCACTAGGAAGGCTTGGAAATCATCACTGAGCCTCCACCAGGGGTGTTCCCTCAACTTGACCTTCCGGAAACTGAACCAAAGAGAAGAGGATGCCGCTACCTCCATCTCCACCTCCACCTCCATCAGCAGCACTTATTGGGAATATTTGCCCTTTAGGAAAGCCTCGTGGCAACCCAGAATCTTTTTAGGCCTTAAAGAAGAATACAGTAATGGTAATGTTTCTGAAAATTTGGCAAAGAAATGGAGATATTTTAAAACAAAGAGCTGTTCCTGGAGATTCTTTCCTAGACAACCACTTTCTCCCCCAACTCCTAAAGTAATTTAAAACAAAGAAATAAAAACAAAGATATAAGGAACAAATCTGATCAAAGACTGTTTTATCAAAATCACTGATACGGCATCCAGGAGAGAGAAAGCATGGCCTCCTGAGGAAGCCCAGGCCATTTCTGGACAGCTCTTACGCAGAGAAATATCCATCAAAATACTGAGCTCTAAGCTCTGTGAAAGTAAGGTTCTTTCTTGTTCGCCATCATATTCCCAGAACTTAGAATGGCAAGTGTTAAACAATAACTATTCAAAAACTATTTGTTAAATTAATTAATTACAACCCAATTAATAGCCTTTCCATCCATTAGTCCTTGAGACCACACCAAAACAGGTGCAATCTGTGTTTTATGTCCCATTTGAGAACACCCAGGAATCTCCCCAGCCTATATGCCATATGTAGCATTTTACTGTCCCTCAATTCAGGCTAGATTATGTGCCTCTCTCCATCAGAGTTTAGCTATAAGAAACAGAGCCAGTCTTACTTGCAAGGAGTCTGGGAAATATAGCAGACAATGTTGTTTGAACTCTGGGAATACATCAGACGTAGAACCTGAACAAAAGACTTAATGCATGTAATACATGGGGGATGCCATCATGGAAAAAAAAAAATGAGGGATAAGGAGGATGTAGTGGGTTGAGTTACATCCTCCAAAAAGTGTGTCCTCGCACCCGGTGCCTGTGAATTTGACCTCTTTTAGAAATAGGGTCTTTGCAGATGTAATTAGTTAAGAATCTCATAAAAAGTCATAAATCTTTATGAAGTGAAATCATAAAGGATTTACGCCAGCCCTAAATCCAATGACTGGTGTCCTTATAAGAGAAAATAGAGAGAGTTGTGGCACACAGAGACAGAGAAGACGTGTGAAGACCTGGGCAGATGGAAGCTGATGTTGGGGTTATGCTGCCACAAATCAAAGAAGACCAGGAGCTGACAGAAGCTTGGAGATAAAACAGAAAATTCTCTCCTAGAGCCTTCAGAGGGAGTATGGCCCTGCAGATACCTTGACTTCAGACTTCTGGCCTCCAGAACTGTGGGAGAATTAATTTCTGCTGTTTTAAGCCATCAATCTTGTGGTATTTTGTTGCAGCAGTTCTAGGAAACCAATACAGGGCATGAAACTCATTAGGAGAAAAAGCCGATATAAACTGCATCATCAACTGGCTACAACTGAGGCTAACTGGTGCTTGATCACCACTGGCCGCTATATCCCTTCATCATGGATGGCCCCACGAGGTGTCACACCCCCTACACTTTTGGGCTGCTCATGTGAGAGCTTTAGCAGGTTACCCTGGGCATCCCAGAGGAGTCCTAGAACCGGAAGCAAAAGAGAGGACACTGAGCCCAAGACAAGATCTTATTAGGTTGCAACGGCTTGAATTGAAGCTGGTGGGAAGTTGTGCAGAGTATTGGCTGCTGGGATAAGAGCAGAGGCGGAGAGGATTAGAAGTCGTGCACAGGCTGGATCCAATACACCACAGAACTCCAGAACTGTTATTTATTTAGGTTCTATGAGAGTTCCCATCGCAGCCACCTTATAAAATGAGCATCTGCCCCTTTCCACCAAGGAGGAACTGGGGC
Organism: Papio anubis; assembly: GCF_008728515.1. Taxonomy (NCBI): domain Eukaryota; kingdom Metazoa; phylum Chordata; class Mammalia; order Primates; family Cercopithecidae; genus Papio; species Papio anubis. The sequence goes on along the minus strand of NC_044983.1, from coordinate 130,361,584 downwards.
TCAAAGAGGCCAGGTGACTTGCCCTTGATCATGCAGTTTGTAAATAGCACAGCTGAGATTTAAACCCAGTAACTGGGACTGCAAAGCTTGTGCCCTCTCCACTATGCCATGGCTCTGGGATGGAAACAAGTCCGTTCTTCTAATGTGAGGCTCCACCCCTCTTTGCTGGTCACGGGAGCTTCCCTTTTGATCTAGTCCTCCGTAATCAGGCAGAGGTTCAGCATGCAGTCCCAGCTGCAGATCAGGTGGCTGCTCCAATGACCTCACTTCCAGCTGTAGGCATTCCTGTAGGCCTAGGAGAGCCACAGCTCCTCACATTCACATGCTTCATAGTTTAAAAAAAAAAAAAAAAACAATTTTAAAGACACAAAACCCATATATTGATTGAGTATTCTTGTACACAGCCCTGAGCTAGGAGATAAAAGTGGTGAACAAGGCAGGTACATACAAATTCCTTGTGGAGTTCACAGATGAGGAGGGACAAATAATCAATTAACTCTGCAGTAAGAATCACTCATCTGCTCAGAACTGTCCAGGGGCTACTATCGCACCCTTTCTAAAGCACATCTCTGATGATGGCACTTCCTAGCTCAGGAACTTTCATCATTTCCATTGTCCTAGCAGAGGCTCTCAAAGTGTGCATCAGAATCAGCTGGAGGGCTTAGTATGATGCAGATTGCTGGCCCCACCCCAAGGGATCCTCATGGGTGGACCCAAACGAATCACTTTTAACCAGTCCCCATAGGAGGCTGATGCTGCTGGTCCTGCATCCCTACTCCAAAAACACTAGCTTCATAAATTAACAAATATGCGAGCTCTTTAAGGTCCTTGGAAAGCAGGGCCCACCCAGCCTCATCACTCACCCTTAACTCTCACCTCCCACCTTCCAAACACACTGAACACACCTCCCCTGTCTGGGCACAACCAGTGCTCCCCTGTCTTCCTGCCTTTTCCCTGTCCCAGCTCTTTCTGGTCTGCTTGGCAAACTCCTGGCAATCATTCAAGATCCAGCTAAATACTACCTCCTCTGAGAAGCCTCCTCCTCTCCCCAAGCAGAATTAGATACCCCTCCTCTGTATTTTCATAGCACTCCATACTTGACTATAACTCACAGCACACATGGTATGTTAAAATGATGTTTGCATTCATCTCCTGTGCTTGACTGTCAGAAGTAGAGCTAACACTTTTTGAGTACTCACAACATGACAAACACTTGACATTCTTAATGTATCTAATGCACACAGAAACCCCAGAGATGGGCATTTTCATTGTCTCTCTTTTAAAGATGATAAAATGAAGACACAGAAAGGTTAATTTGCCCAAAACCACCTAGCCAGTGAGTAGTGGATCTGAGATCTACTCCACATAAGTGGGTTCACCCTATGGCCTCCTTAGGCTTATATGGTCCAGTGTAGCAACCACTGGCCACATGTGGCTACTGAGCCCTTGAAATGTGGCTGGTGCAACAGAGGAGCTACATTTTTTTATTTTAATTATTTTAAATATAAATTTAAAAACAAAGACTCAAGTCAGTTATTGGAAAACTTTCAAGAACGTTTGAAACAACCTGGGTTGTTGTGAATGTATTTTTTCTGCTGTCAATTTTACGAAATTTAAGTACAAATCAAGTAATTTCGGTGAGAAGTTAGAGTCCAAATAGAGATGTGTTAAATGCATAAAATATATACCAGATTTCAAAGGCTTCATATAAAAAAGGAACAGAAAGTGTTGCCTATTTTTATAATGACTACATGTTGAAATGATAATATTTTAGATAGTGTGGGTTAAATAATATACATTATTAAAATTAGTTTTCCCCATTTCTTTTACTTTTTTCAGTATGGCTGCTAGAAAAGTTAAAATTATGTCCATGACTGACGTTCCTATTGGACAGTGGTGGTCTCTATTATGAGATCCTGAAAAGCCAAAGCTTGTCTTACAAGCCCAGATTGGCGGGCTGGGTTGAGAAGGGGCTGCAGGAAGGCTCAGTGGGACTTTCTCCAAGCCCAGAAGTTGCAGGCCAGCTTCTGCCTCCCAGAATCCTCCAGCAGCATTAAATCTTCCCTGGAATAATGCAAGTCCAGGGCTTTGCCAGCCAGCAGCTCACTACCTGGAAGGCACTGCTATTTATAGATGATGCCATCCATGGGAAGTAATAGTCCCTCGGAATTCTAAGAAGAGTTTGCCTTTCGATTAGGGCCCAGCCTAGTTAGGAAAGCAAAGACCAATTTGTGAGTATTTTTAGGCCATTCGCTGTACAGTCGGAAATGCTGAAATTTGAATCTGTTTTCCCCTAGGAAGCTGAGCACAGCTGCAAAGTCAAAAGTGGGCTTTTGCACAAGGAAAAATAATTAGCTTCCCTGTTAACAGACTCCATGGAGGAAGTTAGTGCACGAGTCTGTCTAAAGGAGGGAGGGCTGATGTGGGTGCTGGGGACAGATCTCTCAGAAGTTAATATAAGCAGCCTTTTCAAGGGAGCTCAGTGGGAGCTGCTGGAGTGATGAGATTGGATTTCCAGCTCATTCTCTTATTCTCTTGCTGGTCATTTCCGAACATTGCTTAGTGTCAAGTGAGAAAAATTACAAAAATAAAAGCCACCGATAAAGTCCCCCACCCCTCCCTGCTCCTAAAAAACTCGAAATTCTCTGGGTTCAGAGGCATTGATTTGTAATCCTGTGTCTCCATGCAAAGAATCAGAGATAGGTGGCCTCTGGTATTTTTCTTTTCATCAAAACTGTGTTCAGTATATTTCAGTGAAAGATGCAACTTGGTAGGAAGTGACTTGTCTTCCACTGTGATCAGTGAAGGGCAGCACTTCCCCCCGTGATGGGACTCACTAAGAGCCACAGCCAACAGGAGAGCACCAACTTCTGGTCTGGAGACCCTGGTGCTGATTAGCTATTCTTGGGCACAAGGCCCTCGGTCACCACATCTGGAAAGTGCAACATCTTTTAGAACAGGTGGAACCTCCTGGCATCTCTGAGACAACACCAGGTAGATGTTTCCCCTTCTTGTTTTGTCTTTTGGTCCTCATAACAGGCTCACAAGCAGGCATAGGAAACCACCCAATTGTTCCCAGAACATTGGGACAGATGTTTACAGTCTTTTAAAGTAAACATAGAAATTGACCCTCCCGGTCTTACAGCTTGAAACTTCCATTTGTCTTATCTGAGTTCCTTTCTCAGGAACCCAACCCTCAGGACCCAGATAGTATCAACGAACTGAAACTCATCAGGTCACCACATCCAGACAATGAGAAGTCAGACCCCTCATCCCTCATGATTTCCTTACTCCCTCCTTCCTGTTTGCCCACGTGTAGTTACATTTCTTCCCTGCTATATAAACCCCCAATTTTAATTGGTCAAGGTGATGGATTTGAGACTGATCTCTCATCTCCTCAGCTGCAGCACCCAAATAAAACCCTGCTCCCTGCTAATACTAATTGTCTCAGTGATTGGCTATCCATGCCCAAGCAACAAGACCCAGACTAAACCACTGGCATTTTAGTAATACATGCACACCTACACATACCTTATAATATATAAAGTACTTTACAGTCTCTGGCCACTCTGGATTCTGGCACAGGAACAAGTTCTGTGCAGGGCCTGTGGCCAGACCAGGCATGTCACCTCAAGGGGAACGTGGTGACACCCAGGTGAAGGTGCTTGAGATCCCAAAGCCCCAGAGCAGGTGTTACAGTGCTCCTTTAGTTCCACCATCTGCAAATGGTGGTGTGTTACCAGCTCAGCTGGCCCCTTGCTTCATCACATGGGGCAGCTGTCCTCTGATTGTGAGGGAAAAGGGCCAGTGTGACAACCTTTCTGAGTATCCACACTCAGTGGGTCCTGAGCTCTTGTCCAGCATCCAAGAAGAATGAGGTTACACGGATGGTTGAGGGGTAGTGATGGCGGAGAATTTTACTGAGCAACGAAAACAGCTCTCAGCAGAGAGGGGAGCTGGAGAGGAGACAGGAAGGGCAGATCATCTCTCCCAAAGTCAGGTTGTCTTTTCCCCAAAGCCAGGCTATCTCCTTCTCTACCAACTGAGTCTGGGGTCTGCATGCTGATTGGTTTGTGAGTATGCACAAAAGGTTAAAGTGAAGACACCACTCAAAGGTGGCCACAACAGTGTAGAAAACCAATTAGGAAAGGTGAGGTGTATGTAAACTAGGTGAACAGTGAGGACCAATCAGAAGAAAGCATGCCAAAAAGGAAGATGAGTTCTCAATCTGGTCCAAGGATTTATTAATAACTTGTAGTTTTGCTTTCAAGCTTTAAACTGTCTTCGGCTTGGAGATAGGGTTTCAATGGGTACCCACCCCTATCTGCCTAGGCATTTAGCTGCTTCCTGTCACTATCAATATGCATCTTTGCCACAGCATTGTTAGGTATCTGCCATGATTATCCCTATTCTCAGATGAAGAAACAGGATCAGAAAGGTTCCTTGCCTTGTATGAGTCACAGAAGGAAAGTGAGTGGCAATCAGGACTAAATGCAGATTATCTATATCCAGGCTTGGGATTTCTTTCATGTATGAAGTTTTTCTTCAGCAGACATTCAACCATCACCCATCAAGTGTCTAGAACGACCAATGACTCTGTGCCTGCCATGTGCTGTGTATTTTCTATATGTTAACTCCCTGAATCCTCAAGCAACTCCATAAAATATATAAATCTCAGGAAAGTAAAGCAGCTTCCAGTTAACAACAGAGGATTGAAACAAGCCTTTGTCTTCTTTCCATCCTAAAATTCCACTAAAATAATAATCGATGACATTTTTGAAAGATGACTATGAGTCACCTTACCACATATCATATTTTAGTTTATTTACCTGCATTTCCTAATTTAATGCTCACAAAATCCTACAAGGAGAGTCTTATTATTATTCCCATTTTACAAATGAAAAAACTGAGGTAGAGAAATGCTCAATACCTTATCTAAAGATACACAGCTAAAACATAGTGGTATTTTCCAGGCGTGTATTTTCAGACCTTATGCTCTTAGTCCTTACTGAAGCAGGATATTTCCCTGACCCCTTCACAGGATTTGCAACAGGGGTGCCTTATGTACCCAGCCCATAGTTTTCAGCTCCTCACAGGAGAGAGCATGTGAGGAAACAAGGCAGGAAATGGAGTGCATGAATGCTGGAACCAGCCAGCTGCTCTGGCACCAGCAGGAGTAAACTCCACTCACTTGGACCCACTGCACTCTACCTCTCGTAGGAGGGAGTGTGCAGCTGAGTGGGTGCAGGAGCTGGGGTGAACACTTTTGGGCACCAGTAGGAAAACTTTATGCAGGCCCCACAGCAGTGTCTGAAGGGGTGCCCACAACCCCTGAAGCTGCAGAGGGAGTATTACAATGCTCTTTTAGCTCTGCCATCCATGGATAGCTTAAGTGGCCCCTTAACAGCTCAATGGGCCCTCTGCCTTTTTGTGTGAGGCAATTACCTTCTGCTGGTGAAGGCAAAGTGTCAGTGTGACAACCTTTTGTATCTACACTTGTGGCTTCCAAGCTCTTGTCCAGCAACCAGGAAAAATGAGGTCACATGAATGAATTCAAGAATGGTAAATGCAGGGGATTTTATTGCCAATGAAAGTGGCTGTCAGTGGGAAAGGGAGCTGAAAAGGGGACGTGGCAGGAAGGTAAACTTCCCCTAAATCCAGCCAACTCTGGCCAGATTCTTCTCCAAAATTATATTGTGAAGCTGTCCCTCTGAAGTCGAGCTGCTTCTCTCCAATGTCCAGCTATAGTCTCTGACGTCCAGCTGTTTCTCCTTTCTGCTGACTAAGTCTGGGGTTTTTATAGGCACAGGATGGGGGGCAGGGAAGGGCCATGGGTGGTTTTGGAAAAGGCAATGTTTGAGCAGGAAAACAGGGATGTGAGTTCTCACTCTGGGCCATAGTCTCAAGCTTTTCAACTTAAGAGTGGGACTTCTCCAGGGAACCACCCCTGTCTGCCTAGAATTTCTCTGCCCCTTGTCCCTATCATTATGACTGTAAACAGGTAAAAAGTATTTAGACTCACAATGAAGACAGTATCTGTAGAAAATCCATTAGCAGTTGAGGGAGTTCATCCACATTCTGAGAAACATACAGAGAATGGCAATTGATGTCACAAAGTAGACAGAGCCACAGCTTTGTGTGTTAGCATAGTGAGGTGAACATGAAACAGTCATATCTTGTAACAAAAAACTCTGGAGAAGTCCAGGACTTGGGAGTACTCAGTAAGACCAAGAGCAACACCAATATAGGGAACTGGGACCAGGGGAATTTGCTGAAAAACTGAACCTAAAATAGCTTCTGTTCCTCCCTAGCTACATCTCTAGTTGGCCAAGTGTATAACCTGTCTCCTTAAGCACGCACCTCCACTGCAGGCAGAACATCCATCCAAGGTGTTCTTTTTAACTAAAGACATTAAGTTATTTCCATAAACACACACACACACACACACAAAAAGATCCCTAGTTGGGAATTTGGGATTCCCCAAACACAGTAGCTCAAAATATAAAGAGCTAAAAAATATGAAAGAAAAGAGACATAGTGACATGGTCTAATAATTTACTAACATATTGTCACATTTGAAAATACCACCATAAAGAAAAGTTCTTAAAAACTCATAGAGAAACATTTTCATTTTAAGATGCCAGAGTGAATAAATTTCTGGTACTTCCCCCTTCCAAAAATAACAAGAAAAACTAAAAAAAAAAAAAGCTATGTATTTCTTAACACACTCTATAGGAAGATGGATGGCAGAAGGAGGAAAGCAAAGCACTTAGCAGAGAGAATGTTTCAACCCCAAATGCCTATAAGAAGAGGAAGCCATCCAATTCACCCCTCCAGGAACACAGAACATTTCTAACTCTCACTGGAAACTGAGAGTACCACGTACCACTGAAGGCAGTAGTAGATGGGTGGAATGAAAAGCCAGACACAGAAGTGTGGTTGAAAAGTTTGAATAACAATTTAGACACCCAGGTCTCCATCCTGACCCAAGGCATCATAGGTGTATTGTCCTGGAGTACTAAGTTGAGTGTTGAGTCTGTACACAGGTAAAAGTCTAGATATGTAAATAGAGGAAGGGAATCTTGATTTAAGTATCTTTCTAGAGAACAATAAGCCTGTACCAGGAAAAGACCTACAAATCCCTAATGATTTAGCGTCATCTGGCCTCACACTGCTCTGCAGTGGAGCCCACCAGTGCACTCACAGCTTGCTTCCAGTTTTTAGCATCTTACTCATTAGTATGAACAGACAATTGAGAAGTACTAAAAATTTGGAGAAATTATCCTACTTGGAGAAGAAACCTGAACAAAGAACAAAGAATACAGAGGCAACAGAATTAATGCAGAAAGCATAAAAAAAACTTCAAAGAAAATGTAATTAATATCCTCAGAGAAATAACGGGAGATGTTATAATCCATAAAACAAGAAAAATGCATTCGTTAAAAAGTACATTTATATAGCAAGTGAGAATTCTTGGAAATTAAAAATATGATGACTCAATTTTTGTAAAAAAATTCAAAATAAGTGCATAAAAATAAAGTCAAGAAATTTTCCCTGAAAGTAGAATAAAAAGATAAACAACGAACAATAGAAGAGGAAAGATGAGAAAATTAGAAGATCAATCCAGGGGGTTGAACATCTTACTAATAACAATTTTCAAAGAGATCAGAGAAAATAAAGGGGAGGACATTTTCACAGAAAAAAATATGCAAGAATATTTCCTAGAATGGAGGTACACAAGTTTTCTCTGAGTAATAAGTAAAAAAGAAATTTAAAAAGTTCAAAGCCTCAAACCAAAGCACACATATCACTGTGAAATTCAGAACAAAAGAAAATCTGAAATGCTTCTGTAGGGCAAATACGTATATATATATATGTGTGTGTATATATATATATATGAAAATATGAATGGCAGTTGGGCTTTTCAACAGGAACATGGGGAGCTATGAAAATGGTGCAATTACTTCCAAATTCTAAGGGAAAATGATTGGCACTTTAAACATCTATAGCCATCCAGATTGTAAATCAAGTGTGAGCATACAGCAAACATTTGTTTTAACATGCTAAGTTTCAAAAATACAATTTCTACTTACTTTACTTCTTCTCAGGAAGCTACTGAAGGAGGTATTTCAACAAAACTGAGAGGTAAACCAAGGAACAGAGAAACCACTGCAGGAGTAGGGTGAAGAGAACACCAAGGATCATGGTTCATGAATGTCTAGGACCACAACTGAGGAGCATATTTAGAGAGCAGTTAGTCCCATATAGCAACAGGAGGATGGAGGCACCAAGAATTTCTAGGAGAAAATTTAGAATGCATAAAGTATTTGACATGTTTGACCATGTGAAAAGCTAATTCTGTATAACAGAGTTGTTATAGGGTGTGAGAAAACAGTCCAATGATAAGAGCAAACACATAAATAATGCTTGCTATTTTCCAGGCCCTTGTTCATATGTAAAACTAAGTAAATAACAAAAACATAGGCAGTTGTTAACTCCAGGAAAAACTAAAAACTTAAGAAAAAAATTGTATTTACTGCATACTACTAGTCTCAGCAGTGAAAAATCTGTATATAATCTGTGTATAATTATAATAATAAAACCATTTAACATAAGTTTGAATTTAAAATGTGACATTACTCTATTGAGAGGATAAAGTAACTAAGTTGAGAAAAAGCATAATTCCTCCCTTACCACAAGAGGAAATCAGTAGAAAATGCCTAAAATTTGGCCTAATAAATAAACATAAATGTAGAATTATAAAGTTGCCTATTAGAAGTAATGACTAAAAGAGTTCAAAGGGATGACCTGTGAAGCTGTGAATGGGTTTTGTCATAAGCTTTGTAGTGCTTTAGCAAATTCCATTGGTTCTTTGCCCAGGTCCCCTTTCCTGAGGGGATGTACCTAACCCCCAGGGTTGTAACAGTGGCCACTAATGCTCACAATTGCACCCTTTTCCAGAAAATTTTACTCAACCAACAGGATTAGCATTATCTGGAAATATCTAGGAAGCTATGCCTTCTCTCTGAGAATAGCCACAAGGTAATGACAGCCTGATATGGAATTTTCAAAAGCCTATCATCACCTTTTCTTCAAGATGGAAAAATTGTGGGGTGCCAGTTATGCTTCAGGGCTCCCCATGTGATAAGACTATGTTTATACTTCAGCTGAGGCCACCTCTTTGCTTTGTTTTCCCCCTTCCCTATCCTGCTTCCTTCACTTCCTAATGGATTTCTCCTGAGTATGCTACCTTGATGACTCACTTGCACACAAATCCCTGTCTTAGGCTTGGTTTCTAAGGAATCCATCCTCAAGCAATTGGTACTGTGGTTCTATGAAGCTAAGGATGGAGGTGGACTACTTTCCAGCTGCTAGCAGAGTGACTGCAATCACTGGTAGTGTTTTGCTAGTGGACACACTTTTGAATCTTGAACTATAAGATTTCCCTTAATCCATAGGGCCTGCAGAAGTGGCCTACCTTCCCTCCCTTTTTAGACAGTGTTCCCACTCGATTGACCACTATACTGAAGTCTCAGCCAAGACCTAGTCCTACCTTTCTTCCTGGCCACCGGCCAAAGAATAGAGATCAAATCTCAGCTTGGCTTTAGTGGCTATGTTCTGCCTACCGAGCAAAGATAGGTATTGTACACCAAAGAAGCTGCAGTACCTGTTCATTCACTTACATGGACATAAAAGTAACCAGAGGAAGGATAGACATAAAGCAGGGCTAAATGGTTTGGCTGGTTTGTCAATGACCTGAAAGGATCAAAATTAGAAGACTGGGGACAAGGAGGTGTAGGAACAAGGCACGTAGGTGGATCTAGGTGAGAGAATCTTTGCAGAGCACGTCACAAAGCCTGTCAGAGAACACCCCCACAGAAGAAGCATTACACAACGTGGGACAGGATGACTTAACCAGGACATATCCCTGGCCTCTGTCATTGGCTACTCTAGTTCTACACAACAAACATGTGCATAAACAGAGCAGCCATGGTGGAAAGGAGGGGGCATGCATGGGCTTCCTCTCCCCAAGCATTATCCAGCTACTGACACACTGAAAGTCTGACTTCAAAAAACATAGACTGATGCTGAGTCCCTGATATGGTGCCAACAAGACTTTGGATGGTTGTTTGCATCACAGTCCCCTCTAGTCTGGAAAGGATGGCAATATACCCTGCCTGGGATGGACTCAGGTGTTGATTATGGGTCTGCTGTTCCCACCACATGGCCTTAGCACCACTATCTGAGGACTCATAGGGTGTCTGATCTTCTGACCTGGGATTCCCTGCATAACATTGCCTCAGACCAAGGGACACACTGTGTAGCAGAGGAAGTATAGTGCTAGCATGACGTGGAAGCCACTGGACCTACTATATGCCATATGCCATACCATCCAGAAGCTCCAGGTCTGAATGGCCAAAAGAATGGCCTCTTGAAGGAACAGCTAAGGCACCAGCTTGGAGATGACATCCTGTAGAGATGGGATGATCACTTAAACCAGTGGCCATTGCATGGGCATGCGCCCAAAAGTAGTTAAAATATATGGGTGTGGGAATCCATATATGGGACCAAGTGGAAGAAGTAGGAGTGGCCCATCCAGTATCGCTCTCAGTAACCCACTTGAGGAATTTCGACTTCTGATCCTTGCAACTTTGAGCTCTATGAGATGAGAGATCTTGGCTCCCAAAATGGAGGAAGGAGAGGAGGGGATGCATCTAGCTGAGAACAGGGTAAGATACCCCTAAATTTAAAGCTGTGGCTGTGGCCCAGTCAGCTTGAGCACCTTATAACAGTAGACCAGTAGACCACCATGGCTTTACCACACTAGTAGGGGTCATTAGTCCTGACCAGCATGAGGAGGAGGTAGTCCTGCTCCCACAAGATGGTGCCAGAAGGAATACAGATGGCACACAGGTGATCTGCTTGGCAACTCTTGCCTCTCCCATGTCCAGTTTTAACTGTAAATAAGCAATATAAAAACCATGGCCTGATAAGGTATGATGATGACCAGGGATTCAGCCCCCCTTCAGGGATGAAAATCTGGATCGCCCCACCCAGGAAGCCACTTAGCCTAGCAGAAGTGCTATCTGAATGAGAGGGAATCTGGAATGAGGGGAGGAGAGAGGTGATAACTAATAGATATGGATCCAGTTGTAACAGGGGGGACTGTCATTCATCCCACTGACCCTCCTCATCTAAATTTCCCCAGAAATTATGACCCATCAGAATCCTGGAAAAGCTGTGTGTGGATGAAGTAAATATTTTGTGAAAGCCAATATACCAGGCAGAGGAAAAGGGGACTATAATAAAGGCTGGTGGTGCTCTGCCTAGATCCCTGTTACTGGTCAGCATACCTATTCCTCAATGGCTAACAGCTCACAACTGCCTCTGTCTAGAGAGAATTGACTTTCGATGGCAAGAATTGTTGCACCTGATAATACTTGGGAGTTCATTCTCCCCACCCCCACCCCAGCCACACACACATGGGCAGGTACCAGCCACGGAGTAGGATGCAGAGATACTTGCCTCCAGGAAGGACAGCTCTCTGGGCACTTCTGATCTCTCCATGGGATCAGGCTGAAGCTGGACTTCAGCTGAAACCAGCTGCCTCTCTCCTTCCCTCACTTCCTGGAGGGTTTTTCTGGAGGTCACTTTTTCAGTAAATCACCCCCATAAAAATCCCTTTCTGAAGTTGTGCTTCTAGAGAGTTCTACAGAACTTAAAGACTATTTGACTTTTGAAACTTTCTATAGCAATTCTTCAATTGCAATAATATCTTTCTAAGATAATAAGAGCTTCCAGAAAACTGGGGTAGGGGGGGTGGTGAGGAGGAAGTTCCTGTATTTGTTTAGTTGCCTAGGGCTGCCATACAAAGTACCCCAAACTGGGTGAGTTAAAACAACAGAAATTTATTCTCTCACTGTTCTGGAAGTTAGAAGGCCAAGATCAAGGTGTGGGCAGAGCTCTGCTCCCTCCAAAGCCTCTCAGGAAAGATCCTTTTTTACCTCTTTCAGTTTCTTGGCTCCAGGCATTCCCTGGCTTGCAGCAGTACAACTCTAATCACAGCCTCCATCTTCACTGTGTCTGTGTCCAGATTTCCCTCTTTTTGTAAGGACTCCAGTTATATTGGATTAAAGGCTCACCCTGTTTCACTATGACCTTATCTTAATTAATTACATCTACAATGCTTCCATTCCCAAACAAGGTCGCATTCTGAAGAACTAATGGTAGAGACTTCAACATATCTTTTGGAGGCTGCAACTTAACCTATAATGGTCTTCTGTGAGGAATGATAACCCAAATGGTGGTGGATGTCTTGCCACGCACACTGAAAGCTAGACCAGGGGGCATATTTTAAATACTGAAGAAAAATCATTTCTAGCCTATACCTAGCTCAATTAGAAAATAACTTCATGTTCAGACATGCAAAGTTCTGAAAATTTCCCTACGTTTGCCTACCTTTTGCTTCTTTGGCAGCAAAGAAGGACGTGCTCTAGCAAAATAGAGCAATAGCCCAAGAAAGAAGGGAGTAGAAGGCAGAAAACAGAGGTCCCAGCTAGGTGCAGGTACAAGGGATTTCCAGGATGATGGCCATGCATCCCAGAATGGAAACTGGTTCAACCTGGAAAGGGACTTTAATAAAAAATGCTCCGCAGACTATCTGATTGGCTAGAGCTCTGAGGGGAAAATATGGAGGAAAATTATAAAGAAGATATTGCAATAAGAAAAAAAGAATAATAATCAGAAATTTTAGAAAAAGTGAAATGACACAAAGACTGCAGAAGGAAGGAAATAAAATCATAGCATACCACCTGGTTCTAGAGCAAATTTTAAAATACGGAAAACCCTGATAAAAACAAAAGTTAAATAAACATCATGATGTGAATTTGTTGAGAGAATGTGGGGATATTTAAAGGGATATTTATTGAAGGAGTTAAGTCCTAATACAGTATGGCAATATGTCAATAGATATTATCTAAATGTGTAAAGCAAAAAGAGTAATTTAAGCCCATTATTTAAAGAAATGGAGATAACCACCAGAAGAAATAGTTCAAAGAGTTAAAAGTGATTGCTCATAAGAAGCAGGACAGAGAAGGGGAGATCAGAAGAGGCTGCTATTTTCATTATAAAAATGTTTTACTTAATTTTTGTAAGGCCATGTGACCTATTCAAGTTATTAGAAAAGACCTTAGTAACTCACACACAGCTACACAATCAGTAGGTGTCAATACTGGGATTTGACTCCCCAAATCCCTTATTTTATGCTTATGCCTGTCCTGTATACTTTGTCCTTTTCTCTCCTGTATATTTTGTTGCCTACTAATTAATAGATGATGTGGCTTACCCTTAAGATGTGGAAGTGAAAAAAAAAAACTGTTCTTACCCTAAATAACTCCCCAACCCCCATGTATGTTGAAGCATGAAGATAATATACGTGTAGAATTAAGATATGTTGCAAGAAAGTCCAAAACAATCCATAGATATGTATGAAGCATTAGGATTTTAGAAATACTCTTGAATATAACTTTGGAGACTTTCATGGCTTTTCAGAAGAAAATATTGCTCAAATCATGTGGGCAGTTCTGCAGGATCAGGCAAATAAACTTCCGTCTACCTAAATTATTTAGCCCCAGGGGGGCTCTTTGGACATAGATTCAGGTAATTCTGCAGCCTTAGCCTCTCCATAAATGGAAAGACCACAGGTCCAGAGCCTGGAGCACAGTGGAATCCGCGGTGTAGGCTGTGGCCAAGGAAACGGCTTAGCAGTGTCCCAAGATGTACTGTGTTGGGTGTTGCTAAGACACAGTGGTAATGTAATGTGTGCCATAAAACAAATGGAGGCAAGCTTTCTGCTTCCACCCTGGGCTCTGTTTCTTCAGAAGCAAGTTAAAAAGAAGGGGAGATGGAGCTGTCAACTCTCTGTACATAAATTCAGAAGGATGAGCCAAGGCTGGCAGGATGATGGATAATTCTCTACAATAGATGTACATATTCTTATGCAAGAAAGCAACCATTGCAGCAGAGTAAAATATGGAATATGGAACAGCGGAGAAGAACGTCAGCAAGTAGAACGAGCTCAGTGAAAGATGATAATCCAGCAGAATCGGCACTAGAGTGACAAATTCTAGATTTTACCCTATCCCAAAGCTCACTATTTGGTCTTTTCTACCGGGAACAAAGCCTTAAGAAAGATTTTAAGGTACTCTGTGATTGTCAGGAAAGAACTGCAATTAGTAATACCTGCTGCTGGCCACAAAGGGAAAATGTTGGCTTATTTGCCTTACATTGTCAACCTTGGCTTCTGACATGCTCAGCAAATGAATTCACGCCTCCCCAGGGATGAGCGTTTCTAAAGTGTTGAGAAGGGTGTACTTTATTACGAAAACAAGCAACCCTATTCCATTTTTTTTTTTTTTTACATGGCCAAAGTGCACACTTGTGTTACCTTTACAAAATGAAAGAAACTTACTGAAGAGATTTTTTCATTAAAGACAAAAAAAAAACCTCATTGACATTTGGGTCAATTTCCATCCAGCTTTATCTCTATGAATACATTCTGAAATACAGGATTATATCTAGGTATCTAGGTTAGAAAACTGTGGAGCCCATAGTTTTCATTCTATGGTTTGAGTTTAATGAATCTCAATCCAGTTTAGGATTTTCTTTTATTTATAACATATTAAATTGTTAAAGATTTATTTAGGAGCTAAATATGAACATTGAAATGGTGTGCCTACTGAATGCCCATAGAAGGATGGGCAGTTGATAGGAAGACTGAACTATCCCTAATTCTAAACTTTGAACTAATTAAATATTTCTTGAAACTCTGCCCCGAGACAAAATGAAAACCAATCAACCAAGGTTCTCAAAGAACTAGCTATTGAACCAACCCCTGCCCCCATGCCACAGACGGCCACAGACTGACAAATCACTAAAATCAGTGCTTCTTTGGTTACTCAGAAGATTTGATAATTTACAAAAATGGTCTTTCGGCAAACTGATCAATGTTCAAGCTGAGTTTCAGTGGATGGATTATCATCAAGCTGAATCAGGGCCCCCTTTAAACATTTTGGAGTTGGCAGAGCTCTGGACATCATTTTACAGAAAATAGCCAGGCTTTCTAAAGGAAAACACCCCAAAGTCCCATCCCATTTAGAAATGAAAAGTTAAAGAAACCTGTTGTGTTGATATGGGATAGTCCCAGACAGCGTCTCCTGACAGGTAAGGATACCAAGGACCCCAAAAAAGGCAGTTACTCCAACGATGAGAGGAGAATGGACTAGGCTAGTGTCCTAGGCAAAGCACAGAAAGGGGTAAATGGGAGATGTTTGGGAACAGAGTTCAGTTAAACCTGGAAGCCACTCCAGATCCAGTCATCACTGCCAGGCTTGCAAATATTAGCCTCTGGTATACCCCAGTGACTCTCACAGAGATCTCTACCAGACAGGCAGGCATAACAATGGATGGGCATTTCCATTGGCAGCACCCTCTAGCAGTGACGGAAGCTATTAGAGATTCGTCTTCCAGCTCTGCTTCTACTTGGAGCTCATCAGCCCAGCAAGCCCCACAACTAACTCCAGAAACCCCACAAATAACTCTAGAGAGAGCTATGTCCTTTCTCAGAAGTTTGAGGAATCTCGTGATAAATTTGTTTGCATAAATTAGGGTATGTATTTGCACCCCAGCTGGTGCCCCAAGCCAAACCCTTCCCACAAAGAATACAGAACACAGCCTGCATAAAGATTCAAAAGATTCAACCTGTCAGGGTGTGCTGTGCATGACACACGAATAGAAGGTAGATGCCCAATGGACATCTGTTGCTTTGCTTTGGAAACCCAAGTAGAAATGAGGGCCTACACTCTGTTTTTGGGGATTTGGTTTTGGTTTTGGTGATTTGTTTGTTTGTTGTTGCTGTTGTCATTGTTTTGAGGAGAGAAGGAAGATGAGATCAGTGAACCAAAGAATAAATAGTACAGTGGGATCTTTGGGCCTTGGAGGAAAAAAGACCCAGTGGCAAAATGATAATTTCTCTGCTGATATCTACCAAACTTTAGTCCTTTGCAAACAACCGTCTCAATTTTTCTCATACCTATATACTACACCATTTATGCTATGATTTACTTAATATATTTTTAATTGGCTTGCTTTCTATTTACATTTTTTAAAATAGACTTTGTTATTTAGGCAGGCTTCAGGTTCACAGTAAAACTGAGTAGAAGGTACAGAGATTTCCTATACACTCCCTGCCCCAATACATGCATAGCCTCCTCCATTATCTGCATTTCCCACCAAAGTGGTACATTTGTTACAATTGGTGAATCTTCATTGGCATAACATTATAACCTAGAAACCATAATTTACAGTACGATTCATTCTTGGTGGTGGTGGGCATTCTATGGGCTGGAACAAATGTGTGATGCCATACATTCACTCTGCCATTATAGAAATCCACTGCCCTGAAAATCCCCTGTGCTCCACCCATTCATCCCCTCTTTCCCCTCAGCCCTGACAACCTCTGATCTTTTGCTGTCTCTGTAGTTTTACCTTTTCCAGAATGTATGTGGCTGGGATCATTTAGGAGGTAGCCTTTTCATACTGGCCTCTTTCACTCAATAGTGTGTATTTAAGATTCCTCCATGTCTTTTCATGGTTTGATAGCTCATTTCTTTTTAACACTGAATAATATTCCATTTTCTAGATGTATTAGATGTACCGTGGTTTACCCATTTACCTACCAAAGGACATTTCAATTGCTTTCAAGTTTTGGCAATTACGAATAAAGTTGCTATAAACATCCATGTTCAGGTTTTGTGTGGACATGTTTTCAGCTTCTTTGGATAAATACCAAAAAGTACAATTGCTAAACCATATATATGGTAAGAGTATGTTTAGTTTTATAAGAAATCACCAATCTGCCTTTAAAAACGGCTATACTATTCTACATCCCACCAGCAACAAATGAGAGATTCCGGTCACTCCACATCCTCCCCAGAACTTAGTGTTGTCAGTGTTCTGGATGTTTCCCAGCCTAATAGGTGTGTAGCGGAATCTCACTGTCGTTTTAATTTGCATTTCCCCGATGACATATAGGCATCTTTTAACATGCTTATTTGAAAATAAAAAATCTAGGCTGGGCGCAGTGGCTCACGCCTGTAATCCCAGCACTTTGGGAGGCCGAGGTGGATGGATCACAAGGTCAGGAGATTGAGATCATCCTGATTAACACGGTGAAACCCTGTCTCCACTAAAAATACAAAAATTAGCCGGGCGTGGTGGCGGGCGCCTGTAGTCCCAGCCACTCAGGAGGCTGAGGCAGAAGAAAGGCGTGAACCCAGGAGGCCGAGCTTGCAGTGAGCCGAGATCGCGCCACTGCACTCCAGCCTGGGCGACAAAGTGAGACTGACTCTGTCTCAAAAAAATAAAATAAAATAAAATTAAAAAGAAAAGAAAAAATCTTTGGTAAGGTGTCCATAAAGGTTTTGGCCCCTTTTTTCATTGGATTTGTTTTGTGTTCTTATGGTTGATTTTTTTTGTTGTTGTTGAGACAGAGTCTCGCTCTGTCGCCCAGGCTGGAGTGCAGTGGCGAGATCTCAGTTCACCGCAAGCTCCGCTTCCCGGGTTCACACCATTCTCCTGCCTCAGCCTGTCACTGCGCCCGGCTAATTTTTTGTATTTTTAGTAGAGATGGGGTTTCACCATGTTAACCAGGATGGACTCGATCTCCTGACCTCATGATCTGCCCACCTCAGCCTCCCACAGTGGTGGGATTGCAGGTGTGAGCCACTGTGCCCAGCCCTTATGGTTGAATTTTAAGAGTTCTTTGTATATTTTGGATAATAATTCTTTATCTGCTATTCGCTTTGCAGATGTTTTCTCATAGTCTGTGACTTATCTTTTTATTATCTTGACAGTGTGTTTCACAGAGCAGACATTTTTAATTTTAATGAAGTCCAGTTTATCACTTCTTTTAATGGGTCATACCTTTGATGTTGCATCTAAAAAGTTATCACCAAACCCAAGGTCATCTAGATTTTCTGCAATGTTATCTTCCAGGAGTTTCATAGTTTCGCTTTTTACATTTAGGTCTATTATCCATCTTGAGTTAATTTTTCTGAAGCGTGTAAGGTCTATGCCCATAATTATGTTTTACATGTAAAATAGACGTCCAGTTTCTCTAGCACTGTTTGTTGAAAAGACTATCTTTTCTCCATTGTATTGCCTTTACTCCTTTGTCAAAGATCAGTTGACTTTATTTATGTGGATCCACTTCTGGGCTCTCTATTCTGTTCCACTGCTCTATTTGTCTGTTCTTTCACCAACACCACTTCAATTTTTTTAATAAAAAGTTCTACATTATGGATTTTATGTGGCGGTTATCATTTTTCTAATTGTATTAGTCCATTCTCACACTGCCATAAAGAAATACCTGAGACTGGGTAATTTATAAAGAAAAGAAGTTTCATTGACTCACAGTTCTGCATGGCTGGGGAGACATCAGGAAACTTACAGTCATAGTGGAAGGCAAAGCAAAAGTAAGCACCTTCTTCACAAGGTGGCAGAAGAGACAGCAAGTGCCAGCAGGGGAAATGCCAGATGCTTACAAAACCATCAGATCTCATGAGAACTTACTAACTATCACGAGAACAACATGGGGGAAACCACCCCCATGATCCAATCACTTTCCACCACGTCCCTCCCACGCACAGTGCGTGGGGATTATGGGGATTACAATGCAAGAGAAGATTTGGGTAGGGACACAGCCGAATGATATCACTAATATACATGAAAGTTTACGTATCTATTAGTGTAGCACCTAAAATCATCATAAATGCTGTCTTTGGCATGTATCCCACACAGTGAAAAATACTAGGGCAGTACACACACAAAAAAAAACATGCTGGGGAACCAGTTAGTGTGCTTACAGACAAGCTGTATGACATTATCAACTTGACCAGTCCGAAGCTTCATTTCCTCTCCTTCGTACTGGGGTGTAATGGCCACCTGTTGCCATTTCTCCCTGGCCCTTACTCTGTAAGAATTACCGTATGCCTCTCCCATCCTGCCACTCTCCCACTGTGAGGAGTTTACAGCAGTCCTGGTTGTTGCAATGCCTTTTCTCCCCAGCTGCAGATGATTGGACCCTTTCCTGAATATTTTGAATTAGAACAAAGAGAAAGGTCATTTGAGTGTTTGAATTCATGACATGTAAACCCAGGACAGACACGTTGCTACCACGTTTCTTTAGTGAGATTTGGGGCAAGCTTATCTGGACAGAGAGACACTGAGAGAGAAAGAAACAGAAAGAAAGATGTTCAGAGAGGAGCAGAGATAGGGGCAGCAGGGAGGAAGGCCACCCAGCTTTGCAGGCTGTGGTTCAAGCACCTCCCAGAAATGTACTGATTCTTGATCTTGGGTTGCATGTCATGACACTCTTTTTTTTTATTTATTTATTTATTTATTTATTTATTTATTTCAAAATAGAGTCTCACTCTGTCTCCTAGGCTAGAGACCAGTGGCACGATCTCAGCTTACTCCACATCCTGGGTTCAAGCAATTCTCCTGCCTCAGCCTCCCGAGTGAGTCTCAGACTATAGACACACACCACCATGCCCCACTAATTTTTGCATTTTTAGTAGAGATGAATTTTCACCATGTTGGCCAGACTGGTCTCTAACTCTTGACTTCAGGTGATTCACCCACCTTGGCCTCCCAAAGTGCTTGGATTACTGGCATGAGCCACCACCACGCCCAGCCGAGACATTCTTCTATCTTAATAACAACCCCCACACACATTTTCTAGGGCTTGAATTAGGCTGGCCTTATTTCTACTACTTGCATGCACAGGAGATAAAGCTAACGCATGGGATTCATGACTTCCTGAACAGATCCTTTGAGGATTCTATGAAACTACTTGGGCCGGGCGCGGTGGCTCAAGCCTGTAATCCCAGCACTTTGGGAGGCCGAGGCGGGCGGATCACGAGGTCAGGAGATCGAGACCATCCTGGCTAACATGGTGAAACCCCGTCTCTACTAAAAATACAAAAAACTAGCCGGGCGTGGTGGCGGGCGCCTGTAGTCCCAGCTACTCGGAGGCTGAGGCAGGAGAATGGCCTGAACCTGGGAGGCGGAGCTTGCAGTGAGCCGAGATCGCGCCACTGCACTCCAGCCTGGGTGACACAGCGCGAGACTCCGTCTCAAAAAAAAAAAAAAAAAAAAAAAGAAACTACTTGAAGGGGCTCAGAGTGGGCTCTCAAGAAGGGATCGTTATTATTACCTTTGTGGCATTCCATTACACATCTTCATCCCCTGCAACCCGTTTCCGACTCCCGAGGATCACAGGGGAAATAGCTCTCCGAGGTGAGAGAAGATAGTAACAGAAGAACAGGCTGTGGGTGAGAAACTTGGGACCCTTGTGAAGAGACAGAGAGGAAGTGTGACAAAGCCAGTGATGGAGAAGCTGCTAATGAACCTCACAGTATTATCAGACAGGAGGTGCCAAACCTTCATAACTGCATTTGTCCCCATTTCACTTTCTAGAGGAAGTACAAGGCAAAGTGAGAACACAGCCTTTACAATCACATGGAACCTAAGATGAATTTTGGTTCCAATGCCTATCAGCTTTGCCGCGCCTACCACCTTGGCTTAGTTTGCCTTTTAATGAACTGTCAAATTCCTACCCAGGTCCGAAGTCATGGTGAATATACATTGAAGAAAAGAATGCATCTCTAAGCAGCAGACACAAAGTACACATCCAGCAAAGTTTAATTTCCTTCTTTCCTTCCTTCCTTCCTTCCTTCCTTCCTTCCTTCCTTCCTTCCTTCCTTCCTTCCTTCCTCCCTCCCTCCCTCCCTCCCTTCCTTCCTTCCTGTTGTGTGTTGCAGAAAACGTCTGGGATTGGGATGATCACTTACAGAAGAGAGAGGTAACTTGTGGGCTTCCTCTGCTTTCTTGGCTTCACTGAGCAGCTTTCAGAACAGGGTGAAAAAGATGGCCATGTCCTCACTTCTCCACAGGGCCATCTGGCTTGCTCCTTCTGCTCTGACACTCTGCCCCTAGCTTCTGCATGGATGGCTCTCCTTATCTTTCGTGCTGTAGCTCAAACTTAATTTCCTCTGTGACACTCCCCATTCTTGTTCATAGACTGTCTCGTGATTTGTAATTACAGATTGATTTGTTTGCTCGCTTGTTGAATTTGTGCTTCTCCTGCCTCCTGCACATCTGTGTGGACATTTCTCTGATTCCTTCCCCCTTCCAGCCCTCAGTGAAGCATTTTCTGCCCTGCTTCCTTTGCCCTGTTGGCTCCAGTGACTGGCTTGCTTCCTCCTACACCCTAACTGGGGCTGGGCCAAGGTCCCAGCATGCCTTGCAGCTGCATCTGTCCACTATAACAAAGGTAGAAGAAGCACAGCGGTGGGGCCAGGGGGAAGCTGGATTTCTCCCCAGACTCTGACCACCTTCACTCTGGCATTCACCCTCTGGAGTCTCTTCTCAGCACACATTGTCCCATGGCCATACCAAGATCCTAGTCGCTGCAGTGGGTTGCCCCAGAGTAGCCACCTGAGAGCAGAAGGACTTGTCTTAGCCTACAAAAGGTCACAGGACACTTCTCCTCTATTGCTCAGAACTCGCCAATCCTAGGTCAGCCCTTTAGAGGGGAGTGCCACATGTGAATACTATGGTCCAAAGAGGCTACCCAAGAAACCCGTGACGTCCCAGTCAGATGGGAATGAGGCACAGAGGCACGGCCCCTGAACCAGCTCCCTTCCCCTCTATGGTCTTTCTTCCATGCCATGTTGCCTGTCACTCAAGTTAGGCCTTGAAACAAAATCAAGACACCACGGGTATGGGGCAGGATACTGGGCCAGCATTAGTAACAGCCTAGGCAGTGAGATTTTAAGGTGTCTTCATTTGGATTTTCCCAGAGGTAGGCCCTGAAAAAAGGATCTGAGGGCAACTAGTTTCTTTAGAAAGTGCAGAAAAAATGCATTGGAGTAAGGAAGTGATTTGGGAGGAAGATGAGGCAGCCAATACATGGTGCATTATTAACAAAGTAGGTGACTCTAGTAGCTCTTGGGATGGGCATGGGACAGGGCCTTAATCCTTACAGGAACGTCAGGGAAATGGTATGAATTACATGCTCGGAAGAATTCCACCTGAGGGGCAAGGGAGCTGGGGTATTTACAGGCAAGACTGACGCTGCTCCTCGGGAGCACTGACGCCCTGGCATTTTTTGGCCTTTTAGGCAGAGGAGCTTCTTATGGTTCCTGAAACAAATATCTCTCAGGCCTGAAGATGAGGTCCTAGTGCTAGACGTTGGCAGGAGTGCATGGCTTAAGGGATACGATGAGGCACTGACAGGATCATTTACACTGGTCACCTCAAAATTAGAGGTGCTGCCCCTTAAAATATACATTGCCTGTTGCTGATATCTGGTATTCCCCCATTAGAACTCAAACCCTTTGGCATCCAAATAATGGTAGCTGGTATTAGTGCAGTATCAGTTTACTGCTCATAAATCTCTCCCATGCGGCACTGCCGCCTGGGTTACTTGCAACTAACAAAAACCTGAGAGATATCACAATACCAATGCATTGACTTTCTATGCTGCTGTGACAAATTACCAAAAACTTGGTGGCTTGAAATAAAACACATTATTATTCTTCAGTTCTGGAAGTCAAAAGTTCAGAATGTGTCTCAGTGGGCTAAAATCAAAATGTCAGCAGGGCTGTGTTCCTGCTGGAGGCTCCAAGGAAGAATGTGCTCCTGCTTTTTCCAGCTCCTAGAAGCTGCCTTTATTCCTTAGCTGAAGACCTCTGCCTCCTTCTCCAAGGCCAGCAGTGTAGCATCTTCAGATCTCTCTCTCTCTCTCTCTCGCTCGCTCTCTCTCTCTCTGATCTTTGTTTCTGTGATTACATCTCCTTCTCTAACCCAGACTTTCCTGCCTCCTTATAAAGACCCTGTGATTAGTTACATCTTGAGATCCATGGGGATTGGTCTTAGGACCCCCTCAGATACTAAAATCCACAGATGCTCATGTCCCTTAAATAAAATGGTATAGCATTTGCATATAATCTATACACATCCTCCCATGTACTTTAAATTATCCCTAGGTTCTTTACAATACCCAATACAATTAAACATTATATAAATTGTTGTTATACTGTAGTATTTTTATTTGTATTATTTTTTATTGTTGTATTTTTCCCAGATATTGGGCAGGTGCAGAATCTGCAGATACAGAGGGCAACTGTACATTGAGCCCACTCCAGTCACCTGAGATAATCCTCCCATCTCAGGATCCTTAACTTTATCACATCTGCAGAGAGTCCCTTTTGCCATGTAAGATCATATATTCACAGGTTCTGGCAATCATGATATGGACAACTTTGGGGGAGAATTCTACTGCCTACCACACCCAATTTATAGGTAAGAAAAGAGATACTTGGCGGTAACCTCACAACTCACGTCTAGATAGGTCTAGAATCCATGTGTTTCCATTCTGCATCTACACTCTTATTACTGAGTGGCTGCTTCCTAGAGTTCACAGAACATATTTCTTACTGTAACTCTACAAACCATTGTAGGAGGAACAAACGTGAACCACATCCAGACATTTATTCACACTGCACTATGAAGGTGGCTTTGAATCCATCTCAAAGTATACTTTTCCTTTAGGCTCCTGTTGAGGGAAAATGGGCTGAAGGGAGCATGAAATAACTTTGTAAAGGAATACAAGGAAGTGCCATTGAACTGGGAACCTCTGAAGCCAGCTGAGGTGAGGGGCACCTACCCACCTTTATCCTTTTCTATCTGATCTTCTAAGAAGTATTTACTGAGCGCTTAAAACATTGCAGTCCCTGCATGGTGAGCCAGCCCCTGTGCCAGGGCATACGAGAAAAATTCAAGTTCAGAACATGTCAAGCTCAGATAGAAACTCAGTAAAGGTCTGTGTAATGAATTAATGAATGTATCAATTTTCCACTGCAGTCTAAGAACTTTCTGTACCAAGGCCCCAGTTTCCTAAGACTGAGTAGCCCCACGCTCATTTCCAGAAAGCCTCTCCAGTTTCCCACAAGCAACTGAGGATGCACATTGCATAGCTCTGACTAGGAGCTAAAAGCAATTTTTATGGTTTTTTTAACAGATCATTTTCTGCTGGTGCACAGATGTCTGCAGAAAGGAAAAAGTCAGGAAGATATTCCTAACTCAGAGACAAAAGTGACTGGTCCCCTCCCCGCTCCTCAATCATTTCCCCTCTTACCCTTTCACTTGCTTTACTTCACCTGCAAATGGAGAAAATACTCTCCCTTGAAAACCATCCTGCCTCTAAAAATGTCATCCCGCACCTTTCCCTTTTCTCCCAGCTAGCTCCTTTTAGTCCAGCACCTGAGTATCAGGAGAAAGGAAATCTTCTGGATGATTTCAGGGAAACACTGAGACGGGGGTAGGTGAAGATAAACAGTGCCGGACCGGGAGCGCATGTCCACGAACACGTAAATCTCTGAGGTCGAAGGCAAAGAGGGGGAATTCAAAAGGTGTAGGAAGCAGTAAAGTTCAGACGCTGACTGACTAAAAGTTTGTCATAACACTCAGCCAAATGTTAGCCCCAGGCGTAACTAGTAATAGGATCGTTGTTGTTGCTATCGTTACCATTTTATTATTGTTTTCCAGGTGCATATGCATTTCAAAATGTTTTCGCCAAATATGTGCATTTTATCCATCATAACTACCTTATGGGGTTGGCCATGGCCACGTGGCTGTTCCCATTTGTACTTACAAAGGGCCAGAAGCCCAGAGGGCTGAGAAACGGACAGTGAGTGACCAGAGGGGACCTCTAGGCTCAAGGGTCTCCAGACTCCTTAACTGGGGCTCTTGCCACCATCCCACACCACACCTCTTTTTGTACAGAACCCCCAGGAGAGGACACTTTGGAAGCTGGGATTCCTGATGAGTGATTCTTCACCAAGCCTTTCAATGGCTATGAGTGATCAATTAGTTCCAGGTCTGTGCCAAGCCAGCTACCAACTCTCCTCTGGAATCATGAGTTCTCAAGCATGGTGCACAACTGCCCACTTACAAGAGGCAATGACCTTGCAGGCAGAGAAGCCTCCAGTCCGACGCCCTCAAGGGAGAAACCATACGTGTTTCCTGGCAAAGCACAACAACAGTGTACAATTGACAACATTCGACCCTATTGTTTAGACTCGCAAAAGGAAGATTGTCATACTCTGTTTCTCTTCCTTCCTCTTTCTGTGTGTGTATGTGTTCTTACGTCTCTCTCTTTTCTCTGACACACACACACACACACACACACACACGAGAGAGAGAATCATTGAGCAATTTCTTTCAGATACTACTCACCTTTTAAAGTAGAGGTAGATGCCCACAGTCAACTGAGAGGGCTAAGAAATGCAAGAAATGACATAATATTTTCCAGCATCCAATTACCAAAATCACCACTTGGATGGAGAGGGCTGAAGGGGGCAAGCCTCAGTCATGAGCAGGCAGGGAATCAATCAACTACTGTTGGCTGAATGCTTTCTGTACTCCAGGGCTTTTGTTACAACTTTCTCATTTATCCACAGAGCAGTCATAAAGATAGACATTACCAGCCCCATTTTATAGCTAAGGAAACTGAGGCTCAAATATGCTGAATTAATTCAAGGCTACGTAGCTTTTAAGACAGAGTCAGATTCAAAGTCATGCTGGTCTGATTCCCAAGTCTGTGGTCTCCCCACCACAATCCTTATCAGATATGGAAGACGTAAGATAAACATTTACCCACCAACATTTCCAAGGCCCAAAGGAAGAACTTAAGCCATCTTCTTCATTCCACAAATAAGTATGGAGCATTTTTTCTGTGCTCAGGCCACAAAGGTAAGAAGGATATGTTCTTTAAGATCAAATTAGTAGAGGAAAAAACAGATCTGTAAAGAGATCTAGCAAGTAATGCTGGCTGCCCAAAGGGCGAGGTTGGAAGGGGTCTGTTGGGCACAGAGGAGAGGCTCATCACAGGAGCATTGATACATTGTATCTTAAAGGATGGACAGAAATGTGTCCAATGGTCAAGGAGAAATATTGCATATTGGAGGGGACACAACTTGGGTAAAGTGAGGTTGGCAGAGGAATATGGCAAGTTCTGGAAGCTGCATGTGGATTGGTATTAAGGGAGAGTGACATGTGGTAAAGACAGATGAATTCATCATTGTAGCTAACTCCACAGCAAACCTTTTATCCCAGGAGGTCAATCCAAACAGGTTCTCAAATTAGCATCCGAATCCCCACTTAATAGCCTTGCAGATTTGGGTGGGACGCCACACCCAGAAATTTTGATTCCATAGTTCTTGACTGGAGTCTGAGAATCTGAATTTCTGATCAGCTCCCAGGTGATGATGACACTGCTGCTCCACTGATTGACCTTCCAGGACTGGCCCCAGCCTCCTTGCACATCCTGATGTTTGCCAATAATAGGTCCAGGGATAAACCTATGACCTAATTCTGACCACTGAGAAATGAGAGGGCCTGTTGGGAGTGTATCTGGAAGAATTTTCTTCCTTCGTAGGGGAGAGCCACAAGGAACATTTTTTCTTCCTCTAAATAATCTGTTGTTGGGATGTGACACATGAAACTTCTGCAAGCCACCTTACTCCTAATGTGAGCATGATGCCAGCAACCAGGAACAGCAAGCAGGGAGATGGTGAATACTTGGGTCTTTGAAGGAATCTTTGACATGGTTTGAATGTTTTGTCTTCACATCTTATGTTGAATGTTGACCTCCAATGTTGGAGGTGAGTCTAATGGGAGGTGTTGGGTCATGGGGGTGGATTCCTCATGAATACTTCGTACTGCCCTGGTTGTAACCTATGAGTTCACATGCAGTTTAAAAGAGACTGGTAGCTCCCCTCTCCTTCTGCCTCCCTCACCATGTGACATGCCTGCTCATCCTTCACCTTCTGCCACGATTGTAAGCTTCCTGAGGCCCTCGCCAGAAGTAGATGTTGGCACCACACTTCCTGTACAGGCTGCAGAACCATGAGCCCAAAGAAACTTCTTTTATTTATAAATTAGGCAGTTTCAGTATTCCTTTATAGCAGCACAGATGGACTAAAACAATCATCAAGTCACTAAATCATCCGGAAGAGCTCACCTTAATGGGAGAGGATTCTTTCTGACTAGGCAGGAAGGAGAGAGGATAGCATTTCAACCATGAATAAAGACACAGAGTTAGTCTGGTGGGCCCCTGGGAGACAGAAGAGGCAGGCTCGCTTTCCTGGAGCAGAAAAGTGGGAAAAACAAGGTGACTAGCAAGGAAGCTGGCTGATCACAGAGCTCCCTCAAAGCCTCCTTGAGAAGAAGGTTCTGACAAGCAAAGAAGTAGATGCCATCCAAGGTTCTAGATTGGGCAAAGGGCATGGCAAAATGACTGTCAAGGATAGTTACTTGCCAGAATTGTTGTCTCCTGTGGGGGAAAAAGTAGAGAAATAACTAATAATGATTATTATAATATTTGCAAGCCCCTTTGGGTGTCAGGCAATATGCTGCAAGTTCCAACTCAGTATCACCCACCTAATGACCCACCTGGTGACAGGGGAGATAGGAAGGATAATCTGTGCCATGAAGGGTGGCTGGGCTGTGTCAGAAGAAGAAGGAGGCCCAGAAGGAATACCATGACAGGTCATGACCCCATGAGGGGTCAGTTCCACTGTGGTGGGAGGAAGCATGAGAAAAGGAAAAGGGTACCCACTTGAGTGGCTGGGATTAGTAGAATCAGTAGGTAAGTAGAAAAGGGTAACTTGCCCTGAGTCTTGAAAGATAGGTAGGGGTTAGTCTGGTAAGATAGAGTAAGAAATTGGGAGGCCACTCCTGGCAGAGGGTACTGCCTAAGAAAAGGCTTGGAGGTAGGAATAGCTTGATGTCTTGAACCACCAGAAGCTCCAGATGGGGTGAGGGTAGGAGTAGGAGGCAGACAGGGAGGCCAGGTGAGCCCTGCCATCAAGTATGTGCTTTCTCCCCTGGACTGGGAGAGCCACCAGATGGATTAGGGTTAGATGTGAAAGGACTCCATGTGTGTCTTAGAAAGACTGTGCTGGCAGAGCGTGGAGAGCAGAATGAGGATGTGGAAGTGGAGTGAGGAAGGCACTTGAAATTACGAAAACTTTAGATAAGAAATTGGCACTGTGTGGCCTCCAGGCTTCATGTCATCTGGTTGCTTCTCTATGGATGTCCCTGGGCGGATTATAAATGCTTGAGGAGCAGGAAGTGGGCCTGCTTATTCACAGTTATACGCCTAACACTTATTAAGTGCTCCATAAATATTTTGTGTATTAATGAAGAGACAGCCATCCCAGAAGATGTCTCATTCACTCATCAAACTTTTATTGAGTTCCTACTGCATGTTAGTCCCTATGCCTGGTGCCAGAGCACGGAGTTGGCCCTGAGCAAAGATTCCTAATCTTTTTGTTCCATCAACCTCTTTGACAATCTGTGGAATTCTACAGACCCTTTCTCAGAACAATATTTTTAAAAAATAAATTGAAGCTTATAGAGGAAATCAATTTCATTAAAATGTAGCTATCAAAATATTAAAAATGGAAATAGTAATATAGTAATATATGTGCATCTTTATTTAACTCATTAAATAATGAATTGAGGAAGCTGTCTCATAACAACTATAATTTCAACATAATGAATGTGAATATTTGAGCTATCTGTAACCATAATGTGATAAGAAAACATGTACAATTTCTGGCCAGATGCAGTGGCTCATGCCTATAATCCCAGCACCTTGGGAGGCCCTGGCAAGCCAATCATTTGAGGCCAGGAGTTCGAGATCAGCCTGGGCAACATGGCAAAACCCTGTCTCAACTAAAAATATAAAAATTAACTGGGTGTGGGGGCACACACCTGTAGTCCCAGCTACGCAAGTGGTGGAGGCACAAGAATGGCTTGAACCCATGAAGTGGAGGTGCAGTGAGCCAAGATCATGCCACTGCACTCCAGCCTGGGTGACAGAGCAAGACTCTGTTTCAAAAAAAAAAAAGAAAAGAAAAGAAATACAATTTCTGGTTGTGGTAAAGTCACAGGTACTACTAATAATATTGCACTGTGGGTTGGGAGCAGTGGCTCACACCTGTAATCCCAACACTTTGGGAGGCCAAGGCAGGTGGATCATTTGAGGTCAGGAGTTCAAGGCCAGCCTGGCCAATGTGGTGAAACCCCGTCTCTACTAGAAATACAAAAATTAGCCAGGCAGTAGGGGCATGTGACTGTAATCCCAGCCACTAAGGAGGCTGAGGCAGGAGAATCCCTTCAGCCTGGGAAACGGAGGTTGCAATGAGCTGAGATCAAGCCACTGCACTCCAGCCTGGGCAACAGAGTGAGACACTGTCTCAAAAAAAGAAAATATTGCAGTGTAGTGCTCCATTTATAATAGTAGTGTATAAAATTTGGGGCAGAGTCCTCAGACTGTGATCCCAACATCAGTATCATCTAGGAACCATTCCAAATGCAAATTCTCAAACCTCACCTCAGACTGAATCGGAGACTCTGGGATTAGAGGTAGGGTGACCAACTCATCCTCATCAGCCTGGGATGTTCCTAATTTTAGCACTGAAAATCCCACATCCTAGGAACACCTTAGACCTAAGCAAACCAGGATGATTATTCACCCTAGTAGAGACCCACCAGTGTGTGTCTGAAGAAGGTATTGATGTAATTCTGAGCATTTGAGAACCACTGACATACAAGTGGTTATTAAAATAAAGATGTAAGTTTCCCATCCAAGTTAACAAAAGCCCTGAATTCAAACGATTCAAGATAAGGACCCCAATTTAGACAATATCTCCAGTCCTCAAGGAGTACACTTTCCAGAAGAGAAGGAAACAACTAGGCAGACAGCTGAAATTCAGTGTGAAAAGAGCCTGTAAATGGAAGCCCAGGGAATCCTGGGAGCTTGGAACAAGTACACCTTTCCAATAAGATGCCTCTGTCTAGGGAGTAGAGAGGTATGCTGTAGGATGATGCAATGGTGATGATGAGAAAGAGGAAAAGGAGGAGGAGGAGGTGGAGGAGGAGGAGAAAATAAGCTAATATATATTCAGTGTTTAACCCTGTTCCAGGTTCTATTCTTAGTGCTTTATGCCCTTAATTAATTCTCACAACTCTAGAAGGCAAGAACCATATTATCCACATTTAATAGATGACCAAACTGAGGCACAGAGCAGTTAAGAAACTTGCCCAGGGTCACACAGCTATTGAGAGGAGTAACAAGCATTTGAAGTCAGGAAAGCTGACTCTAGATCTCATACTTTTAACTGTCATGTTATTGCAGTGGTTATTTGGGTATTTGATCTTTGTAGGGTTATAAAGGCCACAGAGGGTTCCTCTTCCTCTTCTCTGAAAATAAGCTTTATCTTGGTTGAGATTCAAAGGATGCAGCTTATTCAAAGGATGCAGAGCTCAAGAAGTCATTGCATCATTTCAGTCTGGGCATCTAGGGCCACTTGGGATCCGTGGATGCAGCTGCAGTGCCAGCTTCCCAGGGCTGCTTTTCATCTTTGTTTGCTGCTTGGGGTCAAGGTCGAGAAAAGACAAGAGAGGTAAGGAAACCTAAAAATGAGCACAGGGGTCTGATTGATTGATTGATTGATTGATTTAGAGACAGAATCTTGCTCTGTCGCCCAGGCTGGAGTGCAGTGACATGATCTCAGCTCACTGCAACCTCTGCCTCCCGGGTTCAAGCAATTTTTGTGCCTCAGCCTCCCAAGTAGCTGGGATTACAGGTGCGTGCCACCATGCCCAGCTAATTTTTGTATTTTTAGTAGAGATGAGGTTTCACCATGTTGGCCAGCTGGTCTCGAACTCCTGGCCTCAAGTGATCCACCTGCCTGTGCCTCCCAAAGTGTTAGGATTACAGGCGTGAGTCACCATGCCCAGCCCTGATTTATTTTTAAGACAGGATAGAGAAATGTCAAGCCTTGACTTAATTTGACCCTTCCAGAGAAGGGAGGAAGGTATATTGAGAAGGGGATTATCAGACCAGCTTGGATACAAATCTTTTCTTGGCAACTGGAAAATCTGGTGATTCTCCAGTTTATCTTTGGCCACTTTATTCAACATTTCACTTTGGCCCTCAATATTCTTATCTGTTCAATGGGGATAACAATATTCACATTATCATTATTCTCATAGTAACAAAAGACCTTGGCCATGGTAGGTCATCAATACATGCACCCCTTCCCTTTCCGGCCAGTTAATTGTAAATGACATTCTCACTCCAAGGCAGACACTGAGCCAGGACTACGGACCCAAAGGTGGCTAAGGCAGGGTTCTTCATCCTTATTTTTTCATTAGCCTCTTGGCAGTCTAGGGAAGCCAGTGGATCTCTTCCCAGTGCTATTATTCTTCCTGGCTCCAGCCTCGGAAGTGCATCACGCATGTTAAGAAAGAAACTCCCCCTGGGGATTTTCTCATATGCCCAGGGCCTCACTCAAATGTTCACACCCAAACATTGTTAGGACCCATCATAGCTGCTTGACAAAAGTTGTCTTATTATCCCCTTAAAATGTCATCCACCTGTTGGCAGACAGACCTTCCTTTTCTCCACCAATGCCTACCTGCCTTTGAAGGAGGCAGGGACCAGGTGGCAGAATCTACAGACTCTCTCTTTGGGTGAAATGATTTTTGTGTGTGTACTAAGAACTTAGAAGCAGTTGGATATTCCCACACAGCAGAAAAAAATAGATTGAGAGTGAAGGCAAAATTGTAGGGGAGGATGAGGGACTATAGGCGAAGGGAACAGGGGAAAGGACCTCAAGGTGAATGAATGATAAATAAATTTTATATTATTAAGGCGATGCCTGTGCAGGTCCTGTGTTAGTCACCTGAAATTCACATGTCTTTAACAGAGCTCGAATCCATAGTAATAACCCCTTCAGTAGTGTCCTGTGGTGTTCAGGATGCAGTGACCCAAAAAAACCCATGTGTGGGAGCCACTGCCAGCCTCTGCAGCTGTGTCCCCAAGCAGATCCACTTGTACCCTCTCACTGTAGAGTCCAGGCTCATGTAACTTTTTGCAGGTCCCTGTCAGTGCCACCCTGTCTCCAGGCTTCCTTGGAGTACCCTCTGCCCTCTGTTTGGATAGCCTTTAATCCTTCTACCCTTTGCTATCACCTTACACCTACACACATGCCCTTTGCTTGGCCAGAATCTTCCCAATTTCCAGGTCTCAACTTAAACATCACTTCCTCCAGGAAGTCTTCCATAACACCCTAAGATAGGTCTGGGCACCTCTCCTTTACTTGCCCAAAGCCGTCTTTTCTTTGCCCATCACTGGCTGTGCCTCACTGTATTGGGTTTACAACTACACTCATCTGACCCCACCATCATGCCATGAGCTCCTCAAGGGCAGTGTCTGGGTGTTTCCTGGGGCCATCGTAACATGGCTGAGAAAAAAACAGCCTGAGGCAAAGACACAGGTGCAGGTAGTTTGCTTAGGAGGCGATTCTGGAAAAGAGGAGTGTGGATCAGGGCAAATGAGATAAGTACAAAGGAAAAGCCAATATCAAGATGCATTTCAAGGCTGTGGCTGTGGCAAACAGGAGCTCCATTCGATGTGTCAGATGCTTTCCAGAGCTGTCCTCTGTAGGAGAGGGGTGGGGTGGGAGTTTTAACCCACCAGTATTTTTTGTACCATTGGTGGCAGAACCCTCACCTGGGGTGTTAATGTCCTGAGTTTCCAGGCTGTCAAAACAAGGTAAGTCTGAGAGCCCAGAACTGTCCACCACCACTGAAGCTAAAGCAATAGGTAGAAAAGGAGCCGTGTGCAGGACACCCAGTTTGTCTGGATAGGACTGTAACCCAAACTCCCAGCACAGGACCATGCAGTCAATATTGAATCTGGCCCTCACAGTCACTCTGCAGAGCGGGGGCTATTAGCAACCCCACTACAGAAAAGAAAAAATTGAAGGTCAAAGAAGTCAAGCGACTGACCAAAGTTATACAGTAAGTGAAAGGGCTGTGGCTCAGCCCAGATCTGGTAAACTCGCTGTTCATATTTATTCCTCTATGTTCCAGCTGTTCTATGACCAACTTACTCATGCCAGAATGAAGATCTTTCCAAAGGGAAAAGCTTTAAACAGTGGCCGCCCAGGAGTTGTGCTCATGAATGACCTGACCAGACAGCCCTCAGGAAGGTTCCCAAATGTAAAAGTCCCTGAAGCCTCTGCACAAGAAACTAGAGTTTATTCATCTATTAAATGGATTCAGTGGCTTCCCTGCTGCCCTGCAGGTCCTCAGAGTACAGTGGATGACACCCTCTGGAAGACGGGGCCTGGAAAGAGAAAAGCTGCCTGATGTCTTCATGGATGCTCACAAAAGAAGCTCCCACTTCCCTGGAGTCAGAGGAAGTCATTTTTTAGCATGTTTGGGCCCAGAGCCAAGTGAGTTGGGTGACTCTAGCCACAGGCTCAGATGCTTGCAGAGGATTAGACCCGCGGTTAGCAAGTACCTGGAAAAGGGGAAAGTTTATGGTATAAAGAACTATTTTCTCCTTTACCTTTTATCACTTCAGTTCTGTCTCTATCTGCCTATAGCCACATCTGTCTATTCATGCATCTCATATATTGGTTTCTCAAGAAGCAGGGTTTGTGGTGTAGGCTACAGAACAGGAATCATCACTTGAGACAGGAGACAGAGGAAGCAGGATCGGGCAGAAGGAGGAGCCAAGCTGTGATGCCAGCTGGTCAAAGTCTTGCCAATCGTGGGGGGAGTTCTAGAGTATGGCTCACCCAAAACATGCTGCATCAAGCCAAACTGGTCGGACCGTTATACCCCTGCCTCATGCAGCCACAGGTGTGGGCTCCCCCAGGAAGGGCAGGACCTTGGGTGAGGCAGCTCTCTGCAGCTGAGACAGATCCTGGAGGGGCTGTTGGCTGGAGGCTGCCTGCTGACCTCATGGCCCCAGCTGGGCATCGAATCCTCCTCTCTCGAAGAAGGATCTGGGGTCATTTCCATGTCTGCCCCAGTCCCCTCCTTGCACCTCTCAGGTCCACTTCTCCATGTGGAGCATCCTTCTCAGGCACTACAGCCACTTTGTTCATATCCCCATCCTCCCAGGCTGGGGTGACAATGACAGAGACAGGCCAGTGTCAAGTGGGGGGATCATTGCGTCTCCTTGTTGTTTGATGGTGTGTGCTCTCCGATGGGCATTAGACTGTAAGACAGAGATCTTCAAAGATTGAGCCCACTCCCTCTACCCACCCACTTGCCTCCCTGTGAGACTCTGTTTCTCTGGTTTTCTAATTGCTCTCCTTCCAGACCTCCACCCAGGCCATTTGCCATTTCCCATAAATGTCTATACATCTAATCTGATATGGTTTGGCTGTGTCCCCACCCAAATTCCATCTGGAATTATAGCTCCAGTAATTCCCATGTATTATGGGAGGGACCAGGTGGGAGATCATTGAATCATGGGGGCAGGTGCCCCCATACTGTTCTCATGGTTGTGAATAAGTCTCACGAGATCTGATGGTTTTATAAGGGGTTTCCCCTTTTGCTTGGCTCTCATTCTCTCTTGTCTGCCGCCGTGTAAGACGCGCCTTTCACCTTCTGCCATGATTGTGAGGCCACCCAGCCATGGGGAACTGTGAATTCATCAAACCTCTTTTTCTTTATAAATCACCAGTCTCAGGTATGTTTTTATCAGCAGCATGAAAAAAGACTAATACATAGCCTCAGGCCACTTCTCCTCCCATGCAGTGTGGATGACCAGCGGCTCTACCTGAACTTCAGCCCATTGGAGTAATTTTCTCTCACCACTGTCTTTCAAGGCCACCCCTGAGTGAGGCCATCAATTCCAGTTTGCAGTCACATCTAAGGAGGTGATCTAAGGAGTCACAACTGATACCAAAACTAATCTCAGGC
Source organism: Papio anubis (assembly GCF_008728515.1). NCBI lineage: Eukaryota > Metazoa > Chordata > Mammalia > Primates > Cercopithecidae > Papio > Papio anubis. The sequence goes on along the minus strand of NC_044983.1, from coordinate 130,326,661 downwards.
TTTTTCTCTTTCCTTCAACTGGTTATAGGGCACTGTCCCAAACAGTCAGAGGCGTGGGCTGAGTGGGGGGTTGCTGATGGCACGACAGGGCTGTGGGTTTCTGCGTGACCCACTCATGTTTCTTACCTGTCCTTCTGCCTCTACTCAGGCTCAGTCCCAGATGGACCAATTCTAGCTCACTGCAGAGTAAAGCTGGGTGTGCCTAATGCTATAACTCAGTGAGTCACCTAGGACCCAGCTCGTGATACCCAGTTCTGGTTATCTGGCAGCTTTATGTCTCATGGGGAGATGTTTTATCTCTCACAGGGCCCAGAAGCACAACAGGCATCGTTTTCATAAAGTGAAGCATTCCCTGCTGGGGATGGCCTGGCCTTTCTCCCCATTTCCAGGCTGCACTATGATTCTCCCTTCGGAGCTCAACATAAATGCTACATGGTGTCTGTTCCCATCACTGATAACCCCACCATCTGTAATTAAGGTTAGGACCTTGAGATGCAGAGACCGTCCTGGGTTTTCCCAGTAATTAATTGAATTGCATGAGTCCTTACATGTGGAAAACGAAGGCAAGAGAGCCAGAGGCATGCAGAGGTGAAAGAAGAGGCTGGAGAGATTTTCATGTGTGAGAAGGACTCCAACTGCTGCTGCTGGCCTTGAAGGTGGGGGAAGAGGGTTACGGGCAAAATAAAAATTTGAGGGCTTCTATAAGCCAAGAACAGCCCTCAGTTTACAACCTATAGGGAAAGGGAAACCTTGGTCCTACAACCACAAGGAACTGAATTTTGCCAACAACCTGTTTGAAAAGGAAACAGATTCTCCCTAAAAGCTCTAGAAAGGAAGACAACCTGCTGACGCCTTGGTTTAGCCCAAGGTCCAGAGACCCACACTGAACTTATGACTTACAGAAACAGTGAGAGAGCAAGGTTGTGTTGTTTTAAGCTTCAGTTTGTGACAACAGGGATGGGAAGTGGATATACTGTCTGCGCTCTGCCACTGCCAGCAATGGGGTTCACACAGTCAGCTGGGAAGTGAATGACCCAGCTCCAAAACCCCATCTTAGCTCCTGTTCTCTTGAACCACTGTTACAGATTCAGTACTGCAGAAGCAAGTGCTGAGATGGAGATTGGGGTGTAAGATATTTAGTGGGAATTTGCACTGTGAAAGGAAAGGGAGGAAGCAAGACTAGGCAAAAGGAGAAGGTGAACTGCAAGACGAACTTGACAAAGCCTCCGCCAAGCCAGCACAGAGCTCTGGAACAAGCTGCCCATTAGAGTTGTCCAATGTCAGGCCCAAGTGACCAGGACTTTACATCATGCCTCAGTCACTGCCCCCGCTGGAGGATGTGACTTAGAATGAAGCTGATCCTGAATGAGCTGACAGCTGAAGGCTGTCTTCTTACTGTAATCTGGCCAACTTCTGATCACACTCTGGCCCTCAGCAGCCAGTCTTGCCTTGAAGGAGGATCTGCATGGCACCCCTCCATGTCTGTCATAGTCCCTTCAGGCTAGAGGTCATAAAGATGAACCTGAGAGATTAAACTATTTGCTCAGTATCACACAGAAAATGATGGGCAGAGTTGGGACTATAGCCCAAGTTTCCTGAAGCTTTTCCTAGTATCACGGTTTTGACTAATAACACAGTTCTGCCTTTGGAGAACATGATGGGGCTTCTAGATGATGTGCCGGAAGCCAACATAATCATTGAACTCCAGTCAAGAGGGACTTTAGGGGGCCTTCAGTATAACCCCTGGCCCAAGACAGAGGTACCCTGTAAAGCATCCCTCATACTTCCGGCCTGGGTCCCAAACTTGCCCACCTTCCATTGAAAATGTTCTGATCCTTTCTGACTATAATTCCTTATAATTTACTAATCAGTAAGGCCACATATGTGAAACACATTGAAATTTGCAAAGCATAGTACCTCAGTCTCTAAAGTGTTCAGTGCCATTCCGATTTAAGACGATGCCTCTATCTGCATCTGGGCAAGACTGGGCTTTGATTTTCATTTTAGGCCTGTGGCTCTGTACAACCCAGTCCTTTACTATTCCCCTGGTTCTTTCCTCCTCTCACTTTTGGTGGCACTGCCTGGCCTCTTGTTCATCCTGCTCATTTCCTCCAGCATGTCTGCATTGCCCGGCAGCACCACACTGCTGGAAGTGGGACATGAGTGTGTATAATGTAATACAATTTCTGGGCATGTTGTATTCATAACAAGAGGGGTAATGCCACACAGATGAGGTCACATCTGGATATTAGGTCCAGAAATGTGTGAACATGTAGGATTATATGACCAGAGGGTACTCTGATGTGATACTGATAAAATACATGAATACTATATTCCATGGTATGATACTAACAAAATACATGATAAAATACTATATTCCATGCCATAGAAACTATAACATGTGCATCGACCAACATAATTTGCCAAATACTTATATAACAATCTCCTCACTTGGCTCTTCCCATAACCCTGTGGGAAGTAAGAGATCTATTTTACTCTCCTGGAACTTCCATTTCCTCACCCAGAGCTCCAGGCTACCTTTGTGATAAGAAATGACTGAACGGAGCAAAGAAGCTAAGCGTAGATAGAACCCTGTTTCCACATTTGAAGACCTATTGTCTGGAAGATATATTAGAACTTGGAGGATGCTGAATCTTTGGCCCTAGTTTTCACCATCAGCATGACACACAGGGCCTCATCTTGCATGGCCTCATTGTGGGAAAAGTGTACTCCCTGCCTCTTGACTTTGAGCTTCACCATATAACTTGATGTGGTCAATTGCAAACGTGACAAAACTACTGTCTTGAGCCTAAGCCCCAGGAGGCCTCATGTGTTGCTGCTTGCCTTCTTGTAGTTTTACCATTTGCCGTGAGGGGCATGTACCAGCTAGCCTGCTGGTCCTGGGGCAAGATGGGAGACCCATGAGGCAGAGCTTTCCAGCCACTGCAGGCTGACGCAGAGCTGCCCTGTGCAACATGGAGAGCTTCTGCTGTTCATAGTACCATGGATGCAAAGAGAAACTGTCTTAGCCCTTGCGGGAGCCCAGTCCAGTAGAGAGGTATGCCACCATCAGCCACTGAGCTCACAAAGCTTGTGGTCCATGTAGAGTCTTCCCTCTCTCTCCTGCACCTCCTAGTAGATTGCTTCTTTGTTCCAAATATTTGCTGCACTTCTCTGAGATAAAATTACACTCCCTGTCACATTAATGCCAGGCTTGGCCATGTGACTTTTTTTTTGGCCAATGGTGTATGAGTGGAGGTGACATGTGCCACTTCTAAACAGAAGCCATTCAAGGGCCGTTGCATAATATTGTTATTTCTCTCTGCCACAAGGCTAAGACAGGGCTTCACCTTTAGCTCCAGTGACAGAGGGAAGACCATGTGGATCAGAGATGCAGTTGACGCATACATGCGGCCAAAAAGCATATGGAAAACACGCTTATTACCACTGATCATTAGAGAAATGCAAATCAAAACCACAATGAGATACCATCTCACACCAGTCAGACTGGCTATTATTAAAGTCAAAAAGCAGCATGTTGGCAGGGCTGTGAAGAAAAGAGAACACTTATTACACTGTTGATGGAAGTGAAAATTAGTTCAGCCACTATGGAGAGCAGTTTGGGGATTTCTTAAAGAACTAAGAATGGAATTACCATTTGACCCAGTAATTTCATTACTAGGTATCTACCAAAAGGAAAATAAACCATTCTTCCAAAAACACACATACACCCGTATGTTCCTCACAGCACTATTCACAACAGCAAAGACATGGAACCAACCTAGGTGCCCATCAACAATGGATTGTATAAAGAAAATGTGGTACATATACACTGTGGAGTAGTATGCAACCATAAAAAGAATGAAATCATGTTCTTTGCAGCAACATGGATGCAGCTGAAGGCCATTATCCTAAGCAAACTAATGTAGAAAAAGAAAACAAAAATACCCCATATTCTAAATGGGAACTAAACAATAAGTACATATGGGCATAAAGATGGGAACTACAGACAATGCAGCCTCCAAAAGCAGAAAGGCAGAGAGAGGGCAAGGGCTGAAAATCTACCTGTTGAGTACTATGCTCATTTTCTGGATGACAGGTTCAATTGCACCCCAAACTTCAGCATCACACAGTATACCCATGTAACAAACCTGCATATGTACCTCTGAATCCATAATAGAAGTTGAAAAAAAAATCACAAGCCTAATGATGTCATCCCTAGCTTAAAATGCAAGGCTGGGCACGATGGCTCATGCCTGTAATCCCAGCGCTTTGGGAGGCTGATGCGGACAGATCACTTGAGCCTGAGAATTCAAGGCCAGCCTGGGCAACAGAGTGAAACCCTGTCTCTCTAAAAACAAAAAAATTAAAAACAAAATTAAAAACAAAACAAAAAAATAACCTGGCCATGAGGGTACGCACCTGTAGTACCAGCTACCGGGGAGGCTGAGGTGGGAGGATGGCTTAAATCTGAGAGGTGTAGGTTGCAGTGAGCCAAGATGGGGCCACTGCACTCCAGCCTGGGCAACAAAGCAAGACTCCATCTCAAAAATTAAAAATAAAATGCATCTGAAACCCATTGCTTTCAGAAAGCCTTCAACTCTGGCTAAACACAGGAGGCTGTTCCTGATGCAGTCTCCAGCTCTCACTTACCCCTTCCTCTGACCACACCTCACGCCAGAGTCTGCCCTTGGTCACGCAGAGCTGCCCGCCTTTCCTCTGGTGTGTCCTGCACTCCTGTGACCCTTCGTCCAAGAAAGCCCTTCACATAGATAGCCTCATCTTCCTCCTCCCCTCTGCCAAAGACCAGCTGAAGCTCTGCCTTTTCTAAGAATCATTCCCACATCCCTCAGCCCAATATTGTCCTCTCAATCTTTGCTGCAAAACAAAATCTTGTGGGGAGATTTAAAAAAAAAAATACTGACACTCAGGTCCCACCACCAGAGATACTGAATTAATTGGTCTGGGACGGGACCTGGACAACAGTATTTTTTTAAATCTCTCCAGGTGATTTTAATATGCAGCCCGGGCTGAGGACTATTTGCATTCTTCTATTTTAATTGCATTTCCCCTGAGCACCCACACTCCCTGTGTTCCCCTCCTTATTACTCTATATTGTAATTTTCTGTTCATTTCTCTGACTCCCTAACTCATCTAAGGGCTCTTCAAGGGCTACGCTCAACTCACATCTTTTCCATCTCCTATCCTCCAGGGCTTAGTTCACAACACATGTGTGTTGACAGCTTCAGTTCCCCAAGTCAGGAAACTTCTCCTGCACCCCACCCACCCTGCCTGTGCCCCATGAAGCCTCACGTTCCAGCCACCTCACACTGCAGTGCTTGACTCAGTGACTCTGAAATGACTGAATTGCTCAGCTGCATCTTTCTCCAGCACTTTTTCTTCTGTCTCTGCTCTCTTGGGCTTTGACACTTGGGTTCTCCAGTGCTTACTGTATCAGTGTGAACAGCTGCTGCTTTGCCTAAAAGCACTTCAGTGAAGTGCTAGAAAATCCCTGGAAATTGCTCTCCCCAAACCCCCGCCAAGCCAAGCTCACTGCATTGAAGAGGAAAGGACTCCAGGGGAGAAGGTGCTGCTGTCTCTCCTCTGAGCAGAGACCCTGCCGACCTCAAGGCCAAGGGCCCCCACCCTCCTTCCAAACACATCCAAATCTCTGCATCCATCTCACTCCACCATTCTAAGGCATGGCTCACTTCTGCTTCCACATCTGATTTAATCTTAAGGGAGAGGGGATTATCATTCTCACTTTACAGGTGAATAAAGGTCAGTCAGAGACCCTCCCATTGCAGCTTGGCCTCTTCATTGCCCCGTAACCTCCCAGGTTAAAAGACAAAAGGAGGAGGGCAGAGCATCCAGGAGTCAGGCTGGTTTACGGGGCCCGCCCATCTCTCTCCCATCTTCTGAGTCACTATTTTGCTGAAGTAACCCTGCCTTTAAAGTCACTGACAGTGGAGCAGTTTGAGTTAGCCACAAGACCCTCTTGCCTCCCCTTGAATGGTAGGGCACCAGCTTTGGAGTCAGACAGACCAGAATGCAAATCTGGGCTGTGTTTCTCAATAGCTGTGTCACCTTGGGTGTGCTTTTTACCCTTCCTAAGGTCCCCTTTTCTCTTCTGCCAGAACGGAATGGTACAATTTGACCTCCCAGAGGAATGGTAAATAAACAGGGAGCTGGGCCTATGTAAGGGGGCCCCTCAAACCTCAAATGCTGGCTCCACCCTGGTCCCAGCCCTGGAGATGGAACAAGTCTCCAAGGCAATTGCTGCAGGATGGACCCTGCCCCCACCCACCGAGTTCTCCCCTGACATCTCCGTATTTGCTTCCCTGTGGCTGATGCTGCCCCAGAAGTGAGCACCTCTGATTCATGGCCCAGTCATGAGCCCTTCCCTTTCCCAGAGATACCAGCAACTTGTAGCAACCTCCCCCCAGCCTTGCTTTGTCCTCAGCTCTGACCAAGGTGCTGCCGGCTGAGAAAGCTGCTGTGTAGACCAGGTTCCAGTTACCGTCAATTTCCCCGTCGGTGGTAACTGCGGCATTCCTTCTGGACACGAGATCAAGACCCTGCAAGCTCACAGCAACTGAAGGCTGCACAGTTGTAGCCCATCGCAGGGGCGTGCCTGGGTGCCCACTCAGCGTGGACCCCTTTCTTTTCTCCATTTGCTCCAAGAGTTTATGGACTGATCTCTGGCTCAACACTTTGGAATCATTCTGATGTCCTGTGTCAAAACAAAGTTCTCTTTTGAGCCTGGGGGAAGGGGTGGCTTTTCCCTGGGTGCTGTGTGCTCCTCTGCATTCTCACCGTGTGTACAACAGAGCATGGGAGTCATTCCTGTCTTCAAGACTCAGCTTCACCGCTTCCTTGCTGTGTCTCTTTGGGCAAGTTACTTAACCTTTCTGGGCTTTTGTCCTCCTCCATTATGTGAAGATTTGGATTGTCAGACTGTTCTTGCAAGCTTGTGTGAAGATCAAGTGAACTGCTGCACATGAATGTCCAGCCTGGCGGGTGGCATCAGAGGTGCCCACTAGGAGGGTGTAACTGTGGCCAAGAGAGCCAGCCTCAGCAGGGCACATGTAGAAGGCAGCTTTGTTCTTACCACCTCTGCCTTTTGTCCCTGTGGGGTTGACTCACTCCTCGGTTTTGGGGGAGGAAAGGACTCTGTCAGACCAGTCCTTAGGTACTAACAAATCATTTCATGTTGTAGCTTTTAAAATGTCCTGTCCAGTCTAACATCAAAGCCTGAAAGCCTCATCCTATTTAAAACATCTCTTCCCAAATATCCACCTGTCCTCGGCTGAGGCACCATTTCTGTGGAAAGAGCAGTGCCAGCTCTGTCACTATCTCTCCTCTCTTACTCCTCTACCCTGGAGGCTGCTGGATCGTCCAGGCCTGGATGGGAAGAGGGAGGGAGACTACTGGGAGGAGAGATAAGGGGCATAAAATGTCCTCTTGGACTCTAGTTGCCATCCAGCATAGACATGTTATGGGTGGGACAGGTGTCTAAATGCTCACCCCTTCCCTCATGGAGCTCTTTTGTGAGCCGCTTGGAAATGCATACAATGGGGACCCCTGACTGCAGCCCCATAGCTTGGGTGATGCCGCTTCTGGCTCATACTTTCTGATGTCCTCATCCCCTGGCTTCCAGGGGATCATCCTAGGACATGCCTGGGCTCATAGCTGGCTCCCTTGCCCTGCATCCTCCACATGTCTCTCATTCTATTCCCAGGCACCACGCCTACCTCCAAGTGCCAGAGGCGGGGCTCTCCACAGGGTGCTCAGGAAATCCTTCCTCCCTCACCAGACATAATGTGGGGGAAAGCCTGCCTGCCTGCCCCATGGGGAGGACACAGGAATCCCCAGCACATGATATTCTCCCTAAAGAGAGTCCTCACCTTCCTCCCCCTACCGATCAACTTCCCGGTGACTCTGTCCTACCCTTGAGGGAAGTGATGAGTTAGGGCTTTTGGACTGATTTGGGGGCCACACCTTAGTAAATTCATAAATTATCCATCATCATTCTTTAGGGTCTGCAGCCACTTAATACCATTAGTTCTCAACCCTGGAGGTTTGGCCACAATTTAGGTAAACAAAAAGCCACCATTTACCTTCTCATTAGGTTGGTTGTAACTGTCGTTATTCCCAAGCAGAATGAGCCCCCAGACTCGAGCTCCCAGGGCCCTCACCATCCTGTTCCTTCCCTAATCCCATCCCAGTGCATCCTATTTTGTGCTGCATGTGTATCTTCTCACCAGACTGTGAGCTGCTGGAGGGCAAGCCTGTGTCTCCTTCCCCTCTGGGTCCTCAGCACCCGGGGTATCACAGTCATCAAGCAGTGTACTTTTCTTCAATGAATGGATGAGCATCTTAAATGACACTGGTATCATCTAACAGCCAGATACCAGGTCTCACTTACATGGAAGGAGCAGCCTACGGGTGCCGCGAAGTGTAGCAATAAATGGATGTGACGCTAATCAGAAAGCTCCGTAGCAACAGCAGGAATAATTACTCCAGTAACTAACGCTTGCTGAGTCAGATGAGCTGCTATAGCTGGCACACCTATAGTCAGTCCTCACACGTGGCAAGGGCATTATTAGTTTCCCATCTTACAGATGAGGAAACTAAGGTATATAGGGTTTAAGTATGAGCTAAGGATTCTAGGATTATAACACCCAAAGTTGAGCAGATTTCAAAGAAGAGTTCAGAGCTGTGAGGGATCTCCCCTCTTGAAAATGTTCAGAAAAGTCTTCGTGGAGGAGAAGATAGTGTGGTGGTTCCTCCAAGAACTAAAAACAGGACTACCATTCAACCTGGCAATCCCATCACTGGGTAAATACCCAGAGGAATATAAATTCTATTACAAAGACACATGCACACATATGTTCTTGGCAGCACTATCCACAATAGCTAACACATGGAATCAACCTAAATGCCACTGGATAAAGGAAATGTGATACATATACATCACGGAATACTATGCAGCCATAAAAAAGAATGAGATCATGTCTTTTGTAGGAACATGAATAGAGCTAGAGACTATTATCCTTAGCAAACTAACACAGGAACAGAAAACCAAATACCGCATGTTCTCACTCATAAATGGGAGCGAAATGATGAGAAATAAGAACACATAGACACGTAGAGGGGAACAACACATACTGGGGCCTACCAGAGGGTAGAGGGTGGGAAGGGGGAAGAGGATCAGGAAAAATAACTCATGGGTACAAGGCTTAATACCTGGGTGATAAAATAATCAGTACACCAAATCCCCAGGACATGAGTTTACCTATATAACAATCCTGCACATGTACCCCTGATCCCAACATTAAAGTTTAAAAAATGTGGGTCCACGTTGCACGAGCAGACAGGGAAAGAAGCCTGCCAGGTGGATACTGCGGCCTGGAGAGGCAAAAGCTCATCGACCAAGAAGAACCCAGGACATGGGGCATGCTCTAGGTCCAACCGAGAATTCCATGTTGTCCAGGATGTGATGGATTTGAGATCCAAAAGGGTGCAGGAGTTTGGATTTTGTCATAGGCAATGGGAAACCACTGAGGATTTTGAGTGAATCAGAGCTGTTTTCTAGAAGATTAATCTGACAGCTCATGTTTCCTGAAGTGACAGAGACAGACTAGAGAAGGCAACTAATTAGAAGATACTTTAATTATGCAGCAGCAGAGACTCACTGAATAGAAAGGGCCAGAAGAAAACTTAGAAATCATTGTGTGTAACTTTGCTTTGCACACTAAACTGAGTTCTCTCAGGGCAGATGAGTGTTATGTTCAACTACGTTTTTCAAAGCTGAACACGATGCTTGGTAATAAGGTGGTAAGTACGCTCATCCTGAATAAGTGAAGGAACAGGTGAATGAACAAATGAATGAGTGGTACCTTCCTTGAGCGAGTCACACCTGAGGATCAGCACTGATTGAGAGGAGCAGGTGGGAGCAAGGGATGATTTGACAAAACTGAAGGGTGCTCAGTTGTATCCAGAAAGGGGAAGTAAGAGGGCACTCGACAGTGAGCTTTTGCCTCCCCAGGGCCTCAGTTTCTCCACTTGTCCATCAGTGAGTGGCAGAGAAGGGTGGGCAAGATGATCCTCAAGTCCCTCCTAGATCCTCTATTCTGCGATTTGATGAGAACCCAAACTCCTTGCTCTCTGCTCCTGCTGCTTCCCTTCAATGCTAAAAAGACCCAGGAGGAATGGAGTCTCCGCTGGAAGAAAGAGCTGGGGGCATAGCCTTTCCGGTCCAAAGCCAACTTCTTCACCTGCTTCCAAAGGCAGCTTTGCCCGGGTTATTCTGGGCCAGTGTCATGACACCAAGCTCCTTTTCTTCTCTCCATACCAGGCTTTTATGGGAGTCCCTAATGAGCCTTGTGCTATTATACATTTTAGAAATTTCATCTAATAGGGCTCATGAAGTATAAATTCACCCCGAGGAGCAGAACTGCATTAATCCCTGTGGTGATTATGCATTAGCCAAAGAATTTCTTTGCCTATTTTAAGCAGCTGAACCCAGACTGTCTGGGGTGCTTTTCTACTTTGTCTCTGTTGCTAGCCATTCATTTAGATCATCCCATGGTACATGTCCTCTCCACTCCCTCCCCCACCCATCCACGCATGCCAGCTGCAGAGGCTGTGTGATGCCATGGAAAGGGCACAGGCCTTGTGTCCAGCAGAACCTGGATCTCAGGCCAATCCGTCACTGTCCACATGATCTTAGTCAAGTCACCTCACTGCCCTGAGTTCTGGCTACCCGACTTGAATCAGTGATATTAAAAGCAACTCTCTGGGGTGTCTGAGAGTCTAAAAAGCATTAATAGAGCACCACATGCATAGTAGGCCCTCGCCCCCAGTGAGTCCTTTTTCCTCCTGTTGTCATTGCCTTGCTGTGTTAATAGCACCCAAGCTGAGGACGGCTGATAAAGAAAGTCGCTTGCGGTGGGAAACAGCCAGAAAAGTTTCAGCTTCAGGTTCATGCTCCGCAGCTGAAAATAGAATTAATTAATATTCTGAATGCATTAATGAGGTCTTCGAAATCAGGTAAAGAAAAAAACTACTGTACATTCATCAAAGGTGTGTTATACCTCGCTGAGGACTTTCTGGGAAAGAAACTAAGGTATGCCAACCCATATCACCCGCCGCTTTAAGCTTGCGTTATTTTACCTTCTAAATCAAAAACTATAATTATAGACTTGTCTTGCAAGCAGCCAGAGCTTTTCTCTTGAGAAGTTCGGAAACACTGCTATTCCAGGGACATCACTCATGAGGAACAGTCTCACCCGGGTCCTCAGCCACTCAGGAAATGGACCCCCATCTACCATCGCAAACATGAGAAAACAGAGGCACAAAAGACAGTGAATGTGGCCTGACCCCCTCACCCAGCACCTGACAGGAAGACAACTTATACCTCACGGTGCTTTACCCTTCACAAAACCCTCTTATAGATTTTATCTCCTGTGAAAATCCCAGCAATTCTGAGGGCCAGGCTGAGGGAAGAAAGGAACATCATGCCCCCTTGACGATTAAGAAATCAAAAAGCCAAAGACGGAATCAGAACCCAGTCCTGTGTTTTCTGCACTACCTTGGACTGCCGTGGGCAAATGTGGCCTTTTATCATCCTCAAATGTTGTCAGCTCTGAATAGTGAGTGCAGCTCGCTGATTAGCCTGGATGCTCCTCAAAGACCTGGATCTTTGGCTCCATGTTGAACAGAGAAGAGCCTTGAGTACAGAACCCGTGCTTAATACTTGTTATTGCTAATTGCATATCAATAAATAAGCTATTGTAAAATGGTCTCATTCTGTACTTCCTCCTTGCAATGAACCTGTGAGGTAAGCACATTTTTATCCCCATTTTATAAATGAGAAAACTGAGTCTCACGAAGGGTAAGTGACTTGAACCCAGGACTCAGATATTAAGCAGCAACCCTGAGAGTCAATGCTAGGTGTGACTCCAGCTCTTTCCATTCAATGTGCTTGTTTATTTGTGCATTCGCTCTACAAACACTTGGGTGCCACACCCAAAGCAACACCACAGTGGGCAGACATGCTGTTTTGGGACTGCTGTGCCCCATCCCGCTGTCACTCATCTGATCCAAACATCCTTGGGCAGGTGCAGCCACATGAAACAAAACAAATGAATCTTACTAGTGCAGCAAGTACATTGATGCCCATATTGACTTGGTTTCGGGTCTTTTTATTTCTTTTCTTTGTTCTTGGTTCCTGTTTAGTGGAAAGGGTGTCCCAGCACCTTCACAGGCAGCTTCTCTGGAGATGGGCCCCCACTCTCTAAGGAGGTTCCACATGGGACAAGGGGAAAAGCAGCAAGCTGGAATTCATAACCAGGGTACTGTTCTCATTATAGTCCCACCTAGCATGTATGTCCTTAGACCAGTCATTTGGTTTCTTTGTTTTTACACCCTAATTTTTAAAATGAAAAGTTGAATTAACAAGTCTATTTTATAAGACCAAATACACAAATCCTTTTGAAAAACCAAAATTCAGTTTTCTAATTTAGTTTTTATTGTAGTAATGTGTATGTAACATAAAATTTAACTATTTTAACCATTTCTAAGTATACAATTTGGTGGCATCAAGTACTTTCACAATGTTTTGCAACTATCATCACCACACATTTCCATAGCATTTGCATCTTCTCAGACTGAAGTTCTGTTCCCTTTAAACACTCATTTCCCATTTCCCCTACCTCCATCACCTGGTAACCACAATTCTATTTTCTGTCACTATGAATTTGACTCTAGTATTCGGTTGTTCTTTCATTGCTATAAAGGCATACCTGAGACTCCGTAATTTATAAAGAAAAGAGGTTTCATTGGCTTATGGTTCTGCAGACTTTACAGGAAGCATGGTGCTGGCATTTGCTTGGCTTCTGGTGAAGCCTCAGGGAGATTTCAATCATGGCAAAAGGCAAATGGGGAATAGGCACATCATGTGGCAAAAGCAAGACTGAGAGAGAGTGGGGAGGGGGAGCTGCCAAACACTTTTAAATAATCAGATATCACGAGAACTCACTATCACAAAGAGCACCAAGCCATGAGGGAGCAGTCCCCACGGCCCAAACACCCCCCACCAGGCTCTACCTCCAGCATTAGAGATTACAATTCAACATAAGATTTGGGTGGGGACAAATATCCAAACTAGATCAACTACTCTAGGAGCCTCATATAAGTGGAATCATATGTATCCAATGTGTATTCTTTTAAATCCTTTTTTTTTTTTTTTTCCCCGAGATGGAGTATTGCTCTGTGGCCCAGGCTGGAGTACAATGGCATGACCTGGGCTCACTACAACCTCTGTCTCTCGAGTTCAAACAATTATCCTGCCTCAGCCTCCTGAGTAGCTGGGACTACATGTGTGTACCACCATGCTCAGCTAATTTTTGTATTTTAAGTAGCAACAGAGTTTCACCATGTTGACCAGGCTGGTCTCAAACTCCTAGCCTCAAGTGATCTGCCTGCCTTGACCTCCCAAAGTGCTGAGATTGCAGGTGTGAGCCACTGCACCTGGCCTCAATGTGTATTCATTTATGTTGGGCTTATTTCACTTAGCATAACCAGGAATCACTATTGAATACAAAGATCAACCCATCATGCCAACCCCATGCCTGGGAATAAAGCTGTAGAGATTGTAAGAGTTTCACATGCCTTATCTCCTGAATGCCTCACCACAACTTTCACATGATCTCCACTTAACCAATAAGGAAAATGACATGAAGTTCAAGTGATTTGGTCAAAGCCACCCAAAGAGTGGCAGAGACAAATCTGTCCACAGATCTTCTAACCAACTTCAAGGATCTTTCTAAATTTACTCCTGAGACTTCAAACAGTGAGAAAACCTCAGCGTGTTAGGCCGTTCTTGTGTTGCTATAAAGAAATACATGAGACTGGGTAATTCACAAAGAAAAGGGGTTTAATTGGCTCATGGTTCCACAGGCTATACAAGAAACACGAAGAGGGCATCAGCTCAGCTTCTAAGGAGGAGTCAATCGTGTACAATCATGGTGGAAGGTGAAGGGGAAGCTAGCACTTCACATGGCTGGAGCAGGAGGAGGAGAGACAGAGGTGGGGAGATATGCTACACAGTTTTAAACAACCAGATCTCATGATAACTCACTCACTCACTATCACAAGAACAGCACCAAGGAGATGGTGCTAACTCTTTTTTGTAGGGGCAGTCCTGGGTATCCTAGGATGTTTAGCAGCATCCCTGACCTCTACCCACTAGATGTCAGCATCGCCCCCAACGTTCTGGCAGCAAAGATGTCTCCAGACACAGCTTAGTGTCTCCTGGGTGCACAATTGCCCCAAGTTGAAAACCACTGCTTTAACCCATGCCAGCTACTGGGAAATAGAGATGAATGGAACAAAGCTTTTCCTCTGGGAGATCCCAGTCTAGAGGCTCAGACATGAGGACCAATACTTACCTTAGGCAGGTATAAGAGCAAGAAAACAGTTGGCAAGTAGGAATCTGATGTTAGAGTGCTTTGACTGCAGTGAGATGTGTGGGCTGGAGGGGACAGTGGGTGGGGAATGCAGTTAGGAGGCAACCATGACAAGGTGGGGAACGAACAGGAACAGGGGTGACAAGCTGGGGGGTCTGGACAGACCCAGGAGATTAGCCCAGCAAGATTCTAACACAGGCGTAGAGTGGAGGGTAAGGTTGTGGCTGTAATTAATGTAATGTGGACAGGGTCTGAATAGGGCCAGATTTTCTCCTCTGTGAATCAGGGGCCATGTGATCTCCCAGGTCCCTTGCTGCTCTGACACTCTGCAACTCGAACATTCCAGAGGCAGGAGCCCAGGGACTGACAGGCAGCTCCTCTTCCTCCCACTCTCTCACTCCTTCCTCTCCCTTCCCTTGTTCCACACGTCTCTACAAAGCAGAAAAAAAGAAAGCCAACATTCCTCCTGGATCCCAGGAGGCTTAGGCCTAGGGCTTTCCTGTTCCCAGTCCTCCCGCTGGGAAGGCTCACAGAGCCTCCTCCAGCTCTGGGTGTGGGGGCCGCTGAGCAGGACATGGGTGACTCACACTGAGCAGATAATGAGCTCTGGTGACAAGGGACCCAGCATCAAAGGGAGAAATGGCATCTCTCCCAGAGCTAGGGCTTGGGCCCATGGGGCTCCATGGGATGGAGGCTGAGTGAGTTTGACAGTTTCCCAGGCATCATCCTGTCCTTCCTCCCCCAGTCCTACCACCCCCACAAGGAACTGCCAAGAAGTCTTGCTCTTTTAAATGGTGCATTTTGCAGTTAAAACAGGAGGCCCCTTGAGGCTGGAAACTGGAGGCTCCATCCTTGACTGGAGCTGACTAGCTTTTCCTCTCAGCATAAGCTTTAGCCCTGTTTCAATGCTTAAAATATCAAAATGTGTGTTTTCTCTGCCCATCTGGCCAGTGATCCTCTCAGCTCAGTCAACCCACTCATTCCACAGACCTTAGCGGACCATTAGAAGTCAGCCGTGAATAACTGCACATGTTCCAGCCATTATCGCAAGGTGACTAGCATATTGTCTACATGTGGTGGCCTTCTAGTTGTGTCAAGTACCCTGTTGTTAAGACTGCAATGTTGTAGTCTACAGCGTTGTTAAGATCACAATGAAAGGATGATAGACTGATAAGACAGCAAGACCCCAAGACAAAGAGAATGTAGGCAAAGGATGGCACATTTTTTAACCTGCCACAAAATAACCCTGACTACATCAGGAAGGCATCAGTCATGCCGAGAAACAGTGGCACATGCACGCTGGATGTGTGACAGTGTAATCCTGGAACCATGTGCAGGAAGGAAACCAACAGGAAATAGTGCAGAACCCATGGGCTGGCAAAAGCAGAGAGCAGTTATCACCCTCACATTCAAAGAAGCAAAGGGGTGAAGGGAGAAGTTACCAGAATCCACGGATAGTAGCTGCATGGAGAATGCCTCCCAACAAGAGCTGGGGTCTTTGGTAAGGAAGTGCTGCGGACCAAGAGAGAAAATTCCCCAACCCCACTCCTCTCCTTCCCTATGTTTCCTCCCTGAACTCCCTACTGGCCAAAGGCAACTTTAAGTCAAAGCACAGATGAATCTATTGACACAGTTCCTACAGCCAGCGTCCCCCAACTTCCCTTAAAGTGTATGGCCTGGGACTCACTGTCACTTCACTGGGGAAGGCAAAAAGGGGATGGACAATGGAGACAAAAGGCAGTGAGTCCTCCCCTCCCTACCCTGACCAGGCACTTAGAGATGAAGAAATACTTTTAGCATCTTCGGCAGAGACTTCCTGTTGGTCTCTTCAGCATCTCTTCAGTAGTTTCCCCCTACCCTTTCATGACAGCTCCTATGAAGCTGACCCCAGCTCCAGGTATGGAAGATGCAGGTTTCACTAAGCCAATCAGAACATTCCATTCCCCTGAATGATAAGATGGGCATTTGATATAATCCAGCCCTATTTGACTACACAACTTTTCCTTGGAATTCTGGAAAATGACAGTCCAGGTTTTCTGCTGGATGTAAATAAGGAAGAATGGGAGAGCCCTAGGAGGTGGGGGCAGACAGCTTGGGGTCTCCAAAAAAAGTCAACATCAGGATGAGGTAAAGACCATCAGAGGCAGAGTAGAGACATAGATTGAGAGCAGGGACTTGGTGGCATCACTAGCTATGGAACAAGCCTCTCAGACAGAAGCCCTGCCTTCCTGCTTTTCAGCTAAATGTCAATAAATTCCCAGTGAGAGCTGGATCTTCTTGTACTTGAAAGCAAAAATGCTTCAGCTGAGACATCCTCCAAGAGTTAAGCGAAATAACCAAATACATAATTGAAAGAGACAATGTATCTATCAGGCCAGTGAGGAAACATGGATTGAAGGGATTTTGGTCAGCAACGTTTGAGCATCTTACTTCTGCATGGAAAATGGGAAAGAAGGCTCTCTTCAGCTGGTCCAGAGATACCATCTACTGGTGATAAGACCAGTTTTGTCACCAGAGAGGCCTGAACTATATGAGCTTGGGCAAGTGGGCTTTAAAGCAATGGAATTCTAAGAATTAACAAGAACCAAGAACTCTTCATTCTCAGTTCCATTGCACCTGTGAACGGCTGATGGGGCCCATCTAGGGAAGAATCTGCAAGGGCTTTTAGATGAGGAGGGCACATCCCAGAATATAAAAAGCCACTACCTTATAGGCAGAGGACATTCATATTTCTCACTGAAAAGAAATGACCCTCTTTGTAAATGAGTGTTTGGGTATTTGGTTTGATATATACAGGTTTGTGTTTGTCTGTGTTTGGCTCATGTCGTCCATCGTTGCAAGTTTCTTATATTATGCTCAGAAATTCCTGTTCAAGAACCTGTAGAAGCTCTTGGAGTCAAATCCATGACAGCAATGCCCCTCATGAGGCTTTCTGACAAGCGACCACTCAGTGTCCTCCTGGCACTTTCACCCCACTGCCTTGCTGCCTTCTCCCCCAGACTGAGCAACATGAGGAACCAATCTAACTAGGGGCAGGGGAATGGTGAAAAGATACAGGCTTGGGGTTGAAAATACAGGATTATCAACCCATGTATTCTGAAACTTTGAGAAGGGAGGCTCCATAAATCAACTGGGTGCCCCTGGCTTGATGTCATGGAGGTGTTACCTCCAGACATCAACAATTACTGTCCTTAGGGCAGGCTGCAATAGCTCAATGCCTTGAGAGCTAGTAGCGCTCTCAGCCCATCTCAGCACTGGAACTGCTGGGCCAGGCAGGAAGAAGTAAAAGGGGATATCAGGGGGGCCGGAACCTTGGGCAGAAGCAGAAAGGACTATAAGGATTCTGAGACTTTTCATTTATTTATTTAACAAACATTTATTTTTGTGCATCTTTTATATGCAAGAATTGTACCAGGTAAATAATTAGTCATTGCTTCATTCAATAAACACTTATGGAACATACACGTGCCAGGTACTATGTGAGATAAACATGAACAAGTCAGGATCTAGGCCATTCCATTGTGCCCCTGGTAGAGTGTTCCTAATTCTGTGGGATTTGTCCTAAGTGGACACACGTGGTTTTAGATTTTAAATGCTACATGAAGAATCATTCTTTATGCACAGATAGGGCATTAAATATCTGAATTATAAAGTACGAAAGTCATTCATTTTTTCATGTTTTTCCAAACACTTTGATTACTTTGAGAATAAAGGCTCAGTCTCATGTCATGTAGCAGTAACATCTTATTAAAACTTGCCAATTTTCCTTTCTGAGAGAGAGAGACAGACTGAGAGAGAGAGAGAGAGAGAGGAGAAAATTTGCCTTAGGTCCAGAGCTTTTAAAAACAAAACCTTAAAAAAATGTAGTTTTTTTTCCATACACACTTACGTTTCATGAGAATTGGTTACATGACACTTGGCTTTTTGTCATTTTTTTATTGACATGTAATATTTGTTAGGTGAAATAAGCCAGGCACAGAAAGACAAATATTTCATGTTCCCACTTATATGTGGGAGCATAAAAAGTAGATTTCAGGGAGGTAGAGAGTAGAATGCTAGCAGAAGGCTGGAAAGGGTGTGAGGGTGAGGGGGGAATGAAGAGAGATTGGCTAGTGGGCACAAAGGTAAAGTTAGGTAGAAGAAATCAGCTGTAATGTTCAATAGAGGAGTAGGGTGAATATAGTTAACGACAGTGTATTATATATTTCAAAAGAGCTAAAAGAGAAGACTTGAAATGTTCCCAAGAAACATAAATAATAAGTGCTCAGGGTAATGGATACCCTAAACACCCTAATGTGATCATTACACATTCTATGCATGTAACAAAATATCACATGTACTCCAGGGAGAATCTAATACTATTGTTTTGTTATTCCCATTTTTTACTTTCACAGCAACTTCTTTAAGTAATAATACTGTGTTTTAAAGAAAAATTACAAATAATAATAAGTCATCTGGCACATCAGTACAGTAAAATTGTAAGGGTGGGGCACAAATGATTGAATTTTAGGAAAATAACAACACTGTATTTTGCTATTCTTTACCAAATTTTTAGTAAATTCTTCGCCCTATGGGAGAATTATACAGAGCTACCTTGATTAACTCAGGAGTGGTCTTGTGACTTATTGGCTAGTGAAATGTGGGTAGAAGTAGCATATGTCATTTTCAGGAAGAAACTTTGAGAGCCGTTATGTAGTTTACTGTGCCCCCTTTCTTTCTTCCACGAGACAAGCCATGTTATGAGAGAACCTGCCCCATCAGTCTGGATTCTGGATTGAAGATGACATTGAATAGAGACAACCAAGCCATCACGAACACGAAGCATGAGTGTGAAATAAACTTTGGTTCTTGTAAGCCACTGAGGCATAGTCCATTCTGACTGATCCAAAGAGCCACAGTGGGATCTGATTTAAAAAAATGCAACAGCCCAGAACAGTCCAGCCCCACTCCTGGAAAACAAAACTTTAATCACCTTTAGTTACCTGTTCCTAACTGTCCTTCCTGCCAAACTACTCACCCAGTAACTCTGGCTTGTACCCCTGCTCTCTTTAAAACAGCCAATCCGAATTAGCTTAGACTGTGCGGTCCAACGCTAGCCAGTAGGGGAACAACACAGCAGTAGGGGCTACCTGTGTCAGGAATAAAAACCTCTTCTCCCTTGATCAGGTGTGCTCTCGCCATTACTCCATTCACCAGTCACACCCTTCTATAGAAGTAAAAATCGCTTTGCTGAGAAAATTAAATTTATGCTTGAGTGCTATTTCTTTGTGGCACCGAAAATTTACTTATAACAGAAGCAAAGTGCCATGCACTTTGTACATTTTCTCTTACTGGATCTTCTGAGGACTGATCTAGCTCCCATTTTATAGATGAAAACACTAAGGCTCATTCCACAAAGTCAGCCAATCAGTAACTGATGGAGCCAGGACTCAAATGCAAAGCTCTTGAGCTAAATCTAGTAACTTCCTGTTGTTGTTTCTGTGTAAGACACTGGAAACACAAGGCTGGAAAAATGCCACCAGCTACATGCATTTTCATCATACCTACCTTGATGTTTATTGGAAATGTGGAATATAAAGGCTTCGGCTAATGAAATTAGATTCACCCCCACATTCATCATCTTTTCTGCATTTGCAACATCCAAATTGGATCTGGGATGGAGATGGCAGAATTCATCAGGACTGAGATAATTCAATGAATGCTGCAGTGGTGTTTCTCAACAACCCATGCAGGCTGAGTGTCACAGTGATTGGAGAATATACAATCATCTTTCTCAAGCCTGGAATTAGAATCTTTTTAACCATGACTAGATGGCCTAACACTTGGCTAAACCCAGTGACATAATACTCAAACCGTTGTTAACCATAAGCAATGCTCCCGAAACCTCTCCTGCCTTTTCTTCTCTGTTTCCCTCCTTTCTTGCTTCCCTGTTTCACAGCCTCCATTCTTAACCTGGGAGTAAGTGTAGTAGTCAATCCATTCTCTGTTGAGTGGCTGAAATAAGCAAAGAGGAAGGACAAAGAAAAGGTGGATGGGGAGGAAGAAATGATGAAGAAAATGTGGAGAAGGAAATGGAGGTAAATTGACCACCTGCTTTATGTTATGCACCATTATAGACATGAGTTTAAGTACATTCTGCCGTATCACTTTCAGGGCACCCTGGAGAGATGGCCTCAACACCATCACCAACTAGTGAAGTTCTTTCTGCAACTGCTAGGGTAAGGAAAAGATAAATGAACTTTAAGGGAGTTAACAGATTCAATCTCTTGGTTACTTAGCTCAAAATGGCTAAGAAAAAAAGTTGTGTTCGTGGCACAAACTGTCAAACAGAATCTCTTTGAGGCTTTCCCAGTCCTACTCTCAGTCCTACCCACTGCACATGCTGTTTTAAAAGTGTAGTTCTCCTACCCATGCTTAAATGCCCTTAATATTCTTCAGGTTTAGTTTATTCATTTACTCAATATTTTTTCAAAAAGTAGTTATTGAGTGCCTGCTATGTGCCAGGCACTATTGCAGGTGTTAGGAATACAGCAATGTACAAAAAAAAAAAAAAAAAAAGACAAAAATTCTTGTCCTGCTGGACCTTGCCTTCCAGTAAATGGAGACAAACATTAAGCAAAATATCAAGTAAAATATATAATATTTTGGAAAGTGTTAAAAGTATGGATAAAAGTAAAGTAATTCAGATAAGTCAGGAGTGTTGGAGGGAAGTGGGATGTAATTTTAAATAGAACACTCAGGAAAGGACTCACTGGAAATACATTTGAACAATGACTTAAAGAAAGTGAAGGAGCCAGTTATACAGATGCCTGAAGGTGCAGCACTTCGGGTAGAGGGAACAGGATGTGCATAAGGCCCTGAGGCATGAGGATGCCAGTGTGTTCAAGAACAACATGGAGATCAGCGGAACAAAGAGCAGTCAGCGGGAGAGGGGCAGCGATGGGAGATTGCATCAAAAGGAAAACAAGAGGATAGATTGTGTCGGCCTCATAGGACTCTCTCAGCTTCTACTTCAAAGTCTGTCAGCAGTAGATGAGTTTTGTACACAAGAATGGCATAATATGACCTGCATTTTAACCAAATATTTCTTACTGTTGTGTTAAAGATAAGACAGGTGGAAGCAAGGGCATAGGTCAGGGGCTATTCTATTAATCCCAGCAAGTTGCTCAAGAGATTAGGAAACTGGCTATACTAATCCCACAAAGTTCTGGAAATTTGTTTCTTCTTTCTACTCTCCACTGTCTCTATCATAGTGCAAGTTCTTATTGGCACTAGCACTTCGAGTACATTGGCTTCTTAACTGGTCTCTCTGTCTCTAGTCTTGTCCCCTAAGATAGTCAGGATAGGAGAGGCTGTGTTGCAGTAACAGATAAATCCCAGAATCTCAGGGACTTGGTACAAGAAAGGAGTATTGTTATTTATGCCACCATGTGATGTGAGTCTGGCTAGCTTCTTCCACCTTTTGTCTGTATTCTTTGAAGCATGTGGCCTCCAAGCTCTTCACAGAAGAGGAAGAAAGAAATGAAAGATCTTAGTAAGAAAAGACTTAGAAATAGCTTACAATTCTCTGCCCACCCTCTGTTTCACCAGAACTCCATAATATAGTTCCAACCTGCTTTCCCAGAAAGCTGGGAATGTAGAGCAGCTCCTAAGTGTTGGATGTGCATTAGCATTCTCCACCACACATCCTTCCAGTCCTTGTGCTATTTCTAAAGCAGAAATATCTCCATGTCCCTGTCATGCTCCTAACTTGGTGATGTATCTCTACCCCACCACAGTTTAACATGATATTATCAGTGGGTCTTTCCTTAACTTTTCCCCCTCTTCCTGATGCCTTCCACTTTATAAATAGATACTCTTGCCTAACCCTTCCTGACTATCCTTTCTCCTGTTTTTAAGACAGAGTCTCACTCTGTCACCCAGGCTAGAGTGCAAGTGGCCCCAGGCTGGAGTACAGTGGCATGATCTCAGCTCACTGCAACCTCTGCTTCCCAGGTTCAAGCGATTCTCCTGCCTCAGCCTCCCGAGTAGCTGGGATTGCAGACACCCACCACCATGCCCGACTAATTTTTGTATTTTTAGTAGACACAGGGTTTCACCATGTTGGCCAGGCTGGTCTCGAACTCCTGACCTCAGGCAATCTGCCTGCTTCAGCCTTCCAAAGTGCTGGGATTATAGGCATGAGCCACCATACCCAGCCATCTCCTTTAACTAATAAAACCATGACCACAACAAGATGTAGTTCTTAAGTTTCAATGTATTCTGAGGAACACTATTGTTGTTTTTTTAATTAGTTCTAGGATATTGCCCAGGAATCTGGATTTTTAAAACAAATAGATAGTGGCTCATTGGCCACATGTTTAAAGAACTGATAAAAGACAACCAATAGTGTCTTTGGAGTCCAGAATGAAGGCTCAGAAAACTAAGATGGTGGGTGGGTACCAAAGTCAG
Source organism: Papio anubis (assembly GCF_008728515.1). NCBI lineage: Eukaryota > Metazoa > Chordata > Mammalia > Primates > Cercopithecidae > Papio > Papio anubis. The sequence goes on along the minus strand of NC_044983.1, from coordinate 130,303,736 downwards.
GGTTCAAATTCAGAGTTGTTTTTCTCAAAAACCAGTGCTTATTTAAATAAATTCATGAATGATGTTATAACCCAGCATGGGAATGGGGATTTAAGAACAATAATGGCTTTTATGATTGCCTTCAAGTTCTTCCATTCTCCTTTTCATGGCTTTCCAGCCTGTGGAGGATTCTGTCAGGTCCAAAATCCCAGACCTCACTGATATCCCAGTGACAGAATGAGAGCAGTTACATATAGCAAAGAGTGAAAAGAGTGAGGTTGAACAACTGTCCACTCCTAGTTTCACTAAGAGAAAGATTCTTGCAAAGATTCAGGTGCAACACTTCTATCAAGTGTCCCTTTTAATCATCCGTTTATGCATCTGTCTTCCCTGGTAGACACTCCTTCGTGGCAAAAGTTAGGTCTTATGCATCTCTACATTTAAGGGATAACTGTTTTTGGAATAAGTGTGCACCTGCCTTATAAAGGGCCTATGGCAGAAAGAATGGAAAGGAACTGCTGTTCCAAGGATTGCTAAGACTTATCCAAGGTTCTAACCCTGAGAGCTGGCCCTATAGCCCATGGCTTCATTCAATACTCCGAATGTCTACATGCAAAGCACCATGCTAGGCTAGAAGATGTAATGAGAAATGAACTACTTTCCTTCTCTCAAAGGGCTCATGGTTGGGCCCAGCAGTGGTGTGAATGGTCAGTAGGATGCCAACAACTCCATATTCCTTCCCTCCATGCCTTCATACACAGGCCTTTACATACATACCTGGATCACAAAGTCTATGTCCATAGAAACTCAAATATAACCACTCTAAGTACTAGCCTTTGCAGGGAACCTAGGGTTCTCCACTCCAGTGTTACTTTCCTTAGCCTACTGCCATAATCTTAGTTTCTCCAAGTGTTAAAAAATAATGTTGAGCCAAAGAAAAATCTGAGGCTTCTTTGAGCTCCAAAATTCTATTCAGACCTCTAGAATTGGATGTCATGCAGAGGCCACCTTGTTAATTCAAACCTAGAGAAGAAATTTCCTAAGTATAGAATCATTTACCACTTGCAGGAAGAACTGAACAGAACTCAAGCTGTTCAAGCTTCTTTCTCCTTGGCCAAGCACGATTTCATTGCAAAACTCTTGGGTGGGATTTTTTTAAGTTTCCAAAGAGGCTCTAAAGACTTTTTGGACATTCATCTGTACTTGTATACCATATGGTTTGAATTTAGTAGGAAGAAGTCAAGAACAGACAGAACAAGCCTCTTGTGCCAAGCACCCAGTAATTTAGAAAGTTTCAAGAAATGGATAGTTCAAAAATGTTATACAAAAAAAAAAAATTGGGGGCAGAATGGATATATATAATTAAACAGAGGAGAATGAATGTTCTGGAAGTCTGAGGTATCAGATTTTCTGCAAAATAAATGACCCCAAAACTTAATGGTTTAAGTCAACAACTACTTACTTAGCTGACTCTTCTGTAGGTCAGTGGTTTGGGTCAGGGTCCTGGTTTTTCTGGTCTTGGCTGGACTATCATGTCCAGGGGTTTGGCTACAATAGCTCATCCTAGCTTCATGGGGCCCATTGTGAGCACAGGATTGTTCACATGTACGTAGTAAGAGTGCTAAGAGAGTAGATGTTTCTCAAGTCTAAGGGTTGCTGCTATCCCATTGGCCAAACACATCCCATGGCTGCTCCAGATTCTAAGGGTAGAGAAAATTCCCAGTTCTTGATGGGAGGAGCTTTAAAAGTTATGTAAATTTGAAGATACAGAGAGTGGAAGAGTTTGTGCTCAGTTTTATAATCTACCACAGTTAGACACATGGGAATTGGATTAAATTTGATGAGATTTTACCTTGAAAAGTGAAGACTCAAAGTGAGGGGATATTGGAAGAAATAGGTTAGCAAAATGTAAGCATTGTTTTCAAATTTCTAAAGAGATATCGTGGGTAAGAAGAATGGCATACGTTCTGAATGCATTTAGACAGAAGTATTATGGTTTAATGGGTACAAGCTACATGAGGCCAAAGGGAGAGCGCTTGAACCATCAGAGCTGCCTGTAATACATAAGGAGAAGGGTGCCGGGCGCGGTGGCTCAAGCCTGTAATCCCAGCACTTTGGGAGGCCGAGACGGGCGAATCACGAGGTCAGGAGATCGAGACCATCCTGGCTAACACAGTGAAACCCCGTCTCTACTAAAAAATACAAAAAAACTAGCTGGGCGATGTGGTGGGTGCCTGTAGTCCCAGCTACTCGGGAGGCTGAGGCAGGAGAATGGCGTAAACCCGGGAGGCAGAGCTTGCAGTGAGCTGAGATCCGGCCACTGCACTCCAGCCTGGGCGACAGAGTGAGACTCCGTCTCAAAAAAAAAAAAGGAGAAAGGTACAGACATTTATTGAGCACCTACCATGAATCAGATAATATGACATTTTCTCATTTAATGCACTCAATAATACATTATCTCCCATATTTTAGAAATGAGTCTCAAAGGGGTGAAGTGACTTTGATCAAGCTCACAGAACTAAGAAGTGACAGCTCTGGGATTTGAACCCAAATCTCTTCAATACCAAAATCCATGCTCTTTTAACAATATAATACTGCTTTAAAGCTCCTGAAAGGAACAGAGGCACCCAGGTTCAATGTGGAAATAGATGTTTGTAGTGAGGGTATATGGGGCAGTGCAGCCATGTGGGGAAACGTCTTAGCAGCTCCTCACATCCCTGCACCCATCTCCTGCCTCTATTCCCAGCCCCGTGTCTGACTCCCTTTGCCTTCCACCCCCAGAAATCAGGGACATGAATCTCCACTAAGAGTTACTGCTTTACAGCTTGTTAATTGCATTCAAGTTCAGCTACAAGGCTGGGCCTTTCTCTGAATGGTTTGTAATTTAAAGAATCCACATTATGAATTTCCAAGATGTGATAATGAGTGCTACCATTTTCTTAGCACTTTGTATACTATCCCTTATCCTCACCAAAACCCACTAGATCACTACAATTATCATTTTACAGATTTTTTTTTTTTTTTTTTTTTGAGACAGAGTCTCATTCTGTCACCTGGGTTGGAGTGCAATAGCATGATCTTGGCTGACTGCAACCTCCATCTTCCGGGTTCAAGCAATTCTCTTGCCTCAGCCTCCTGAGTAGCTGGGATTACAGGCACCCACCACCATGCCTGGCTAACTTGTTTTTTGAATTTTTAGTAAAGATAGGGTTTTGCCATGTTGGCCAGGCTGGTCTTGAACTCCTGACCTCAGGTGATCCGCCCACCACGGCCTCCCAAAGTGCTGGTATTGCAAGCATAAGCCGCCACACCTGGCCCATTTTACAGATTTTAAAAATTAAAAACCAAAAACAAACAAAACAAAAACAAAAAAACTAAAGCTCAGGATCCAAGTTTATCTTGAAAAAAAAAGAAAGATCAATACTTTTCCCACAATACTACACCCCTTCTTAAAGAAGTAGATGTTGGGAGCCTCCCAGGCTATATGAAAGTGAATAGTAGAGATAGTTTTTTATTGAGCAGATGTTCCTTGAATTATACCACATAATACCACAGCTGATGCATCAGAAATTCTGGTACATAAATGAATTAGATCCGATCATTCTTGTCATTAACTTTAAAAGGTTTCAGCAGATTATTAAAACTTTCTTTATCATAGTAAATTTCAAACACATATACAAGTAAAGCAAATAGCATGATTAACCCCCTTTTACCCATCACCTGGCTTCAGTCATGTTTAACATATGGTCAATTTGATTTCTTGGCAGATTTTTAAGAGATAATTCCCAAACCTATGATTGATAATGTGCTGCTTCTGCTTCTCCAAATTAATAGTCAAAGAGTGTTGGCACAGGAAGGCCCTTCCCAGCATCATCTTAGATGAACTTTTCGTTTTCAAAGAAGAAGACTGGGGCACAGAGACAGAACTGGCTTTTCTCAAGGTCACACATGAAGGTAATGGAAAAGGAAGGCTTAGCACCTGGGCTTCTGACTCCCTGAACCAGCCACCTCTGAGGAATCGGGGTGCCTGCTCTGGATGCAGGGTACCCACACCCTAAGCAACCACGGCCACCTCCAGAGGAGAAATAGGAGGTCAGAGTGGATTGGGATTGGCCTCTATCCAGAAGGCTCAATGGACTTTGTCAACCAGGCCATCCTCTGACCTCCCTACTGTTTCAAGGGTAACTAACCAGCCAAATGGGTTGCCTCTGCTGAGACTCGGTGCCCAAATAATTATACACACCCCCAACTACTGGTGACCAGATCACCCCTGAGAGGTCCCACTCGGCCCTCCAATGTCACATTCTTCATTAACTCAGCTTTCCTGATTTGAAAATGTGATGCTTCTCAAAACTGGCAGCTCCGGAAAAGACTTTGCCAGTTGGTGCTAGTGGCATATTACCAGGTACAAAATGACCTTCTCCCCTGGGTGAATGGAAGACAATAACTCAGGGCTTAGATAGTGGGGAGACATGGCATGCAATGGTCCTTCTCAAATTGGAAACCTAAAGAGATACCTGGTACCTTGCAGAGGGATTCTGGAAGCCATGAGATACACATCTTCTGGACGAGAAATCTACTTTAACAGCAACCACCAGATCTAGGGTTGGTAGAGGTAGAACCACATGATAGGTGCTATGCTAACTGTGAAGAATTACCTGCATTGATTTGTTCAATTTCCACAAAAACCCAATGAGGTAGGTACCATGGTTATCCCCCTCATAAGGAAACTGATGCACAGAGAGATTAAGTAACTTCTTGAAAGCCGCAGATCTGGTAAGTAGCAGGGAGTATTAATTAGAATAATAGGGCTTAAGATGCTATATACATTTTAGAGAATTATCACATGTGCAAGGTTATTATTAAAGCCTAAACTATGAAAGTTAAGCAGAGATGGGTATGAGACAGTGTGTATTCAAGTCCTTGACTCTGTGGTCCAGATGTATATTAGTCCGTTTTCACACTGCTGATAAAGACATACCCGAGACTGGAAAGAAAAAGAGGTTTAATGGACTTATAGTTCCACATGGCTGGGGAGGCCTCACAGTCATGGCAGAAGGCAAGAAGGAACATGTCACATCTTACATGGATGGTAGCAGGCAAAGAGAGCTTGTCCAGGGGAACTCCTCTTTATAAAAACATCAGATCTCATGAGACTTGTTCACTATCATGAGAACAGCATGGGAAAGATCCGTCCTCATAATTCAATTACCTCCCACCAGGTCCCTCCCACAACACATGGGAATTGTTGGAGTTACCATTTAAGATGAGATTTGGGTGGGGACACAGCCAAACCATATCATTCTGTCCCTGGTCCCTCCCAAATCTCATGTCTTCACATTTCAAAACCAATCATGCCTTCCCAACAGTCCCCAAAAGTCTTAACTCATTTCAGCATTAACTTAAAAGTCCACAGTACAAAGTCTCATTTAAGACAAGGCAAGTCCCTTCCACCTACAAGCCTGTAAAATCAAAAGTATGCTAGTTACTTTTTAGATACAATGAGGGTACAGGTATTGAGTAAATACGGCCTTTCCAAATGAGATAGATTGACTAAAACAAAGGACCTAGAGGGTCCATTCAAGTCTGAAATCTAGCCAGGCAGTCAAATCTTAAAGCTCCAAAATAATCTCCTTTGACTCCATGTCTCACATCCAGGTCACACTGATGCAAGAGGTGGGTTCCCATGGTCTTGGGCAGCTCTGTCCCTGTGGCTTTGCAGGGTACAGCCTCCCTCCTGGCTGCTTTCACAGGCTGGCATTGTGTGTCTATGGCTTTTCCAGGCGCACAGTGCAAGCTGCTGGTGGATCTACTATTTGGGGGTTTGGAAGACGGTGGCCTTCTTCTCATAGCTTCACTAGGCAGTGCCCCAGTAGGAACTCTGTGTGGGGGCTCTGACCCCACATTTCCCTTTTGCAGTACCCTAGCAGAGGTTCTCCAAGAGGGACCCACCCTTACAACAAACTTCTGCCTGAGCATCCAGGCATTTCCATACATCCTCTGAAATCCTAGGCAGAGGTTTCCAAACCTCAACTCTTGATTTTGTGGGCTCACAGGCTCAACACCATGTGCAAGCTGCCAGGGCTTGGGTCTTGCACCCTTTGAAGCCACAGCCTGAGCTCTACATTGGCCCTTTTCAGCCATGGCTGGAGTGACTGAGACACAGTATGGCAAATCCCTTGAATGCACATAGCAGAGGGACCCTGGACTTGGCCCACAAAACCATTTTTTCCTCCCAGGCCTCCAGGCCTGAGATGGAAGGGGCTTCCACAAAGGTCTCTGACATGCCCTGGAGACATTTTTCCTATTGTCTTGGTGATTAACATTCAGCTCCTCCTCACTTAAGTAAATTTCTGCAGCTGTCTTGAATTTCTTCTCAGAAAATGGGATTTTCTTCTCTATTGCATTGCCAGGCTGCACATTTGCTGAACTTGTATGCTCTGTTTCCCTTATAAAACTGAATGCCTTTAACAGTCACCTCTTGAATGCTTTGCCATTTAGAAATTTCGTCCATCAGATATCCTAAATCATCTCTCTCAAGTTCAAAGTTCCACAAATTGCTAGGGCAGGGGCAAAATGTTACCAGTCTCTTTGCTAAAACATAACAGGAGTCACCTTTGCTCCAGTTCCCAACAAGTTTCTCATCTGCATCTGAGACCACCTCAGCCTGGATTTCATAGTCCATATCATTATCAGCATTTTGGTCAAAGCCATTCAACAAGTATCTAGAAAGTTCCAAACTTTCCCATGTTTCCCTGTCTTCTTCTGAGCCCTCCAAACTGTTCCAATCTCTACCTGTTACCCATTTCCAAAATAGCTTCCACATGTTTGTGTATCTTTCCATTAGCACTGCATTCCTGGTACCAATTTACTATATTAGTTCATTTTCACACTACTGATAAAGAAATACTCAAGACTGGGAAGAAAAAGAGGTTTAATGGAATTACAGTTCCACATGGCTGGGGAGGCCTCACAATCATGACAGAAGGCAAGAAGGAGCAAGTCACATCTTACATGGATGGTGACAGGCAAAGAGAACTTGTGCAGGGGAACTCCTCTTTATAAAACCATCAGATCTCACGAGACTTATTCACTAGCATGAGAAAGACTTGCCTCTGTGATTTAATTACCTCCAACTGGGTCCTTCCCATGGCATGTGGGAATTTTGAGAGTTATAATTCAAGAGGAAATTTGGGTAGGGACATGGCCAAACCATATCATTAAGGAAAATGCCAAAGGAATTTAGAAAAGTAAAAAGAGCAATAAAACTTGTGGAAGAGGGCTTCAGGGTGGGACACAATATTTGGAGAGAAACTACACTTACACAATCCTTTCTCAGCTCCTGTCTCTTAATCTTGAGAATATATTTTAATGTGGGGATAAATATATAGACCATTTTATAGATAAAGAAAGCAAAACTCACTGGTGATAAGTGACTTGCCAAGTACCTAAGTAGGCATTCGGTCTGACTCCAAATCCAGAGTATTTTCCAACCCATCCCAGCAGAGCTGATTTTAAATGAGGTATGCCCTTGTTTCTCAAGAGGGTATTACAGTTACAGCCCCATGGAAACCCATAGTGAATAGGGTGATCCTAATTCCTGCCTTGTCCAGAACAGTCCTAGTTTATACTTGTCCTAATATAATCCGTAACAATACTCTTTTTCACTTTTAAAGGTATTCCTGTTTGAAGGAAAGATTATAAAGCCACCTGAAGCCTGAGCACTGCTGTCTCAGATACAGATTTTTGCAGTTACAGATAACTGCAAAATGGAACAATGAGTCCCTGCAACCTTCCTCCCTCTCAGGAACGTTGTTGGAGAGCCCTTAATGAGGAATAAGAGCTACAGATGCGACTAAATTTAGGACAACATGTGTAGAGAAACTTTCTAGTTTATTCCACCCACTCTCACCTCCAGCAACAACTTGTCTACTGGTGGAAGGTTCAGGAAGAAGCAATCTAAGAAACAAGGGTAAGAGAGAAACAGAACTGGCTGTTGCCCTTCCCTGGCTAGATACTTGAATTCATTAAACATTTGGGAATTATAAGAACCTCGCAGCAAATCACCTAGCCCCTTCTCTATTACTAAGGTGACCCAGATTCCTTCAACTGTTAGATCATTTTACAAGTCATTGCCAACATTATTCTGCAAACCAATGGCAACTTTTCTGAAATGCCTTTCCCACCACCCATCCATTTCTCAGGAAGACAGTGTTAAGAAAGCAAACCAAGATGACTTTGATGCCCCGGGGCAGCCATTTCTCAGGGTGCAGGCTGACAAAAGTCCAGTGCAATAGAGTTAGAAGACCAAAGGCTTAGAGCCAGGCAGACCTAGGGGTAAATTCCAGCTCCATGCCAAGCCAGCTGTGGGCTCCAGTATTATTTTTTCTGCCCAAGGGAAGAAAATTGAATTGCACCTGATGAGATTGGAAACTGTGGCTCTAAGAAGTCTCACGTTGGAGTCTAGCATTATACCTTATCAGAAGCTCAGATGGTCACTTAGTTCACCTTAATAACTCCATTAAGAATGAGCAGTGATTAATAAACTAACATCTTCCTACACATTACTTGTAGACGTGTTAATTTCTACACGTGTTAATTATTAATCTGTAGAAAGCATTACAGATTCAAAGTTCTCAGGTCCTATGAACAGAATTCAGACAACTGCTCCTTACCTGTTTATAGGAGAAGACAGGAATATGTACTTTTCTCCTTTCTTTCTTTGAGATACACTGGGTGAGGTCTAAAACCCAGCCAAGATATGTTTAGAGAGGCATAATTTGGAACAAGGCCAATTAATGTTCCAGCAGGTGGCTGTGGACCTTCAGTTAATCATTTTAAGCTCTCTTTGCCTCAGTATCCTTATCTATAAAATGGAAACAATGCTATTATATACCTGCATTGTAAAACTTAGGTAATATGATTGTAACATGACTTAGGCAATAAAAGATGTGGGCAGAGCACACGCAGGTGCTACCCAATGAAACGCTCATCAGTCATCCACTCTTTGTACCCTGCCATCTTCTTCTCTGAGTGCTCAGGGAAACAATGAAATCCCCCAGCTTCAGCTTCTGACTATCTACATGCTGCAGGGAGTTCTACTAATTGAATGTCACATGAGAAAAACGTTAAGTGTTCACTGTGTTAAACCACTATGATTTGGAAGTTTATTTACGATAGTATATTATCAGTTAGCTATTTCTATGAAAACAACTTCTAGACTTAGTGGCTTCCACAAATGAAATGTTTGTGTCCCTCCCTTCAGTTTATATGTTGAAACCCTAATCCCCAATATAGTGCTATTTGGAGGTGAGGTCTTTGGGAGATAATTAGGTTATGAGAGTAGAGTGCTCATTATGAGATTAATGCCCTTATGGGAAGGGACACCAGAGTTTGCTTTCTGTTTCTGCTCTCCACCACCTGAGGATACAGCAAGAAGGAAGCAAACCAGGAAGAGAGCTGTCACCAGAACTTAACACTGCTGACATCCTGATCTTGGACTTCTAAAACTTCTAGCTTCTAAAACTATAAGAAAATAATAATCCCTATTGTTTAAGCCACCAGTCTATAGTTTCTTGTTAAAGAAGCCTGGAATGACTAGGACTGTGGCTTAAAACAACCACCATTGATTATAGCTCACAAATCAATGGGTCATATGGGCAGTTTTGCTTATCCTGGCTTGGCATTATTTGACTTCAGCTGGGCTCATTCATCTGAGGTCAACTGCTAGGTTGGCAGAGGGATAGCTGGTCTAGAACGGCTTGGTTGAGGGTTATTTCACTTCACTACATGTGGTCTCTCATACTCCAGCAGGTTAACTCAGGTTGGTTCTCATGGCAGTGGCAAGAGCACGCATGGCCTCTTGATGGCTAGGTTTGGAATTGACCAATGTCACTCCTGCCACATTTTATTCACCAGACCACGTCACAAGGCCAACCGAATTCATGGAGTGAAGAAATAGTAGTCCATTCTCTTCACTGGAGAAGCAGCCAGATCACATTGAGAGAGGCTGAGAATTGGGATCATCTTTGCAATCAACCTGCTACATAGCAGCTAGTGTCACCTTAACTACTATTGTCACACACAGCTGGTGATGACAGAGACAGGATTCAGTTCCAGACCTGACTCATGTCGAAATTGGAGCCCTTTTTTGGAGTACTATTTTAGTACCTCAAGGAAAACAAAACAGATTTCATAAAATCAATAAAAACATTTTTATGCAAATGCCCTGAAGCTGCACATGGATGGAAAATTTTCCCTCTCCCCTCTCATTCTCCAAGGCATTTTCAAGGCTGCTGAAGAGGTGGAAGCAGCTTGATTTTGCTACTTTCCATGTTTAGTTCTTCAAACATGCAGTCACCTCCCTAATTAGTTTTAATTAGATGCATGGTTCATATTAGGTCACAACAAACCCAAAAGTTGAGTAATTTTAATAGGATCCACGAGTCAGTTCCAATAAAGCTGGCTTTGTGGTTACCTGGGTGATGGCTGTTCCCTCTCTACCTGTTGTTTCAGGTAGCTGACTGAACTCCAAATGTGGGATGATCTGAACAGAAAGGTGGAAAACCTCATGCATTCCGTGGACCTTAGGCCTCTTCGTGGTGAGGGTTATAACTTCCTCCACTTTCTGGGAGTAGGTGGCCCAGGTTGGCTTTAAAAGAACCAGGTTTTTCCACTTCTCTAACTAGACAACCCTTTTCTGAAGCTTCAGGCATCTCTTGGAGCTCCCATCTTTGTCCTTCTCAAAGACTCACCATCAGAGAACAGCTAACTTAGAAGCACCTGATAAATCATTGTCAAGTTCCACTATTTCATAGAAGGGAAGATTGAAGTCCCAAGAAGAAAGGTACTTACCCAACTTCAGCAGTGCTCAGACCAGTCTGGATGAAGGTACCATGGTATAACAGAGAAGGCATGGTCCTTAGATTGAGCCAGATCTATAAATTCCAGCCAAAGCTCTCCCAGTCACCTCTGTGTGACCTGAGGCAAGTACCCAACCTCTCTGTGCCTTAGTTTTCCCTTTAAAAAGGTCAAGAAAGGTTTATCTTTCTTGCAGGATCATTGTGGTATTTTAAGCGAGATAGCATGAAAGCCCCTACTAGATTTCCTGAGACACAGTAGGTGCTCAACAGGAGATAATTCATATTATTCCCACAGCCAGAGTGAGAATGGAGGTAGTGGTGCAAAGAAAGTAAGAGCTATGGATATTTCCTAAGTAGCAATGGACAAGAATGTCTTTTCCTGTAATCCGTAAGTGCCTTCAACACAATCCAGGTTTCTTAAAGAGCAGGAACTTGATCTGTTTTATTTGCTGCTGTATTCTCACAGGCTGAATAAAGATGACAATAATCATTTGTAGTATGAATGGAGAGATTACTCTTAGGTCACTGGTAAAATGTGTTATGCACGCGTGGTTCTTTTCTCTCTAGAGGGTAGGTTAGAAACTCAAAAGAGATGCTGTCCATAAAACTCACTTTCCCACCTTCATCAAATTAACACATAAAGCAGGCAGACAGTGCAACTGAAATGTTAAGTATGAGGTCCACAGACCGGAGAATCCTGGACAAGAAGTCCAGCTCAGCGAAACCTTAATGTGTTATTTAAGCTCTTTGAGCCTCCATTTTCTACTTACATAATGAGAGTGATAAAATTGTCTCTTTCAAAGGGTTGGTGTAAGAAAGGTGAGCAAGGACGCTTGTTCAGTTTAGTGCCTGACACAGAGCGAGGGCTCTGTCAATGGGAACTGCAACATGCAAAAACAAATACAGCCCCACATCCTAATCTTCATCTTGGTGGGAGGTGAGGCTGGCTTCTCTGTGGGGCATCCTCATTGGCTCAGCTAAGAAAACAGGCCAAAAACAGACCACGGGGACCCTCCCAAGGCTCCCTGTCTCACTGTGTGTCCTCTCTAGCTGTAAGCCACAAAAACCTAGTCTACTACAAATGAGCCAGTGGTCACAAGATATTTATAAGCCGGGTAGGGGGAAGGGAAGAAAACGTATCAGTGGACACCAGTTCTATACCGTGACCTTCTTATGTGTTATGTGCCCCTCAGAATTAAGGATGAAAGGACTCATGCCATGGATGATGCTTCCTCATTCACACTGAACAACAGACAGAGAACGACCCATGTCATGGCCCAAATCTCATGACTCTTTGGAATCCCTAGGCTTGCGTATTTATATCTTTTTTTCATTCAACCTAATCTCACTACTTTTTGTTTTCTCTGTTTTATTATATAAATTTTAATAAAATACCTGAAATACTTGGTGAAGATAGGTATTAATCAATCAATAATCCCACTTTCCTTTCAACAACCCTAGGAAAAAGGCATTATTATCTCCTTTTTATATGTATAGAAAATAGTCCCACGGAGGTGAAGCAACCTGCCCACCGTCTCACGGGTATTATCAAGGGCAGAGTGAAAGTCAAAACCATGTCAGTCCAGCCCCTGGGCCCATTTTGTTTCTGCTGCAACAGGACTCTCTCACCCAGATCTCTGGGCCCTCTGCACTCCTTGACACTGTTGGCCTCCTCCTCCTCTCTGCAGGAAACCACTTCTGCACTTAGAATTAGCTCTTTGGGGTGAATTATCAGAAAAGGAATTCTGGAGTCAAAGTCTATGAACATATTTATAGCTCTTGCCTAAATGCTGTGTGAAGGTAGGGCTTCATGTTCCTGAGGCCCAGGGAAGGAACATGATTGCAAGACCACAGCCCAACAGAGCTGGAACCAGCTCTAACGTTAGAGCAGCCAGCTCCCCCAACTCAGAGCCTCTCACTTTTTCTAAAACCTAGTGCCAGTGCTGCCTCCCACATGTGGAATGTTTGAAGGACACTGCAGTAGCTCCCCACCCTTTCTCGAAAGTCTCCCTGCTATATTACAGCATTCAAAACCCTCACAGCTGACCTTCAGAGTCCCAGCATGAGGTTTCCAGGTAAGACACGGAATGATCACCAGCACATCAGTAGGAAGGCTTATCATTTAATGTCTGCACCACTGACATGTCAGGCATGTAGCACTCTACGCAACTGAGATCCAGGATGCGGTGAGGAGGTAGAACCACCATCTCTCTTCCAGGGATCCTGCTTAAGCACAACTGTCCCCTCTAATAAGCAAGGTGTGCAGACAACATACACTAGATGTTTGCAGAGAAAACCATCTGTCTCAAACCATGCTGTTCTCCCCCTCGGTCCACTTTAACTTGGCTTGGCCCCAGTTTCTTTATCTGCCAAATTTAATAAGGTATGGCCTCAGGGCTGTTGCAAAGCTGAAATAACACAGGTAAAGTGCTGTCACCATGCCAAACAAATAACCAATTTTAATCTATGGGAATTTGCATGTATTAACTGAATCTGTAGTGTTTTACAGTTTACGATGATCTTCACATTTATGTCAGTTACAATGGTTTCAGTAAGAGATAGGTCTTGAATGCCTGACACTAATCCCAGATGGGGTATAAGAAGGAGGAATAAGATCACCAAGACTGACTCCAGCTTTTACTTGACTCCCTCTACCTAGGTTCTAGGGTGACCAGATGTCCCTGCTTACCAGGGGCAGTTCTGGTTTACTCCTGTTACACTGGGGTAATAATAGCTTCCTCCTTTATTCCCAAGAGTGTACTGGTTTGGATGACAAGCTCTATGATCACCCTACTGATTATCCTATGATCAGTAGTTCTATATTTAGAGTGTTGGTGATGAGAAGATGGTTAGAAGCTTGGATTCTGTATCCTGAGTTCTTCACTTTGTTGCTGGGTGACCCTGGGCACATTATTTAACCTCTATGAATCTCAGGCTCCTCATCTCTACAGTGAGGACAAATCAAGACCCACTTTGTATAGTTGCTGTGAAGGTGAAAGGAGAGATGCACATAAAAATATGTGCCCGACACAGAGTGAATACAGAATAGTTATTAATCAATGATATTAGCTCTTTTGGAAAAAATAATTACTTGCTCAAAATGCTTCTGGAGTCATGTTTTAGCAGACTTGACCCATCAGAAAGTTCAAAAGGTAAAGGACCCAGTAGTCTGATAAATAATAGTCTCATTCCAACATACAGTCAGCAGGGCTCCGGGCATTTCTGAGTCATTACAGATGCTGGCTGAGAATGTTGACACCAGTGAAATTTTGCCCTCAGCTTTCTTCACAGAGTCACTGCTGATGATTGCTGGTGATTGGCGGCTGTTTCTTCCACCGCAGGATGTGTCACATAGTTGCAGTTGGTCAGTGTTGGGTGGAAGTCTTGGATGGCTATATTTAACTTGGACTGTAACAATGCCGGAAGGAGTGAAGTTGTCCATGACCTTGGCTATTTATTACCCTCTGTGACTCCCTCCTAGTGAGCCTGCCTCTCCTTTGGTCTGCTTTAATCCCTGCACACGCAGACCAAGGGACACAGGCAGGGGCTAAGAAAGGATGATTTTTCATCTGCATAAAGCCCTAGGGCTCCAGCACAGAAGAGCTGCAAAGGGCTCTGCCTGGACACCACTCTCATTTCACACATGGGAAATCGGGGCACAGAGAAGTTCAGGAATGTGTGCAAGGTTACAAAGCAAGCTAATAGAAAAGTAGGACCCAGGACTTCTAGCTTGCAGCCATTCCTCCTGCTACACCAAACTTTGCTTTCTGTTCAAAAGAGTCCTTAAAGGCTTACCAGATCCTCTTCATGCCCCTTCCCCAATTGGCTCAGCCATGCTTTGCCTCAAGGAAGGTCACCTGGCACCCATATATTCTTGGTATCAAAGGGGAGAAGATTTCCATAGAGAGAGGCTGTGTGCTGTGATAACAGCAGCAGTCCTGTTGTCAACCCCTCCCCTGGCTTAACCAGCCAGACCCTCTGCCACCATGGCCCCCCATGTCATGTGGCTTGACCCAATAGTGCCCCGCCTCATGCCTCGTACCACTAGCCTCTTGCCTCATATGCAGGTCTTTGTCAACACTAAGGTGCAAGTCATCTGACAGCCCCTTTCGTACTCTCCAGCTCACCCAGCTATGTCCATTAGGCTGCAGGCTGGCTGGGAATGCTTGGCTCATACCCAAACACCATTACTACTGCTGTGATGGGCCTTGCTTTCCAGAGGATCAGGTAACAAAACTCAGCAGTGCCGGAGAATTAACTCCTACTGGGTGACCTGTGACCATTTAGAGATGGGAAACAGGAAAAAGCAAGAATTTTATTCCCTTTCTTCCCTGAATGGACTCTTCCAAGATGCAATGTTTCTATGTGACCCTCTCAAAGATATCCTGCATGACCCAGCAAATGGCTGGGTTTCTTGTGAAGCTGTGGGCAGCTCAGTGCCTCACCTTATATGTGTTTTCCTTCTATCCCTGCCTCAGTTTCCCTTTTACCTCCAGTCTTTCTTCTCTGAGATCTTACTCGCCAATAAAACCTTAGCACATGTGTTTTGCCTCAGGCTGTCTTCCTAAGAAACCCATGCTAAGACAAAGGTAAATCCTGGTGAAAGTCACATTGAGACCTAAGGTCACAGCAGGGCTGGGAAAGCCCAAATAATGATAGTGTGAGCACATAAGGCCAGGGGTCGCTGTCTGCTACATTCTAAGATGTACTCTAAGCTTCTAGGACAGTGCCTGGAGACAGCAGCACTCAGCAAATATTTGTAGAATGAACAATTAATACTGTGAATTTTTATAGGGCTTTCTACTTAAAAAGTGCTTTCACATATGATTATCACATGATTCCCAGGACACTTCTGTGAGGGATTGGTAAGAAGCTTGGACCCGTTTCTGCATCTGAGGAAACTGAGCCTTGGAGAGCTAGTCCAAGGGTCCACAACTGGCTAGTTGGAACTTGGAAACTTGAACAAAACTCTCTGGGCTGTCTTTTTGGAAGTTTTTTCATTCTACTAAGGAAATCAGTCCAACAAGGCAAATATTAAGGGTTGAGAAACTACTAGTCTGTGGTTGGCAGAAGGTCTGAAATTTCATTAGATGGAGAAGTTGAGTCCAAGCATCAGAGGGAATAGGTGATGACGTCATTCTGCTTCTGTGGCCAGGTCTCCCTCTGTCTCCAGCATTAAGGAAGGAGGGGCTATGATTCCAGTGACGTAAGGAGGGGTCTTTGAGAGTGAGGCAAGAGAGACAGTGAGGTTTACAAAGTTTACCAAGCACTCACACACATTATCTCACTTAGTGTGCACAATCATCTGAGAAGTGAGTGAATATATTCGTTTGTTTTTGCTGCATAACAAACCATTCCAAAGCTTAATGGCTTAAAACCATGATTTATTTAGCTCATGGTTCTGCAGGTTAGCAGTTTAGACTGGGCTTAGCTGAGAGGCCTTCTGTTCTTATTGGATTCACTCATTAATATGTGGTCTGCAAAGTCAGCTAGGGGCTAGCTGGCCAAAGGCAGCTCCACTGGGGATAGCTCACCTCTGCTCCATGTGGACTCTCACCCTCCAGCAGCATGGCATGGGCTTAATCTCATGCGGGAAGCAAGGGTCCAAGATGGCTAGAGAAGAAACTTGCAAGGCTTCTTGAGTTTCAGGCTCCAAACTGGCACATTGTCACTTCCACTGCATTCCATCAACAAAAGCAAGTTGAAAAGCCTGATCCCACTCTAGGGGTAGGGACACACACACCAACGTTGAAGGAAAAAATTGCAAAGTCACTTTTCAAAGACTACAAATGTAGAGAAGTATGAACAATAGTAACTATTTCGCATTCTACTAAGTGATGTTATCCTAGTTTTACAGCTGAGGAAATAAGAGTTCCCAGAGGTGAGTGATTTGCCCATAGCCACACAGCTCAAACGCTGAAGGGCTGGAACAGAAACCCAGGACTCTTCCTTCTAAACCCAGAATAGCTAATATGGCAGAACATCCTGTTCAGCCCCGAGGAGGACCCCCGAGACCAGCAAGGTGGGTCCCTGCCTCAAGACACTCAGGGATGAGTAGACGAGAAAAGCCAGGCAGAAAACTAAGGTCCAATATGCTAAAGCCCAGGAGAGAGATGCCAAAACTCACTGGCGGATGCAAAGATGAAAGGTTTTCTGCAATAAACTAAGATTGAAAACAGGAAATGGAGTATTGCCCACTATTTAAAAAAATCACATTCTCACAGAAAGCAGCTCTGTGCTTGGGTGTGGAAGTCTGCATTGAGGGACAGACTGTAAGAGGGAAGGAATTGTGAGCAAAGGAAGTCCCATCCCTAAAGCCCTGCGTGTGTCCATCCAAAGGTGCCCGTGGGAACTGGACTGGAATTGCTGTCCGGTCGTTATTGCAGTTATGTCTGTTGCTGTTTGGTTTGGTTTGGCTTTTCTTCTGAATTTTGTTTTGAAGCTATCAAGATGGCCATTTTAAAATTTCAAAGTGATTTCTGCCTTCTAGGTTGGGGAGTTGTCTATAGGACAAACTCCTCCCCTTGTTCTGGAAGGATCTTCATAGATTTGCAAGTTTAGGTAGGTGCCCCACCCATTGTTCTTCCGGAAAAAACCTTCAGGCCTCTCAGAGGCCCAGGAGTCATTGGGCTGGCCCAGAGACTCAGAGATCCCTGGAGGTCCTGAGAAGAGGTTGGCTGGAGGATTAGGGGATGCTTTCCGCCATCTTACAGGGCAAGCCAGAGCCAAATGGGGAGACAGCAACTGCATAAGAGACCATGAGATGGGGTTGAGGCCTCTCGACTCCAAGGACATTGCCTGCAACTGCAATGGAACTGTGTGTGCCACACTTGGAGGAGGTATACGAGGGAATAGAGATGTGACCTCCTTTATCAAGGCCAAGATAGGAATCGGTACTGATTAGCCTCAGGGGAGCACTGTGCCCCCAAAAACAGGCAACATCCAGTGGATACTTGGCTTAGACATCAGCCAGATGCGGAAGGATGAGCTCATGCAGTAATTTGGTTATAAACAGAAAGTACCTTGGTGTTTTGTAGTCAGAGATTAGTGAGACCTGCAGCAGATTAGATATACATGGCTCTTACAGGGCACTCAAAATATAATTGGTGCTCCAGAGAAGATGAATTAATTAATTAGGTGAAAGTAATACTGAAAAAAAAAAAAAAAAAAAAAACAGGTCATGAAGAGGAGAGGAAAGGAATTCCTTTTCTTAAAGGGAAGTGATGATCTCAGTGATTCAACCAGACTAGCCATTTCTTTCTTCCTACTCCTACCAGTTTCCTCCTCAGCAGACCCTCCTTGGTGGTAAGATGACCAAGAGCAGCCTCAATGCCCTCTTCCAACCTCCCAGCAACGTCTTATGCACCTCTTGGCTCTGATGCATTCACATGTTTGTCCCTGAACCACTCACTGTGGCCACTGTTCTAGGTCGTAGGATCTAGAACACACGAAAACAGTACTGGCATTTCGTTCCACAAACAACAACAAGGAGGGAAAGGAGACTGGATCTCCAAGCAAAAGTCAGAGGTTCTTGCAAGAAGAAAAGCATATTAATGCTGGGCCAAGCATCCATGTCTGTCATCCAAAACACATGACCCTGTGTTGCTTTATAGTCTCATCTAAACTCAGTTTGCTTATGGACAGAAAGATGATGATAAAGGAAACCTTCCAGGATTTTTTATGCAATTTAAAATAAATAACATAAAAGCTAAGAACAGTTTCCAGCAGAAAGCAGGAATCAAGAGCATCACATGAAATATAATTTTCTTCAGTTTCATCAGACTTAATTTTGTTATTATTATACAGATATTTATTCTCCTTTCTTTAAATAAACTTGTTAGTAATCTCTTTATTAGGACACAAATGTGACTTCTTCTGAATAAAACAAATGTATTATCCCCTGTCAAGTTCAGAGACATCCAAGGTTAGCAACTTTCTTTAGCATGAACCATGAAGGAGGGCTGACAGCAGAGGCTCAAGGAATTTTCCACAGGCCTTGAAGAGCAGTAGAAGTTATAAAAAGAATGTTCATGTTTAAAAATTAAATGTTTGGTTTAAATATTTAAATGTTCCATTTTTCCCCCTGCCTGGTTGTTAATTCAGTATTAAAACAGAAGAGGAGTTGATTTACAACCCCTGACATTAGCCTTCAGGGCTTTCTGAGAAGGAGCTCTGAATTCTTTCTTCAGAGTAATCATCAGTTTCCTAGTTCACCACTTCCTGGGCATTGCCTCTATTCCAGGCATCAGAATAGATGCTTTACATCTGTCAATTCATTTCCTCTTTACCTTAGATGTGCAAAGAAACCATCATTCCCCATTGCACCGGTGAGGGGACTAACGCTCAGAGAGGCTAAGTTAGTTTGTCTAAGATGATCCAGCTAGTCCATGACAGAGATGGTATGTGGAACACTGACCTAGGCCTGTCTGATATTAAAGTCTATATCATTTTATCTGCAATATACTGAAAAATCACAGGTCAGAAAATCAGATGTCACACCTGTCAGGATGTGGGGTGGCACTATCCCTGGGATATCTCTTTGGCCTCATTGCCAGTTGCTCTAGGGAATTTATAGAAATCTGATTAGGGTCCAAGAAAGTGCTTACAAAAAATGAAAGATTGCAAGATTAAAATGAGTCTGTGTTATAAATCAAGCACAGCAAAGACGGGCATTTTGAAGTAGCACTTAAAGACACATCATCAGCAAAGTAATGAGATATTTATTGTTTTCAAGATTTACCGGCATTCTAATAAATGCCAGAATTGACATCCATCAGCGTGGGCATAAGATTCTGCCAGAATGAGAAGCTTGAACATTCCTCTTAATACTTAGGAGGAAAACACTAGCGCAGGCTGTGGCTCACAGGATGTATCCTTTCTGGTCATTCTGTGGGTCTTTGTAGGAGAGAAACTTGTGCCAACTTCAGAGTTTTCAATGTCAGAACAGGAAGGGACCTGAGAACTCTTCTCAGCCATCCAGGGTAAAGTTAGGACCAGAGAGGGGATGTGAGTCGCCCAAGGCCACTCAGCAAATTGATGGTGAACAGAGCTCTAACCCAAGATGCCTGACTCCCATGCAAGCCTCTGCCATCAACTTCTGCAATGTGCCTATGCCTTCAACACCTCCTATGTTTGGTTGAAATTTTCCAATTTGTGGGTTTTTTCCTAAGCCTTTCAAAAACAGAAGAAAGTGTTTTCTAGTAACCTCTGATTGACAAGAGACTGCAAGCAGGTGCTATGACACAGGCCAGAGAAGAGGAGGTAAGAGTGAGGTCTCTTAACCAAGTAAGAAAGAAGAGTGGTAAACAGAGCTAGTCATTCACCTTGGGAAAGAGCAGTCCACAGGCCACACCTGTACAATTACAACAGTCGCAGGGGGTCTTGACAGCTCTAGGAACCCAAAAAAGAGACAGATGACTATACACCTAGTGCTTCTAATGGCCACATAGGAATGAAGGAGAAGTAGAGACCACAAGTCTTTCCAGACAGAGACCAAAATTCTTTCCAGACAGAGCCCAAAGAGAGCAGAAAGTTTCACACATAAATTCCCACAAGATTGTCCTAGAGTCATAGATGGCATGACCAGCATCACACAAACACACACACACACACACACACACACACACCCCCATATGCCAAACTTAAAGGAATGTCCTGTCCTTTGTAGGATATGTAGCAGCATCCCTGATCTCTACCCTCCAGATACTTGTACCCCCCGCCCTCGCCAATGCCTGCCTAATTGTAAATAACCAAAAAATGTCTCAGGCACTGCCCAATACCTCTTACCTCTTTAACAATGATCCAAGATGATCACTGATAACATTTCATGAGTTCAGGTCAGCATTTATTTAAAAATTGTTTTGATAGCATTCTCGATTTGAATGGAATGATAATGATACTCAAAGTTTACCTTTAGTTCTCTTAATGAGGAATTCTATCTATATTTTTAATTATATATATTTAAGGCAAAAGTAAATGACCTCCGTGGTTAATGATGCTTCTGAGAAGTTCAGAAGTTTGAACCATCTGGTCATCACTGTGTTATATCCTTCCACCTGGTACTAACACACATTTTGTTTGACAGCAAAGCACATAAACAACAATTCAAAGGTGTTCAAGGGCTGCTTTGAGAAATTGTATTCTGTCTACACAGTGATTGAAATATTAGGCTGATTATCAGAATTTCCAATAAAAACTCTGTAAAGGTACAATTTTCTAGGCCCTGTCTGGGCTTTCCAAGGGATGCAGTCCTGGAATCTGTATTTAACAAAAGAAACGTCCCCAGGAGAGAGATGTCTAGATGGGTGAAGGCCATATTGCCACAGAATTGACATTCTTTGTTGTTACTAAAGATCAAAAAGACCCTGTTCCTACCATTCCATCATTGCAGCAGTGGGTGATGCCATGATACATAAACACAGCATTTTGCAATAATTAATAACATCTAGATCTATTCACCAAAGAGCCACTTTATAAACACAAGTTGAGAGCCAAGTTTTGTAAGTCCATTTTTAAACAAATGAAACTGATCAACAACTCCTCCTAACACAGTGAATTATGTCCTAAACAGTGGGGAGGATGTCAAGCCCTGACCCCTTACTCAGGGAGTACTTGAGGCTCTCCCAGACACATCTATCAAGGTCAGGACCAAACAGGAAGTCAGAAGGTCTGCGTTCAAGTCTTTGCCCCACCACTCACTAGCCGTGTGACCCTGGGATGTCACTTTACATCTCCAGCTCTCAATTTCCTCATCTGTAAAATCAAATTAAATAACATGGCTAATGAAACAAATTCAAGCCTAAAGTGCATTACATAGTTGCCCAACAACGCACAGCTAGATAGAAGCAGAAGCGGAACCGGAACTCAGACTACCTACCTTGTGCTCTTCTCCCCACATGGCCCGCAGGGTTAGCCTCTCTGCTTGTGCTGAGCAACTTGCCAGAATGATGAGCTTCTTTCAATTATTTCTTTAAAAGAATGAAGAGATCTTGAGGACTGATATCCTAACTTCTATCTGCCCCTCAATCAAGATGAGCCCTTGAAGATTTCCTCATCCTTGGGCATTGCTCTCCTTCCCTGGTAACTGAGTGGGTTTGACTAAATGAATAAGGAAGACATAACAAGGCCTCATTCCCGCAGCAGGTGCTGCAGACGCTATTCATTGCCACCCAGAAACCACTCTCCTGACTTTGTTCCTTGCCCATGGGCCTGTGCTTTGTCCAGGATGCCATAAGTCAGGCCGAGGGGATGGCTCAGGAGGACTCCCAGGCCCTTTTCCAGCCACTTCCTGAGAATCCCATACAGCTAGGGGTGGCCTCAGAATCCAGTTTTGCCTAAAGAAACCTACAGCAAAGTCTGAGGAGGAGTTTCTGGGAAAGCTTTTGATTTCCTGGTGAAAGCAACAGACAGGAGATGAGAGATTCCTGGCTCTGCCCCTTCACCCTGACAATGCACTCAGGCTTCCTGGAGCAGCTGCAGACATCCTGGAAATATCAGGAGGCAACAGGCATGAGAGAAATCAAAGATGGCAGCAGGGAAAGACAGAAGCTGCCAAAATCCTCAAAGACGTGGTGGAGCTTCCTAACCAACCTGAAAATGCCTCCCTGGGGACTTCCAGTTACATAAACGTTAAATGTCCTTTTGGTTGAAGCAACTGTTAGCTAAAGGCCCTGTAAAGCTGTACAAATGCAAAGATCTGTTTGCTTTGCTTGGGGCTGGAATTATAATCATTGATGTGGCCATGGTGATTATCTCCTGCTGATCAGAAGCCCTTATCGGCAGCTACATGTGACTTTGAGTAATAACGGTCAAATGTACTGCTTTATAATAAATGCAGTTTGTTTGGTAGACAGAAATATTTCCAAATATGGAGCCCCTGTAGGGGTAGAGGAAATATAAAGGAAGCTGTGGTGGTGACAAGAGAAAAAGGAGGCTGCTGTCTCCATGCCAGGTTTTTGGGCCAGATTCTGTACAAGGTCATGAGGGCCAATATGAACAAAACAGGCAAGGGCTCACCTTCTTAGAGGTCAAAGAAGACTGATGTCACAGATTATACAAGAAGGGGTTATAGGTGAGATGAAGAATACAAAGCAGGCTCTAACAGCAGAGGGAACTAACTCATTCAGAAAAACCTTTCTCAGGATGGCTGATACCTTAAGAGTGAACAAGAGCCTAGAGTGGTGAAGGAAACAGTTCCAGAACAAGGGAATAATTATTCAATTCTCAGAACAATCCTATGCTATATATATGATGAGGTTATCATTTCCATTTGTATCAGTCAGGATAGGCTAGGTTATGCTGTGGTAACAAACAACCTAGAAATATTTAAAGGTTTAAAGTGAAACAGTTTATTTCTCACTCATACTTATGTGACCGCTGCAGGTCAGCAGGGACTTCTGCACATCATAATTCCTCAGGGATGCAGGCTGATGGAGACTCTGTCTAGATCCATTCTTCCACAGGCACAGAGACTAGGAAAGAGAAACATGGCAAGCCATGCACTGACTCTTTAAAGCTTTCCCCTAAAAGTGTCAGACGTCACTTTTGGACACATTTCACTGGTCAAAACAAATCATGGGTTCACAAGGGTGGGGCATACAATATAGGTGATCAGCGATATATTCTACTACCCCATTGTAGAGATAAAAAAGCAGAGGTGTGCACGGAATATTATACAGCCATGAAAAAGGATGAGTTCATGTCATTTGCAGGGACATGGATGAAGCTGGAAACCATCATTCTGGGCAAACTAACACAAGAACAGAAAACCAAATGCCACATGTTCTCATTCATAAGTGGGAGTTGAACAATGAGAACACATGGACACAAGGAGGGAAACATCACATACCAGGGCCTGTTGTGGGTTGGGGGGCCAGGGGAGGGATAGCATTAGGAGAAATATCTAATGTAGATGGTGGGTTGACAGGTGCAGAAAACCACCATGGCACGTGTATACCTGTGCAACAAAACTGCACATTCTGCACATGTACCCCAGAACTTAAAGTATAATTTTTTAAAAAGCAGAGGTATGAAGAGGTTATGTGATTTGTCCAAGGTCACAAAGCTAGAAGGTGGCAGAAGAGAAGTTCAAAATCAGGATTTTGAACTCTTAAGTCTAGGGCACATTCCTCAAATTACCCCAAATGAATCTAAGTGATCGTCTGTCTTGGAAATGCTATTGCAGACACTCAAGAAGAACCACACTTTCTGTGGACACTAATCTCTGTGTGCTGGCCAGCCTAAGCAAATTACTGACCATAGTACCCATTCAGAGAAGTTTCCTTCTCACCAGCTTAGTTAGCAGAACAGAGAGTAGACAGTCTGGGCTCCCCAGTCCTGCCCTTATGGTTCTGAGCCATACTCCCCTTCTTAAATCTGCTACTCTGAAACTTAAAGACATCTGCATGTCTGTACTGCCAAGACCGCACCCCCGCCCCTTCCACAGGCACCTTCCTCTTGGAACAATGGGTTCCTGGTTTACCCAGCACAGAAAACTTCTGTCACTACCACAGCTTGTTCCCAGTTGGTTTCTGGCTCCTCACCTCTTCCAAGATGAGCTGCTGCTTCTGATTGTTAGATCCCCAGCAGCATTTTCTTGATCTCTGTCCCTACCCAAGCCCAGAATCAGGTAATAGTCACATACACTGTAGATATCTGTGAGGATTGCAAGCCAAGACCTTGGCTAGTCCCCACATTTGTGGTGAGAATTTGTTTTTTTCTCCAAATGCTATAACATATCATCAAAATATTTAAGAAACCCAGTTAGACCTCCAGTGTCCCTTTTGGGAAACCATGCAGGATGTTTTAAAATCTATTTAAATAAATTCTGTCACTGAAATAAATTCAACATTGCACTCCACATCCAATCAGACAGGGAATTCTGTTGGCTTTGCCTTCAAAGTACATCCACTGGCCCAGGCCACCATCAGCTCTCACATGGATGCCTGCAAGAGCTTCCAACCTGGACTCCTCATTTCCTCCTGTCTTTCCCCCCACTTTCATCAATTTTTCACATGCCACAGTAATTCTTTCCAAACACAGGTCACAGCAAGGTATTGTCTGCTGCAAACTTTCCAGTGACCTCCCACACCCTCCAAGAGGAGGCGGAGGTGAGTAGAATTAATTGGCCTACTCGCCCTCATGTGCTCTCCTTGTGGCCCTCTGAGCCACATATGTGTCACCCTCTCTGTGGGGATCCCTGCACGTCCCCCTTATTTAAAACTGAGCCACCAACCCCAACCAGCCCTGCCCTCCACCATACCCCTTCCCTGCTGTATTTTCCTCCCCAGTCACCATCCAACACAGAATATGTCTATTGTTTACATAGTTTATTGCCCGCTCCACCCACTTGAATGAAAGGTCTGTGAGAATAGGGTTGTTTGTCCTTTTTTGTTCGCTGCTGTAATAATGCTGTCCATAGAACAGTGCCTGGCACATGGTCGGTGCCCACTCAATATTGATTTAATATAGGAATTCTATGACATCCTAATGGAAGTCGCCTCAACCATGAACCTTCCTAAGCCTGAAAAGAAACAATGGTGAAGGCTGTGCCACCTAATGGCTGTAACACTATGGGAAAATTACCTGGCTCCTGCGAGCTTTCATTTCTCTGCAAAATGAGACACTTACCATTCTGCCAGGTGTTTGTGAGGAGTAAGTGAGACAATGCATGTGGGGCGTAACACCGTATCTGGCCTGGAATTCACACCTGAGAATGGTAGCAGCTCTTAATTATTACATGATAGCATGTAGATGCCACACGGCTGCAGCGAGTGGCGATGGGCCCGCCTGAGGCTCACTCACCAGCTGAGTGCTTGCTTTTAGTTGGTCTTACAGCCCTTGAAATTCAAACTTTGCCTCAATAAAGTTACAAATTATCATATCACATGACTCTTCGGGGACTCTCCCAAATAGTCAAAATTACAAGGTTAAGCTTCAAACACCAAGGTTTCCTGAAATATTAATTAACATTGGAAAAAGAAGCAACACCAAGGGAAATGAGAAAAACTTGGAGATAATTTGTAGAATTGCAGAATTACAAGTAGCAGAAACCTTACAGAATGTCTATTTTAAACCCTGCTCTACAGATGACCCTTATGGTTCTTTCCCAGCTCATCCGGGACATCTGAATTTGCAGCAACTGCTTTACTTCCGACGGGCTACATTTGCAAAACCTACCCTAGACCAGGGCAGATGGGAAGCAGAAATCCTCAGCCTGAGCTGCAGTCCCATGCAGTAACCAACACCGCAGGCCTTGTGTCTTTCTCTCCTCACCTTGAGCAGCAGCCACACATTTAAATTGCAACATCACACTTGTCCTTCCAGGTGGCTCAGCCCTGGCACGGCAAAGCTATGTCTCTTCTGTCACTGCCACATCGAGAGCGGGGCAGTCTTCAGAGGCCATCAGATCAGCATTGGGTTCAGGTATGAGATCCACAGGAAGGTGCATGGGCTTTGGGACCAGATGTCTCTGAATTCATCACCGGCTCTACCCTCATTAGCTGTGTTTTTAGACAAATCTACCAGCTTTTCCTTCCTCACAAGGAAATAGAGCTGTCAAACACATGTTCAGGGCCACGATGAAACACAAAAACAGCATATGCAACAGCCTGGCTCAGAGTAGGCCACTGATAAGTTATAGCATTTTTATCACATTATAAATTATTTCCTGCTTCTATCCACCCTTCTGCATGTCATGCCTGGACCACTGCAGAATCACCTGCCAAGTCTACCTGCCCATAGTCTTGGCCTTCCCATTTATCCTCCAATGTAGCCAAAGAAATGTTGTCCAAAGCCCAGACACAGTCATGCCTTTTTTTTTTTTTTTTTTGCTTAAATCCCCATAATAGTTCCAAAGGGCCACAGAATTCACTGTGCAAGGGAATATGAAGAGAGGGGAACCACCAGAGCTGAGTAAACCTAGTCTTTTAAATATTTTGCAAGGATGTGCCCTATGGGCTACACCAAACTTGCCACAGTCATATCTTCTTACATAGATTCTTTGATTCAACAAAAATCCACAGAGCACTTATTCTAGGGACGTTCTTCATTGAGTGCTAAGCATGCCGACATGGAAAAGGTAAATTCCTGCCCTCAAAGGTGGCAGTCTACTCAGAGAGGTCCAAGGGCTTTTGGGTGTTACATCTGCACAGGGCAGAATAGGACCTCAGAGAAGGTGTTTATCCCCAGGAAGCAGTCAGGAAAGATTCTTAGAATAGGTGATGTTTGTGGTTATAGGATTAGATAAGTTCCTTCCTTGAGAAAGTATGAGATTCATCGGAAGTGTGAGTCTTCCTCTAAGAAGAGAATCAGCTTTCATTTAATAGGAACCTATGAGGCAAATCACCTGGATTAAAAGTGCTCTGTTATTCAGAGGCACTATAAAATATTTTAGGCTATGCCAATAAGAAAATAACCAACCGAAGCTTCTGCCGTAAACACTGATTAATTGAGCTGAAATGAAGGTCTCAAGTAGGATTTAACCATGTTCTGATGTCGATCCTAAGCAGAAATGTCCTCTGTAGTTTTCTCTTCTCTTTTATTATAAAGAGATATCACTGTCAGAGTTCTTAGTTGCAAGCAACAGAAGCCAACTCTGACTGATAAAGCAGTAAATAAGTTACTGAAAGAATTTTGGATGCATAATAATTACAAAAGGAGAATTGGTAACTTTACAGTAGAGAAAGTGACCTGGCTGACACCACCTTAATCAAGTGATCAAAGAAACACCAGGAGTAATGAGGCTGATCAACACCGTGTGCCTCCCAATACAATAGACTAAGAAGAAGATAGTATCACTTCTGTGGTATTCCAGCCAAAAATATATGATATGACTTAAATCATGAGGAAATAACAGACAAACCCAAACTGAGGAAACTTTTACAAAATAAAATGCCTGTTTGCACTCTGAACCAATGTAAAGGCCATTATAGAAAAATAAATACTGAGGAGTTATTTGGATTGAAGGAGACGAAAGATTTATGACAATAAAATATCATATGTAATCCTGGATTGGATCCTGAAACAGAAAATAATGGTTGTTTGCTTTGTGGTTTTCATTTTTGTCTTTTGGTTTTTGGTTTTTTGTTTGTTTGGTTTTTTTATTTGTTTGCTTGTTTTTGCTTTATAGGACAATTTTGATTTTTATCAGAATTTGATAAATGTCTATAGATTTGGGTGATAGAATTGTATCAATATGAATTTCCTGATTTTGATCATTGTACTAAGGATGATACGAGAGAAAGTGGGGTAGAGAGAAGAGTAGCTCAGAAACTTGCAAGGAGAGCTGATGAGCCAGTTTTGAACTTAAGCTTTCAGGAACATCCTGAATGGCCACTAGGGAAACCACGGCTCCCACTCTCACTGCCTTTTAGCTGTAGCCCAGCTTCAACACTAGGAACCAAAGGCCCTCAGCAAAAGGAACTTCTGAACCAGAAACTTGATGGGCACCCGGGACCCTCCCAAAGCTGGTGCTTCTGCCATGACCGTTTGCAGCAAAATGGGCCAGTGGAGAGTCGGATTTCTAGTTCTCACTTTCAAATCCCATCTTGTGCAGGGGCTAACGATCAGTGGAACTTGTTAAAAGTATAAATGGTCTGGGTTTGAGCTGCAAGGGAGGCTGCAAAATCAAATTTGCTCATTCTGTGTTGAAGATGTGAAACTCATAAAGCAAGAATTTCCGCCCAAACATCAAAAGGTTGCCAATCAGATAACATGACTAATGTCCACTAAAAGGCAAGCATTCTTTTACAGTCAAATTATTTTATTACACAGTCAGCCTTTACTCACCTAAGTTGTAAATCTTTATGTTTGTGTGGTTGTCAAAGTTTGTAAGATATGCTTTAGCTTGCTTTGGAAAGTCGTAAAATATGGCTAAGGTAAGATACAATGATAGTTCATAAATTCTACTTACTGTTACTCATTTCAGGCACAGCTGAAGTCAAAATTGCCCAGTTTAAAATAAACTTTTTTTTCTTTCTCTCTAGATGTTTGTTCTCTAACCACTATAAAATCTGTTAGTTTTCGAGGTGGACATTACAATTCGTTGTCTTCTTTCTGCAGAAGTTTACAACAAGCTTGAATCAAATAAAAATGTTTTTGACCATTTCTAAGCCTAAAGCAACAGGGAGCCCTGTTTATTTCTACACACTAAAGCAGTGAAGAGAAAGATGAATAGGTGTTCCCACACAGAAAGAACAAGGCAGCCAGCAGTTCTCACACCATAGTATTACTACTAAGAATCACCCATCATATTTGCCAAAATCCAGATCCTTGAGCTCCAGCCCCCAGAAAGTGATTCAGCAGGAATGTGCTAAGGTCTGAGTTCTGCACTTTCAGCAAAATTCCTAAGTTGTTCTAAGGTAAACGGCACACAGTTGACACTTTGAGACCCTCCAGAGGAAGGGGTGGGGAAGAGCCTCCCAGGCAGGTAGTGTAGCGTGAATAAAATCAAGCAGGTATGGAGCTCTCTGGCACCTTCAATGGATTGCAAGCAGTTCAGAATGGAGTGGCCAGGGAGGTGAATCAGGAGACCACAGCTGGGAGGAACTGGGCAAGTCCACATGACTGAGAAAAATGACCTTCCACAGAAAAACCACAGAAAAGATATTTCTAAACTCAACCTGGCCAGTGCTGCTTAGTCAGCCCATGAAAATCACACCTGCTGGCTTCCTACAGGTCTCTTTTTAAAAATTTATGGATTTATTTGTGTATTTCTGCCACCTTTGGTGCTGATTATCCACCCCCCAATGTTCATCCCCCAGCAACAAAGACTAAGATTCTCCGCTTCAACAGCCTCTCCTCTCTTGGCATGCCTTTTGTCCTGAGAAGAAAACAATGTGCTTTTAATCTGGTGCTCCATCTCTGCCCCCGGTAGAGTAGGGTTGCCTTCCACCCCAGGCATGCAGTGCCTCTCCTGCCACAGAGTTCAGATCCCAGGTCCAGAGCTGTTTCCTTCTCAGTCCTCAACCCCCACCTTGTGACAGAAATGCATTTGCCTTATTCTGAATCAAAAGCCTCTTTCTCCACCCTCCACAACTCTCTTTCCCTAGATCGATGGGATTAGAAATGGCTGATTTCATTAGTCCAGTCGCAGCCTTGCTTTATTACTTTCTCATTTACAATGAAATAATGGGGAGCAAATGAAAGGGATTTGTCATTATCTAAGGACCTGATGAGGCTTGGAGGATGCCAGTCTCTGGAATCAGCTGCAGCCCTTCCTGGAGGCAGACAACAGAAATCGCTGCCTTTCAAAGAAAATCAGGATTTGTGACAGTTTGTGGAGTCCAGCAGGCAGCTTCACTGCCCACAAAGGCAGCTGAGACCAATAGCCCCTGGACCTCAGGATTCCTAATAATCACCCCAGGGACCTGAGTGGGACATTCATTCCTGCCACTTTCTGTATGACCATGGACAGTGCACTGAATTTTGCTAACCTTCAGGCTTGAGTCTGCATTAGAATCACCTCTGGAGAATTTCTGCATAGCGATACTCAGGTGCCACCCCAGTGATTGTGAGTCCTTAGGCCCAAGTGGATCCAGGAGTCCTCCTCTTTAGATGATGTCCACATGATTCTGATGCATGCTGACCCTGAGAACCCCTAAACTGGACATACATAGCCCTTGGTCCTCATGGACCACACTGGCCTCATTCTTGATGCACACACTTGTATATGTCATGAGAGAACATTTCCCACCTCCTTATTGTACATGTGCTGTTTCCTCTGCCTAGGACTTCCTTTTTCTCCTTCACCCTCACTCTTGTCTTCAACTAGCAAACTCTTCCACATTATAAAAGGTCCCAAACAAATATTACCACCTCTGTACCATTTGTCCTGATTCTCAGAGGTAGAAGTTGTCACTCTCTCCTCTTTGTGCACAGAGCACTTCCTACAACCCTTCCTCAGAGTGCACATTTCATTACGTTTCACATGTCTTCCCCTCCACTTGATGAGATCCATGGATTTGTATTCTGTTCATCTCCATATCCTCAGAACCCAGAAAAGCGTCTGGCACATGAGCGGATGTGTGAGTCCATTCTCACACTCCTATAAAGAACTGCCCAAGACTGCATAATTTATAAAGAAAAGAAATTCAATCGACTCACAATTCCACATAGCTGGGGAGCCCTCAAGGAACTTACAATCATGGCAGAAAGGGAAGCAGACACATCTTCACAAGACAGCAGGAAAGAGTGTGAACGTGCAGGAAAAAGCTACCATTTATAAAACAGATCTCATAAGAATTCACTCACTATCACAAGACAGTGAGTGAATTCATTGGAGGACCCAACCTCATAATCCAATCGCTTCCCTCCTTCAACAAAGGGGGATTACAATTTGAGATGAGATTTGGGTGGGGACACAGAGCCAAACCATATTAGCAGGTATTCAAAATGTGCATGTTGGGTGAAATAATGAAACAATCAATCAATCAATTTTCAGCCAATTCTATTGTCTGTTAAGCCCCAGCTCTCAGTTTATGAATGATAAAATGTACTATTGTCTGAGTGATGTGATTTCAGAGAGATCAATAGCTCTCTCTATACCCCAAAATAGCTTCCCTCAAATCCCATTATGGTGCATGAAATTCTCACCATTAGTTTACTCATTTAATTAAAAAATATTGATTGTGACAAGAACTATAAAGGTAAGTTCTTGAAATTGTGGTTGGATGCAGTCTAGCATTCCCATCTGAGCACAGCAGTGGAAGGAGCTCCTTTTAATATGGAAGGAAACACTATACCATGGAAAGTTTTAAGGAAGAGTTTCTGGCACTTGGAGAATTGGTGGCCTCATTCTCTGAGCAAAGGAAGAAACCTAGGAGGAGGAGCAGATGGAGTGGATGGAAAGGGATAATGAGTTCATTTGGGGGCATGTGGAGTGTGCCTCAAGGGAGGTGGCCAGTAAGTGATGGATATGAGGATCTGGGGCTCAGAGGAGAAGTGCCCTGGGAGATTATAATTAGGAAGTTACCCAAGTGTGAGCAGATTCAGACCATGCAGTGGAGTAGATGACATCACACATGGAAAGGTTGCAGCATAAGCCAAAGACTAAATATAGGAGAAATCTCTTAGTAAAGAGAAGTTAAGACACCTGACATTGAAGCTAAGCACTTCAATGTAATCCTCCCAATATGCCTAGCACTGTGCCTGTCACATCATCTTGCTCAAGTAACATTGTTGAATGACTGAATAAATGGACTTTGGGTTGTAAGTACTATTACCATTTTCATTTTCTTGGTAAGGCAACTACAGCATAAAAAGCAAAATGACTTAACTAGGATTATAATTAGTAAGAGGTAGAGCTGTACTTCAAACTTAATTTTGTCTGACTTAGGGGTCAAACTTTGCTATCCTTATGACATCATTTGAGGTGACAGCTGCTGGCAGCCATGCTAGTTCCTGACAACTACATAAAGAGGGTGACAGTGATGTACTGGAGTTGGCTCGGACCAGCTCATGAAAGCTGATTGTGCACACCTCATCCCAATGCTGTAGGCAAGCGACTTCATGTCGGTAGCTTAAAACTGGCTACCATTTTTGGAAGTATTTACACCATGAAAATTTGCAAATGCTACAAATCAGGGGTTTTTTGTTGTTGTTTTGTTCTTGCTATTGTAACTTATTTGCATTTAGAAAGACAGTTTTTTGTTTTTTGTTTTTTGTTTTGAGATGGAGTCTCGCTGTGCTCCCAGGCTGGAGTGCAGTGGTGTGATCTCGGCTCACTGCAAGCTCCGCCTCCCGGGTTCACGCCGTTCTCCCGCCTCAGCCTCCCAAGTAGCTGAGACTACAGGCACCCGCCACCACGCCCGGCTAGTTTTTTGTATTTTTAGTAGAGACAGGGTTTCACCATGTTAGCCAGGATAGTCTCGATCTCCTGACCTCGTGATCCACCCGCCTCGGCCTCCCAAAGTGCTGGGATTACAGGCTTGAGCCACCACGCCCGGCCTAGAAAGACAGTTTTTAAATCTTTACCCAATACCACTGAAGGGAAGCCAGAGCCCCTTATTCCCATTTTGCAGAGGAAAGAGACCCAGATGGTTAAATTGTTGAAATCCTCAGGTGGTTACAATTTTCCTTTGTATTGCATGTGATAAAACTGAAGCCTCTAAAATTAAATGAGTCAGATGAAGTAACATAGCTAGTGAGTGCATATTGTTGTATACAGCTGGTATTCATTTATTTTCTTTGCCGTAAAGTGCTAAGGTGGGAGGTGGAGAGGAGATAAGATCAGTCCTCCCCACTTGCAGGGAATAAGAGGTGTATTACCTGTAGAGAATTTAAAATCTTCAGTAAAGTTGACAAAAGGTGTGTCTGCTGTTTATTAACACCATGTTCTAGCAATTCTAAACAACGTCAGTAGGAAAGTCTCCTCCCCCTGGGGTGGGTTGCTCTCACCCTCCTTTTAGTACACCATCAATTGATTTTTTTAAATACATGTATCTATTTAATATACGTTTTCACATACATTGGCATAAGTTGTTCATAATGTCCTCTTTTTATCTTTTTAATGTAAGCTACACATTTTATCACTAAATACATTTTTAACATTTATTTTAAACATTTTTTACTTTCTCGATCGCCCATTCCACAGGTTTCTCCATTTTGTTAAAATTTTCAAAGAACCAGCTTTTGGATTTGTTGATGTTTGCTATTTTTTATTTTTAATGTCATCAATTTCTGTTTATATCATTATTATTTTGTGCTCTTCCTTCTCTAGTTGACTCTATTGTTCTTTTTCTCACTTCTTCAGTTGGAGTCTTAGCTAATTGTTTGGCCTTTATCTTTTTCTAATACAAACACTTCAGTCTATAGTTTACTTCCAAGTAACCATTTTGATGCATATAATGTTTTCAAATGAAATATTTTTATATCATTTTCTCCTAAATATTTCTTCTTGGACGCATGAGTTGTATAGAATCGAAGGTTTGTTTTCCAAACATATGAGGTTTCTAGTTAAATTGTTGTTAACAATTTCTTGGCTATTCCCATTGAAGTCAGTAAACATAGTTTTTATGATACCAAATATCTGAATATTTGTTTTGTTTTGTGGCCTAATGTATGTCAGTTTTCATATGCTCCTTGTATGAATATGAATGAAAAACTGCTGTTTTCTGCAATTGTTGGGTAAAATGCCCTAGATGTATCTTTTAGCTCAAGCTTAATAATTGTATTTTCCAAATCTTACTTATCCTTACTGATTATTTGGGTATTTACACTATCAATTATCGAGAGAAAAGTGTTAAAAATCTCCTGTGATACTGAAATTGTCTATTTATTTTTCCAGTTCTGTCAATCTTTGCCTCATATACATTGTGGCTATGTAATTTGATAGATACAAGGTTAATTAGTTATATCTTCCTGGGAATGGAAACTTATTTCATTACATAGTGAATCTCTTTTATCTCTAGCAAAAGTGTTTTCTTAAACTAATTTTTACCTAATATTGCAACAGTTTTGCCAAATTCTTCTGTGTAGTATTTGCCAAGAATATAATTATGTGCATTTTTGTCTTTTTCATGTCCTATGTTTGAGGTCATTATGAATATCATGTTCATTGATTTTTTTTTTTTTTTGAGAGGGAGTCTGGCTCTGTCGCCCGGGCTGGAGTGCAGTGGCCGGATCTCAGCTCACTGCAAGCTCCGCCTCCCGGGTTCACGCCATTCTCCTGCCTCAGCCTCCCAAGTAGCTGGGACTACAGGCACCCGCCACCACGCCCGGCTAGTTTTTTGGGTTTTTTTTTTGTATTTTTTAGTAGAGACGGGGTTTCACCGTGTTAGCCAGGATGGTCTCGATCTCCTGACCTCGTGATCCACCCGTCTCGGCCTCCCAAAGTGCTGGGATTACAGGCTTGAGCCACCGCGCCTGGCCGATTTTTTTAAATAAGTATGATAATGTTTGTCTTCATAGCACTTGCAGATATATTTGGGTTTATCTCTATCATTAAATTCTGTGCTATGTGTATCTTATATGTTTCCTTTGCTCCTTTTCATTATTTTACTTTTTAATTGATATTTTTCTCATCCCATATATGTCTATCTACTGCATGAGAAGTTATGGCCTGTATTTCTAGCTCATCCTAGAAATTCTAATATGTTTATTTAGCGCACTTAGTATTTCAGAATCTAAGATCTTGGAACGTTTTTATTCCCTTCACTCCCTTCTGATCTTACATTCTATTATGCTTGTGTACTTTAATTATATTCTTTAAAACTCCACAAGATATCATTTTTCCTGTTCTATGTTATTAAGGTTTGTTTTGATTTACCCGTATATTTACTGCTTTCCTTATCATCATTTCTTCTTGCATCTCAAACCTTCCATCTGGAATTATTTTTGTTCTGCCTAAAATACAATCTTCATGATTACTTCACTGAGTGTTAGTTGGTCAATTTTCTCAGTTTTTGCCTATCCAAAAAAGTCCTTTCTTTTCTCCTCATTCTTAAGAGATATTTAAATTATCAGTTATTTTTTCATAGCACTTTGAAGATATTATTCTACTGTTTTCTATGTTCCATTGTAGCTATTAAGAAATCAGCTGTTGGTGTATTGCTGTTTCTTTGTAAATTACCTTTTTTCTCTGTGCTCTTATAATCTTCTGTCTTTGGCATTCTGTAATTCTATCAGGCTTTGCCTAGGTGTTTTTTATTTTATTTTATCCTGCCTGAGATTCACCAGAACTTCCACATTTGCAGATGTGTGTCTTTCATCAATGTAGGATAATTCTCAAACATTATTTTTTCAAATATTACCTCTACCCTGTTCTCTCCTCTCTCCATCTGAAATTGCAAACTGACATGTTCAGTTTCTCATTTAAACCCCATAAAGTTAATCTTGCTTCCTTTTTTTCCATCTCTTTATCTCTAATTGGTATACCCTGAGTAATTTCTGTAAGTCTATCTTCTAGTAAATTAATTCTTTCTTCAGTTGTGTATAATATGCTATTAAATTTTATTTATTGAGTTTTTAATTTCAATTATTGTTCATTCATAGAAATTGTTTTATTCATATCTAATTAGTCACATTTATTGTTCTTACACTTTCCTCATTTTCAATTCATTTATTTATTTAAATATAGAAACAACTGAACTGTGTATCCTGGCTCTGATAACTTCAATATCTAATCTCACAGTCTGTTATTTCTTCTTACTGGTTCTCACTCAAGATGCCTTGTTTTGTGTGTGTGTGTGTGTGTGTGTGTGTGTGTGTGTGTGTGTGTGTTGGGGGATGGCTTTGTGACTATTAACATCAGCTCATATTTCTTGGAACTTTATCAGTGGGAATTCTTTGAGGCCTGAGTTAAAGGTGAGTTATTTCAGAAATAATTTGTATTTCCTTATAATAGTCTTCTGAAAGTTCTATCAACTCATATCCATTTAAAATTAATTTATTGGCTTAAAATTTTGTTGAACTACCCAGGGAGGGTGAATTTGGGCTGCAAACCCCAGTAAGGACTGGTTTCTCAAGTTTTCCTCTGTTGTTGATTTCTAATGTAATTCTTCTATGGTCAGAAAACATACTTTGTATTATTTCAATTTATTTAAATTTACTGAGACTTGTTTTATGGCCTAACACATAAAGAATATTTAATATACACTTGAACGTGTATTTTGGGGCTGGGCAGACTGACATAACTATAATCCCAGCCCTTTGGGAGGCCTAGGCAGGAGGATCTCTTGAGGCGTGGAGTCCAAGACCAGCAACACAACACAGCAAGACAACACAGCAAGACCATATCTACACACACACACACACACACACACACACACACACACTAAAAATTAGCCAGGCATCATGGCATACAGCTGTAGTCCTAGCTACTCAGGGAGACTGAAGCAGGAGGATCACTTGAGCCCAGGCATCCAAGGTTACAGTGAGTTGTCATTATGCCACTGCACTCTAACCTGGGTGACAGAGTGAAAACCTGTCTCTTAAAAAAAACAAACAAATGTGTACATTTTACTATTGTTGGGTGGAGTGTTCTACAGAGGTCAGTTAAGTCATGTTAGTTGAGTTAGTTGGTAGTGTTATTTTAATTCTTCCATGTCCTTCCTGATTTTTTGCCTATTATATTTTCTATTAGTTATTGTGAGTAGGTACTGAAATCTTCAATTATTACTGTCAAGTTTTCTATTGCACCTTTTAATCCTTTTGGTTTTAGAGCTCTGTTGTTAGTTGCATGTATGTTTATCATTTTTATAGCTTCCTGATAAATTGAACCTTTATCACTATTAAATATCTCTCTTTGTCTCTAGTAACATTCATTTTGTTTTAAAGTCTATTTTGTCTAATGTTTCTATAGCCACTCCAGCCTGTTAGTAGAGACACTGCAGCTTGGACACTGTTTGATAATATATCTTTTTTAATTTTTTTTACTTTCAACCTACTTGTGTTTTGACTCTAAAGTGGTTCTTTTGTAGACACCAATGGTCAGATCCTGGGATGTTTTCATCTAGTCTTACAATCTCTGCCTTCTAATTGGAGTATTTAATATAACAATTGATGTGATTGGATTTATGTTTGCCATTTTGTTGTTTATTTTCTGTATGTTTCTCATCATTTTTGTTGCTCTGCTTCTCCTTTACTGCCTTCTTTTGTGTTAAATAGATGTTTACTAACCTATTATTCTCTATAACTCAGCTCAGAGTTACCTCTGCCTGAAATCCTTTCCTGACACAGTCCCCAATCTGCCCATGTCCCTAACTAGATTGGAAATCTTTCTCTGGGTTCCCATTGCCAAAGCAGAAGCAACACTAGTCTATGAGCTTCTCAAAGAAAAAAAATTACTTTTCTATCACTACATTCTCACATAGAGGCTGGCACATATAGGAGTTCAATAAATGCTTGTTTAGGGATAAAGAAAATAAGTTAACAATTGCAGTTTTATGTATTGAGTGCTGAGATGAAGAAAAGCACGAAATGCTCAAAGATCCCAAGGAAGGAAGGATCTAACTTAAACTTAAGGTCAGGGCATCCTTCCTAGGACCCACAAGATGAATAGCAGTGAAGTCTATCAGAAGGACAGAATGATATACCAGCAAGACAGAACTAATGTAGTGTTTTGCAATATAGAGATTATGTGCCATCATGGAAGATCATTTTAGGTGGTGTAGGGAAACCTTTCTCTCTCTCTCTCTCTCTCTCTCTCTCTCTACACACACACACACATACACGTGTGTGTGTATATATATATATATATACACATTTTTTTTTCCTTTTTAAGATGGAGTCTCCCTCTGTCACCCAGCCTGTAGTGCAGTAACACAATCTCGGCTCACTACAACCTCTGCCTCCCAGGTTCAAGTGATTCTCCTGCCTCAGTCTCTCGAGTAGCTGGAAATACAGGCGCACACTGCCACACCCAGCTAATTTTTTCTATTTTAGTAGAGATGGGGTTTCACCTTGTTGCCCAGGCTGGTCTTGAACTCCTGAGCTCAGGCAATCCACTTGCCTCAGCCTCCCAAAGTGCTGGGATTACAGGTGTGAGCCACCATGCCCGGCCAAAACCTTTACACTTTTATTTCATTGGTTATACATTTATTTTCATATGAATTAGAAAAAAACTGTGCATACACCATAT
Source organism: Papio anubis (assembly GCF_008728515.1). NCBI lineage: Eukaryota > Metazoa > Chordata > Mammalia > Primates > Cercopithecidae > Papio > Papio anubis. Next base: position 130,265,318 of record NC_044983.1, on the reverse strand, counting down.
GCTCACATACACACATCTACTACATCAAACCCATCCTCTCACACCTATTGTTGCTCAAAGTCTTCTTTGTAAGTAACAATTAATCTTAAAACAAACATTAACTGAATAGTGGTTCAATTGGTATACGAAAGTGGCAGCATTGTGAAAGTGATATTTAAATACCTGGAGTTTGGGAAGCACTGAGCTAAAGCACAGAGCTGTGAACAAGCATGGTGAGGTAGATGTTGCAGACAGTTGAAACCAGCAGAACTATAAACTGTATGTGGGGATAGTGTGAGGAAGAGGCTGAGTGGCCGGAAAGGAGCCATATCATACCCTGCTTTAAACACTTGCAAATAATTTAGGGTTTCCTCCAAGGGAAGTGCATGGGGGAGAGGAAAGAATCAGCAAAATCACTAGGATTTGGGTTGAGCAAATGAAACATTCAGTCCTATCGGGGGAACCAGCCCCCAATATTTCAATGTAGGTTCTTTTCCATTTTCCCTAAGTGTCGGCCAGTCTGAGAAATAAAGAGAAAGAGTACAAAAGAAAGAAATTTTACAGCTTGGTCTCCGGGGGTGACATCATATGTCAGCAGGTTCCACGATGCCCCCTGAGCTGCAAAACCAGCAAATTTTTATTATGGATTTCAAAAGGGGAGTGGTATACGAATAGGGAGTGGGTCACAGAGATCACATTCTTCAAAGGCAATAAAATACCACAAGGGCAGAGAGGCAGAGTGAGATCACAAGGCCAGGGCAAAACTAGAATTACTGATGAAGGTCCATGTCCTGCTGGGCACACGTTGTCATTGATAAACATCTTAACAGGAAACAGGGTTTGAGAGCAGACAACCGGTCTGATTAGAATTCGCCAGGCTGGAATTTCCTAATCCTAGCAAGCCTGAGGGCACTGCAGGAGACCAGGGTGTATTTCATCCCTCATCTACAACTGCATGAGACAGACACTCCCAGAGTGGCCGTTTTAGAACCCTCCCCTGGGAATGCATTGGTTTTCCCAGGATTATTCCTTGCTGGGAAAAGAAGTCAGCAATATTTCTCCTATTCACTTTCTGAAAGAAGAGAAATATGACTCTGTTCTGCCCGGCCCTGTAGGCAGTCAGACTTTACGGTTATCTCCCTTGTTCCCTGAAAATCTCTGTTATCCTGTTCTTTTCAGGGTGTCCATATTTCATATTATTCAAACACACATGCTTTACAAACAATTTGTGCAGGTAACGCAATCATCACAGGGTCCTGAGGCAACATACATCCTCAGCTTACGAAGATGACAGGATTAAGAGATTAAAGACAGGCATAGGAAATCACAGGAATATTGATTGCCAAAGTGATAAATGTCCACAAAATCTTCACAATTTATGTTCAGAGATTGCAGTAAAGACAGGCATAAGAAATTATAAAAGTATTAATTTGGGGAACTAACAATGTCCATGAAATCTTCACAATTTATGTTCTTCTGCCATAGCTTCAGTTGGTCCCTCTGTTTGGGTTCCCTGACTTCCTGCAACACAATCCAATACTTTAAAAGTCTTGAGTTAGAAGAGAATAATTTCAATGTCCCTAACATAAAGATAAATATTTAAGGTGATGGATATCCCAGTTACCTTGATTTAATGTTTACACATTATACAAATGTGTCAACTTATCACACATAACCTCAAAGTATGTATATCTATTACATGTCAATAAAAAATAAAAAGATTTAAAACAATATAAGTCTGGAGAAATACTTACCAGCTGAAATAATCAGACATGTAAGTCAAGATAAATGTAAAGCATATTCATGGTAGCATCATCTTTGTTGGTGAAAAACTTTAAACATGGAACAAAAGATCGAGGCCAGGCATGGTGGCTCACAACTGTAATCCCAGCACTTTGGGAGGCCAAGGTGGGCATATCACTTGAGGCCAAGAGTTCAAGATCATCCTGGCTAACATAGCGAAAGTCCGTCTCTACTAAAAATACAAAAACTTAGCTGGGTGTGGCGGCACATGCCTGTGATCCCAGCTACTCAGTATGCTGAGGCACAAGAATCGCTAGAACCCAGGAGGCAGAGGTTGCACTGAGTTGATATCATGCCACTGCACTCCAGCCTGAGTGATAGAGGGAGACCCTGTCTCAAAGAAAAAACTCAAAAGGAGTACACTGCAGTAGATCCATGCCTGAAGGATACAGTTATCAAAGTCATTTTTTTAAAATATGCTATGACATGGGAGAAATGCTCACAAACAAAGTTAAGTTTAAAACCTGAATATCAATCTGTATATTCAGCAAGGCATATTCATTATAGGAAAAATAAATGGAAAGAAAAAATATATATAAGTGTATTTATATCATGGTTCTATTTGGGGATACACTCACCACTAAAAAAAAAAACTTTTTTAAAGTTTACTATTTTCTAAAATTTCTACCACAAATAATATCATTTTTTATTTATTTTTATAGATAGAGAAAAAGTTATTTTAAAAAATAAAAGGGTATTTTCACAAAGATGGAACCAAACACAAAGAATGAAGTTTTGGCCTCTCCTAAAACCAAAGCCAAACAGAGGCTTTAAAGGCCAAGAAGGCAGTGCTAAAAAACACTCATGCCAAAAAATAAATGAAAATTGCATATCATCCACATTTCAATGGAATAAAATACTGTGGCTCTCAAGGCAGCCCAAATTCTCTAAGAAGAGCACCACCAGGAGAAACAAGCCTGACCACTACTCCATCATCAGATTTCCCCTGACAATGGAGTTGGCCATGGAGAAGATCAAAGGCAACAACACACTTATGTTCAGTGTAGACGTCAAGACCAATAAGCAGCAGATCAAACAAGCTGTGATGAAACTCTATGACTTTGACTGGCCAAGGTCAACACCGTGATCTGGTCTGATTGAGTGAAGAGGAGTGCATTTGATCTTCCCTAAGATGCTTTGGATGTTACCAGCAAAATTGTGATCACATAACAGAATCCAGCTGACTAATCCTAAATATAACAATTTTTTTTCACCACCAAAATAAAGGAGAAAAAAAAAAAGGAAAAGGAAATCACTGAGGACTATTCATTGCTACCCCTGTAATAATCTCCCCAGAAAAAAGACAAAGAACAGATCTTGAGACTAATTTTAAAAATCAGAGGGGGTATTCAAATTTCCTTTTGTAGTCACTCCCCTTTTGTCCCCTGCTGTGGGAGTGCTAATACAAGGATCTGGGCTTTTATTCCTGGAACCCTGGGCTAATCTTTGTCAATAATGGCTTCTTGGAACTATTTTCTAAACCAAAATGGAGGGCATGGAACACAAGGAGAGATTTCTGACCAGTCCCCAGTGTCTGTCCTGTACAAATGAACTTTTAAAGGGAGACAGAATAGAGAAAATGAAATGTAAGAAAAAAAACTGTTTCTTATATTCATGCTAATTATTTTAATTATCTGATCCTTTTTTAAGGAATGGAGTAAAATAAAATTTAGATTTATATTTTTTGTAATTTAAGGATAAGCATTCTTTAATATTATCCTTTTCCTCTTTATTCATTAGTGAAATCACAGACTGTCAGACTTGGGAAGGGCCTTCAAGTTCATCTGGTGCAATCCTTTCCTTTTGCGAAAGGAAAACTGAAACTCAATTCTGAGTTGATTCAGAATTTCATCAAGGAAACAACATAAGGACAAGAATGAGGAGGAACAACTGGGATGTTATTTAAAAATTACATGATTTGAAATTATGCAGAATGTTAATATTTCTTAGCCACATAACCTTAAATGAAATGTCTCATTGGCACTGAGACTCAACTCTACGATTGTAAATTGGGATAATGTTACCCACTGAGTGAATGTCTGGAAAACAGTAAGCAAGTCCTGTGTGCACAGTTGGGTCTTGAACTCAGCCAGACACTGTGCTATGCAGGTGACACAAGCTTCATACGATACTGCACACTGACTGTTCATACTGCCGTCCCAGTGTTACCAAGAATCCAAGTTACAGAGCTAGAAAGCGACAGAGTCAAAATTTACGCACAACTCACCAATTCAAGAATCGGAGCTGTTAAATGCCAAAAGTACCACAAAAATTGCCAAGTGCTCGAAATGTAAAGATTTGGTCTTTTTTCTAACTATCCAAAGTGATTGGGGTTTTTCTCAGATTCAAAATCAATCTGAACTGGCAGCTTTGCCTCCAGAATGCTTTGCTAAGTGGTAACTCAGGTTCATTCCAAGGGGTCTCTAAAGGTCGTTTGATCTTAGATGTGCACATCCTGATCTTCTCTTGGTGTAGACAGACACAGGACCAAGGCAGTCCTGGGAAGGAAGCTGAAGATACAACTCAGAGATGACCACTGACTAGGAGTCAAGAGCCCACAGTCCTATTACTGGCTCCACCACTGATAACCCTCATGACCGTGGATGTGGTCATTGACCTTGCCAAACCTCAATTTCTGCATCCATAAAATGGCAACTGAGATAGCAGAGTTGTGCAGCGGAAGCCTGCTGGGCCCATAAAGTGGGAACTGATGTCAAATAAGGACCCAGGTGCCTGGGCCAGATATTGACAAGTTTAGAAGGGAACTTCAAGATCCCTAAGCCCCAGGGGTCATAAACTGAAAGCCTCTAGGGGCTAGGCAGGCCACATAAATCAAGGAAACAACTTCACTGTAGTACAATAGGGAGCAGTGGGGACTGTGGTAAACCAAGGAGATTCATCAAAAGAACTGTCAAGTTCCAGCTCTGTTGCAGAAATGTGGACCTAGGACTACTAGATCTCTCCATTACCAAAAGAAGGCAGAAATTTGATATTTCATAAAACCTATTCTGAATTTTTAGTGTTGACAAATAACTCAATTTTTTTTGGTACTCTCTAGGCTAACCACACAAGTCTGAGGCTAGATAAGGCCCTTGGGCCAATGTTTGCACCCTCTGACTCAAACCCACATCCCGCTCATCCCAGGCTAAGACACTGAGGTTCAGTGAGGTGAATGGAGTGATCTCACGTGTCCAGGGCTATAACCCAAACATCCTATCACCCAGTTCTAGTTTTTTTCATAGCACCTTGCCACTTCTCCTTTGAGTCCTTGGAGAGGACTAGAAAATGGAAGATTATAAATTAACCTAGCGAGCAGCAAACTTCAGTCTCCCTTCTCAGCCTGGCAGTGTTATATGGCCAGAGTGCAAGGCACAAAAGAGATGATTCAGTATCTCATTTTCTGACATACCAGGAGTAACCGGTGGGAGGAAAGAGACGATGGGCTCACGTCACAGTTGCAGGGAAATTTATTTCTGTTTCAGACACCGATGTGTCTGCATATTCATAAAAGTCTCAATCGTTAATCCAGTAATACCACAATTTCCTGTCTATTTTCTCAGGTGTTACCTCTTTCTTATCTGCTGAGTAAAGAATACCCCCAAATAGCTGTGTTCCTTTCTCCCACAGAAAGATATGCTGTTGCCAAGAGAACCAGCTTCAGAAGTCAGAACCATGCAAAATAAAAGGCATCAGGTTATGCAGGAACAATTATGCCCAAGACCCTAATTGGATTATCAGCAGCCCAAAATTCAGCTTTAAGCAATTATCTATTCCAAGTCTATGAAAAAAAAAAAAAAAAAAAAAAAAAAAGCACAAGTCATTTCTTAGCTGTCCTTCCTGGGAAGAAGATTCTTCTTGCAATGCGTGGGAGATTTCTATTAATGAGGCAGAAAACAAATTCTTGGAGGAAAAAAGAATTACATACATCCACACAACCTGTTACTTCATTTTCTTCCGTTATGAAAAGATTTTTTAAAAGTCTAAAAAAGCGAATAATTTAAATCTCTATTCACAGCCCAGTACTGTACTGAGACCTGCAAAAGATCAGGTAATTCTTTTCAAATTTCATAAATTATTTCTGTGAATCATCAGACTTCAATTAAAGACAGCATGAATTACAGGCCTTCCATGTGCCAGCCCCTATGCTGGGTACAGAACTGAGTGGGATTAATTGGTGAGCCCTCCCAAGAACTTGGAGTCTTCTGAGCTCAGAGCCTTGGGGTTAGAGAAGTCAGCACTACCCAGACAATCACAGAACCATGAAACTTGTGTGAGTCTGGACGTGTACACCAAGGGCCTTGTAAACAGAACAAGGAATAATGCCTGGGAAAGTCAAGGAAGGCTTCCTGGAGGAGGTGAAACAAATATTGAAGGATGAGTAAGAGTTTGCAGGACTGACAAAGTAGTGGATTGTCATTATGATAAGAGAAGACAAGCAATACATGGTCACAAGGTGTGAAAATTCTTGTTGGTTCAGGGGCCCCTGGGTAACTGATAACAGGGTCCCATGGTGCACAGGATGTCATGCAGCTCCTGTAATTTCGTGCAAAGTGTTTTGGTTATCATTATCTCATCTAACCTAGAATAGTCCAAAGTCCATGAGGCGAGTACTTGAACTGAGAACTTCCCATATTCCAGCCATATGGGTAAGTGTTTTATATATATATATATATATATATATATATATATATAATTTCACTTCCTTTTTCTATCAGGCCTTTGCAGGAGATCTCCTTCCTAATCCCATCTTGCAGACTGGGGAAGACAGCCGGCCATTGGTAACCTTCCCCAGGTCACGAAGCAGCAGAGGGGTAGAGCTCGGATTCACACCTTGGCAGCCGACTCCAAGACCACACTCTGTCCGTGCATGTGCCACCCATGTGACACCAAGCAGAGCCCATTAGTGAGTTCTTGCTAGGATGAGGACTGAAGCCCCAGGAGGTCAATGAAGAACACGAGGTCCACGTTATAAGACAAACTGCCTCAAATGCTCACTCTCATGATGGCTTGTTAATACATCCTCTGTGCCATCCTGGGAATGGTGGGGCAGATGGAAGCCAGGGTCACTTGAGGCTGGAGGTATTGAAATTAGCTCCAAGAATTAATGACTAGCTACAAAAAGGCACAGAGGATACAGGCAGGGTCTGAATTTGGGACTCTATCCACGTCTCCAATGCTGTGGCTCTTTCTACTTGACTGTGTGGTCCAAAGTGAGCAGCTTCCAAAATGCCCCATGCAGCCTAAAGTCTCTAGGGTTAGCAGGATCTTAGGCAAATAAAGGTCAGATAGCACCAGCCCCTGTGACATTTCTAATCAGTGGCTGCCTTCCTCCTGGCACATGGGTCTTGGGATTGCCTGTTCCTCCACGCAGCAGCTCTGATAGGAATTCTCCTTGTCAGCCTATCAGAGTGACCCTCAGAAGAGGGGCTGACACAAAAGTCTCCCCAGGATATTTCTGTTTAATTATTTATTCCTAACTTTGGCCTCTTCTTCCCTCCTCACAAATACCAACAACACCTCATCCCTAAACCTTTTAAAGAGTAGGAAGTAGGCCAACTCTGAGGCAGAGAGTAAATTTGAATCTTGACTCCACATTTTATTAACCTCTTGGGAATGGAGGCCCCTCAGCTATAAAATGGGATTTATTCGTTCAACACATATTTCTTGAGCACCTACAATGTGCCAGAGACATAGAATTCATAGTCAGCAAAACAAACTGAGTCCCTGCCTCATAAAACCTACAGTCTAGCAGGAAAGAAAAGCAATGAAATCAGCCATTACAATCAATTTGATAAGTGTTTTGGGCAGAGGAAGCCCAGTTCTTAAGTCAGGAGGGTGGTATTTCCAAGCCTTATCCATGCAGTTTGAAAGCGGATCTTCCACATCCAATGCCTGGAAGCATTTTGAAAGAAGTGTGGTTGGGACCAAGAGGCTGTGGGATGAGGATAAGCTTTAGATTCAGACAAGACCAGGCACCACCATTTACTAGACATGCTGTTTCCTATCTGCAAAATGGGTATACTAGCAAGACCTACTTTCCAGGTTTATTTCTTTTTTATTTTTATTTTTTGAGAATGAAATGAGATCATGTCTGTTATTCTTTTCTTCTTTATTTTGTTTAAGACAGGGTCTCACTCTGTCACCTTAGGCTCTTCAGTGCAGTGCCACAATCACATCTCACTACAGCTCCAAATTCCCTCAATTCTCCCACCTCAGCTTCCCAAGGAGCTGGGAAGACAGGCACATGCCACCATGCCAGGCTAATATGTTTATGTTTATATTTATGTTTATGTTTATGTTTATTTTGTAGATATGAAATCTTGCTTTGTTGCCCAGGCTGGTCTCAAACTCCTGGCCTCGAGCAGTCCTCCTGCCTTGGCCTCCCAAAGTGTTGGGATTAGAGGCGTGAGCCACTGCAACCGGCCCATGTCGGTTCTGAATCTGGCACATTGCAGGCATTCAGTCTACACTCATCCCTGTCCTCCATGTCCCTCAGTGCAGGTGGCAGCACCTGGCAAGGCCTGAGCTTGGAGCAGTAACAGGAGGCACGCAGTCACTGAGGCAAATCCTCTTCTTTTAATCAGTCCCTTGTAAATTTAGTAAATCCTATAATGTGCAGGAAGCAGAATGAGCCCCCAAAAACTCTACATTAAAATACAAAAAAAAAAAAAATCTAGTTTTAATCACAACTGGGGGACCAATTTCCTGTGTTAATTAATCTTGTGAAAATCAGAATTTGATGAAATAAGTAAATCACAAGCCATGGAAAAACATTGAAGTGGATGTGGTTCATGCTTTTGTAAATGACATTACAGTAATCCCGCCGTTATCCTCAGGGGATACGTATCAAGACACCCAGCAGATGCCTGAAACTGAGTATTGAACTGAACCCTTATATATACTGGGGTTTTTTCCTATGCATGTGTATCTATGAAAACGTTTAATTTAAAAATTAAGCACCATAAGAGATTAACAACAATAATTAAGAATAAAATGAAACAACTATAACAATATGCCAATGTCACTACTCTTGCTCTTTGAGGTCATTATCAAGTAAAAGATGGATTACTTGAACACAGGCACTGTGATACCACAATGGTCGATTTAATAACTGAGATGGCTGCTAGATGACTAACGGGCAGCTAGCGGGTGCAGCATAGGAACACTGGACAAAGGGATGATTCATGTTGTGGGCCGGATGGAGCAAGATAGCGTGAGACTTCACCATGCCACTCAGAATAGTATGCAATTCAAAACTTATGAATTGTTTATTCCTGGAATTTTCCATTTAATATTTTTGGGGCATGATAACTGAAACCACAGAAAGCAAAACTGTAGATCAAGGGGAACTGCTGTGTATTTGTCGTTGTTTCGAAGCTGGGCCATGTTGGGGTTTTTGGTGGTTTTTTGTATTTTTTTAATCAATATATCATAGTTACATACAGTTTAGGGGGTACATTTGATATTTTGATATCTATGTATAATATATAATGATCAAATCAGGGTAATCGTAATGTCCATCACCTCAAACATTTTTTTTCTTATTTGGGAACATTACAATTCTTTTCTTCCAGCTTGGGTCATGTCATTTAGTGGAGTTTATGATAAATTATGGTGATGATGTGCTGATGAAAAAAGTCACTGTTAGTTCCATTCATGTGGGCATAATAGAAAGGCAAGGACTGTCACAGACAGAAAGATTAGGATTAAAATCTCATCTCAGGGTCCATGCACAGTGGCTCACGCCTGTAATCCCAGCACTGGGAGGCTGAGGTGGGTGGATCATGAGGTCAGGAGATCGAGACCATCCTGGCCAACATTGTGAAACCCTGTCGCTACTGAAAATACAAAAATCAGCTGGGTGTGGTGGCATGCACCTATAACCCCAGCTACTCAGGAGGTTGAGGCAGAAGAATTGCTTGAACCCGGGAGGTGGAGATTACAGTGAGCCAACATCACGCCACTGCACTCCAGCCTGTGACAGAGTGAGACTCCATCTCAAAAAAAAAAAAAAAAATTCATCTCCGTCACTTTCAGCTGTGTGATCTTGGTGAAGTTAATTTACCTCTCTACACTGCCATTTTCTCACCTGCAAAAGAATACATTTTCTGTAGCATGGTGTTCTCAGGATTGAAAATGACAGCCCGTATCAAGTTCCTGAAATATCACAGGAGCTCAAAAATGTGTGAATCCTGGTGAGTGACATTAGCTTCCCTGCCACACATCTGGATGCCTGAGCCCCAGCCTCTTAGCCATCTCACATGGCCAAACATTTTCTAACCCAGGAATCATGCTTATCTCTGCAGAACTTGCTGTATTAGGCATTGCTGTAAAGCAAAACTTGAGGCTTGGCAATTTACAAAGAAAAGAGGTTCAAATGGCTCACAATTCTACAGGCTATACAGGAAACATGGTGCTGGCACCTGCTTCTGGTGGGGCCTCAGGGAGCTTTTACTCATGGCGGAAGGCAAGGAGGGAGCAGATATGTCGTATGACGAGAGCCAGAGCAAGGGTGGTGGGAAGTGCCACACACTTTTAAACAACCAGATCCCGCAGAACTCACTCACTATCATGACGACAGCACCAATCCGTGAGGGATCCCACCCTCGTGACCCAAACACCTCCCACCAGGCCCCACCTCTAGCATTGGGGATTACATTTCTACATGAGATCTGGGCAGGACAAATATCTAGCACCCCTAAAACTGCCCTTCTACCAGTGAACAGCAGCACCCACAGCTCCTTCCTCTTCTCCTCAACAGTCTCCTGTGTCTTCAGTCTTCCCTTCAGGTATGGGTATCTCTTCTCCTATCTAAGACCAGCCCCTCATGATTATACTTTCAGGGATCATTTCTATAGTTCATTACTAAGACAAGCTCCTCAACCCACGCCCTCAGGCCTGACCCGTCTAAATCCACCCTATGTTCTCCCTCCTCACATTCTAGTAGGGCAGCAGGTACCCTCTACAGGCCTTGTCCCACTGCTTAACACGCCTCAGAGGGCCTCTCCTACTCCCCCTTCCTTTCCAGGCTCCTGTATCACTCATCACGAAAAACAGAACCTATTTCTTGCCTCTCAGCCTAAGTCCATTGAGCTTGCACCTCCAGGCTGTCCCTTAACGTCTCAATCCTTCACCCTGGCCGCGATGCCCAAGTTCCTTTGGCTCTGAGAAGCAACAGGCCTGCCCTGGCCACTGCCCAGCACACTCATCCAATAATCCAACAGAGCCATGTCCCCAGCCCTTGGCAGGAAGGACCTGACAGAGCGCCCATGCTTTATCTGCAACTATGCTCCATCACTAGTTTTCTGTCACTGGCAACATAAGAGTGCTGATTATTGTACTCCTAATTTTTTAACATCTAGCAGGTCAGGCTGATCACAGTAGCTCATGCCTGTAATCCCCGCACTTTTGGAGGCAAAGGCAGGAGGATCACTTAAGCCCAGGAGTTCAAGACCAGCTGAGGCAACATAGGGATACCTTGTCTCTATTAAAAATTTAAAAAATTAGCCCAGAATGGTAGCACACACCTTTAATCCCAGCTGCTATGGAGGCTGAGGAAGGAGGATCACTTGAGTCTGTAAGGTTGGGGTTGAGTGAACTGTGTTCGCACCACAGAACTCCAGCCTGGGCAAGATCTTGTCTCATAGATAAATAATAAAATAAAATCAAGCAGGTGAACTAATAAGTCCCCTAAACCTGCCTTTTGGAGGTGATCAGTGATGTCCATCTGAAACCTGACACTAGGAGTCGTCCTGGGCTCGGAAGATTCCTAGGCAGGAGGACAGGACCTAGAGGCAGAGAACATAATGCCCATCCAGGCTGACTTCCTGGAACTAAATCAAATGAAAGCACTTCAGCAATGACAGAAATGTGAATGGCTTTGTAACTTCATCCTGTCCATTCATGCCATTTTTGTAACTTCACATTCATCCTCTTCATTTGCATAGGTCACACACACCAAGTAACATCCTCTCCATTTACAACAGGGCACATTCTGAGTAAATGACTCTGTTACTTCACTTCATTCTCTTTGTTTACATAGAATATATACCAAGTAACCAATGGGAAACATCTAGAGTATTGAAACCCCAGACAATTCTGTAATGGGGCTCTTGAGCCCATATGTTCAAGCTGCTCCTACACTGTGGAATGTACTTTCATTCTCAATAAATCCCCGCTTTTGCTTTCCTTGCTTTGTGTGTTTTGTCCAATTCTTTGTTTGAGATGCCAAGGACTTGGACACCTCCTGCCAGTCACCATTCCATGGGGCTGAGAGACAGGCAGAGAAGCAGGGCCTCTTGTCCACAGCTGCAGGTAACACTGAATCAAGAGTAAATTTAGGGTCAAGCAGGAGTGAGGTCCAGAGGTCTGTGAGCCCAAGAAAGGTTTGGACAGCTTGCCAACCTGAGAGGAAGGCCTGGGAAAGGATTCAGAGCCAACATGTGAGGCTGGGGAGTCCTGGAGCCCAGAAGCCAATTACAGAAAGTGAGAAGCCAGGCAGCCAAGTGTCAGGTAGACCTCAAGTGGGCTACTGCCCATGGGCCTGTGGAGAAAGAAGGCTTTACTTAAGAAGCCAGAGATAAGCATGGACCACCTCCTCATTGCCAAACCTAGTGATTGCTTCCCTGAACTCTTCCTTCACAAATGCCTGCTGTTTGATCTTCTTCACCATACTTCCTGCCTGAAACTCCCCTCTTTGGCATCCTCTCACTCTTGGCTTCTTCTCTGGACCCAATTTTCCCTTAATTCTTTGCTCTTCATCCTCTCAGATTTTCCATGGCCAATACAGTCACCAGACTAATAGGTGGAAGAACAGGACCTGGGTCTTCTAACTCCTGATGACTCTGCTAATTCCATTTCTATTGGACAGCAAGCAGCTAATAAAACAAAGACCATTCCATCAAAAATATTCATCAAACTCCTTGTATGGAACTGGACTACACCAGGCATCATGGAGAATTTCTGAGTGGCCTCCAAGGAACATTAGATTAGAAGGTGGCTGGAGGGTAGACATTTTCATACAGAGACAAGGCTCCCCATCCCTGTGATCCAGAGTCTGTTTTCGACCACAGGGAAGGCTCTTCTCCAGGATTCTGATAAGTATGTGATACCCAACAATTGTTCCCACATGCACTTGTACTGGAATTGGCTTTTCTGTGGCTGCTGCATGCTATATTTGCAAAACTATCAGCTTCACCATCAATCCCCAAGCTTGTATGGTCTCTGAATTATTTAATGCCACATTCCAAGAGGCTGTGAATAATGGAATGGTGTGTAAATAATCTTATCTCTGTCTCTACATGCAGAGATTGTGAAGGGGGCACCTAGAGAGGCTCTGTGCTGCCAGAATCTTACAGCACCTGTGCATGATTAAAAACCAAGCCAAATGCCCCCTGGATAACTGCTGTTCCCTAGTGGGTGAAAGAATCAAGCAAGCGTCTCATCATATTTCTCATGTGGAGAGAAGCAATTATATACCAGGTTTCAGGTTCAAATGCCTCTAGGATAATTATAGCACTACTTTGGAGCTGTATAGAGCCTGTCAGATTTACCCAGTTCTTTCCCTGCCTGTGAGAGGGGCAGGCTGGTTTTTGTAATTGACACACAAGGACTGAACCCCAGGGAGATTACCTAGCTTGTGGGATACGCAGGCAACAAACCTGGGGCTCAGGCCTCCTGACAGCTCCTCCAGCATGCTTTCTTCCTGTGACACGGCTATCTGGGCATCGTGCAAATGTGCATTTGCCTTCCAGTCATTGTGCAGTAGGACTGTGACCTGCCCACACATCACGTGCATCTTAGTTTTGGCCAGATTTTGGTGTGGGCACGGGAAAGGGAATTCTGTTTTCTTGAAGTCCCACACCAAGAATCAGACACTTGACCTACTTAGGTAAAGCGAGTCATTGAGGTAAATGAAAAAGAGAATGAGAATACACAGAGAATTGGGTGCTTTTTCAATGCACTACAGTGTAGTGGAAACAACCTTGGGGCCAAAAATCAAGAATTATAAGAAAAAGTTCTGATTCTGCCATTACCAGCTGCATCCTCTTAAAGAAGTCTCTTATCATTCTGAGCATCCATTTTTTATTCAATAAAATAGCATAAATAATAATTTACCCACAGTGTTGCTGTGCAACTAAAACGGGAACCATGTGTATTAGTGGAAGTGTTATCCCCAGTTATGAACTCACATCTTCAGGATTGCCAGGATGATGCAAAGGTTACTCAACAGGCTATAATAATTGGGGAGAATTTTCAATCCTCCCAGAGGCAAAGGGCCCCAAAGAGGCAGAAACAGTGCCTCAAGTATGAGGCACAGAAACAGTCCAGATTAATCAAAAGTCTCCCATTTTAACCCTTCCAAGTCCTCTCCCAATTTCAAAATCTCCCATCATAAAAACCCAACCCCTTGGTGAGGATGAAGGAAAATATGGTCAGAAATGATGGAAGGAATAAAGTTTCCCCACTGTGATCTTCACCTTCATTTCTGAAGTATTTATCCTCAAAGGTTTTCCTTCTTTTCTTGGAGCTCTGGATCTCGTGATAACTCATCTACATATGCCCTTAAAGGAGTCCACTTGGATCTGTGTCTCAGTAGACATCATGGGTTCTCCCTCATGCCCACCTCCACAGGACATCTGACTACCAAAATCACATAGATACCAACTAGGAGGTGAGTGAACAGCATCTTAAGTTAATTAAGGAAAGTGAGTTATTGTGGGGAGGCACTATTCAAAAAAGAAGGAAATCCAGTATGACAGAGAGATGAAACATTGCCTAATTGGGAGAACAATTGGGAAGAACTATTAACCAGAATAGACTTAATTCCAGACACCCCACTGCTTAAGTGTCAAGACCAGAATAGCTCCTCAGGTCTGATCAATGATTCCACTTCCTCCTCAACACCGAAGGAGTTTTAAGGTAGGATAAAAAAGAATTATACAAAATGGGAGGTTCACTCCACCTGTTCTCACACTTTCTCCCCCTCTTCTCTTCCCAGTTTTGTTGCAGCATTGAATTGTGATTATATCTGATAGTTCTGTGAGCATTCCAAAGGGAGAAAGTGTATTTCTTTTTCTTTTATTTACAAAAATGTGCTGAACGTCTCCATACCACACAATTGGTCCACGGTTATCTTTAAAACATATAAAAATAAGTTTCTTACCTCCCCCTTAGATTTGTTCTTCCTCCTAATACCCTATCTCAATTGGTGACACCACAGACACCCTAATCACCAGGCAAGAAGGTGAGGAGTGTCCCGTGACCCATCTCACCCCTTCATGTCCTACATCTATCAACCCTAAATCTTAGTTTTCTCTTAGTCTTCACTTAACTCCTTGATATGTATTGCGTTCCTTGTATGTGCCTGCCATGCGTTCTCCTTCCAGTCATTGTGAAGTAGGACTGTGCAGTAGGACTCCAAGCTGTAGGAAAATCATGGTGGCCAAAATGGACGTAATGCCCTCCCTCATGCTTCAAATTCAGCTCCACCCCCTACTAGCTTGGGCAGATTATGTATTATCTGTGCAATTCAGGGTTCTTATCTGAAAAATAGAGATAAAAATAGTACCTACCTCAGAGGATTGCTATGAAGATTCAATAGATGGTGTATTAGTCTGTTCTCATGCTTCTATAAAGAACTATCTGAGACTGGGTAATTTACAAAGGAAAGAGGTTTAATTGACTCACAGTTCAGCATGGCTGGGGAGGCCTCAGGAAACTCACAGTCATGGAGGAAGGGGAAGCAAACATGTCCTTCTTCACATGGTGGCAGCAAGGAGAAGTGCTGAGCAAAAGGAGCAAAAGTCCCTTATAAAACCATCAGATCTCATGAGAACTCACTCACTATCACGAGAACAGGATGAGGGTAACTGCCCCCATGATTCAATTTCCTCCCACCAGGTCCCTCCCACGACAGATGGGGATTATGGGAACTACAATTCAAGATGAGATTCAGGTGGGAACACAGCCAAACCACATCAGATGGGTTAGTATTTGTAAAGCACTTGGAATATAGTAAGTTCTATGTGTCTGCTATCATATTAATTCCAACTGCAGTAAGTGATACTAAATAATTTAGGTTCCTCCAGGGTGTCCTGGTGACCTCACACATGTCTACTTAAACCAGGTAGACAAAGCCCCAAGTTAGTCTTGAGTCTTGGCAGAACACTTATGGATCCTTCCAGAACACGGGAGGATGAGTGGCTTGTAAGGGGCTACTCAAGTTCCTGTGACTCACCTCCCCATCTCCCCAAGAGGCTGTCTGGAGGCACTTTCTTATGACCTCTCAGGTTCTGATGAGTTATGAGGCCTCTTACCCCACCCCTTAAGGGTATGGCTGAGAATATAGAACCATGTTGCTGGTTCTATTGCTCCTTCCTGCCAAGCTTCCTCAGAGGAATCAGAGCAACACAGAGAATCACATCTGTCCCCTGCTTCTTCAGGTATGTTTAAAGACTTCCAATTTTATCAAATAAATGCAATTTTTGTATCAACGTTCTACAAGAGCCATCACGACCTGGTTCTGCCAATGTCTCCAGCATCAGCTGAGACTCAACTCACCCTCTCACCAACTGAGCTCTCGTCATGCAGGCCTTCTCCTACCCAGTCATCAAACATGAGGAGATCTGCACCTCAGAGCCTCTGCATAGGCTGCCCTTCCCTACTTCTGAGATAAGGGGAAGAGAATATGGCAGAGGACTGCAAAGAGTAGGGGGTGAAACACAACAAAAGAGCAATGACAGTGAGCAACTGGAAATGTGGGACAGTAACCCAGAGAGAGTGGTACCTGGAACCCAGTGAGGGGAATGTGCTGGAAGGAAAGATTGCTGTACTCAACAGCACAATAAGAGCCCCTGTAAGGAGAGGGCTCCCAAGTATTCAACAGTTCAGCACCGTGTGAGGTCATGGGTGGCCTGATGAAGACCAGTCCTGGCACAGTGCAGAGGGTGGGGGATGTGGGCGGTTAAAGCCAGCTCAGAATGGGTTGAAAGGAATCAATGAAAACAGAGACGGAGAGGTAGGCTGCAGATGCAGAAGGAAAAGGGAAAACCACCAGAGTGAAGCTGTGAGAAGGCGGGAGAGGATAGATTTCAGAGGACAAGTGGAGGGGGTGACCTTGATGAGAGGAAGAGGCTCAGAATCAAGAGGGAGAGAGAGAAGAGAGGGTGTCTTAGATGCTTTATCTGCCATTTGTCTCCAACTTGACTCCAGACTTCTCACAATTCACCAAATACATCATATTGGTATTCCTTTCTGCAGGCTTTTGCTCTGGCTGTTCCCTTCCGTGAATGTCTTTTTTTTTTTTTTTTCTTTTTCTTTTTAAGATAGGGTTTCACTCTATTGCTCAGGCTGAATGCAGTGGCAGGATCATGGCTCACTGCAGCCTCAACCTCCCAGGGTCAAGCAGTCCTCCCACCTTAGCCTCTCAAGTAGCTGTGACTACAGGAGTGCACCACCATGTCTGGCTAATTGTTTACTTTTTGTAGAGAAAGGGTCTTGCTATGTTGCCTCAGCTGGTCTCAAACTCCCGGACTCAAGCAATCCTCCTGCCTCAGCCTCCCAAACTGCTGGGATTACAGGAGGGAGTCACCATACCCAGTCTACGAATGCCCATTCTGCTCTCCTTGGCGTACTAACTTCCGGTGACTTTATGTGCATACTTTAAGGACACCCCTTCCCCTCCTAGGTGTTATATTTCTCATCTTACTTCCCAAAACCTACTGTGCATCACTCCATCACTACACTTGCCAATTTGTCTTATATTTACAATCTTAGCTATTTATTTTCATCATGAGGGGACATGAACTGTAGGTGGGTAAGACAGTAATCCTATTTACATCTGCATCCCCAGTGATGTCTAACACAGAACTGGCACACTGTAAGCATGTGACGAATGACTGGAGTCAGAAGCGCTGGATTGAGTCACAGCTTTGTGTTTCTTTTCTCTGTGTAGATTTAAGCAAATCATTTCATCTATCTGAGCTTCTATTACTTAAACTACAAATGAGGGGCCAAACCCAGTTGGATATTGAAGGAATTCTGTGGGATATTGAATATCACAGTGCTTTGGAAAATAACACAGTTTAAATGTTATATATTATCACCCATTGCCATCACGTCTGATGGAGAGCTGGTCCTTTCAACCTAATTAGTTCCAACAGGAGTATCTACGACACTACACTTTGATTTGGGTTTTTGAGAAATTGGAGAGGCGAAGTTGTGCTAAAATAAGACCTGAAATTGAGACCAAGTCCCTAAATAGACTTGGAACTTGAAGCAAATCACTTAGTTGGTCAATTTCATCAATCACAAATACTTACTGAACAATGACCATCATCAGCCACTGGAGATGCCAAAGTGAAAAGAAGGCTCAGTCCCCACCTAGAGGGTGAGAGACTGGCAAATCAACAGTAAGAGTTCAGCATCTCCTAGTAACCGCCACAGTGGGAATGGGACAGGGAAGGGCACCAGCACCGCAAATGGAGCAAGCAGCATTCGGGGAGGCTTCTAAAGGTGGAGCTGCAATTTGGAGAATGAGTGGGGCTTGCCACAGAGAGCCCAGGTGTATTAGTCAGAGTTCTCTAAAGGGACAGAACTAATAGGATATATATATATATATATATGAAGGGGAGTTTATTAGGAGAATTGATTCACACCATCACAAGGTGAAGTCCCACAATAGGCTGCCTGCAAGCTGATGAGCAAGGAAACCAGTTCGGGTCCCAAAACCTCAAAAGTAGGGAAGCTGACAGTATAGGCTTCTGTCTGTGGCCAAAGGCCCGAGAGCCTCTGGCAAATCCCTGGTATAAATCCAAGACTCCAAAAGCTGACAAACTTGGAGTCTGATGTTCGAGGGCAGGAAGCATCCAACATAGGAGAAAGATGAAGGCCAGAAGACGCAACAAGTCTCTTCATTCCACTTTCTTCTGACTGCTTTATTCTAGCCATACTGACAGCTGATTAGATGGTGCCAATCCAGATTGAGTGTGGGTCTGCCTCTCCCAGTCCACTGACTCAAATGTTAATAACCTTTGGCAACACCCTCACAGACACAGCCAGGAACAATTCTTTGCATCCTTCAATCCAATCAACTTGACACTCAATATTAACCATCACACCATGGAAGGTTTTTGTTTTTTTTTTAATGAGATAGGAGCTCACTCTGTTGCCCAGGCTACAGTGGTGCAATCATAGCTCACTGCAGCCTCCACCTCCTCAGCTTAAGTGATCTTCCCACTTTACCCTCCCAAGTAGCTGGGACTACAGATGCACACCACTGGCTAATTTTTTATTTTTCATAGAGATGGGGTCTCACTATGTTGCCCTGGCTGGTCTTGAATTCCTGCATAGACAAAGGGGTAGAAGTGTGAGACAGGCAGACATTAAGGGGTCCCTTTGACAGCAGCCTGGTGAAATTCTGAAGCAGAGAACCCAGCTAAAGTTGCTCAGACTCTGGACTTGCAGAAACTGAGATAATAAATATGTGTAATTTAAACCTACTAAGTTTGTGTCAATTTGATACACAGCAATAGAAACCTATACAAAGTATTGGAAAACAACAGAACATTGTTAATCTCAGAAGGCACATGACCATCTCCTAAGCTTTGGTTTTCCCAGGTGTAAAGTTGCAACTGTAACAAGATCAGACAACCCTACTTCACAGAACCATTGCAAGCCCCACTGAGATGTTAGCCTCAGAAGGGTTTGTAAATTGCCAAGCACCATAAAGTTGCTGGTCGGTAGCATTCAATTTCCTTACACACACTTAACCACAAAGTTCCCAGAGTGGGCCTCAAACCTACTTAGAAAGAGTAACACATTGAGAACTAGGCAAGATCTCTTCATACTCCCAAATCTCTTTCTTGCCTCTGAGCCTTTGGCTGGGCTGTCTCTTCTGCTGGAGCACTCTTTCTTCCCCACCTCCTATTCACCACTCCGGCACCTGGCTAGCTCCTACTTCCTATATACTTTTCAGTTTCTAGCTCTCCCAGGCTCCCTTCCAAGGCAAGGTGACCATCTACCATTTCACCCTCCCTCCATTCCCACGGCACCCTCCACAAACTTGTGTCATCCTTGACTATGGTCTCCTATTTGCCTATTTGTCTCCCATCCCACATCCTTATGAGCTGTGACCTTCTTAAAGTCAAGAACTGTATCTGAAGTCACCTTCATGCCCTTAATATCTGGTACAACGCCCAGTGTGCAGTAGGTGGGATTATACTAACATATAAAATATTTTATTAATATATATCAATATACATCATGTGGGCAGGCTTCCTGGTCTAGCAGCACTGATACACGCAGGGCAGCAAACTCCACCAACAGTCTTCCCCCAGGGAAATAGATACATTTATAATGTATTCCCTGTAAGAAGAGGGTGTGTGGGGGCTTGTTTAAATTTTTTTCTTAAAAACAAAAGCAATTGGAGAGTATTTGGCTTTCTTACAGATACAGGCAGCCCTCCTGCTCTGGGCTCCCTCGGGCAGCTGCCAGAGAAAGTTTACAGCTGCCTGAATCACCTTCTCTTCTGAGCTGTCAACTCAACAGCTTTGGAGCAGCCTTCCTGAGAGGTGAGAGGAAGAGGAGGTGGCTTTGCTAGTATTTAGATTGAGAAAAGAAAGCCTTCATTACGCAGAGACTGGGACCGTTCCCACTATCTCAGGGAAGGTACAAGAGAGATCCAGGTAGAGGGGTGAGGAAGGATGGTGCATGCAAACCCCACAGCGAGGCACCAGCACTGCAGGCCCAAGGGTCCTAATGGGCCTGAAGACAGGGAGGCAGTGTGATCCCACTTCTGCTTTACACCTCTCCTGGGAGCCCTGGGACTCTCCTTGGATGAAGCCGCAAAACAGAGCCAACACCATTCCCCTCTCACTCCCACGTGTAGGTGGGACTTTGCTACCATTCCAGCCTGGATTTGAATCCAGACCCCACTATTGCCAGCTGCATGACCCAAAGCCAGTCAATCAATCCTGCAGAAACCCAGTTTCCCATCTAAGAATGGAAGTGGTAATCCCAGTCTCGCAGGGTTGTTGAGACAATTCAATGAGGTAAATATGCATGAAGCCCAGAACATGAGATGATTTCTAAATGTCAGTTCCCGATCTCCCAGCTACTTCCCCCTGGCACAGCAGCCACCTGAGCGCAAAGGAAAACACATTCTTAAAACGAGAGGCTACACGGGATGGTTCCCTGAGATGAGTAAAACTCCAGCGTGCAATGTTTTCTTCATTACTAATGAAGAAAACAAAATGAAAAACAACAAGTATCGTACAAAGGAAAATTGCGGCGCCTGCAGAGCCTGCTGTGTTCGCTGTTTGCATGTGTATAGAGCACTACAGAGCACCCAAGCCGCTGCACACATTTTGCTTCACCTGACCCTCAGACGATACCAATATTTCAATATTTCCTGCGTCTTACAATTGTGGAAACTGAGGCTCCACTATTGAAATGGCTTTCCCAGAGAACCCCGGCTAGGACTCAGGGGGACTGGAAATCAACTCCACTTTCCTAGAATTATATGTTCTTTCCTCCCCACCACACTCTATCTATGAACACTCCTGATCATCTCAGACAGGGAGGAATCCACCAGAGACCGTCAAATCCCTTGCCCTGTGTGTCTCCCACCATGGAGCCAATACATACATTCCCCTGGTCTCTCCAATCATTGCTAAATTAAAGCAATTTCAGTTGCACATGAGACAAACACAACTCAAACAAGTTGAACAGAAAGAATTCATTGACTCCCATGCCTGAGATGTGCAGGGGAGTTCAGGCTTAAGTCACAATGGGGTTCAGGTGACCCACGGATGACGAAAGTCAGGTTGAAAACACAAGGTGTCACAGACATCTGCGGTCACACTCCTTCTTTCCCAGTCTCAAGCCCTCCACAGCAAAGCCAGCACCTTCCCATACCCTCCACTCTGAACAAAGCAGTCTACATAGCACCCCCGAAACACACACGGACCATTTACACTTCTGAGAATTGCCTTAAAGAGGTTGTGCCTCTGAGAATCTGTCTCACCTCGTTTTTTTTCTTTCTAAAGTTTCTTTGTTACTGAAGACACACGGCGATTACCCCTCCTCTGTGAGACCTTCTCTGACCTCTGTTTGCTGTGAGCTCTAAGGTCTTAGCGGATTGATGTTGCAGGGGTCTGATGGGGCAAACCTGGAGTCCTGGGGTCTGTTTTTAAATGAGAGAAGCTGTTACTATTTGAAAGTTGCCTACTACTTTTTTCTATGTTTATAAAGAACACAACAAAACTTTAGATAAACCACTTTTAGTGGCCCTTTTAATTATTTACATGTAAAGCTAGTAGGAAGAGTGCAGTGTGGGAGGGGTACACTGGGGCTTTTTTTTTTTTTTTTTTTTTTTTGAGACAGAGTCTTGCTCTGTAGCCCAGGCTGGAGTGCAGTGGCGTGATCTTGGCTCACTGCAGCCTCTCCCTTCTGGGTTCCAGTGATTCTCCTGCCTCAGCCTCCTGGGTAGCTGGGATTACAGGCACATGCCACCACACCCAGCTAATTTTTGTATTTTTAGTAGAAACAGGGTTTTACCACGTTGGTCAGGCTGGTCTCGAACTCCTGACCTCAGGTGATCCGCCTGCCTCAGCCTCCCAAAGTGCTGGGATTACAGGTGTGAGCCACCACACCTGGCCCACTGGGGCTTTTTTAACTTAACTAAAGTGGTCTTTCTCCTCTAAGAAGGACACAGGAATGTTGGCCTAAGGACCCAAGAGCCTCTTGAGAATAAAATTATTTAGACCTCAATCTTGAATCTTTTGATATTCAATGTTGATGGACCTTGTCTGGATACCTACGGGGCTGCAATGGGGGTGGGCTCCATTTGCTGATGAATGGAACTGATTAATCCCATCCACAGGCCAGACTTTCTCTTCTACCACCTGAGCCCAGAGTGGGCTGGCCCTCTTGGGCTCTCTCCTATAGCCCTCGATTGTGTGGGTAAGTCAGAGCGCACCTGCTCTGCAGGCCTGCTGTTCTTCATTTCAGGGAGGAGGGGAAGAAAGATCCACTTTTGTCTCAATTAGAAGCCATAGTCTCCAACTTAGTTTTACAGAGGCCCCATATTTTAGAAATCCTAATGTATTTGGCCAAAGTCATAAAGGTGTACTTTCTCCTTTGACCTCTGACTTTTGCATATATACTTCCTCAGTTTGAACCCTAAACATGAGAGGAGTGAAGATGTATGTTTTATGGTGCCTTTAGAACTTTATCCTGGGTCTCTGTTTTGCTTTGTTTCAATTTTCCTACTGGGTTGGGGGCAGCAAGGACAAAACCCAGAACTTCCCCAGGAGCCTCACTGGCCTGTGGCTAGGAGAGGATCCCAGCACCGAGGACTCAGTAGCATTGTCAGGTCTGTGTCCTCCCTAAGCCTAATACACCTCCCATTTGGAGGTACACACTTCCATTCATTCCTCAGCAACACTTTATTTATGGTGCCCAAAGTCTGGGATAGAGAGGGACTAAGCAACCAGCCCGAGGCTGCACTGTATGTGAGTGGCAGCACCAAGCTTCCGGCCAGATCTCCATGCCTAGGTCTAGTGTCCAGGGTGGCTTTTTATTCAGGAGATGACCAAGGTGACATGTGACACCTGCTTCTAACTTGTCATGCATTGGTTCCATGCCCTTTATACAATAAAAGAACAAGACATATCTTTAAAAAATAATTTGTATACAACTTTTGTCATACTATTCAACAAATTAGATAGACAAATCAACATTTGTTAGGAAGTTGATCTTGTCAATATTCTCCTTGGGTCTTCTAGAACCCTCTCTCCAAAGTCAATTGAAAGGGGGGTTCTGAGGAGCAGTGAGTCGGCCCTGGGCTGAGCTTGCCTTCCTGAGGATGCTGCCCCTCACAGGATCTTCCCAACTCACCCCTAATGCCCGCTCGCTCTCACCCCACTGCCCCACACCCTCGGTTTTGCTGTCACTCTCTGTTCATTTCTTCCCTCTTCCTCGGTCTCAATGTCCCCACCTCCCTTCTTTTTACCATGTTTCTCTGCATCTCTTTCACAGCCATACACATAAATTCACTTTATGTTTTATGTATCAAAACTAGTTGCCTTCAATGGGGTAGAGGGACAGCTGTTCTGAAAAAATAAAATTTGGCCAATATCATCAGGTGGTGGTAGTTTTCCTTAAGCCCTTAAATTCCCTTTTCTCTGTGTGTGTCAAGGCAATCTTCTCTGAAGGACAAAAGCACGTGGATCTTAATAACTGGGGAGGTTGCTGCACTGAGTTCCTGATTCTTCCTCCTGTGTCTTTACTAATCTGCCTCCACAGAGCCTCAGGCCAGTGCCCTGAGTGTCCTTGCCAGATATTAGCACAGCCTCTCCCAGTCTTTCCCTGAACTTCAAAACCACTCAGGCTCAGCTCCTTGGCCCAGGGCAGCACAGGCGCTGCCTGTTGAACAGCCTCAGCTGCATCTGCCTATGGAACAGCCTCAGCTAGGGAGTGCTCACCTGGGGTAGCGATGGAGAGGCCAGGTGGGGGAGACAGGCTGTCCTGCACTGATTGAAGGGCTATCACCACAAAGGTCAGCTCAGCTGTGCAGGGCTCTCCATCTGTTACAGCTGATGATTCCACAGCCGGCCAACACTGGCATGACCCTCCAGAGAATTCCTCTCTCAGCATCCATCAGCCTTCTAAGGAAAGCTGTGCTTACAGATGTGGCATATGCAGGTCTTGAGTGACAGGCCACCTGTCACCCTCACTGCCTCCCATTGAGATCTTCTCTCTCTTCCTTGGCATGGCGATTTTTTTTCCTTGCTTTGATTGGACCCACGGATGTGTTGACTGTAGCAGGAAGGGGAACCACAGCTAATCAGCCCACTGGTGGCCATCCAGGCGCTGCCCCGACACCAGTACTATGATGCCACATGGAAAAGGCACAGGCCTGAAGTGAGACCTGGGCTCCAGTCCCAGCTCCACTGCTCCAGTCATCTGACCTGCGTCAGTTACTTGGTTTCTGTTTCTTAGCAGGAAATAGGTGTCACACTCAAGCTGAGTACAGTGAGGAGAGTTTAACCAAGGACTATTTACAAGGAAGGGCTGGACCTGAGGAAAGCTAAAGAATGAATGCAGGGATGCTTATTGGCTCAAGGATACAAGGGCCGAGAGGAGTGGCTACTGTTTGGGGACAGCTGCCTGATAAGAGCTGTGGCCTTCAGTAGAAGGACACAGCCAACCCACAGCATAAACCCACGGCATACTCTTCCTACTGGCAAACCTGGTCAGAAGCTGGAGGACCACGGGGCCCATGGAAGCAGTCCATAGGGGTCGACTCTGGGAGCACAGGGCTAAGGATTTGGAGAGCGGACAGGAGATATCCAGCTTACTCGATCTAAGCTGCAGTTTCCCCACCTGTAAAACAGAAAAATAACTATAGGATTATTAGACAAGTCAACAAAATAACACAAGCAAATGTCTTATTGTGGCATCCAGCACACAGGAGCTGGACTATCTTTCACCAGGACCCAGAACCCTGTGCCTGTCTGGTTCTGCCTTAACCCAAATCAGGATACATCCCTTCACCCAGAATCTCCCCTAGGAATGGCCTGGTTTGCAGCAAGAGTCGATTCTCACTAGCCATTCAGGATGTAGCTTTGTTTAGAAAACATTGACAACTTTTTATTTTTTGGAGACGGAGTTTTGCTCTCGTTGCCCAGGCTGGAGTGCAATGGCGCCATCTGATCTCGGCTCACTGCAACCTCCGCCTCCCGGGTTCAAGCAATTCTCCTGCCTCAGCCTCCTAAGTATCTAGGATTACAGGCATGTGCCACCACGCCCAGCTAATTTTGTATTGTTAGTAGAGACAGGGTTTCACCATGTTGGTCAGGCTGGTCTCTAACTTCTGAGCTCAGGTGATCCACCCACCTAGGCCTTCCAAAATGCTGGAATTACAGATATGGGCCACCACACCCAGCCAATAATTAATTGTGTACTTCAAAATAGCTAGAAGAGAATTGTAATGCTCCCAATACAAAGAAAAATGTTTAAGGTGATAGATATCCCAGTTTCCCCGATTTGACCATTATACATTGTATACAGTTATCGAAATAACAGATGCACCCCCCAAAATATATGCAACTATTATTTATCAATAAAAAATAAAACATTGATACCTAATGTTTAAACAATGGATTGCACAGCACTTAGTCTGATTCAACACTCACAGCCACCCTGGGAGGTAAAAGGTGTGATTGACTCCATTTCACAGATGAGGAACTGAGGCTCAGATTAATTGCTTTGCCCAAGATATTTGCATCATGAACAAGAGAGCCAAGAATCAAGCACTAATCTTTGCCTTCCAGGTCTGTGTCTCTTTGCATTTATTCTACATTTCTCACCTATAAAGGGAGTGTGGTGTATCCCCTTCTTAGTTTTCCGACCTACCTGAAGGAGATAGGCCCCCTCCTCTGTGGCAGACACTGGCATATTCCACCCAAATCCCCTCGAAACTATTTCCGAGCATCCTTCCCCAGGCTTCAGTGTGCTTCGTGTTTGCAACCCTAACCCTGAAACTTTTCAAGAGAAGAGTCTCCTCAAGGTACTGGCGCCACTTTGTCCTGTGCTCAAGGAAAGTGGGATGCGCCTGGGGGTTCGTACCTCGCTCATGGCAACCCTAAATGGATGACTGTGACCACAACCATGGGTGCTGGAGACTGACCACCCTGTTCCCTTGCCTCAAGGCATGGCCACTCCGAGCTGAGGGTGTCCATGGCTTCTTTATGGGATCAGGCTGAAGGTGCCCATCTCAGGACTTTGCTGAAATCGCACCCTTGCTTGGCCTCTTCCCTCCCCGACTCCCTCATCAGCTTCTCCTGAGAGCACTTTCTTAAGAAATCACCTGCATGCAAGTTCTCATATTGAGATCTGCATCTGCAGACCCCAACCCAAGACATCCCTTATTCTAAAACCTCTTCACTGGAACTAGAAATATCCTCACAACAGAGTGATAGTCAGATGCGACCACCTCTCCCCAAGTCAGAGGCACCTTCTCTTCTGCTCTAGATCTTCAGGCTTTCTGTGAAATCACACACTATTCTAAAATTGCAAAAAGTCGTTCTCCAGCAGACCCCATAAGAATCCAGGAGAATCTCCATGATTCCTGGCCACAGACAAGCATAGCACACAATTTCTTACATGATTTTTCTCAGGGACACACAAATAGTCCTAATTCCCCTCAAATTCTCTCTCTCCTGTGCAGGCTCAGGCCTGACATTTCACTATCAGGGTTTCGATTGCTGCTCCAACAAAACATCCTCATTGGAGTCACACTTGAAATTGTTATCTCAAAGCTGTTACACTTTAATTTGAATGAAATATCAGTTTCTTCATCTACAAAACAAAGATAACACCACAATCTTGGGAGCTTGGAGCAAAGATATAAGGGCTATAGAAAACTGTCGAAATTTAAGAGTGTCCTTATCCCCATGACCATTTCACCAGGGGCGTTTTTAGGCTGAAAGTCATTGTTGCTTTCACCCCTTCCAGCCTGTGGAGAGTGAGGCTGGGTAAACCAAGCAAACCAATGACAACGCTTTCTACTGCAAGGAGCAGAGTACCTGACTCAGAATGCTTAGGCAATAAGGAAGTTCACATAACCCAAATCTGAACAGGTTTTCTAGCACAGATTAAGTAACAGCTCAATGACCTTAGCAAGGACCCGCAATCTCCGCATGATATTTTCAGCCATCGTCAGTCTGATGGCTTGTTTCTCAGGCTAGACACCCTCATGGTCACAAGAAGGCACAACATCAATTTCCAATTTGAATTAGCAACTTTTCAATTAGTGTTAGAAAAATGCAAATTGACACCACAAGGAGATACTCCTACACACCTATTCAAATAGAGAAGATTTAAAAATTTGACCATACCCAGAGTTGGTGAAGATGTGAAGGAACTGGAAATTCTACACACTGCCGATGAGAACGTAAAATAGTACAACCAGCTTGGAAAAGAGTTGGCAATGTCTTTAAAAGTTAAATATAGGCTGGGAGCAGTGGCTCAGGCCTGTAATCCCAGCATTTTGGGAGGCCAAGGCAGGCTGATCACTTGAGGTCAGGAATTCAAGACAAGCCTGGCCAACAAGGCAAAACCCCGTCTCTATTGAAAATACAAAACAAAAAAAGTCACATGTGGTAGCACATGCCTATAATCCCAGCTATTAGGGAGGCTGAATGAGGTATAATTGTTTGAATCGAGCAGGTGGAGTTTGCAGTGAGCCAAGATCACACAAGTGTGCTCCAGCATGGGCAACAGAGCGAGATTCCATCTCAAAAAAAAAGTTAAATACATACCCACAATATGATCCAATCATTCCACCACCCAAGAGAAATAAAAGCATGTTTTCATACAAAGGCCTGTACATGAATTTTCATAGCAGCGTCACCTGGAATAGCCAAAAACTGGAAACAGCTCAAAGTTCATCAAGTGAATAAACAAATTGTGGTACATCCACACAACTGAATACCACTCAGCAATGAACAGGAATGATACACTTGGCAACACAGATGAATCTCAAAGGAATTACAGTGTGAAAAGAGCCCGACAAGAAAGAGAACATATCATACATTTGTACAAAAATCTAGGAAGTGCACACTAATGTACAGTGACAGAGAGCAAGCCAGTGGTTGCCAGGGGACAGGATGGCAGAAGGAACAGGAGAGAAAAACTAAAGGGGCCTAGGGAAACACTTCTGGGGCTGATTCACGTGTTTGCTATCTTGATTGCGATGATAGTTTCACAGCGTACATATCTCTTAGTTTGTGCTGCTATAACAAAATACCTGAGACTAATTACTTTACAAAGAACAGAAATGAATTTCTCACTGATCTGGAGGCTGGAAGTCCAAGATCAAGGTACCTGGAGGTTCTGCTGTCTGGTGTGGGCTGTTCTGTTTCCAAGATGGCACCCTGATGCTGCATCTTCCAGAGGGAAGAAACGCTGTGTCCTCACATCGCAGAAAAGACAGAAGAGGAAAAGGGACCAAACTCCCTCAGTCAGCCCCTTTTATACTGGCAGTAATTTATAATGAAGGTGCAGCTCTCGTGACCTAACCACCTCCCCAAAGCCCCACCTCGCAACACTTGCACTGGGGATTAAGTTTCCACCGCATGAATTTGGGGGGACACATTCAGACCATGTCACTACATATGCCAAAACGTATTAAATTTTATGCTTTAAATAGATGCAGTTTACTGTGTATCAATTATGCCTCACTAATGATCTTTTTTTAAAAAAGTACTTCAGCAGCATGGAGCATGGAAAATAGCAACAACATCGAATGGTTTGGCAGAGGTCAAAACTAGCTCCCCTCCACTTGGGAAAATCCAGTGAAATATTTAGTCACAGGCCAGAAAACATCCTTTAGTGAACAGAAGAATTGTGTTCATTTGTGTCCACAGACATATTCCTTTTTTTTTTTTTTTTTTTTTTTTGAGACGGAGTCTTGCTCTCTCACCCAGGCTGGAGTGCAGTGGCCGGATCTCAGCTCACTGCAACCTCCGCCTCCCGGGTTCAAGCATTTCTCTGCCTCAGCCTCCCAAGTAGCTGGGATTACAGGCGCCCACTGCCATGCCTGGCTAATTTTTGTATTTTTAGTAGAGACAGGGTTTCACCATCTTGGCCAGGCTGGTCTTGAACTCCTGACCTCGTGATCCACTTGCCTCAGCCTCCCAAAGTGCTGGGATTATAGGCGTGAACCACCACGCCCAGCCTTGAGTGTCTGCTATGTGCCTTTCATGTGCTAGATGTTGGGGACTCAACAATGAAGACCTTTCTCTCGATAGTCCAAACTCCAGCAGAGAAGGCTGGCAAAGAGCAGCAACAACAAAGCAGCATCCCAATCAGACATAGATTTGGGCTTTTCACATAGTCCCATATTTCTTGGAGGCTTTGTTCATTTCTTTTTACTCTTTTTTCTCTAAACTTCTCTTCTCGCTTCATTTCATTCATTTGATCTTCGATCACCGATACCCTTTCTTCCAGCTGATCGAAGCGGCTACTGAAGTTTGTGCACACGTCACGTAGTTCTTGTGCCACGGTTTTCAGCTCCATCAAGTCATTTAAGGACTTCTCTACACTGGTTATTCTAGTTAGCCATTTGTCTAATCTTTTTTTCAAGGTTTTTAGCTTCTTTGCAAAGGGTTTGAACATCCTCCTTTAGCTCGGAGAAGTTTGATCATCCGAAGCCTTCTCTCAACTCGTCAAACTCATTCTCGTCATACATACCCACTAGTTTTGTTCCATTGCTGGCGAGGAGCTGGGTTCCTTTGGAGGAGAAGAGACACTCTGATTTTTAGAATTTTCAACTTTTCTGCTCTGGTTTCTCCCCATCTTTGTGGTTTTATCTACCTTTGGTCTTTGATGATGGTGACGTACAGATGGGGTTTTGGTGTGGATGTCCTTTCTGTTTGTTAGTTTTCCTTCTAACAGTCAGGGCCCTCAGCTGCAGGTCTGTTGGAGTTTGCTGGAGGTCCACTCCAGACCCTGTTTGCCTGGGTATCACCAGTGGAGGCTGCAGAACAGCAAATATTACAGAACAGTAAATGTTGCTGCCTGATCATTACTCTGGAAGCTTCGACTCAGAGGGGCATCCACCTGAAAGCGATGGGGAGAATGGAATGAAGTTGGAAGACACTCTTCAGGATATTATCCAGGAGAACTTCTCCAACCTAGCAAGGCAGGCCAACATTCAAATTCAGGAAATAGAGAGAATGCCACAAAGATACTCCTCGAGAAGAGCAACTCCAAAACACATAATTGTCAGATTCACCAAAGTTGAAATGAACAAAAAAATGTTAATGGCAGCCAGAGAGAAAGGTCAGGTTACCCACAAAGGGAAGCCCATCAGACTAACAAAAATCTCTTAGCAGAAACTCTACAAGCCAGAAGAGAGTGGGGGCCAATATCCAACATTCTTAAAGAAAAGAATTTTCAACCCAGAATTTCATATCCAGTTAAACTAAGCTTCATAAGTGAAGGAGAAATAAAATCCTTTACAGACAAAGAAATGCTGAGAGATTCTGTCACCACCAAGCCTGCCTTACAAGAGTTCCTGAAGGAAGCACTAAACATGGAAAGGAACAACCGGTACCAACCACTGCAAAAACATGCCAAATTGTAAAGACCACCGATGCTAGGAAGAAACTGCATCAACTAATGAGCAAAATAACCAACTAACACCACAATGACAGGATCAAATTCACACATAACAATATTAACCTTAAATGTAAATGGGCTAAATGCTCCAATTAAAAGACACAGACTGGCAAATTGGATAAAGAGTCAAGACCCATCAGTCTGCTGTATTCGGGAGACCCATCTCATGTGCAGAGACACACATAGGCTCAAAATAAAGGGATGCAGGAAGATCTAGCAATCAAATGGAAAACAAAAAAAGCAGGGGTTGCAATCCTAGTCTCTGATAAAACAGACTTTAAACCAACAAAGATCAAAAGAGATAAAGAAGGCCATTACATAATGGTAAAGGGATCAATTCAACAGGAAGAGCTAACTATAAATATATATGCATCCAATTCAGGAGCACCCAGATTCATAAAGCAAGTCCTTAGAGACCTGCAAAGAGACTTAGACTCCCACACAATAATAATGCAAGACTTTAACACCCCACTGTCAACATTAGACAGATCAACGAGACAGAAAGTTAACAAGGATATCCAGGAATTGAATTCAGCTCTGCACCAAGCTGACCTAATAGACATCTACAGAACTCTCCACCCAAATCAACAGAATACACATTCTTCTCAGCACTGCATCACACTTATTCCAAAACTGACCACATAGTTGGAAGTAAGGCACTCCTCAGCAAATGTACAAGAACAGAAATTATAACAAATTGTCTCTCAGACCACAGTGCAATCAAATTAGAACTCAGGATTAAGAAACTCACTAAAAACCGCTCAACTGCATAGAAACTGAACAACCTGCTCCTGAATGACTACTGGGTACATAACAAAATGAAGGCAGAAACAAAGACGTTCTTTGAAACCAATGAGAACAAAGAAACAACATACCAGAATCTCTGGGACACATTTAAAGCAGTGTGTAGAGGAACATTTATAGCACTAAATGTCCCCAAGAGAAAGCAGGAAATTTCTAAAATTGACACCCTAACATCAAAATTAAAAGAACTAGAGAAGCAAGAGCAAACACATTCAAAAGCTAGCAGAAGGCAAGAAATAACTAAGATCAGAGCAGAACTGCAGGAGACAGAGACACAAAAAACCCTTCAAAAAATCAACGAACACAGGAGCTGGTTTTTTGAAAAGATCAACAAAATTGATAGACCACTAGCAAAACTAATAAAGAAGAAAAGAGAGAAGAATCAAATAGACGCAATAAAAAATGATAAAGGGGTTATCACCACTGATCCCACAGAAATACAAACTACCATCAGATAATACTATACACATCTCTACACAAATAAACTAGAAAATCTAGAAGAAATGGATAAATTCCTGGACACATACACTATCCCAAGACTAAACCAGGAAGAAATTGAATCCCTGTATTGACCAATAACAGGCTTTGAAATTGAGGCGATAATTAATAGCCTACCAACCAAAACAAGTCCAGGACCAGACGAATTCACAGCCAAATTCTACCAGAGGTACGAGGAAGAGTTGGTACCGTTCCTTCTGAAACTATTCCAATTGATAGAAAAAGAGGGAATCCTCTGTGACTCATTTTATGAGGCCAGCATCATCCTGATACTAAAGCCTGGCAGAGACATATCAAAAAAAGAGAATTTTAGACCAATATCCCTGATAAACATCGATGCAAAAATCCTCAATAACATACTGGCAAACCGAATCCAGCAGCACATCAAAAAGCTTATCCACCATGATCAAGTGGGCTTCATCCCTGGGATGCAAGGCTGGTTCAACATATGCAAATCAATAAACATAATCCATCATATAAACAGAACCAAACACAAAAACCACATGATTATCTCAATAGATGCAGAAAAGGCCTTTGACAAAATTCAACAGACCTTCACGCTAAAAACTCTCAATAACTTACATATTGATGGGACATATCTCAAAATAATAAGAGCTATTTATGACAAACCCACAGCCAATATCATACTGAATGGGCAAAAACTGGAAACATTCCCTTTGAAAACTGGCACAAGACAGGGATGCCTTCTCTCACCACTCCTATTCAACATAGTGTTAGAATTTCTGGCCAGGGCAAACAGGCAGGAGAAAGAAATAAAGGGTATTCAATTAGGATAAGAGGAAGTCAAATTGTCCCTGTTTGCAGATGACATGATTGTATATTTAGAAAATCCCATTGTTTCAGCCCAATATCTTCTTAAGCTGATAAGCAACTTCAGCAAAGTCTCGGGATACAAAATCAATGTGCAAAAATCACAAGCATTCCTATAGACCAATAACAGACAAACAGAAAGCCAAATCATGAGTGAACTCCCATTCACAACTGCTTCAAAGAGAATAAAATACCTAGGAATCCAACTTACAAGGGATGTGAAGGACCTCTTCAAGGAGAACTACAAACCACTGCTCAACAAAATAAAAGAGGACATAAACAAATGGAAGAACATTCCATGCTCATGGATAGGAAGAATTAGTATCATGAAAATGGCCATACTGCCCAAGGTAATTTATAGATTCAGTGCCATCCCCATCAAGCTACCAATGACTTTCTTCACAGAATTGGAAAAAACTACTTTAAAGTTCATATGGAACCAAAAAAAGAGTCCGCATTGCCAAGACAATCCTAAGCTAAAAAGAAAAACCTGGAGGCATCACGCTACCTGACTTTATACTACAAGGCTACAGTAACCAAAACAGCATGGTACTGGTACCAAAACAGAGATATAGACCAATGGAACAGAACAGAGTCCTCAGAAATAATACCACACATCTACAGCCATCTGATCTTTGACAAACCTGAGAGAAACAAGAAATGGGGAAAGGATTCCCTATTTAATAAATGGTGCTGGGAAAACTGGCTAGCCATATGTAGAAAGCTGAAACTGGATCCCTTCCTTACACCTTATACAAAAATTAATTCAAGATGCATTAAAGACTTAAATGTTAGACCTAAAACCATAAAAACCCTAGAAGAAAACCTAGGTAAAACCATTCAGGACATAGGCATGGGCAAGGACTTCATGACTAAAACACCAAAAGCAATGGCAACAAAAGCCAAAATTGACAAATGGGATCTAATTCAACTAAAGAGCTTCTGCACAGCAAAAGAAACTACCATCAGAGTGAACAGGCAACCTACAGAATGGGAGAAAGTTTTTGCAATCTACTCATCTGACAAAGGGCTAATATCCAGGATCTACAAAGAACTCAAACAAATTTACAAGAAAAAAACAAACAACCCCATCAAAAAGTGGGCAAAGGATATGAACAGACACTTCTCAAAAGAAGACAGTTACGCAGCCAACAAACACATGAAAAAATGCTCATCATCAGTGGCCATCAGAGAAATGCAAATCAAAACCACAATGAGATACCATCTCACACCAGATAGAATGGTGATCATTAAAAAGTCAGGAAATAACAGGTGCTGGACAGGATGTGGAGTAATAGGAATGCTTTTACACTGTTGGTGGGACTGTAAACTAGTTCAACCATTGTGGAAGACAGTGTGGCGCTTCCTCAAACACCTAGAACTAGAAATACCATTTGACCCAGCCATCCCATTACTGGGTATAATCCGAAAGATTATAAATTATACTGCTATGAAGACACACGCACACATGTGTTTATTGTGGCACTATTCACAATAGCAAAGACTTGGAACCAACCCAAATGCCCATCAATGATAGACTGGATTAAGAAAATGTGGCACATATACACCATCGAATATACACAGCCATAAAAAAGGATGAGTTCATGTCCTTTGTAGGGACATGGATGAAGCTGGAAACCATCATTCTCAGCAAACTATTGCAAGGACAGAAAACCAAACACTGCGTGTTCTCACTCATAGGTGGGAATTGAACAATGACAACACTTGGACACAGGAAGGCGAACATCACACACTGGGGCCTGTTGTGAGGTTGGGTGGAGGTGGGAGGGACAGCAGGAGATATACCTAATGTAAATGGGTGCAGCACACCAACATGGCACATGAATACATATGTAACAAATCTGTACGTTGTGCATATGTACCCTAGAACTTAAAGTATAATAATAATAAAAACAAAAAATTAAAAAATGCAAAAAATAAATTTTCATTCCAGAACGTCAAAAAAAAAATTTACCTAATTTAAAAAAAAAAAAAAAGAAGCATCCGCAATCATGCCCCAAAGCATCACATCTCCTGGCTGTACATACTGATCAGTTTTGCTGGTCTGAACTACAATCTTTCTTGTGCTGAGCACCCAACCCCTTTGGAGAACACATCCTTTGTTTTAATTATCTTCTGTCATTGGTTAAGCTACCATTTGGTTAAGCTATAATCAAGTGACTGTCAGTAAAGATTATACAATTCTGTATCTGTTCATATCATACACTGACTTTGAAGACACTCAACCATCATACCCTGAACTCATCAACCACATCTACTGTTCCTTCTTTGAATCCACCTTGTGTCCCATTAATAGAATGGGAACAAGCATGTTACAGCATAGGAGCATAAATAGGTTATCAGACATAGCCAGATCCTAACCCATCTCACCACTACATTATCTATATAATTTTTGGAAGGTAATAAACCTCCTTGAGACTTCATTTTTCTACCTATGCAATGGGGATAATATATAATTTCCAGGGTTAGTGGAAAGACAAAAGATAATGCATGTGAGAACCAAGCACAAGGCCTAGCACATAGTAGGTGCTCAGCAAACTGAAACTATCACCATGATCATAATGATTCCCATTCAAGCTCCATGATTTATTAGCATTGTGTCCTTGGGTGATTATGTTACTGCTGTCATGCCATTCCTTCATTTGTAATGTGAAGGTTACAATGCTTATTTCACAGGCTGTATGTCAGGTTCATTATGAAAGCAGCATTAGAAAGTTACTATATTAACATCGACTGAGTACTTGCTAATTGCCGAGCAATGTGCTTTGTGTTGATGCAAGAGAGATGAAAAAAGACATAGTCCCTGGCGTCTAGGAGCTCAGAAAGCGTAAGCAGCAAGTTAAGCTATAGTGAGAGAGAAGGAAGTTGTTGGAGGATATGGAATATAGAGAGGCACTTCTCCCAGACTAGGATAGAAGAGAGATCAGAAAAGGCTTCCTGGAGGGTATACGATCTGAGCAAGGCTGAAATAATCTGTAGAGTTTCTCCAAGGAGCAGGGGAGATGAAATGTCTTCCAAACAGATGGTCGATAAGAGCCAGTCGTATCAGAGAACTGCACATTGTTTGACCTCACTGGTGCTGAGAGGTGGAGTGCTGCACCCACCATCCTGACCACAGAAGCCACCCAGAAAAGGCTGATCTCCCCTTCCCGTCTCTTCCCCAGGCATTTCCTGCCCTGTCAGCAGCTGGCACGGAGCTGCACTTGCAGCAGAAGCTGGCCTGTCAGTATAGCAGGATTGACCCATGTGCAGACGTCCCCCGCAGATATGACATCCCTCCTCCTGGCAGGCCCTCTGAAGTGACTCCCTGCCGTGGGCACTGACACAGCCTGGTGACAATTACAGAGTGAGAGAGACTCCTCGCCATGGGGCTTTCAGATCGGTGCCATTATCCTCATGTAACATTTTTATTTCCCTTTGTCCTGTGTTGCCCTTATGACTTCCGCTCATGATTACTCACAGAGCATTATTTCTGCAGAAGAGTTCAGGAAAAAAAAAAAAAAAAAGGTTCTAGATGCCTTTACTCAGCTCCCTCTTCAGGTCCCTTTATTAAGCTGTCCCCTGTTCCCCACCCCACACCCCTGGGATGGCTGATTACCCGTGACAGATTGGGAACCGGGGAGAGAAGCAGCCAGCATTATGAAACACATGCTGAGCACCATATGACACCTCACACGTGCCCGTGGTCATTCGGTGAAGTAGATATCATCATCTGCATCTCCGCTTTACAGACGGGGCCTTAGCGGGAGAAGCGATTTATCCGAATCACAGAGATCACAGATAATATAGCCAGGATTTTAACTTGAGTGTGCTTGGTTCCAAAGTGTTTGCTCTCTCTCCACACCAAAATAGCTTCTGAATCCCCAACATCAGGTAGAGATGGAAGGAATGTGCTTAGCTCTTGTGGAAGTTCTTCTAAAAGCATTCAGTGGCTTGTGTGCTGCCCCTTCAGGGACTGACAAAGTGAGTGGTGATGATGTTGTAAAGAATAGCAAAGCAGGAGTCTTCAGAAGTTCTAAAGTAGGTGAGTGATGATCAGATTTACATTTTTAAAAGAGCACTCGATCTTCTGTGTAGAGGATAGATTATAGAAAGCAACACAAGCAGCCCAGAGACCAATTAGGAGGCCGCTGTCAAAGTCGGAGGGAGCACTGGCGGAGTTTGGCGCATTTGGAGCAGCAGGGAAGAAGAAGAGGAGATAGATTCCGAATCTCTCTGAAGGATAGCACCCACAGGTCTCAGTCACTTGTGGGTTGAATGTGGGGGTGAAGTGGTGACATGAATCACAGAGGATTCCTGGGACTTGGGCTTGAGTGATTTCGGGGATGGTGGTGACATTTCAAGATGGTAAACACGAAGGGGAGAACATTTGTGGAGGTAAGGTGGGAAAATTAAGACTTTTTGATATATTAAGTTGAGGTGCCCATTAGTCATCTAAGTGGAGATGTCAAGTAGCAGGAGATGTGAGTCTGCAGCAGAGGTGTCAGTGCTGAACAGAAATTTGGAAGTTATTATCTTGAAGATGGTATTTAAAGCCATGGAAATGGATGGAGTCACCTAAGGAGAGCGTGTATAGGTAAAGAAGAAAAGAGGGACCCAGAAGTGAGCCCTGGCATGGTCGTCAGACTGGGGCTCAGACCCACAGCAGAGGAGGGAGACCCAGCAAAGACAACAAGGGAATAAAGCCAGGGAGGGCAGAGCAGGGCCTGGACAGTGCTGTGTGAGTGAAGCCAACATCATTATCCACATGGAATGTTACAGGGAAATAAGGGAGATGACTAACAAGACCCTTAGAGATGCTGGTCTAGAGGCTGACTATGACCTGACAAAGCACAAATGGAGGGTCACATTCAGCCCAGCTGGAGGAGATGGAAGAGGAAATGGGAGATTGGAAGTAAAAATGCATGAAAGAAGTGATTCTGTGATGGAGAGAAAAGCAACAGAAGCTAGTGGGGAAAACGAAAAGGCAGGAGATATGAGCACATGGTATTATTCTGAAAGAATAATTCTAAATATAGGAGTAAAATCCTATAATCCAGATCACGGTGACAGTTTGCCCTTTGATAGAAGCTGGGGCCATTCATCGACTGAAAAGGGAGGAAAGGAAGGTGGGCCTGGTGGTGGGAAGAGGATTCCCAATGGGACTGCTTCTCGTGAATTACGTAAGAAATTCAACCAGCTGAGAATGAAGATGGGAAAAAACTAGTGGGGTATTGAGGATAAAGTCCTTTTCTGAGCATGCGAAATAATATCTAAGTGTAGCAGGGTTGTCAGCCACACCTGAGTGTCCATCTGCAGTTAGAGGCCATACTCTTCCTGCAGGACCGGTCTCAGCGCTGTCTCCAGTTCATTCAGCTGCACAGGTACAGATAGGACAGAGAGTGCACATCTGAGCTTAGTCAGGGTTGAGGTTTGACTGGGTCAGTTAAGCAGAGGAGAGGTGCGTGGACATTGGAAGTATTTGCAAAGAGTGACTTTAATGATGGTCCTTAGAAGACAAAGTGTGCCCGAGAGGAAAAGAGGTCATGAGGGGGTGAATGATCATGAAAATCGGGCAGATGGATGAATGACAACGAAATGGAGCCATTGGGTGCTGGGGTGTCACCTCCAAGGGTCAGGGGTGTGCCCAGAAAGCACTGTATTCTAAAGGGAGGTTTCAAAGATGCTGCAAACAGCAGGGTGTAGCACTGGAGTGAGTGGCTGGGGGAAGAGGTGGAGGAACACAGAGGCCAGTGAGTTCCAGGGCACTGTTCTGTTCCAGCTGCTAGACTCTGCCTGGAGGCCTCTGCCCAGAATCCCCATCACCAGCTTTGAATTGCCTGCTTCTTACCCTAAGGTCCCAGCTCAAGTGTCTCCTTCTCAGATGAACCCCCTCCGCTACCACACCATGACCATCCTTTGATGCATCAGCCCCCTCCAGCCCTCCATTATTTTCCATCACAATGCACACATAGTTTCCTTCTTCCGTTGCACCAGACAGCACTTGCAATTATTTTGTGTATGTGTTTACTCATCTCTTTGTTTCCTTACCCTTCCCTCCCACAGAAATACAAATGCTCTAAGATCAGGACCTGCATCTTGTTTTGCCCTGAACCCCCAACACATTATATGCATCAGTAAACCTTTGTTAAATAAATGAGAGTAAGTCTGAAGTTCCTAACCTGTGCCTGGCATGTATGAGATGCCCTCCCCTGCAGAGGATCCATCCCCCTCACTCTTCCTCATTTGTAATCTCTGAGGTCGACAGAGCAGGTGGGTGCTTGAGCATTAATCAAAGTATGAAACAGGCAGACGTGGGATGTAGAAAGTGAAAAACACAAAGGCAGAAATGTGCCTGTGCAATCGGGAGGTCTGTGTGCATGGCCCAGGTCCGAACTGGATTCTCTATGTGACCTTGTGGTACCTCCCGCCTCCCCACCTCCCATTCCCCAGGCTGGGTCTACTCATCTGTCAAAGGTGAGGACCAGACTAAATCTGTGGTTTTCAAATCTTTCTTTTTGAATTAGCAGAACTTCTTAGATAAACCCTTTAGTGCTGGTTTAGATATAAAATAGATCAATGGGGCTGGTATGATTAAGAGGTTGGTAGAATCCAGCACCCCACAGATCAACCGCCACCAGGGACCTCCACACCAGTTTCTCAGGCCTCTCTCAGGGCCCTGTGGCTCCATGGGACACAGTTTGTAAGCTGCTGGTCTAGACTCCTTGGATCTCCATGGTGGGCGTGCCCTGCAGGTGCAGTCCTTTATGGGCCCCTCATCCTCCCAAAGAGACCGTCTCCTGGTGACAGAGCTCAGCCCTAAGGCACCTCTGACTGGGATGCTGCTTTCCCAGTGATCCTGATGGGTGCTGACAGCAATTAGCAGAGAGAGAAATTTCCCTGTAGAAAGCTGGGAACATTTATCAGGCACTTCACGCCAAGAGCCGGGACACAGCACAAAATTCATTAGTGTTTAGGGCAAGTAAGCTGTCCCATTCTCACACAAGGGTTAAAGGGAAATCCAAACTCTATAAATAAGGGCTTCTAGGGCCTTTTAAATCTTGGTTTGCACCAAAGTGGAGTTTCTATCTCTTTAATTTGCCATCCTATTCCCTGGGCATGTCAGGGCTGATGTGAGTTTAGGGTTTTTTATTAAATCAAGCACCTGTCAGGTGGAAGTTTGTTTCACTGGCAATGCATGACCAAACCAGCCACCAGTGGATGTCCAGCAGGCACCTCAACTGCAGAACTTCTGAACGGCCTGCCTCTGTTAGCACCCTAAAGGCTCGACTATAACAAATCACATTAAGGGTTCTTAGCATATCCAAATACTGGCACCTTGCGTCTGTCTTTCATCTCTCCTTTCCCACTCACAGGGGTGGTTGTGAGTCATTTCATGAATGTGTGTTGAGCACCTTCTATGTAGCAGACACTGTGCCATACCCTGGAGATACAGAACTATTTTATTCATATCTAAAGTCTCCGCTCTCAAGGAAATCTGAGTATTAGAGGTGAGTCAAGAAGGAAACTGGCCCCTGCAGGGGAGTGAGATGGTTGGGGATGAGTGTCTGTTACGCAAAGTCAGAGGAGGGGCACCTAATCCACGCTCAGGGTGTTCAAGAGAGCTTCTCAAAGCAAGAATACCCAAGGAAGAATGAACCCACGGGGAAAAGCATTCCTAGGAGCAGGAATTGCATGTGCAAAGTCACAGAGGAGGACAGAGCAGGTTGGACTTGGGGTACTTAAAGTGTGGAGAGGCTGGAGATTTGCAGACAAGTAGGTGCAGAGAAATGAGGCCAAAGAATGAGGCAGGGCAGGGCCCTGAAGGCCTGGAGGCTTAGTGAAGGAATCTGAACTTTAGCCTGACAAAACAAGGGGATCAAAAGAAGTTCTAATGCTGTAATAGCAAGCAGTCTTCTTATGTGGAAACATTCACTGCAACAGTTAATGCTCTCCTAGTCGCAAGTTACAAAAACTCAATTCTAACTGGCTTAAACAGGAAACTCTAGAGATTCAGTTGCATTCAAGCATAAATGGATCCAGGTTCTCCAGTGATGACACCAGGACTCAGTCTCAGTGTGTCTGGGATCTGTGCTAGCTTCAACACCAGAAAGACCCTTTTCCTTGTACCTGCAGGTCGTTCCAGGCCAACCTAACAGCTGGTATTAGCTAACATGCATGATTGCCTACCCCATCCTGACAGTATTCTAAACATTTTCTAAACACTCAGTCACTTAGAACTCAAAATAACTCCATAAGATGGGTGCTTTTTTAATGCTTTTTCATAGATGACAAATTGAGGCACTGAGAGGTTAACTTGCCCCAAGTCATGCAGTTAATGCTGCAGTATAAATGTGTCCCCCCAAAACTCATGTATTGAAACATAATTATTGATGTGATTAAGAGATGGGGTGTTTAGGAGGTGATGAAGTCATAAAGGTGGAGCCCTCAGGAATGAGATTAATGACTTCATAAAAGAAATTTGAGAAAGTTGCTGGTCCCTTTTGCCCTTCCATCTCTTCTGCAACGAGGACACAGAGAGTTCCCAAAGAGGAATGGGCCTTTACTGGATGCCAAATCTCCCAGGACCTTGATCTTAGACTTCTCAACTTCCAGAACTGTGAAAAATTAATTTTTATTGTTTATATATTACCCAGTCTAGGGTATCTTGTTCTGGCAGCGGGAATGGACAAAGGGCTAGTAAATGGCAGAGCTGAAATAAGAACTCAAGTTTGATTCTAGAGCCCATACAACTTACAGGCATGTTTAACCACACCCCTGTGGGATCTTTGCAGCTTGTAATTGCAGCAGAAAGACTCTCTTCCTGATTGTTCCAGCATAGACTCGGTCGTCAGACTGATCTGGGATTCACGCCTATCCCTAAACCAATCGCTAAATCCAGAGAAATCGAATTTGACAATTGGCTGGGCCTGGGTCCCTCCTGAATCCAGGAGAGTAGGGTAGCCTAACCCAAATCTCGTGAATTCAAAACCCAGAGGAGTGGTCCCCCCAAAGAAAAATCAGCGTGGTGTTACTGGAAAGAAATAAAAGGGATAGCCAGAAAGAAGAAAAAAAAAAAATCAACAGCAACAACAATAACAATAATAACCTGATATGCACACCTCTCATTCCATTTTAAAAAGCCCTTTCTCATTCATTAGGCACTTTGATCTCTAGTACAACTCTTTAAGAAAATAACAAGCAAGGGATTATTAGATCCACATTTCAAAAAAGGAGCCACATTTGGAGCAGTAAAACAAGTCTCCTAAGATCTCAGTGAGGAATTGAGGGCCAGAACTTTCTCAGATGCCACTAGTGGTGCACTCTCAGCCCTCTGTGGCTCGCTGTCGCCATCGTTGCTGCACTGGGAGCAAATGGCGGTGTTAGTGACAGAAACTGGGCTTGAGCTCTGGCTCTGTCAGGTTCTCTGAATTCTCCCACCAGCCCCAGGCAACAGGTGCAATTGATTCATCTTCAGATCTGAGGCTCGGAGGTGGGCAAGGGTGCAGGTCACATAGTTGGTAGAGGTGAAGTATCTCCCTGCCACCCCCATCCAGACCATGCCTTATAAGCAGGAGACATCCTTCCCAACCAAACTTCCTTGTTGCTTTCCCCACACGTTTTCCTGGATCCTTGGGCCTGGCTCCCACTGCTCCACATGGCACCACAGTATAGTGTGGAAACCAGGGTCCGGGCAGAGAACACCCCAGGCTGAGCAGCAGGGGAGCCTCTGTGAACACAAGGTGGTCAGAGGCTGAGTGAGGAGGAGGCTGACTGACACCACGGTCAGGTCTCAGAGATCAGAAGCAGCATTTGTAAAGTAAAAATAAAAACAAACGTCCTCTAAGTCTCTATCACATGCTGAGCCCTGTGCAAAGCACTTAAATCCCCTTGTACGCCCATACCACGTCATCTTCACCACTGCGCAATGGAGAAATCAGTGTCTTGACTCAGCTGAAGTTACAGCTAACCCGCTAGGCAGGCCCAGCACTAAGCCCCTTACATGTGTCTGCTCATTTAATCCTTGTAGCAGCACAAGGAGGCCAGAGCTATCCTCATCCCCTTTTGCAGATGAGCCTTAGTGTTGTGAAGTCACTTCCCTAAGGTTGCTCAACAAGTAAGTGCAGAGGCAGTCCTGGAGCCATGTCTAGAGACCCCAGAGCCCATGACCTGGCCCTACATCCAATCTGTCCCTGAGTCAGAAGGTCAAGGTGAAGCTTGAAAAGAGAGGGGCCCTCACCAGAAACCGGGAGAATCAAGGCAGGACAGAGAGTATTCAAGGGCAGTGTGGGCAAGCGGTGCTGAATCAAAGCCACAACCAGAGAGAGGAGGCTGCAGGACCCTGAGGTGTGGGTTCAGGGCCAGCACAGGGCAGGGTGGTGGCTTAAAATGTCTATCCCGAACACCACGCTCTTCCTGCCTCTCTGTGCACACCCAGGATGTCCCCGTCACCTCTGGAAACCATGTCCTTCACTGCCTGACCCAGCCCTCACCTCCATGGAAGGCCTCTGGCTTCTCCAGCTGGTTCAGAGTCCCACATTTGTCTGAAGTCTTCTATCACCCTTGGTCTGCTCCATTACAGGGCAGCACTCCATTTTACTCTGTTATTCAGTGGTCATTGTTTCAGAGGCCACAGAACTGGGAAAGTAGGAGCTGGAGGGAGAATTCACGCATTCATTCAACGCAAATGCACAGCACCTCCTGCCTGGTGACACAGAGGTGGATGAAACAAAAATGTTCCCTGTCACAGATGCAGATGCTGTTGTTTTCCTGCCATGACCCTCTCAGCCCATCTGGAGTGAGCTCCTGATGACGATCCCCATACATGCCAAAAACTCACTGCGTCTCTCTATCTGAGGATGCTCCCATCTCAGAGCCTGGGGTGGGCCGGACATGCAGGAATCAATGTTTCAGGAGCAGTCGTAGACCAATAGGGATAGAAGTTGGTGGATACAGACCCCAGCATCCTCGTCCTGAAGTGGGAGGGCTGTCAGATGTGTCTAGAACAGTCTCCCAGAGGTCCCCAGTGAGACAAAGTCCCAGTCACCTGCTGACAGCAGTGACCACTCATCAATAAGACTTTCCTCCCTCCCTCATATTCCTTCCCTCACTTATTCCG
Source organism: Papio anubis (assembly GCF_008728515.1). Lineage (NCBI taxonomy): Eukaryota > Metazoa > Chordata > Mammalia > Primates > Cercopithecidae > Papio > Papio anubis. Next base: position 130,221,094 of record NC_044983.1, on the reverse strand, counting down.
GTGCTTCCTAATGAACTAACTGCCCCCAATGCTTGTCTCAGGGTCTGCCTTGTAGGGGAACTCTACCCTTGTATAGTCTAGTAAGAAGACAATATCTAGATAATCCTAACTCCTTATTTTACACTTGAAGGAGCTGAACCCAGAAGAGAATAAGCTTCCTTGGTATGTCCATTTTAACTCCATGTCTGTAGTAGGGTCTTCTCCAAAGCTGAGACAACTCCTGTCCTGTATTTCTTTGGTGTTACTCAGTTCTGGGCACATGATTGGAGCCCTATAAATACACATTGAGTTGAATGGAATAGTAAATGCTATAGACTTCCCCCAGTCCTGAGGGGAACAATAGGGCTGGTTTCCAGAGTGCTGCAAATTAACTCCACCAGGTGCATGCACCTGGGTTTAGCTGATTCTGTCTTGAGCACCCAGAAATGAATACACGCAGCTGACTCTTTTCAGTGCAATTGTACAGACCTGTGTTTACATTGTGGTCCCCGGCAATGGGCAAATTACTTCATGCATTCATTCCACAAGTATTTTCTGAGCAACTGCAAGGTGCCAGGCAGTGTGTGAGCCACTGGGGACATATATAAAGATCATTAAGGTCATCACTGCGTGGAGCTTATAGTCCAGTAGGGGAGATAAAAATAAGCCAGTAAATAAAAACCATCATTTCAGATTCCTCATCTGTAAAACGGGAAGAGTGGACGTTCCTCTTGGCACTCCAGAGAGGCGTCAGTGAGCCGAGCCAGGGGAAGCACCTGCACAGGGTTTGGGGCGCATAAATTTAGGTTCTTTTCTTCCCCCACTCCAGGGTTGAAGCCAAGGGTTTCTAAGGGAGGAGGCAGAGGCAGGAACAGGGACTAGAAATAGTAACGCGGAGCTATATTTCAGGCACCTCTTTGCTCCTACCCTTCTCCATCCCTCCAAGGAGGGAAAAAAGCCATTCTGGTTGACAGATTCCAGGACAACAAACCAATGTTGCCAGTGATGAAGATGTCAGAGAGTAGAGTTAAAAGGTCAGGACGTGAATTAGCTCTTGTTTCTCCTCCTTCTGAGAATCCAAAGTGCTAAGAGCTAGGTTTAGTGATAAGCGCTAGGGTTAGGCCAGCTGTCCTGAGCTCGGGTCTCATTATCTCTCCCTCCCTCCCAAGGTTTTCTCCTTCTCCTATAGGCAGCCTGAGCCAGCTCAGGGTTAGATATAAAAGTGGACAGCCGTCTCTCTCTCTCTCTCCCCTCTCTCCCCCAGCTGCCCCCTGCCCCATGTTCCTTTCCCACTAGGTATCAGAGCTGCTCCCTATTCATTCTAAGGTTTGCCCACTGAGATAATACAACAAAGAGGTTAGGAGGACAAACTCCACAGCCAAACTGCCACCTTCAGTCACTTGCGACCTTAAGAAAATGACTTAGCCTCTTCACAATCCAATTTTTTCATCTATCAAATGGGCGCAGTAACAATGATTTTCATCTCAAAGGATAACGGAGAGGGAGCTCATGGATTGCTAGGTGTAACTCTAACTGCCAGCTGTTTCTAACAGAACAAGGGCAGGAAGCTTCTCAGGCTATTATCAAGCCAAAGCATTCCCTACAAATCCCTGGGCCCCGTAAGGCTCAGCTGGCAATCCTAGGCTGTTTGCCTTCCTGTTTCTATTAGTGCATATGTTCCTCCCTCCACTGCTGTTGTCTAGGGCTCCATTTGGTTATTCCTGGGATAATACCACCGAGAAGCACCCCAGCCTCACCCCGATGTCTAACACAACCCCTTCCCTCTCTGTGTGATCGCAAAGATGTGGTTGTGATTTTCCCTTCCGGTGGGAAGGCTCAATATGCCAAGAAATGCCTTCCCTCTCCTGCCTTTGCCCTGACAAGCATCAAGACAGAAAAATAACCACTTACCCTTTCCACACAAGGCCCCCAAATCTGCTAGGAATTGCTTACCCCTCCCACTCCCCTGCTCCCACTCACACACGCTTTTCCCCAGGCTCTGGGGCCAGGCAGAGCCGGGGGTGGGGAGCTCCAACTCCTAACCACTCCTGAGCTGGGGCACTGACTGAATTAATTCAAGAGGTGGATGGCAGCCATTCAGCCTGAAGGCCACCTGTGCTCCAAATTTGAAAATCCATTCACTGGGGAAAAGCTGAGAGTCCCAAAGAGAGTCAATGGATTTTCGATCACCAAACATTGCTTTGGGCAAATAAGCAATTTTATTTCCCCTTCCCCACCCCCTTGAAAACATCAATGAAGTGTTTTGTGGTGTTGCTGACAGCACATGTCACTTCGGAACTGAAAATAAAATCTTCTTTGAGCTATTTATAACTGACTGGCAAACAGAAGATAGTGGGATGGGAGCTAAGAAGAAATCCAAGATTAGCGGGGTGAGCTGAGAGCCAGCCCCTCCAGCTCCCAGCTGAGCAGCTCTGTAGGAACCACTTAGAGCCTCCAACCCCAAGTCCTGATCTGTAAAGGAGGACGGATGACCCACATCCACCTCCCTAAAGACGGAGCAAGGATGGGGCATGGAGAGGATGAGGAAGGGAAACAAGAGAGGGACATGTACATGCTTTGCAAATAAACGTAGGGGCGTCTTTTATGAGCTGTTAGGTGCCCATGCAAGTGACATTTCGAGACCTTGAGGGATCCTTCTTAAAGCAGGGGTTTTTAACTTGAGGTTGAAGATCTAAACAGCTTTGAGGGGCCTGGGAACCACCTGTAATTACATGCATTGTTTGTAGTGCAGGGTGCATCTCTCAAAAGAGAACGTCTTTAACTTACATCAAAATCTCAAAAGAAATGGGGACATGTTGTTCAAAGGATACAAACTTTGAATTATAAGGTAAATAAGTTGGGGGAAATCTAATGTATAGCATGAATTATACATGTATATAATGTATAGCACAGTCTATAGTTAATAATACCATATTACTTACTTGAACTTTGCTAAGGGAGCAGATCTCAAGTGTCCTTTCCACACACACACACACACACACACACACAATGGTAACTATGTGTAGTGAAGGGGGTGACAATTAATTTGCTTGTGGTAACCGTTACCCAATGTATACATATATAAAATCAACATGTGTATACCTTGAATAGATACCATTTTGATATTTCAGTTATACCTACATAAAGCTGGGGAAAAAATTATCAAAAAGCATTCAGAGGCCGGGCACTGTGGCTCATGCCTGTAATCCCAGCACTTTGGGAGGCCGAGGTGGGCAGATCACGAGGTCAGGAGTTGAGACCATCCTGGCTAACACTGTGAAACCCCGTCTCTACTAAAAAATACAAAAAATTAGCCGGGCGTGGTGGTGGGCGCCTGTAGTCCCAGCTACTTGGGAGACTGAGGCAGGAGAATGGCGCGAACCCGGGAGGCAGAGCTTGTAGTGAGCTGAGATCACACTGCTGCACTCCAGCCTAGGCGACAGAACAAGACTCCATCTCAAAAAAAAAAAAAGTATTCAGAGAGTTTAAACCCAACATTCTAGGTGGGCAAGAAGGCTGCAAACTCAGACGCCCACCGAATCCAGGTAGGTGGACTTGGGTGGAAGCTGGGCAAGGAACCAAACAAATGGACCAGTGTGGACTGTGGCAACCCGGGAGCTCAAGCCCCAACAAAAGCAGTAACCACCGCTCCTAGATTATTGTCAATCAGGAGTGTGGGCCAAGGGCTCCTGATTCTTTATTATTATTTTTTCTTTCGGTTGTTTCTTTGTTTTTGAGGCAGGGTCTCATTCCACTGTCCAGGCTGGAGTGCAGTGGTACAATCTCAGCTCACTGCAGATTCCACTGTCCAGGCTGGAGTGCAGTGGTACAATCTCAGCTCACTGCAGCCTCAACCTCCTGGACCTAAGCAATCCTCCCACCTCAGCCTCCAGATCAGCTGGGACCAGAGGTATGTGCCACCACGCCTGACTAATTTTTGTATTTTTTGTAGAGATGGGGTTTCACCATTCTGCCGAGTCTGTCTTTATTTGGTTTTAAGACAAAAATAGAAAATCCAGATTTTTATTTATAATCATCTACCTTTTTTCTTTCCTTTAGCTAATTCACAGCTTTAAAATTGTTTGGGTTTGGCTGGGCACGGTGGCTCACACCTGTAATCGCAGCACTTTGGGAGGTCGAGGTGGGTGGATCACCTGAGGTCAGGAGTTCAAGACCAGCCTGGCCAACATGGTGAAACCCCGTCTCTACTCAAAATACAAAAAATAAATAAAAAATTTCACTGGGTGTGATGGTGCACTCCTGTAATCCCAGCTACTTGGGAGGCTGAGGTAGGAGAATCACTTGAACCCAGGAGGCAGAGGTTGCAGTGAGCCAAGATCTCACTGCTGCACTGCAGCCTGGGCGACAGAGTGAGACTCTGTCTCAGAAAAAAAAAAACAAAAAACAAAAAAAAACCTGATGACCCACCACCTTCTCTGCGTGTGCCTGGGACAAGACTCATATTTCTCACAGCACCATCACTTCGCTGCCTGTGGTCCAGGACGGAGCTGCAAGGAAGAGGCTCCAAAGCAACCTGCTAAAGCTAACAAAATGGTTCCTGTGTATGGAGGGAGCTGCTGCCCCACAGACATGTGACAGAAAAATTAATCTCTTTACAGATGAGTAGACAAACGCCTGGAGAGAGATGTGTCATCTCAAGAATGGGGTGTGGAATTGATTGTAGAGAGAAGGGGTCCCCCAGAGGGACAAATAATGAGCTGTTGTTGTTCATGCTCTGTAGTTTGAAAACAGCTAAACCTCCAGAAACAGAAAGACAAGATTAGAGCAAAATGTGTCACTGGAGGTTTTCTTTTCTTCTCTAGACAACTTTATTGAGGTACGATTGACATACAAAAGCTGTACATAATTAATGTATACAACCTGATAAGTTGTATTTTTGTTTTGTTTTTTGAGACAGGGTCTCACTACATTTCCTAGGCTGGTCTTGAACTCCTGGATTCAAGCAATCCTCTCAGACTGGCTTCCCAAAGTGCTGAGATTACAGTTGTGAGCCACCCTGATGGCTTTAGATTAAGTATACACTTGTGAAATCATCACCACAGTCAATGCCATAAACATACCCATCACCTCTAAGAGTGTCCTCCTGCTCCCTTTATTTTTTGTACTTGTGTCTTTCTTTTGTAGTAACTGGTAATCCCACTTCTGGATCTATATACCCAGCAGTTGAAATCAGGATCTCAAAGAACTATCAGCACTCTCATATTTATTGCAGCGTTATTCTCAATAGCCAATACATAGAAATAACCAAAGTGTCCATAGGAAGATGAATGAATAAAGAAAATGTACACTATATATTCAGTGGAATGTTATTCAGTCATTAAAAATAAGCAGATCTTGCTAGTGGTGAGAACAGGGATGGAGTTGGAGGACATTATGCTAAGTGAAATAAGCCAGACACAGAAGGATAACTACTACCAGAGGTTTTCATGAGATCTGGCTTGGTGACAGGACAGGGTAATGAATGGAGAAGTAGCTTTGACTCAAAAGACTTACCTTTAGGTCCTATAAAATCCATGGAAATAACCTTAATTTCTTCAAGCCTAAATTTCTTTCTCCATAGTGGCAGACTGAATTGGATCCAGTTCTTCACACCCAAGTACAAGTATTCTGCATCCATCCTCCCTTCCCATGCCTTTGCTTTGACTCGGCCATGTGCCCTGCCTTAAGGAACAGGATGTTAGCTGTCATGACAGGAGGGGAGAATTGAAATGAGATTGGGTTGCCATCAGGCCTACTTCTGTGCTCTGGTGATCTGCCTTGACCTGAGCTTCCCTGGGATGCAGTATCTATTCCTTCAGCCCAGGACCCAGAAGTGAGTTCAACTTGCAGGCTGGAACAAGGCTCAGCCAGTTCCACAGAACCTCCCTACTGAGCCCAGCCAAGATCAGCCTATCCACAGTCAACCAGAAAACCCATGAACAAAGGGAATGAATGCTCATTGTTTTGTACTAGTGGGAGTCTATGGCTGATTTCTACACAGTGAAAAAGACTGAATACTGGTGAAATGAGGGCAGCATCAATTCTGATGAACTCTTTGCATCATGCTCTGAATCAGAAGTCATGGTAGTAGACAGTCTCTTGTACATTATAACACATGACAAATGTAAGGTGTTTGTTTATTGTTATTGGGTAAATAATCCAAATGTGTCTCAAATAGAGTGAAAAGAAGAACATAATTAAATGTAAACAAAAAGTAAAGTATATTATTTAATTCATCACTTCAGTCTTTTTACAAAGATCTGCTCATGCCCCTTCTCTACTTAAAACTCTCTGTTACTTACAAAGTGTCATGGAAGCCTTGTCAGGCACTGGTAGCTTTTAATGTGGCTTCATCATGCCTCTCCCACCTTCTCTTTGGCCTCTCACTCACCCCACATATGGCTCACTGTATATTCCAAGAGCCAAAACTGGCCTAAAAAACGATTCCCTAAGCACCTCAAAACCTTTTACTCTCTGTGAATTTGGACAAGGCATTGCTATTTCCCGAGTGCTGCCTCCTCTAGGAAGCTGCTTCTGCCTTCCTTAGGCAGAGTCAGTCACTCTGTCCTCTAGCTCTCACAGTTCATAATCCTTCACACATGTATCCCGTGCTGTGGTAGACTGCTGCCTAGTAACCCTTCAAGGAACTATTTCTTCCAGAATCCATGCCTTTATAGAGTCCCTTCCCACTAATAGATTATAACAAAATTGTCCCTGTAACATTTCTAGGGCTAGCCCATAATTTAGCCTGGCAACTTCTGCTTCCTCCCTCTCAGAAGTTTCTTCTAGAAACCCAGCCACCATGTCATGAGGCAGTCCAAGCAGCTATGTGGAGAAGGCTACTTGAATGAGAACTGTGGCCCCTGCCTGACAACTCCAGCTAAGCTCTGGTCAAGCTTCTCAACAATTCCAGCCTTCTAGACATCCCCGAAGTTCCAGTCCCAACTGAGCTCCCAGTTGAGTTTCCAGATGAGGGAAGCCTTCTCAGCACCCCAGCAAGGCAATGTGGAGAAGAAAAGTTGCCCAATAAACTGAGAAAAATTATGAATAGTAATATGCCACTAATTGTTTTAAGCCACTAAATTTGAGGGTGGTTTGTTATGCAAACAAAGATGACTGAAACACCTCTATCTGTCAGGGCTCTCAGTTGCAAACAACAGAATTGATTCAGTCTTTTATGAAAGGAAACTTAGACAATGAAAGAATTTCTGAGAGGGCCCTAAAATCATGCTTGAAGGCTGCATATCCAGTAACAAAATCTTAATTACCGCACTGATGGCTCTAATGGAGTCCCAGTGTTGCTAGGCTAACATGGTCACCTTGACTAACACCATGTATACTACAGCCAAGAGGTCCACCCCTTAACCTGAATGTCTCTTCATCATCATCACTAGAATGGATTTCAAATTTTATCTGCTTCTTTATGTCCCACTTTTAAATCAAAGTTTGACATCATTCCTTCTGAGGAATAGAAACTGGGTCATGTGCTATATCCTACCTTTAAAGGAACCTTGAAAAGTGAGTATATTAGGTTTGCTATTGCTACCATAACAATACACTTGGTGGCTTACATGGCAAAAAATTTATTTTCTTTCAATCTGAAGGTGAGAAGTGTCAATGAGCTAAAAATCAAGATATTGAGAGGTCTGTGTTCCTTCTGGAAGCCCTAAGGGAGAACCCATTGCTTGCCTTTTCCAGCTTCTAGAGGCTGCCTGCATTCCTTGCTCCTGGTCCCCTTCACATCATTCTGACTTCTGCTTCCATCTTAACATCTCCTTCTCTGAATATGCTTCTTTTGCTTCCCTCTTTCCTTATAAGGACCCTTGTGATTACTTTAGGCCCTCCCAGATAACCCAAGATAATCCCCCATCTTAATATCATTAACTTAACCAAATCTTTAAAGTCTTCTCCGCCATGCAAGTTGACATATTTATAGGTTCTGGGGATTAGGACCTGTACATCTTTGGGTGGCCATTATTTTACCCACCATAGTGAGTTTCTGACTTTAATCACAGAAAGATAGAATTCAGAAAGTAGAAAATTCTTCAAAAATGGTAAACAAAATCAGTGACCTTACTAGTGCTGCTTACACATATTATGTTTCTGTTTCTTTCTGGTAACATAGGATATTGCACATTCTTGTCCCTATTGAAAAGAGTCATGCCCATGTAATTTGCTTTGGCCATTGAAATACGAGCAGAAGTGGATGACAGTCTTACTTTCAGCAGTGCAAAGTTCATTATGCTCTTTCTCTTTCCTGTCATAGTCACTGGCAAACAGCAGCCTCTCTACCAACCTGAGTCCCAGAGTGAGGCAGAACCCCCAGATGACCCATGATGGACATGCAGCATTGATGAGAAACAAATTCTGTTGTGTTAAGCTACTAAGATTTGGGGGCCTAAATTAGCCCATCCAAGTGTTCAAAATATTCAGTACAGCCAAAAGCAGGTTTACTACACACTATTTTGTAATTGTATGCTTCCAAGTATGTCTCTAAGAATTTTTATCCACTAGTCACAATGGAGCTATCTTGGTCAAGATCCAGCAACAATTAAATAATTCAAAGTTCAAGCTAAAATCCTCTCAATGCAACTTGGTATATCCTCCCATAACTCCTGAATGCATTCATGCACGCCCACGCATATACACACACAGAGAGAACAAGGCTATCTATCATCACAGAGAAGCTACTTCTTCATTGCCTTCTTCTAGGTTCCCAGCTGTTACACAACCCCAGGCCAGGAAAGCCAGTGGACTACAGGAGAGAAATGACAACATTGATTCTAACTTGCTAGGTTGCTGGAAAGTCTAAATGGGGATGAAGAGCTAAGTCAACTGACAGGGAAGAGAGATGCCCAGCTGAACAAACAGACTTGACAAGCTGGTTATAACTGTGTCTGCCACAACTCCGCAGCTCCAGGAAATGTAAGAAGACAGAAATTCGGACAGCCTGAGTTCTGGTGAGGCAAGTTAGTTAAGGGCCAGGAAAATCCTCCCCCACATATGTACTCACTAGAAAGGTCTTTACTGAGAATGGGTGTTTGCCAGAGAGCCAGGCCTGGAAGGCAGCTTGAAGGAAAAAGGAGAAAACTGTTGTGTGCGGGGGTGTGATGTGGGGCCTGTGTATGTCAGCATGGGGGTCAGGATGGGCAGGGAAAATAGAACACAATTTGTCCTAGAAATAAGTCCAGAACCTTTCCTCCAATGGGGAAGTTAGCGCAGGGGCAATTCTCAGTGAGTGTGGCAGAGACGGGCTTCTGCAATTTGGGGGGTAGCTCAGTGGTTAACATGATTTTACAGTCACACACCCAGGCTTAAATCCTGACTACTGAGAATATTCAGGGAGCTAAAAAGACCAAATTTAAGCTTAATGTATGTCACATATCTTAACTGATTTTTGTTTATCTTGCATTCAGTGCTGTGCTGAAACACAAATGTCATTCCTCTATTCAGTCATGCATGCATTCATTCATTCCTTTTTTCTTTCTTTTGAGAAACATGAATGGAGCAGCTACCCTGAAATCTTGGAAGAAATAAATAGGGCACAATATTTTCCCTTAAAGAATGTGCAGATGATACAATAATATAAAATTGAACCACAGAGCAGGGGTCTCCAAAGTAGAAGAAAGGGCACATTCACCAGCTGTACCCAAGATGTCCACTTGGATAGAAAAAGAAAATACTCAAACTTCTATTTCTATTTATTTTTCTCTAATATTTTCTAAGTTTGTGTTTTATGTATGCCTTATAATTTGTACAATAAAACAACACAGTGGCACTTGTAAATAATAAATTAAGGAATATGCAAGAAAATATATTTTGAAGATACGTGCTCAAAAATATGTGCTCAAAATTTGATAGAATGCACAATGAAAATCCTAGAGATTTTAGATTTCCTGGTTAGGAGGACAGCAAGATAAGAGCATCTGATTCATCCTCATCTACCTTCCCATTGAAATACTTGTGAAAATAGACCCAAGAGAGCTAAAGGTACAATAACACTGAAAGCCAGAAATAAGGTTCAGTTATCTACCACAGCCCAAGAGGAATTTCTACTAAGTGAACGATGAGTGAGGCTATGAAGCAGAACAATAATGCCAGCAAGAAGATAGATTCCCAAACATCTCCATGGTATCCACCTACCTCAGATACCACAGCTTCTTTATCAAAAGGAAGGACAGCAGGGGAGCTGTATTAAGTATCCAATGCTGTGTCACAGATAGTCTAACATTTAGTGGCTTAAAAAAAACAATCATTTCTTATCTCTCTTAGTTCAGCAGATCAGGAACATAGAAGCAGCTCAGTTGGGCACTTCTGGCTCATGGTCTCTCGGGTGAGTGCTGTCAGATATCAGCTGGCATTCCAGTCATCTATAATCATGGACCAAGGCTAGAGGCCCCACATCCTTCCAAGGATGCTCACCCACACAGCCAGCAAGTTGGAACTGGCCAGTTGGCTTCTCTTCAGGCAGGCTGTCCACAGAGCTTCTTGAGTGTCCTTTCAACATAGCAACCGGCTTCTGTCAGAGAAAATGATCTAAGAGGCCATGGTGGAAGCTGCAATGCATTTTATGACCTAACCTTTGGAATCATACACTATTACTTCCACCATATTCTGTTGGTCACACAGGCCAGACCTGTTTCCAAGTGGAAAAGAACTACACAGGACATAAATATTAGAAGTAGGGATCACCAAGGCCACAGTAAAGGCTGACTAGCACAGAAGCGAATTCACCAAAGGTAAGTTTTGACAGGGCCAGGGCCCTTTTTCTGTCTCTGTCACTTTCTGCATCTCTCTCTCTCTCTCTCTCTCTCTCTCTCTCTGTCTGTGTGTGTGTGTGTGTGTGTGTGTGTCACATGTATCTCCTCCATTAGTTTTTATCTGTCTACATTTTTCCAAGGATTACAACATCCATTTGTAAAAGAGGGAAAATGTTTATGGAGTTCGCAACCAGCACTAACGAAGGATTTATATATAGAATATCTATAGACATATCCCTAAGAAGTTACTTGGGAAAAAAGAAAAACCCCTGTGAGTATGAGTTCAGCAAGAACCAAGGCAACAAAGGAGATGCCCAGACCACTGCTCGAGACTAGGGAGATAACTTTATTTTTGAAAAGATTTCTCCTATATTTCCCTTAACTCTGCAGCCTCCACTGGCAGAGGTCAGTGTTCCAATGACCAACAAAGGATTAACTTGCAGGAGACACTGGAATGGATTTGCCAACACAGAAGAGAGGACTTCCTTTCCCAGCTGGCAGTGGATTGGTTCTTCCCTCCTGATGCCTGACTACCTCAATGAAGCCACTTCCATATAGAATATAAGGTTCTATAACTTTCAGAACCCACTACATGTGCAATTCCTACACCAGGGAGGTGTACTCTCTGTATCAGGGAGGATTCTTAGATGCAAACAACATAATTCATTCTGCCTTATATAAGCATGAAACAAATGTATTAAAGGCTGGTGGACTGCATGAAACAAACATATTAAAGGCCGGTGGATAGCACAAAACATCTCTGAGAAGAACAAAGAACTGACCCTGAAGCTACGAAGTCCAAACACACGTATGAGGATAATCTAACTAAAGCATCACCACCGTTGCTACAGAGTAGCTAGATAATCAGGACTGAAAGACAACAATCCTAACACCACTGCCCCCAAAGAACCCAATAGCCCCACCACTTTCAGAACAAGAATCTCCCTTTCCAGACTGAAACTTCATATTGCTCATTTTGGATTCCACATCTCAACCAGGTTGATCTGACTATAAGGACTGAGGTCTCCTGCCTTTATGCAGCTGGAAGGAGACCTCAGGATAAAATACTCTGGATTCTACTTTGAGAAAGCAGGAGAAATAATTAAGATATAGCGAGGCTATTTAAAAGATACTGGGCAGCTGCAAATGACATATGTCAATTGCAAAGACAAAATGAACATAATTAATATAAATTAGTGAGAAGGAAAAGGGAAGGTGTTTTTCCCCAGTGACCAACCACCTACCCTGTCCAAATCAGAAGTAGGTATTGCTGACATTGCTGTTCATTGGACCTCATGAAATCCCAGTGAAGTAAACTGCTCAGGATTATGAGGCTCAGGGAGAGATCAGAGTGGACAGGACAGCCATCACAGGAGATGCTGCTAAACATCTAGAGATAAAGAAAAGGTGTCTCCCTCAGCACTTGTATCTGCATCTCTACGGGGGATTCCACGGGTGTTTATCTTGGACCCAGAGATAGAAAACCTCAGCCTTGTAGACTAAAAATGTGCTCATCTTCATCCACAAGCATCCTGTTATAATTTCTTTCACTTAGAATCTAGGAATGTACCTGTTTTATATGTCAAAATGCATGTGTAAATTTATTTTCTCATTCCTTTACAACAAAGCCACCCCCAAGCAGAGCTCCAGATAAGCAGAACAGAACCAGAGTTACTAGGTGCAGTGGTTCTTTGTCATGTTTTGGCTACCCAAAATGTAAATTTCCTTCCTCTTTGGCAGTAATCCCCAAGCTGTATTAGCCTTGGTGATAAGCACAGTGTATAGAAACCTAAGGAGCCCTGGTAACCCCTCTCCTCAGTACGCAGCAGCTGGGCAGCCACACAATCTGGGCTTATCTGACGGGACTGTCCTATCTTGAACGCTGAAGCTCCTGTGTGTTCTCAGCTACCTTCCCTCCCATGGTGTCTGTCATTTTTGTGAGCCTGGTTTCCAGCCTTTTCATCAATCCTGTATCTCGCCAGCACACTTCCCAAAGGTCATCTTCTTGCTTAAGTTATGCAGAGTCAGTTATGCAGTCAAAAAACCCATGAGCAGTACAGCCTTAGTGTAATTCTAATCATTAAAGAATTCAAAGTTTTGTTAGCCTACCCAGTTTCATCAGGGTCAACGAACAGGTTTTGTTAGACTTTCCGAAAGGCCTTCATGTTTCAACAAACGTCATTGTTTGCACCCTTTGAGCCAAGCACTGTCCTAGATAATGGAGACTCAAAGATGAATCGGCAGCCATTCCCTCTCTCCAGGAGTTTGCAGTTGGAAGGAGTTCAAAGCTGTTTTAATGCCCCCCCATGACCATTACTATCTTTCAGACACCTAGGAATCAGGTTAGAAACCACTGATCTAATCAAATCTCATTTTATACAAGAAAAAACTAAGAACCAGAGAGGTAAAGAGATTTCTCCAAAGTTAGGACCAGAACTCAACTTCCAAAATCCTAGGCCAAAGCTCTTTGCACTTCATCACCCCACCTGCATGAGATTGAAGCAGCAGACGTCACCTGTCCATTTGTTGATTTTTGCCAACTGGCTGACACTGAGATGCTGGCAAGCAGACTTGTGAATGCCCAGTTAAGCCCAGCTGGGGTCATCTGCAAAATGGAACACTATCCGCGGAGGAAAACAGTTTCACGGAGGCCCTGCAGAGACGCTGTGGAGGACAGGTTTAGAGCAAGTGAGTCCAAAAGAGGAACAGGAATGGAAACAGACATGGAAGCTGATCCACCTGCCTTCCCAGCACATACCCAGGAGCATATGGCCTGTAATTAGCCACCCGGGAGATGGTTATGGAGCCACAAATGGAGAATTACGGCTTCAGGTGAGAAACCTCGGCAGGAAGCCCAGCCCTCAGAAGACAGAAAAGCCTGTTTTCATGCAAATGCCTTCAGTAATCATAAACAAAGGGGGACAGACAGGGACTTGGTGATGACAGAGCTTAGGGAGCTGTGGCTCTACCAGATGTATAATTGGAAGGTCTTCGAGGCCCCGCAGTCCTCCTGGCATTCCTCAAGGGCCCTGGGAGCCCCACCTGATTTTATTGCAGGACTGAAATCTGGCAACCCTCAGGGACACAACACCCTGATTTTTGTGGTTGGAAAGATCCACTTTACACATAAGAATTAGCCACCGTTCCTCTGAACCGAGTTCGTTTTGCCTCTTTGCCTCCATCCCCTTCTATCCCATGCTAAGTGGAGGTGGAGCAAAGGTAGCAGGCACTCCCCAGGCCTGAATCCTGTGACCACCACTTCCTGGCTAAAGGCGGTCACTTCACTTCTATTTTCTCGTTTCCTATCTGTAAAATGGGGACCATGTTGTACAGAAAAGAGGAGCTACTACTTTGAAAGCTCTTAGGAGTGTGTCTTGCTTATCATACTGGCTCAATAAGGGTGAGAGGTCTCTGTTGATATCCCCACCTCACAGATACCTTTAGCTCACTTGTATCCAATTTGGTTGCATGGTCTTACTGCTCTAGTCCTTCTCGGCTTTCCTTTCACCTCACATACCCTCCCACAGTTCACACCCCCCCGCCCCCCACCTCTGTGCCTTTGATAACCACACTTGAAGTTCCCTTCTCCCTCATTTCTGCACCTCTATAACCTACCCCTCCACCTAGACTCAGAACCAACGGTAGTTCTTCAGAAAGCATCCTGCATAGCAAAGACAGAAATAACCAATCCCTTCTCAGCTCTCATGATGAATGAGCTCCCTTATGGCTCTGCACACTCTCTTCTCTGTATTGGAATCATTTATGCCTGTTACCTCTCCCCCTCCCCAACTACCTACTGCGTGGAGCAGCAGGGGCTTGGTAAATATTCATAGAATGAGTGCACAAAGGAGGAAAGGGATAATGTTTGCTCTGTGTAGCTTCCAGTTTCCTCTGACCTGTCCCCGTCATCCTCCACTCTGCCCATACTTTCTTGCTCAGCCAAGAAGCACCATTCACTCACTCTCCTGCAAGCATCTGCAGATGTGCGCTTTCAGACCCACCATATGCCAAGTCCTGAGAGGGAGGTTTCAAAGGAGAGTCAAAGCTCCAGCTGGCCTTGCCTGAATGAGAAAGGAGTAGGGCAGAAGTGAAGGGTGCAGATATGTACACTGACGGGTCAGTGAGCTGTCAACACAGGCACCGACTGCAGAAGTTGGAGTAATGGAAAATAAGCCTGAATTGGCTGGCTGGGCCTGGCGTGTTGGCTCATACTTGTAATCCCAGCACCTTGGGAGGCTGAGGCAGGTGGATCACTTGAAGTCAGGAGTTCGACACAAGCCTAGGCAACATGGCGAAACCCTGTCTCTACTGAAAATACAAAAAATTAGCCAGGCATGGTGGTGCGCACCTGTTGTCCCAGCTACTCAGGAGACTGAGGCTGGAGAATCTCTTGAACCCAGGAGGCAGAGATTTCAGTGAGCTGAGATGGCACCACTGCACTCCAGCCTTGGTGACAGAGCATGACTCTGTCTTGAAGAAGGAGGAGAAGGAGAAGGAGAAGGAGAAGGAGAAGAAGAAGAAGAGGAATAAGGAGAAGAAGAGGAAGAGGAAGAAGAAGAACAAGAAGAAGAAGAAGGAGGAGGAGGAGGAGGAGAAGGAGGAGAGGAAGAAGAATTGGCTGACTGAGGTCAGACCATGAGACTCTTGCTAAAGAAATTAGGTTTTGTTCTATAAACAGTGGGGAGACCCTGAGGACTCATTGGAGATTATTTCAAATAAAGTTCTGAGTATGATGAGTGACACAGAGTGAGTGTTCAATAAATGTTAAGTATTATCATCATTATTAATTTGACATCTTAGGTCTAGGGAGGTAGCCACTGGATGCTTTGAAATGAAAATATCCAGGTAATTATACTCAAGTTCTACTTCTTCCCCCAACTCACTGTATGACCTCATGCAAGTCTCTCAACCTCTGTGAACCTCTCTGGGCCCCAGTTTCCTTATCCGTAAAATGAAGGGGCTGCCCTTGGTCATCTCTGTCTTTGTGAACACCAAAAATCTGAGACAGGTCTCAGTCAATTTAGGAAGTTTATTTTGCCAAAGTTAAGGATGCGCACCCATGATAGCCTCAGGGGGTCCTGAGGACATGTGCCTGAGGTGGTCAGGGCACAGCTTGGTTTCATACATTTTAGGGAGACATGAGACATCAATCAACATACATAAGATGAACATTGGTTTGGTCCAGAAAGGCGGAACAACACAAAGCAAAGGCGGGACAACTGGCAGGGAGGGGCCTTCCAGGTCACAGGCAGATAAGAGACAAATGGTTGCCTTCTTTTGAGTTTCTCTCCAAAGGAGGCAATCAGATATGTATTTATCTCAGTGAGGGGTGACTTTGAATAGAATGGGAGGCAGGTTTGCCCTAAGCAGCTCCCAGCTTGACTTTTTCCTTTAGCTTAGTGACCTGGCGGCCCCAAGATTTATTTTCCTTTCACATTTTCCTCCTTTCACAATCCCTGAACCTAAGACTCAGCATCTCCTGCAGATCTCGCTGACTCATCGTTTCTGTGAACACCCCTTCCTGGGCTGTGCCACACACATTTATGCTCTCTTACATCATTCATCATTGTTCCAGTTGCCAGAGTTTCTGATCCACCCAGAAACCACGTCTCTATTTGGATCTTCCCATCAAGACCTATCAAACAACTGAGCCCCCAGAATATTCTCAATAGCTATTGATTTAGGACGAGTCACACCATCAGGAAAACCAGGAAATTCAGCCTTGTCTTAGCAATAATAATAACAAAAAGGGGGGGGACCAGGAGGAGGAGCTAATACTGAGTGTCCAGCCTGGGCCTGGCTGTTCAAAGCCTTCACATCTGTAGCAGACATGGCTGTCAGTCCAAAGAGTCAGATGTGTAAGGTCCTTGGAGCAGGCTGCGTTATGATCAAGCCATCGTGACCCCTGTGACCCACACATACACATCCAGAAGGTCTCCTGGAGTCAGAAAGTCTGGGACAATAAGAAAACCACAAAAGAAGAAAAACAGCTAGTTCCTGTCTTAGCTGATTAGCCAACCTTGCGACATTCTTCCATTGTAACATGCTCTACCCTAACTGATCAATCAACCTTGTGACACTGTGCTCTGTGACCCCTCCCACCTGGTGATAATGTACCTTGTGACATTCTTCCCCTGTCCGCAATAAAGGCCCCTAACTATAACTTTCCATTGCTTACTCCTAACCTATAAAACTAGCTGCAATCCCACCACCCTCCACTGACTCCCTTTTTGGACTCAGTCTGCTCACACCCAAGTGAATAAACAGCCTCATTGCTCACACTTGGCCTGTTCAGGTTGTTTCTTCAATTAGATGCCCGTATAACAAGATGTTTAAGAAATATGTATCTTTTTTAAACTCAGCCTAATTTCAGCATTGTACCCCTATCCCATGTGGGCTGTCAGAAAATCCCTTTTTGATCATTTTTTTAGGTCCCTTCACTTTTTAAGGTGGACCCAGTCCCAGAAATCCCATGTGGTTCCCACAGGGCAGGGAGCAGCTTCTCCTCCATACTCATTCCTAGTTACCAATGCCACTGTCATCCTCCAACCACGCAGTGGCCCCTCAGAGTCGGGTGGCTGCAGCTGCACAGCTTGGACATGGGGAAACCTTTGATGACATCAGCACCCTAAGACCCAGGGCCCTGTTTTCCAACATCCTTTCTTGTCATTCTGCTCCTCCTCCTCTCTAGGCTCTGCTTGCATGGTGAGCACCCTGGCTGTGGTCCTTCCTTCCTGTCTTTGATGTGCTGGAGTCATGGGCCACACCCGTTTTCCCTCACCCTCTAGGGGCCTAGACCCATAGCCCTCCTCCAACCCCACCCAACCCTGCTCAGGGAAATCTCTGAGTCTGGCAGGCAGAGTCCTCACCTCTTCCTGCTCCCAGAAGTTTCTCCTCCCTCAAGTCCTGGTCTCCTTCTTACTTTTGCATTTTGATTACTCACTATTCCTAGAGCCTAAACATTTTACCAAAAAAAAAAAAAAAAAAGTCTTTCCTAGAAGAAAGCCTTCTTCAGATTTCCTAGAGGGTGAGGGGAAAATAGGTGTGGTCCATCATTCCAGAACATCAAAGAGAGGAAGGAAGTGCCCCATCCAGTGTGTGCTCTTGAGGGCCATCTGAGAGCAGAGCCTGAAGCACAGCATCACGGACAATAAAGAAACAAATACACATGGGCATGTGCCAATAAAACTTTATTCGTGGACACTGAAATTTTCATTTCATGCAATTTTCACATGCCACAAAATAGTGTTCTTCTTTTGACTTTTTTAAAACCATTTAAAATGTAAAAAACAAATCTGAAAAATGTTATTTAAAGAAAAAAAAAATGCGCTCACAGGTCTTACAAGAAGAGCAGATCAACACACCTGGCCCAGGGGCCGTAGGTTGCCAATCCCTGGTGTGGAGGAACGAGCACTGGACGTGGAATCCAGCAGCCGTGTTCCATTCCTGCCTCTACCCCCTCCTGGCCCCAAGACCTTGAGCAAGTTATTTCAGGTTTCTTGGTTTCTTTTATCCTCAAAAGGCTTGGAATATAATAGTGCACTTCTCATAGGACTGTTGTGAGTTTTAACTGAGATACAGTGGAAAGGGCTATTAGGCACAAATACCCCAAGATAATAAAGCCTAAGTTCGGGCAGCAGTGATCCTTTCTTATTATGGAAGAAAACCTGGCATCTGGAAAGTATGAAACAGAAGGGGAAGAAATAGGTTTTGGAATCAGAAAAGTCCCAGGTTCCAGCCCTGACCCAGCCACTTGGAAACATATAACCTTTACAGAGGTGCTCAGAGTCTCTGAACTTCAGTTTCCTCATCTATAACATATTGTTAACATGCCCGCCTTACAAGCTTTTTGGAAGATTATTTCAATGGCATAAAAAGTAAAGTACTTGGCACATAGAGACAAAAAAATATGGCAGCTATTATTTATTCCGATGCTGTCTTGATCTTTTTTCAATCCCAAATTTCTGTTTTTCAGAGATGAAGCCGAAGTTCTTTATCAAAAGCATGCCCGCTCGCTGTCTTCAAAACATCTCTTTTAATGGTTCCCCTGGGCTTCAACACAACGCGCCCCTTTCCTCCCCGAGGGAAACCTTGTTGCTGGAAAGTGGGACAGCCCTTTGAACCGCCATTCTTTTTCCACGCTGACAAATAACACCGGGCAGCGTGCTGGGAGTTTTTTTGTTTCCTAGCTCTCCTCCCTGGAGTTGCCCTTTCTGGGTCTGAGGCTGACAAGGGACTGGCAGGGGGAGAGGCTGCCCACTGGCATGGCCTGGGGAGGCGGCATTGTCTGCTCAGGCCTCGCTGCAGCTGCAGGGGCCTCGGGGTCCTGCCAGCTTTGGGGTCAGGCTGATTGTGTGTTCCAGCCAGCTGTGTCTTTGATCTGACACAAACAGGCCTGGGATGGACCAGGCTTCTCTCCTTGCTGAGAAAGTTTCTGGAAGTGTCATTTTGGTGGAGGCCTGTTCGGGGCTAGAAGTTTGACGTGACTAAAGGTTCCATGATGTTTCAGTAGAGGAGAGGCCGATGGAAGACACTGCTGGTTGTCCGACTGTCCGGTCTTCACAGGGAGATGGATGGGCCCAGGGCTGGGGTTTGCAGCCAAGAAACTGGAGTCAGGATAGAGGCCAGGATCAAGAATAGCCAGAGTGACATGAGCCCCGAGAAAGCTGTGGCCAGAGAAAAACAGAAAGCTGGGCTTAGGCACTGACTCCAGTGAATGAGGACAGAGCCCAAGGTCAAAGCAAAGTCCAAGAGCTGGGTGCCTTCAGTCCGTGTGGGTCAAGCACCTTCCCTTCCCTAGAGGCTGGGACGGGTGCTGGGACGGTGTGATGAATATGACACCGTACCAGTCACCTGAAGAACTTGCTTTCCAGGCAAAGAAGTGTTCACATGTAGGCACTGAGATGTGTTCCCTAGCCCATCTCACTGTTCATGGCCACACAGCTAATCCATGTTCCCTGGCTTATTTGCAGGGTGAGCCATGTGGCTGAGCTCCAGCCAGGGGATGTACGTGATGGGGATGTGGTGAGGCCTGGCCCACAAAATGTTCCCACAGCCTCTTCCTCCTTTGGTGGCCAAATGCAGGGTCTAACAGAAGGCCCCCAGGCCCAGGACAAGGGCAGAGTCAGAACATGGGAGGAACCTGGGCCCCTGAATGACCCCATAGAAGGCCACCTGTGGCCAGGAGCATCTGCAACAGACTTGGTGAGAATAAGAAGTAAACCTTTAACAGGTAAACCACTGAGATTCAGGGGTTGGCTTGTTATAGTGGTTAACCTATTCTGACTAATAATCATGTTCTAAAAATATATAATAAGAGCCATGGTCATGGTGCTATAGAACAAGATGACTGAAGAGAATACATTCCAACCTCCTTCCAGCTGCAGTTTTAAGATTTCGGCAGTCTCCAGGCCCTAATCAGGAATGTTCTTGGTCAAACCTGAGCTGCTGCTGGAATTAGTCTCTGAGTCCCCCATAGATTCAGCCTGCTGTCCACTCCTGATTCATTCAGCCCCCGCAGGTGCTGGCTGCTCACACAGCTTCCAGAGGTCCCCGGTTTCTCCAGGGTCTCTGACAGCTGCCCATGATGATTTTCCCTAAGGAGAGTTGTGCCTTTCTCACCAGGCTGTGAGCTCCTTAAGGACAAGGACTGTCTGCTTCTCCAGTATCCAACCAAGAACAGAGAAAAAGCAAGGCTTGTCTCTGCTTGATTAACAAACAGATGGCATACTTCCGTGTCCTCCAGAGCTGACCAGGTGGATGACTATCATCTTGCACTGTTCTCCACATCCTACTGCCTGCCCTGACCTATCTATCCATGCTGTGGTAGCTTGCAAGTGGCCATGCATTCCCTCCACTTGTGCACAGGCTCCTTTGCAATGGGCCCCAGCCACTCTTTCTATCAAATAGTGGGATTTATTTCTCCCACCTTGAATCTAGGCATGGCCATGTGACTTGCCTTAGTCTACAGGACAATAGCAAACATAATACAAGCTGACACTTGAAAAGCATATGTACATTGGGATCTGCTCCTCTTTGCTCCTCAGGAAATTTCTGCCATCATGTGAACAAGCTTGGGCTAGCCTCTTGGAGGATGAGGAACCACATGGAGAGTCCCAACCGTTGCATTAGAGACCCTGACAAGAGAGCAAAGCCATTCTAGAGCACTCAAACATGGCCACACCAGCTCAGAACAGAAGACCACCCAGCCAACCCACAGCATAATTTAAAAAAAAAAAAGAAGGAGAAGAAATGCTTGCTATCTTCCCTGACTACATTTGACATGGTTTGTTACACAGCAAAAGTTAACTGACACATGTGTGCAGTCACCCATGACAGATCTTTCTGAGAATTAGGAAACCAAAAACTGTCATGGATGAACTCCAGCCAGCCACCCTCTAAAGCCCTTCCTTCCTGTGAGCCTGGGAAAATGATAATGGGAAAGTAGATCATTTCCTCTTTTTTTCCACCTGCATGGAGTGCTGTAGGTAAGAATGCCCTTGAGGTGTCCAGTAACCCTTATAGGGTCAGCTCTCACCAAAACCTTGAGCACTGGAAAAGAAGAAAAGGTAACCAGTGGGCTTCCACTTGCCCTGCACACACCCGTGCACACACATGCACACATACACATATGCACCTGCGCATGTTGCATGCACACACACATAGACACGTGCACACAGTTTTTGCATCACTGGCAGCAGAGCAGAACAACTCCCATTCATTCACGAGCTGGGAGGACCTAAGATGGGAATCAGAGGAGGAAAATAAAAGCAGAAATAAATGAGTTTGTCCTTAAAATTCACTTTCTGAAATCCTAATGCACTGTTTGAACTGGAAAAGCCAACTTTGGAAACCAACACTTTCTCCAAGTTTGTCTTTCCTAGGCAACAGTCTCTGTGCACCAGCAAATGCATGCTTAGTACTTATATTACATTATACTATATTGTGTCATATTATATTATATAAATTAATAAATATAGGTATAAAGTATATTTAGCCTAATTACTTCATGTTTCAGGGCTGTGCTGGGGCCTGTACATAAACAAATAAAATAGAAACAGTCCCTTCCTAAAAGAGGTGATTATCTGGTAGCTCTGTAAAGTAGTTCTTCAATGTCCCATTATTCCTATATATGACCATTATTTATTTAACATATATTATGTGCTACTCTTTGTGATACAGAGAGAACAAGACACAATGCCTGCTCTCATTCAGTTCGTATCTGGTGAATATCCTCTGGACCCGTATGCCAGAGAGGAAACCTGAGCTCAGAGAAGTGTGATAACTTGTTGTAAGTCACACAGAACAGCTTAAATTCAAGCCAATGTCTCCTGCCTCCACCTGGGAGTGCTCATTCCACACATCTCACTGTAGTGAATCCAGAGGGAAGGAAATCATCCCTGTCTTCGCTTTGGAGCAGGTGGCAGAGCCTCTCGCTCTTTTGCTTTAGCTATTGGTTGGTGGAATACAGCACGAATGGCAGTTGATTGCATTGTAATGGTCACAGTGTATTAGCATTTTAACTAGCAAGTATAAAACAGTGGTACCAGTCAGACTTTGTTGGTTGCAAGCAACAGAAAGTCGATCTGGCTAACTTTAGGAAAAAAATAAACTCATGGAAGTATATGAAGTAGCTCTAAGCATCTGCAGCAAAGCGGAACAGCGTACTTCAGAAAAGTCAGCAAGGAGAGCAGCTTCCAGGTCCTGGGCACCACCAGGAGAAACAGCTCTAGGCATTGTTTCCCAGTTTCTGCTTCCTGTAACCACTCAAGACTCCAATTCTTGGGGGAGAGAACCTAACTGGCTAAGCTTGAGGTTCATGCCCATATTTGACAGGCCCACTGAAACTTCACATCCAGGGGGAGCAACTCCCAAGTGGGAATCAGGGTGCAGTTGCCAGAAGAAAGTAGAATGGCTGGTGAGCAGGCAACTACAACCCCTGTCCAAGAAAATAATCACTAGAGGACTTGTGGGTACAGGAGCCAAGAGACATGCAAAAGGTAGGATGTAGATTGTGCTTCCAAAGATGGTTGCACCAACATAAATCTCATCGCATATACTTTTCTTACAGTGTGACACCCCTTCATCAAGAAGGAGGCCCTATGTTCTCTTCCCTTGAACCTAGGTAAACTTTTGTAACTGCCTCAACCAATAAAATGTAGCAGAAGGGAAGCTGCATAGTAGGTGTCCCCCTGGTTCACCCACTGTCTGTCAGGATGCATGCCTTTGGGAGCTGTGAGCCATCATGTTGAACAGGACATTTGGAAAGGTTGGGATACTAGTTATAGTCGTATAACTATATGACAGGCACTATGATAGATATTCTTGTGCTTGTGTTTAATGCTCATAACAACACTGGGGATAGGTGGCATTATTCTCTTCTTGCAGGAAAAAAAAACAAAAACAAAAGCACATGAGACTCAGACAGGATGAGATTTGCTAGGATTCACACCCAGGTCCCTCCTGACTCCAGAGATCCTAAGTCTTTTTTTTTTTTTTTTTTTTTTTTTTAACCAGTAACTCTCTCTGACTCTCTGATGGTTCTTTCTGTTTTCTAAAAGCACCCCAGTTATGCTGCCTAGTGAAACCAGCTGGAAGGCCAGGGATCAGAACCCAGATCTTCCCCGAAATCACTGTGTGACCTTGACCCCACTCTGAGAGCATTTAATCATCAAGAGGGACAGCAAGCCTGGCTCTGAGACCTTGCAGGGGTGGAGTGGGGATCAGATGTGTTCCCAGATATCAAAATGCTTTAAAGAGGGAAACGGCCCAAGCAGTATATTACAGTACTCATCCTGCATGCATCAGATCTTGCTGAGAGCAGAATTCTAAAACCATCTGAACTCTCTAAGCATTCAGAACTTGTGGAGAGGAAGAACAAGGTGTGTAATTTTTTGTTGTCATTGCTTTAGAAGCTCAAAGTAGGATTGGAAAATCGTGACTTCTAAGGCTCACAGCTTTGAGCTTCTGCGGACAGCTGGGCCTGGAGAGGATGTCATCTGGCATGAGTGAGAAAGCCTCCCTTTAGCAAAAAGTGATTTGCAGGAAGGGAATTTCTGCACTCTGCATGTGAGCAAGAGATGACCAAATGTTCCCTGACATTCGTGCTCGATTACCCGTAAAGTGAAGCCCCGTCCTTAACTGTCCACGGGGAGAACGGAATATCAAACCACAGGAGATCCACTCTAACCCCAAAACTGAGATCCTGCATGTGAACATACCTTGAAAACAGAATATAGGGAAAGAATTTAAAATATACATGAAGATTTACAGGTATGCTTATCATATCACTGATTACAATATAAAAAGTATACAATATAAAAAGAGTCTGACACTTCACATGAGTGAATTGATTATATCAATTTTATAGTATATCCATGTATTAGAATATTGTGATGCTATTAAAAGGATGTTTGCAAAGACTTTTTAATGGGTTGAGGATATGTTAATAATGTTGAAGGTAATGTCAGGGGACAAATCTGCCTGAGCATAATGACTGAGCTCCAGATGTACACGAGTAACTGATTGGGATGAGAAAGAACAACACTAGCAAACAGGGTTAGGGAGGAAACTGACTTTTCATCATTCATCTTTTGGTAACTTTTGAATCTTCAGATGGAGAAGAGCCATCAACGTCTAGCACAGTAAAGTAAATAAGACCCACACTAAAACAAAGTATTCTAAGATCCTACGTACTTCCACATCGAGAAACAAAGTCATATACAAAGAAACTGGAATCAGAATACCATCAGACTATTTTCAACAGAAAGATTAAAATAAAGACATTTGCAAATATTTGCAGTCAAGAAGTTATCTTTTCTGTTGTTTGTTTTTAAGAGATAGGATATTGCTTTGTTACCCAACAGGGCAGTGGCAGGATCATAGCTCACTTTAGCCTCAAACTCCTGGGCTCAAGCAATCCTTCCACCTTAGCCTCCCTCGTAGCCAGGACTATAGGCGTGAACTACCACACTCAGCTAATTTTTTTCATTGCTTTTTTTTTTATTTTTGTAGAGACGAGGTCTCACCATGTTGCCCAGACTGGTCTCAAACTCCTGTCCCCAAGCAATCCTTCTACCTTAGCCTCCCAAAGTGCTGGGATTACAGGTGTGAGCCTCCACACCCAGCCTAGGAAGTTATCTTGTATGCACTTTTTCTTGGAAAGCTACTGGAGGTTATGCTGGAGCAAGAAAGTAAGTCAAGAGGAATATAGGAAATGTAATGCAGGCAAAGGGAGGATCTAGACAGCCCTATATCCAGGTCTGGAGGAGTCCCACTCTACACTGGGGAAGGGGCAAAACACATCTGGAGGAAGGTCTTCAGGCAAATAAAATGGGTTGAGGGCATTTGTGACATTAGGTCATGCAAAAAACAGTAAATAGTAGATCCTTAGAAAACTAAATGAAATACACGACACAATGTTTAACTGCAGGAAAGTACAGTAGGCTCCTTAACTCAGAGTTGGAAATCAGCTACAAAGTATCATGATGCATGTTTAGCTGTGGTTCTCTGAGAAGCATATGCTATAAGAGGTAAAAGAGATGTGTTGGAGAAAACACCTGTAAAGGAGAAAGGGGAGGGGGCGTTCAGACCTGGCAGTTCTGATATTTTGGAAAAAAAGAAAGTTAACAAGAACATTTTGGATAGGCCAATGGGGAGTCTTCCAGCCAAAGTTCCTCATTAAGAGTCTCACATCTAGCAGAAAGGGGCCAGAATTACTACCCACGCATTGGGTACTAATTGACTGGGGACAGCTGAAGGAAGCCTGGTGCGGAGCAGTTCCAATAGGACAGCAGCTTGGAACCACAGCAAGAGATTGGAGTGGTAAATCTTCAGGACCACTGTCATGTAAATACTGAGTATTGATATAAACAACTAACACTGAAGGACAGGAGAGGGGAAATTGGAGGTGGTGTTGCTGAGAGAGGGAGCAATCACAAGACTCCTCTGGGTGACCCCTACATTTCTCAGCTTCACAAGAAGTAAGGGTAAGACCATTGACAGGACCACAGGTAATGAGCAGAAGTGGAATGTGTCCCTTTCAAGTGAAGGAGATAAGAATCTGAGGACGTCATCCATCATGCTTTTTCCCCGGGCAGGGAATTTTGCAGCCACATGTTGTGATGGTGATGGCACATGATGGAGTTAAGTTAAGCTTAGGTCATTCAGTCATTAGAGAGAGGGCAGCCCCCACACCCAGACGCACATTCAGCCCACCTACTTGCCTCCCAGGACACAACTTGGTCACTTAAAGAAGGCCCTGGCACTGCCCTCCTTGCCTCACCTCCTAACACCAGCAACTGTCCTCAGCATCCCCCCATGACACCCTCTGCAGCAGGAGCTAAAGCAGCTCAGGCATTCAGATTCAACCAGAACAAGCCCAGGTCTGGCCACTTCAAGATGCAGGATGAAGGACTGTGCTCTGAGTCGTGGAGTCTGGTTTTTCCATCAGCCCCCAGAGTAGTTGCAAATTACATCCAGAAATGCAGAGGAGTTAACCCTCCCGGAGCAAACTTTAACCAACGAGAGGCAGGAGATGAGAAAGAGCTGGCAGCTATATTCTGTTCCTTCTTCCCTGTGATGGATTGTTCTGAGTTGTGGTTCACTAAGGACCCTACATGACCAAGTAACCAGATGCGTTTTGCTTTTTTTTTTTTTTTTTTTTGAGACCGAGTTTTGCTTTTGTCACCCAGGCTGGAGTGCAATGGCATGATCTCGGCTCACTGCAACCTCCTATTCTTGGGTTCAAGCAATTCTCCTCCCTCAGTTTCCCGAGTAGCTGGGATTACAGGTGCCCACTACCATGCCCAGCTAATTTTTGCATTTTTAGTAGAGATGAGGTTTCACCATGTCGGACAGGCTGGTCTCAAACTCCTGACCTCAGGTGATCCACCTGCCTCGGCCTCCCAAAGTGCTTGGATTACAGGTGTAAGCCACCATGGCCAGCCCCCAAACATGTTTTCTTGTGGAGTTGCAGTAGCTCCATAATGCATCTTTGCCTTCGTTTTCTCCCGCTATCTACTTTTCTGTTCACCCTCTCTTGCTGCCCTGGGCTTGCACCTCACAACAAAGCCCTGGCATGCAAGCTTTGCCTCGAGCTCTGTGTTCTGTGGCTAAGACACCTTTGGAGGATACTTCTTGGGTCTTTGGGAAACACGGAAGTTCAAGAGGAAGAAGTGACTGAAGACAGGAAGAGGCCAAGCCCTGTGTGTAGGAGTCAGAAAGCAGAATCTAAAATGGATAGAGTTTCTGAAGAGCTCAGGAAGGGAATAAAGAACCATAAACCAAGAGG
Organism: Papio anubis; assembly: GCF_008728515.1. Lineage (NCBI taxonomy): Eukaryota > Metazoa > Chordata > Mammalia > Primates > Cercopithecidae > Papio > Papio anubis. Next base: position 130,194,064 of record NC_044983.1, on the reverse strand, counting down.
ACAGCTGAGATAACAGCTGGGATGGGAGAGTAATGGGAGAACACTGAGCTGTAGGATGCCTCATGATGGTGTCTGAAGCAGGACAGCGGCTGAGGCCCTGAGCCTGCAGAATGCCACACACCCCAGTGATGATGACAAGAGCTGCAGTGCCTATGAAGGGTTTCATTAACACTCTGGTGCCAGAAATGGCATATTTTCATGTATTTTTAAATAAAAATAAATCTATGTCAGCCTCATCAGCAAAGATCGGCAATGAACCCATTCTCAGATAATGAGTGGAGGGATCCTGGAGACCTCCCATCTCCCTGGAGACTCTAAAATGATGCAAATAGCACATTATTGAGCACTTACTGTATACCAGCTGTTGTTCTGCCTACTTCATGTGTATTCACTCATTTAATCCTCATGACAACATTTTGGGTTACGTACTGTTAGCATTTCCATGCAATTGATGAGGAAACTGATTAACTTGCCCAAGGTCAAGGTAGTGATAGAGAAAGATTTCAACTCAAGTATTGTGCCTCTAACTCTCATGTTATTAACGGACACACCATAACACATGTGATGTGAGGCTTTTACAGTCTAAAGCATGAGGAAGAGTCTCTGGTCTATCAAGGCTGCAGTGGCAGTTCCTAGTTCTCCTTGTCCAGTACTTTAGGGTCCATTTGAAGGGAAAGGTTTCGTTGGGGACCACATTCCCCCTGAACCTGGAGATTTTTAGCAGGAGAAGTCAACCAGAGCCCACACCATGGCACAGTGGGGCTCAGTCCACCCAGAACCTTCCCACTGTTTCCCATCTCAAGGTCTTACTGACTCGGCATCTCCCGCATCCCACCCTCCCATCTTCATCCTGGCGGCTCAGGAAGTTCAACGCTCCTTTTCCAGGATTGAGCCTGTGTCCTTCTCTCCTCTGGAAAATCAGCTTCCACTCCCACCCCAACCAGGAAAGGGCTAAGCCTCCACCCACGGGCCAGTTCCACCCTGGGAAAAGGGAGAGCAATCCCCCAAGGTTATGAAGTCTTCCTCTTCCTTTTAGGAAAAGGAAAATAGTGTTTTGCTTTTTTCTTAAGTGACTCAGGGTGGCAGGGAACTATTATAGAGGTTTCACACTGTATAACCCTAGAAAATGCTGTTCGTATTCATAGTCATCATAGACGTAACTATCAAGAGCATCTCCAGAAGACAAAAATAGAGTACGCTGAGGGAGGGAAGGACTTTGTAAATTCACAGCAAGGTACCTTTAGGGCTACAGGTGGGTTGGGAGGAGTCTATTATAAAGCAAAAGGGGGAAATTCAAAACACCATTAGTTTCTCAATAAGACATCCAGTTACTGAGTTAACATTTACTAGGCACTTCCTATATCCAGGTACGTGTCTAAGGACTTTCTATTCATGATGTCTATCTTCAAAACAATCCTGTGAAGCAGGCAACATCATCACCACCATTTTACCGATCAGAAAACCAAGAGGGTTATTTGTCCAAAGCTATATAGCTAATAAGCGGAGAAGCTGGGATTTGACCCCATGTCTGCCCACCTTGGCAGCCCTCACTCTCAACTTCTGTGGATGACAAAGGCACACCAGGACTCAGCCTTGGGCAAGAAGCAATCAAAGGAGGCCTGCAACAACAGAGGCACATAATTTTTGCATGAAGCCACAGTCCTACCAATGACCCTTTTCATGGAGTTTCTTGATGGTGGGATCATTCATGTGGAGGCTACATGCACAGAAACCTAACCAGAGACCAGTACTGCCAACTGACGTGCGTGACTTTGGACACACTGATTCACGTATCAGAGCCTCAAGTTTCCTTCCCTGCAAAACTGGGGCTGGTGCTCATCGCCTTGCAATGTTAGGGGGATTAGAAAATGTATCCCATATGAAGTGCCTGAAACGTTAATAAACGTAACTTTCTTTACCATTACCAACTCTCCTCATTCTTAAATTCCCTATCACTGAGTCTCTAAGGAATCTGTCTTTTCAGTTAAATTCCTAGAGTGAGCTTTTTAAAGAGAGACTTGAGCTGGGTTTTACTATCTAATGCTGATAACATTTTTGATGTGTATCAATCATTTTCATTTGTAAGGTGGGTGGATTTTATATATCCATATATAGCTGCTGGGAGAAAAATCTTTAAAGCTTCGAGATGGGATTTTTAAAACACCTTTATGAAAGAAAACAAGCAAAAGTGTAACCTTCAAGGAAAATAAAAGAGAACATGAAGTCTATACTTGAACATACACAACACCAAAAAAAAAAAAAAAGAAAAGAAAAGAAAAACCTGAGCCTGAGGTTGCAAATATACGACCTTGATACCAATTGTTCGGACAGTATAAAAAGGATGGTTTTCATCTGCATTGGTAAAAGAGGCAGCCTAACACATTGCATGAGGCCATAAAATCTGTCCCTATTGGCAGCATTGCTGTGGGGCCAGAAACCCCATTATTAGAGATGTCCCATTCATTGATTTATTCTTTCTGTCATCTATTCTCCTCACTCATTCTTTCATCTAAAAATCTCTTCTCAAGTGATTACCATGTGCCAGGCACTGTGTTAGCGGCTGAGAGTATGGAAATGACTGACAGTCCCATTAGAGATATCCGCTTTACAGATAGAGAAGCAGGCATGTTCAGATAATGACAATATAAAGTAAGTTTTATCTATGACATGCTAAAAGAGCAGTAAAAACAGGGAAAAAAATAAGACTCAATTCAGAGACAAACACATGACAAATATAATTTTTGTGTTGTGAGGTGCAGTGAACAAGCACAGAATCAAGAGGACTTCACACTGTCTGAGGGTATTAGAAAAAGCTTGGCAGTGGGGTTGGGGAGGTGTGGGGTACTCTCAGAGCTGCAACAGTAACTCACTAGCAGACCAGGAAAAGAAAGTGTCCTGGCATTTTTGTCCCCTGGTAAAAGATGAATTATGCTGCAGGAGTAATCCAGGTCATCCTAATTGCCCATTTGTGTACTTGCTTCTGTATTCTTTAGTCTACCTGATTATTTTCCAGGTTAAGGCTGTAAAGGTGTAGAACACAGGAGAGGTTGAAGTGCAGCGCGGAAAAGACCTGAAGTGGTGCTGTGGTCTGAATATTTGTGTCCTTCCAAAATTTATGTGTTAAAACTTAATCACTAATAAGATATCATTAAGAGGTGTTGCTCACATAAACAGAATTATGATCATATGATCATCTCAATATACACGGGAAAAGCATTTGATAATATTCAGCATCCCTAGATTAAAACCCTCAACAAAATTGTCATAGAAGGGACATAAGTCAAAGTAATAAAAACCATCTATAACAAACCCATAGCCAACATCATACTGAATGGGGAAAAATTGAAAGCATTCCCCCTAAGAATTGGCACAAGACAAGGATGCCCACTTTTACCACTTCTAGTCAACGTAGTACTGGACGTCCTAGCCAGAGCAATCAGACAAGAGAAAAAAAAAAAACAAAGGGCATCCAAATTGGAAAAGAGGAAGTCAAACTGTCTTCACCAATGATATGATTGTATACCTAAAGAAACCGAAAGACTCATCCAGAAAGCTCCTGAATCTGATAAATAAATTCAGTAAAGTCTCAGGATACAAAATCAATGTACAAAATCAGTAGCACTGCTATAGACTAACAGCAACCAAGCTGAGAACCAAATCAAGAACTCAATCCCTTTACAACCACTGCAAAAAATAAAATCGAAATACTTAGGAATATGCCTAACCAAAGAGGTAAAAGATCTCTACAGGGAAAACCACCAAACACTGCTGAAAGTAATCATAGATGACACAAACAAATGGAAACACATCCCATGTTCATAGATGGATAGAATCAATATTGTGAAAATAATCATACTGCCAAAAGCATCTACAGATTCAATGCAATTCTCATCAAAATACCATCATCATTCTACACAGAACTAGAAAACACAATGGTAAAATTTATATGGAACCAAAAAAAAAAAGAGCCTGCATAGCCAAATCAATACCAAGCAAAAAGAACAAATCTGGAGGCATCACATTACCAGACTTTAAATTATACTACAAGGCTATAGTCACCAAAACAGCATGGTACTGTTATAAAAATAGACATGTAGGCCCATGGAACAGATTAGAGAACACAGAATAAAGCCAAATACTGCCAACTGATCTTTGCCAAAGCATACCAAAACATAAAGTGGGACAGGACACCCTATTGAATAAATGGTGCTGGGATAACTAGCAAGCCACAGTAGAAGAATAAAACTGGATCCTCATCTTTCACCTTATAAAAAATCAACTCGAGATGGATCAAAGACTTAAATCTAAGACCTGAAACCATAAATGTTTTAGAAGATAACATCAGAAAAACTTCTAGACACTGGCTTGAGCAAAGAATTCATGACTAAGAACCCAAAAGCAAATGTGACACAAATAAAAATAAATAAACTGGACCTAACTAAACTAAAAAGCTTCTGCCAGCAAAATAAATAATCAGCAGAGTAAACATACAATCCACAGAGTGGGAGAAAATATTCTCTGACAAAGAAGTAATACCCAAAATCTACAAGGAACTCAAACAAATCAGCAAGAAAAAAGCAAATAATCCCATCAAAAAGTGGGCAAAGTACATGAATAGACAATAATAAAAAGAAGAAATACAACCAGTCAACAAACATATGAAAAAATGCTCAACATTACTAATTATCAGGGAAATGCAAATTAAAACCACAATGAGATACCACCTTAGTCCTGCAAGAATGACCATAATTTTGAACATTAAAAATAATAGATGTTGGTGTGGATATGTTGAAAAGGGGACACATTTATAGTGCTGGTGGGAAATATGGAGATTCCTTAAAGAACTAAAAGCAAAACTACCATTGAGTCCAGAATTCCAGTAATGGGTATCTACCCAAAGGAAAAGAAGTCACTATATGAAAAAGACACATGCACATGCAAGTTTATAGCAGCACAATTCACAATTGCAAAAATATGGAATAAACCTAAATGTCCATCAACCAATGACTGGATAAAGAAAATGTGGTATATATGCCCCATGGAATACTACTCAGCCATAAAACAAAACGAAATAATGGCTTTTGCAGCAACTTGGGCAGAGTTGGAGGTCATTATTCTAAGTGAAATAACTCAGGAATGGAAAACCAAATACCGTATGTTCTCACTTATAAATGGGAGCTAAGCTATTAGGATGCAAAGGCATAAGAATGATATAACGGATTTTGTGGGCTCAAGAGGAAGGGTGGGAAGAGGGTAACAGGTAAAAGACTACACATTGTGTACAGTGTGTACACTGCTTGGGTGACAGGTGCACCAAAATATCAGAAATCACCACTAAATAATTTATTCATGTAACTAAAAGCCACCTATACCACAAAAACTATTGAAATATAAAAATAAATATAAATTAAATTTTTTTTTAATGAGATGTTACCATTAGGAGCTGATTAAATCATGAGGGCAGAGTCCTCGTGAACAGGATGAATGACCTTATAAAGAGTTGCAAGGCCATGGAATACTATGCAGCCATAAAAAAGAATGAGACCATGTCCTTTGCAGGGACATGGATGAAGCTGGAAACCATTATCCTCAGCAAACTAACACAGGAACAGAAAACCAAACACCACATGTTCTCACTCATAAGTGGGAGTTGAACAATGAGAACACATGGAGACAGGGAGGGAAACAACACACACCAAGGCCTGTCACGGGGGGAAAAGGGAGGGAGAGCACCAGGACGAATAACTAATGCATGTGGAGCTTAATGCCTAGGTGACAGGTTAATAGGTGCAGCAAACTACCATGGCACACATTTACCTATGTGACAAACCTGCACATTCTGCACATGTATCCCAGAACGTAAAGGAAAATAAAATTTAAAAAATAAAAATAAAAAATAAAGAGGTGAAAGGGAACTGTTTGCCCCTGCCACCCTGAAAGGACTCAGCAAGAGGCCTCACCTGTGAAGCGGAAAAGAGCCCTCACTAGACACTAGATTTGCTGGTGCCTTCATTTTGGAGTTCCTCGCTTCCAGAACTGCGAGAAAGAAGGTTCTATTATGTATAAATTACCCAGCCTAAGATATTTTGTTCTGGCAGCCCAATGGACTAAGAGAAGCATCATCTGCTCCAACCTTGTCTTTTATAAACCAGTGATTTTAGTCCCAGAAAGGTTAAGAGATTTGCCAAAGGCCACAAAGCAAATCAGGACCTAGAACATAGGTTTCCAGTTCCTCGAAGGGCCTCCTACTTGAAGAGCATATCACAGTATAGGAGGAGCCTCACATACCCTGACAGAGTGGCTATTAGCGTCCCTGTCTTACAGAGGAGAAAACAGAGACCTGAGACGGGAAGTGACTTGCCTAAAATCACACAGCGCAAGCTCTAGGCAGAACCAGCAGCAGCTAGAACGGAAGGCTCCGGAGCGCTTTCCATTGTGCGACACTGCCGCCTAGGGGCAGCCTAGAGCAAGGGACCCGGGGAAGGCGGGCTTTGGGCAGGCGGCGGGCCACAGTGGAGGAAGAGGGATGCTAGGAGCAGCCTCAGAGGCGACTTTCCTCTACTTCCAGCCTAGCCAGGGGTGGCCACAGGTCTGCCTCCCGCTGCTGCCCACACACTTAAAACGTCCTGCACACCCCTCTGGGGACACTCTTGTAAGTTATACAATTTAATGTTGCCAAATTAAAATTGATACTGAAAATAGGTGCAGCTTTCGCTAGAGGGATCATTGTTCATCCACCTCATGATGAAGCATATGGAGCGAGGAAGACATATCCCTTTGAAATAGTTGGCAGCAGCCTGTGGGTTTTTCACAGTGAATCTGTGACTCACGGCACAGGCAAGGTGGTGTTCAGTCCTGTAGGTACCATCACGCAACAACAGGTACAAGGGAGGTGGAATGCAGCTAATCATCTGCCCTGTGCACAGATGCAAAAAGCATTGATCATTTTCGTGTGACATTATATACAATAAGCTAACTGTTGGTAGCACCACCCTTTTGAATAATGGATCATCACAGAGCAGATAGAGGCAACAGAGGGACCCTACTGCAGACCAATAGCACAGCCTAGTGGCGATCTAAGAGATGGCAACTTCATCTCCCCGTCATCACAGGCTCACAGGAGGCACAGGATACCCTCATTTTTGGTGGGATATCAAATTCTAAAGAAAGGCTAAGCTACTCAAGCTTACCAGTTCTACCAACATTTTTGTCTTTTTAAAATTTTTTATTTTTAATTACTGTGGTTACATGATAGTTTCACATATTTATGGGGTACATATATTTCAATACAAACATACAATGTGTAATAATCAAATCAGGGTAACTGGGTATCCATCACACCAAGCATTTATCACTTCTCTGTATTAGGAATATTTGAATTCTACTCTTTTAGTTACTTTGAAACATACAATAGATTATGATTAGCTACAGTCTCCCTATTGCGCTACTGACGTTAAATCTTATTTCTATTTAACTGTATTTTTATACCCATTAACCATCTCCTTTATATCCCCCACCTCCACTACCCTTCCCAGCCTCTGGTAATCATCATTCTACTCAATCTCCATGAGTTCAAATTTTTTAGCTCTCATAAATTGGTAAGAACATATGATATCTGTTTTTCCATGTCTGGTTTATTTCACTTAACATAATGTCCTCCAGTTCCATCTATGTTGTTGCAAATGACAGATTTAATTTTTTATGGTAGAATAATATTCCATTGTGTATATATACCACATTTTCTTTATCCATTCATCCGTTAATGGACACTTAGGTTGATTCTATGTCTTGGCTATTGTGAATAATGCCACACTAAACGTGGGAGTGCAGATATCTCTCCAGCATTTTAACTGTCCTGCTCTGTGCCAGACACTGAGCCAGCCTTCAGAGAATCAATAATGAACAGAACGTAGTAAGAGATGAGACTCAAATATTTGAGAAGGATCTGAGAGAAACTACAAGAGCGAGGTCACAGTGCCTGACCTACTCAGCAGTTCATAATCAGGTCAACAAATCTTTAGCAATTCTGCCCTTTTTTGGGGGGGGGGTCACACATGCAAAATTATTTCCTCTATGTAACAATTCTGAAGAGTAAATTATATACATAAGCATAATCCTTGATATAATTTTAATTACCTGAAGCAGTTGTCCTTAGCTCTTCTGAAGTCACCTACTCTTTGAGAGTCTCATGAAATCTATAAACTCAGTCCACCAGAAAATGCACCCACATAATATACAGCAAAGTGCTGCATACAATTCAAAAGTTTTTCAGAAACTATGATGCTTCTCCAAGCACTCAACTAACAGTTCCTAAAGGGTTTTTTTGTCTTGTTTTGTTTTGTTTTGTCTTGTTTTGTTTTTTTGAGACAGGGTCTCATCTCACTCTGTTGCCTAAGCTGGAGTGTAGTGGTGCAATCTCGGGGCCTCCACCTCCTGGGTTTAAGCAACTCTCCTGCTTCTGCCACCCAAGTAGCTGGGATTACAGGTGTGTGCCACCATGCCTGTCTAATTTTTGTATTTTTAGTGGAGACGAGGTTTTGCCATATTGCCCGGGCTGATGTCATACTCCTGAGCTCAAGTGATCTGCCCACCTCGGCCTCCCAAAGTTCTGGGATTACAGGCATGAGCCACTGCACCTGGCCTGAAATCTATGCTTAGAGAAAAATGACAACATTTCCTACTTTAAAGTACAATGACGTTAACTTGAAGATAAGTGTAATTCATTAATTAAACAAGAGAAATTATCAAGCACCTGCAACATACTCAAAGCTACTTGTAGAGCTGGCAAGGGATGCAGAAGTATAACCTCTACGGCCTCCTATAGAGAGTCTGGATAAGACAGATGTTCAGGGCCCAGGCTGTGGGTTCACATTCTTGCTTCATCACCAGGACAACCATTCGCCCTCTCTGAGTCTTGGTTTTCTCATCTGCCAATGAAAGTGATGATTACAAGTCCCTCACCAGTCTCTTATGGGAATTGATGTAAATCACAGTGTCTGGAAGATACTAAAAGCTCAATCAATGGTTTTTTTATTGTGAACATTACAATTAGGATTAATTAATGATTTAATCCACCCAATAACAATTTACCCATGGCCCACTGTTTACCAGGTGACTAATACTAAGTGTTGGGGATACAGATTTGGCCAGGTGCCAGACGCTAGTTTCTGAAGCTTAGTCCAAGGACAGGCACCAAAGTTGTCACCCAGAAGCTTGTTAAACATGTGGGATATTTCAGGCCCCTTCCCAGAACTACTGAATTTTAACAAGATCCCCAGGCAATTCACAAACACTTTAAAGTTTGAAAAATCCTGCAGTAGATCTTGAAAAAAGAGAGACTCCTTCTGAAAAACTGGCCTTGCTTCCTTGTCTAAATAGACTCAGAAAGGGCTTGAATCAAATCCTCTTTGTTCTACAAATGATCACTTTTGTGGCTCCTCTTTGTAATATAAATGCGTCCCTGGAGGGAAAAATATAACAGGACTATCTCGTGTCATCACAAAGGTTGTGTCTCCAAGTGCCCCTCCTCTGTAGACAAGGCTTAGGAGAGATGCTCATTCACCAAGAGACAAGGAGGCCAGAAATTCCCACACATACCTTTTGAAGAGTCAATGCTATTGGAACCTCTCTTGTAAACTAAGGTGGTCACAAAAAGTCCCTTGGCAGGAAAGAGAACCACAAGGAAGCCCAGCACAAAGGAAGAACTGGGACAATCTGCTCAACCCCAAGGCCCAGGAGAGGTTCTGGATTGAAGGAGCAGGTGCTGGGGCCATGTCTGAAGAGGCCAGTGGTCTACCCTCAGGCTAAGATAAGAACAATGAGAGAACACGCAAAGTCAGATTAAAGAGAGCATGGAAGAGCACGCTTGGTGGAGCTATAGGGGGTAGGTCATCTACCCTGTGATACCCTGTGCCCCCACAGAGACCTGGATTCACAAAGAGGTCACTGCAGAAGTGGGTAAGAATGTGCCAGACTTGGGACCCACTGGCAGCAGTGGCAGGAGCGAGGTAGCCAAATGCCACAGCCCCACCGTAGGTTAATCAGTCTCCAATTCCCTTTCTAGCTGGCATATGTGAGCAGGACATATGGGGAATAAATAAGCACCTGGAGTTTAATCAAATCCAGACTCTGCCTCAAGATCCCATGGTCTAGTGGGGCCGTGGGCATGTGAATACAAAAACGAATCCTTACAACAGGGGCCATTACCCCCATATCCCAACAAGGACCCTGCAGCCTGGAAGAGGTTAAAGCCCTTGAAGAAGGCTGCAGACAGTATAGGTGGCAAAGCCAAGAGTGACATCCAAATCAATCCCAAACTCTGCTTTTTACAAACTATCGACCTACTATAAAGGGTCCCTCTGCTGAGGAGAAAGCCACAACATTTTTGTAAGTATAGATTCAGTAACCAACAGAAAGACCATCAACATTCTCCAGGAACACAAAAGAGGAGACCAAGTTAGTGTTGGGACATCAGGAAAAGAGCCCATTCTTTGCACCATGCCTTGAAGAATTGGGGCAGCCAGGAAAGGAACAGGGAATAGGACTTAGATGACCCAGGGTAGATCAAGCTGGAGCTTGAGGATGAAGTGAGCATGAGGCTACAAAAGCAGGTGAAGGCCAGATCTCTGAGGGGCTGGAGGACTGTCCTATGAACTTGAGCTTAGTTGGGCCACAGTAGGAAGCAACGGGGGCTTTGGGGAAGGAGCCCTACTTAGGCCTTTGTTTGAGAATGATCTCCCTGGTGACCACAGGAAAGACGGTTTGAGGTAAAAGAGAGATTGGAGGCAGGAGATTCCATGAGAAGATATCCCAGAGGACTGGACTAGACAGTTGAGAAGAGGAAAAACCCCTGGAAGGCATTGTAGAGGGAAAACGCATAAACCTTAGTGACTCGGAGGAGAGGACATGAGCAGGAAGGGAATGAATATGCCTCCAAGCTTCAAACCTCGTTAGGTTTGAAACCAGTTGAAGAAGAGGAGCTATTGGGAAAACAAGGAAAAGTTCTGAGGGCTGGCCCCTGAAGCACTCTGCCTAGTGGCTTGTCACTTTCTTTCTTTTCTTACTTTGTATTCTCCTGGCAGCCCAGCAAGAAAACACCCCAAAACCTGAAGCACCCAGAAAGGTCAGAGAGAGCAGGCATGTTCCATCAGCCTGAGACATGAGGTATCTTTTGCCAGGGTCCACAGGAGCAGAAGACCAGAGAATCAATCCATTCTATCTCTGATACCATCTTTATGTGGTTTCAGCACACTTCTGTTTGAAATCAAGTCAATTCAATTCAACAAACATTTTGAGTACCAATTATATCCCCCAACTAGGCACTGGGGGTATGCAGATGATAATAAAAGCCCAGTACAGTAGAATGAACAGCATGTCCCCAAAATTCATGTCCACCTGGAACCTCGGAATATGAGCTTATTTGGAAGTAGGGTCTTTGTTGATGTCATTAGTGAACCTAAGATGAAGTTTACTGTTGGATTAGAGTGGGACTGGTATCCTTATAAGAGAAGAAGACACAGAGACTCACAGAGAAGAGACTATGTGAGGATGAAGGCAGAAACTGGAGTGATGTGTCTACAAGCCAAGGAATGCCAGGGATTGCTGGGAGCCTCCAGAGCCAAGAAGAAGTAAAGAAGGATCCTCCCCTAGAGCCTTCACAGGGAGTGTGGGTCCGTCCACACCTCGATGTAGGATTTCTAGCCTCCAGAACTGTGACAGAAAGTCTCTGATTTTAAGCCACCCAGTGTGTGATAATTTATTTTGGCATCCCTAAGAAATTAATATACCCAGCACATGGAGAGAGGCCACCTGCAGCACAAAGCCAAGAAAAGACATGGAAAGAAAGAGAGCTCTGAGGGCTTCAACTGGACCCCTGGATCTAGCTGTGCCTGAAGCTAGACTGTCCTTGGACTTGGCAGCTACCGGAAATGCTCTGTTCCCTTCTACCTAGCTATTCTCACTTCGTTTTCCATCAGGGCAAGTCAAAGAGGCCCGATTATTCATTCTTTTGCTCCTACTACTAACGGTTCTGAGAAGCTGAGCTTACTACCAATTTGCCAAGAAAAGAGTCAGCTCACCAAGCACCGTGGCAAGCCACATAACATTCCTGCAGTGACAGCAATGAGGTCTTTTGAAAATGTTATCAGAGCAAATTTCTACCATATACTTACTTCATTCAATTTATTAAACAAATTTTACCATCTCTGAAAAGGGTAGAAATGAATTTTCCTTAGCCCTTATGATTAAAGTTTGATTAAAACTAAAGTTGTACAACCAGACACCACAAATGTTGTTCTTTACTAAGAATCTTAACAAGAAACTGTTAACTGAAATCCTTTTGAGAACTTGAAGTGCTGGATTAACCTTTACCCTTTATTTAGGAAAAAAAAAAAAAAGACAAAGAAAAAAATTTGCAAATATTTATAAAGCAATGATCAGAGTTAAGTTAAATTTACACTTTTGTAGCTGAGTCATCAGATTATGTTTCTACCTATACCTGTTTACCAAGGAATATTATTTCCAATAATATTATTTTAATGATTCCAAGGGTCATCAACTTGTAATCTTGGGACTATAAATATTTGTTATATGAAGCTACATGTGCTAGAATGCTTAACTACAGAGAACCATGTTCATTCACTTAAAGCTGTCATCTGTGTTTGCCATAAATAGGCGAGTCCCATAAATTGCCATAAATAGGAAAGTCATTCTGACCAACTTTGTGATAATTAACCCATTGCCTATGAGCTCACTCTAGGTTTTAATATCTCAATAGTATAAAGATGATGCAGATTTTATTAGAGTTAGGAAAATATCTATAGGAGTTTCTTTTTCTAAAAGTTATCTTCAAGTAAAAAGTGTAATAAATGACCTAAAATATTAACATTCACACAAGACAGAATCTATAGGCAAGACTCAATGAATGCTAAAACTAGTGGTCAAAGTTGAAGAGTAACAGGATAATTCTCTAAGTTTCTAATAATTTCCCCAGAATAGCAACTTTGGAGCAGACAACTTTGGCAGAAATTGCCTTAACCAAGTGATCAAAGTTAACATCCCCAATTACAGAAAAAAACATCATCATATGCCTTCTGATATGAAGCACAGTGAAGAATAAAGCATCACTTCTGTGGTCTTTTTTGTCAAAAAGAAACCTGAATCTAATCACAAGGAAACATCAGACAAATTGAGGAAAAATCTACAAAATAATTGTCTTGCACCCTTCAAAAATGTCAGTGTCGGTCTGGTGCAGTGGCTCATGCCTGTAATCTCAATACTTTGGGAGGCCAAGTGGGGAGGAAAGTTTGAGGCGAGGAGTTTAAGACCCGCCTGGACAATATAACAAGATCCCATCTCTACCTAAAAAAAAATAAAGATTAGCTGTGTGTGGTGGCACATGCCTGTAGTCTCAGCTACTCGGAAGACTGAGATGGGAAGATTGCTTGAACTTAGGCATTCAAGACTGCAATGAGCTATGATCGTGCCACTGTACTCCTCCAGCCTGGGCAACAGAGCAAGACCCTGACTCAAAAAAAATAATACTATTAAAAAAGAAAAAAAAAGTCAGTGTTATAAAGACTTAGGAAGTGTCCCAGATTAAAGGAGGCTACAGGGATGTGACAACTGAATGCAATGAGAGATCTGGATTTTATTTTGCTACTAATGGCATTGCAGAGACAGTGGATAGAAGAGTACAATGATAGCATTGCATCAGTGTTAGTCTTCTGATTTTGATGTTTACACTGTCGGTTATGTAAAAGAATGCCTTGATTTCAGGAAATGCAAACTGACACATTCAGAGAGATATAAGCATTGTATCTACAACTTACTCTCAAATGGGTCAGAATAAAATATGAGAGAGGGAGAGAGCAAGAGAATTTCCTATATTCAAATCTCCATCTCAAAGCTTGATTCCTAAATGACACACTCCTGTTCATATAAGGGGTGAGCTAAGAAAGCAGATTCTAAAAGGAAACTTTGAATCTGTAGCATCTGCTGGCCAAGAAACAAAGAGGACCCATTGCTGGTAGCAGATGGAACATTCATGGTCTCCTGCAAAGTAGTCATGCAACTATGAAAACATTCGCCAGGGGTGAACTGGGATTCTAGAGAGCTGCACCGTTCAATATGGCAGGCAGTAACCACATGCAGCTATTGAGTACTTGAAATGTGGCAGGTGGAAGGAGAAGAAATCAAAAGGCTCATAGAAATGGACATGCTAGAGAATATATACTATTTAAGAGTAGAACCCCACCAGATGACTATGCATCATGGGAGGGCCTGAAAGACTCTCCATTAGAGGAACAGCAACATCATTACAAAGTTCAATGGTGGTTCTCCTCTGTAGTCCTGAAAGTATGGCAGAGGATAGGAAATGCTGTTACGTATCTGGGCTCCCTGGTAAAATGGAAATAATAGGATCTTGAAATAATAGGGGCTGGGTGGTGATACTTTTCCACCAGAGGCAAGTTGAGTACAATTGTCATGATGAGTGGTGAAGTCAGATGACAGCCAAGGAGACAACAAAGAATATTCATTACAGAAGAAGCACTAAACAAGTAGAAAGAATGACTCAGCTCATTGATGTCATTCAGACTACATTACCAGCCATTCGTTAACGGAACAATGGGTACCTAAGTGAAGCAGTCATGGTGGCAGGAACTATGGCCATGACTGGGCTCAATTGTATCTGATAGATTCACCAATCTGATAAAGACATAGACAACAGAGAATAACACGGAACCCCTGATACATCATCATTCCTCAAAGAAACCAACCAGCCACTTAATGGCAAATTGACTATACTGGACCCCTTCCACTTGGAGGGAACACCAATTTATCTCCACTGGAATCAACACCCATATTCCAAGTATGACTTTATCTGTCCTCATAAGTCAATACCACTCAGCCAATACCACTACATGAGGACTTACAAAGTATTTGATCTAATGGCATGTAGACCTACATAATATCACCTTGGACCTAAACAGATACATTCGTAGGCACTGATCACAAGATCTGCCAGTCCTATTATATACCACATCACTCTGTAGCTGCTGGTCTGATTCAGCAGTGGAACAGCCTGTTTTAGATACTAACTTGGAAAGAATATCCCATAAGGACAAGGCACCATCTCCCAGAATGTAGCACGCACTCTAAATCAACAGTTTTATATGACTGGAATCCCAAACCATAGGTCTGGAAACCAAGAGGTGGAAGGATGAGTGACCCCACTTACCATCACCCTCAGTAACCCACTGGGGGATTATGTACTTCCTGTTCCCACTGTTCTGGGGTCTGTGGAATGGAGGTCTTAGCTTTCAGAGAAAGTGCTTCCACCACACAGTGACAGTCTTATTAAATTTTATGATTTGTCCACTACCCTAACACTTCAGAATCTTCATTTCAAGAGACCAGCAGGCAAAGAAAGGAGTCATCATCCTGGCAGGGGTGTCATTGGTTATAATCATTAGAATGGGTAGAGCTGTTGTTATGTAATGGGAGCAGGTGGAAATAAACTTAGCACCCAGATGATCCACTCAGAGTTTCCTTGGTACTCCCCAATCCCTATGTTGATGATAAATGGTTAACTGTTGATGGTAAATGGCAACAGCTACAGCCTGAAAAGAGCTTGGTGACATGGTGACCAGAAGCTCAGACTCACACTGGTGAGGGTCTGGATCTTGTTACCAGGTAAGTCATTAGCATACAGACAGAGGGTGAATGACTCTGATTGAGGTGGTTTGGATTTGCGTCCTGCTCAAATCTCATGTCGAATTGCAATCCCCCGTGTTGGAGAGTGATTGGATCATGGGGACAGATTTTCCCCTTACTGTTCTGGTGATAGTGAGTGAGTTCCCATGGGATCTGGTTGTTTAAAAGTGAGTAGCACCTCCCCATTTGCTCTATTCCTCCTGCTCTGACTATATAAGACCTGCCTGCTTCCCCTTCCACCATGATTGAAAGTTTCCTGAGGCCTCTCCAGCCATGCTTCCTGTACAGGCTCTGGAAATGTGAGCCAATTAAACCTCTTTTCTTTATAAATTACCCAGTCTCCAGGAGTTTTTTATAGGAGTACAAGAACAGACTAATGCACTGATTGACATGAGGAAGAAGGCTTGTTCTACCATGGAGGCAGGAAGCTGTGCTTGAGGAATTCATTTGAAGAGGAGCAAGGCAGATGGAACAATTGGAGCTCTTGCTGCCTCCAAGACCAAGAGTAGCTGTAGAAATCCCAACAACCAAACCCTGATGGGGACAAAGCAACTGAGGACCTCAGTGCTATGGAGATGAAGGTCTGAATCACTCCAGCAGGCTGACTCATACATGGTCTGCTTCACTAATCCCTGTGTATCTTTTTTAGACTTGTCTGGACACCAAGAGGAATGTGGGAGCCTTTGGAATGTTTACAGCAGAGCAGTGACATGGCCTGACTTAAAATTTACAGGACACAGGTGCTGGGTTACAAATTCACAGAAACTGACTACAGTGAAGAAAATAGACAAGGGAGGGCAAAGGCAGAGGCAGGCGTTGGCTGGAGGCTGTGGCAAGCATCTAACCAGAGACAGTGGCAGATAGGCCGGGAGCAGCAGCGGAAGCAGAGGCAGGAGACTTTACTCTCCGATCAGATGTGGAGTGTGAAAACAAAAGATACAGCAAGATGACCCCAAGGTCTGCGGCCTGAACAACCAGAAAGCTGGTGGTGCTAGTAAGTAAAATGGAGGAACCTATGGGTTAGACGAGGTGAGGAGAATCTGGGGTGCAGTGTTAGCCTCGTAAAGTCCACGTAACTGGCTCCTGGAAGGACTGCTTCTCTTTTCTGAGTGTTCCTGATGGGCTCGTCAGTCATGGTACACAACAGCAAAGGCAGATGACTCAGTCTGACGAAGCCTCAGTTATTGGTTCAGAGATGGGTTGCAGCCCAAGTGGCGCCAGTTAGATTCCTCCATGGGATTGATATGCAGACAGAAAAGTTCTCTTCCTATGACGTGCCTAAGCTGAGAAGCTACGAGCCTAGAGCTGCCAAAAGCTGCCTAGCCTGACTCATGTGAAAGAACTTGCCTGTAAAATGAAATCAAGAAAAGACAAGTGGAACAAAGAGGTGAAAAGAAGGTTTATTTATTATGTCTTTAAACTACCCTGGATCCAGCCTTACCAGAGATCACAAATCCCCACTGATGACTGTGCCAATCATCTATCTATTGTCTTTCAGCATCAAATGTCTTCTCCGTTACCTACTCTGCAAAAATAGACCTGGATCCTTTCAATACCCTTCTCTTTGCCAGTTGATATAACATTAAGATTTATCAGTAGAGGGGGTTGGAGAGACACTACAGGAGGTAGTGATTTTTTTTTCCTCTGGTCCCAGGATGCAACTTGGGCCAACTCCTAGGACACACACAGCTCCCCTCGGGGTCTAACTCCAGCAGCACAGATGGTTCCCCCAGCGCCTGGCTGCTGCAGGGCACAGCGGCATCCCTTGGCAGCGCGCTCAGGTGACTTTGCAGCACAGTGCCACTGGTGAGACACTTCGCTGTGAGCCCTTTCCTTGAACCCCTGAGAGCAGAGATTTCTGGCAAGTTCTGGAGAGCCTGTTTCCAGTAACACTGGCATGGCAGCACGCAACTTTCTGCTCTTCAGCGAGCTTCAGCCAAGCCACTTCCAACCCAGTTTGGATCTCAGCCTCAGGCATGGCGGCTGCTCCTTCTATCAGCTAGCGCTATATCCTTTCAGTTCTCTTGCTTTTTTCAAGCCAATGCCTCATTACTCTAATCCCTTGTTACAATCAGTGCTGCTTTATATCAAAGTGACCCTGTTCACGTGTATTTGTGGATTTCTGTGTCTACGGTAGCGTAATACAACACCATTTACATGATAAAGCCCCTCTTTGCTTAAGCTACTTTATTTCTATCCCTTGCAACTGACAGAGTCTGAAAACCGATGCACAAGTAAAGAAACAATTAAAATTACTTTAATATTGCCGAGGCCTAGCTGCCATGAGCAGTCAGGGAGGACTCTTAACTCATCTAGAGAAGATGATACCTAAGCTGAATTTGAAGGCCACACCACCCACATTTACCCCCTGTCTCCACCATAAAGCCTGGGCCACTGAGGCCTAGCTAAGAGGATGGTTGCTCCAGAAAACTGTCCCAGGGCTCTCAGTTAGAAGACCCCGCTCCATACTCAGAACCTCCCACCAACTTGCCCATGATCCCTCATAGGGAACTTGGACCCTCCAAGCTTGCATCACAGCCATGTATGTGCCTGACTTAGGTGGCAGAGACTGCTGGTATGCACCAGCATCCATGCTCTCTTCTTCTCCCAGGGCACAAAAACAAACTTTGTTTCCAACCTCGCTTGCAGTTCAGTGTGTTCACACGACTGAGTTCAGGCCACAGGAGTATGAGCAAGTGAAGTACACATCTGAGTTGACGCACTGTGCCCTCCCATTCACAATTCTGACTTCCCTTCCCTCTCTATCAAACTGAATGGAGAGAATTCCAAGGACCCAGAGAAGAAGGGAGCCACAAGATTGGAGGAACCTGGGTCTCTGAATGTCTGCAAGAGACCTGCCCTGACACACCCTGTATCTGAAAGTGATGCGTGTAAAAAATAAACATTTGTGGTGTTAAGTGACTGAATTTTCAGTGAGATTTCATCTGTCGTAATCATATATCTCTAATTCTTCACTAAGCCAAGAGGTATTCAAAAGAAAACCCTGTGTTGTACTCATCTCCAGACACCCAGTCCCCGGCTGCCGTGTGTACTCAGCAAATATTCTTTTGCTATAGTCCAAGATATCTGCCTTATTCTCAGTCTTCTGAAATTTAAGTGAAATGTGTTTAAGCTTCACCTCCATTGCAATCTCTTTAGGGACTTAGGAGAAGAGTGAGGGAGAGAAGTAAAGAAGAGTTTTTGTTTTCCTCGTTGTCCCTGGCTCTAAGTTCTTACTTTCCTGCTTCTTGTCCCTGTTTTGTACCCTCTTGCCCTAGATGGGACCCTTGATTCTTCTTCTTGATTTACACAAAGAAACTTACTTGTATGAGCCATGTGACTCTCTGGAAGAATTTATTGAATATTTGAGGAGAGAAGAAAGGGAGTATTACACACAATGCAAATAATGCAAGTTAATTGTTCCTAAAAATTATGTGGGAGGATGACATCAGTGGCAATGGTGAGGCAAGGACCTCCAAAAATCCACTCTTCCATAAAAGCCACAAGAACACTGGCAACAATTGCCAAAATGAACTTTTTCAGAACTCTTGAACAAAGGCCTGTAGCAATCCGGGAAGCATTTACTCAGGTAAAGTGGCTGAATCTTATTATTATTTTTTTTACTGTAAGCCATGTAGAATCTTAGTTTGCCCTATTTCCATTCACCCATTCCTCTGCTCCATACCACGCTTGAAAACTAACAGCCGTAAATCACAGTGAAAAACAGCAGCCTGCAAGCCACTGGAAGGAGATAGAATGGGATTGAAGCTCTTCCAAATGCTCACTTTGAAAAGATTGAGACTATTTGACCTCTCTGGTAGTTCACTGGAAAACTTTATTTGCAGGACTTGTCTTCATTTGACTGACTCGGAGCTTCCCCAGTAGGCAGTCGTGAAAAATATTTAGTGGCAATTGTGAAACATGGTAGCTGCCTGAGGCAGTAATCACAGCTGGGACAAACAATAGGCCGAGCAACTTAAAAAAGGAAAACAGGGGAATGAGATGTCTAATGGGGGCTATGCAAAGTTCCTGGGAATTTAGAAGGTCACATGCACGTGTGGGGCTGTGCTCATGCCCGGGAAAGACCCAAGTCGGCCCTAAGCTCTCACTTCTGACTCACCTTGAGGTTTTGTGCAAACAGGAAGTAAAGGCTAAGGCAGAATTGTAAGCTACTGAAACGAACACTGAATGCATGTCCCAAACACACAAAGAGCCATTTGATATAGTCTAGGAGACTCATTAGTTCCAGGCATTTAAGGAAATAACTGTCCGATTATTCACTGACCACTAAATTAATCAAGCGGAGATGGCAATGGCCACAAACAACGAAGAATAGAAACTTTACAGAATTCGTGTAGGGAAGTCACTCAACAAACCAACAGCAACAACAACAATAAATAATAACGGCCGGGCGCAGTGACTCATGACTGTATTCCCAGAACTTAGTGAGGCCAAGGCGGGCAATCACGAGGTCAGGAGTTCAAGACAAGCCTGATTAACATAGTGAAACCCTGTCTGCACTAAATATACAAAAAAAACAAATTAGCTGGGCATGGTGTTGGGCACCTGTAATCCCAGCTACTTGGGAGGCTGAGGCAAGAGTATCGCTTGAACTAGGGAGGCAGAGGTTGCAGTGAGCAGAGATCGCGCCACTGCACTACAGCCTGGGTGACAGCACAAGACTCCGTCTCAAAATAATAATAATAATAATAACAACAACAAACAAAGTCACTAAACAAACAGCAACAATAAAGTAATTAAACTAACAAACAACCCTGGAGAAATGAAAGAACCTGATAAATGACATATTATTTTAAATGTCCGGTTTTCAACTAAAAAATATGAAGCATAAAAAGAAACGATAAACTATGGCCTACATACAGGATAAAATGTAGTCATTAGAAACTATCCCTAAGGAAACCCAGAAGTTGGAATTACTAGAAAATGTTATTAAATCAGCTGTTTTAAATATGCTTAAAGAATAAAGGAGGCCGAGCGTGGTGGCTCACACCTGTAATCCCAGCACTTTGGGAGGCCGAGGTGGGCAGATCACCTGAGGTCAGGAGTTCAAAACCAACCTAGCAAACATGGTGAAACCCTGTTTCTACTAAAAAATACAAAAATTAGCCAAGCATGGTGGTGGGTGCCTGTAATCCCAGCTACTCAGGAGGCTGAGGCACAAGAATCACTTGAACCTGGGAGGCGAATGTCGCGGTGAGCTGAGATGGTGCCACTAAACTGCAGCCTGGACGACAAAAAGAACTAAAGGAAACAATGTTAAGAACTATGAAGAAAGTGCTCAGCCATATCTTACCAAGTAAGTAGTTCCTCCTTAGTCACAGTTTCATTTTCTGCAGTTACAGTCATCTATGTCAATTGTGGTCTGAAAATATTAAACGAAAAATTCCAGAAATAAATAATGCATAAGTTTTATCATTTTTTGTTTGCTTATTTGTTTTGAGACAGGGTCTCACTGTGTTACCCAGGCTGTAGTACACTGGCACAATCACGGCTCACTGCAGCCTCAATGTCCTGGTCTCAAGCAATCCTCCTGCCTCAACCTCCCGAGTAGATGGAACCACCAGTGCACACCACCATGCCTAGCTAACTTTTTATTATTTGTAGAGACAAGGTCTCGCTATGCTGCCCAGGCTAAGTTTTGTCATCTTAATGTCACCTTTGGTCATAGACTGCCACCAAATGATATAGGAGTCTTTTATATCATGATGATGCCTGTGCTACTGTGCTATTCATGGAAATACTTTAGGTTTCACTTTCCACAGTTGTAGTTACTCAGGGTCAATTGTGGTCTAAAAATATTAAGTGGAAAATTCTAGGAATACACTGTTCATAAGTTTTTAATTGTGCACCTTTCTGAGTAGCACAGTAAAATCTCATGCCATCCCACTCCATCCTACCTGGGACAAGAATCATCCCTTTGTCCAGGGTGTCCACACTGTATGGGCTACCTGCCCACTAGTCCCTTAGGAACTGTCTCATATATCAAATTGATTCTGACAGCACCACAGTGCTTATGTTCAAGTAACCCTTATTTTACTTAATAACAATTCATCTATACTAAAAAGGAGGTATAAACTGTTTCCTTTAAGTAAAAGGTGAAAGTTCTCTAATTAATAAGGAAAGGAAAAAGACGTGTGCTTCGGTTGGTAAGATCCACAGTATGAACAAATCTATCCAGGAAACTATGGAGAAGGAAAAAGAAATTCATGCTAGTTTTGCTGTCATACATCACACTGCAAAAGTTGCAGCTACAATGTGTGATAAATGTTTAGTCAAGAGGGAGAAAAACGTTAAATTTATGAGTAGAAGACACGAACAGAAAACACGTCCCAATTGATGACAATGTGTTATTCCAGAAAGCATTGAGCCTGTACAAAGACTTCAGCAAGGGGGTCCCTGAAACAAGTGGCACCTAGGCGTTTACAGCAATTAAGGGATGGCTACTTAGATTAAGGAATATAGAAGGTCAATAGTAGGCTAATGTTACATCTCAATGCCTACATCATTCACTTCACTTTATTTCGTTACATAGGCATTTTATCATCTCATCACAAGAAGTGAGTGAGTACAGTACAATAAGATATTTTGAAAGAAAAAGAGAGAAACCACATTCACATAACTTTTATTACAGTATGTTGTTAGAAGTGTTGTTCTATTTTATTGTTGTTCGTCTCTTACTGTGTCTAATTTATAAATTAAACTTTACTATAGATATATATGTAGGGAAGAAACATAGTATATATAGTATTTGATGTTATACATGTTTTTAGGCATCCACTGTGGATCTTTAAATATATCCCCTGTGAACAAGGGGGGCAGGAGTGTTATTCTATCAAAAAATGAGATACAAATTATTTTCTTAAAAGAACCAGATAGAAATTTTGGAGATGAAAATCATAATAACTGTCCCAAACTTAAGAGATGTAGTTTAAAAAAAAATTAAGTAAATGAAATGAAAAATTTACTAAAAGGATTCCACAGCAGATTTGAATAGGCAGAAGAAAAAAATCAGCAAACTTGAAGAAGGATCAGTTGAGATTATCCAGTCTGAGGAACAGAAAAAAAATAAATAAAGAATCGGCGGGCACAGTGGCTCACGCCTGTAATACCAGCACTTTGGAAGGCTGAGGTGGGCAGATCACGAGGTCAGGAGATCGAGATCATCCTGGCTAACACGGTGAAACCCTGCCTCTACTAAAAATACAAAAACATTAGCTGGGCGTGGTGGTGGGTGCCTATAGTCCCAGCTAGTCGAGAGGCTGAGGCAGGAGAATGGCATGATTCCAGGAGGCAGAGCTTACAGTGAGCCAAGATTGTGCCACTGCACTCCAGTCTGGGCAACAGAGCTAGACTCCATCTCAAAAAAAAAGAAAAAGAAAAAGAATGAAGAAAAATGAACAGAGTCTCAGAGACCTGTGGGACAATATCAAGTGTATCAACATACACTTAATAAGAATCCCAAAAGTTGGAGATAAATAGATGAGTGCATAAAAACATTTGAAGAAATAATAACCCAAAGTTTCTCAAATTTGATTTAAATACATTAACCTGCACCTATAAGAAGCTCCACAAACTCCAAAGAGGACCAATTCAAAGAGATCCACACTTACACACATCATAATCAAATTGTTCAAAGCCAAAGAGAAAATCTTAAAAGAAGTATAATTAATAATATAATGAATTAAGTAATAATTTTACTTCTATTAAGATTTCTCACCAGAAACTATGAAGGCCTGAAGGAAGTAGGGTGACATATTCAAACTACTGAAAGAAAAAAATTCAAGAATTCTATCTCCAACAAAATCCTCTCACGATAAAAACAGTTAACCAGGATTAGAAGGGAACTTCTTCAACTTCTAAAGGCCATCTACAAAAAGCAATACCTAACATCACACTAAATGATGAGAAAATGAAAGTTTTCGCTTGAAGATCTGGAACAAGAGAAGAATGTCCATTCTCCCCACTTGTGTGAGCATTGATTGTACTGGGAATTCTAACCATGACCATTAAGCTAGAAAAGGAAAGAAAAGGCATCCAGATTGGAAAGAAAGAAGTAAGTCTATCTTTATGCAGATGACATTGTCTTGTAAATAGAGCTAATAAATGAGTTCAGCAACGTTGCAGGATATAAGATCAATACAAAAATCAGTTGTATTTCTTTCTATATGCTAACAATGAATCATCTGAAAATGAAACTAAGAAAACCAGTTCACTTATGAGAGCAACAAAATAAATACTTAGGAATAATAAATTTTTTAAAAGACGTGCCAGATTTGTAAACTTAAAAATGCAAAATATTGTTGAAAAGAATTAAAGACCTAAGTAAATGGACAACAGTCCATGTTCTTACATTGGAAGACTTAATATTGTGGGGATGGCCACACTCCCCAGTACGCACAGACTCCCCAGAGCAGCCTACAGATGGAATGCGGCCCAGTTAAATCCCAGCTCCCTTTCATGTTGGCAGAAATTAACAGGCTGATCCTAAAATTCATATTGAAATGCCCAGAACCCAGAGTTGCCAAAGCAATCTTGAAAAGGAAGAACAAACTTGGAGAACTCACACTTAACAATTTTAAATCATATTACAAAGCTATAGTAATTAAGAGAGTGTAGTACTGGAATAAGGATAGCCACGCAGAAGAATGGAACTCACAGCCCAGAAACACACTCTTAAATTTATGGTCAATTAATTTTCAGCATGTGCCATGACAATTCAATGGGGAAAATAAAAGCCTTTTCAACAAATGGTACTGGATATCCACATGCATGCAAAAGAATATATGTGAACCTTCACCTTATACGTATATAAAAACTATCTCAAAATAGATGAGAGACCAACATGTAAGAGCTAAAACTATAACACACTTAGAAGAAAGAGACATACATCTTCATTACCTTGGATTAGGCAATGACTTCTTAGATATGACACCAAAATCACAAGCAACACAAGTGTGAAAAAATTGGACTTCATCAAAACTAGAAACTTTTGTACTTCAAATGACACTACCAAGAAAGAAAAGCAACAACCCACAGAATGGAAGAATATATTTGCAAATCATATATCTACTAAGGATCTTGTATCCAGAATATATTTTTAAAAAACACTCTTACAAGTCAACAATAAAAAGATAAATAATTCTATTTTCAAGGGGTAAAAAATTTAGGTAGATATTTCCACAAAGAATATATGCAAATAGATAATATACACAAAAATATTATTATTAGTTATTAGAGAAATGCAAATCAAAACCACAATGAGGTATTACTTCACACACACTAAGATGGCTATAAATTTTTAGTTAAAAATAACAAGCATTGGCCAGGATGTGGAGAAATTACAACCTTCACGCATAGCTAGTGATAATGTAAAATGGTGTGGCCACTTTAGAAAATGGTTTGCCACTTCCTCAAAAAATTAAACATAGAGTTGCCATATGACCCAGCAATTCCACTCCTAAGTATACACAAGAGAAGTGAAAACATATGTTCACGCTAAACTTGGACAGGAATGTTCATAGTAGTGTTACTTGAATAGGAAAAAAGGAAGAAACAATCCAAATGCCCATCGACTGGTTGAATGGGTAAACAAAATGTGGGCTCTCCATGCAGGGAAATATTACTGAGCCATTAAAAAAAATGAAGTACTGATACATGCTACTACATGGATGAATTTTGGAAACATTATGCTAAGTGAAAAATGACAGACACAAAAGACTACATATTGGTGATTCTATTCATAACATCTAGAATAGGCAAATGTGTAAAGACAGAAGGCCGATTCGTGGTTGACGGGGCCTGGAGGGTGGGGTGGGAGAATGGGGAGTTTTGCTAATGAGTACAATGTTTCATTTTAGAGAGATAAAAATGTTCTGGAATTAGATAGAGCTGATAGTCGCACAGTTGTGTGAATACACTAAAAACCATTCATTTGCACAATTCAAGAGGGTAAGTTTTTTGGTGTGTAAATTGTATCTCAATTTTTTAGAATATAAGCATAAATTATTTAGTATTTATCTCCCCAAATACTAGCTTCTTGCTGCATTGCCTACTTCTCCCCTCTCTTCTCTTCTTCTATCTCTCCTCTACTACAAGCAACAACATCAAATAACTATTTTATTCATCTGAGCAATTCAGCTTTCTCCAGCCCATACCCCATGACTTAGCTGGGTCTGCCTACTTGCACCCCAAGGACTCACCAATATGTTCTAATATTATGACTCGTGTTCTTCAGTCATGTCAGCCAGAAAAGACGGGTGTGGAGGGCAATTCTGTATTCAGGCACTGTGTTCAAAGATTGGCTCATCTCTTGGGCAAGCTCTTGACCCGTCTGTGCTTGAGTTTCTTCATCACATGGTGGAACTAATCATAGCAGTATTTCAGTGTTTTGTTGGGCAAAGTAAATGAGATGGTAAGATTAATATCTAACATTTATTTTTTCATGGCAAGTACTGTTATAGTAATTTAATGCTTATTGGGCTATTCGTATATGCCAGGCATTATCATCATTACTCATCACAACAAGATAGGTATTTTTGTTATTAAAATCCCATAAGCCATAGTCACTTTCAAGGAAATGGCAGAGCAGGATTCAGACACAGGCTCCTCTTACCCATGAGACGGCATACACAGTAACTCAGCTAACTCTTGCATAGTTCTCTGTGCACTAAGAACTATTATCTCCATTTGACAGATGAACAAGTTGAGGCACAGAGAGGCTAAGCCCTCAGGCCTGTAAGCACTCAATAAATGTTAGCTAACAGAAGCATCAACTCATAGTGATTTCTTATTCCAATTCTGTGTGAATTTGTTCCACACACACACATCCTTTTTGAAGGCACTAGTGGCCACCTTTGCTTTAGTTCGAATCAATGTTATTCCTCCTCTATTAAACACAATGGGTAATATATCAGACTTAGTGCCTTCCAGAAGCTCAGAGAGTGCCCAGGGAAGACAGACGTGTCCTCCCAGATAGCGCAAATGTAAGGCAGGGACTGAAACATAACATCTGCGGGTCCTGCGCGTGACAGTTTCTCAGTAGATAAGTGAAAGCTGGTTGGATGACTAATGACAACTGAGAAGGCAGAAGTTACTTCTGGAAGGAGATATAGGAGAATATCATGGAAGAGATGGTGCTTGCCAGGTGTGTGAATGGAAAGTACATGGAGTGAAGCACAGTTAATATGTTGATTGCTAAGTAAACAGAGTAGAGAACAATGCAACATTCTACTTGGGACCTGTAGGCTTGTTATTTTGCATGTAGCCACTAGAGGGAAGTCCAATACACGTTGGTATTTAGAAGAAAGTTGGTTTTGGTTTTAATCTTGTGTCTTTCTTTACCAGACCAGATCTTCAATAAGGTCGTCTAAGTTTGTAGCATCCAGGGATTTGATTCATTCTGGGCATTCCTCATATCCCTGCACATAAAAGGGTCTTGGCTAAAATGTTCATTTGTGATATTCGTATGAAGGAATGACAAAGTTTTTTTTTTCTAAGCATGACCTGCTCCCTCTCCTCCCTGCTTCCGCGCTCCAGTAAAAGGATCCTGAGCACATTCTCTTCTTTCCCCAAGCTTTTCTCACCCTAACCAGCTTCTACTCATTTCATTTCCCTATGAGTCTCCCTGGGCAGAGCAGACAAACTTAATTGTTCCATTAATATTTATTACATTGTGTTGTAATTGTTTGTATTAAGATTTCTTCATAGTTAGAAGATTACTCTTATTTTTGAATGTGTCTCATGTGCATTTCACAAAAGGCTGGAGGGCTTAACCTGCCTGTGTCTTTTAGTGATGGGGGAAACTGTCATACCCCTGCTGGCCTGTTCTGGACCAATTGTTTCCCTGTCTCACCCACAGAAGGGGCACTCCTGGAGGCTAAGGGTGTATTATCCCAGACTGCTTCATATCCTCAGTGCTAGCTAGCAAAATACCTGGCACATGATCAATGCCCCAATACTGTTTGCTGGATAAAGAATAAGAGAATGAATGGAATCGCCATTCTGATCCCTGACGAGGGCTCTGGCCATCAGTACTCACTATCTTGCCACGAGGTTTATACCTGCTTAAATGCCTAGAACCAAGGTCAAGGGGCTAGTGTCCATGGAATGGCAGCATCTCAGCAGATCATGTCCCTACTCCATCCTCCAGCCTCCGTGGCTTCCTAATACACCTGGAATAAAACTCTGACTCCTCCTTATGATCTACAGGGCCCTACATGATTATTCAGCCTCCTCTTTTATTTCCTTTCCTACTGCCCTTCCCACCCCCATGATCCCAACTGCACAGCCTCTGTCGTCAAACACGCCCTGCCCATCCTGCTCCTACCCGGGCCTTGGCACACACAGGTTCCTCTCCCTGGAACACCCGTCCTTCCTATGATCCCTGGGCTGGCTCTGTTTTATTATCCAGATCTCATGTTCAGTGTCATTTCTTTGTGAGGCCTTACCTGGTCATCCAAAATAG
Organism: Papio anubis; assembly: GCF_008728515.1. NCBI lineage: Eukaryota > Metazoa > Chordata > Mammalia > Primates > Cercopithecidae > Papio > Papio anubis. The sequence goes on along the minus strand of NC_044983.1, from coordinate 130,165,866 downwards.
ACACTCATCCAGTGTTAATGCTCTGCACAGCATCCACCTGCTCACAGCATCCAGTGTTAATGCTCTGCACAGCATCCACCTGGGTTTCCATGTGTTGGTTTGCTTATTGTCTGGTGCCCCAGCAAGACGGTAAGATCCAAGAGAGCAGGGATCCAAGAGAACAGGGACCCTTCACCGGCACATCCCTGCACGCAATACAGAGCTTTGTCCAGAGCGGGCCCCGATTTCCCAAACAAACTCTCCTGGGATGAAGCCTGCAGCTTCCTCTGGACCAATGTCTCTGCCCTCCTACCCCACACCCTGCTGCCTCCAGACCTTGCCCTTTGACCACAACAAGACAAGACACACAGAAGGAAGCAAAGTTTCCAAGAAGAAGTAAGGTTGGGGGAAACAGTGCTGGGCTGATCGGACAGAGATCTGGGATTTACCAGCCAGCAAATACACCTCTGGAAGCTTTCAGATGTCTCTGCATTTGCAGAGGTCAGCAAGAGAGCAACACAGCAGCACAGAGCAGGGGCGAGGGAACTAGAGGGCCTGGATTTGAATCCCAGCTCCTCTACTTACTACGGATGACCTGAGACCAATTATTTCACTTCCCCATGCCTCAGTTTCCTTGTCTGTAAAATGGAGATGATAATTATAATACCTACCTTGAAAAGTTTTAGTGAATGTCAAGTACTTAATGCTTTTACAGATTATAAACAAATTTTAGCTGTTATTATTAATACTTGTCCTATTATATCAAGAGGGCTATTTGTGCATGTGTGTGTCCCTAGAGAAACGGTCAATTCTAGTAGGAAAAGGATGGTGACTGTGCCCAGTTCTTCCCGAGTGCCCAGCACCTTCCACCATATGTGACACATCCTTTGATCAATGGGTCTCTCTTATCTCAGTTGAAAACCAAGAGTTCTAGGATGCAAGGGCCTTTGAGTCCTCTTGCACCTGGCAGGAGCTCTGTTCCACTTGGACGTGCTTCTGCTTCCTCGCCTTTTAATTTATCTACCTTTAACAAGACATGGACAAGTTCCCCCATCTTCTAAAGGAGCCACTTTGCAAGACTGGGCTGGACCCATTCGCCAAGAGATGCAGCTATGCTAAACATTGAAATAGATACCTTTCCTTTCAGGTGATTTCAACTTTCCCCAAACCCTCTTGAACAGCATCACTCCATCTCAAGACCCCACAGAAAATCTCTGAGAGGAATATAATGTATGTCCCATGGAACTGCCAATATTGCAGCCGATTTCCAAGGAAAATTGCCTCTATCCATCAAAGCAGTCCTGAGCCAATGTGCATTAGTGAGGAAGACCCAAGTCAGACTCTCCAGAGGGTTGCCTCAAAGGCAGTGGGAAGAAAGCCCATCGCTTGAATGAAATAAAATAAGGCAAGAAAGGAAAGAAAAAATGAACCATCCCAAATCAAAAAAGGTCTCCCCAGGTAGTCCCTTCACCACCCAGGACAAAACCAGGGCCAGACGGTGTCCTACAGTTCAGGCAAGTGGGTTTTTCAACCACCTCCTCCCAGATGGGAAACGGGAGCAATAAGACAGGTCAGGAGTTTAAGATGCTGCAGGACTACCACTGCATGGGTGGCTGCCCCCAAGCAAGTAGACTCTGGACCAGGCTCCTACAGGGAGACCATCCAGGCTGTTCTTCCCTCCCTTCTCATCCATCAATTCCAAGCCTGCCAGAGAGGGGTGATGCAGACATCCCTCCAGAGAGATCAATAATGAAGAACACAACCAACAAACACATTCCTCCAGAATCCATTCGGGCATTTCCTCAGGGGTGATAGGATAACCCACTGGTAGTCTCGAAACTATGAAGCTCAGCTGAGAGAGGCACCTGAGCTTCTGTCACTCACAGGATCTTCTGAGCTGTGAGAGCAGTGACTCTGTTTGGCGCCAGGATAACCCCTCTAACACCTGCACCTACCCACTTACTTACACTTACAAATGACTCAACAGAGGCTCGGAGAGGCTGAGAAAAGTGTCCAAAGCCTCAGGATTTGTGGCTAAGGTTTGAACCCAGGTCCCCCAGAACCTTTCCACTCCAATGCTCTGGCTCCTCTCTCTGGGCCTCGGTTTCTTTGTCTGTACCACGGGAAGAACATTGCTCCTGTTACAGGGTTTGCCAAAGATGATTCAGGTCATGAAAGCATCTGGCAGCTGACACGAGGCTTCACACAGTGTGAATTCAAAAAAGGAATTGTCTTCCATGCTCATGTCAGGCTACTCAGCCACAGCTTAACACAGACAGCTCTGCTTTGGGTTAACTCTTCCTCTGCTGGGTCAGATACTGTGCCCTCCCTGAGAGAATATGGCCCACACTGACTTCCACATCCCTACTTCTGACACAGTGCTTGGATACGATGGTGCATGATTACTGTTTCTGGGACCGAATTGCATTCATTAGCCTTAGCCTGAATGGTGAAGATGATGAGATTGAAATATTTTCTGGTAAGGCTTATAATAAGCAATAAATGCTGAGTCTCCTTAAGCCCAGCAGCAAAACAAAAAGATGAAGCCAAAAAGGATCCTGCTCCTCAAAGCAATCAGTGAATTCCAGCACTTGATCTGTTCAGGTAGCCCAGCTACAGTGGAAGACACATTTTCTTTCTTTTCGTTGAGAAAGAGAACGGCAATTTGGGGGTTGGGTGGAATCAGGAGCCTCTCCGTTTACATGGCTGTTTGGATGGAAAATTTGGATCAAAGCTGCAAGGCCCTTGCAGGCAACCTCCTGAGTGAGTTGAGAGCTTAAGTGATCAAATGACTTCCAGGGGTGGATATCCCCAGTTGGCCGATGATGAAAGCCAAGTGCTTCCTGCAGTCACCCAGCAAAACTGCTGGGAAACAAAAAGTCGTATTCACTATTCTCATGTGTACAACCTCAGCTTCATTCAGGAAGCACTTACAGAGCTGACTCAATACATTCAAGGAACTGAGCTAAGCACTGAAGGGAAACAGGCTACGATAGTACAGCAGAAAGGGTGTGCACTTGGAACCTAGAGTCTGGGTTTAAATTCTAGCCCTGCCACCTCGCCATACAAAGACCTTAGGTAAGTCACTCCAACCCCGAAGACCTAGTTCCCTCTTTGGCAAAATGAGTCGGGAGGATTTGGGCAGTCATAGTCAGATACGACATGTCATATGATTCCACTGGGACAGACCATAGACAAATGGTGTCTGCTCTCAACTCTGCTCTGCAGATCAATCACGATCTTGGAGGCAGCAGGTGAAACCAAGCAGGTGTGCTAGTGCTGATTTTATGTATTCTCATTTCATCAAGAGTTGTGTGTGTGATAAAGAAGAACCTCTACCATATAGGATGTTCATTTCCTAATCAGCTTTCTCTGACCATTTGTCAGTTGCCTCCTCTTCACTCAGGTTAACCACACCTGGTTCAGGTTAAATACACCTGTCTTAGGTTAACTAAGGAGGCCCTTTTATTCAGAAACATTTAAGAAAATAAAGAAATCATTGAGAATGACAGAAACTGAGCTAGAATGAAGCATATACAATTTCTAAAACAGCTAAAATACAATATACCACCACATCGGGGATTACGGTTTCAAAATATCAATACACAGAAGTATATTGGCAACATTTTGCAAATAGTTGAGAATGTTCATGGGATTCCCTCCAGTGCCTCCTCCCTAGGAATGGAGAAAGCCTCAGCTATGCAGGAAGATGGGAGATTTTTCTGTCCCTCTCCTGCCCAGCTGCTTTTCTTCATGCCTCATGCCATCAGCAAGGCAGATTGTTCTCCGAGAGATGGAGTCTTCTCAGAGACAGCATGGCGGTGAGGCAGCTAGGGGTGTTTGAAAGAACATGAGTGGAGAACCCAGACCAGGGTTTAAATCCACATCACATCATCTGAGGTTGTGTGGCTCAACTTGAACCACAGTTATCACATTTATAAAATGGGAATAACTGCACCTAATTCATAGGGTTGTAGAGATAGTTCTAGGCAACACACTGGTAAAGCACTCAACACATAGAAGCTCCCAATATATGATGACAATTCTTATGGTCTCTTAGTGGAGAGTCCTAATATGTTAGTCTATTCAGGATGCTATAACAAAAGTGCCATAGACTGAGTGGCTTAAACAACATTTACTTCTCACAGTTGGGAAGACTGAGGAATCCAAGTTCGAGGTGCTGGCAGACTTGGTGTCTAGTGAGGGTTTCCTGGTTCATAGACGGCCATCTTCTCCCTGTATTCTCACATGGCAAAAAAAAAAAAAAAAAATGAGAGTTCTCTCTGGGGTCCTTTTTCCAAGGGTAATAATCCCATTCAAGAGGGCTTCACCTTCATGACCTAAGCACTTCCCAGAGGCCCCACCTCCTAATAACATCACATTTGAGGGCGGGATTTCAACATTTGAATTTTAGGGGGACACAAACATTCAGTTCATTCATTGCAAGGGGCAAAGTCTGGTCAGCTTTCCAGAGTCAGAAATAGGATTGTATCATCCCATGGAGAGTTTAAACCACGTAACTTGAGGCTGAAACAAATAAAAATGTTAATTTACTCATTTACACTGAGAAATCACTGCTCTGGTGTATTAGTTTCCAATGGCTGCTGTAACAAAACCACAAATTTAGTGGCTTACAACACCACCAGTATATGATCTTACAGTTTAGCAGATCAGAAGCCTGGCATGGGTCTTACTGTTGGCAGGAAAATTACTTCTGGGGGCTCTAGGGGAGGATCCTTATTTTTTCTCCTCCAGCTTCTAGAGGCTGCCTGCACTCCGTGGTTCATGGCCCCTTCCTCCATCTTCAAAGCCAGTAACAGTGAGCTGAATCCTTCTCAGCTCACATCCTTCCAATCTCACTCTTCTTCTGCCTTCCTCTTCCACCTTTAAGGACCCTTGTGATCACCTTCACCTCACCCAGATAATCCAGAATAACCTCCCCAATTTAAAGTCAGCCAATTAGAAACTATAATCCCATTTGCAAACTTAATTGGCCTTTGCCATGTAACACAGTATAGTCACAATTCCCAGGGGTGAAGATGTGGACATCTTTGGTTCCACCTAACACACGAGAACAAGAATACTTGAGTCCATTTCACCACTCCATGATTTCCCCATAGACAGGCTTACCCACAGGCTTGGTGAGCATGCAACTGGAGCCTAGGTGGTGTCAGGCTTACATAGTCAATGGTGTCTACCTCCACCATGGGCATGACTTGACCAATGGACCCAGAAACCAGTATGACTCCCACCTTGATGAAAGCTGGGTGGGGTCCTGGTGATATTTATCATCTGTGACTCCCTTTGCCATCCCTCCAAGTCCGACAAACCACCAGCCAGTGCCAACTTCTGATGGTCCCACTTTCTTTGTTTCTCTTTATTTTCTTTTTTTTTTTTTTTTTTTTTTTTTTGAGACGGAGTCTGGCCACTGTTGCCAGGGCTGGAGTGCAATGGTGCGATCCCCACATTCTCTTTAAAGGTTAATCCTAAGTAAAGTGTTAAGTGGCTGTGTACTAAATGTGTCCCCTGCTCCCTGCCAAAAATTGATATTTTGAAACCATAATCCCCAGTGTGGTGGTATTTAGAGATGGGGTCTTTGGGCGGTAATTCAGTCATGATGGTGGAGCCCCAGGATGGAATTAGTGCCCTCATAGGAAGACATAAGAGTTTGCTTCCTCTCTCTGTGCTGTCCACCACGTGAGGACACAGCAAGATGACAGCTATCGGAAAACCACAAAAAGAGCCCCCAACAGAACTCAATCACGCTGACACTCTGATCTAGACCTTCCTAGGCTCCAAAACTGTGAGAAATATTCTCTGTTGTTTAAGCCAGTCAGTCCATGATAATGTGTTATAGCAGCTCTAGCCAGCCAAGACAGGTAGCCTGAGTGTCTTCATGCTAAAATCGCTACATTTTGCACTACTCTTTTCTGATCCATTATGTGTGGAATTTAAAGTTCAACTCTTCATGCGTACATGTATGTTTCCCGATTCTTAGGAAACCTCTAACTATGACCCCTAAGTCCTCACAACATCATTGATTCAATCCTGTGCATACTCACGGGAGCCTTCTTTGTGTCAAGCACAGTGATACATCAGGGGGTGAATCAGACGTGGCCCCATCCCTCAAAAAGCTCACCCTGCTTTGAGCCACATAGGACTGCACAACACTGATCATACAGGACATCCCATACCAACATCTTCAAGAGGGAAGAGACAACAGAGGGGAGAGACAACTGTAAGATAAGGTGAGCAGGGAAGAGCCACTAATGCCATGACGTGGCCATTTGAACACTAATTGAGTCATTTGACTGTGGAAGGCTTTGTACTGTGACCCATTTCTATAATGTCCAGACTTCGATTGTGGGCAATTTTCCCTTAATTTTGAATACTACCTAAAAGGAAAAGAACAAATGAGGATCACACAATAGGTAGGAAACCGTATGCTATACTTTTTCAGTTGCCAAGTTCTTAATTACATCCTCTATGTTGTGCATAATGATGAGTATCTTGTGTTTTTTTAGAATCACTAGGCAGGTATTATCTTTTATCAGGTACCAACAACAGCTGATGTTTACTGAGTGCTTACTTCTTGCCAGGCACTGTGTCTAGCATTTTACATGTCTCTCATCACTCAATCTTCACAACAATGCTATGAGGTTGTACTGTTATCTTGACTTTGCGTATGAGAAACCCGATGCTTACAGAGATTAAGTAAATTTCCCAAGACCACATAGCTGATCAAGGGTACAGTCCAAATTTGAACCCAGGGAGTCCAACATCAGAGGCCCTGAACTTACAGACTTTGCAAACTCCATGCATCACTTACCCTTAAACTTCGGGTCTTACTACAAAAGATAAACTGGAATATTAAAAACAAAAAGAGAGAGAGAGGCATGTCAGCAAGGAGGGCTTCTTGGAGGAAGTAATTTAAAGAACAGTAAGAACAGGCACAGAGGTTCACGCCTGTAATCCTAGCACTTTGGGAGGCCTAGGCAGGTGGATCACCTGAGGTCAGGAGTTCAAGACCAGCCTAGCCAATACAGTGAAATCCCGTCTCTACTAAAAATACAAAAATCAAACAGGTGTGGTGGCACTTGCCTGTAATCCCAGCTACTAAGGAGCCTGAGGCAGGAGAATCGCTTGAACCTGGGAGGTGGAGGTCTCAGTTAGCTGAGATTGTACCATTGTACTACAGCCTAGGCAACAAAGCAAGACTCAGTCTCAAAAAAAAAAAAAAAAGTAGGCTTTTTACAGGAGGATTTGCACTGCAAGTAGAAGAGATGGTAATCATAGTCTGCATTTATTTATTTATTCATTTATTTTATTTTATTTTTGGAGATAGAGTCTCACTCTGTCACCCAGGCTAGAGTGCAGTGGTGCAATCTCGGCTCATTGCAACCTCTGCCTCCTGGGCTCAAGCAATTCTCATGCCTCAGCCTCCCAAGTAGCTGGGACTACAGGTGCGCACCATGATGTCGGCTAATTTTTACATTTTTAGTAGTGATGGGGTTTCACCATGTTGCCCAGACTGGTCTCAAACTCCTGAGCTCAGGCAATCCACCCTCCTTGGCATCCCAAAGTACTAGGATTACAGGTGTGAGCCACTGTGCCCAGCCATAGTCTGCTTTTTAAAATCGTGATTAAAATACATATAACATAAAATTTACCATCTTAGCCATTTTTAAATGTACAGACAATAGATTCACATGGTTGTGCAATCACCACCATCCTTTTCCAGAACTTTTTTCATTTTACAAAACTGAAGCCGTACCCGTTAAACAATAATTCCCTACTCCTCTCCCCTCCAGCCCCTGGCAACCACCATGCTACTTTCTGTTTCTATGAATTTCACTACACTAGATACCTCATAGGAGTGGAATCATACAGTACATGTCTTTTTGTTGCTGGCTTATTTTACTTAATATAAGTCCTCAAGGTTCATTCACATCACAGCATGTGTCAGAACTGTCTTCCTTTTAAAGGATGAATAATATTCCATTGCACGTGTATATGACATTTTGGTTATTTGCTCACCTGTTGATGGACACTTAGGCTGCTTCCATCTTTTAGCCATTGTGAATAATGCTGCTATGAACGTTCATGCACAGACTTTTTTTGAGATCCTGCTTTCAGTTATTTGGGGTATATATCCAGAAGTGGAATTCCTTGATCATACAGTAATTCTATTTTTAATTTTTTAATAACCTCCATATTGTTTTCCACAGCAGTTGCACCATTTTACGGTCTCACCAACTGTGCCCAAGGGTTCCGATTTCTCCACATCCTCTCGAACATTTGTTATTTTCTGTTATTTTTTATGGTAGCCATTCTAATGATTGCAATGTGGTATCTCATTGTAGCTTTGATTTATATTTCCCTAACAATTAGTGATGTTGAGCATCTTTTCAGGAGCTTTTTGGCCATTAGCAATCATAATATTGACGTCCTCACCAATGTCTACAGTGAAAATACTGATTAGACACAAGCCCTCATTCAGGGCTGCTTTGAGGGTTAAATGAGAAAGCAAGCATGGAAAAACTAATATGATACCTGGCAAGAAATGGTAGGCAACGAATGGTAACACTGTATTCGTTATCTGTTGACAGCACAATGCTACATAAAAATGACCTAAACTCAGCAACTTAAAAACAACCATCTATTACTGTTCACAAACTTATGAGGTAGGTGATGATTCTAGTCATGACTGGGCTTTCTCACAGTCTACAGTCAGCTGCAGGTTGGATAGCCAGCTCTGATTTTGGTCAGACTCTTTCGCACTTTTGGAGTTTGACTGGCTCTAAGCTGGTCTAAGTTTCAGCTGGAATGGCTCAGCTCTCCTTTACATGTCTCTCACTTTCTCTCACAGTAGATTAGCCCAGGCATGGCCACAGGGCAATGTTAGGGGCCCAGCAGAAATCTGCGAGCACATTTCTGCTAATGTTAAGTTTGCACATTCCAGTGGCTAAAATAAGAGTGGTAGGAAGGATTCTAAGATGAGCCCCCAATGAGTCACATCCATGTATAATCTACTCATGGATAGAGGTGGGACCTATGACTTGCTTCTGGCCAGTAGAATGCAAGGGGCCTTCAAAAAGTTTATGGACAAGACATATTTTTTAAAAACTACGCATGGATGTCAAAATTTTTTGCACCAAATAAAACCATACTACCTTGTTATAACAAGTGAACAGGATTTAATTTGAGGCACTAAGAAGGATAAAACATCAGTTTGAAAATAGTCCCTATCAGAGCAACACGAATTCTACTAAAATTGAAGCAGGAACAAACATCAAATGTACAGTGAAGCTTGGATGAAAGAATGATGAAATCATTGATGTTTTATGAAAAGTTTAGGGGACAATGCCCCTACAAAATCAGCAAATTGCAAATGGATAACTTGTTTTAAGAAGGGACGAGACGATGTTGAAGATGAAAGACCACAGTGGCAGACCATCCACATCAATTTGTGAGGAATAAATTAATCTTGTTCATACCATAATTGAAGAGAACCAACAATTAACACCAGGAACAATGGCCAACACCATAGACATCTCAGTTGGTTCAGCTTACACAATTTTGACTGAAAAATTAAAGTTGAACAAACTTTCCATTCAATAGGAGCTAAAACTGTTGCACCCAGATCAACTACAGACAAGAGGAAAGCTTTCAATGGAAATTTTAAACATCTGGGATCAAGATGCTAAAACTGGCTGGATAAAGTGGCTACACCTGTCATCCCAGCACTCTGGGAGGCCAAGGCAGGAGTATCAGTTGAGACCAGGAGTTTGAGACAAGCCTAGGTAACATAGTAAGACCTTGTCTCTATAAAAAATAAACAAAATTAGCCAGATGTGGTGGTGCATAACTGTAGTCCAGCTACTCAGGAGGCTGAGGTGGGAGTATGGTTTGAGCCTCAGAGGTTGTGGCTGCAGTGAGCCAAGATCATATCACTGCACTCCAGCCTGGGTGACAGAGCAAGACCCTGTTTCAAGGAAAAAAAAAAAAAAAACCCTAAAGCATTTCTTTAAAGAATTTTAACAGGAAATGAAACATGGTTTTACCAGTATAATCCTGAAGACAAAATACAGTCAAAGCCTTGGCTACCAAGAGATGAAAGTTTACAGTCAAAGCAAAAGTGGAGGGGTCAAGACCAAGGGTCATAGCAACAGTTTTGGGTGATGCTCAAGGAATTTTGTGTGACTTTCTGGAGGACCAAGGAGCAAGAACATGTGCTTATTCTGAGAGCGTTTTGAGAAAGTTAGCCAAAGCTTTAGCAGAAAAATGCCTGGAGATGCTTCACCAGAGTCTCTCAACACTGCTGCTTCTCATTCTTCTCATCAACCAAGGAAAATTTTGCAAGAGTTTTGATGAGAAATCATTAGGCATTCACCTTACACTCCTGATTGAACTTCTGCTGACTTCTTTTTGTTTCCTAATCTTAAAAAAAATCTTTAAATGGCACCTATTTTTCTTCAGTTAATAATGTTAAAAGACTGTATTGACATAGTTAAATTCCCAGGACCCTCAGTTCTTTAGGGATGAACTAAATGACTTTTTTTGTTTTTTGTTTGTTTGTTTGTTTGTTTCTTTTGAAACGGAGTCTTGCTCTGTCACCCAGGCTGGAGTGCAGTGGCGCGATCTCGGCTCACTGCAACCTCTGCCTCCCAGGTTCACGCCATTCTCCTGCCTCAGCCTCCTGAGCAGCTGGGACTTACAGGCGCCCGCCACCACACCTGGCTAATTTTTTGTATTTTTAGTAGAGACTGGGTTTCACCATGCTAGCCGGGATGGTCTCAATCTCCTGATCTCATGATCCGCCCGCCTCGGTCTCCCAAAGTGCTGAGATTACAGGTGTAAGCTCCCACACCCAGCCGTGACTTTTATAATCGCTTACAAAGGTGTCTTGAACTTGATGGAACTTGTGTTGGGAAATAAAGTTTATATTTTTAAATTTGTATCTTTTAATTCCATTTTTCTGTGAACTTTTGGAAGTCCCCTCCTATGGTATATATAGGTGTTGGAATAGTCATTGTCATGATTTCATTATGTTCTGTAAGACTCTATCATAGTGAACATGAATAAGAGTTTCTCCTGCTGGCCTTGAAGAAGTGAGCTGTCACAGTGTAAGAGGGCCGTGTGGCAAGGAAGAGCCAATGACATCTAGGAGCCGAGAGTCGTCCCCAGCTACCAGCCAACAAGAAAATGAGGACCTTAGTGCTATGACCACAAGGAACTAACTTGTGTCAACAAATGATGTGACCATGGAAGAGGAACCTGAGCTGCAGAAAGGAGATAGCACAGCTGATTCCTTGATTGCAGCCTCGTGAGACCCTAGAAAAAGGGCCCCTTTAACCCTGCTCAGATTCCTGACCCACAGAAACTGTGGAAAATAAGAAAGATACATTGTTTTAGGCTGGTAAGATTGTAGTAATGTGTTACACAACATAGACATCTAATACAGCAGTTGACATTGTTAATCCCAGAGTCAGCATGGGAGAGCATTACCAAAAAGTAGAATAAAAAGAGGCATGAATAATCGGGGCTATTAATGCAATCAATCCATCATACTCTCTAAGCGCTGGGGGTGGTGGCATCCCTTTGTTAAAGTAGCCCTGTACCATCTTGTTTATATGCTCTACAGACTTGCCTTTGCTGTTTTCTTTCTTATTTTCCAGCACTCATAAATAACCTGACTATGACAGCTGCAGACTCAAAAAAGGAGTGATCTTAGAAACAGAGTCAGTATACAGCATAGGAGCAAGAACTCTGGAGCCAGACATTATGGGTTCAATTCCCAGCTCTCACACTTGTCAGCTGTGTAACTCTGGACAAGTTCCTTATTCTCCCTGTGCCTTAATGGTATCAATGAAAAAAATATAACAATACTATCCACTCTCAGCGTTTTTGTGGAAATTACATAAGTTAATTTAATATATGTAAAGCACTGAGAACAGTGCATGGCACATTGTAAATACTACATTTGCCACATTATTCTAATTATTTTCAAATGATTAGCCAATATAACTATTACAGTCACTCCAACAGAATATTCAAGGAGAAACCCTATTCCTTGATACTACAGATAACACAGATATTCTTTATGCACTCAAAATACAAGATATATAGAAAAATACACAACTAAATTATGTGCCCCTAAAATATATAACCAATAAAATGTCTTATAGAGATGAACAAAAAATAAACAAGAACCTACACCATTTCCACAGTAAAATTTTTTTAGTACTGCAAGCCTCATAGAATAATCCTATTTTATTGGGATTTTGGAATTTATCATGAAGACTTACTAACAAATTCTAGTTCTTGCCCTTTCATTTCCAAGGAATACATCATTTAAAGCATAGTCTTCAAAATGCTTGTAATAGAGCACACAATAGCCTCATTTTTGTAAGTCGAGGTGGGAGTTCTGCATTTTTATCCCGGAATTAGGACAAAGCAGTCAAGCTTTGGAAGGACAGACAGTGCTCTTGGAGTCAAAGAAACTGTAGTCCTTCAGGCTCCACCACTTGCAACTTGAGGGAACTTCTAAACATGGCCAAAGCTGCCTGAGCCTCAGTTTCCCTAATATTAACACACCCTGCTTCATGAGATAAGAATAAAGACCAGAAGAGGCAAAAGGATGCAAATGGGGCTTTTAAAACCATATTTGAAAGAAAGAAACAGCGTGTCTAGTTAGGGTCCTATCAAGAGACAGAAACTCTACCAGTTATTTTAACAGAAAGACCTTGATACAAAGAATCATTAACCAAGTACTGGGTAGAAAAAAAAGTTGGGGGAGCACTAAGGAATACAAGAGCAGCAACTGTCAAAGCAGCTCCCAACCCAAGGGTTAAGAAACAGAAGAAAAGATCGGGATCATTAGAATGTAGAATCTCTGAGGAGGGAGGCCCTCTGGAGCTTGAATGCAAATGTCTAAAGAAAGTGCTCCAGTTGGTAGGTACTGGGGGTGCAAGGAGGCTGATCCCAGGAGTGTGGAACACCTGCAACCTGAAACCAAGGGGACTCCCGGAGTCTACTATTGTTGCTGGGGTCATTCTTGGACAGAGGATACAGAGATGCCCAAAGCTTTCTTCCTCTCTCATACCCCCATCCAAGAACCTAAACTCAGAGCCAGTGGACAGGATAGAAATGTGGTTTGCAGAGTCCCAGCCCCAGCATCATAAATCAGAGTAGCAAAGGGTGGGTTTGGAGCTGAGAATCAGTAACTCAATGTCCAACACAAAAAGATAAAGTATTAAACCTGTAGCCAGAGCCAGGTGTGGTGGTGTGCTACTTGGGAGACTGAGGCAGGAGGATCACTTAACACAATAACCTCATTTTTGCAAGTCAAGGTGGGAATCCTTCATTTTTCCCTTGTAATTAGGACAAGCAGTCAGGCTTTGGAAGGACAGGCAGTGCCCTTGGAGTCAAAGAACCTGAAGTCATTCAGGCTCCACCACTTGCAACTTGAGGAAACTTTGAAACATGGCCAAAGAGCCCAGGAGATCAGGGATACAATGCACTGTGAGTGCACCTGTGAATAGCCACTGCACTCCTGCCTGGGCAACATAGTGAGAATCTACCCCTAAAAAGATTTAAACACACAGTCAGCAATCTCCTGGTTACAGTGGCAAGCCCCTGCTCTATGGGCCACAATTTCATCTGTAAAATTGGAACGCTGGACTTAGGCACTAGACGATTAATCTCTAACACTGGAGCTTCTGAGAGTGTGGCCCTTACAAGAACTTCAACAGGCTTCCAGGTTCCCCCTGTGGAAGGGAGCCTTTCCCAGGTTTATTTTTCTTTAAAAGAGAAAGAGAATGAGAAAAAGAAATGCACACAAATGGGTTTCCTGGAGACTGAGCTTGGATTGGAAGAGTCCACAGGTTCCTTGGATCTCAGGAACCAAAGACAGATCCCATGATTTCCAAGTGTGGGGATCACAGGAAGAGGTCTGGCCAGCCTGGGGATAATCTCCGAGTCTTGTGTGGACCTGCCAGACTTTCTCAGGGGCTGACCTTTGAAGTCCTCACCTGGACCACTGGTGCCCACCTGTTGTGCTCGTCCACACTAGCTTCTGACTCTGCCCCCAACAAAATCCAGCCACGTGGATCTCCTGGTTCTTCCTCACACTCACGGAGCTCCCACCCACCTCAGCGCTTTTGCAAACCTTCTTCTTTCTGTCTGGAATGCCCTGTGTCAGATCTTTGCAAGCCTCTCTTGTAATTCAGGTCTCAGTTCAAATCACCCTTTCTCAGAGACACCCCCATCCCTGCCTTCCAGCTCTCTCCTACTCTGACATTTGACCTTGCTTCCTCTCCTTCATAGTAAATATCACCATTTTACATTTATGTAGTTGTTCACTTGTTCATCTTCTATTTTTCCAAGGTAGGATTAAGACACTGAGAGTGAGCCAGGCATGGTGGCTCATGCCTTTAATCCCAGCACTTTGGGAGACTGAAGCAGGCAGATCACCTGAGGTCAGGAGTTCAAGACCAGCCTGACCAACATGGAGAAATTCCGTCTCTATTAAAAGACAAAATTAGCCAAGTTTAGTGGTAGGCCCCTGTAATCCCAGCTACTCAGGAGGCTGAGGCAGGAGAATTGCTTGAACCTGAGAGGCAGAAGTTGCGGTGAGCCGAGATTGTTCCATTGCACTCCAGCCTGGGCAACAAGGGTGAAACTCTGTCTCAAAAAAAAATAGAAATAAAAATTTAGATTATTAAAAAAAAAAGACACTGAGAGTGGCAACCTTATCTGTGTTGTTCACAATTCACCGTGTATCTTGTTCACCACATCCAGTACTATGCCTGACCCATGATAGGAGCTCAAGAAATATTTACAGAAGGAATGGATGAATAAGTAACATACTTTCAACTGCTTGAAGGTGGGCTCTGAGACCTAACTTTCGAATTCCTGAGAGTACACAGCAAGGCACTGAGTACACACATGGCACTTAATAAATTCCTGATTGAAGCATTCCATCCAGCAGCTGTCTCTGTGCCTCTGGAACAATGTCGCTGCCTTCACAACTTCAGACCAGCCACTCGCTTTGGGAATGTGGGAGGAACAACGAGACCTAATCTCCAGGTTAGGGAAGACACCTAATCTGCAGTCCAGTGGTTCTCACACACGAGTTCACATAGAGTCACCTGAAGGGTTGGTTCAAACAGAAAATTGCTGAGTCCCACCCTTACAGTTTCTGATTCAGTAGGTCTGGGGTGGGACTCGAGAATTTGCGTTGTAAACAAGTCCCCAGGGATGCTGATGCTGCTAGTCCAGGGACCACACTTGGAGAATCACTGTTTTACAGCTCACCAGGTAATTACAGGGGCAGCCAGAGTTGAGAAACACTGCTGCAATTTGCACCTCACAAAATTGTTGTAAAGATCAAATGTAATTATTTATTAGGCAAAGTGTGTAGCGCCATGCCTGGTACCCAGTTAGTGCCAAATGGTGTTCCCTGCACCTTAACTCTTACCTGGAAAGCCAAACAGCCTCCCAGCCGTCTCTTTGCCTCTCCTTTCTTTTTTCTTTTCCTTTCTTTTTCTTTTCTTGAGACAGAGTCTCACTCTGTCCCCTAAGCTGGAGTGCAGTGTTGTGATCTTGGCTCACTGCAACCTCCACTTGCCAGATTCGAGCGATTCTCATGTCTCAGCCTCCCGAGTAGCTGGGATTACAGGCGTGTGCCACCATGCCCAGCTAATTGTTGTATTTTTAGTAGAGACAGGGTTTTGCCATGTTGACCAGGCTGGTCTCAAACGCCTGGACTCAGGTGATATGCCCACCTTGGCCTCCCAAAGTGCTGGGAATTATAGGCATGAGCCACCGTGCCTGCTGCCTGTACTTTCCTCTGTGCAATCAATTCCCTCACAACACCTCCAGAGACATAGTCCTTAAATGCAAACCTGACATCACTGCTCTCTTTAAGACACTGCAATGCTTCCCTAATGCCTATAGATTGAATCCAGATGGAATCCATGAAATAGAAGGCTTTTCACAATTTTCACACACCCATTTATTCTCCTTCTCCAATAACTCTTCCCCAGCCAACCCTAATTTGTTGGGAGAACACTGTTGTGGTATTATCTATCAGGTATTCAGACTGGTATAGGGGGAAGGAATGGAAGCTGTGTGGTTAGGTGGCTGTAATTCACATTCCAGCTTTGCCCCTTCTTGCTGTGTGACCTGGAGCAGGTTAGTTCACCTCTCTGTCCTCAGTGTCTTCAGTCATGAAGGAAGGAGAAGAGCAATCCCTTGCTGGTGGGTTAAGTGAAATAATCTATGAAAAGCACTTAGCACAGGACCCAGCATGCACTAAGTATTCAGTAAAATGTTACTATCAGAGAGTGCTAGAAATGGAAAAGATAAAAATGACCCCTGATGCTATCAGCAAAGTACAGGAGAAGACTAGAGGTGGAGAAGAAAGGGTGGACGGATCCATGCCTCAGAGTGGATTAGGGGCCTTTATCTTCCTTCTCTTGGCTGTTACATACACCCCATCCCAGGACAGAGTATCTTTGTATACTTTTCCTCTTAGATCTCTCTTCTACTCTAGACTATGATCTCCTTGTGGCCAGGGACTATGTCTTACTCACCCCAAGGAAGGAAATGTCAAAGAGCTCTCCCGTATGACAGAGACCACACTTGTTCTTTAGCTCCAGGGAATGAAAACAAACAAGATGGTTGCCGTGGTCAGTGGGAAAAGGGCACCTAGGAAGAGTCATCCCCAGAAAGCCTGCTCTCCTTTCCCACAACTTGAGTGGTCCTCTCCTTATTGGCCATGCCTCCGCAAGCCCCCTGAGGATGAGTGCCCAGTGTGGAACCTGAGAAAGTCTTGCCTATACCCTCAGCCAGAATTTTCCCTACTCCTTTCCCCTCTCAACCTCTGCATCACATTTCTTTTTTTAAATTTGAGATAGAGTCTTGCTCTGCTGCTCAGGCTGGAGTGCAGTAGCACAATTATGGCTCACTGCAGCCTTGACCTCCAGGGCACACACAATCCTCCTTCCTCAGCCTCCCAAGTAGCTGGGACCACAGGTGCATGCCACCGAGCCTGGCTAATTTTTGTATTTTTTGTTGAGATGGGGACTCACTGTGTTGCCCAGGCTGGTTTTAGACTCCTGGGCTCAAGCAATCCTCCCACCTTGGCCTCCCAAAGTGCTGGGATTATAGGTGTGAGCACCATGCCTGGCCTGCATTTCTTATTTACACATCTCCCTTCCTAGAGTTTAGGCTCTCTCTATGAAGTGCTATTAAGATAATGTTATCCATCTCATAACTAGACATAAACAGAAATAAAACAAAAAGCAGTACAAGAAAACACAAGGAGTTTTGGTACATAATTCAATATAAAGACAAGCTTGCAAACTGCTAAAGCCGTCAACAGAAGCAAGGGCTGTTGTGGAGGGAGTGAGACCCTGCATTGGGGGTCTGCAAGTAGGAGCTGCAACCACCTATTCAGAAAGCTCTGCAGTGTTTCCTGCAGTCAAAGTCAGATGTGAAGTTGGACTAAGCACTGGATGTCTTCTCTGGGCTCTTCCCAGTAAAATATCCTGTGTACCAGGGTGAAGAGTTCCCTCTCTGAATTTCCAGTTCTTTTGTCCACACAGAAAGGGGTAGAGAAACCTGGGAAGCAGCCATCCCAAGTCAAAGGATCCCCAGCCTGGTCTGCTCCACTGTCCCTGGACACTGCATGCTGGTGGGCTCCTTGGGTCTGGTTGACTCTCACTCAGGACACACTCCTAGGCCGGCTCCATAGAAACGCCAGGTATGTAATCTCTTAACTGGAAACTTGGCAGAGAATAAGAACAATTCATTGGCTCCACTGCCTACGCCTACAGGTAAGCAGGCAGGGGAGAAAAGGGTATCTGGCCAGAGCAAGGAATGCCAATTTCCACTTGGCAAAGGGGACAGATATTTCAGAGAGGAGCACAGGGCAATGCTAACCAGCTATCACAAAAGCCAGGCATTG
Source organism: Papio anubis (assembly GCF_008728515.1). Taxonomy (NCBI): domain Eukaryota; kingdom Metazoa; phylum Chordata; class Mammalia; order Primates; family Cercopithecidae; genus Papio; species Papio anubis. Next base: position 130,147,913 of record NC_044983.1, on the reverse strand, counting down.
TTCTAACCCTTTGCCTCCATGTGAACCCTCTTGTCTAGCCAGGCCAGTCTGACCTGTCCCCTGAACATGCCGTGCTGACCTCTGCCTCCGCCCATGCACACGCTGTTCCCTCACCTGCAGTGCTAACAACCCACCCACATCCTACCCATCCTCCAAGCCCCAGCAAGAGCCCAGCTCCTTTCTGAAACCACCCAGACCTATTAGACCACAGGGGTCTCCACAACTCCAAGACTACCTACTGGCTATGGTAATAAGAACAACCACAGCTGTCACTTGTTAAGCTCTTAGTGTGTGACAGACGACAACGTGGTGGACACTTTACACACATTGTGCCCATTCTCAAAACCAACATGCAAGGAAAGGAGTATCAATGCCCCACTGTAGAGACTGCACTGTTTGCTAAGCTAGTATATGGCAAAGCCAGGGCTTCCTGGCCCCAAATCCCATATTCTTTCTATGCCAAAATCAAATGTAATGTTTTTCTCTTACGGGCTCCCTTTGCCCATGGGAAAGAGCACAGGCTTCTTGAGTCCTAGGATTACGTCTTCTTGTCATCTACTGTCCCAAAAACTGCTTAAAGTCAGGTATGGGTGAAACTTCACCTATAAAATTTCCCTTGCACCTGATCTATTTCAAATTAGATTTCTTGCCACCAAAAGAGTCGTAGAAAATACAATTTGGAGGTTTACTTCTTACTGTACAGCCATAGATTCTTGAGCAAGAGTGAGCCTCAAAAGATCAACTAGAGGGGGTAATAAGGCTACACGGCCTGGGCACTCTCATATGAAGGAATGGCTGTGGCTGTGCAAATGTCCAGCCCAGGCATTCGAAGGACTTAGAGAAATAAATGAAATTTTCTCAAACTCTTTTGGGAAAGGTATAGAGATATATATTTAGAAGGCATGTTATGCAAGAACTCTCAGGGCAGCTGGACCATGAGAAAACATCATTTTAGTGCTGTTCAGACTGCAAGTCATGCAATTAGCCAGACAGTGTTGTTCCTTTCACTGCTCCGTCCCACTCTGTGCCAGCCCCACCCTGTGATTGTTCCATACCAAGCCTGTCCATCATTTTAATTAAGAATCTTTGAATGTTTTGCCTCTGTGATGCACATAAACTGCCTAGGATTATGCCTGACATGTGTTGGGGCCCAGTTGGAGGAACATACTGGTATTCATGTAAAGAGACCTAGAGACCTTGAAGAGCATCTAGAACAAGGTCTAGAAACTCCAAGGTCTCCAGGGCCTGGTGGGGTTACATAGAAGAGTGAAAAACCACCATACAAGTTCAGTGATGACTGGCAGCTAACTGCAACCTCAGCCTCAGGGAGACCACATAGAGCCATGGGAGCCTCGTGGTGGACAGCACAAGGACTTTCCCCAGCTAAGGACACAGTGGCTCCTCTGTCTGCGTGGTGGCTACCAGATAAAGCCAGGCCTAGAGTTGTTGGCCTGACTTCAGGGAAATTTTCAGGGAAATCATAAATCCTCATTTTTTGTGTGTGAAATCTGCCAATTGTTTTATATAATTTTTTTGTTTTGTTTTGTTTTTTGGAGACAGGGTCTGGCTGTCACCCAGGCTGGAGTACAGTGGCAAGATCTCAGCTCACTGCAACATCTGCCTCCCAGGCTCTAATTATCCTTTCACCTCAGCCTCCCAAGTAGCTGGGACTACACGTGTGTACTACCACGGCCAGCTAATTTGTGTATTTTTTGTAGAGACCATTTTGCCCAGGCTAGTCTCGAACTTGTGAACTCAACTGATTCACCCACCTTAGCCTCCCAAAGTGCTGGGATTACAGGCATGAGCCACCATGCCCGGCCAAAATCCGCCAATGTTTTAATATTGGCAATTATTTAAACCATTTTGTAAATGTTGCCTGGGTCAAACATACCTGATTGTCGGTCAGATCCTGCCTGAAGATGGCCAGTTCGTGACCCTTCCATAGACGCAGCACCTGAGTCCAGAGAGGTGAGACAATCTGCCAGGCCCACAGCACATGATCACCAGAGACAGCACAAGGACCGGAGCTCCCGCTGCCAGGCCAGGCCACTTTCCACTCCAGCCCTCGCTCTGCAGCGTCTCAGCAGGCGCAGAGGGTTGCTCCACTGAGATACACCTGCAGGGTCACTGGAAGTCCACACCTCTGCCAAAGTCCCTGAATGTCACCTCTCTAGCCCACAACTCTTTGCTTCCCAATTGCTTCTTGGAATCACACCTAATCTTCTGGGCTGAGCATAGCCTTCTTTGCCTTCCACCATGCTTCCTCCAAGGTCATTCTGGGAGCTTTAGAATTTGACTCATTTATTTGCCAACAGGTCAGGAGCAGCCACTCTCTGCCAGGAACTGCACTCAGCCCCGAAGACACAGAGTGAATCAGACCCAGGCTCTGCTTTGCACAGCTGTGATAGTTAATTGTTATGTGTCAATTTGGCTAGACCATGTCACCCAGATGTTTGGTCAAATATTGGTTTAGGTGTCATTGTGAGAGTATTCTTTAGATAAGATTAACATTCTAATCAATAGACTTTGACGAAAGTAGTTTATCCTTTACAATTTGGGTGGGTCTCATCCAATCAGTTGACAGGCTTAAGAGAAAAAGACTGAGGTCCCTGAGGAAGAGAAAATTCTGCCTTTACACTGTCTTTGGACTCTAGCAACAAAATCATCTCTTCCCTAAGTCTCCATCCTGCTGGTCTGTCCTGCAGATTTCAGACATGCCATCCCCAAGAATTGCATGAGCCAATTCCTGAATATAAATCTGCACACACACATTCTATTGGTTCTGTTCCTCTGGAGAATCCTGACAAGTAATAATATAGAAGCTCATAGTCTAGTGAGCTTCTTTTTACCACTTCTTTTCATCATGTTAAATCATGTTGGATATGAAGGACAGGAAAATGAAGCAAAGGGTGATTCCTCCCCCCTAGACTTGTAAGTAAGATTTTGTGTATCTGTGCTATGTTGATTTTTCTTAGAAAAGTATCAAAGCATTTTGAAACTCAACAAAATTCAAGGAATACAAAATTTCCTAGTCTTGAAAAGCCCTTCTAGCTCTGGTATTCTGTAATTCTGTGGGACATAAAGTGTTTCTGTAGTTTGTTTTGCTCCTCTTGGCCAAAGACCTAGAAAGTTTCGGTGTTCATTCCAAATAAAACCATTGAGGAAGAACAGAATGAGCCCCAAATCCAGAATGTGACATTCGTGGGTCTAAATTCTATCTTGGCCATTTGCTAGCTCAATGATCCAGGGCATGTCACCTCTTTGAGCCTCAATTTTCTCATCTGTAGAATGGAAATAATACTACTCCACAGTTGCTGTGAACCTTAAATGAGATGGCAAATGACTTTGACCAGCACAGGGTCTGACCAACAAAGGTACCAGTAAATTTTAATTCACTCATTTATGCATACAGATACCTGCAAGTCTTGGGGAACTACCATCCTCAGCTTGCCCGACTTCAGCACAAGCCCTTCAGGCTCAAGCTGCTGTCCTCTCAGTCATAGACACCCTTGCACCCTGATTGGATTTGATCCCAAAACCCAGAAAAAGACATCATCCCTATGCTCTTTTAAATATAAAACAAATACTTTCTTCTTGTAGAGGCAGCCTCACTTTTCTTGTCTGTCAATTGGAGATAATCACACCTCCCCTAAAGAATTGTCACAATGCCAGGATGCAAGGTTCTTACAAATGCCTGTGTCTGTCCTTCCTCAGATGCAGAAGGCAGAGAGAGTGGCAGCTTGGAGCCTGATACATAGAGAGACTGACCTTTGGGTTGTGCCTGACAGCTTTCTGGTCCCCAGGCCCTGGTTTGTCCCCGTATAAGACAAGGTTGATAAAACTAGGCACCTCAGTAGCTGAGCTCAGTGGCTCATGACTGTAACCCCAGTAATCTAGGAGGTTAAAGCAGAAGGATTGCTTGAGCCCAGGAGTTTGAGATTAGCCTGGGCAACATAGAAAGACCTTGTCTCTAAAAAGAAAATTTTAATACAAAATACGTTAGCTGAATGTGGTGTTGCATATCTGAAGTCCCAGGTACTTGAGAGACTAAGGCAGGAGGATCCATTGAGCCCAGGAGTTACAGGCTCCTGTGAGCTATGGTCACACCACTGTACTCTACCCTGGGCAACAGAGTGAGACCCTATCTCTAAAAAACAAACAAACAAACAAAAAAGTCTAGGCATCTCAGAGTTTGCAAGGATTTAATGAGACAAATCATTCAAGGCTTGGGCCCCCATCTAATGCAGTTATAAGCGGGGATTATTATTATTATCCTATGTTTTGCAGGGAAAGGTGGGCACTAAACTGCTATGAATTTCTCTTTTGCCTAATCTCTTATGAATTGACATTCTATTACCTGCCAGCAAGAAAGTCCTGGCAAATGCCTTTTGAAAGCATACTTCTCACTTTACATCTTATTTTTGTTTGTTTTTGGGTTTTTTGTGGGTTTTTGTTTGTTTGTTTTGGAGACCAGGTCTCACTCTGTCACCCAGGCTAGAGTGCAGTGGCATGATCACAGCTCATTGCAGCCTTGAGCGTCTGGGCTCAAGAGATCCTCCCACCCCAGCTTCCCAAGTAGCTGAAACTACAGGTGCATGCCACCACACCCCCACCCTCAGATTTGTGTGTGTGTGTGTGTTTGTTTTAACACAGAGTATTGCTCTGTCACCCAGACCGGAGAGCAGTGGTGTGATCTCGGCTCACTGCAACCTCAGCGTCCTGGGTTCAAGCAATTCTCCTGCCTCAGCCTCCCGAGTATCTGGGATTACAGGCATGGACCACCACACCTCGCTGATTTTTGTATTTTTAGTAGAGACAGGGTTTCATCATGTTGGCCAGGCTGGTCTTGAACTCCAGACCTCAAGTGATCTGCCCATCTCAGCCTCTCAAAGTACTGGGATTACAGGCATGAGCCACCATGCCCAGAAATTTTTTTTTTTTTTTTTTTTTTTTTTTCCTGTAGAGACGGGTCTCCCTATGTTACCCAGGCTGGTGTCGAATTCCTGGGCTCAAATGATCTTGGCCTCTCAAAGTGCTGAAATTACAGGCATGAGCCCCTACGCCGGGCCTTCACTTTACATCTTGGATTATGGAGCTGGGAAGGCAATTAGGTGTCATCTCCAGTTCCAGATGGAACATTTGTGATCCAAGAGGTGAAGCCACTGCCGGGTGGGGCTCGGCTAGGAGGCAGTGGAAGAGTCAGCCCCGCCCCATTGTTTCTGCTTAATCTTGCTGACAGCATGAGAGTCAGAAGGTTTATACAGCAGCAAAAAAACTTGGCAAGAGCTGCTTGGTCAGGGGGTCACAGAGCAGGAGAAGGCATGGGAATTCTATCCTTAATTGTATCCTGTTTGACTTGGCCCTCCCTATAGCGGGCAAAGCCAAACTGCCAGCAGAGCTCTTGCCCCTTGGTGGACATCAGGAATTTTGACTTCTAATTCTAGCTGATTACTTTGGAGAAGTTGCCTAGCCTATTCACATCTTCCCATTAATAAGTCTGGGATAATAATAGCTTCCTCTCTTTGGGGGACATTTCAATGGCTTTTTTCTATTTAAACAAAGTTACATCATTTGTTCTCCTTAATTTGCTATGTTTGGATAGGCAAGGAATGGTTTGAAGCCAGCAGCCAGTAATCACTAATAACACTGACAATTTGTTAAAAAAAAAAAAAAAAAAAAAAAAAAGAACAGCTAAATGCATTTCAAGACTAGATCTCTATCTACTTCTTACTGAAACAGCACCCTGGGAGTGGGTTTAGCCTATGTTCAGTTATGATACGGCTGTGGTAGATGTTGAACTTGAATAGAAACAGCTCCGTGGACAGAGAGTTAGAAATCCCCCAGGTGAGGCTGGGAGACCTTGGTGAGGTCATTTTATCAATCTGAGTCTCCATTTCTTCAATTATAAATCAAGAAAGTTGTAATGATAGACTTTAGGGTCTTCCTCAGTGATACTGCTCAGACTTTCCTGTAATAATCATTTAATGAAAGGAATTCTCAGTAGCCCTGGCCCCTCTGAACCCACACTCTTTCCAGTCACCCTCCAGGAAGCTTCCAGCACAAATCTCATCATGTCCCTCCCTGGTTGAACTTCTTCTGATGGCAGAGAAAGAAACATGAGAATCATTGTGTATCCATGCAAAGGTGTAATATGCAGCTATTTAAAATGACATATAAAACAGAGCTTTCAACAATATGAAAATAAAGAGCTTACATTTGGTGACAAAGCCAGCATACAAAATCATGCACTAGTATCTCAATGGTTGACAATGCTAAAGACGAAGGCTAGAAGGAGATATCACAAGATGTTAATAGTGGTTCATTGACTCAACCTACTAAGTGCAAGAGCTAGGACTTGAACCTGTGTCCCTGTTTAGAGAGAATGTGGGTGAGTTGTTCGAGAATATGCATGTGATAATAAGTGCCCAAATATCCTGAAAAGTTCAAAAGCAAAGAAGTATTAGAATTACAACATAGGCCTAGAGAACCTATTTAGAGAAGTCAGCTCTACTTTGTGTCCATGTACTTTACCATGGACTTTAATAGTTAATGCCTTTTTTCTAGATGATTCATTTTATTCCTTTTCTTCAACATTATTTCTGCACATAATAAGGTGGGATGTTTTGTTCTTCCTTTAGACTCATTCTCCAGATATCTGTGGAAGTTGAGCAACACATTTTTGGTAACTTAAGCAGTGAATCTTTTTTCATTAGATCACTATTAGAGATCCTAGATTAAAAAGCTAAATTATTTGAGAGTTCAGACAAAAATCACGTCCACTTTCTTTGGGCTGGACCACTGCTTTTAAAATTATACTCTCTTTAAAATGACAAGTTATGTATTCTGGTCTTAGCATTTCAAAAAACCTGAGGTGCTCCAGGGCACCAAACCTAACAACCCCTCTTCCACTAATCACCTATGGTTTTCTGGACACAGGAATAATTGCCACACTCACTGGTTGCAGGCATGTCTCTCGGGTTCACGTACTAGACAACAGGGGCTAATACAATCTAGATAAGTATAGTCCCAAGAGATAGGCAGAAAGCACTGGGTGTATTATTATTAAAGGTCAACTTTAAACAGACAAAACTACCCCGTTTCATCAGACGATGGGTTACAAGGCCTTGACGCTAGGAAAGCACTTTCAGGAACCATTCATTCAAGCTAAACAGTAGTCTATGGGGTGAATCCCTCAAAACAGAAAAAAACAGGATGGAACACAAGGCAGTATTTTCTTGGAAGCAGCATTGTGTGTGGATTGGGAGGCCTATATTTGAATCCCAGCTCTTCTACTTCCTCACTGTGGAGTTTTTGCAAATTTCCAGCTGCCTGCAAGCTTCATTACTGCCATCAAAACAAATGGAGTTAACAGATCTAGCACATAACTGGCACTCCAGAAATGAGTGGAATATAAAATTAAACATGGAAGGAAAATCAATAGCCCTTCTTACATATAAATTTTAAATATTATATATATCTCATATATATCTCCAAAAGCTTTCAAAAATAAGATAAGAACACCACGCTTATCTATCATTGTACATTACTAAGAGTGACTTCAGACCTCATGGGTCCAGGTGTTTTCAACCTGTGGCCATGCACCTCTATGGGTTCCATAGATGTGCAGCCTTCCAAGGTAAGATGTTATCTGTATCCTTGCCTTCCCAGTATATATTGCTCTGTCTTATGGTAACAGCGGCCTAATTTTCTTTTGGGAAACCACCCCCATTCTGCCCTCCACCAAGATCAAGTGGAGCCTACCCACTCCAAGTAATAGTGACAAGCATGGGGCCAGCCGAGCATCCAACCCCCTACCCACAGAGTTTGTGTCAGAGCTGGGCCAGATATTTACCAGGACCATAAAAAAAGGTTGCGCTCTTTCAATTGGGGTTGCTAGGTGGGTAAAATACCAGCCTGTGCTGCTGATGGACATCTTTGCCATCACTGGGAGAGACTCTTCCTAAAAGAAAGCCAAAAACTCAGAGAGCAGAGGCAAGATCTAGAGCTAAGTTCCTCCTGGCATCTTTGAGCTCCTGGTTCCAGCATGCCTAGACCACTTCTACTCCAGGATTTATGAGGACCATGAACTATTACATTGCTTTTTGGTAGGTGCCAATTTGACCTGGGTCTCTGACACTTGTGAAGAAAAGAATCCTAACCAATACAGGAAATTTCATCAATTCCTTGAAATATATGCAAATTTTGCATAAGTATGCTTATTTTCCTGGAGAGAAGGAAAACCCATTCTGAATGGACTTCTGAACTAGAAAAATTAAAACTGCCTGTTCTAATCCAACGCCCTCGTTTTACAGATGAAAAGACCCAGACCCAAAGAGAGAGTCATTGCCCCAGGTCACGTAACAAGTGGGTGACGTGGACCGGAATCCAGTTCTACTGACTCTCATCCTCACCAGTGGATCCCAACATCGGACCACACAGAGGAATCACCGGGATGCTACTGACCATCACCCACCCGCTCAGGTTCTCCCCTAGATCAGGTAAGCCAGAACATCTGCAGAGCAGATTTGAGCAGTAGTCTTCTTAAAACCTCCCTGGAGGACTCGCATGTACAGTTAGGGTGAGAACCCTTTCTTAGGATATGAAAACAAAGATGAAGAAACGCAACCCAACTGATCCAATACTCATTAATTAAAATTAAACAAGTACCTTACCAACACAAAATATCTTATACCACTCGAACACTGAGCTAGGTGTGGGGGTGCAAAATTGCAAAGGACACAATACCTGCCCTGGAAATAACTTCCTCTCTTGTGTAAAAGAAAGTAAGAACCATCCATCAAAGAAAGTGCTGCATTTCATCAGCCGCAGAATGGAATTCTTGGCAGCCCTGCCTTCAAATCTCAGCCACCTGCCTCTCTCTTCATCTCTCGAATTAAGTAAACAGGTCCTTTAGAAGATACAGTCAAGTATTTGTGTCTGTTTGAAACAGTCCCCTTTAGGGAATGTAAGGCATTTAAGTATATTTACAAAAATTCCTTTTGAGGAATGCAGTATATAGATAAGTTCATTCCTATATTTTTCTAAGGAGATGCTACTGTCACGAGGTCTTTTTACATCATCCTCCCTGAACTGTCTCACTCTATTTCCACTCCATTTTCCACCTACTGTAGGAACTGTCATGTGTTAAGACTTCAACCTAGTAAGTATTTACGAATCCCCTCCATGTCCCAAGCTCTTTGCTGAGTGCTTGGGGGATGGAAAGGGTAAACAAGGATACCAAAACGAAAAAAACAAAGTTACTGTTTTCAAAGAGCTAACAGTCAAATGAGGGACAACAGGTTAGTACTGATTTCTAACAAAAGCAAGCTGTGATAAATGTTTAATTATGGTTGTAACTCCACTTATTAAGTGTCTGCCGTGTGCCAGGCACCTAACTAAGTACTGTACATACCTGATGACATTCCTTTCTTATGACCCCGCTGTTGGGTAGCTGTCATCTATCTGCATTCCACAGGTAAGAAAGCAGACTTGGAGCCACCTACTCATCTACTCAGTCTCAGCTAGTTAGCAGCAGAGCCATGATTGGCTGTTGGGTCTGCTTAATTCCAAACAGGTCCTGAGCGCCCCCAGCTGAGTACAGACTACATCAGGATCCAGGAAAACCAGGTTCATGATGGAGCCTCATTGCACATTTCTCCATAATGGAATACAGACGTGAAGATAAGAAACAAGATTCCTGCCCTTAAGGAGCTCACGTCTAGGAGGGAGACTCAAACCACAATTTTAGGGAGTGTTAATCACTTTTTAAATCAAAGAATTGGTATCATAGAAGGTAACTGGTACTGGGGAAAGCATAAGAACTCATGTCTGGGGAAATTTTTGAAGTCAAGATTGGCAGAAATGGATGAAAGAAATAAGGGGAGGGATCTAGAAACTGGGAGGCAGTTGTAGCTAACAATGCTGACACCTCCCACCTGCAGCCTTCTCCAGAGGATGGCCCTTGGACAAATTGGAGTCATCTCACCTGGAGGTCACTTTGGCGCAAAGACAAAAGACACCCCACCCCTCAACCTATAATACATACATGACTGAGTCCTATCAAGGTAAAGTAACTTGTCCAAGGACATGCGATCAAGAGATGGTGCACCAGGAATTCAAACTCCCAAGCCGGGCCAGCACTCCTGGGACACGTTTGTTCCTCGGCCTGCCTTGTCCCTCTAAATCTGATAAAGCCGCACTTGAGAGGGAGTGACATCATCTAAGCCATGGTAGTATTTCTGGAGCCCATGGGAATACCTGAATCCTGCCCCACCAATTACCCTTCCTGAGTAAGGAAGTCCCGAAAGATAGATCTACAAGAAACAGTGGTCATATAGGACACAAACACACAAAAAACCTTTTCATTATTAGCTGAGCCAGCAACTGGCACCTGAATTCAATCTTCCCTGGTACAGATGAATTAAAACACACAGATTAGACCAGAGGCTAAGTGTAGCCTCTCCCACCCCAGCCCCTGGCCCCAGCCAAAAAAAAATCCAATTTTGACTCTTCTCACTCTCTCCTCCATATTTAAGGAGCAAAAACGTGGGCTGGCACTATGTTAGAAGCAGCTTAATTAATACTGCTCCCCTAAATGGAAACGATAAAATTTGTGAATGAAGTTGCCTGCCAGCCTTTTCTGTGTGGCACAGCTGTGCTGTCCAATACAGGAGCTATTAGCTACATGAAGTTATTTAGATTTCGGCTTAAATTAATTAGAATTAGATAAAATTGAAAATTCAAGTCTTCAGTCACATTAGCCACATTTCAAGTACTCAAAAGCCGCACACAACTAGTGGCTTCCATAGCAGACAGTGCAGATGTAGGCAATTTCCATCACTGCAGCAAGAGGACACGAGAGAGAGAAAGAGAGTGGGGAGAAGAGTCTCAGACCCTCTGTCTCAGAGGGTCAGGCAAAGCTCAGTTTACCCAACCAGCTCTGGTTGCAAAAGGGAAGTGAGAAGAGGGACATGAGAACAAGTCTCTACCCTTCAACACACAGTGAACCCCCCAGTGGCAGTTGTGAGTGTAGCCTAATCTGTACTTCAAGCTCCAATCAATAAATGCACATTTCCCCTCAAGGAGGAACAGAGGTAGGGCAGGCAGCAAAGGATCCGGTACTACTTTCAAGGTGTATGTGACACTCTTATTAACCAAAAAATCAAATTCGAGAGAAAAGAATGATCTGCAGCCTGGAATAAGTCCATTTGCCATCTGGAATAAATACAAAATTCCAGAGAAGACTGAATTGAAGACCCCGTTAGGGTCAGGTGCCCAGCTTTGGGTCAGTCACGATGGTGGGGTTTTAAGAACCTGGCATCCAAGCATGTGGCTGTGTGATTGAATCATGGCTACTACTTATGGACGTCCCTCTACAACAGGCAGACAAAAAGGTAGGGCCTGCTACACTGAGGCTTTATCCCTCACTTCCCTTCTTATGTTTGTAAGTCAGCCCTGGCTGGTTTGTCCCTGGCCTTCGAGATTTTTGAGGACAAACATTCTGTTTCCTTCACTGTGCCCAGCGTGGTACCTGACTCATAGCCCTTCATGCTTCTCAATAAGTGTTTAACTGCATGGCAGGAGATGGCATTTACTGAGCCTCCCTTAGGCCAGGGATAATGCTATGTGCTCCTGATATGGTTTTGATGTGTCCCCACCTGAATCTCATCTTGAATTGTAGCTTCCATAATTCTCATGTGTTGTGTGAGGGACCCGGTGGATGATAATAGAATCATGGGTGTGGTTTACCCCACACTGTTTTTGTGGTGGTAAATACATCTCACAAAATCCGATGTTTTTATAAGGGGTTTCCACTTTAGCTTGGCTGTCATTCTCTCTTGTCTGCCATCCTGTAAGATGTGCCTTTCACCTTCTGCCACGATTGTGAGGCCTCCCCAGCCACGAGGTACTGAGAGTCCATTAAACCTTTTTTTAAAATATAAATTACCCAGTCTGGGATATGTCTTTATCAGCATTGTAAAAATGGACTAACACAGCTCCATACACATTGACTAATTTAATCATTACAGCAACCTTATGGGGTGCATTTTATTCACCCTCTTTTCCAGACGAAGAAAGTCTTATCAAGGTAAAATAACTTGCTCAAGGGCACATGACCAGTAAGTGATGAACCTGGAATTCAGACTCGCATCTATATGACTTCTCATGATGCTAAATATTTAAAAATGGATGAATGAATATTATCACAATTGATTGGATTAAATACCAAAAACTACTCACAAAATAATTGTTTAAAATTTTATTCAACTGAGCACAATGACTCACACCTGCAATCCCATAATTTTGGGAGTCTGAGGTGGGACGATTGCTTGAGCCCAGGAGTTCAACACCAGCCTGGGCAACATGTGAGACCCCATCTCTACAAAAAAAAAATTGTTTTTAACTAGTCAGGCATGGTGGCACATACCTGTAGTCCCAGCTACTTGTGAGGCTGAGGTGGGAGGATCGCTTGAGCCTGGGAAGTGGAGGCTGCAGTGAGCCATGACTGTACCACTACACTCCAACCTGGGTGACAGAACAAGACCCTGTCTAAAAAAAACAATATACTATCAAAAAGTGGATAAATATGAGGCTATGTTCAGAATAACTTTTGAGTACTGCAATTGATGTCTGTTTTCTGTGAAGACAGGGCCATAGTCATACAATATTTAAGGAGCAAAAGTGTGGGCTGGTACTACATTAAATACAGCTTAATTAATAATGATGTTCTAAATGGAAACAATACAAGTATGAATAAAGCTGCCCGCCGGCCTGTTCTATTTGGCACAGCCAGCCTATTCTTAGGCTCTTACTGGTTTTCATTATGTAGTTGACCTCAGAATGTCAATAACTTATGGTATAATTGACATATAATTGGCATCCATGGTTCCCTTGCAGTTTATATTTCTTTGCTGGAACCAGTAGCCTGAGAATAAAAGCTATCTCTAACTTCTTCAATTTCTTTGTTTCCTAACTCAAACCTTAGCTCCTACAGTACTCTTTGACATATAGCCTATGTTTTAGTCTGCTCACTAGTCCTAAGACAGGCCTTGCACAGTCCTTCGTCTATATCTTTCCTCTTGCTATGAGTCCTCACCTAGGACTCATTTAGCCCTATACTTTCTTCAAGACTCAATTAAACCCACACAAAGATGAATGTCAATAGGTTCAAATATTCCTCTGCTACCACTGCCCTAGGGAATATTTAATATTTAACATAGAAAGTGCCAAGTGCTGCAAAATGCAAGCTCTAGCTTCATTTTGGAATTTGTATCAGCTTTCGCTGTGTAACAAATAAGAACAAAAATCTTGATGTCATATGACAAGACATTTACACATCTACATGACAGCTGGAGTTCATCTGATCTAGCTGATTTAGATAAATAAGGCATGTTATTCTCATGGCAAAAAAACAAAGGCATGAGAGCAAGCCCAAAAATACTAGCATATTTGAATCTTCTGCTCATATAACCTCTGTGAACATCCTACCAGCCAAAACTAATCACCAGGCCAAGGCCAAAGTTAGGGAGTACAGAAAGTACTTTCCTGCCACAGGGTAGGGGGAAGAGAATGAATATTTACTGAACAATAATCTAATCTTTACAGACACTACCATATATTTTAAATGTCCCTTCTTTTGCCACAGCAGGCTAGAGAATGTAACCTAAATGAGAGGAGAAAACCACCCAAAGCACTTAGATCTCAGAGAAATAGAGCAGAGCTGCTGCACACACAGCCTCTCACTGGGTAATGAGTAAAGTAGATGAAGCACTTGGAGAGCAAGTTGAAAGGCAGCAAAGGCTTCTCAGCAATAATGTGTTATTGTCAGGGACTTAGAGGGAATGCCAAGCTGTGGTGCCATACACAGATGATGGGAGCATAAATTGATGAAAATATTTTATAGGGGAAGTTGACAATATGTATCACAATTTGTAAATGCACTTGTCCTTTGATCCAGCAATCCCACTGCAAAGAATATGCTCTATGGATAAAATCAAGTAAGTATACACAGATTATACTCATTTGTTTGCTGTAGCAAAATAATTTGAAAATAAAAATAAGTAAAAGCAGAAAAGAAAAATTGAGTATCCATCTCTAAAGCTCTGGTTAAATGAATGATGGTATATCCATGCAACATATTATAAAGTCATTAAAAATAAGTCTATACATACTAATTTGTTCATTCAAAAAAATATTTACTGTCTGCTCACAATATACCAAGTCCTGTTCTTGGCACTGACAATGTAACAGAAAATGAGATATTCAGGATCTTTCTTCTCCAGGAAAGAGAGTAGTGAGAGACGATTAACAAGTCAATACATAAATGTCATCATCTCAAGAAGTGATAGAGCAAAAATATAACAGGATGGTATGCAAAAGGGAACCTAGCAGAGAGATCACCTTGAATGGGGGTCTGTGGAAGACTTCTATGAGGAAGAGATGTTTGTACTGACTCCTGCATATCAAGAAAGGAAGGCCAATTCCTCCTCAAAGTGCATGAAGACATAGGGGAAGAACATTCTAGAAAGAGGAAACAGCAAAGTCCCTGAGGTGAAAATGAGCTTGTTTTATTCAAGGGAAGGACAAAAAGTTAGGGTGGTTGGAGCAGAGTGAGTGGGAAAAACAGTAGTACAAGATGAGGTAGGAGAAGAACTACGAGATCCATGTCTCAGTTCTACCGCCTACATTGTTGTCTTCGGTTTCTTCATCTGTAAAATGGAGTTACTAATCATTGACGGCTTTTATCTCTAGGATCTCCATAAGAAGGTCTGTGCAATAGGCAGGGCAGGCATTATCATTCCCGCTTTACAGATGAGGAAACCGAGATTCCAGTTTTGTAACTTTGCCCCCAGTCACATCTTTTGTAGTCAGCAGAATCAAGACTCAAATCCAGATTCCTGATGGCTATCACAGCACTCCTTTTGCTGCAGTACAATCTCTCCCACCTTGTTTGTGTATTTCGACACACAAAAGCCCTAAATTCAGCTGTGAATCTTTACCATCTCCAATTCTTTTTTTTTTTTTCTTTGAGACGGTATCTCACTCTGTTGTCTAGGCCAGAGTGCAATGGCCCAATCACAGCTCCCTGCAGCCTCGACCTCCTGGGCTCAAGCGATCCTCCCACCTCAGCCCCCAAGTAGCTGGGACTACAGGCACATGCCACCATGCCTGGCTAATTGTGTGTGTGTGTGTGTGTTTGTAGAGATGAGGTTTCACTATGTTACCCAGGCTGGTCTCTAACTCCTGAACTCAAGTGATCCATCTGCCTCAGCCTCCCAAAGGGGTGGGGTTACAGGCATGACCCACCATGCCTGGCCTCCAATTCTTAGTAAGAAGGATTTAACCCCAGTGTTGTGGATAAACTGAGTTTTTCCATCTGCAGCTTAGAGTCACTCATGGGTTTTATTTCCAATATAATTTGTTGCTTACATATTTCTCTCTCCCACCAAAATATGAAAAGGCGACATGCTGGAACTGTCCGTGCTGTAGGATGCATATGGACAGAGAAGACACAGGGTTGAATGTGCACAGAAGAACACCAACAGTGCCTGCACTATGCATCCAAGATCAAACAGCTTCTAAATTGTGGGACTAGGATTTGAACTGCTATCCATCCAAGTCAAAAGTGTGGCTTTTTTCAATCCTTGGGATAAAGGACCATGTGAAGTACCTGATGCATGGAACTAGCTTGATTAACTTTAGCTGCAGTTGTGGTATTGCACACTGTGTTCATAGAAGGGTCTCTTCCTGGTCAGCAGTCATCCAGTGTGATGGCAACGAATCCAACTAAAGGATCCACGGGATTAAAAAGGGTCAGACTGTGTGGATTTCAGATGATTCTCATGCCATCAATCCTTCCGCCATAATTTGCACAAAAGCCTGGTAGTCTCGCTCCATTTCTCAGAGCAGAATCTGCTGGGGACCGAGAGATTAATCAGACTTCATTAATTCTACAAAATAAACCATGACATGTTTACCCGTGCACTTAGAGGCATTATCATAAATCACCAAAATTAAATCTCACCTGTCTAAGTAGAGGAGCAGCCTGCATTCAGGCCCTGTGAACAGAAGGTCACAGCATCAATAGCTTCTCGATGGCTTCATTTCTTTCTAGGGCCTTCCCGTGACCAGCAGGACCAGCTGCACTGTGCTCCAGTTTGGTCATTAGCAGAATCATGAACATTATTAGCCCAGTGGTTTTGAAAAGACTCTAGTGTGTGTGTTTATTTTTGCATACAGAATAAGCTACATTCAGAGGAGATTAGAATTTTGAGAGGCAATGATTTGTTTCTTCATGCCATAGCTTCTTAAGTTAAAGTCTGCATATGCCTTAGAGATCTCTAGAACAAACCTGAGGCCCAGAAGGGGCTAGTAATTTGTCCAAGGTCACACAAGTCATTCATGGCAGGTCTGGGACTAGAACTAGAACTAGGAACTTCTGATTCTCAGTCTGGGGCTCTTTCCATTCCAATGCATCGCATAGGGACTTGAGGTAGATAAGAACATATTGAGAAATATTTACTCCCTCCTGGAGGACTGTACTGCCTAGCTTTTGTCTTGGCCATGTGACTTCCTTCAGTCAAGGGAATGGAAGCAGACCGCACTACAAGCAGCAGTGAGATGTGCTTCTCTGCATTTGGCATGAGAAGGCTCTACCCTGGTAGGCCCACAAGTCTGAGGAAGATGGAGAACCATGGAGCAGACCCAGACCCAGCTGTGGCTTGGAGGAGTCCAGTCCAGCCCAGCCTAGAGCAGCTGGTCTCCAGTTGACTTATAGACATGGTAGTAAAATAAGTGTCTAGGTCTCAGAGTTTTGTGGTTTTGCATAGCATGCAACAGTAGTTGGTTGATTCAAGGCTCATCCTGCACACAAATGTATGATTCCTGTGATGTAGAATGACACATTAGAAGCCTGGACTTTGGCAGGGTTGAGTTTAGATCTTGGTTGGGGCATTTAGTTACCGAGAGATCTCAAGAAAGTCACTGAAGCTCTCTGAGACTCAATTTCCCGAACACAGAAATGAAAGAAATAATACTTACCTGTGGAGGGGTGATCAGAATTTGAAATTCAGATTTTTATTGGAACTTCCTAGCTCATTGCAGGTTTTAGATTGCAAACCTCTGGCCGGAGAGTTGGGAAAGGTTTGTTGTAACATTAAAAACTAGTAATGTCAGAAACACATTCTCTTCTGCCTTGGTCATAAAACCTTGATTTTTAGCTGGGCATATGACACCCCAAATAAAAACTATACTTTCCAGATTTATTTGCAGCTAGTGTGATTTGTGAGGAAGTTTTGGCTAAGAAGAGGTAAGCAGAGTGTCACATACAACTTCTGAGATAAGTCCTTACAAAGAGAGAAGACATCCTTTCCCCCTTCCTCTTTCTTACTGGTTTAAATGTGGACATGATGGCTGTAGCTCAAGCAAACACTCTGAAACATGAGTAGGAAACCAAATGCCATTTAAAGCAGGAAGGAGAGGGAAAAAGCCTAGGTTTTGAAACCTTGTTACTAGGCTGGACTACCTGCCTACGGACGTCAACATAAGAGGAAAGAAACTTATTATACTAACTTGACTGAGCCCCTATTATTTGTGGCAGCCCTATTCTGCGTCACTTGGGAGCTTATTGGAAATGCCAAGTCCCCACTCCAGACCCACCGAATCAGAATCTCAGGTGAGGAGCCCACAAATCTGCTTTAACAAGCTCTCCAGGTGATTCTTATGGCCACTGAAGTTTAAGGAGCATTGATTTAGAGTTTTCCAGCACATACACCTACCTGATAACTGATAGAGCCATCCTAAATTGCAGGTTTTGTCAAGAACTTGGTGAAGGTTTAAAAGGCAGATGAAATAAAGCCAGGAAGGATGGCAAAGCCAATAACTGACAGTGTCAAGATGGAAAATGATTCTGACAGGGTGGAACACTGGACCAAAGCCAAGCAGATGAAATTTAATGGGGATATACATATAAAGCAAATAAAGAGGTTCTTTTTTATTGAAAGAAATATAAAATGTTCCATTCTTTGACTTCTTAAATTAAAAAGGGAAAATGTAAAATTACATATTTTAAAATACAACAAATAAAGTTATCAATCAATCCCAATTATGGCTAAAGGAATGAGAGGAGAGAAGATCAGGAGAGGAAAAGTGAGAAAAACCCAAAGTAATAAAGAGACACAGTGTCAATGATAGAAAGGAAGAGGACTGGGAATCCACTTTTGAATCAATCTGTGGATCCTGAGATGATCTTCACACCTAGGGGGAACCATAATTACAAGTCAGATTTTATTGAGACTTACCAAGGGTCAGGCACTACATCGTGTGTGTTACGCACGTTTCTCCTGTGAGGAACACTACTATTATCATTGTTTTTCAGATGCAGAAACTGAAGCCGCCAGAGGTTGAGTTTGTTCCCCAAGGCCACACAGCTGGCACAAGTGGAAGCAGGATATGAACCCAGGTGGCTAGATTTCAGGGCTGTGACCCGCAGCTGCCCTGGTATTTTCTATAGTCTGGTGCTGCTTCATGAAGCATGCTTCACGCTTGATATTGATCAGTTTCACAGAAACTGGTTTTCATAAGAATAAGGAAATCCATTGCCTCACATAACCTTAAGTCCAGAGGTAGGAGGGATCCAGGTGCAGTATAATTATCAGCTCAAAGATGTTATCATAGACACGAGTTCTTTCCATTCCTGTGCTTTGCTGTCCTCAGCACCTGGCTTCATCCTAAGGGTGGGTCCCCTCATAGTGCTAAGACAGCAGCTAAAAAATTCGTGGTCTTAAAGCTTTGTGCTCCATGTTCATGTCAGCATGGGTGAGAAATCTTTACCTGAAGCATGTAAAATACTGAAGTATATATCCTTTAATTTAGTCTTGTTGTATAGATTTAGGCAAATGACCATGCTTAAACAATAGGAGACATTAAGAAGAATGCTACCAGCTGATTGGGTTAGATTACTCAGGACTTAATGCTGCAGTCAGGGATGGGGTCACCAACTGGGGTTCTCTGGTACCCAGAACAGATGGGCTCTATCACTAGTTATAGTGATTCTCTCTCTTTTTTTCTCCAAAACAAATCAAGTTTCCTCACTTGTTTGAATCCTACAAAATTATCAAACAGTGAGAAAAACCATAAAATATTCATTAGAAAGCACTTTGGATATAAAACAATAAACCCCTCTTTACAAGTCTTCAGCAGCCTTACTACACCTTCAGAAGCATCATAAGGAAAGATACTTTGGGGCAGTAAACCTTGTGCTTCACTTTAACAAATAAAATTCTAACCTGTAAAAGGGGCCAGCCTGTAGTGGTGGCAGATGCTGGAGGAGGGAGGCAGCCAGCATTTACTGAAAGTCTATGTGCCAGGAATAATGCTACATTCTTGATTATCTTAACTATTACAAGGAGGATTTTTTGGATGTCGCTTCACTAGCTGGTGACCTCCGCAGCCAGCAATGCCCCTGCCCAGGGCCATGCTTGCCTCTGGGCTTGCTGCAGGAGGTACTCCACCACTTGGTCCAGCAGCTGTGTTTGGCTTGCACTCCAGCCTATGGGTGGGCCGGGCATGTCTTGGCCTGCTCCCACGTTAGGTGCCAGCATGTGAAAGAGGGGAACATGGTGGCAACTGAAAAACTCTGGGATGCCAGCGACCCCAAAGCCCCTAAGGGGGTATTACAGCATGTTAACAGTTCTTTCAGTCCTGCCCCAACAAACTGGTGCATGTGGCACCCAGCAGCTCCCTCTCCCATTGCTTGGTGAGCAGGAGGGGAGTGCTACAGGGTTACAGCTCTGTTCACACTCACTGTTTGGCGGGTTCTGAGTTCTTGTCCCACATCCAGGAAGTTGAAGGTTATGCTAACACCTGGTGGGTGAGCAAGGTGAAGAGTTCTATTGAGTGATGAAACAGCTCTCAGTGGAGAGGGGGACCTGAGTTGGCCTCCCCCTACCCAAAGTTGGGGAGTCTCCCCCACCTGAAGGCGGGTGGTCCTCCAAGTATGGTTGAGTCTGGAACTTTTATGGGCTCAGAATGGGGGAGTGCATGCTGATTGGTTTGTGAGTGTGCAAAAAAATGACTAAAAAAGGCACAGCTCAAGGGAAGGGTAGGTGTATGTAAAATAGGTGAAGGGTGGGGATCGATCAGAGGAAAGCACACCAAATAGGAAGAGAGGTTCTCAATCCAGTTCGTGGATTTATCTGAGACTTGTAGCTTGGCTTTCAGGCTTTAAACTCTCTTTGGTTTGAAGGTCTGGTTTCACCAGGGACCTGTCTCTATTTTCCTAGGCATTTGACTGCCTTCTGCCACTATCACTATTATCCCCATTTTATAAGATGAGGGAACAAAGCCTCAGAATTGCTTGCAGTTTTCTCAGTGTAATTCAGATGGTTAAATGGCAGAGCTGGACTTCAAACTCAAGTCTATCTGACTCTACGACCCAAGTTCTATCCACCACATCGTATTGGTTCCATCCCGGATCCTTTCTATTTGCTGAAATTATAAGTATTCAACTTTTAAACTGTGAAATCTTGGCTACTTCTTACTTGCTGTCTGACCTATGTTAGTTACAATAACTACTCTCAGATTATAATAGATTTTATTTTTTAAATTCTATTTATTGAACACTTACTATGCACCAAGAAATGCTTTATGTATATAATCTCAATTTATCCTGCCAATAACCTCATGATGCAGTTTATTACAGAGAATGTTTTTAGTTACAGGTGATTAAATCAGAAATCAAACTAGTTAAAGTCAGAACCAAGAGAGGAAAGAGGAATTTATTTCTCAGAAAACTGGGAAAATGGGAAAACCAGGGATGCACTAACTTCAAGCATGGCTGGATTTGGACTTCCAGTGGAATAATCAGGGATGTCTCCCTCTGATCTCTCTGCTCTGCTTGTCTTAATTTGGCTCCATTTACATTGGGTCTGGGGACCCCTAGACATCTATCAGGACTGTGTCCTTCTTGGTGTTCCTTGACTTCGTTCTCCATATAAGGTCTCACTATGTAGCAGACAAGATGGCTGCTAGAAATCCCAGCATCTCCTCTGCATAGCTGAGCATCTCCAGAACAAAAGCCTAAGCCAGTTTTCAGTATTCTTTGAAGTTTGAAAATGCTGAAATCCTAGGGTGTCGTCGTCATTGTTGTAATATAGTCTACTGATTTTAAAAATAATTTATGTCCTTAAATCAACTACTCAATTTACATTAAAATGTGCAGATTACAAATCTGGACAGGTCAGTGTGTCATCATAGGCAACCACATTGTACAATATCAAGCTTCCATGGCTTACTCTAGTTCAAAGACTCTCCAAAGAAGGACAATATGGCTGTGACAGCATTGAAATTGAGATGTGTCTCTTTACATCAGCATTTTCAAATATCCATGATGAAAAACCTCTGAGAAATGTTTTCTAAAAACAAAACCTAGAGCTTGAAATTTTTAAAAAATTGATACCTGCCCCTTCTATTTAAAAAAAAAAAAAAAGTTGTTCAGAAAAAGACCCCCAAAGTTTTCAAACAGGAAACGAAACTGTTTTAAAATTGAAAATGTCAGAGTTAACTATCTGTAGTCAGCTTATGCCTCTCATTGCCCCAGTCCCTCAATGCTTACCGCAAGACGTAGCTGTCTTAGGTATGTGAATTTTTTTCCCAACAAGTATACTCATGATTCACAGTTGTCTGAAACCCACCGTGGTTTGTAGAATTCACCTGAAATATTTTTTAACCGGAATATCTGCCACCCCATTTTTCTAGTTTTTTTTTTTTCTTCATATTCCCAAATCTCTAAAGATTCTAGAGAACATTTGCTGAATAGGTTGCATTTACCAGGTACTGTCCCAGGTCCTGGGAAAACAGATGCCTTCATCTGTTTTGTGTTGCTACCCAAGCAATTCAATTCTGTCGAATACCTAAGACTGGGTAATTTATAAGGAATAAAAAGAGGTTTATGGAGCTTACAGTTATGCAGCCTGGGAAGTACAAGATCCAGCAGCCCATCTGGTGAGGACCTGGGGCTGCTTTGACTCCCAGTGGAAAGCAGAAGGAAGGGTGAGCAGGAGCGTACAAAGACACCAAACATGAGAGGCAGCCTCACTTTATAACAACCGGCTTTCACGAGAACTAATTCATTCCCAAGAGACCTAATCCAGTCTCTCCAGAGAAGGATGCTAATCATCTTAATGACCTAATTAAAGTTTGGATAAAGGCCCCACCTCCCAACACCCATTACATTGGCAGTTAAATTCCAACATGTGTTTTGCATGGAAACTCAAGCAAAGGAAAAAAAAACATAACACATCCAACCTATAGCAACAGATGAGAACAAAATACAGTCATGTCCTGCAGTGGAGGGGAAGACAGGCAGCCTAGTGAGTAGCTCTAACTACCTATATCATAGAACCTGCAGGATACTGTGGGAGCAAAGAGGAGGGCAGTTCCCAGATCGCTCCCCCAACGCTAGGGCTCATTCTAGTTTTCATCAGTGGTAAATGGACCATCCTGGAGCTGCTAGCACTCACAGGACACCACCTCAAGCTGGAGATGTTGTACCTCTGTGTGACAGGATATTAGGTATCAAGTGGATCTTGTTGTTTCCTCTTTGGGCCCACAGCGGAGAACCCAGGTCCTTAGTACCCCATACTCTGAGTTCAGAGAACAGGCAGAGAAAGGCCTGGTTGCTTCCCTTCCTGCCTTTGCCCCCTGCCCTCCCACTCTCACAAGCCTGGCTGAGAAGAGTCATTTCAGCAAAACCAGCACTCCCACCCTCAAAGACAAAATAAGAGGAGTGTAGGGAGGGAGTAAATCGTTACTCCTAGTTGGAGCTGTGTGAATGGGTGGCGGACACTACCCAGTGGATTTCTTCTCCAAAATCAAGGAAAGAATTTGCAAGGTTTGGGGATGCTTTGTCATCCCTCCTGCACTCCTCCACACACCTTCTTCACTGACCTGGAGACTGGTCATCAGTGGTCATCTTTTGGGGATTGGAGAATGAGGTAAGGAGATGGCGCAGCGAGATGGTGAGGAGGACGATGACCAGGTCAGGACTGCCCCCAAGTTGCAATTCTCAAGACCTACAGGAAGGGGATCCCCAGGGAATTTTGAGCCCCGGAGTTGAAGAGCTTGGGAAAGCAAGTATTTTTGGAGCAATGGCATCCCTAGGAACCCATACAGCAGAAGGGGAAGGAGGTCCATACAAGGCCCACAGAGGAATACACATGGTGCCTCCTGCTGGGGGGCCCCAGCCAGAGTCTGCTCCTGGTGAGGGAGGCACCCCAGAGTCTGCTCCTGGTGAGGGAGGCACCCCAGCCCTCATGAAGCTCAGTGGACAGGAACAGCAGTCATGGGCACCCAAGGGGAGGACAGCAACTATACCATGGACATCCACGTGAGGGAGCATCTGTCTTGCTTTCTTTCCTCCTCTGGGGGAGTAGAGACAAGTACAGACTGGGCCCCCTCTGCCACTTGAACTTCCCACGCCACAAGTTCCACCTGTCCTGACAGGAATGGAGAGGGTCAAAATATTAAAATTGACTGAGGAACTAAAGGCAACTGTTCCCTTGACCAAAAACCACAGGAAATTTATGGAATTGAAACCAAGGTTGCTATGGAGAACAAGAGTAGTAGCAATTATTGGAAAAACAAAACCATTTTATGTTTATACTCCCAATTAGTTAATACTCCTCACTAAACCAGGGAAAGTGTTTTATTGCCTTTGCTAAATTTAAAATCGGCTCTTAGAAGAGTTACTGATGAAAAGAACTTAGAACCGTACCTGGAACATAAGACTTCAAAAAACTATGAGCTAATATAGGAAGTAGTAGCAGTAGTGATAGTAGTACGGTATTTTCATCATATAACCAGTGTCTTAGTCAGTTCAGACTACCATAATAAAATACCATTAACTGGGCACCTAGTGAACAGTAATTTGTCACTAGTTTGGAGACTGGGAAGTCTAAGATCAAGGTGCCGGCAGATGCCATGTCTGGTGAGGACCTGTTTCCTGATTCTTACGTGGCTTCTTCTCACCATGTCCTCACATGGTGAAACAGACAAGCTAGCTCTCTTTGGGGCTTCTCTTATGAGGGATTTGTGCCAGTCACCTTCTAACAGCCTAACCTCCAAACACCATCAAGTCAGTGATGAGGTTTCAACATACAAATTTTGAAGAACACAAACATTCAGCCCATAGCAACTGGATAGAATTTTCAAAACATATATAAAGGATTTCCATAGCCTCTCTTTCATTTGATCTACAAAAGAACCCAGCAGAATAGGTAAAGAGGGTGTTATTATCCCCCCTTGAAGATGAGGGAACTGAGGCTCCTTGAGAGTATGTGAGTTTTTTCCAAAAAATCTCATACACGTGAACCTAGAATCGAAGACTTCTGACTCCTAGCCTATGGTTTTGTTTTGTTTTTTTGCATGACCAGCTTTGTAAATCACAGAGAGAAGAAGGAGAATGAGAAGAAGGAGAATGAAAACGAAAGATTGGAGAGGGAAGGATGAAGAAAGACAGCCATTCATTTCATTGACTATGCACCATGAGCCTCGAGTTCCTGGGATTTTCAGATATTCTTTTTTTTTTTTTTTTTTAGAGGCTAAGACCACATACATTTCCATGTATACATAGAAACTTGTTGTATTAGTTTGGGCTGAGTTGTGTTGCAATAATATCCCCCCAAATCTTCAGGGCTTACAACAACGGCTTCTTCTTGGCTTATGTTCATGCCCTTTGAAGATCAGCTTCAGCCCTGCTCTATGTTCTCTTTTTATTAAAAAAAAAAAAAAAAACTTTATTGAGATACAATTCACATACCATACAATTCACCCATCTGAAGTTTACAATGTAATGGTTTTTGCTATAGTCACAGATATATGTAACAATCACCGCAGTCGAATGTAGAACATTTTCATCAGCTCAAAAAGAAACCTTTTGGAGGATTTCTCCTCTTGACCTCTCCATTCCCTCCAGCCCTAATAAACCACTGTCAGCCTTTTGTCTCAATAGATTTCCTTATTCTAGACATTTCATAAGTGATATAATATGTAGTCTTTTGTGAGTGACTTCTTTCACTCAGCATAATGTTTTCAATGTTCATCTGTATTGATGGAAGCATATATCAGAACTTCACTTACTTGATGACAGAATAATATTCGGTTGTATTGACATATCACATTTGTTTATCCATTCTTCAGTTCACATCTATTTGAACTTTTCACATTTGGACATTAAGAATAATGGGGTTATAAACATTCATGTACAAGTTTCTACGGACATGCTTTCATTATATATATGTGTGTGTGTGTGTGTGTGTGTGTGTGTGTAATCATTGGGTATATACCCAGGATGCTTTGTTATCCCTCCCGCACTCCTCCACATACGTTCTCCACTGACCTGGAGACTGGTCATCAGTAGTCATCTTTTGGGGATTGGAGAATGAGGTGAGGAGATGGCACAGTGAGGTGGTGAGGAGGAAGATGACCAGTTCAGGACTGCTCCCTGCTCCCAAGTTGCAATTCTCAAGACCTACAGCAAGGGGATCCCCAGGGGATTCTGAGTCCCGGAGTTGAAGAGCTTTATTCCAGGAGTGGAACCACTGGGCTATATGGTAACTCTATGTTTAATTTTTTGTGGAACTATTAAAAGCAGTTGCACCATTTTACATCCCCACCAGCAGAATATGAGGATCTCAATTTCTTTATATTCTTGCCAATACTTCTTACTGTCTGGCTTTCTTACACTAGCCCTCCTAGTGGATGTGAAGTGGTGTTTCATGATGGTTTTGATTTGCATTTCCCTGATGACAAATGATGCCAAGCATGCTTTTATTTCGCTTTCCCAACAGAAGGACATAAGCTTGCAGTGAAGCAGAACTGGGTTGGACCTTGGTTCTGCCACTTACTCCCTGTTAAGTAACTTATATCCAATTGCTCCACACCATGAAGCCTCACTTTTCTCATCTGTAAAATGAAGATGAAAATACTTGCATCATTACATGTCGTGAGACTTCAAGAAAATAATATATGCGGAGCACCTAAGTACCTTGGCAAACAGTAGAGGCTTTGTAAACAGAGGCATTATCATTTTATTATCCATTACAGATAAGAAAACTGAGGTTCAAAAAGGTTAAGAAACTTGTCAGAGATCATAAAGTAATAATGTAGTTGGGTCAGGATTGTTGCCCAGGTCTGTTTGGCTCCAAACTATAGTGTTCCTGCAACTCTACTTTTGAGTCAGAATGCCGGGCACCTATTGGGGGTTATGTTTTCCTATCCTTCACACATCTACAAGCATGTTGAATAGTGAATGAATAAAAGTAATTTGAATCTATAAATAAACAATGGTATGTATTATAATCAACGGCACAGAGAAAAGAAAACACATCACTTTCTTTCGGCACTAACCTTAATTAAGTTCTAGGTGCATTTTTGTTTATTTGCTTCCAATATAAAAATTATCCATTTCAAATGTTACTACTGTAAGAAAACTTTTATTAAGATATAAAATGTTTATTTTAATAAAAACATAATGTATTCCCACCCTAAATTCATCCTTTTTTAAAAACAGGACTTCAAACATTTAAATCTTTCATGTGATTTTTATTGTCTTTGTGCTTGTATTTTTTTCAATTAGGATGTAATTTAGTTTTATGATGAAAACCACCTGGAGGCTAAGACCACATACATTTCCATGTATACATAGAAACTTGTTGTATTAGTCAGTTTGGGCTGAGTTGTGTTGCAATAATATCCCCCAAATCTTCAGGGTTTACAACAATGGCTTCTGTCTGGCTTGTGTTCATGCTCTTTGAAGATCAGCTGCAGCCCTGCTCCATGGTCTCTTTATTCTAGAATCAAGACCAAAGGAACAACCTTGAGCTGTGGCACATGAGCATCGTGGTAGAGGCCCACGAGAAATGTTAGAATCAGAGGATGGCACTTAAAGTTTTTATCTGGAAGCAGCAATTATCATTTTCACTCACATAACATGGATCAAATCCAGAAACATGGCTAATAAGCCTGATGTCAATGGAGCAGGAAGAATACCTTCTTACGGGGAGGGCCACCAGGCAGGCCCTAAAAAAAAAAGAGAAACAAAGTTTTGGATAAATAGTGCAATCTACCAGAATTCTGGGTCATGAGTCTGCACTTTCCTCTATTTGTAAGCAAAATACATCTATTCTTTCCAATAGGGATGCCAGATTAAATACAGGATGCCCAGCTAAATTTAAATTCCAGATCAACAATGGGTAATTTTTTAGGATAAGTATGCCCAAAATATTGCACAGTGAGATATACTAAAAAATTATTCATTGTTTATCTGAAATTCCATTTTAACTAGGCATCCTATATTTTAATTTACAAAATCTGGCAGCCCTACTCAAGAAAAATAACCTAAAGATTCCATTCGATTACAGCATCAGACTTGAATTCCATGATCTCATGGAGTTCTCTACATCAGGCCCAGATGTTCATTTTCCTGAGAGCAAAACCTACGGATCAAAAAGACAAGTTATCTGCCCCTCATATGCCCAGTGTATCATGGTGAAACAGGATACCTGAAACAAACACTCCCATTCAGAGTGAGAGGAGAGGAAGAACGCAGAAGTCACTTGTCCATGGCAATTCTGAAAGGCCCTTGGGCAGAAGTTGCAGACTACCTTCCATGGAGACTGGAAATGTTCTTTGATTAGGACTTGATTCTGGACCTAGAACAGTAACACCTGATGTATTGTTCGGCATGGGGCTTGGCACTGTCCTCCGGGAGGTCCTTCCTTTTCAATTGTTCTCCTAAAGCATTTTTTGTAAAGGACAATATGTCCTCTTTGGAAGCTGGCCAGGCTTCTCTGTCTTCTTCCCACAGAAAGTTGGAAATCCAAAGGTCATTTCAAGTCTCAGTTATAATCTGTTTTAGCATGAGCCGGTGACTCTTTTGGCAATATAACTTTCTCACATTCTTATCTATTTGATTCCAAACAGCCTCATGTGCCAATGGCCACATCCATAATTCTTTTCTAGTTGCGACATTCCTTCTAGACTTAATTGCAGGTAACTTAAATTTATCTGGCTCCAGTGAAAGAACTACACTTAGAATCTCTCTTCCCTAAGCCATTTTGTGCGACTGGAAGGATGTAATTGGTGCCACTGTAATCAGTTGAGAGGTTTTAATTGAGGAACAATATCTTTGATTGGTCCTTGCCACAAGGCTGAATTTTAGTCAGTCTTTGTCACTTAAGACATTTCCGGTTTTATCTTTTGTTGTTTGGAGATCAAAATCAATTACACCCTCTAGTCCTCTGAGTTCTCAAATTTCTGGACCCTTTCTACTCCCTTTTGATCTCCCCGAAATGGACAATTCCTACCTAAGTTCAACTTTCATATCATTTCACTACGTGCAGCCCACAGCAACTTAGGCATGAGAGTAACATTCCGTTTCACAACTTTGCCTAAAGCCATAAGCTCATTTAGTGCATTATCTGTCTTCCAAGGGATTAAAGGTGACAGTTTTACCCAATACCTTGCCACTAGATAACATAGGTTGCCATTTTTCCATCCCTCAACAACGTTATTTTTTGCTTCCCACTCCCAAGCCTCAGAATTAATGCAACATAATTTAGGTTTCCTCCTATGGTAGTAACTCAGTGATAAGTCTTAATTGCTGTATCAATTAGCTTAGCCTAAGTCGTGATGGAGTAACAACAAACACATCCAAAATCTTACAATAAGAAAGATTTGCTCTTTGCATATGTCCATGTCCTTTACAGGTTGGCTGTCATTTTGTAACATGTCATCTTTTTCTAGGACTTAGACTGAAGAAGTAGACATTATCTGGGACTTGTTGGCTTGGGGCAAAGTAAAAAGTAAAAAAAAAAAAGGCACATATCCCTCTACTTGGAAATGGCATATGTTCTGGCTACATTCCATTGACCAAAGCAAGTCACGTGGTCAGGATGAACTTCTTTTATTTCTTTTTGCCTTCTATGCAGTTTATTTATTTTTTAATTTTCTCATAGGTTATTGGGGTACAGGTGGTGCTTGGTTACATGAGCAAGTTCTTTAGTGGTGATTTGTGAGATTTTGGTGCACCCATCACACAAGCAGTATACACTGCACCCCATTTGTAGTCTTTTATCCCTCGAAGATGGACTTCTGATGGGTGAAAAATATACTAGTCTCACAGGGAAGAGCAGTGGGGAGTAGACCCACAGTGAAGGACAGCAGATACTTGGACAGCAGATACTTTTGAGCAAATAATAGAATCTACCCAGTAATGTGCTGCTAAATATTTAACAACTACCTCTCTGGAGGAACAGAAGCCCTGATTTGTATATTTGTCAATTTTCCATGGTATAAATACTCTCATCGTGGCCAATTTCAAGTCACCAGTGTCACGTCACCAAATGTGAAATTAGGAAGAGATGTACAATTAGCTCTTGTGAGCCACTATGAGCATGCCACAGCGCACCACTGAATCAACCTCAGTTTAAATCAACTATTTGCTAAATATAAGTTGACTTATGCCTGTTCCACAATATGAAGAACTCCTGCAGTCTTGCTGTGGATTATAACAAGGGAGGAGTCTATTATGTGACTCAGCATAAACCTCCTTTAAACCTAAGCTGAGGATTTGCAGTAGGGCTGAGGAGGACTAGACAACTCAAAATTAAGTCTTCATATTATTTGCTATTTCAGCATTAATTCGAAAATTCAAGTGGAGAGTAAGAATGTGAGATTGAAATAAAAATAGTATTTTGCCTCTATAAATAAGATTCAGCCCCAGGCTCCTCTTTTGCAGAAATTCTTATTAAGGACTTGGCTCTCCTCCAAGAAAAATAAGGTAGAAATCATTCAAAACCCTTTACTTCCAAATTATTCCTGATAGGAGCTGCTTGATGAGTATAGCTCTCTAGTTTTGTATGTTTACAATTTTCCAATAAAAGGCTTGTTTAAAATATCCCTGAGCTAGGAAGTAGCTCTTACATACTTAAGTCTTAAGCCATTTTTTTTCAAAGACTTTTTTTTTTTTTCTTTTGAGACTGAATCTCTCTGTAGCACAAGCTGGAGGGCAGTGGTGCAAACACAGCTCACCGCAGCCTCCACCTCCCAGGCTCAAGTGATCGTCCTGCCTCAGCCTCCCACGTAGTGGGAACTACAGGCGCCCACCACCATGCCCACTCATTTTTGTATTTTTTTTTGTAGAGACAGGGTTTTGCATTGCCCAGGCTGGTCTCAAATTCCTGAGCTTAAGCAATCCTCCTGCCTCAGCCTCCCAAAGTGCTGGGATTACAGGCATGAGCTACCGTGCCTAGCCCATGTATTCTTTAAGTACACTGACAACATCTCTGTGGTAACACTGGGCAAGTTGCTTATGTGCTCTGAATTTCTGTTTCTCCAGCGATAGGACAGGATAATAACATCTACCTTACAAAGCGATTATGAAGCTTAAATATCTGGCATACAGAAAGTATCTAGCAAAGTACTTGCACATGGTGGTCACTCAATAAATAGTCACCAGCATTCACTAATGAGGATACTGATTAGAATTATCACGATTTTATTACTGAGCCATGAAACTAGAGGTTTTAAGTTACTATTTAAAATAGTCCAAGACTTTATTCAATAGCCTCAGAGCATTTGGCAGGAAAAATTTGGCTTTCGATTTTGAGTGCATCTGACAGGAATGACTTTTGCAGCTCCCCTGGATGCATGGATGTTATTGTCATTTAACAAAACTCACCTCTCTAGTTGCTGCTGCATTTTGTCTGTGGGCCTCGAGCTTGGTTCAAATTGTCAGGCCAATGGAAAGACTGAATGCTTTGCCTCCAGGCAAAACTGTGGCCTGCAGGGGGTGGACCCTGCATCGCATCCTCAGCCAGAATGGAAAGCTCACTCAGCATGCTGCAGTCTTTCATACGGATTCTGACATAAAACATCAGGCGGAAATTCCACTTCTGACTCTGCAGTAATTGTGGAGGAGCCAGAGGGCCATCCAAACACAGATGTCTGGCATGACGCTGCACCCCTCATGAAGTTACACGACAGACATAGCAGAGAGATAGTGATGATCATGCATAAAGGAGAGCCCACCATCTTCAGGGGACAACTCATTCATTCTTCCTCCTTCATTGTTCCTGAGTTACTGAGAATAGTCAAGATTACTGTTTCAGACTTTTTCCAATGTCTTGACTTATAATGGAGAGAAAGATGTTGATGCTGGTAATGATAATGTAAAAATGGTGGAAGTTTTTCCAGAGTTTCAAATGATGGAACTCTGCATCCTACTATTTTGTAGCATGTGTGAGTAGGTGTGTAGGGGTGTGTGTGTGTGTGTGATTCTACATATGTATGTGTATACTGATTCCTCCTGAGTAGCCCCCACTTTTTTTTTTTTTTTTACTAAGTATATCAGCTTCTGGAACTGCACATAACAGTTTTCCAGCAGTGACATTCAGGCATAGGACAGCCATCAAAGACCTGGAAGCCATGTAATAGAGCTGACCTTTGAACTAGGGGAACAACCCTTGCGTGTGCAGTCAAAACTCCAAGCATAACTTTTGACTTCCCAAAAACATAACCATTAATAGTCTACTGTTAACCAGAAGCCCTACTGATAACATAGTCAATTAACACCTATTTTGTTTGTTATATGTATTGTATACTGTGTTCTTATAATAAAGTAAGCTAGAGAAAATAACATTATTGAAAAAATCATAAGAGAAAATACATTTCCTCTTCATTAAGTAGAAGTGGATCATCATAAAGCTCTCCAACCTCATCGTCTTCATGTTGAGTAGGATGAGGAGGGGGAGAAAGAGGAGAGGTTGAAAAAAAAAAAAAAAGAGGAGAGGTTGGTCGTACTGTGTCAGCGACGGCAGAGACAGAAGAAAATCCAAGCATAGCAGCCCAACAAAGTTCAAACCAGGTTGTTCAAGGGTCAACTGTAAAGACTACTAGAGGCAGAGGCTCACTTAATTGCGTGTTCAGAAATTAAGAGTTTAACATTATTAGAATATGCAAAGGCATACAGAGTGATATAATGGACTTTATATCACTTTATATCATTTATCTATAATGGACTCAGAAGCAGGAGGGTAGGAGGGGGGAGCCAGGGATAAAAAAAAAAACAAAAACTACACATTAGGTACAATGTACACTACTTGGGTGATGGGTGCACTAAAATCTCAGAATTCACCACTGTATAATTCATCCATGTAGCCAAAAACCACTTGTACCCTAAAAGCTATTGAAAAAAAGAATTTAATATTGTTAGTATGAGCAGCTCCACAAATTTGGGGTGCAAATATGGTCATATTATTTACTTTTCCAATTAATTCATTGAGTAAAGCTTGCTGCTATAACAACAACAAACAACAAACAAATTTTCAGTTATTTCTTGCTCATATAACAATCTAAATTAGATGTTTCTGGTTGGAGGGCAGCTTTCCTCTACAGAATGATCCAGGGCACAAAGCATAATTATACTCTCTTTTCTGGCCAGCGGGGTCTTGCACCCACTCTACTCAGGGTAGATTTCCCTAGGGCTCCCAGGAGACTCCTAAAGAAGCCAACTTAACTTTCTGTTACCTCTTCTGATAATGCCAGGAGGAAAAAAATTATATAAAAGCTTTATATTCACTGAGGCATCCTATTATATTGAATTGTCTGAAATGAAAGAACCAAATGTCATCTTCAGATTTTAATAGATGATTGTCTATGAAATAAAGAGGATTTAGAGGCCAGGCACGGTGGGCCATACCTGTAATACCAGCACTTTGGGAGGCTGAGGCAGGTACATCACTTGAGGTCAAGAGTTTGAGACCAGCCTGGCCAATATGGTGAAACCCCATCTCTACTAAAAATCCAAAATTAACCAGATACGGTGGCTGGCGCCTGTAATCCCAGCTACTCAGGAGGCTGAGACAGGAGATTGCTTGGACCCTGGAGATGGAGGTGGCAGTGAGCCGAGATCATGCCACTACACTCCAGCCTGGGCGACAGAGCCAGATTCCATCTCAAAAAAAAAGAGGATATAGAGGACATCTTCATATTATAAAATGGCATAAACCGAAAAATATATAAACATAAGCTGATAGTTTAAAGAAATCAGTTAATGGTATATATATATATATATATATATTTTTTTTTTTTAGACGGAGTCTTGATCTGTCACTCAGGCTAGAGTGTAGTGGTGTTATCTCGGCTCACTGCCAGCTCCGCCTCCCGGGTTCCCACCATTCTCCTGCCTCAGCCTCCCGAGTAGCTTGGACTACAGGTGCCCACCACCGTGCCCAGCTAATTTTTTGTATTTTTAGTAGAGATGGGGTTTAACCGTCTCGTTAGCCAGGATGGGACCGATCTCCTGACCTCGTGATCCTCCCACCTCAACCTCCCAAGGTGCTGGGATTACAGGCGTGAGCCAACGCGCCCAGCCAGTTAATGGTATTTCTAAGATTTGTAGTTGGTGCTCAATACATTTATAGAACCAGGCTTTTGAATCATGCCTGGAACTTAGCAGCTCAATTGTTATTTTTTAGAACAAATAAATGAATGGCAGTGACAGAAGTCTAATAAGCATTTTGAAATATGCGCAAATCTTCAGATATAAAATTTGTACATTAAAATAAGTTTTTGAGATAATTGGTGGATATCCCATAAATGTTTATTTCTATTATCGAAGATATCATCAGGATAATTTAGATTGCCAAAGTAGACAGAGATGTGCCACGTACATGTCACTCAGGACTGCTACAGATATTCATACAGGTTTAGCACTACACAGTCCCAGAGAATGGTATTCACACAGACTCCCATGCAAATAGCTTCCCTGGGTTTGTGCAGTGCATACTGTGTATGCAGCTGCCTAATTTGAATACATCAGTCCTAACAGGCCGTAAGAGTAGAGCAGCTGATTCACCTTGTTCATCACCAGGACTGATTGAGCTGGTCTGGCTGAGTAGTGCGTTTTCACTTCATGTCCCCACTGCTTCCTCGTTTACCACCTCCTCCCACAAGCTTACGTTCTTGTAAAGATACTGGCCTTCCCTGATAGAAATGCCCTCCTGTCAACGGTGTGCTTATAACTTCACCTGAGCCCATGCAAACTCGAGAGGACTCTCAGTAATCCTGGAGCAGGAGATCCCCCTAAAATGTGAACTGAATATTCTTTCTCTGTTAGTAATGAGGGACTTAAACACACGCACGTGGTGGCATTTTTTTTAACCCAACTTTTTGAGGATTGCCTATTAAATACCAAGAGACATCTTAGCTCTCTGTTAATTAACAATGTCACTAATTCAAAAATGTTCTCATTGTTTAGTCTCCAAAAAAGCCTTAGATGGGTCCTTCAGATCCCAAACACAAATTTTAAACATCTTATCCTTATATGTTCAATATTTACATTCTAAAACATAAAATGTAAGTTCTAGGTCTCTCTAGAGTCTGGGGTGTGTTGGAAGTTGGGATAGATGGGCCTAAAATGAGGCAAAAAGACCAGTTAGGAAGGAGGTTTTGGTAAGAGTCCAGATGAGAGATACAAGGACTCACCCTAAGGTAGTGACCAAGGGCATGGAGGACAGTTAATCGCTCTCACTACCATTTAAGAGGAAGACTTGGCGGGGCACAGTGGCTCAAGTCTGTAATCCCAGCCCTTTTGAAGGCCAAGGCGGGCGGATCATGAGGTCAGGAGATTGAGACCATCCTGGCTAACATGGTGAAACCCTGTCTCTACTAAAAATACAAAAAGTTAGCCAGGCGTGGTGGCAGGCACCTGTAGTTCCAGCTACTCGGGAGGCTGAGGCAGGAGAATGGTGTGAACCTGGAACACAGAGCTTGCAGCAAGCAGATATCGCACCACTGCACTCCAGCGTGGGCAACACAGCGAGGCTCGGTCTCAAAAAAAGAAAAAAAAAAAAAGAGGAAGACTTTATGGGACTTGAAGACTGACAAATAAAGATAAGGATAAACTGCAAATAACTTCAAGATCATGCTATTGGGCATTTGCTGGTGCCATAGCACGATGAGGGATAAAAGGACTAGGTATGGTGAGGACTTACACATGTAGAGAGTTAAACAGCATATCAAGAGTTCTAATACTGGATGTAAGAATACTACCAGGCTTTCAATTTTTGTGCCAAATTAGACAAAGGGACAAATAGTACAAGTTCAAAGTAAGCAAATGCTGTTTGATTTCAAAATTCCTCTTTGCATGTTTTTTCCCCTTCCCTGGGAGCAACATTACTTATATACCTTGGAGTAATCTCTCTCTCATTCTTAACACATGGAGAGCTCTCATCCTAGATCCATAGTGGCAGCTGCTGAAAACATTACGACTTCTTCCTCACTGCATTTCCTACTTCTGCTTGATGTCTTGTGCTACTGCCAAAGCCTTCTTTCACTGCACGAGTGTGACCATGTAATTTCTGGTGCATTTTATAGTAGTCCAAAATTTACTGGGAATTCTTAACTTCCCAGAAAATCCCTGGTTTTGAGATATAAACATAAAAATAAAGTATGCCCCTAATAATTTTACAAGATAGGCAGGGAGCTCACTCAGCCATTCAACAGCTAGTTGTTGAGTGGTGTTGTTACTGAGGAAGAGGCTGGAAATTCGATGTGGAATTAGACATGGTTCCTGCCATTCAAGAGATTTACAATCTGAAGGGAAAGGAAAATACATCAAGCCTTAAAGGAATGGATAATAAGTGATATATTGATCCATATGAACAGCCAACTCATACATGAATGTTCGAGAAACTTTTTGTAGGTGATAAAGCGCATAAATAGTAGAACACGAAACTAGAAACAGTGTCTAAAGCAAGGTGGCTGCCACATGCTGTAGAAAACATACTAATTTATTCCAACTAAGTAGACGACCAAGATTTTTTGGAAGAGATTGCATTTAACTTGGGAGGGTCAAGTAAATAATTCCTGAGACATGGAAAACTTCAGGGCTTATTTAAGGTACTGGGTGATATCCTTTACCAAGATCAGGTATAGGTTTGTGGCTACAAGAAAGGGAGACAGACACACACTTTTTAAAAAAGTTAACAGCATAGCTAAAATTACATAGTACTACAACATTCAAGAAATACTGCTTGGCAGTGATTAAGAGCTAAGTTAGAGGAATGGGCTGGAAGCCTAAGTGTGTCTGAATCCCAAGGTGCCTGCCTGCACAGCCCAGAGGTCACAGGCTCCTTGCCGGCTGGGAAAACCTTACTACTTGGTGGATGCTGGGTAAATGCTGGTTAATTGAGTTAATCTTTCTTCAAGTAGTTAGAGACGTGGAGGACCTGGAGCTCCTTGCTGTTTACACTTTAACCAAAACTTTAGAAGGCCTGTAGGGGCCCCAAGGGAATTGAGGAAAGCACCACCTTGTTGCTCGTTCAGATGCAAATTCAGAAGCTGAACAACCCCCCTCCAAAAGTTGCACTGAGGCTATTCAGCCCTTCGGTCCAGATCTAAACTTTGTGGGGATGGGAGGGAGGTGGGGACTACCAAGTGATCCACAGATCCCAAGCGATGCTCTTTAAGGTGGTTTTTCTGAAATGTTTTATTACGCCCGCTTAAGGGAAGGCGTTGCAGGACAAACAGTACTGAACTTGAAGCCTGGGTCTCCACCACTACCTGACCTTGAGCGAGTCATTTAGTTTTTTAATCTCTTTCAGTCCCGTGTTCCCAGTTGTAAAATATGGAGGTTGTGGGCACCATAATAATAGCTAGGCATTTAGGATCTATCACATGCCAAGTGAGGCGTTTTCCGCGTTTATCTCTTTTGATCCTCACTACCACCTTGGTAGACTTTACTAATCCCATTTTACCCGAGACGTTCGGTTGAGAGCGCTTTGATGGCATGCCCAAGGTCACGCAGCCAGAGTGGCGGATCTGGATTCCACTTCAAGGCTGCCTGACCCTAACACTAGGCAGCCCCAGTTTCATCGCAGGTGACCTCCTCCGAGATTTCCCTCAACTACCCGCTCGGTTCCTTCTCCTCCTCTTCTCGCTTCTCTCGCGTCCAAAGCGCCCCTTTGGCCACCGGACATGCTCAGTAGCTCAGGAAGACTTTTCGCTCTGCCTCGGGAAATTTTTCACGCCGCTCCGGGAGCCGAGCCCGCCCCGCCCACGGCTCCTCCTCACGGGATTGGTCAAATTCCGGGAGGCAGCAAGGGAAGGGAAGGGAAGGAGGCGGAAGCCCAAATTACCTCCCAACCCCCAGCGCCATGGGCGCGCGCGCCCCGAGAGTGCGTGCGTGCGTGCGTGCGTGTGAGTGAGCACGTGAGGGCCCCAGAACGTGCACAGTGGGCGGGGACAGGAAATGGGAAGCGAGGGGCGGGGATTGCCGTTGCCATGGCAGTGACGTCAGGCGTCGGGGAGCGAACCCGGCCCCTTCCCCACGCGCGCGCGCGCGCACACACACACAGAGACATGCACACGCGCGCGCACAGCCGCTCTCCCTCAGACACACTGGAGGGAAAGGTCAAACTAAAGGCGAGGGAGCAGAGAGACCGGAGGGAGCTGCTGCCGCCGCCGCGCGCCATGACGGACGCGGCGGAGGCTGCTTTCTCAGTGCGGACGCCGCCGAACCCCAGCTCTCGCCGCGCCCCCTGCCCCCCGCCCCTCGCGCGCCCCTCACCCCGGCGCTGGCGCGTCCCCGCGCCCCCTCCCCCGGCCGCTCCAGGCGCGCGTCGGGCCCGGGGCGCGGGGCGCCGGGAGCGGGAGGGTGGGGGCCGCGGCGGGCGGGCGGCCTCCTCGCCCGACCCCCGACCCCGGGCTAGGTGAGTGCCTTGGGGCGGGAGAGGGCGTCTGGAGCGGAGAGGACACTGGGCACTCAGCCCCCCTCCTGACCCCCTTCCGGGGGCGCTGACAGGCTCTCGGGACACGGCCTCTGGGGGGTGTCGTGGGGTCACTAGTGTCGGGGGGTGCTTTTTGGGAGCTCCCGTCCCTCAGGGTCGGGCGCCCTAGTCGTCGGGGGCTCGGGGCCGGGGAGTGGGCGCTGCGGTGCGGCCCCGGAGTGCAGCCGCGGCGACTGGGCATGGGGCGGGCGGCGGGAGGCAGGTGGGCCCCTCCCCGGGGCTCGTGAAGTGCTGGGACCGGGCGAGGGGCCCGCGAGAAGCTTTCGGGATATGTTTGTCCGGCAGTTGCAAGAAACTCTGCCCTCGGGACGAGGCGCCTTGCTTTCTGCCGGGGCCAGCGAAAGTGGCGGATTTCAAAAACTCGGGTGAAGCCAGGCTGGACCGGCCGGGAGGGAGAGGGGCCGGGAGCACCCGTCTGGATGGGGACCAGAGATGAACGAATCCGCCTGTGTGTAGCACCAGGGCATGATGTGTGCACGTTGCCATGCCAGTGTTTAATGTTTGTTGCTTATGGTTATTTTAGGACTAAATGATAAAAAAGTTACTTTGGCGAGAGGGAACTGCTTGATTTGACATGAGTTCTTCCCTTGTGCATGCAGGAAATAAGTTCTTGTACACACACAACTGAATTTATGTCCAGTGGACTTTACAAATAATGTACACAAAACTCCAAAGCCACGAAGCAAGGTGATGGGTGTCTGAAGAGTTTCAGGTGTCAGGCTCCGTGTTCCGTGGGAACAAAATAGGAGGACACCGAAGTACTTGATATGCCCAAGCAGTCATCTTTTTGTAATAAGCTTTGGATCCCATCAAACTGGAGTTTAGTTGTAACTGCCAGGGTTAAGTAATCGCATTGACCCAGTGCCATCCACCAGTTTGGAGCTTCTCTGAAAGTAATTTACGAGACAGTCTTGTGCTGATTTTGAATAACCAGTGCTTTTGCTGATTTTTTCCTTTTTAATTTTACACTATCATAATGTTTGTGTATACTACCTGTTTACCAAACGTTAGAATGAATTATTCATAAACTCTCCACTAAATCACTAAATCAGGTACTAGCTGTGGCATGTCTTTTAAAACAAAATTTGAATGTTACCTGGAAATTACCGATACAATGCTTTCAAGCCGATAGGGAGTTTTTGAGCTTAAGTCTAGCATAAACACTATCCCAAGTGGATGTGTTTTAAAATTTAAATCTCATCTAAGAAAGCTTCCTGGGTTGTCAAGATGCGGGATTGTGATGATAGGTGAGGAAATGGCAGAGAGAATTTTTGGTGGAGAATAAGAGAACAACCTGTGAATTCGGTGTTAACCAGCAGTCTCAGCATATACACACTTGCTCCTTACCTAAGCATTTCTGATATGTGGGTGCTTTTTCTGTTAATTATGTCTCTTTGGTTATTTGTCATTTTCAAAAAGTTCCCTCAACAGAGTACCCTCACTTTGAAATTGAGTCCTTGGGGCATGTAGCCGGGATACCAAAAGTTTTCAATGCCAGGTGCAGAGAAAGATCAGTCCATTTGGGATCTTGTTATTTCTGTGCAGCTACTTTTGTGCTGTGAGGTCTCTTTTATATCATGCTCCTATTGGCCATAGCTGACATATGTCTGTATACGGTCCTGTAATGGGGTACTTAATTGTTACAGCCTGAAAGTATTGTTTCTTGTAATATATAAATAAATTTTTATGTTTTTCTCTCTTCTCTCTTTTTCAAGGCAACTGTAGAATTGGACAAATCAACAGTTAGCATATCCCCCTTCTGTAGGTCTTGTTGACCTTGGTGGCATCCTGGAGGTTATATGTTCATGGAGATAAACAGTTCTTGAACGGTTTACTCCAGGTGGTAAAAACACATGCGAAAGTGATTTGGGCTGTGCGTATCTTGGTTTTTAAAAATCATTTTTATCGAGCGTTTATTGTGATCATGGCCAAAAATAAAATCAT
The DNA here is from genome assembly GCF_008728515.1 of Papio anubis. NCBI lineage: Eukaryota > Metazoa > Chordata > Mammalia > Primates > Cercopithecidae > Papio > Papio anubis. The sequence continues at coordinate 130,108,116 of NC_044983.1, read as the reverse complement.
TCTTTGACTTTTTTTTGAACTACTGTACACACATTTCTGTATTACATTTTTAAGAATTGCTTATTTTTCGATTTTTCTAGTATTGCTTGTATATTCTACCACAGGTGAACAGCTCGTTTTTGGGGTGACATTTTTAGAGCTTGCTGGAGGGGCACTAGAAAGAAGGGCAGTACTGTGGTATGAATGTTTCAGCTTATGAAAACAGCTGTGCTCTACTTTAAGAAATTTGACATTTGGAAGTTTAAGATTACAAAACAAATTAATTACTAGTTGATTATATTACGTGAGAATTTTACAAAAGGAATTCACTAAAAGTTGCTTTCAAGTACTTAATCCCTTTATGTGGTATTCATCAAATGTGATTTGATTTGTGAATAATCAGTCAGCATACAACAATTTAGGAACAGATTTTTGGCATACGTTAGGGTTATCGGTGTGTTCTTTGAGTTATCTCTTTACCAAAAGTGTTTAGGGACAAAGTTAAATTCAGTGTTGTTCCACTTATATGCCACCTATAATGGTTTAACTGAGTGGGAATATTGTCATCTGATTTATCCCATATCCTTTAAGGCAGGGGTGTCCAATCTTTTGGCCTCTCTGGGCCACATTGGAACAAGAAGAATGATCTTGGGCCACACATCAAATACATTAACAATAACTAACGAGCTTAAAAAATTGCAACAAAAATCTCATAATGTTTTCAGAAAGTTTACACATTTGTGTTGGGCCTCTATCAAAGCTGTCCTGGGCCACGGTTTGGACAAGCCTGATTTAAGGAATATATTGAAGCCTAATTAAAATGCTTTTCACCATTGAGTAAAATTTTATGATCAGGTTTGTCAGGAACCTCATCCAAGGTAGTTTAGTTAGTGGAGTATCAAAAGCACCTTGTCAGACACTCTCACTAGGACAGTGGTCCCACAGCAGAGGCCAACAAGCAGTTATACCCAAACTTCAGCAAAATCAAAATAAATGGATTTGGTCTAAAGTCCACGAGCAGTAAAAACTGTTAACTTGAAATTTTCTGTAGGTGCAAATTATTCTGCAGAATTAAAGGCTTGTTTTTCCCAAGCTGTAATTCTGTTTGAGTCACTTGTGAAAAATGCTATTTTGGTAAAAGAACAACTATGTATTCTTTCAAAGGAGTTTTTTTTCCCCTTTGTGTTAATGCATTTGCGTTTATTTGAAATTGCAGGAGATGATGAATGAAGTATTTGGGAAGTTTAATTCAGAAATCATTTTGCTTTGGTCATGTAGAAAAAAAAGGAATGTGAGTTAATAGGAGACCTTATTTGTGAGTTAGTTCATACTTCATGTGGGGATGAGGAGGAAAGGGAGGAAGTAGCCGCAAACTTTATTAATGATAACTAATCAAGTTTCATTTAATTTATACTGTTCATGCCTGGCTTGGGTAACAATGACACCTTCACCTTTTCCTAGTTTTCAAGAAATTTTATTCTTAGAGAAGGGGTTTGAAGGATAAGAGCTAAGCATCAGGGCATATAAGAAGTAAAAAATACCTTCAGAATGCTTAATAGTATTTTGTTTTGTTTTTATACATTAGACAGAATGCAAGAAATTATTTTAATAGTGAATATGGGTCAAAAGCCCAACTTTGGGATACTGGGCACAATTTCATTCCTCTTAGCATAATTGAATATTGTAAAAATGGAAGGAACAGCTTGAATGGTGCCATTGATTTTTTTAGTGCAGGCTCTTAGTTCCTCAATTGAACAAATGAGTAAAAATGAAGATTAAACAAGAGATATTAAAGGAAGCGTTTTCCATTTTTTAAAAAAATCCCAAGGGACTGACTGAAATGATTGCTAATTTCAGAACATAGTGAGATTAAAAAGTACATTGGATTTATGATTAATGAGGACACAATTACAATTTTTAAAAAATACATGTAAAAAAGGTAAGTGTACTACTGCAGTTTACAAATATTTGTGCCAAGATATGTGAGGCTAGCGGTAATGATTAGAAATTATAATTGGAAGTTAGACTGATTTATGTTCTCAATTTCATTATTTAAGACAATGTCACTTTTAAAATGTCACTTAATTTTTCTGTTCCCAATGTTCTTTTCAATAAAATGCAATCATTATGCACCGTACTTTATGTAAACTAGGGTTTCAAAATAATATTGACTAGACTTTTTTTTTTTTTTTTGAGACAGAGTCTCATTCTGTCACCCAGGCTGGAGTGCAGTGGCGCGATTTTGGCTCACTGCACCCTCCGCCTCCCAGGTTCAAGCGATTCTCCTGCCTCAGCCTCCCAAGTAGCTGAGATTACAGGCACCCACCACCACGCCTGTCTAATTTTTGTATTAGTAGAGACGGGATTTCAGCATGTTGGCCAGGCTGGTCTCAAACTCCTGACCTCAGGTGATCCACCCACCTGGGCCTTTTTCCCAAAGTGCTGGGATTACAGGTGTGAGCCACTGTGCCCAGCCAATTTACTAGACTTCTTAAGCATAAAATATTATCTAATAATATGTATATGTATGTCCACTGCATGGGATTTTTAAAAAGTTTAGATTTTGTGATCTGCAGAAATGTAGACAACAGTTTTTAAAAATAAGAAAGGCTGAGTTCAGGTCGGGCGTGGTGGCTCATGCCTGTAATCCCAGCACTTTCAGCGGCCGAGGTGGGCAGATTGCCTGAGCTCAAGAATTCAAGACCAGCTGGGCAGCATGGTGAAACCCTGTCTCTACAAAAATACAAAACGATTAGCTGGATGTGGTGGCACATGTCTGTAGTCCCAGCTACTTGGGGGGCTAAGGTGGGAGTATCGCTTGAGCCCAGGAGGTTGCAGTGAGCTGGGATCACGCCACTACACTCCAGTCTGGGGTGACAGAGCAAGACCCTGTCTCCCTCCCTGGATACCCCTAAAAAAGAAAGGCTGAGTTCGGAGTTTTAGTCATGGGTGACTCTAAATTGCATTTTCTTTTTCTCCCTAAAGGGTTTTCTTTCACTGTTACATGTTTGTATTTTCCTGATTCCACTCATCTTACTGTTAGGTGTTGGATCATCTTACCTGTGGCGTCAATACAAAGTTCATTTGTGGCCGGGCGCAGTGGCTCACGCCTGTAATCCCAGCACTTTGGGAGGCCGAGGCGGGCGGATCACAAGGTCAGGAGATCGAGACCATGGTGAAACCCCTTCTCTACTAAAAATAGAAAAAATTAGCCGGGCGCAGTGGCGGGCGCCTGTAGTCCCAGCTACTCGGGAGGCTGAGGCAGGAGAATGACGTGAACCCGGGAGGCGGAGCTTGCAGTGAGCCGAGATTGTGCCACTGCACTCCAGCCTGGGCGACAGAGCAAGACTCCGTCTCAAAAAAAAAAAAAAAAAAAAACAAAGTTCATTTGTAAAAACTGTTCCGTTTATTTTCTCCCAGCTGTTTCATCTGAGAAATTGTTTGAACTTCAATTGTCGAATGTAGTTTAATCAGTTACTCTAAATAGAAAGGTTATTGCAATTTTCACAAATTAGGGGAAATATAAATTTATCTTAAGTTTATGAACATTTTTATATTCCTGTGGGGACAATTAAGCACAGTATGTATAATTTAATCTCTATTGGCATTTGTTCTAAATTTATTTGCTGTATTGTTAAAATCAATGTAGTAGGTGTACAGTCTTTTAAAAACTAACCTATTTGTCTGTGGAGTATTTTTCAAAAGGACCTAAAAAACATGCCCTTAAATAGATGGAGTGGAAATTTTACTATTAAATTGAATATATAGTTAAATGTGTGATACTGGTATTGTTTTGATTGTTTTTATTTTACGTGTGAGGATTTTTTATATGTTTCTGTGGAACTACTTTTAAGTAGGTTTTAGTTTTGATTTACAAACAGAAGCTTCTCTAAAAGAAAAAAGTTGTTTTGTTCTTCGTGATTATATGGTAGTCCTCAGACTTTTGTAGTTGAAAGAAGTAGAAATGAGTGATTTATTAAGCTCTTTATCTAAAATGACTAGTTGCAGCATGTGATGTAATTTATTTTTACTATAATGTACAGAGATGTCTTTATCCCAAACAAATTTATAGCGGAATCATTTGCTATTTTTTGCAAATTTAGGGAATCTGGAATGTGCCCAGAAATGAACTGTTGATTGCCAAGTGTTTGATTGAGTAAATATCCATATGGAAATGGTATTTTGCTTGTAATGACATACTGTTTCTGATTAAGGACCATTTCTTAAGCATTCCTGTAAGTAAATATACTACACATATTGGTCAAATGATGTATTGACAGCTTTAATTTGTAGCGTATGCTTCTCTCACTCCTTTCTTCTTTTAGTAATTGTCAATAGTCTTCAGCAGTATTGAGAGTGAACTTTTAATGCACGAACTTTAAATGCACGATAGAGTGCTCCAGGGTTGTTGTTTTCTAATGTTTTATCTGATGGAGTAAAGAAGTAACTATCTGAGATCATTGTGTAACTCTTATTGTGTGTTAAACATTGTTTTGAACATTTCTTTTCAATCTGTTAATTATAAAGCAGATGATTCTTTAAAAATTCTTAAGACTGAGTGATTATGTTCCCCACAAATGTTAGTGCTGGGAGGGAAGGGGGTAAAGGTAAAGAGAAAGATAGTAGGGATTAGTTTAGATTGTATAAAGTAAGTATAATTGTTTCGTTCTAAAACATGTTGAGGTAATCATTGTATGCCTTTTCCCTGGGATTATAACCTTGATTTTTAATTCACCCTTCTCACTGTGAAGAGTCAGGAGTAGTGAATTGCAAGAGAGGCATATGTACCTCTTTAACCAGTTTTACATGTATTGCTGGGAATATTAGATGGCCATAAGGAAGATAAACAGTTTCACATTGATGATCATTTTTAGTAAGCACATTTAGATTTCCAAATTTTATAAGGTGGAAGAATAGATGCCATAGCTATAGATGGAGAAGGGCTTTTGGACAGAAGGTCATTGTTAGGAAAATTCAGATTTACCAATCTTGGAAAAAAATTACAGTTATGCCAGTTACATTCTATATGTTTCAGCACTGCACTGTACCAGTTTTGAATATTCTGTGGCCATAAATACACTAGTATTTGTCCAACTATGAATTCTGACTTTTAGGTTAGAAAATGTGTTCATTTAAGTTATAGTTTTAACTTGAGTGAAAAAGCTGATAATTTTTATCTTCCTTTTTTTGTCATTAATTTTGAAGATCTCATGCTATATGATTAGTTCTGTATATGACTATTTCTGTAATTGATGAACAGCTACTAGAATGAATTATTGTACTTGAGCAGTTAGAATCATGTCAGGAGAGGCATGAAGTAAGTAGAACATATTTGTGTAGAGATAGTAATTTTACTTTCTAAAGCAGTGGTTTTGAAACTTTTCTGCCGAGAGTGTGCTAGAGGAAGTCAAGCAGTTCATCCCGGTTTCAACCAGTGCTGTTTTATTTTGATTAATTTTAAGCGTGGAAGTTTGCATAGTATTTTAGTTGAGCAAGGTTCTGTTGTTTAAAAATACGATAGCCTCTATTGTTACCATATTTGATCTTACCACTCGCCTGCTTAAATCCTTGCTATGTTTTTTATTGTTATTATGACTGATAAGACTTTTCTTTTCCTACCTCCAGCTTTATTGTTTATCTCTGATCACTTTCTTTTGCTTTCCGTGTAAACCCTGCATTCTAGTTCTACTTAAATTGTTTGATGTTCCCTGAGAGGAAAATGTTATTTTGACATCTGCATGCCTTTGCACATGGAACTGCCACCATTCTCACTTGAGCTAGGCAGCACTCAATTCCCTTGGAACCTTGGTCATCTTTCCATAAAAGCAATTATTACATTGTTTTGTAACCGTGGCCTCCTTTGAGAGCAGAGACCATCTAATTTATCTTATATTCATACTACTTGGTGTTTATTCAGTATTCAAATGTCTGTTAAATTATTGCATTTAGAATTTGAGAAGTAGTAAAATTACTTTAATAAATACTAATGTGAATAAAATGTCCCAGATCTAGTTCTGTGCAAAAGAGTCTTAGTGACAGTGTCAGACATTATGCTAAATATGTAAAAGACACCCAGTTGCACTTATGATGAAGTATAATAAAGCCAAAATGTTTTTAGAAATTGTGTTAGATTCTGGTGGCTTAAGTGATGTCTTAGATTCAGTCATCTGGTCTTAAAGTTGATTGTGGGCCAGGCGCGGTGGCTCACGCCTGTAATCCCAGCACTTGGGAAGCTGAGGAGGGCGGATCACGAGGTCAGGAGATTGGGACCATCCTGGCTAACACGTTGAAACCCCGTCTCCACAAAAAATACAAAAAAAAAAAAAAAAAAAATTAGCCGGGCGTGGTGGTGGGCGCCTGTGGTCCCAGCTACTCTGGAGGCTGAGGCAGGAGAATTGCTTGAACCCGGGAGGTGGAGCTTGCAGTGAGCCGAGATCACACCACTGCACTCCAGCCTGGGCAACACAGCGAGACTGTGTCTCAAAAAAAAAAAAAAAAAGTTGATTGTGAAAGCATTTTAATAATAATTCTATACAGCCTTGGCTGCCTCTGATAATATTTCATATGTGATTAAAGCTAATAGACTTAAAGGGGCCTTCAAGTGTCAAGATATATAATACAGCAATACCAACTCTAAAGGTAGAATGGAACCTGGAGCTATCCGCCCTGAATTCCTATCACTGTCCTGTCTCTCGGTAGCTGTGTTGTCTTAGGGAAGTTACTTAACCATTCTATACCTCCTTTTTCTCATCTGTAAAATGAAGACAATGATAATATTACTTTATATGACTGTGGTAAAGAGTACCCAGGAATTAATGTGTATAAAGCACTTAAAAGAATGCCTGACATACAGAAAATACTCAATACATGTTAACTGTAATTAATTTGAAGTGGCTTCTTAAACAAATCAATATTTATTGTGCATTGTTTCATCTTTCAAAGATAATTGCTTTAATACTTGAGCATCTAATTTTTTTTAAACTTAAGATTTTTAGTTAGTTACTGTGCTTTAGACTGACAACTGTTTGAGTACTTTCCAAAAGTACTATCTCTACTGAGGTATGGTCCTATCTCCCAGTGGAATGTAGGCTGTTCCCATTGGATGGATTGATATGGGAGATTTGAGACTAGTTCTGATTTCTGAGCTTAGCATTCAGTTCCCATGATCTGCACAGGTCTTGGTAGTGTCCACAACAGAGCAGGGAGAGAAATAGTACAGGATTCCAGTGGCAAGTTCTTAATCCTTAACCTGTACTGAGTGAGTCCTAAACTTTCATATTCCTTAGAAGAGAACAGGTGTTCCCCTTTTTTTCCCCCACATTTTCCTTTATTTTGGCTTGGGAGAATAGATTTTTTAAAAATCTGAATTTATATTCCAAAAAGGCATGTGTAAGTTAATTTTCCTAAGTCAATGAAGCTGCTTTTTAATCTTACTTTGTAAGATGCATACCAGCAGTGAGAGAAGTAGGTAGGGCTTTAGTAATTTGTGTCAGGAACCATGTCCTATTAAATCCTATTAAATATGCACATTTCGTACACAAAGAAAAATTTAAGGGAAGAAGAGTTTTTTCCAAGTTATAAAGTACTCTTTATAAAAGTATATTTCTTGTAATAATCAATCCCCTATCTGTCCCTCTAGCCCACCTTTACTTTCTCACACTTATGCTATCATAACAATTAAAATATATTCAAAGTTATTTGGGTAACTTAAAAAAAATTTCATTATAGGAAGGAAATGTGGTTTGAAAATCAGAAATTTTTCAAATTTTAATAAATTTTAGTGTTTATTATGCCAGCTGTGAATGAGTTGAAGATGAGGGGCTGGGATATAAAGCTAAACCAGGTACTTATCTTTACTACTTATGACCTACTAGGGTGTCCAGAGTATGCAGAGAACATAAGGGAATTTGGAAGCTGGGAATGGAGATTGGAAAAGTGCTGGATTTTGAATAGTGCCAGGAAATAAAGGAAGACTTAGCAAGGGATCATTTTTCAATGCCAGTGCCATGCTGTGTAATAGTCTACCATGGGAAATTTGAATGCTTATACAATTGGTCGATATACTAATATTGTCTTGTAATTTGAACACTAAATATTAAGAAATTTTTTCTCAACAGCTGTTGTAGGAACTTTTAAAATAGTTTGTGCTTTTCCTCTGAAAATGGTGAGTTAGGTCATATTAGGAAAAATAAGTTTTAGAATAAATACAATTTTGATTAAACCTATTTTCTCTGTAAAAATCCAAGACACTGTATCTATCTTTAATGTTATCTAGTGTTAAAATTTCATTTCCCTCAACGGCATGCATTTCCAAATGTTTGTTAGATCAAACAACTTCTTGTTTTACTTCTTACCTTGGTTCTCGTTCTTTGTTGTTGTTACTTAATTAGAAAAGAGAAATACTGTTTGGGCCTTTTCATATGCCTCAAAAATGTTTGGTTATACAGAAGAGTGAGTTAGATTTATAGGACTCACACCCAATTTGATCTCCTCAAGTGCATTTCTAACCATGTTTTCATCCACTTTTCCCTGTTTTAGGTTTCTCTTAGAAATAGCTTTTCATTGAGCTAAACGTATTTCCTCTCTTACTCGTTCTTGGAAATCTAAGACTATGTATGTGAAACTTCTTATTCTTGTACACAATAACTCTTAAGTATTTGAAAATGACTATTCTACTTGAGTCTTCTTTTTTGCCAAACTAAGGGAAAAAATTCTCTTTTTTTTTTTTCCAAACCACATGCATGTGATATGGTTTACAGACCTTTCCCCATCCATATCGCCCAACTCATGACAAAGTCTTTGTCAGTTTACCTCTGAAAATACAGTGGCCAGAACTGAACTGACTACTTCCGACGTGGTCTGACCATTGCCGAATACAGTGAAGTGATTATCTAGGATACTGTGCTTCTATTAATGTAGTCTGAAATTTGCATTGTGTTTTTTTGGCAGCCACATTACCCTTTGATCACATTGAGCATATGATCAACTGAAACCGTGTCTTTTTTTCATGTGAATTGCTTTAAGTCTAATCTTTGTCTCTCTTTATTAGCCAGTTGATGCATAGGGTATTATCTATTGCATTACTATAAAACTTTAAATGAATTCATCTATCTGAAGATATCAACTAACATTTGTATAAAATAGCAGTTTTCATGGTGTTTTCACATCTATTTAATCTTCACAACAACCATCTGAGAATCAGAAAAAATGACTTTCCACTAAGTCTAGAATTGGCACATGTAGAACTTCGTTGCAAGCTTTTTGATTCCAGATCTCATGCTCATCTCATTGTTATTCATTCACTTAATATGCATTTAGTGTGTCCATTCCTATGTGGTAGGTACCATGTGGTGCTGGTGTGTCAGGGGCGAGACACATTGCAGTCTCTATCCTTGTGTTTATGATCTGGTGTATAAATAATTACTACCAATTACTAGGCACTTTTCATAAGGAAGGCACTGTGGTAGACTATTATTTCAAAAATATTTATTGCTTCTCTCTATCAGGGTTCTTTCTGTAGTCAGATTATACTTCTTGTTCTGTTGACATCAGGTTTGACCATTTGGCTTTCCTTGACCAATAAAATGTTAAGAGGAAGTGACATGTCCCACGTTTGAGCAGGTATTTTTCATCTTGTGGTTCTGCCAGTGGCCCTTGGCCCTCTGTCATGAAACCAGCATGCCTTAGCTATGGCTGGTCCCAGAATAATGGAGCAGAGCTGAAGCTGTGATAGGTGTATAAGTGGGAGATAAATACTGTGCTGTAAGGCGCCATGATTTTGGACATTTGTTACCATAGCAGAATATAGTTCAAGTGATGATACTGGCATCACTGAAGGTGCTGTATGATGATAATAAGACTTGGGCATTGTCCTAAAGGAGCTTGCAGTCTTGGTAAATGTATTGCATTTCCACAGGTTATTGGGAGTTGAGGAAAAGGAGAGTAATATTACATAAGGATCTTTGAGGTTGAGGATCTTTCCTGACCTTCATCTCATCCCTAGGCTGAATCAGTCAATATGTTTTAAACCTTGGGTTTGTGATCTACTACTCACTGTCACAACCTCTTATTGTCCAAAATTTGATAGGCATATTTTCTATTCCCTCATTCAGATCACCTTTTTTAAAACAAACGTTAAAGAGGATGAACTTCTACAGAATTGTGATTATGAGCTTCCTTCATAAATCTATTAATCAGCATTTAATAGCAAGCTAAGAATCTACCCAGTTGAACTGTTTCTCTAGTATCCAGAAAGATATCATGATGTCCTAGATTCTATGTGAATTTTACTTGTGAGCATTTAAATTTCCCATTACCATGTCTATGTGTGCTCCTCACTCCGCATGGGATTTTAAAGAAACAAAGCCTTGACTGGAATTCCAAAAGGAATTCCCCCCTGCCCTCCCCCGAGGGGATACATGTATGTATCCCCTAAGGAGTACATACATGGCCAGGGTTCAGAAGAGTTTTGAAGCCTTTTAAATAATTACATGTAAAATTATATATAAATATACATTGTTCTGATCCCTAGCTTTCATCAGATTATCAAAGGAAATCAAAAACTCCCTTGGAAGGTTGTAAACCCTGTTGTAGAGTGAGACCAGAAGTAGAACAAGGATCTGGAGAGCACCAGTGTTTAAGGGACAGGTGGAATAGGAGCCCAGAAAGAAGTCAGAGAAGGTATAGTTAATTAGAATATTTGAGGACCGGGAGCAAAGGTAATGTCAGAGAAGCCAGTTCCTTATTAATCGGAGCTTTTGTGGCATGTTGGGGGAAGGGGGCGTAAATCGGGCAGTTCTCATGGCATTTCACTGTGATTCCTTGGAAATTACCAAATCTGCAGATACATTTAATGTCTTGGGATAATATTTTTCTTGACCTATAAACATAAATTTAAAGTAATTATTTTTCTTTTGCTGTCTCCTTCCTATCTTGGACTTTTTCTTTTTTTCTTTTAATCCCTATCTTTGCCAGATTAAAATATCATTCTTTTTTCCTCTTTTTTTTCCCTTCACCCCCTTCATCTTACCCTTCCCATTCCCAGACCAAGGCAGGAGTAAAACAGTTCTTTAGGTTATCTGTTAGCAATTTTGTTCCAATTAAGTAACCTGGCTTTTGTTTTTTGTTGTTGTTGAGAATGTATTTAAATCTTTTTATTGTCCCTAACACTTTTGGCAGGTCTCTGTTTTTATTGAAACAACTTCATTGACATATAGTTGTTATACAATAAATGGCAAATATTGTAATGTGCAGTTTGTTAAGTTTTGACATGTGTTTATACATGAGACCGTCACCACAGTCAATATACTAAACATACACCCCCAAAAGTTTTCTGATGTCCCTTGATAACCCTCCCCTGCATTCTCTAGGCAACCATTGTCTGTTTTCTTTTACTTTACATTGGCATGCATGTCTTAAAATACAGTATGCGCTCTTTTTGTCTGGCTACTTTCACCCAGCATTATTTGGAGATTCATCCATGTTGTACCATGTACCAGTTGTTAGTCTTTCCTGTTGGTAAGTAGTATTCTGTTGTATGGATATACCACATTTTGTGTATCCATTCACCTTTTGATAGTCTATTTGGGTTGTTTCCAGTGTTTGACTTTTAAAGTAAAGCTTCTATGAATATGTATGTACATGTCTTTGTATGGACATATACTTTTCATTTCTCTGGGCAGATACCTAGGGGTAGAATGGCTGAATCATATGGTAGCTTTATGTTCTATACCTACCTAGTTTCTTCTTAAACTGCCAGTGGTTTTCCAAAGTGGCCGTACCATTTTACATTCCCACCAGCATTATGCTAACAATTGGTGTGGTCAGTTTTTAAAATTATTGCCATTCTAATTAGTGAGTAGTGGTGGTTTTAATTTGGCATTTCTCTAATGACTACTAGTGGTTAGCATGCTTACATATGTTTATTTGCCATCCCTTTCTCTTTTGTGAAGCATCTGTTCAAATCTCTTACCCATTAAAAATATCTGGTTGGTTGTTTTCTTACTGTGTTCTGAGGGTTCTTATGTATAAATCCTTTATCAGATTTATGATTTGCAAATATTTTTCCAGACTGTGGTTTGTCTCTTCATTCTCTTAGCAGTGTCTTTTGACGGGCAAAGGTTTTAATTTTGATATCTAATTTATCAGTTTGTTCTTTTATGGATTATACTTTTGGTACTGTATCTAAAAATGGTTTTTTGTGTAATTCAGGGTCAACAAAGGTTTTCTCCTGTGCCTTCTCCCTGTAGTTTTAGGTTTTCTGTGTAAATATAGTGATCCGTTTTGAGTTAAGTTTTGAGTATAGAAAACTTTTCTGTCTGGATGTTCTTAAAATACCGTTTATTGAAAATTTATCCTTTTTCTATTGAATTCCCTTTTCCCCTTGTGAATAATCAGTTGATTTTATATATGTAGTTCTATTTTGGACTCGATTTTGTTCCATTGAGGTATTTGTTGATCTTGACACCAGTGTTACACTGCGTTGATTATTCAGTGTTGAAATCATGTAGTTTTCCAGTTTTCTTCAAAGTTATTTTTGCTAGTCTAGGTATTTTACATTTCCTTATGAATTTTAGAATAAGTGTCATTTTTTTAAAAAAAGCTTGCTTGACATTTTGATTGGAATTGCAGTGAATCTGTAAGTCAATTTGGAAATAATTGACATTTAAAAATTATTGAGTCTTCTGACCCATGAACATGGTATAGCACTCGGTTTAGGGCTTTATTTATTTCTCTCAGTAATATTTGGTAGTTTATAGGATGCAAGTCTTTTATATTTTGGTCTTGTATATGCCTCTGTAAGTTGGGTTCTCCAGAGAAACGGAATCAATAAGGGTGCGTTTTGTGTGTGTGTGTAGAGAGAGAGAGAGAGAGTGATTTTAAGAAATTGGCTCATGTGATTATGGTGGCTGGCAAGTCCAAAATTCATAAAATTGGCAGGCAGGATTTCTCTTACAATCTTGAGATAGAATTCCTTCTTCCCTGGGTAACCTGTTTTTGCTCTGAAGGCCTCATTTGATTGGATGAGACCCACCCATGTTATGGAGGAGAGCTCTTTTACTTAATGTCAACTGATTGTTATCATTAATCACATCTACAGAATAGCAATATCTAGACTAGTGTTTGATCAACTGGGCAGCATAGCCTAGCCAAGTTGACACATTAAATTAGCTATTAATATCATTGCAGTCCCTGAATATTTCATATTTTAAAATGCTATTGTTAATGGTATACTTTTTTTTTTTTTTTTTTTTTTTTTTGAGATGGAGTCTTACTCTGTCGCCCAGGCTGGAGTGCAGTGGCGCAATCTCAGCTCACTGCAACCTCCGCCTCCCAGTTTCAAGCCATTCTCCTGCCTTAGTAGTCGTATAGGCATGTGCCACCATGCCCAGTTTATTGTGGTAGAGACTGGGTTCCACCTTATGCCCAGGCTGGTCTCGAACTCCTGACCTCCTGATCCACCCACCGTGGCCTCTCAGTGTTGGGATTACAGGTGTGAGCCACTGCGCCCAGCCAGTGGTATGCATTTTTAAGCTCAGTTTCTGATTGATGCTAGTTCACTATTACTTTTTTAAAAATACTTTAGCCTTCTTTTCATTATTCTTAAACACATGACTAGCAGCCTTTTCATCTGAAATTAGGATTACCCTCTATTTTTTAGGCATATCCTTTAAAAATATAAATTTTTTAAAGAAAAGTCCTAATGTTGTTACTTAATCTCTCACTTTTTGTTTTATTTTTACTGGAATCATCTGACAGAAATGGCAAGTTCATTTTAACAGTCTTGTCTTATTTTGTTTGGACCATGTTCTGGTTATTTTTTTCATCACATGACTGTAACAGTCCTTAAATATTTTAGAGATTAAAATTCTAGGTCAGTTTAGAGCATAAATGGCAAAATAGACATGTTACAAAAAAAAAAGAGATATAGGAAATTTGGGAGAGAAGATAAGGTTAATATTTTAAGTATCACCTTTATACTAGTCTCTTTCTTTGATCAAGTCATTTAATTTCTTTGAGTTCTAGTTCCTCATCTGTAAAGTGGAGTCATATCCACTTCCTGTGGAATTGTCATGAAGTTAAATGAGATGCTTTGTGTAAAGAGCCTGGAATAGTGCTGCTAAATAGATGCAGCTCCCATTACTTTTTTTTTTTAAATTTATTCGGTAAATATTTGACACTCACTGTGTGCCAGACACTGTTCCAGACTCTGGAATTACAGGAGTGAAAAGGTAGGCAACATTCCTGTTCTTACAGAGCCTCTATTTTGGCTGTTCTGACAGAAGAGGAAGATGATAAGGAAAGGAGTAAACTAAACAATTTCAGATTGTAATAAGAAGTGTAAAGAAAATCAAAGAGTATGTGGTAATAAAGAATTGCTGTGGTGAGAGCACACTTCAGACTGAGTAGTCAGGGAAGACGTCTTTAAAAAGGTGACACTTGAGTAGAAACGCCCTTAAGATTTTGGAGAAACTAGGCATGTGAAGACCTGAGTGAAAAGTTTCCTGGCAGAGAGAAGAGATAGTGCAAAGCCTCTAAAGTGGGAAAAATGTGACAGATTGAGAGAACTGAATGAAGCCTAGAGGTGCTGCAAGTAGTGGAGAAGTCAGAGAGGACCAGCTAGTGTAGGGTCTTACAGAGCACAATAAGAAGACTGGATTTTATTCTAGGTGCAGAGAGAAGCCGCTGGAGGGTTTTAAAACAGAGGTGGTGTGATCATGAGATGGAAATGTTGCTATGGACTTTCGGAAATGAGAACTTAGCTGTGAAACATTAGCAAACTAAATACTAGCAACTTGGATTTCCAGTTGCCCAAGAAACATGAGGGTAAACAACTTATTTTCCCTGATACAAAAATCCCAGCAAGTCTTTAGGAAAGGCAAGTCTAGGTTATCTAGAGCAAATACCATTTTATATCTTTTTAATTTTACTAAGACTTGTTATGTACTTATAGATGTTACAAATGTTTTCAAAAGTAGTGCTTTGTGGATTGTTTTCCTTTTATAAGTCCATGTAGCAATTGACTAGCATAGCAGTAACGAGTACAACTCTGGTTTCAGATACGAGCATGATGATTGATCACATAGAAGCATTAAGTTAATAGTGACAAGTATCTATTGCCAGAATATATTTCATTATAGGATTATGAAATTATTTAGCTGAATGGACCTTAAGAGTTGGTCCTTTTTCCTTTATGGAAGAGGGAACTTAGATTCAAAGGGGTTAAGTGATTCACATTATTTAAACATTTAAAAAATAAACCTGGATTTTACTATTCTTCTAGTTGTAGGATGAGAGGTTCTTGAGGCAAAATGTGAAATGAGCGAAGATAGTGACATCTCTTTGCTTTGTATCTGCTACCTTCTCTGTTGCTCATTTATTTTACATCTATGCTGTTTCACACTTACCCTTGGACTTAGGATATTGGTATGTGTCGAACAGTTGCTCCTTTAGTGTGGAAACAGACAAGTACACAGTTGCTACACAAGGTGCAGGCATCATATGATAAAGGCAAGCTTAGTGTGTTGCAGAGGACATGATGGGTGTGTCTGTTAAGCGTTCCTGTTTAGAGTCTGATTACCCATAGAGTTGAATGTCCTTGGCTCCTCATTTCAACTTAATATATATTATATTGCCTTGGCTGTTTGGCTTTCCTTGCACTTGTTTGCCTCCCAGCCATAAGCCAGTTTGAAGGCCATGATACATCAGGTCTAGTGGGTTAATCTGTGTCTGACCAGTAAGACCTACTTATCTTGACAGTCACCATGATGACAGCATGTCTTATTTTAAATAGAAACCTGGTTAGAGACTAATATAGGAATAGTTGGTCCTGAATAGATGTATTCCTTCTCTTAAGCGATGTAGGTTTTATCAATTCTTGTATTTTGAAAAATCCTGAAAGGAAATTGAGAAACAGCTATCATTTTGTTAATTTTGGCTCCTTTACTGTATTTTATTTTGAAGTGTAGTCATTCCTAAGAACATTAGCACATGAGTTCATTGTTGATTTTATAACATATTCTGAATCTTAAAACAAGGTACCAAAAATACATTCATAGAACAAGTAGATAAAGTAGCACTGCTATAATTAGGGAAAAATGGTAGTTTTCTTGTAAGCTCTTTGTCTTTGAAGAGCTTATAATTTTCTGTAAAAACCAAATATTATCCTTTGGGCAGGTGTGTTTTACTCTTTCTCTTGATTCTGTGTTATAAAGTTTGATTAAAAAGGAAAGATACTAACTTTTTGTCTTCCACACAAAGAATGCTCATATTTGTAATTTTTGTGTATGACTTGTTGCCATACCCCTGAGCCTCCCTTTGTTTAAAGAGTAATAATATATATATGTATTTTTTAATCTACAAAGGAGTATCTTTGACATGTGTATGTGTGTATAAAATCAAAATGGCATACATTTTTGAGAATATTCAGTGATTCCTGAACACTATATTATAGTTGTATAAAGAATTAGATGGCAGGCCGGGCATGGTGACTCACGCCTCTAATCCCAGCACTTTGGGAGGTGGCTGAGGCAGGTGGATCAACTGAGGTCAGGAGTTGGAGACCAGCCTGGCCAACGTGGTAAAACCCCGTCTCTACTAAAAATACAAAAAAATTAGCTGGGCGTGGTGGTACGCACCTGTAATCCTAGCTACTTGGGAGGCTGAGGCAGGAGAATCACTTGAACCGGGAAGCGGAGGTTGCAGTGAGCTGAGATTGCACTCTAGCCTGGGCAACAAGAGTGAAACCCTGTCTCAAAAAAAAAAAAAAAAAAAAGAATTAGATGGCAATAGTTTTAGCAATCTAATGTGGTAGGTGATCTGGCATTATTTACCTCTTTCGTCACATGAGGATAAGGCTGCCCATGTCCATTATCCATCTCCTGGGCCTTTGGAAGAAGGGAGCCAGAATCTTAGAAATTTGAACTGAGAAAATTCGACACAAGTTAGCAGCCTAAAATATAAAACTGATATAAAAATACAAAACAGGTTGTGTATGAATTATTGTTTTCTCATCTTTATTTTGTGCAGGTCAAGAAACTGAGCTATGCAAGTATTTTCTATGAAAGGGTGAATAAGCTATCCAAAGTGAGTGATTTTAGTCTGTGTAGAAAACATCTCCAGCTGTATTAAATATAAAGCTGTCAGCTCTTTGAATGTCTCCTTGCAATAATTAATCATCCTTCTCAGTTAACAGCACAGACAGTACAGCATAGGTAAGAGAGTAGGCTCTGGAGCCAGTCTACCAGGTGCTCTTGTGATTCTGGGTACATGGCTTTCTGTCTCTCATTTCTCATTTCTCATTTACAAAAAGAGGATAGATAACACTAGTACCTACCTAATAGTGTTGTTATGGGGATTAAATTAGTTAATATATATAAAGCACTTAGAACGTTGCCTCAGACATAGTAAGCACCATGTAAGTATTTACTATTTGTTGCTGCGTAGTATCTATACTATGATTGATTGAGTGATTAAGACAGTCTTGCTCTGTTGCCCACGCTGGAGTACAGTGACACAATCTTGGCTCACTGCAACCTCTGCTTCCAGGGGTTCAAATGATTCTCCTGCCTCAGTCACCTGAGTATCTGGGATTACAGGTATGCGCCACCACGCCCAATTAACTTTTGTATTTTTAGTAGAGACAGGGTTTCACCATATTGGCCAGGCTGGTCTCAAACTCCTGGACTCGAGTGATTTGCCCACCTTGGTCTCCCAAAGTGCTGAGATTACAGGCATGAACCACTGCGCCTGGCTCTATAATACATTTTAAGTGGCTGGTTTTATTAGTTAAGTTCTCACAGAGTATTTGGCATTTAAACTGGTCCTTGAAGGATGAATAGGATTTGTAAAAGTGAAACAAAGAATTGAAAATGGTAAAAAGCTATGTGAATTAAGTTGTTAAGAAGAATCTTTCTTTCCATTTATTGCATACTAGCTATGTGCCTGCCTCTCAGCTTAGCATTTGATGATCATTACATTATCTTATTCAGTCCTCATAATAACCTTCCAAGATAGGTATTTTATTTTGTTTTATTGATACGGAGTCTTGCTCTTGTCGCCTAGGCTGGAGTGCAGTGGTGCGATCTTGGCTCACTGCAACCTCTGCCTCCCAGGTTCAAGCTATTCTCCTGTGTCAGCTTCTCGAGTAGCTGGGATTACAGGCGCCTGCCATGATGCCCGGCTAATTTTTGTATTTTTAGTAGAGACAGGGTTTCACCATATTGGCTAGGCTGGTCTCGAACTCCTGACCTCAGGTGATCCGCCTGCCTCAGCCTCCCAAAGTGCTAGGATTACAGGCAAGATAGGTATTTTAAATTGTCATTTAACAGATGGCAAAGTAGCCACAGAAAAGTAAAGCCACTTTTTCAAACTCACAAAGTCAAATGCTTGGCCTAGTTCTGTCAGACTGTAAAGCCTGTGCTTTTAATTGTTATCTAATACTGCTTTCCTATCAGTAGACTATCAGAAGATCATTCCTAAAGATATTTAAATGAATGGGTGCTCTAGGGTTGGAGTTCAAAACATTAATAGAATATTACTGTTGAGGATGCATTTGATCACTTTGCTACTGTGAGAGACTGGATGCTGTGTTTGCTGGTCATTTCAAAAGCTGAAACAGACCTGCCTGTCCTTGCCAAATACATTGTTTCCTCTATGATTCTGTCATCTTGGAAGTACTTGTTTTTTCTGACCTGGGAATAACGGTATTGTGGTTATTGGCATTTTTGTTAATCTTTCTTACTAGAAATTATGCAGATATCCCCAATTATATTCAGATGCACACCTTAGATTCCAAATTTTGTTGCCTGGAATTTACTGAGTACCTTTTGAGTTCCCTGCATCAGAGAGGTGTTTACAGTTGTGCTTCCCAGTCTTCAGCATTTATGGTTTCATGTTTGTCAAATTTGTTTGAAATATAAAAAGGATAATCTTAATTCTGTTACTGATCATTCCTTCATTCTCTAGCTACTTGCCACATCATCTTTCTTTTGAAACTTTTAGGGAATTAATTAATAATTGCATATTCATTCTTTTTCCATTCACATATCTCACTGGCTTTATTCAGAATTAAATTTTTTTGTCCCTGTGTACTACTTCCTTCTATTAATTAACTGATGGTTGTTTTTCCTCCTCTGTGTTTTTGATGCTTTTTTTTTCTTTTACTGTTTAAAACTGTTTCAGAAGATGTAGCCAGTGACTCAGGTGCTAGCTAGTGTTAGTGATTTCCCCCTCATGTTAATACCATGTCAAATACAACTGAAGAACTCTGTTATACTCACAGATTATGCCCCTCATGGTCAGCAGACTATTCAGATACAGACTTTCAGAGGGAAGGTTTTCAAAAAAGTGTGGCTGCAAATCTATAAATGCTTTTAACGTCTGCACATTGCATTACTGTTTCAAATGTTTTTATACTCACATAATTATTTAATATTCACAACTATTCTGTGAGAGCTTTATTCTTTTATGTTTTTTTTTTTTTTTTTTTTTGAGATGGAGTCTGGCTCTGTTGCCCAGGCTGGAGTGCAGTGGCCGGATCTCAGCTCACTGCAAGCCCCGCCTTCCGGGTTCATGCCATTCTCCTGCCTCAGCCTCCCGAGTAGCTGGGACTACAGGCGCCCGCCACCACGCCCGGCTAATTTTTTTTGTATTTTAGTAGAGACGGGGTTTCACCGTGTTAGCCAGGATGGTCTCGATCTCCTGAACTCGTGATCCGCCCGTCTCGGCCTCCCAAAGTGCTGGGATTACAGGCTTGAGCCACCGCGCCCGGCCTATTCTTTTATGTTATAGGGTTTTCTTATTTTACAGATTGGGAAACTGGTGTGGAGCAGTTAAATGACTTACTCAAGATTACATAGCTAGTTATAAGTGGAAGGACAAGGATTTGAAGGAACAGGTGTGGCCTCTTCCAGGAAACAGTATAAATAGTCAGACTTTATGAAGGGTAAATTGGTAGGAGAGTCATTTATCTCTCTTGTCTGTAAAGAGGATTCTTTTTCTCAAGTAGAGCGTGAAGTAGTTATTTACTAGAAAAGCTTGAAAATGCATTTCAGAAAATTAAAACTGCTTTGAAATTAGGTGCATAATAAGAATTGTTTCGGAGCCTGGCATCCGTTGGACGTTATACACATATTCTCTGTGTCAGTAAGGTTTACAGTTAAGATCTCTTCAATCCTTACTTTCTGAAATCTCTTTTTGCTTATATATTGAGACTGAAGTTAGCAATTTTCCTCCAGGTGTGGACTTTGAAAATTAAATATACTTATTGAAAAGTAGGTTGCATTTATATAGTGCTACCCTCCAGGATTCTTGGAAATTTAAAGGTATTATTGTATAAATGAATCGTGGAATGCACTCTAGAATCTATAGTGGTTGTCAGTTTTGTTTTGGGTGCAGTTCATGGTGTTTACTTAAGTCTCTAAAGCAGAGTTTAGGATCTCTGCATTTCAGTTACCTGAGTGCTGTGGGGCTACATATGCAGATTCTCTTGTTCTAAGTGGTCTTAACCCTCAGCTCCGTGTGTTGGTGGTGACAAATTTTACTATATTTATGACCTGGGTCTTTCAGTGGACACTGTTTCAAGAATCTAAGAAGGTGCTGGCTGCTATTCAACTCACTATCAGTTTCAGTTATGGTCAGAGAATTTTGAAAACAAAACTTCTGAATGCCCTATAGTTTAATAAAAAGTAGTTGATCCTTTTGTTCAAAGCACTCTCCCACTTCACCTCCCCTCTAGGTCTGAAGCGTTCCTATGCAGACTGTTTACTGACATGATAAATGAAATTATCCATTTGTGCATGCTAGGATTTTAATGTTACCATTGCCCTCCACTCAAAATGCAATATGCATTTAGTCCGTAATAGCATCACTCCATTTTAAGTGAATAGTTGTTTCAGCTTTAATCTGTAATCACAATTAAGGTAAATTATTCTTGTTTGCCTAGGA
Organism: Papio anubis; assembly: GCF_008728515.1. Classification (NCBI taxonomy): domain Eukaryota; kingdom Metazoa; phylum Chordata; class Mammalia; order Primates; family Cercopithecidae; genus Papio; species Papio anubis. Next base: position 130,087,191 of record NC_044983.1, on the reverse strand, counting down.
CTGTCCTGGTTTTAAAACTCAAAATCTCTTGTCCAAGGAACCCTCTCAGTCCTGGGCAAACCAGAAGAATTTCTTAAAATACTATTTAGGACAATTGGTCACCCTAACAACAAGGCTATGTTGTTGATGAGGCTTTAGGCATGTTATTGAGCTATAGACTAAGCCCAGATCAGTGGTTCTGAAGATTCTGCATGGGTCAGGATTACCTGGAGTACTTGTTAAATAGACTACTGGCTCCCACCCCCCTATTTGGATCGTATAGGTGTGGGGTGGGGGTCTGAGAATTACTTTAGTAATGATTGCCTAAGCCATGCTGACGCTGCCGGTTTGGGGAGTGCATTGAGAACCACTGGCCTAGATCAGGCCGTGTACTGTGTGAGTATATGATGATGCTTGGTTCAGAATTATGCAGAAGGGGAGCTGTGTTTCTTTGCCTTACAGGCCCGAGCACCAACAACACCAAAGAGTATTCGTGTGTCTGAACTGTGCTCATACAGCACAAGAAGAGACATGCTCCTGTTGGAGGTGACAGAAGTAGGGGAAGGGTTAAAAACAGTCTAGCTGTCAAATCCTTCATGCTATGGATATATTTTAATTGCTTATAGTATCTTAGGCAAACTTTGACTTGACAATTAATTTGAGTCTTATAGTCACAACATCTGAAATGGATACTTTAGAAAGCAGATATTCATTATTATAGCAGAACTGATTATAGCTGGGTTTAGCAGGGATAATGGTACCCATCTTGCCTACTTCTCAGTTATCACTGTAAAAATCTAGTTACATAAAAAGTGTGAGCATGCTGTACAAATAAGATGTCATGGTGATGATTAAAGTGTACATTGTTATTGGGCAGTATGTTTCATAGTGCTTTCATCTTCATGTTCCGTTTGGTTGTTTTCAGGTGTCTTCAGAATTCAGGAAAGTAGGTGGGACTGCAGACGTTACCCTTCCCTGCGACTCTTGCCAAGATCGTACAGACTTCAGTGTGCCGGGCTTAGATGTCTTCAGAGGTAGTTACCAGGTACTTGGTTATTCCTAGATAGTGGGCCTGCCTGATCAGGATTTGGTATGTTTTCCCACTGAATTAAACTTGTTTTGCCTAAGCCTCATTTTGTGTGTCAAGAAAATAAAGGCAAAAGAGTAAGTGCTGTGCTCATAATCCACAGCTAGCTGGCAGTCAGCAGCCTGTGAGGCTCTGAGTCTCTGGTCTCCTAGTCTCAACCTTCTAGGCAGTGAGCATTGTTAGTCACAAAACAGGCCCGCCTTGAACTCCTTGACTTGCTCATCTTTGTTTCTCCCAGGGCCTGGTGTTCACATACACACACATACTACATACGTTTCTGCATGTGTGCGTGTGCATGTCAGGGAAACCAGAATTTGTTCTCAGCTCCTTACTCATGTGAGCTTAGCCAAATCGTTTCTCCAATCTGTACCTTCTTCTTCATCTGTAAAATGGAATTATCATCTGCTCTGCTACTAACCTTAAAAGTAGTTACTGCATAAGGATGAGAAAGTGTATAAAAACACTTTGAAGCTTTTGTTACAAAGGGCAGTTCGTAATAATGAGTAAATGATAAATAAGCCTTATAGAACCTGAAGCTTTTTCATCTTTCTGTCCTAAACACCTTTCTGTTTTATAAATTTTTCAGTGTTATCTTTTTCTTTTTTGTCTCTGCTCTGTTTATATAACTTTGGATATATAGAGAATGGTAATTATTATTGAATGGATTGAAAACAAGAATAGAGTCTCTTTGGGAGTATCTGTGGTTTTTTTTCCTTGTAATTGGGGGCATTTTCTGCTCCATGGTTGGTTTCCAGTGGTTTGTGAATTCTTGCCTTCTGCCAAGTGTTTTCTCCCTGTCACCACCCTGCTACTACTCTTTGTATTTACCTTCCCAGCTGCCCTGCCTTGTTTCAGAGTTCAGAGTCAAATTGTAGCCAACTATTTCTGAGAGCCTTCCTAGACACCACTGAATTTCAACTAATTAATACATTTAAGGGATGCGAAATCTAGGCCAGTTCAGAATTTTACTTCGTTTGAGGGTTTTTTTTTTTTCCCCAGAATATTTATCTTAAGTTACAAAACGCTGTTTCCTGTTAATTGTTTTCTTATGTATTCTGGTAAAATTTTATAAACCCAGTAAAACTCTCCCATAGCAATACTCTTGGGGGATAATGGCTTGTATTCATTCTGGATTGTCACATAGGAAGAGATGTGTTTAGGTATCTAACTTGTTTTCAGCATTGTACTTGAGACATCTGTGGTAGGATAGAATCTGTGGCAAATGTGGCATGGCATACGTCATACATGGATATTCATAAACTGCCTCTGATAGATTGATTGACAAACATTTCCAGTTACTAAACCAGTAGCATTGTTCCAGTCAGTAGCTCAGTAATACCCATTTTTTTGTCTGTACAGCAGATTGTATGTATACATGTGTGTCTTGTCCGTTTTTATAAAAATGTGTTAAAAGTAGAATGCTGATGCTGATAGAGGATTGACCCTTAAATATGTGATGTTTTTGACAAAGATGGAAATCATAAAGCATGCCAAAAATGGTAAACCTTTAGCTTCAGCTATCCCCTCATTATACTTTACCTTCTTACTGTGTATTATTACAAAGATTGTGTCTAGAAGATATTTTATAATGATAGAAGGTATTTTATAATAGGGTTTCTTATCACGTATACTTAATATTCAGCTTCTGTACATTTAATTTTCATGTTTCCTCAAGAATATATTATACAAAGTCATAGCATTTGACAAAATTCCTTCATAAGTCTGAGGAAAATATTCTATGTATTGTTTGTGTGAGTTAAATACAATGGCTCTGATCAAAATGGCTTTTGATCAATCTTTAAAAAAATTAAACTGAGAACAGGAAGGTAAATTAAAGGAGAGAATTGGAGACTTGTGGTAACTGGTTTATTGCAATTTAATGTGCTGCAGCATCCTCATTAGTCAAGTATCATGTGCCTACCTAGGCATGAAATAGCTATTTTTTTCCTAATTTAAATCTGGAAAGTTTCAGTTGTAGTACAGTTTGAATAGTTGTTGTTGTAAATAGCCACTGGACTTTCTTAAAAAAAATTTGTCTTCAAAAACAATGAAGGTCATCTTGTATCCATACAGACCACATGTACTTTCCTCATTATTTCCAGCATTATTTATATAATGGGTAGCGTTATTTACAACAGTAAACAAAAAGTATTTCAGAGAGCAACCATTAAATATTATCGCAGGGTAAATATCAACAACTGTAATCCTTTTCTCATAGTTTCTCAAAAAACTTGGTATTAGGAAATTAGTAGCCTCTCAGTATTTGTATATTGGTTTTTTCAGTAGTTATTTATATATAGTGAGTGTGTATGCATATACATGCTCATGTATGTATGTATGTTCATTTCTTATAAATCACTGTGACTTAATTGTGGACTTTAATTGTTTTAATAGTTTGTTTTTTTCCCAAAAGAAAGTTACTTTACGTGTTTTATTTTTATTTTTATTTTTTTGAGACAGAATCTCACTCTGTCGCCCAGGCTGCAGTGCAGCGGCATGATCTCAGCTCACTGCAGCCTCCACCTCCTAGGCTCAGGGATCCTCTTACCTCAGCCTTCCAAATAGCTGGGACCACAGGTGTGCACCACCAAACCCAGCTAATATTTTGTATTTTTTTATAGATAGGATTTCGCCACATTGCCCAAGGCTGGTCTTGAACTCCTGGACTCAAGCGATCCACCCATCCACCTGCCTTGGCCTTCCAAAGTGCTGTGATTATAGGCATGAGCCACCATGCCTGGCAATTTTACATATTTTAAATTAAAGCAAATCTTGGTTTTTGGTGGAGTGCAGATTTACTTATATTTTACTTAGTCGTCTTCCTTTCTTTCAGAAAAGTACTGTGGAAACAAAAAGGTTTTAGTATATTGCTTTATAAACAAATTCAAGATCATGTGTTTCTTTTATTATCCTCTTTGCTTTGCTCATTTCCATGAACTGTACATCCCTAACCTAAATCACTTGGGGATAGGGGAAGAAAGTGTTAGATTCTTAACTCAGTTTAGATCCTCTGCCAGGAAAACCCACTGTATTCATTGTCAACTAAATTAACGCTTTTTTAAATAAAAGGAGTCATTTTTAACAATAATGTCAGGGCAAGAGGCATCCATGAGATGTATGGTCACTCTGATCTTTAGGGTTATCATTCTAATGTGTTTATTATTTTGAAACTCTAGGGAGAAGAAAACTTATTTTTGCATATGTTAGAAAAATGTATCCTCATGTAGGATATCAGGATAATATGTTTAATGTTTCATACTTACCAAGATAAATTTGTAATGCATATTTTCTTTTTAAATTAGATTTAGGAGAAATTGCATCTGGTGAACCACTTACTCTTTAATTTAATTATTAGCATTAACTGTATCATTTTTGTTTCAAGATGTCACAGCTATTGTTCAACACTAGACATTATATAAATTATTCGCCGAAGATGATGACTGGCAACATTTATGTCTGTTCCTTCTCTTAAATTTCTTGTTCCGAAAGTCTGTTGTTGTAAACATCCCCGACTGGAAGCTGTAAGACATAGCTAAGCTTTCAGTCAGATGTTTGCTGCTACCGGCTATTCACAGACATCCTCTTGATATAATTCTGTCCCGGAATGGAGTTGAGGAGGCTATAAAATGTGTGGGAAAACCTCAGAAATCTTTAGCTGCATTCTTTTACTGCACGGACGGTGCACGTATTATGATAGTTGAATGTAGGGTGCTCTCCTAATAACAGGATATGCCGTCTCGAGCTTCCCAGACTTAGCGTGCTGCTGTTGGGCCTTAGAGAATTTAGTTAAATAAAAAGTTTCCCCGCCTATTCCTGTTTCTGCCCTGTCAATGAAATTTTAATCTTTATAACCTTTCCAAGTAGGCTGGAGTTTAACTTCCCAACAGTTCAGGAGACTGATTTTCTCCATTATAAATTCTGTAGAAGTTCTGGAGAATAATTTCATCACTACCACCCAGCAGTATGTGATCCAGAAATTTCAGCTTTCCCTATACTTAAGAGATGTGTGCGCAACATTTTTCTCCCTCCTCTTAGCCCCCAACTTCCTGTTCCCCTCACCCTGAGTGATGTAACAGCTCCTAATCAACTCTCCTCTAAGAAAAACTGTAAGATGTCAAGCCACTAAGCCTGTTTACATTTGCTAATGGATATGCATGTCTTTTTAGTATTAATATTTTTCCTAAGTATTTTCAGATTGTTGCTTTCAGATTTATTGCTTCCTCCTTAAAATGTGGCTGCCCTGGAAGCAGCTGTATTGTATCTATTTTTTGTGTTTCCTCACAGATCTGAATAATCCAGGGCTTTTCTCACAGATGACATACTCAGTGTGGACTTACTGATAATGTATAATTTTATAACAGCTATTTTCTGAGTTTTAAAAAAATTGTTTTTTTATTTCTGTTAGTCTTTTAGACACTGGAAAACATTTCTATTTATTGATGTTTTTCTTTTCAACAAAGCATTGGTTTTTTAAAATCATTTATTAGTATTAAACTGCTAAACATACTACGTTAGGTTTAGTACATGATTAAACCAAAAGATAAAGGTCTTGCCAATCTAATTTTTTTACATGCTTATCTTCTTTGATTAGATTATAAGCTTTCTGAGGTCAGAGACATTAAATCTTGATGATTCTATTTTTTCCTGTTATAAACAGCAAGTAAATCACCTTGCATGTGTAGTACTTTGGTAATGATTTTATATTATCTTATTGCAACAATGTCTACTGTTTCATCTTTTATCCAGATGAGCAAATGACAATTTTGGTTATAATGTAGTTACCCCAGATGTATTTGTGCTACAACATTTATTTTTTAAATGCTGCTTTGTTAGAGTAGTAGTTTACAAGACTTATTTGAGGATGGGAGTTAGTTGCTTCAGACTCAGGTGGCTTTCCAACTCGTAAATACAATTTTCAGGCTTGATGATTAGCATGCATCAAACATCCTTTCTTATGATCTCTAAATAAAGCAGATTTATTGCATATTCTGTGGCCCTCTGTTTTAGCACATTGGAAACCTTAGACTCAAAAAGCAGTGAATGGATAGTTATTACTGAGAGCTCAGAAGTCTTCCCTGCCAAAGGTAGAATGTAATGTGTTCTCTGGTAATACGATTACTTTGTTTGACCAGGTGACACTGTTTATTTCTTACGAAAAATTTTGATATACAGCTTTAAAATTTAGTAAGATGGATGCATAATTTATACAGTGAAATTTGAAAGGTTTTTCAAAATGATAAGGCCAAACCTAAGCTAAACAAGGGGGTAGGCATTCTTTATAATAAAGCTGTTATACTCTGCCCAGCTAGGCCAGTTATCCCTAGATGCTGCAGGATTAATGGGGCAATCTGTGTTATGTAACATTTGTTCTATATTATTCTGCCCTAATGAGGTGAATCAAAGACCATGTCAGCTTTAATTCTGGATGCCCTTGCTTTAGTGTGGTATAATACATAAGTAAGCCTTTTTTAGTAGTTTTCAGATGGCTTATGTTTTTATATTGAAGAACCACTAACTTCCTATTGGCCTATAAGGTTAGCAATTGATTATTTATAACAAGTGGCTTGAAATGTTAGATCATCAGTATTTGTGAATAAACCTGTAATAATGTGTTTCCCTGGCCCTTAACTTAGTGTTGAAGAAAAAAAATGTGGTATTCATTGATAGGGCTTAGAAAGCACAGAAATTATTTATTATTTAAGATTTGTTCAACCAATTGATATTTAAGGTAAAACATTTTTAGTTATTGAACACCATTCGGCAAATGACAGTATTTTATCCTGTATATAGTCTGAAATCACTTAGGGACAACTTTTTAAAGCAAATAACTAACTACTATCGGGGGAACCCACCCCCGATAGTTAACGTGGGTTCTTTTCTATTTCCCTAAGCGTCAGCTGGTGTGATAAATAAAAGAAAAGAGTACAAGAGATAGACATTTTAAATCTGTGTGTCCGGGGGAGACATCATATGTCAGCAGGTTCCGTGATGCCCCCAAGCCGTAGAACCAGCAAGTTTTTAGTAGCGATTTTCAAAAGGGGAGGGAGTGCACGAATAGGGTGTGGGTCACAGAGATCACATGCGTCACAAGGTAATAAAATATCACAAAGCAAATGCAGGCAGGGCAAGATCATAGGACCACAGAATAGGGTGAAATTAAAATTGCTAATGAAATTTCGGGCAAGCATTGTCATGGATAACATCTTATCAGGAGACAGGGTTTGAGAGCAGACAGGCTGTCTGACCAAAATTTATTAGGCAGGAATTTCCTCATCCTAATAAGCCTGGGAGCGCTACTGGAGACTGGGGCTTATTTCATCCCTTCAGCTTCAACCATAAAAGACAGCAGCCCCCAAGGGGGCCATTTAGAGGCTTACCCTCAGGGGCGCATTCTCTTTCTCAGGGATGTTCCTTGCTGAGAAAAAGAAATCAGCGATATTTCTCCTATTTGCTTTTGAAAGAAGAGAAATATGGCTCCGTTCCGCCCAGCTCACTGGCAGTCAGAGTTTAAGGTTATCTCTCTTGTTTCTTGAACCTTCCTGTTACCCTTTTCTTTTTTCAAGGTGCCCAGATTTCAAAGTGTTCAAACACACATGGTCTGCAAACAATTTGCGCAGTTAACGCAATCATCACAGGGTCCTCAGCTTATGAAGATGACGGGATTAAGAGATTAAAGTAAAGACGGGCATAGGAAATCACAAGGGTATTGATTGGGGAAGTGGTAAGTGTCCATGAAATCTTCACAATTTATGTTCTTCTGCCGTGACTTCAGCCAGTCCCTCTGTTCGGGGGTCCCTGACTTCCCGCAACATCAAAATTGGGTCTTCCAATTTATTTCAAATTAGATGCTTTTGTACAAATATTCTTGGTTGGAAAATAGTCATGTAAATATACTGTTGGACATGTTCTCATTGATCTCCACGCCTCAGTTCCTTCTACATGAGTCATGGGTTTGGGGTTACCCAGAAGTGGACTGTGAACCTATAAATCCCAACATGCATGTGGTATTGCATAGAGCATGTTCTGTGATTCCCTTCTACTCTTGTTAGAGCTTTATTCATTGGATCAATGTGCATGATTTGCTGTGTGCACTCAGGTAATATTTTTTGTTTCTTTTTTGTTTTTTAGTTTGAATATCAGTTTGGGCTTAGTTACTTTTTAAAATTACGCTGTTTCAGATAGTCTCTGCCACACTTTGCCTGGCCTGGTTAATTGTGGGTGGACCCACGCTACATGTTTTGACATTGCCTTTTTCTCATCTGTACCGTATTACAAACTTCCTAGTAATTTGACATTCACTGCTGTCTTTGCTTTAGCTTTCCAACAGATTTGGTGAAACAGTCCATTGCTTTTCAGTATCAGCTTGCATCAGAATTACTCGAGGGCTTATTGATTAAAACACAGATTGCTGGGCCCTGCAAAAAAAAGTTTCTGATTCAGTAGGTCTGGGGTGGAACTTGAGAATGTGCTTTTGTCCCAACTACTGCTGATGCTTCTCCTGTAGGCCCATGCTTTCAGAATCATGGAGCTCATCTTACATTCTTTTCCTGCTAGATATTACACCCAATTAATACATGAAGTAAAACAGAAAAATCCTTAACTTAAAAACATGTAGTAATCCAGAAGTTTGATTATAAAAAGGTTTGTTGAAAATGTGAGACCATTTTTTCTCCCAGAGAAAAGGTATATTAATTGTCTAGCTGGGAGGGGCCTATTTGAATATGTTTTCAGAGAAAAGCAGAAGAAAAAAATATGGTTGTAATAGAAGTAGTTGAAACAGAAAAGCAGTATGGTTGTAGAGTGGGGTGGTGGGGAGGTATATGTGTATTTAATCTTGAGAACCGATACTTGTGGAAAACAGCCCGAAGGGGACAAGAGACCAGGTAGAGACTGGCAAGGTTCCTGAAAGTCCTGGGTTGCCTATGAAATGCCAAAGATTTTTAAAGCCTGCTGGCAGTGGTTATTATATGTAATTTTACTCCCAAATTTGAAGATTTCCTCTTCTTTTGATGCAAGTGTATTGGTAGGACCACTGGTAATAGTGGAGATAATTGTGGGAATATATTTTTAATCAGAAAGAATGCAAAAAGAGGGGGAGACATTTCTTTGAGACACCTTAATGACACTGGGAACAGTAGAAGGTGGAAAGAGATCAGAGTGTGGGAAAGATGTGCTTGAGATGAAATTATCTGAATTCTGAATGTGGGGGAGAAGATGAGGGAGAGGTTTGAGGGGGAGGAGAGATGACTAAGCTCCTCACAGTGTTTCATTAACTGTCTTTTACCTAAAGGAGGAATCTTCTTAATGAAGATTGGTTGATGCATCATACTGGTCATCAAGTAAGCTCTTATAAATGCAAGTTTGATTGTTTTGAAGGGAAGGATATAGGAAGGCTGGACAATCAGCTACATTTAGATGTGGAACGCTACAGGATATCTGCATTTATTGTTGTAAATTCCTATGGTGAAAAGATCATTTCTTTGTGACTAGCCTGGGCAATATAGTGAGACCTTGTCTCTAAAAAAATTTTTTTAATAAGAAAAATTAGCCAGGCATAGTAGTGTGCCTGTAGTGTGCCCCCCACCACCACCCTGGACACCCCAGCTTCCAAAGAAACAAACACCCAGCTCACTTCTGCCTTTTCCTTGGATTCTACACTTTCTCTCAGCATATCTTTCTGGGTGAGTCTTGCCTCATTTATGTGAATGCTGTGCCTGTTCTTTTTTTCAACAGAGTCTTACTTAAAGGACCATACAAACTTAGTAAAGAGTTTAAGTCCTGCTTTAAACCAAGTTTCAGTTCATGTAAACATCCTACACTCAGCTGTAATACATGGATTGGCTGGGAGGTGGATGTTTACTTCAGCTGACTTGGAATATCAACCAATTAACATTGATAAAGATTTGGCAAGAATAGTATACAGAGGCTTGAATTTTTAATGTAATTAATGTAACTAAAGGTTTGTTGGAAATGTGAGACCATTTTGTTCTCCCAGAGAAAAAGTGTGTTAATTGTCTAGCTGGCAGGGATCTACTTGAATATGTTTGCAGAGAAAAGCAGAAGAAACCATGGTTGGAGTAGGAGTAGTGAAAACGGAAAAGCAGTATGCTTATAGAGGAAAAATTACCCTAAATTTATTAAACGTTATTAAAATTCCTTTAAATTTGTTACTCAATTTAAATTTTTATTGTATCTTTTCAATTTTGCTATAGCACTAACATGACATAAGGCTCTGAGTATTGGGACAAAAGAATACCCTTTGGTAGTTGGGGTCAGGTTTGTAGTATTGCAATGTGCTTCAGCAAGCATGGGCTTTGACATCAGACATTTGTTGCCATCTGGACTCCACAAGTGAATTTGCTACAGGATTTGGAGGAGGGAAAGGCACTGTTTCCGTACCTTGGTGGTTTTCTCATCTGCAAAATAGGTATGGTGGTTGCATGGATTGACTTATATGATGAATATAAAGTGGTTCATTAGTACAGTACCTGTCATATTAAGTACTCAATAAATGCTAGCTATTATTAATGCTGTCTTTTAGGTGTTCAGTAAATCGTTGGCTATAATGCTTAAAGCAGACATAACTTGTTTTTATTTTAGCAATAAAGATGATGCCAACTTTTTGGTTTAATGGAAATGCTTTGAATCTTTGATATTATTGTAATATAGTGGCAAGGAATTTCGAAGCCCAGCTTCTGGAGCTCATATCCTGATTCTGCCAGTTACTTAGCTATGTTACTTTGGGGGAAGTTACTAATCTCTCTGTGCCTCTGTTTCCTCAGTCTACTAAATTGGGATTATAATAGCACCTACCTGATAGGATTGTTGAGACTAAATGAGGTAACAATTTAAAAATAAGCAAATACCTGATAATTAGTTCTATATATGTATTGTTTGGTCTAAATGTTATTTCCATTTTCATGCCTTTACTTAAAATACTGAAAATTAATTTTTTATAGCTTTGTTTTTCAGTTGCATGAAATCAGCCTGCCTTTTCTTTTTTTGGTGATGCATCCACATTCTGTATAGGTAAAAAGCAAAACAAACAAGTATAAAACAAAAATTACGTAAGAAGTACACACATCCTAGCAGCTTGGCAAGTGTCTGTATGCTCTTGCCTGTGCCTAAATCCAGAATTAGAATTCATGTTTGGTGCTCCTATGAAAGATGTTTAAATGTTATGAGAAATACATGATTAAATAAAAATGTGAAATGAAAGCATGAAGACTTGTTGAAGGTGAGTGCTGTTTTTCTAATTATATATTTTATTTGTTTAATGAATAATTTGTTATTTTCTTTGTCATTACAAGAGAGCTGTTGTATTCTGTACTTAGGTGCAAAGCATACTACGTTTTAGTGAGCTCCACATGTTAATTTGAAACTTGCCAAATGCTTACATTATTTTATCATTTATAGTACTTCAAGAAACATATTGCAATGCATTACAAAGCATATAACCTAAAGGTAGTTTTATGAAGTGTTTTTCTCCCAAATTAAGGATATTTGGGAATTGCCCATCAATTTGTTTTTGAACCTCAGTGCATAAAATATAGAATTTTTCTTTCATATGCTCAGATGTGAAAAATACTCCGCATATGCATGTGGTTTAGGCTAAAAAATAGCCTGTAGGTTAAATTCCTAATTCTAGTGTTTAATTCATTGCCTTTTTTCTTCTTGTTTAATGGCCATATGTTTATATCTTTATATTATGTACGTTCCTGATTATATAATAAGGTCTTTGATCATGTGAGCTATCAGATTTGCCTCACTTTGTCACTTAGAATAAGCTATACATGAAACTATAGTTGTACTTAAGTGAAAATTTGAGTGTTTTTCTTGTTTGAATTAATACAGTGAAACATTCTACTTAACAGTTAGCTGTCTCCCACCCTTATAGGAAGGTACATGCCTTCATTTTTTAAAACACTGTATATTTATTAGAATTGTTACAGAATTTTAGTAACATATTCTAATCATATATTTTCTGATTAATGTGTGCTTATCAGTTTTAGATGTTATGAAATCTGGATATATGATAAAATGCCTCAGTTTTCCCCCCTTGTTTACCATATTACCATTTGTTGTTAATAGATAATGTAAAATTGGATGTCTTTGATAATTTTGGGATGTGTTCTGAAATTATACTTGAACTTTTTTCTGTGAATTTTGAAGATTTGGTATCTTAGTATTTGGTGAGCATTTGGCATGAATTATTTAGCTTCACCCTTGTTTCATGATTTCTTTCTCTTATCGATTTCCAATAGGAAAATGTTATGGTTCTAAATGTCTCCTGTAGACTTTAGTAATTGAAAAAATTCAGTTAAGATGGGGGGAATCTGTAATATATAATAGAGTTTATCTTTTAATTATGTTCATTTCAAGTTTTTTTAATGATTTTTTTTTTAGTAAATGTCAAAGTGTTACTCAGTGCAAAATATTATGCAATATTATAATCAACTAACCTCTTCATTGATAATGACTTCATATTGAGAGGTTTTTTAAATCTAGAAATATTCTTGTTTTAAATTCCATATTAAAATGTAAAAGTATTTTTATTTTTTAATTACTCACAAAGCTGCTAGTACATTATAAAACTGACAACAATTTCACATTTAGAATTTTTATATGTATATAAATTAGGATTTTTTTTAATATTAGCCTTAACTTTCTTTAACTGTTATGGAAAAGAACCAGTCCCAAGGGTATTTTTACTATTTAATACATGTTATTCCTGTGATTCAAAATCTTAGCAGTAGAACCTGTTGAGCTACTTAACTTTCTGTCTTGAGACTGTCTAGGTGCAGTTATAACTGGTTTCAAAGTTGTGACCTTTTCCTTGCTTGTTTCAAAATCGTTCCTTAAAATATGTTCAATATTTTTTCTTTTGTCAAAAAATATTTAAAAACAGGATTTGTGGGTTGTTCTGTTTTTTAAAATTAGTTTGAGAAACTTCCTTTGCCACTTGTTTTCTGTGCAAATGTTGTAAGAGCTCAAATTCCCTGGGGGTAGGGAGGACCTTTATAAGGTGTTTTTGGTTGAAAGGTCTAAAAGGCACTTAAAGGTATACAGTTACCTTTATTTAGATAACCCAGTCATTTTGACGTTATGATAAGCTTTCCCCACTTTATAGGTTATCTGAAAATATAGTACAACTATAGTTTCACGTATAGCTTGTTTATACTTAATATAACTTAAAATTATTTTCCTATGTGTAGTCAATAGCACATACAAAACTCCTGTTTGTAGTCAATAGCACAGTCAGTATTCACCAAAATACTGAGTTATTTTTCAAGTAAAGGTATGAGTATGAATGAGAAACAGTTTGTGGATTGAGTATCGTGAGTCCTTCATTTTCAGATAACTTTCTAAATGTTTGGTCATTCAATCTGTAATCTTAAACTTTTTTAATGTTACAAATTCTTCAAATCAATATTAAATGCAATGACCAGACTATGTCTTCAAAACTGATATAATGTCATGATTAGATGTGCAGACGACTATGTTACATGGGTGATAAACGAACCTTTAACATACAGAAATTAATATCAGATTAAGCTAAAACATTAAGCAAAGTTAATACATGCTTGCATCCATATATGTATTTATTTATTAATGATTTGTAGAGAATCTTTGTGCTTCATAGTCACTAGACCTAAAGTAGAAGCAGTTGTCAGGAATGTCTGACTGCTATTCATCTTCATGGCCAAAGTAAATTTCACATATTTTTTTCGTAATGGTTTTCTTTCGTCTCTTTATTAACCCGTCATCATGACAAGCCTGTCAGGTGATACATGTGAAAAGCAGATGTCCTTTCTCATTCCTGGTGCTTCCTTAGGAGGCAGTTCAGTGCAGGGGAAGGAACATTACTAGATAAAGGATAAAAAGCAGAAGTGCTTTCTCCTCTCACATTCCACTCAACACTTCTCTCACCAAATGTGTGTGGGGATTTCTCTCCAACAACCAGCAGTTCTTTACTGCAGATTCTCCAGTGGATACCAGCCAGGTGTCCTCTAATTCGGTTCAATTCTGGCGTTATCTACCAGGAGATAGTGTCAGATCCTGCAAGTGAAGGGCTCAGTCCTACAAGACTACCCCTTCCTTCAGATGTCAGTCACAAGCAGTTAGCGGTTTGTGATTCTGACCAACTGGCTAGAGATCCCCCTCCTCAAGTGTGATTAATTTGCTAGAGCAGTTCACAGAGTTCAGGGAAACACTTTATTTACATTTACTCGTTTATTATAAAGGATACTGTGAAGGATACAGATGAACTGCCGGAAAGACAAGGAGCATAAGCAAGCTACTGAGAAGGATCACGGAGCTTCTGTGCCTTCTCCAGGTGCACCACCCTCTGGGAATAGTCAGTTCATGTGTTCAGCTATCTTGAAGCTCATTCGAACCCTGTCCTTCTGAGTTTCTGTGGAGGCTTCATCATGTTAGGGTTCAGAAATCAGTATCCCAAAATATGGGGCTTTGACATGCTGAATTAAAGAAGCAGCCTCAAGGCCTCTTGACCTTCTCCAACTCTCCTCACTCAAATCCTGTCTCTCCCAAAGCACAAGATGAGGCTGTTCCCCAAAGTTCCCTTATTTACTTAGAAACTGGACTTCAGAGAGGAACACAATTGCCTGAGATTCCGTCCCTGAAATTGCATTAACCAGAGATTAAAACTTATATCACAGAGGAAGAGACTGAAAATTAAGCACCACACCTGGAGCCCAGATGACCTGTCCCAATATGTTCTCCAGTCCCATTTAGTTCCCAAAGGGAATCATTTACAAACCATTGTCTGATCTTCAGGCCCATTTATTTACAGCTCCACCTCTTTCCCCAATGAAAAGGATACTTAAGTGTCAGCCATCTATCAGCCCTTTCTTTGAGTTTTCACATTTTGTATGACTCCTGTGCATACATATGCATGTAATAACTTTGTTATACTTGTTAATTTTTTTTTCATTATAGGGGTATCCACCATGGTTATATATGATGGGGAGGAAAGGGATTACTCCATTTCTGCCCCTGCAGCCTGTAGGCATGATTGATTACATCATTGGTCGCCGGTGATTAACCCAATCTTCAAGCCCTGTCCTGTCCCTGGAGGTTGGAGGGTGGCACTGAAAGCTCCAACCATATCATCCTGCTTTGATCTTTCCGGTGACCAGACCCCACCCTGAAACTATCTACAGGTCCCCAGCAACATTCATTCCATTAGCATACAAATAACATTCTTACGATTTCAGAGATTGCAGGGGCTTTAGGAAGTGGAGATGAAGAGCAAATATATATTTCACAATATCACAAACATACCCTTGGGAATTAGACCTCTGATCTAATCTGAGCTCCCTCACTTGCCATTTTTGTGACCTTGAACAAGTTGTTCATCTTTTCTGGATAGTTCTCTGTGAAAAAAAAATTAAAATTAAAAAAAATGGAGGCTATCAGGTTGTTATGAGGACTAGATAAGAGAACTATATGAAGGACCGTGCACAGCGCTAGCAACAAAGTTGTTTAGTAAGTACTATTTCAATTTATTTTGCTCCCAAGCTCATGTGAGCTCCCTCAGTGTCTACCACCAAATCATGTGATGTGTATCCTAGTCAAATCTTAAAGTTCGTCCACCTTGAATCTTTAAGTTATTTAACATGTGTTTTTAAACCTGCATTATAAGAACGTTAGGGTTTTTATTTTGATCCTGTGGCAGTTAAACTTTCTTATGCAAGCATTCAAACATTTAGCTTCAAACTGAGCAGATAAATAGTCTGAATTATTTCATTATGTATTAAAAAAATGATTAAGCCTGCCTCAGGCAGCTCAGACAAAGCAGGTAAAAGACTATCAAGGAATAACATTAGAAAACACTAATCAAAGTGCCTAAAAAGCTTTATGCGGTCCAGGTTATACAGGGATGTTGGAACAATAAAACAAAACATTATAAGGTATGACACGTTAGAGATAGGTAGAACAGAACAGATTATATTAGAGAAGTCTCTTCTAAAATTGTGTTGGCTAGCCTGTGATTTGAACTTCTACCTTGTATGTATGTCCATGTGTAACAGGTTGAACATGCAAGAAGCAGTGTTCATAAAAGGTGGCAAACTTGTTTTGTTTCTCAGTCTTTTCAGATCATTGCTTATAAAACACTGATATTTACAGTAAATATCTTATTTTAAATATTAGCTAACCCTTTTAAGTGGTGTGTCCTTGTGCTGCAGTCATTTAATTACCTCATTCTTCGGTAAGTTGGCATGTGATTTGAGATAGCTCTAAGTGCTAATGGATTGTTTGAAGGAGTCAAAGGCAAAACCAGGAAGAGAAAACTATTTTTAGGAAAAAGTGATCATACAACAGACAGGCCTTAAATAGAAGAAATGAGATACCTCTATCTTTACTATGTAACCTTTAGCTAATTCCTTACACATTCTTACCTCAAATTTTTTGTATGTAAATGAAAGTTATAGTCTTGTAAATTCCTTTTCCTCTGTGACTACATTCAGTTATTGTGTGTGTGTGCATGTCAGTAGAGCACGGTATTTAGTAGAATGAGTTCTTGGTTAAACCACCTGGCATTTGCAAAATGGGGCCACCTGTCTCTTAAATTGTAATGAGGATTTGATTAGGTAATCTAGGTAAATCACTTAGCACGAGTCTCCAACCCCCAGACTCTTGACTGGTACTGGTCTGTGGCCTGTTAGGGACTAGGCTGCACGGCAGGAGGTAAGCAGGGAGCAAGCTAGCACTAGGGCCCGAGCTCCGCCTCCTGTCAGATCAGTGGCAGCATTAGATACTCACAGGAGCACGAACTCTGTTGTGAACTGTGCGTGTGAGGGATCTAGGTTTCGTGCTCCTTATGAGAATCTAATTATTGCCTGATGAGCTGAGGTGGAACAGTTCCTTCCCAAAACCATCTCACGAAACCCATCCCTGGTGCCAAAATGGTTGGGGACCTCTGGCGTATCACACTATCTGGCACATACCAAACACTCAGAAAATATCCCATTTCTCAAAACTCAGTTCCAGTGCCAAGTCTTAATAGTATGTTGATCTTGGAACTCCGAGGTAGTTGGTCCTGTCTTTGTGCCATAAATGTGCCTTGTACTCAGTAGTGCTAAATTGCTATCACTAGTGCTAAATGTACTAATTTATCTGTGTGTCTACTTCCCTTCTTAGATTGTGAGCCCCTTGAGGACAGAGATGGGTTTACTCATATTTGTAAATTCATTGGCATGATAAATATTTGCTGAAGGAATAAAATTGTATCTTATTTTTAAGTGCGGTCCCCTCTATCTCTGAGTGGAAGGTAGTCCGGGAGCAAAAGTGACTGGTAAAAGTCTTCTAAACAATCTGGCCACATTCTCAACTCACTCCACCCCCGCTTTTTTAAACAGCTATTTAATTGCCATTGTAATCCTAAGGATTGGATCAATTTTTCACTTCCCTTCTTCACACTTCTTTCCTTTTACTAAGAAAATAAAGTAATAAAGTGACTGCCCAATGGAGAAAACTGTCCACTAAATATGAATTAATAAGTGCTATGATCAGAAATTGTGTAAAAGCAACATAATGGCACTATAAAAAGGTATTTTCTTGCAATCAAAAACCTTGGGTTTATATTACAGCCCTGCTACTGTCTAGTCATATGACAGTGATCAAGCTATATTACCTCTTTGGCTCGACAAAATAGGGATCATCTCTATTTCTAGCTTGTTATGATTGATGTGAAATATTCATACAGACTACCACTGTGCCTGGTAAGTAGAAGACCTCAAATCTTTCTTGGAGTTACAGTTAATACTGTATCGTTTAAATTTGAGAAAAACCAACTTTAAAAAATCACATATATACAGTTGTTTACTGCTAGAAATTTTATTTAAATTAGTTGATACTCTTGGTTAGGTAATGAAAAACAATGGTTTTATCTCCATTATGCTAATGTGATAGGGAAGAGTAACAGAGTTCAATGGCAAAGGCATACCTGACAATTAAGATGCATAAAGGGTAATACTTCCGAACACAAGAAGACAAGTCTCTACTTGATACTACTCTCCACAGTTAAATCATTGATACTTTGTGCCAGGCAGTGAAGACAACTGTCTAGGTGTTCACTGTATTTTTCCTTATGAAAGTAGAAGGTTAGAGAAAATTATTCTCAATACAATTGATACAAATAAAATTGATTATTAGGTACCTTTTAATTAGGCAGTAAGGGCATATGAAGCTTCATTACCTATGAGAATTTTATCAAAATTACTTGCCAGTTACCATGTTTTAAAACAACTTCTCAAAATTCCCCACTTCTAATTTCTTCTTTCTGTTCTACCAATTTTACTCCATACCTTTTTGCTAAATAAACATTTTCTTCCAACTCTCAGTTTTGTGTGTTTTTCGTTTGATCTGCTCTTCAAAGTGTATCAGCTAATCATTGAATTGGGCTATGGTGTAACAGAGAACTCTAAGACAGTAGCTTAAACCAGATTTTTGGTTTTTTTAACCCCTAAGTCTTGCTGCCTTTTTCACA
The DNA here is from genome assembly GCF_008728515.1 of Papio anubis. Lineage (NCBI taxonomy): Eukaryota > Metazoa > Chordata > Mammalia > Primates > Cercopithecidae > Papio > Papio anubis. Next base: position 130,068,613 of record NC_044983.1, on the reverse strand, counting down.
AAGACAAGGCTCTTTCAGAAACTCCCAGCTTATGTCTCATTTGCCACAGCTGCGTCACATGGCTATCTTTTGGCTGTAAGAGATGCTGAGAAGCATAGTTTTGTTTTTTTTTTTTTTTTTTTTTTTGCTGGGCATATTGTCACTCTGAGCAAAATCAAAGTTTTATTTGGATCCTTCTACTTAAATTCACCTTTTATGGCAATTTAAGTAGTCATTTGTCATAGGATTTCCCAGAAGGGTGAAGAACTTCTATATAGGTTACTTATTCTGACTAACATAAATTATCCTACCACCACCATCCCATAATTCTCAACTCATAGAGATGTCATAGAAAACAACAAACATACACACAGCTAACCACAAAAGAAAAAGGAAATCCCAGCTGCCAGAAATGAAGAAAAAACAAAGCCAGAATAGTAAACTCAGCAGCTGAAGGTACACTGACCTAGGGGGATAATAGTGTTGGCTGTGGGTCTCACCAATGGACCCTGAGACTTTAACAGCAGGAGATATGGCCTGACTATATAGGAAAGCTGGGACTGAGACCTGTGCACAAAGCCAAGACCCTAGCAGGTGCTCCAGCCTCAGGAAGGAGAATGAGCAGAATTCTACGCAATAACCTGGGGAAGCTACAAAGTTGTCCGAACCCAAGACTTTAGGGTGGAGAAAGAGGAAGTTTTCTGTGAGAAAGCTGAAGTTTACATTTCAGTTTTGCTCTCAGAATATCCTTGCTTAGCTTAAAAATGTCAGGCACATTAAGGTACTGACCTTAATAAAGCAATAAATAAGATGTACAGAAGTATGTGTTCTCTTGGCGTCTCTTAAAATCATTAGGGGAAAGAATTGGCATATATTCAAACACATTTGAAGAAATTACGCATTTTTGGAGATGGAGTCTTGCTCTATTGCATGGCATGATCATAGCACACCACAACCTCAATTTCCTGGGCTCAAGTGATCCTCCCACCTAAGCCTCCCAAGTAGCTGGGACCACAGGTATGTACCGCCATGCCCGGCTAGTTTTTAAAATTTTTGTAGAGATGGAATCTCACTGTGTTGCCCAAGCTGGTCTCGAACTCCTGGGCTCAAGTGATCCTCCCACCTTGGCCTCCCGAAGTGTTATGATTACAGGCATGAGCCACCATGCCTGGCCTGAAGGAAATTTCAAAACAGAAGGAATAAGCTAAAATACAGCACAGAAGAGGTAGAAAATGAAAGTAATTCATGGAAGATCCAATATACGTATGTATTTTAGGAGTTTAAGGAGAAAACAAGGTGTGAGGCAGTTTGAACTGACCTAAGAATGTGTAGTATACAATTCTTGGTAGATAAATGGTACGCACTGAAGTTTTTGAGGCGAGGGGAACAGGTAGCTTCCTTCTCTTCACGCGTACTCCTGCCACCAAATTACCCCCTAACAGCTACGTTATAATGAAAACAGTTTCATGCCAACTTCTGTTACAAATATCTATATTAACTGAGCAAGAAAACTGATCTTACAGCATGTTCTGCAGGCTAAAGGAAATTGCTCTCAGCCCGTTGAGGTGCTCTAACCACCATCTTGCCTGAAAGGTTCCTTTAAGAAGCAGGATTCTATTACCTTAACAGAAGGTGTGTTGATGGCTGGACAAGAGCCTTTTAGGCGGTTAGACTAGGACATCATCCCAAAATATAAGGGCTACAGGCCATGCTGGATTCTTATGGCCTCTTCTTGCAATGGTGGTATGTGTTACTCTGCTATTAATCTGAAAACCTTTAATCTCACCATTGGAGGCCCATTTAAAAAAGTATTTTAGTTAGCAGTTCACTAATTAATAAAAATTTCTACCATTTAGTATGAAAATTAAAACATTGTATGTTGATCAAGAAGCAGTCAACAATACCTAAAATAGCTTCCACTAGAGTATGCATTCTCTGATTAGAACACTAGTTCATCCTCCTAGTGGACTGTTCTATCAGAATGGTAGCAAGACTTAAGCAATGACTTTACGTAAGTTACATGTACCACACTGTGTATACTAAGCATTCATCTTGCATTCTTTAACATAGTGGAATTAAACTAGAAAACAGCAAAAGAGATGATTGGAGAAATGCTCAACTTCTTTGAAATTATGTAATAGATTTCTTGGTAGGCCCTGGGTCACAGAACAAAACAAATTTCAAAATATTTTCAAGTGAATAATATGACATAGCAAAACATGTGAGTTGCAGCTGAAGCAGTGCATGGAGGAAAATTTATAGACTTACATGCATGCATAAGAAAAGAAGCAACGCTGAAAATCATTTACCTAAACTATTTTCAAGAAGCTAGAAAAAGAAGAGCAAGGAAATAATAAAAGACAAAAAGTCAGTGAAATAACACACAATAGAGAAAGCCAATATGTTGGTTCTTTGAAGTCTAAAAACAATAATAACCTCTATTGTTTAACATATTTGAGATATTAGCCAATAACATAAGGCCTGAAGTAAAAAGATACAATGTTTAGAAAGAAGAAAATAATACCATTTATAGACAACTGGTTGTGTGCATAGAAATTTCAAAAGACTCAGCAATCAAAATAACTTATCAAGGTCACTGAATACAAACTATACAGAAATTGTATTTCTATGTATCAGAAAGATAGAAATTGATAAAATGATACCAGTTACACTAGCGTAAAATAAATACAAAACTTTTTTAATCATTTAAGAAATTTTTAAAATTCTAAATGTATGGATATACCATGTTCATTACTTGGAAGTCAATTTTGTAAATTAAACTGTAACTTCAATATATGATATTATCAAAGTCCCAACAGTATGTTGGAGAAATTAACAAACTGAAGAAATACAAAGGACCAAGAATATCCAAGATAAACTTGAGCAACAAAACTGAAAAATGTTCACCAACAGACATAAGACCTGTGATTATAAAAGTATAGTTGTAATTAACACTGATGTTGGCTGGTATAAGGATAGGCAAATAGACCAAAGTAAGACTAGATAGAATTCTGTCTACATGGTGATCCACACATTTAGGTCATCTGTGACTTTTGAGAAAGAGAAACTATTGTAATGGTACAGTCAGTTAGATAGCTGTATTGGGGAAAAAAGTAGACCCCTTCCTTGACACCATATCAGTTCCATATGGAATATGGTTTAAATGTGAAAAGAAATAATGAAACAGGAGAGTGTCTTCATGCTTTGGGGTAGGCAACTATTTAAAGGACATAAAGCATAAAGGAACATTTTAAACTAATTTGTGATGATAGAATCAGGGTAGAGGTTATCACTCTCCTGGCAAAATTGGTCAATAAGAAAAGACAACTTAGCCAGATACAGTGGCTCATGCCTGTAATCCTATAGCCCTGGGAGGCTGAGGTATGAGGATAGCTTAAGGCCAGGAGTTCAAGACTAGCCTGGGCAACATAGCGAGACCTTGTCTCTACAAAAATTTTAAAAATTAACTGGGTGCGGTGGCATGCACTTGTAGTCCCAATTACTTGACAGGCTGGGGCAGGAGGATCGTCTGAGCCCAGGAGTTTGAGGCTGCAGTGAGCTATAATTGTGTCACTGCACTCCAGCCTTTGCAACAGAGCAAGACCCTGCCTGTCTAAAATTAAAAAGAAAAAAGAAGACAACTTGATATCAGGAAAGAAATAAGGCATGAAAACGGATAAAATTAAAATTATTTGATTTAGAAAGTGTGAATTTATGTGAATTTGAAATTTTAGATATTTTTTGATGAGTGTTGCCAAATATGTATTATTAAATAAGTCTAAATCTGTTTTTTAAAATCTACTCTGAACACACAAGCTCTGGATGGGTTATTGAAATACATTCATTGTGACCAAGTAAGGATTATTTCCATATGGGAGAATGATTTAACATTGGAAAATCTTTTCACATAGTATATACCATGTTAATAGATTAAAGAGAAAAGGCATGTTACTATCTCAGTGAATGCAGGGGATTGGAGGGGAGAGCCAACAAAATGCAAGTTATATTCACTTAGGATTTTAAAACTAAAACATCCTCTTAATAGATGAATAAATGTATTAGTACGATAAATGATAGCTTACCAAAACCCATAGTTATTGTTACAAGTTAATGGTACAATTTTAGAGACGTTCCTTAATGTCAGCAATAGTACAGAAATGGGCTATTGTATTATTACATCTGTTCCATGTTGCACTGGAGATCTTGGCCAGTGCAGTGAGACTAGAAGAAGAAATAATAGGCATAAGGATTGCGAAGAGAGAATCAGTTATTGTTAATGGGCAAGATCATTGTTTATTTGAAAGTCCAAGGAAAACTACAAAGTAGCATAACTAATGTGAGAGTTGAGAGATTTTGGATATAAGAGCAATCTGCAGGAATTAGTAGTGTTCTTTTCCACTTCAAACAGTATGTTTGAAAGTGTATTATTTGAAAGAATTTCATTCACAATTAAAACTCTAAGGGGATCTAATAATACGTCCAATAAAAATATGCAAGATTTTGTAAAAGTAGACTAAAATGAATGGAGCAATTGTCTATGTTAGAGAATGGGAAAAATCAGTACATTAAAGTGTCAGTTCTCTCCAAATCTATAAATTCACTGAAGTTCCAATCAAATTCTCAACAAAACTTTTTATGGAATTTAATCAACCTAACCTAAATGTAGAAAGACAAAGCTGAGAATTTTTTTTTTTTTTTAAAAGGGAAAAATAAGGTTAGGGGAGTACCTATCATAAAAGACAGTAGGACTTATAAAACTATAGTGATAACACAGCCCTTGTGATGCCAGGATAAACATGTAAATCTATGGTACAGAAACAGATACATGAGAACTTGATACATGACAGAGTGGAGAAATTAGTAACTTTTCAATAAATGACATTAGAACAATTGCATGTCTATATGTGAAAAAATTATATACCCTTCTCGTACCATATTTTTAAAAACTGGTAGATTAAAGACCTAAATGTGGCGGAGGGGGGAATACTATTTTAAATATTTTAGAAGAAAATACAGGAAAACTTGAACCAGTTTTCATTCAACCAAAACTTGAATGTGACTCAAAGTGGGAACCATGAAGAAAAAGAAAAAGAGTCACACATCTGACTATATTAAAACTAGAAACTTAAGTATGACAAAAGACACTGAATATTAGAAGGCCAGCCACAGACTTGCAAGGTACTTACCTTGCAATTATCTACCAGTAACTGACAAAGGAAGTGTTCAAGTTACATAAAGGACTACTTAAGTGAGGAAAAAATGAGCAATATATGAGAGAGAACCAAAAGGACAATTAACAGAAAAATGTTTTAGCTCACTAGTAGTCAAGGAAATGCCAGTCAGCACAGTTAGATACCATTTCACATCCAGTCAGGTAATATCAGGGATTGGCAAACATGTTGAGAAAACAATTTATACTTTAGTAAAGTTGAAATTACACATTACTTAGCAGTAAAAAACAGTCTTTTTACAAGACTAAAGTTTTGCATCATATTTAGGTATAGAAATTGTCAGAACACTTAAAGCTTGTAGGCATTTGTTGCAGGGAGACAGAAGACTGAATTGCTTTTTTCAAAAACTAGAAATCACATTGATGTATTGTAAAGCAGAACCTTAGCTTTAGAGAGGGATAAAAAAAATTACAGTATTTTGTTAAATTTATCTACTTTTAAAGATATTAACAAATGCAGTTTGTGAACTCCCAGTCTCCTATATTGGTGACAATTAAGGGTTTTTTTTCCTAATGTCAACATTCATACAGAGGTTACAGTTCAGATTAGGAGAACATATATGTAATAAAACAGTTTGACCAAAAAGTTCCTTTCTCTTTATATGAAGTAGCAGAAAAGCAACAGCAGTTTATTGCTTATGACAGAATACATATGATACTCAAATTGAATATTTCTTGAGACCTTTGTTTAAATCTATTAGCATCTAATACAAAATTTTTATATTTAGTTCACTAGATTGTAAATTCAGTTTTCTTACTAAGAAAGACTGAAATTTCTTAATAATTTTGGGGTTCTAGTGATTAGCATTAGAGACTGATTTGCTTTTAAAGAGAATCACGTATTTTATATATTTCCAATTTTGCATACTTCTGAAAGAACATACCTTTGTCATCGTTAACATATGGTGTATGTATACAGTGAAAATGTACAAGGATGTTCCTTACAGCAGTTATTGAAATAGGAAGAAAAAGGTAACTTAAAAGACACTTAGCACTCCATTCTCCAGTCAGATCTGCTCCCTGGCCCATGAACTAAGAATGTTTTTGACATATGTATGAAAGGAGTGACTTAATAGATCTGGCGTGTTGAAACCCTGCACCTTTCAAAGAAAGGTCTAGCCCTCTACTTGCTCCTGGGAGATCATAGTGCTAAGCCCTTGGAATATCCTGCCTGACACAAGGCCTTTGTTTACCTGGGGCCTTGGATCACACCAGATAGTTGATGCTACAGATTTATGGTGAGGGCATTGCACCTTGCAGTATCAGTTTAATCTCTGGGGGAGGTGGAAACTGAATAACATCTGCCATTTCTGTTCTCCATGCCTATGTGACTAACACCCAGTAAAAACCTTGGACATCAAGTCTCAGCTTCTGTGGTTGATAATATTTCATAAACGACCCACATTCATTCAGAGAGGATTAAGTGCTGTGCATGCATCTCCTGTCAGATGGGACAACTGGAAGCCTGCCCATGCTCTCTTCTGAACTCTTTCCTATCTGCCTTTTAAAACTGTACTGATTTTAAACTGTACTTTTGCTCTAATAAACTGTAATTGTCAACATAACCACTTTTCTGAGTTCTGTGAGTCATTGAACTGGACAGTGGTCTTGGGGACCCTGCCATAACTGTTTAAAAACTTTTTTAAAAACAATATTTGACAGAGACTGTATGTTCTGCAAATCCTAAAATATTTGCTATTTGTTCACTTATAGCAACAGTCCCCAACCTTTTTGGCACCAGGGAAAACAATTTTTTCCATGAACAGGGTTAAGGGGGGAGGTTTCAGGATGAAACTGTTCCACCTCAGATCATCAGGCACTAGATTCTCACAAAGAGTGTGCAACCTAGATCCCTTGCATGTGCAGTTCACAGAGACCACTGCTGATCTGACAAGAGGTGGAGCTCAGGCAGTAATGCTCCCTTGGCCATCAGTCACCTGCTGTGCTGCTTGGTTCCTAACGGGTGTGAACTGGCACTGGTCCTCGGCCCAGGGGTTGGGGACCCTTGACTTACGGAATACTTTTGCCAACCCCTGCAGAAATACAATGAAAAAATAACTTTGTTTCGTACATTGAAAACAGCTAAAATGGACGAATATTGCTATGAATAAATCTCAAACTGTTTTAACTGGAGAAAAATGTAACAGAAGGTTGATATAGTGTATTATTTATGTAACTTAAAACAATGACAAAAAATGTATATGCATTAAGAAAATCAGTTTATTTTCAACATATATGTTGAAACTGTGTATGTATATGTATGTATGTATGTATGTATGTGCTCATAACAATAGTTTGAGGATGTCCACAAACTTAAAGCTTGGGGTAGGGGGTGGAAATGGAATGGAAGAAAAAACGTACTTGCCTCATTTTTGTTTCTTAAAAAGAGATGCAGGGTGTATTTGTCCATTTTCATGCTGCTGATAAAGACACCCAAGACTGGGTAATTATTTATAAAGAAAAAGAGGTTTAATGGACTCAGTTCCATGTGGCTGGGGAGGCCTCATAATCACAGCGGAAGGCAAAAGGCACATCTTGGATGGCAGCAGACCAGGGAATGAAAATCAAGCAAAGGGGGTTTCCCTTATAAAACCGTCAGATCTTGTGAGATTTATTCACTAACATGAGAACAGGATGGGGGAAATCACCCCTATGATTCAGTTATCTGCCACTGGGTTCATATCACAGGGAAAAAACAGACCTTGTAAAACAAACAAAAAAGTGATTATTTTAATTAATATTTTCATGTATTTCCTTAAATCAACTTAGCTTAGAACTATAGAAAGTCAGTAACAGGCCTTGGTAGGTGAATTGCCCACGTCATGGTGAATTCTTAAAGAATTTAGTGTCCACTGATATCTGGAAGACTTTAAGGGTGTTACATTTTAAGTGCTATTAGGATCTTAAAGACGGCGTTCTATAGGAAATAGTTTAGTGCTGGCAGATTTATTTTGAATGGTGGAAACTTGAAATTTGATCCTTGAAACATAAAGGAATAAAGATACAAGGACTGTACCGTACATTTTAGAGACATCAAGTTCTCTTAATTTTGTGACTCTACGTTGAGAACATTGAGAGATTACACGAGTAAGAAGAAAGAGAAACTTTTTGAGAACTCACAGCTACCTCTTTTACAAATAATAAAGCATTGCCTTTGCAGGGCTTACTTTTCTTTAGGCTTGGGGCAAGACATTAAATCCACCCCGGGTTTACAATGGAGGCAATATACATTTGACCCTTGAACAGCATTGGAGTTAGGGGTACCGATCCTAACCCCCACCCTGCCACCCCATGAATATCTGAGTGTTAACTTTTGACTGCTCTCAAACTTAACTACCACTATTAACTGGAAGCCTTACTGATAACAAATAGTCTATTAACACATATTTGGTATGCCGTATGTATTATATATTGTATTCTGTAAGCTAGGGAAAAGAATATTACTAAGAAAATTGTAAGGAAGAGAGAATATATTTACACATCATTATGTGGAAGTGGATCATCATAAAGGTCTTAATCCTCATGTTCACGTTGAGTAGGCTGAGGAGGAGGAGGAGGGGGGTTGATCTAGCTGTTTCAGATGAAGTAGAAGTGGAAGAGGTAGGAAAGGAGGCAGGAGAAGCAAGGCACAGTAGGTGTAACTTTTAGCTTTCAAAATCCACATATAAGTAGCCCTGTGCACTTCAAACCTCTGGCGTTCAAGCATGCACTGTAGCCAACTGATACTTTCTTAAAAATAAAAAAATCTTGGTTATTTGTAGCAGCCACAAAAAACAGATCACCCCAAGTTTAGTGTCCACTGATACCTGGAAGACTTCAAGGGTATTACATTTTACATGCTATTAGGATCTTGAGTAATCATCAAATAAGAAAATGGGCATTAAAATGCTTTGTAAGCTGTAAGTTAAGGTAAAAGTGGTATTCCTGATGTTAACCACTCTAAACTGAACTTAGATTTCTAGTATATACCAGCTTTGGTGACATACTGAGACCTGATCTCTACAAAAAAATTTAGAAATTAGGCATGGTGGCACATCCCAGTAGTCCCAGTTACTCTGGAGGCTGAGGTGGGAAGATTGCTTGAGCACAGGAGATTGAGACTGCAATGAGCCACAGTCACGCCACTGCACTCTAGCCTGGGCAACAGAGCAAGACCCTGTCTCAAAAATAAATAATAAAAAGATTTCTAGTATGTAAAGTTTAATGATACTTTCCCTACCTGCTTTCCAAGAGTTACTAGAAAAATCAAATGAGACAACGTCCAAAAACCCCCCCACAAAACTTCACCTTTAAAAATTATAAAATACGATGCAAATTCGTCTTATAAAAAGTATTACTAGTACCCTGACTGTGATGACACTCATGCGGGTAGTTATAATTGCGAAGGGGAAAAAAACATTACTCACTTTGTTTTCCTGAAACAAGAGGTGAGCTATGAATAAGGAAAAACAACTAATAATCATGTAAGTCTTTCCTTGTAGCTTATGCCAGGTTAATTAAGGGATGAGAGGAGAATAAGACATGGGTCCTGCATTTTTTTTTCAATTCAGCATTTATTGAGCATCTACTATCTGTCAGGTGGAGGAAAGCTAAGTACTTAAATATATTAACTATTGTCCTCATTTGCCTGAAAAAGGATTATCCTTGTTTCTCATGTGAAAATCGAGATTCAGAGAAGTTAAGTAGCTTAAAACCTAATAGGTCCTGAACTAGCATTTGAACCCATATTTCTGGCTTCTAAACATGTGTTTCACAGAACCAATGATAAGAAAACTAGGATCCAAGTGTTAAAGAGAAACAATTATTGTAGGAGACAAGGAAAGAATACATCCATGTGGACAAGGAGCAGGTAGGGGAGGCTTCCTGCAACAAGTGGAACTTGAAAGAGGCCCCGAGGATAGGAATTTGGTAGGTATAGGAAAATAGGCATTGCTAGCAAGGAAGAGTGATACTAGAGTTACTGTTTACTGAGTTACCTGCCTAGGTGAACCAGTGTGTGTGTCTTGGAAGATGAGAACATTCACATTGGTTGCCTCTGGCAACCATTTGGTCCCAGGACAAGAAATAGGGGCGGGTGAATGGGAGAGTCATTAAGACAGCATGGAGAATTGAAGAAACCTGAAAATAATGGAAGATTCTAGTCATTTTTGGAACTCAAGAACAGGCCCAAGGTCTGGGTAAAGCCTGTAACATTACATACGTAATTTTGTAAACACACCACATCAGATAACTACTTAAAGATGTTTTGGACGGCAGCTGATTTTTTAAAACTCATTTCAGAGTGCTAGGTATTGGAGGGAGGGAGATGGGGGTTGGAGAAACAGTGGAGGTAGAATTCAGTGGACCAGGATTCTATACCTTTTCCCTTAAGGCAATTCCTGATTATATGTATTTATAAGAATGTATTGAGCCTCAGTCACCACATTTATCCTACCTTCAGGGTTGTGGATATAAAATGATCAATATAAAAATACTTGGAAGATATAAAGATTGATGTAGATGACAGGTTTTATGTTCAAGCAGCGTTGACGTTGCTGCTGTAAAAGTATAATAGGAAGTTTCTCATAACATGCTGTAATATGGTTTTAAAGCCTTTTTTCTAACGTTGCAAGGTTTTTAAGATAGATACTTTTATACTTTTCATCTTTTGGCAATGACTTTTAAGGAGAACTGAATCATTCTTGTAGCCAGACTTTGCAAATGAAAGAAGAAAAGAAGCCAAGGGAACCTCACTTTGGATATAAGACACTCATAAGCATGAGTGTTGCAACTGCCCAGTTGTCGTGTTTTTAATAACACATTTAAAAAGTATAGACGGTGAATTCCTACTAAGTGTGTATTCTTTGCTGTTTACCAGGGTCAGGAGGGTACATGAGCTGTCAAATAAGTATGTTTCAGCATCTTCAGCACGTCTGTCCCACACTGTGGTTACCTGTTTGGCAGTTTTGCAACATTTTAACTCATAATCCACCAACCAGTTTTATAGGGTTTTCTTTTGTGTAGTTTGTATTGTTAAAACAGTACACAGTTTCTTCATGATCTAAATTGTTAATTATATTATTTTTTCAAACTCATTCTCCTCCTCCTGTTGAGACTCACTGTCCTATGGGGAATGAGGCAAAACACAAGACACTTTCTCTGTCACTCAATCTGTTGAACATCGATTTGAGAATTAGGTTCAGATTCCCTGGCTTAAGCACAGACATTTAATTATCTAAGCCAGTAGTTTTCAAAGATTTTTTATAGTGGAACCTACTCTTTAAAAAGAAATCATTCACCAAAGCCCAACGTGTAAAGCACATGAATGTGAACCCACCTGCTAAGCTGATTCCCTGGTTACCCGTTTTAGCACCTGAGGCACACAATTCCAAGATCACTGACTTAAGCCCACCTTCGTTGTTATCCTCATCTCTGGCCAGCAGCCTAAACAGACTCTCCAATACAGCCATTTTAAACCACGTTTAGTTCCCCACCACATCCTGTTTTGTAATCCTGTGAGTTCATATATCCAGTTCTTCCATTGTGAATGCTTCATCATTCTCCTGCCACTTTGGCCTTTAGTTGTCCTTGATAGAATCTTTTCCTAGAAGTCTGCCCTGATACCCTTGTCTGTGCTTCCTTTGCATTCATTTCATTCTGCTGTCATAGACTGTACTACACTCTAATAGGTCATTCGTTTGTCGGACTCTCCCACACTGCACTAGTGTTCTTTTTGGGACATGTTATTTGATATTCTGCCTCCAGCGCCGGGCCATGGTTGGTAATCAGGTATGTCTGATGAATGGATCAACTGATGGGGAGATGGATGGATGAAGGAGTTTGCCAGCAGACCAAGTGAGTGAAGTGTTCCAGTGCCTTGAACTGAGAAAGAAAATAGAAAGAACTGAAAAGAGAGAATTCTCTTCATATGGCCGGCTGGATTGGGATTTGTCTGTGGGCTAAGAGTAGACCTGATACACTTCCCAGAATGCAGTCGTCACTGAGTTAGCCCTAGGGAACAGTCCAGCATGAGTCATATGCCTTCTCTCCATATCTGGTGCCATATATTTATAGCTAATGCTGGTGGGTTTTCTCTTGTTAAACAGCAAAAGAAAAATGATTGCATGAAGGCCAAACAAAAGACTAATGGAAGTGGTTTTAATAATTAATTTTTAAAAGGCTTACAAATGACAATTCAGCTGGGAAGTTATAGAAACATTTTAGCTGAAATTTCAGCTACAGGATGCATCTCTTTGGATTGTTCTTCTGAGGTTAAATGGGGGTAATTTGAAAGCTGGCAGGAAGAAGGCCAGTGATACTTGTTTGTCTGCATTTTTTTCTTTTAAACAGTGAAATAGCTCCTTGGAAAGAAGAGTGTTTTGCATTTGAGTGATACGAGATGGTGAGAATCACTGAAATGTGGAATGGAATGAACTGGAAGCTGCATTAAATATATATTGATTGTATAACACAGGTTTCAAAATCATTTAGGTAATATTTAAGCTTCCTTTTCCTTACAGCCTAATTGGCATATTACTGCACCCAGACAATTATCATAGAAGCAGAAAGTTCTATGGAAGTTTTCTACCTAAATTTTCTATATATAATTTTTTTGAAGGGTCTAAATGAATTCTCAATAAATGGTTGACAAAATTAAATTTATAAGGGCAGGAATTCCCCTATATGAGACAGAGAACAGAACTTGCATTTATCGAGCATCTACCATGTCCAGAACACCATTAGGCACTTTTTTTTCATGAGGTATCTCAGGAAACCTTCACCATTACCCTAAGAGGCCACCCCCATTTTAAGACAGAGAAACAGTCTTAAAGAGGTTAGGCAATGTTCGCATGCACACAGTTTGGCCAAGGAACATGTGATTTTGTTATCTATTCTTTCCCCTTCATTACTGTGTTGTGTTCCAATGGCCATGCAGTAAGAAACCTTATTAACAGAGTCAAGTATGTTACAGGAAGCAAGAAGAAGTGCCCTGAGTTGTTCATTTCCTCCCCTCTAATTCTCTCATTCCTCTTTGGAGAAGATGAGCAAACCTGCATCCCCTGTTCCCTCTCCACTAATCTCTATTCAGTGCCCAGATTGATGTTAGTTTATAAAAGATTATAATTTTCATTTCAATAGCAATTTAAGATTTCACAAAAAATTTGCAAAATCTTATTTCATCCTCATTTTACAAAGGAGAAACTAAAATCAAGATAAGTTTGTGAGTTACCCAAGGTTACAGAACTAGTTAATGGAAAAGGGCTTTTCCCCTCCCAGAATTTCTCATTTCACATACTCTTTCTACTGCATCCTCAAATGAGAATATGTGGGGTTTCTCTGTAAGGATGGAAGAGAATTTCACTCCCCAGAGTTCTGTTTGTTTCTTCTTATATCTGGAGAAAAGTTTATCCTTCTAAGGCATGAAATGTATTAAATACACAAAAGCCTCTCCATATCCCACTGTAATTACCTGAACATGCAGATACCACTCTGCATCTTGGAAGATTGCACAAATGGGTGTGGGAAAACACATGCAAATAGTTAACCACCGTTATTCGTTCCGAGTGATATGAAGGTGGTCTTCAGCACAGGAGAGAAAGAAGGCTTAGAAATCTTCCCACTAAAAGGAAGCTTCTAGCCCACTTTTCTTCCTGTGGCTTCTTACATAACTGCTACAAAAGCCCATCAGCTAGGCAGGCCTAGCTATTTTCCAGATGTCAGAGCAGGAGAGGGTAACTGTAGAGGTTTTGTTGTCTCATCTCATCTTACTTTAAAAAAACAAACAAAAAACAAAACAAAAACAAAAAAGAAGCCTCAGCAGCATGGTGAGTGAGACCCTGTCTCTACAAAAAACTAAAATATCTAGCTGGATGCGGTGGTGCATGCCTGTGGTCCCAGCCACTGGGGAGCTGAGGTGGGAGAATCGCTTGAGCCTGGCAGGTCAAGGCAGCAGTGAGCCATGACTGTGCTGCAGCACTGCAGCCTGGGTGACAGAGCAAGACCGTGTCTCAAAGAAGAAAAAGCTTAGGGTGGAGGGGTGACTTTGAAATGGAGCAAGTAAAATGATAGAATAGGAAGAACATTGGTCTTGGATCACAGAAGCTGGAATTAGAGCAGTCTACTTCTTTAAGCTTCATTTTCCCTGTCTATAAAATGACTATTATAATACCACACAGTGTTGTTCATCATGTTAATCAGATAATATGTGGACAGAGGATCTTCTGTTTCTATTTAAGAGGACTTACAGGTTGGAAATTGAAAGAGCTGGAAACAGCATTTACCATAATGCTTTATTCAAGTGTTACAGCTTTGGCTATTTTATTATAAAGATGAAGATGGCAATAACAAGATGAGTGTAAAATCCAGTATTTCCTTTCTTCCAGGCTATTGATCCTTTCACTTCCTTTTGCTGCCCTGAATATTGAATATGCATAATTTGATGTACAATTTTTATGCCTTTATTCATATAGAGAACAGTTCTTTATCAAATAATTTCAACTATTATGGGGTCTGGAAGGAAATAATAGTGGGGTTTTCTCTTTCTGGTAGTGGAAGTCTCAATCATTTGGACCAATCTTCCTACAGAAGACAACCAAAAAACCTGGACCAAATACAAAAATTTTTAAAGCAAAAAATAAAATAGTGAGAAATTACCAACTGAGATCTGAGAAAAGGTGCAAACTAAGAATGATAAACCCAGCACTTGCAACCACTTTTGTCTTGGGAGTATTTGCCAAGCTAAAGAGAAACGCTAAAGATCAGAGCTGCGTATTCATGGCTCTCGGGACAAGGTACAAAAGTCAAAAGTTCAGGACTTACAAAAGTGGGTACTCTCCTTGTTAATTCCCCCATTTTTGCCTGGGACCCAAAAGGTAGAAACATGAAGGAACCAGAAATAAACCAGCCATCAATCAGTCTAACCAGGCTTTATGTCATGTGAGTGGCCAAGACAGAAAAATCTTGAAATTTGTTAGCACTCCCAGGTGTCTAGCAGAAGCAAACAAAAATCCTTATGCTTCAAATTATTTCTACAAATAAATTTTCAATTATAATATACAGCACACAATCAGAGATAAACAGGCCCTAAGGAGACAAGACAGTTTAAGAGAAAATAACAAAAATAGATCCACAGGGACTTCATATATTGGTATTATCAAACACTGAAAACAAGTGGACTGTGGGGTGTTTGTTTGTTTGTTTTGAGATAGAGTCTCTCTCTGTCACCCAGGCTGGAGTGTGATGGCACGATCTAAGCTCACTGCAAACTCGCTTCCTGGGTTCAAGCGATTCTCCTGTCTCAGCTTCCCTAGTAGCTGGGACTACAGGCATAAGCCAACACGCATGGCTAATTATTGTATTTTTTAGTAGAGATGGGGTTTCACCACCTTCATCGGCTGGTCTTCAACTCTTGACCTCAAATGATCCACCCACCTTGGCTTCCCAAAGTGCTGGGATTACAGGCATGAGCCACCGCGCCTGGCCAACTGTGTTATAAAGAAAGTTCATTGGAAGGGTTTTGCAGCAGATTAGATACAGAGTTGGCGAATGAGAAGACAGGTTAGGAAGAGATTATAGGCATTCTTTGGAAATACTGTGGGTTCCATTCTAGACCACTGTAATAAAGTAAATATTGCAATAAAGCACGTCAAATTTTTTGGTTTCCCAGTGCATATAAAAGTTAAGTTTACAAAATACTGTAGTTTATTAGGTGTGCAATAACATTATATCTAAAAAGTGTACATGTCTTAATTTAAAAATTATTGCTAAAAATGCTAACAACCATATGAGCCTTCAGAAGTCGTAATCATTTTCCTGGTGTGGTGTCTTGCCTTGATGTTGATGGCTGTTGATCGATCATGGTGATGGTTGCTGAATGTTATGGTCGCTGTGGCAATGTCAAAAGAAGACAACAGTGAAGTTTGCTGCATCAATTGATTCTTTCACAAAAGATCTCTGTAGCCTAGGATGCCATTCGATACCATTTTACCTACAATAGAACTTCCTTCAAAACTGGAGGTAAGCCTGGGTGTGGTGACTCACTCCTGTAACCCCAGCACTTTGGAAGGCCGAGGTGGGTGGATCACCTGAAGTCAGGAGTTTGAGACCAGCCTTACCAACATGGTGAAACCCCGTCTCTACTAAAAATAGAAAAAATTAGCTGGGTGTGATGGCACGTGACTATAATCCCAGCTACTCGGGAGGCTGAGGCAGGAGAATAGCTTCAGCCCGGGAGGTGGAGGTTGCAGTGAGCTGAGATTGTGCCACTGCACTCCAGCCTGCACAACAAGAGTGAAATACCATCTAAAAAAGAAAAAAAAACAAAAACAAAACAAAAAAAACTAGTTAATCCTCAAGCCCTGCTGCTACTTTATCAACCAAGTTGATGTAATATAAATCTTTTGCTGTCATTCCAACAATGTTCATAGCATCTTCACAGGAGTAGTTTCCAACTCAAGAAACCACTTTCTTTGCTCATCCATAAAAAGAAACTCCTGTTCAAGTTTTATCATGACATTGTAGCAATTCAGTCACATCTTCAGGCCCCACTTCTAGTTCTCTTGCTCTTCCCACCACATGTGCAGTTAATTCCTCCACTGAAGGCTTGAACCTTTCAAAGTCATCCGTGAGGGTTGGAATTCACATCTTCCACATTCCTGTTAATGTTTTGACCACCTCCCATGAATTATGAATGTGCTTAATGGCATCTAGAATGGTGACTCCTTTCCAGAAAGTTTTCAACTTACTTTCCCCAGACCCATCAGAGGATCACTATTTATGGCAGCTATAGACTTTACAAAATATATTTCCTAAATAGTAAGACTTGAAAATCTAATGTATTCCTTGATCCATGGGCTGCACAATGGATGTATGTTAGCAGGCATGAAAACATTCATCTTTACATCGCCATCAGAGCTCTTGAACAACTAGGTGCATTATCAACAAGCAGTAGTGGTTTGAAAGGAATCTTTTCATCTGAGCAGTAGGTCTCAACACTGGTCTTAAAATATTTAATAAACCAGGCTGTAAACAAATGTGTTGTCATCAAGGTTTCATTGTTCCATTTATAGAGCATAGGCAGAGTAGATTTAGCCCTAGGATTTTCAGAGTGGTAAATGAGCATTGGCTTCAACTTAAAGTCACCAGCTGCATTAGTCCCTAATGAGAGACTCAGATTGTCCCCTGAAGCTGTTTTCTTTTTCTTTTTCTTTTCTTTTCTTTCTTTTTTTTTTTTTTTTTGGAATTGGGATTTTGCTCTGTTATCCAGGCTGGAGAGCTGTGGTGCAATCATAGCTCACTGCAGCCTCAAACTCCTGGGCTCAAGCAATCCTCCCACACCTCAGCCCTCCCAGTAGCTGGGACTACAGGTGTATGCTGCTATGCCAGGCTAGTTTTGTTTTGTTTTGTTTTGTTCTTTTTGTTTGTTTGTTTTTAATTTTTAGTAGAGGTGAGGTCTCACTATTACACAGGTGGGTCTTGAACTCCTGATCTCAAGTGATCCTCCCACCTCGGCCTCCCAAAGCACTGAGATTACAGGTGTGTGCCACCACATCCACTCCTTTGAAGCTTTGAAGTCAGGCATTGACTTGTCTCTATTAAAGTTCCAGATAGCATCCTGTTCCAAGAGAAGGCTGTTTTGTTGTTTAATGTAGCCACCTTTTCATCAGTGATCTTAGCTAGATCTTCTGGATCACTTGCTGCAGCTTCTTAATCAGCACTTGCTATTTCACCTTGTATTTTATGGTATGGGGATGGCTTTTTTTTTAAGCCCACATTAACAAACCTCTGCTGGCTTCCAACTTTACTTCCGAAGCTTTCTTACCCTCTGCTTTTATTGAATTGAAAAGAATTAGGGCCTTGCTCTGGATTAGACTTTGGCTTAAGGGGATATTGTGGTTGGTTTGATCTTCTATCCAGACCACTAAAATTTTCTCCATGTTAACAAAAGGTTGTTTCCCTTTCTTATTTGTGTGTTCACTGGAGTAGCACTTTGAATTTCCTTCATGAACTTTTCCTTTGCATTCACAAGTTGGCTAACCAGAATGAGAAGCCTAGCCTTAGGCCTGTCTTGGCTTTCAATATGTCTTTCTCATTGAGCTTAATCATTTATAGCTTTTAGTTTTAAGTGAGAGACATGTGACTCTTCCATTCATTTGAACCCTTAGAGGCCATTGTAGAGTTATTAATTGGCTTAACTTCAATATTGTTGTGTCTCATATAATAGGGAGTGATATGGTTTGGCCAAATCTCATCTTGAATTCCCACATGTTGTGGGAGGGACCTGATGGGAGGTAATTGAATCATGGCAGGTTTTTCCAATGCTATTCTCATGATAGTGAATAAGTCTCATGAGGTCTGATGGTTTTAAAAAGGAGAGTTTCCCTGCACAAGCTCTCTCTCTTTCCCTGCTGCCATTCATGTAAGATATGACTTGCCCCTCTTTGCCTTCCACCATGATTGTGAGGCCTCCCCAGCTATGTGGAACTGTAAGTCCATTAAACCTTTTTCTTTTGTAAATTCGCCAGTCTTAGGTATGTCTTTATCAGGATCGTGAAAATGGACTAATACAGGGAGGCCTGAGAAGAGGGCAAGAGGTTGGGGAACAACTGGTCAGGGGAGCAGTCAGAACACACACAATATTTATTAATTAAGTAAATTGTCTTATAAGAGTCTGTTTTGTGATGCCTCAAAACAATTGTAGTAACATCAAAGATCACTGATCACAAATTACCATCACAGATTTAATAATAATTGAAAAATGAAAATGATGTGAGCATTTTCAAAATGCGACACAGAGGCATGAAGTGAGCCCATGCTGTTGGAAAAAATGGAGCTTACAGACTTGTTCAACAGAGGGTTGCCACAAACCTTCAATTTATTAAAAAAACAAAAAACAGTATCTCCAAAGTGCAGTTGAACAAGGTATACCTGTATACAGAACGAAGAATGAAAAGACAAAAAGATGTGGGATAGAGAATAAACAGAAGAGAGAGTAATATCTTAAAGAATACAGTGGAGAAGATCTGTTATATGTTTAACTGGAGTCCCAGAGGAAGGAGAGAAGAATAAGGTGGGGTCAATTTTGTAGAAGATTATGCCTGAGAGTTTTCCAGAACAGATGAAAGGCATTAGTCCACAGATTCAAAGACCATACAAATATCAAGCAAGATAAACAGAAGTTTACAACATAGTAAAAATTGTAGATAACTAAAGACAATGAGAACATTTTAAAGGCACAAGATAGAGAGCACTTACCTTTAAAAAAAAGTGAGAAATAGACTTCTTAACAGCAAAATCGAAGCCAAAAAGTAATTTTTATATAGACCGTGTCTCATTATGTTGCCCAGGTTGGTTTCAAACTCTTGGGCTCAAGCAGTCCTCCCACCTCAGCCTCCCAAAGTGTTGAGATTACAGGTGTGAGCCTCTGAGCCTGGCCAGTTGTGTGCTACTTAATAGGTACACCAAAAGCCTGTGTACTAGGTTGAAAGTAAAATGATGGAATTAAGTTATACTATGGTATTATTATCATGTAAAATAGTTTAAGGCAAAAGGCATTACTAAGAATAAAGAAGCTCACTTTGTAATGATTAAAAAGCCCAGATCACCAGCAAAGTATACTAATTCTAGATTTGCATCTGCAAAAACAGACTTCAAAACACATGAAGCAAAAATTGACACATCTACAAGGCAAAATATATAAATCCACAATCATAATGAGAAATTTTAACATTTTATATGTATATAAAGTTAAACACATGACTAACAATCTAGTGGATGTTTATAGAACCCAATAATTGCAGAATATACATTCTTTTCAAGCACACATTGAATATTTATAAAAACTGATCATATACTGTGCTATACATTTCATCTCAGCAAATTCCAAAGTTTTGATGTCATGAATGAAATGAAACCTGACATTTCAAAATTATAAACATCATATACCCTGGAGTAACTTGTGATATTGTTTGGGGATGAGTAGAGCCATCTGAATAGTGTTTTAAGCAAAGTATCTATTCATTGATCTGGGGTAACAGGGCAGGAACTATTCTAATCAGAAGCTTTGGCTAAGCAGTTGAGTGTTCAGTAGTGCATGTAAATTCCTGTGTGAAGGCTGTGGTGTCATGGCTAAAGGCATAGCCTCTGGAACCAGATTGTCTGGGTTCAAATCTCAGTTCTGCTGCTTAACTCACTGTGTGATGGTGGGCAAGTTGCCTAACCTCTGTGTTTCAGTTCCTTCATCTGTAAAGTGGTAGTATTCTACCTCAAAGCATTGTTGGTACATTAAATGGTTTAATTTATAAATGTATGGTGGCAAGTTCTATAAAAATAGTTGTACAGCACCACAAATGTCTGCTTGCTTTTGTGGAACCCAGTGTGTAGAATACCATAGATGAATGTATCCACTTAGGATATATATGTAAATAATAAATTGAATAGTGAAACGCCCTGGCATTGCCGGGATTGGAAAGGCAAATAGGTTTGGATGGAGACACCCATGAAACAAGATGGGCGTGACAGATGATTGGCCATGAGTTAATGATGGTTGAAGCTCAACAATAGGTACATGGAGATTTGTTGCACGGTTTTCTCTACTTTTGTAAACATTTGAAATTTTCGTTATTAAAAATACTTTTTAAAAAAATGTTGGCCTACAGAATCCAGTTAGGAGCTCATTTCAGTTCACCTTTGCATCTGATCATTTAGTCATCCTGAAGGTTGTTCGCTTCATATTCACATTTTAGAGAGCATTTGATTCATGAAATATTTTCATTCAGTCATGTTAGAAAGGATTTTTCCCATCTCTTTTGGTCTCAAGTTGTGTTCATCATTTTAAATGTTTATTGGTGACTGAATGAGGGAGAAAGTAGATAATTGACAATGAGAAGAAAATGTGACTAAATTTCAAGTCAAATGTAGGAAATAGTGTAACTTCTATACAAACACAAAGGTTTGCGACTCAGATAGAGACAGGGTCAAGGCCTCCAGTGTGCAAATATCATTATTTACTAACAAATCTTTTAAAGTTAAACAGTAGCTAAAATATCTTAGCTGTCATGTTTAATGATTAGTTTATGTAACCTCACAGCACTAACCTGGAAGCTGAACTCATTTATTTTTCTTCCGCACTGTAAGCAACAGCACCTGTGGTTCAGGACTGGGCTCTCACATGAGGAGTTAATGAACCTCAATCAGTAAGCAGATGTTTCTAAAAACTGTCGTTTCTTGATTTCACACTGTACTCAGGTGCACGCAGCCATAGTTTTTTTTTTTTTTTTTAATATCAAAAACATAAGTGCAATGTTGGTAGTAAAGTATTGGGAATTTTATAGTCTAAACGTTATAACTCGCTTCTAATTTTCATCAAAGTAAAGTACAAGGTCTGAGACAGGCTTGGGTCTGAATCCAGTTTGCACCAGTCACAAGTTGTGTGGTTCTTGGCAAGTTTCATAAGCCATCTGAGCCACATTTTTCTCATTTGTAAAGGGGCGTAGTACCAGTCTCCAGGGAACTGGTAAATGTTGAACAATTAGCTCCCAGGGTTAGCCAAAATAGGGTTTGCTAATTTCCGTAGTGTAATTATTCCCACCATGGCCTCTTTCAAGCTACCAGTGGGACATCCCTGAACACAGAACCAGGAGAGATGGGCAGCAGCAGGATACCATGACATGGGATATCCACCAGGGAGGTGCAGTAGGCCTCAGTGACCTCAGAAGCCAAGATGATGGTTCAGTCTAGTGAAAGCACTAGGAAGCAGTGTGTTTTAAGTACTACTTAAAAAATATATGTTATTTAGTGGTAAGTTTATATAATTTGATTTTAAATAATAATGGGGTATAAAAATCAGCTGGCCAAATTCCGGAAAATTTAACAGTGGGCCCATTTGAGCTGTGTACATCCTACCTAGTTCTAGCACATTGCTTTCCGTCTCCAGCTCCTGGATTTCCTAAATAACACTGCAGTGAAGATTTCTCCATGATGCATACCCAAATCACAGACTGTGTGACCGGAATGTGACCGAGTATACTGCTAGGTTCTTCTCCAGAATGGCCAGGCCAGCTTGCCTTCCTACTAGCAGTGCCTACGGGTTCCCACGCTTCCCTGACGAGGTGCATAGATATATAACAGAGTGTACAAGGACACAGCAGATGGGTGCTGCCATACCATGTAATACTTGAAGCAACAGTGAGGCCTCCAACTTGGAAAATCCACTGATAAGCATACTGCCTGGTGATAAAAAGTAAAAGCAGAATTAGATGTATAGTACAATACTGTATATTTAAATTTATACAAAACAATAGACTTATCAAGAATATTCAAATTAAAAGATGCACATCAGATGTATTTGAATGGTGGCTCATGGAGGGAAGGGATTTATTGTGTCAATGAGCCACATTCAAGCTTGTCTTCCTATTGTCTCTAATAAATCTGTGAAAGTTTACACGTTTATCTAATTTATTTTCCAGGAAAACCACATGGAACCTATATTTACTATATTTGCATAGTTAAGCAATATTTCCAGTAGAGGAGCTACATACAGCAATCACTAAACTTAAAACCATTCAAGCTAATTTATCTGTTTATTGGTAGGATTTATTATAACACTTGCAGAGCTGAAATTTAATTTCTGTCTTATGTATATTATCCCACTTAACCTTAAAACAAAGATTTGAAGCCTAGAGGAGCTAAATGATTTACTCAGGATGAGCGAACTAGCAAGGACAAGGGCAGCAGCTACTTAGCAAATACACAAATTACTTGGCAAGGAAAAGAAAGATTGACATGGACTTTGCTGGGTAAATGTGGGACCACTGGGCTCTATATCTTCATTATTTTCTCATGCATTCTTTGCCCCAAGGCAGAAATCAAATATTATAACAATGATTATAAGTGTGAATTATTTTATATTTATTTAAATAATGGAGCTGGCAAGGGCCTTGGAGATTTTAGAAAACCACTTGCTATTACTTACATGATCAGTATAACAAGGCTTAGAAAATGCAAGTTTTCTAATTTGTCCAAGATTACATGGAAATTTTTCTAAATATCCAGGACAGGAAACCCAATTTTCTAACTCTTCGGCCAAGTGTGGTTTAATAGAATCAGATAGACTTTTTAGATTCTAGAAAGATAGGACCATCATCTAGCCATAGAGTTTAGGCAAGCTGCTGGACATTCGCAAGCCACTGTTTCCTGTCACCCAATAGGAATAATACCTGACTCAGATGGTTGCGGCAGAGATCATGCATTTATTGAACCAATCTTTAGGGAGGCAACTTGTATGGGCCAGGCACTGTTCTAGGCACAAGGATGTGATAATGAGTATATAAAAATTCCTGTACTTGAGGAGCCTACATTCTAGCAAATTTATATTCAAATGGCTGAATAAATAAATCTGTAAATAAATCAACCAATGAGTGCTATAAAAAATAAGGCACGGTAAGGAAGTAGAGATGAAGAAGGCTGAATTTTTAGTTAGGGAGATCAAGTGTATGTCTTTAAGAAGGTAGTATTTGAGCTGAGACCTAAAAGAAATGAGGGTGCAAGCCATTCTAAAGTCTGGAGGAAGAAGGATTATGAGAGGAAACAAGAAAAAAGCTCCAAGGTAGTAATAAACTTGTCTTGTTCCAAGAAGAACATTGTAGGGGAACCGAGTGAAGGAGGCTAAGTGTAACACAAGGTGAATTCAGTGAGATAAGCAGATTATGTTAAGACCTTACAATTGATGGGAAACAGAAAACCATTAGGAATTTTAAAAAAGAATTGACATCATTATATCTGATATACATTTTTTATTTACCTTATGATGACACTATTTTTTATTTCTATCAGAGGCCCCTTCACATTTCTTCTTGCTAATGCAGAAGACTTTTCAGTTTGATTTACATTTTTTAAAGATTACTCTGATGAGATTGTAGGGGACCAAAGGTGCTAACAGGGAGACTGGTTAAGAGACTGTTGTGGTAGTCCATATAAAGAGATGGTGGTTGTTTAGACAGGGGAGGTAGTGGTGGAAGTGCTGAGGAGCAGTTGCATTCAGGATCTATGTTGACCCGAACATTGGGTAATTCATTATCTATTTATCCAATTGACTATATGATGCTGCCATTTACCAGAGGAGGACTGGGAAAAAAGGAGGTTTTTCAGGGGTAGAGAGGTATGGGTAGGGGAGCAAGTATTCTGTTTTAGATATGTTAGGTTCAAAAAGGTTATTAGACATCCAAGAATAAAGATGTCAGGTAAGCAATTGGATATATTTCTCAGTTGTGTGGAAGAGGATGAATCTGAAGACATAAATTTGAACATAATCCATGTTTACATGTTGTAAGTGAAGATACAGATGGCAAGAGACCCAAAGACCAAATCCCAAAGCACTTCAACATTTAGAAGTCAGAAAAAGAAAGAGAAACTAGCAAACAATAGAAGAGGCCAGTGAAATCAGGAAAATCATGAGGTGATGGTGTCTGAAAGCCAAACAAGGAAAGGCTACAAAAAGGGATGAAGAGATCAACTGTGTCAAATTCTCCTGAAAGTTGGCTAAGGTTAGATTTGACCATTGACAAGACAGAAGCCATTGGCAACCTTGACAAGAGCAGTGTCAGCTGGAGGTTGGGAAAGAAAGATTGCTTAGAGTGTGCTGAATGAATGACACTGTGGATACAAACAATTCTGTCACAGAGATTTTGTTTTAAAGAGGTGCAAAGAAATGGGTGACAATTAAGAGGGGTTTGTAGAGACCAGGAATGATGTGGTAGATAGGATATTGTTCCTAGTTATTTCCTGCCCCTCTGATTTGTGTGCTTGCTGTACAGGAGAGAGGGTGGAGCATATGTCACCACCTACTTGATGTTGGACTTAGCTCATGACTTACTTTGGCCAATGGAGTGTTGTAAAATGGGCCACAAGCAAAGGCCTTAAACGTATTTGAGAAGTTTGGCTTGGCCTCTTGTGGTCCTGTGGAAAGCACACATATGCGCGTGCGTGCGTGCGCGCGCACACACACACACACACACAGAGAGAGAGAGAGAGAGACAGAAAGAGAGAGAGAGAGAGAGAACTGAATAGCTGCTGGTCCAGAGAAAATGTGAAGACATGTGGAGGGGATCCGGCCCTAATATGAACCTTGAATCAAGTTTAGCCAACCTGCGACCTGAAGTGGAGCTCCCCAGAAGATCATGGGCTGATAAATGAGAAAAATAAGTGCTTATTATTATGACTTATTGTTAAAAAATAAGTGTTTATTATTGTGATTAATTAATTTATTTTACTTTTTTTTTTTTTGAGATGGAATCTCGCTCTGTCACCAGGCTGGAGTGCAGTGGTGCAATCTTGGGTCACTGCAACCTCCGCTGCCCGGGTTCAAGCGATTCTTCTGCCTCAGCCTCCCAAGTAGCTGGGACTACAGGTGTTTGCCACCATACCTAGTTAATTTTTGTATTTTTAGTAGAGATGGGGTTTCACCGTATTGGCCAGGATGGTCTCAATCTCTTGATCTCATGATCCACCGGCCTCAGCCTCCCAAAGTGCTGGAATTACAGGCGTGAGCCACCATGCCCAGCCTGTTGTGATTTATTGCACAGAATATCCAGATTGGACTAAGCTCCCCTACTATGTGCTTCCATAACCCTCATTCTTCCACTCTCATAACTTTAGATGCATGTATCACAAATGCTTGCTCTGTCTCCCTCCATCATACCCTCAGTCATTTGAAGGTCTTGGTTGTGCCTGTATCATTCACAGTTGTCTCCTCAGTGCCTCATGCAGTGCTCAGCACATAGTAGGGGCTCAACAGGTATTTGTTGAGTGGAAAGGATAAAGTACAATGATTTGAGCTTGAGACACACTGATCAGGGCTTTCTGTGCATACCAGGCTCTTTATCTCACTACGGAGAGTGGTGTGCATTGTTGACATTTGCTATAGGCAGTTTGTCTCCTCTAAGATAAAAGACCAGGAAAGACTGTAATATGTGATCCCTTCCGGTGTCTGCTCATTTGTACTGTCAAAATCCTAACCATCCTTTAAGACCAAGCTCAATTCCCATCTTACTTAGGAAGGAAGCCTCTCCTGGATCCCAGATCCAGCTGGAATTTTTCCCCTTAGTATTTACAACAGTTAGCACCTGTCTTACAGCCTTGATCAGATGTTTATCTAAAATTCTTGTATGTTCTCACTGTAATCCCATCCCCCTCCTCCCTTCACCAATTAGACTGCTTTTTGAGTAGTATCCCTGGAACCTAGCCCAGTGCTGCACATGTAAGACATCTCAATAAATGTTTGTTAATGAATAGTTACTGAATAAATCAATGAATGGATACTTTCATTCACACTTTTATTCCTCCCAGCATTTAGTACTGCTTTGCACATTGTAGGTACTTGAGAAATATGCACACTCACACCCCCACTCACCCGCCACTCCTGCAACTTCTCCAATATTTGGGAGAGGACTGACAATTTTATCTAGTCTTTTGGGTGATTCCTAAATGATTCTCCAACAAGAGATAAGGGCAGTCCTCGCTCACTCTAATCCCTTGTAATCTGGGCCTGCCAATAGAATAGCTGTGTTAACCAAATCAGTGGTCTGGTTCTGGCTTTCTTCCCTATGGATGTTTCTTTAGCATTTTGCATTGCTTATAATCCATGGGAAGCTGTTTGTTCGTTTGTTCTTTCTTTTTTCTTTTTTTTGATGGAGTCCTGCTCTGTTGCCCAGTCTGGAGTGCAGTGGCGCAATCTTGGCTCACTGCAACTTCCATCTCCCAGGTTCAAGCGATTAGCCTACCTCAGTCTCCTGAGTAGCTGGGATTACAGGCGCCTGCCATCACGTCAAGCTAATTTTTGTATTTTTAGTAGAAGTGGGGTTTCACCATGTTGGCCAGGCTAGTCTCGAACTCCTGACCTCAGGTGATCTACCTGCCTCGGCCTCCCAAAGTGCAGGGATTACAGGCATGAGCCACTGCGCCCAGCTGGGAACTTGTTTTGAAAATTCAATTCTAAGTATGGATTCAGTTGTAGAGTTTCCTCAAACTCTTCAGTCTGTTTCTTGATTTTTTTTCCTAAATGAATAATCATGTTCTTTGCCTATGGTCATATACTAAACCACAACTCTCTTTCAATATCACCATCATCCCTCTACCAAAGGTTTGATTTGCTATAACCTATCAATATTGAATTAGCAATTTACTACTGTTCAGAATTTTGATGTCCCAGATAATAGTAATCTTGGGGTTCCAGGTCTTTCAGTGGTGGAAGAAGAGGTAGCCTGGGATTTACCTCAAGGTAGCTGCCTATTCGTGGGGGTCCCAGATCTACCTGGCTCAGTAGGAAGAATGTTGGCCCAGGATGAGGCCTGACCCTTCTCTCACTTAATGATTTCTGAGTCCCTCTTGCTGGATCTACAAAATGGAAATTTGACTTACCTCCCAGATCTGTTGTGAGGGTCAAATAAGAACCTGTGAACGTTTTCATAAACTTTATAGTGCTATATAAATATATAGCATTGGTAAAGCCATCTCCTCTATTGATGAGTCCTGCCTCGTGTCTGAATTCTAGCATTCAAAATTTATACCTTTCTCTAAAGAATGACTTTCATGAGTTTTGATGGACAATGTTGTTTGTCGCTCCAATAGTCAGTCCCTTCTCCCTTGCTAACATGACTGCTTTTATTTGGGGCAGTGATGTGCCGTGGATCCTGGATCCTGGATCCATCATGATTCATGGCATATCATTGCCCCAAAGGTGGAGCACCATATCACTGGTGCCCTGAGGTGGAGCACCAAGGTGGAGCACCAGTGGAACACCACCTTGAGGTGGACCACCACATCATGCTTTTATTTGGGGCAGTGATGTGCCATGGATCAGGATGGATCATGATCCATATCAGTCAAAGGAATCCTTGATGGAACATTTGCTCTCCCAGCCCCCCATGCAACTAAGGCTGGTCTTGTAACCCAACCCTGGCCAATGAGATATAAGAACACATTTGCTGATATGTTGTCAGAGACAAGTTGTCTCCCAGTAAGAGGAGAACCAGCTTTTCCATTCCATGTCTTTCTTTTATTTCTGTCTTGAACATGGTTATGTGCAGACACAATGGCCAGGGCCGTGAAAAGCCATTTTGCAAACATGAGGCAACAAGCCTAGGGACAGCAAGTTTAGGCAATAAGCCTCCTCTACCCTCCCCAAAACAGAACCAAAGATTGTAGCCAGGAGAGCAAGATGCTCAGTGCTCACTCTTAAACCAAGCACAGAGAGGTTAAGTAATTTGCCCAACATCACATAGCTAGTAGGAGGTAAAGTGGAGAGTTGAACCCAAGTGTTTTATTCCCAAATGACTGTTTTGTTTTGTTTCTTCCACTGCATCTTTTTTCTCACCTGTAGTCCTGGTCTCTTCGTACACTCATCCTGGGGGATCATACCCAGGATCATGCTTTCTAGCAAAGAACTCCAAATCTACATTCCCAGCCCCAGGCTAATAAGAGCCAATCCCCGTCACATTTCTGCTGGATGGTCTCAGGCTGTCTTACTAGTAATATCAAGCTCCTATGTCTAAAACTGAACTCATTTATCCTTGCGACTTCAATACTTTTTCCTTCCCTTGATTTAGCTCATTTTGGTTAGTGGAATCCCAAGTCTCCTAGTCGTCACATGGTGTTGAGGACAGAATGTAGGTTTTGAAATCAGAAGAGTTGACTTCAGATTGATCAGCAGTGGGTTGCAGAATCATTGAAAGGGTTGAAGAAATCCATCTCTGTTGAGCTTCCAGGAACAATAACCAAAGCCACAATGCAGACCTGAATTGCCAAGAGAGCTGTTGCCCTCTCTGGTCCCCTTGGGACCATGACTGTATTAGGGAGAGAAATCAGCATCACCAGGAGGCAGCCACTGCCACTGGCAGCTCCAGCCCCAGGACATATCTGCTACAATTCACCCCAGCAAAACAGGATGGCATGTCTGCCACTTATCCTGAGTCTATTTTTTTCTCTCTCCATCAAATCACTGGTACCCTGCAACAGCCCTCAATTGCACTGTCTTTTTAGGTAACATTCTTCTCTAGTGCCAGAGGTATACGAGGAGACAGGAGCATGTCCCCTGTCACCAGTGTCCCATCCCAATTCACTGCCAGTGACAGCGGGACATTGCCAATACCCCACCCACCACAAGTGATGGAATCTTCACTGCCAGCTGGCCAACAAGTAGTTCATCCCTAAAAATCCCATTTTAGAGTGTGCTTCCTAGGATCGCTTCTCTTACCAACCGCCTTAGACAGGAATCCCTGCAAACAGACTCTAAGCTGGAGAGTAGAATGCAGAAAGTTTACTCAAGTGCTTCAGGAAATATGCCTCTAAAGGAGGAAGGAAGGGTCGGGCGTGGTAGCTCATGCCTGTAATCCCAGCACTCTGGGAGGCTGAGGTGGGCGGATCTCCTGAGGTCAGGAGTTTGAGACCAGCCTGTCCAACATGGTAAAACCCCATCTCTACTAAAAATAAAAAAATTAGCTGGGTGTGGTGGCAGGTGCCTGTAGTCCCAGCTATATGGGAGGCTGAGGCAGAAGAAGTGCTTGAACCTGGGAGGCGGAGGTTGCAGTGAGCCCATTTCACACCACTGCACTCCAGCCTAGGTGACAAGAGTGAGACTTTGTCTCAAAAAAAAAAAAAAAAAAAAAAAAGGAAGGAAGGAAGGTGGGAATGGGCAGAGGGAGAAGCTGACTTGTGATTTGGTTGTTATTGAGGCCTTTCTCACCCCAAAGCCTCCACTCACAGCATTCCTACCTGCCATAGAGGCTTTATATACCTTCACATCTGCTGGATTCCGTGGCCGAAGTGCAAGAGCAGCCTGCACAGCAACTGCGCTCGTGGAGCTGCTTCTCACTCCAGGCGTCCCAAACCTGGCAGCTTTCAGGATCCTGCAAGGAGCTCTGGAGCAGTGTTGGCCCTTCACTTGTCCTAAATTGAAGCAAGAAGGTCAGTCACTGGCCCTGGGCTGCCCCTTAGGAGGGAGCAGAACTTCAGATGGGGCAGCCCCCGCCACTGACCACAGTTCCAGAGAGGGGTGCAGCTGTGAGAATCAGCAGGCAGTGTGCCCAGCATCTGGAGGGGGGGCGTCGGCCCTGAAGAGGGATTGGAGGTGGAGCCCCACAGCATCTGCTGCATGTGAGTGTTCACTCTAAATGAAGGAAACAGCACCAGGCTGGAGAACGGGGAGGGCAATGAGTTTGGCCCTGGGACCTGTGTTTGTGTCCCAGTTCCCAGACTTACTCACTCTGTAACTGTGTTCAAGTAATGTCATGTTCCTGAACATTTGATTCCTCATTTGAGTAATGGTTATGATCGTAAGAACACCTTGCCCTGCCTCTGCACGTGGCTAAAGTTAAACCAAATGAGAATCTGGAGGTGAGAGTCCATGATAAAATATTGTATGAGTGTGAGGAGTTCTAATTAATGGGGTCTGATTTCAAAGAAGTGTGCACCAGGGATACGGAGGTCTAGAGTAGAGGTCACTGAGGCTTATGCCAGAGTCTTAGCTGGCAGAGTTTTACAAGGAGGAGGAGAAAGCTGCTTATCTCTGTGCTTCCAGGAAATGAGGACTAGTAGGGATAGAGCCCTAAAGGAAGGAGGAAACTTGGTGAAGAAAGAAGAAACAAAGAAAAAAGAGATGGAATCCCAGTAAGGAAGACGGAGAAGAAAGTGAAGTCAACATTTGTTAAATAACTACCCTGTGCCAGGTGTTAGGCTGGGTCCTTGTACCTGTATTCTCTCTCCGTAAGGGAGATGATTCTCAGAAACTTTTGCTTGCAGGTGAAAGGAAATCCAACTATCTTTTTTTTTTTTTTTTTTGAGATGGAGTCTTGCTCTCGCTCTGTCACCCAGGCTGGAGTGCGATGGTGTGATCTCGGTTCACTGCAACCTCCGCCTCCCAGGTTCAAGTGATTCTCCTGCCTCAGCCTCCCAAGTAGCTAGGATTACAGGCATACACCACCACACCCAGACAATTTTTGTATTTTTTGTAGAGACAGGGTTTCACCATGTTGGCCAGGCTGGTCTTGAACTCCTGACCTCAGGTGATCCGCTCACCTCAGCCTCCCAGAGTGCTGGGATTACAGGCATGAGCCACCACACCAGGCAGGAAATCCAACTATTCTAAGCAAAAAAGAACTCAGTAAAATTCCAGAATTCATCACTATATAATTCATCCATGTAACCAAAATACACTTATGCCACAAAAAAGCCGTTTTTTTTTTTTGTTTTTTTGTTTTTGAGATGGAGTTCAGCTTAGGGTCGGGCGCTGTGGCTCAAGCCTGTAATCCCAGCACTTTGGGAGGTCGAGGCGCCGGTGGATCACAAGGTCAGGAGATTGAGACTATCTTGAGCAACATGGTGAAACCCCCGCTCTCTACTAAAAATACAAAAACCTAGCCGGGCGTGGTAGCGAGCTAGGGGTCCCATATGTTGAGGCAGGAGAATGGCGGAACCCGGGCGGAGCTGCGAGCCGAGATCGCCACGCACTCCAGCCTGGGAGACACAGTGAGACCTCAAGTTAATAAAAAAAAAAAAAAATACACTTATGCCACAAAAGCGTTTTTGTTTGTTTGTTTTTTTTTTTTTTTGAGATGGAGTCTTGCTCTGTTGCCAGGCTGGAGTGCAGTGGCACGATCTTGGCTCAC
Organism: Papio anubis; assembly: GCF_008728515.1. NCBI lineage: Eukaryota > Metazoa > Chordata > Mammalia > Primates > Cercopithecidae > Papio > Papio anubis. The sequence continues at coordinate 130,036,768 of NC_044983.1, read as the reverse complement.
TGCAACCTCTGCCTCCCAGATTCAAGCAATTCTGCCTCAGCCTCCCAGTAGCTGGGATTACAGGCACATGCCTCCACACCTGGCTTTTTTTTTTTTCTTTTTTTTTTTTTTTGTATTTTAGTAGAGACGGGGCTTCACCATGTTGCCCAGGCTGGTCTTGAACTCCTGAGCTTAGGCAATCCGCCTGCCTCAGCCTCCCGAAGTGCTGGGATTACAGGTGTGAGTCACCGTGCCCGGCCCCAAAAGGCTTTTGAAATAAAAAATGAAAGGAAAAAACCCTCATACTTCCTTAGGTAAAACAAACACCAACAGAAAAAAAGGAATCTATTGGCTCAGCAACCAAAAAGGTAAGGCTGGCTTCAGGAATAACTTGGTTCTGGGATTTTTGTGCTATCTCCGAGACCCACACTCCCCATCTCCCATCTCTTGGCTCTGTTCTTTGACTGCCTGTGTTGGCCAAGATGGAGGTCACAGCAGCTCAAGTCAGTGGGGAAAAGGACTTGCTGCATCCTCTGTCATTGCCGAGATCTCACCCCTCAGCACCTCTCATCAGGTCCCACGCCCTTCCTGACCCAGCACCCAAGTCCCTGAGAATATGATGTGCTCATGGGCTCGGGGCCTATTCAGAGCCCATGGGCTGAGGGTTGGTGACAGATGGCTCTTACGGGTGTTTTGAAGAAGGGTGAGTTGGGTGGACAGTCACAGAGGACCACAGCAGCGGCCTTGTACTATTTTACAGGTGAGAAAATTGGCAGCAGGCGAAACTGAGTGACTTGTTTGAGACACATGTTGTCTTAATATCTGTTTGAGGGAATGCTTGATTAAGACGTAGCTGGGAAGGGGCAGTCCTGGAGTTGGACATGCAGTCTGTGTGATCGGCAGCCAATGTTTGTATTCCATGCTGTCTACTGACTGGATGACCTTGGCCTAATCACCTACCCCTTTTGACCTTGGTCCCCTTATCCAGCTCTGAAATTTGACAACTCTCCTTTGAGGAAACTTATGACTAGATGAGCTATAAATTCAGTAATGTCATAACTGTTGCCAAATAACCTGCTTCTCTTTCTCCTCAGTATTTGTTCTAAGTGAGGGTAAACACAGTTCCGCTCGGGCATCATCTGATGGTTTATGTTCCCTTCGGTTTATTTATTCACAAGGACTCTGTTTCTCATCGTGCCTGTAGGCGATAATGGATGCTTTGGCCTGGAGCATGTAGTTCATTTAGCAGTTCAAATCCTCTTCCTTTTTCACCCTGCTTCCCCAGTGACCATTGTTCTGGGCTTCATTATAAAACAAATACTTGTTTCCACTATATTGACCCCAAATATTTCGTCAATTCACTTGTGTTACTGAAAGCCAAGTGTTGATTCAGGCTGGGACAAACAAAGGCTACTTTGTGAGGCTGTGCTGCAGACAGACCAGCCAGATTACCTTGTGCAGGACTGGTTGTTTTTTCATTTTCAAAAAGGCAGTGTCTTTTTAAGCGTAGTATCTTAGTGGCACATAATTACGCCACACTAACAAATAGTCTGTTGTCATTTTAATCTATATTTACTTCTAGTATTGTCTGTTTTTTCACTGTATTTATATAGTTGTAGTGTTATATAGCTATAATTTAATATTTTGTTTATTTTACTTCATAGATTTTTCCATTCTGTGAACCTGGACTTCACTGTTCTCATTGTCACATTATACTCAACAAGCATTTATTGGTTCATTCAGAAACTCTTTAGCTAGTAACTACTTAACTATTCCAATATGAGTTACATCCAGTTTTTATCATCATAAATAATATAATAAATGTATTTGGACACATACCTCTCCTGATCTTTTGGATTATTTTCCTAGGATAAATTCCCAAAAGTAAGATCATTAGGGGGAGAATTTAAATAGCTCTTAAAGCTAACAGCCAATCATGTGTGAGTGTGTCAGTGAATCTGTTTCCTCATGATCCTAGTCATTGTTAGGCAGGGATCTAGACCCAACATGGCGGCGCCACCCGGCGTAGCAGGCCCTTTGTTCGAGACTTCCCTTCCTCTTTGAACACACCCGCAGACTTGCATACGTCAGAGGTTCCGGCTGGGCAACCACACTCCCCCATGACCTGCAGCTCACCTGCATTCCACAAGTTTGTAAACAGCAGTTTCGGTTAACAGTTTCCAAATACCCCTTCCTCGTGACCCTTACTCAACTCCTGCCCTAGTAGTTTCAAGACCCCCCAGGCCCTGTTTGTACAAACAGCTTCCCTACCTCTCGGGCTATAAAAAAGCCCCTACCCTCCTCCCTCAGCGTGACTTCCTCGGCCTGCACCTTTGGACCGAGGAACCTCGCCCGCGAGTCCTAATAAAGGCCATTCTCACTGCCATTTGCCTTGTGTCTTCATTCCCAGTTTGGCTCCAGCCTCAGTTTACCTTTACAGTCATGAGTTATAATTCACCTTTTTTGGCAAATACAGGACTCCTCCATGAACTGGCTTTTGCCTGTCTCTCCCTTCTAATTTCCCAACAATCCCCAACTTTCTCTTCTATTCTATCACCTTCCCTCCACCCCCTCAAAATATGTAGGTTTTTTTGGTTGCTGTTGTTGTTATTTGGTTGGTTGGTTTTGTGCTGTTTTTTAGGGACAGGGACTCACTCTGTAGCCCAGGCTGGAGTGCAGTGGTGTGATCACACCTTACTGTAACCTTGAACACCTGGGCTCAGGCGATCCTCCCGCCTCAGCCTCCTGAAAAAATAGGTAGTTTTTTACACACAGAATACCTTGTTTTGAACATGAACTTCCTGTTACCATAGGTGCTCTACTGGAGCAAGACACTGGATACCAAAAGCTGCTATCAACCATCATCCCTTTGCTCAGTGTTATGGACTGAATTATATCTTCCCCCACCCCCAAATTCATCTGTTAAAGCCCTAACCTCCCATGTGATGGTATTTGGAGATGGGGCCTTGTGGAGGTAATTAGGTTTAGAGGAAGTCCTGAGGGCAGGGCCCTTATGATGGGATTATAAGAAACACCAGAAGACATGCATGCTGGCTCACGTGCATGCCCTCCCTCTCTGCTATGTGAGCACACTGCATAATGATGGCTGTACACAAGCCTGGAAGTGAGTTCTCACCAGACATCAAACCTGCCAGTACCTTGATCTTGGACTTTCCACCATGCAAAACTGTGGGAAATAATGTCTTTTGTTCAGGCCACCCAATCTGTGGGATTTTGTTATAGCAGCCCAAGCTGACTTACACACTCAGGATCCATCAGTCTTAATATTTGCGATGTTATTAGATAATTAGTTATCTAAATAGATCATTTAGAATTTGTTTCCACATTTCTTACTTGCTTTTCATGACAGTCTTGTAAATATCCTCGTTTTATAGAACAATAATGGTCAATAGAGACATCTGGAGAACTCTAAGTTGTTCAAGATGGTTCAAGGGCGAGGGTGCCATGTGAGGTAAGTCACTGGACAGAAGAGAGGATTGCAGAGGCTGGCACATGTAGGGCCTTTTGTGGCAGTTTCAGGAGTTGGACTTTTGACCCACAGAGGCTGGTGTTTGAAAGGTTTCAGGAAAGGGGTAACATAGATTAAGATGTTAGAGAGAGCTCAGACAGCAGTGTGGGATGGGCAAGGCAGAAAGCCAGGGTCCCAGCTAGGAGATCTGCAAAAGTGAGCAGTGATGAAGGCCTGAAAGAATACAAAGTACTAGGAATGAAGGAGGACAAAGTTAAGGAAGATCTTAGAGTTGATCCTCATTTGGTAGAGGAAGAAATTGAGGAGTGAAGAGAAAAAAAGAAACGTGCCCAGGGCACTCCAGCTAGTTCAAGAATTCAAAAAACATGTATTGAATCTACCATGAGCCATGTGGATTCCCTGGTGTGCAAGGGACATGTTCTCGTTTCATAGTTTATTGAGGGAAATGGTCTTCTGTAGCACTGGGCTTTGAATGAATCAGCTTCCTCTGGAAAGAGTTGGGTTAGGCTAATGCAACCAAACTCATGCTACTTCTCTCTCTCTTATTTTTTCCAGGTCTGAGCTTCAAACCATGTCCAGGTCTCCTTTTCTAGGGATTTTAAATTTTTCAGGCAGCCCAGTCTATCTCAGTCCCCAACTGCCTTCACATTCCCCCACCTGGTGCTACTTGATCTGTCTTTGCAAGTACAGCCCTACTTCCAGCTCCTAAAATCAATCCTCATGTGAGATAAGAGATTTAAGTAGCTCCAATTACACCTCTCTGGGTCATTTTTACTGTTTTTCAGATTCTGATGTAGTGTTCCGTTCTAATAACTCACATTTTACTGTGGTTCCGGTGTTGGTCACAAGTTCATGCTGCTGTCCCAGTTTTGGACTGGGTCTCTGCCTTGTTCTTGTCAATTCCCATCCTCCTGTCCCAACCCACGTATCCTAAATGGTGTCCTGATCTTGCACTTTTATAAGGGTTCTGAACCTGCTGAGGACCTTTGTGCTTGATGTTATCTGTCCATTAGGATTCCCCAGCACTTGGTCTTGGAGCCCCCTGAACCCATTGAAAAGTGCTAGCAGGATGGGAACCTGTTTTCAGACCACTTGAATCCCAACTCAACTACAGCCTCCTTGCAGCACTTAGAGTGGGAGGGAAGTTTCAAAACCCTGTTTGGTCATTTTGAGTAGGTATATTTCAGGTCCCACCCACCCGTGTTCTGCTCTTTCCTGCTGCAGTTAATTGTTTCAGTCTGGAACCTGAAAAAAAAAAAGTATTTAGCAAGTGTTAAATAAAAATATATTTATTAAAAATAATGTGATTTGCCACATTTACATGCTAAAGAAGAAAATTAAATGGTCATCTTGGTTATTGCAGAAAAAGCATTAGGTGACATTCATTATGTATCTCCTTTGCAGCTAGAAATGGAAAGAAACTCCTTTAATTTGATAAAACATATCAACATAAAATTCTCAGCAAATCTTGTACTACATGTTAAAACATTAAAAGATTTTCCTTTGGTGCATATGTTAATTAGCTTGATTTAGCCATTCCACAATGTGTATATATACATTTTGTTTGTTTGTTTTTGAGACAGGGTCTCGCTCTGTCATCCAGGCTGGAGTGCCGTGGTGCAATCACAGCTCACTGCAACTTCAACATCCCAGGCTCAAGCAATCCTCTCACCTCAGCCTCCTGAGTAGCTTGGACTACAGGCATGCACCAAACGTGCCCAGCTTTACATATTTCAAAACAACATAGTTTAGATGATATATATATACAGTTTTTTAATTTGCCATTTAAAATATATAAATAATTACTTTTTCAAAAAAAGATTTCACTTTGAGATTAGGAGCAAGTCTGTACTTCTAGTCAATGTTGTACTGGAGGGCCTATCCAGTGAAATAAGGAAGACACATAAATATAAGGCACAAGAGTTGTAATGAAAAAACTGTCATTTTTCTTAGATGCTATTATAAATACATTAAAAAATCCAAAAAACTACAGCTAAACTATTACTGATAACAAAAATACCAGTGTACAAAAAATGTTGTATTTCTCTATTCCAGTAAAAACACAGTTAAAAGTAGAATTTAAAAAGAGATACCAATCGTAATATAATTTAAAAAGCATTAATTACTTAGGAATAAATCTATGAAAAGATGCAGAAGTCCTCAAAAGGTGAAAAATTAAAACATACTGAGAGATATTTTTAAATAGCCAAATAAAGGAGTTATACCATGTTCATGGATAGAAAAATGACTATTTTAAAAATGTTTGTTCCTCCCAAACTGATCAGTAGATTTGACGCAACCCCAATCAAAATTCCAATTGATTTTATTTTGTAGAATTTGAGAAGCTACTTTTTGAAGAAAAAGAAAAATGTAGGAGAATTTGTTTTATCAGATATCAAGATACATTACAGTATTTTAGCTATCAAGATGATGTGGTATTTATGCAAAGATTTTAAAAACAGGCTGCAAGTAGTTCCTCTAGAGTATAGAAAATGAAGGGAAAAAATATAATAAAATAAAAATTGACCAGTGAAGCAGAATAGAGAACTTAGATCTCACATACATGGGCTTGATCTATGACAGAAGTGGCTGTAGGTAAAGGATAACATTTGTAATAAATAATAATGGAACAACCGGAAATTGTTCATATTGGAAACGTTGAGATTTTATTCCTTCCTCATACTGTATGTAAAATCAGTTCCAAGTGGATTACAGACTGCTTTGGTTTGAATGTTAGTGTCCCCCCAAAATTCATATGTTGGAGCCTGATACCCAATCTGATGGTGTTGGAAATGGGGCCTTTGGGAGGTGATTGATGAGGGCTCTACCCTCATGAGTGGTATTAATGCCCTTATAAATGAGGTTTCAGCTCCCTTGCCCCTTCTGCCATGTGAATACATAGAAGGCACTGTCCATGAGGAACAGGCCCTCGCCATACACCAAACTTGGTGGCAACTTGATCTTGGAGTTCCCAACCTTCAGAACTGTGAGCAGTAAATTTCACTTGTTTATAAATTACCCAGTCTAAGATGTATTGTTGCAGTAGCTGAATGGATCAAGACAAAGATCTACTGTGAAAGGCTAAATACTAAGCCTTTGAAGGTAGTGTAAGAGAATATCTTAGTAATTTTGGAGTAGACATCTTATGTAGATTAAAAAAACACTAAACACAAAGGAAAAGTTATAAATTGGTTATAGTAAAATTTAAAATTTCCATTATTCAAAAGATGCCACAAAAAGAGTTAAAATACGAGCCACAGAGTGGGAGGACACATTTGTAACATATATAATGTTTTAACCCATTTCCCATTTGCCCTGAGAAATGAGCACTGACAGTAGGCTGCACTGTTTTATTTATTTTTTTTCTGAACAAGAAATAGATTAAAAGGGCTAGCATACAGAATATATGATAAATATTAAAAATACATAAGGCAGAAAACCCGATAGGAAAAAATAGGCAAAGACTTGAACATGTACCTCACAAGAAGAGATATTCAAATGGCCAAAGAACCTATGAAAAGTGCTCAACATCAATGTTAATCACGAGAATGCAAATTAAAATTATAACAAAATACAACTACACATCTGTGATTGGTAAAAATTAAAAAGACTAACAATACTGCATGTGGCTAGGATGTGGAGATTTAGTAACTCATAATCCTGATGATAAGAATGTGAATCAGTAAACTTGCTGTGGAAAACAGTGTCGTGTTGTGTAGTGAAGTTGAACGTTCCATGTTTTTTAGAGATATGCATATGTACATTCACTAAGATAAGTGTAAAAGGATGTCTAAAGCAACATTTGTTTTTTGTAATTACCGAAAACCAGAAACAAACAAAATGCCCATGATATGGTATATTCATACCGTAGATGACAGAAGGAAAATAAGCAATTCCGTTTGAATGCAACAATGTGATGAATCTGAAATGTTGAGGAAAAAAATTAAGTTTCAAAAGAATAATACAATACAGTTCCATTTTTAAACAGTTTAGAACCAAGTAAAACAAATACATACAGTTTAGGGATGCATCCTCAGGTAATAAACCTACAATGAAAAGTGAGGAAATTATTACTATAAAGGGCAAGTGGTTACTTCTGGAGGGTGGAAGGAGAGGGTTGTTATCATAGCAAGGAATAGAAAGAGGACCTCTGTAGTGCTCTTAATGTTCTGTTTCTTGGCCTGGGGGATGATTGCTTGGGTCTTCACTTAACAACCATATGTTAAACTGTACATATAAATTGTATGCACTTGTCTAAGTAATATATCTTAAATTAAAAAATACTTTAAAAACTACCAAAACCCCAGATATTTCTGAAACCCCAGATATTTCTGATATAATGGACAGATCTAACTAGCTGAACAAACTGTGCACACTTATTTTCAGGATAAGCTTTGATTCTTGCTATCCACATTTCAATAATTCTGGACTTCATCAAGACCAAAGCTTCATAAGTAAGTTTTCTAGCTCTTCAGCCAGATATCAATCAAGTGTTACAATGGACAAGTTGAAGAATAGAGTTCTTTAAGGTTGATATGACAAGTTAAATAACTGAACAATTAAAAATTGTTAATCCCTTAATTGAACTAGTATCCACGCTAGTTGGATAAAAGAAAAAAAAGACAGAGACCAGAGACTCTTCAGATTAATTTACATCTTTGGTCTACTCAGACTGTAATATGATGATGATGGCTTCATTATAATAAAAAAGGAATTAGATACACAAAATTACAGGGCTGTTAAAATAGGGAGGAAAAGATTATCTCAAAATAAGAACAAAGAAAAACAAGTGGCCTAGATTCCATCACAGCTGACCTGAAGGTCATGATTTACCTAAATTTGTTCTTCACGGTTACAAGTTCTATAAATGTATTTCACAAGCTTGGTATGTGTATTTGGCTATATTTTGGAGGGATGTGAGTAATAAATAATAGTAGTTAGAGACATTGTTAGGACCTTGCTGATTTGGTATTTTGAATTAAAGGAATAATGTTAAGTATTTTTAAAAAATCTATTAGGAAAAATATTCATATAAGCCAATTATTAATCTATATAAGTTTTCAGAAAGGATGCTTAAACAAGGTTTTCAAACACTCTAAACATCTTTAGACGTCGAGGGCAGTGGCTCTCACCTGTAATCCCAGCACTTTGGGAGGCTGAGGTGGGAGGATCATTTGAATCCAGGAATTTGAGACTAGCCTGGGCAACATAGTGAGACCTCATCTCTATAAAAATTTTAAAAAATTAGCTGGGCGTGCTGGCATGTGCCTGTGGTTCTAGCTACTTGAGAGGCTGAGGTGGGAGGATCACTTGAACCTGGGAGGTTGAGGCTGCAGTGAGCTGTGATCATGCCACTGCACTCCAACCTGGGCAACAGAGCACGACCCTATCTCAAAAAGAAAAAAAAGATCTTTAGAGAAAAGGTATATTCCAGGAACAAATTATAATAGTATCAATCCCTGATAAAACATTAAGCTATGATTTTTAACAGATAGTTTATAATCATTAGTAGTGACTTAAGAATCAGCATGGCTTTTCTAGGAAAAAAGTATTTGTTATTAATCTCATTTCCATTTTAAGGAAATTACTAGGTTCACGAATAAAGGGAATGTCGCAGACATATCATAGCTCAATTTTCACAAAGCGTGGATACTAGTTCAATTAAGGGATTAACAATTTTTAATTTTTCAGTTGTTTAACTTGTCATATCAACCTTAAAGAACTCTATTCTTCAACTTGTCCATTGTAACACTTGATTGATATCTGGCTGAAGAGCTAGAAAACTTACTTATGAACTATACAGATGACTCAGCACTGGAGGAAGAACCAAGACATTGCATTGGAGATTCCGACTTACAGGGATTTGAACATGTTCCAAAAGAGGGCAGAAAGGAAATGAAAACTAGGTTAAAAAAAAAAAAAAAAGTTCAGCAACACAAGGTCAGTATTGAGAGGCTGTGGCTTGACATTAGTTTAGTGGAGAAAGACCCAAAGTTTTAGCCAAGTGCAATTTAAATATGGGCCAACAATGTGATTTGGCTATTTAAAAAGCTAATGTGATTTTAGGGTACATAAACACAGACATAGTATCCATATCAGGTGGGTGATGGTCTTGCAGTGTTCTACGCATTAGACATAGCACAAACAGTCTTCAATTTGGGGTATCTTGTTTTCAGCAGAAAATGATAAATCAAAGATTAACCAGAGGGCAAATAGAATTACAGATGATCAGGAAATCAAGTCATGTGAGGAATAGTGAGAAAACCTAGCAAGATTTAGTCCTAAAGGGAACATGAGAGCTACTGTTAAACATTTGAATGTCTTGCAGAAGGAGGAGGTTCTGTTCATTGATTGGTTGGTTAGTTGCTTTTTCAATGTGCTGCAAAGAGCGGAATTGAGAGGAAATCAATAGAATAGTAGATTCCAAATTAAAGAAGTTTTACACTCAGGGACAATGCAACCTGGAAGGAGCTTTCTTGTAAAGTACTAGGCAGAGTCCCAGAGAGCAGGAAGAGCACAGGCAAAGGGGCTGATGTGAAAAACTAAGAAATTGCCTCATAAATGGTAACCAGCAAGGCTTTGGAGCCAGACAGACTGCAACCAACCCCATCTTTCTATACTAAACAGTTGTGTAACTGAGCAGGCTACTTAACCTCTTTGAGCTTCAGTTTCCGTACTTATAAAATAGGAATAATAATAATAATATACTCATCTCACAGGATGTTTTGGATGAGTAGATAAAGTAATGCTATTATTGGTAACCCTTGAGGAAATTCCTTCAGTGGGACCTTAGATTCCAAACCTGCAAGGCAGCAAGTAAAATCCTGAACCTTGGCTTTTTATGATCTGATAAAAAAAAAAGCCCCTCTGCCTAGAAATCACATTTGCCCATGTTGAACATCACTGTGAAACTGGGGAGTCCGTGGCACTTTTTGCTAACCAAAATAGGTCAAAGAACATTTGATTTCACGTCCGCACTAACTCCTCTTTTCCCTTTCTCTGTCATAGAGAAAGTAATAAAGTCCTAACCCAGCTTTGACCATTATGTCTCCCACCTCCTTATTGGAACATTCACCCAGCTGTAAATTCAGGGCAGAACCTTTCTGCATTCAAAACCAAGCAAACTAGGCCAGCTTTAGGGTCCAGGACTGTCTTAACCATTGCAGAATCCCACCCAGCAAATGGCAAGAGCAGTGCAAGGATACCTGGATTCTGCTTGGTATTGCACATCTCAAGGAGTTAGACCAGGGAAACGCGGTAGACGCAGTAGACAGAATTCCCGGCTCCTCCACCCCTGGTGAACATGCCATATAATTCGCTTCCCTCAAGTGTGAGCAGGGCTGTAAATGTGGTAGATTTCATTCCCACAATTAGGTAAAGGGGTGAAGGGATTTTGCAGATATAATTGATGTGCCAAATCAGTCGACATAGGGTTAATCGAAAGGAGATTATCCTGAGCAAATTAGATGAACTCTTACAAGAGAGTAGGCCCTCCCTGAAGGAAGAGATTTGAAGTACAAAACATTTTCCTGTTGACTTTGAAGAAGTAAACTGCTTTGTTGTGAGGGGGCCTATGTAGAGAGCAATGTGACAAAGAACTCTTAGCCTTTAGGCCGGGCACGGTGGCTCACGCCTGTAATCCCAGCACTTTGGGAGGCTGAGGCGGGTGGATCACTTGAGGTCAGGAGTTCGAGACCAGCCTGGCCAATGTGATGAAACCCCATTTCTACTAAAAATACAAAAATTAGCTGGGCGTGGTGTGGGTGCCTGTAATTCCAGCTACTCAGGAGGCTGAGGCGGGAGAATCTCTTGAACCTGCGAGGCAGAGGTTGCAGTGAGCCAAGATTGTGCAACTGCACTACAGCCTGGGCAGCAAAGCAAGACTCCATCTCAAAAAAAAAAAAAAAAAAAATACAAAAAACAAAAAAACTCTTAGCCTCTAGGAGTTGACATTTGCTTCTGGCCAACAGCCAGCAAGAACAACAGCCTGCAAGAAGAGGGGGGCCTCAGTCATACGGTCATAAGGAAATGAATTCTGCCAACCAGCAGTGAGCTTGGAGGAAGACCTTGAGCCTCAGAGGGGAATGCAGCGCAACTACCCCATTAAAATGGTGAGACCCTGACTAGAAAATTCAGTTAACTCATGCCCGGACTTCTGACCCATGGAAAGTGTGGGATAATAAATTTGTGTTGCTTGCAGTCACTAAGTTTGCAGTGATGTGTTATGTAGCAATAGAAAACAAATGGAGGAGCAAGAAACCTGTTTGGCCTGTCCCTGTCACCATCTTGTGATAGCCACATATTCTATGCCATTGCAATAAGAAATCAGTGTGCCCTTTTGGCCAGAAAGGAAAGGCAGTCTTTTTTAAAAATTATTGTTATTATTATTATTATACTTTAAGTTCTAGGGTACATGTGCACAACGTGCAGGTTTGTTACATGTGTATACATGTGCCATGTTGGTGTGCTGCACCCATTAACTTGTCATTTACATTAGGTATATCTCCTAATGCTATCCCCCCCCTCCCCACTCCCCACAATAGGCCCCAGTGTGTGATGTTCCCCTTCCTGTGTCCAAGTGATCTCATTGTTCAATTCCCACCTATGAGTGAGAACACGCGGTATTTGGTTTTCTGTTCTTGCGATAGTTTGCTGAGAATGATGGTTTCCAGCTGCATCCATGTGCCTACAAAGAACACGAACTCATCCTTTTTTATGGCTGCATAGTATTCCATGGTGTATATGTGCCACATTTTCTTAATTCTGGCAGCCCTGGGTGGAGTTTTGCCTCCCCAGGAGCCTGGCAAGTAGGAAGAAGTGGATAAGTGGGTTCTCTTCTCGCTGTGACTGGGCAGGCTGGTGCCCAGGCCAGGGAGAGACAGATGCTTCTGGGGCAAGGCAACCTCCAAACTCCCTCTTCCCCTCCCCAGGTAAGACTCTGTGAGGCTGTGAAAAGCACTATTTTACAAATAATCAACAGGCTGTTCACAAAGACTTCTTTTTTTTTTTTTTTTTTTTTTGAGACGGAGTCTTACTCTGTCACCCAGGCTGGAGTGCAGTGGCCGGATCTCAGCTCACTGCAAGCTCCGCCTCCCGGGTTTACGCCATTCTCCTGCCTCAGCCTCCGGAGTAGCTGGGACTACAGGCGCCCACCACCTCGCCCGGCTAGTTTTTTGTATTTTTTAGTAGAGACGGGGTTTCACTGTGTTAGCCAGGATGGTCTCGATCTCCTGACCTCGTGATCCGCCCGTCTCGGCCTCCCAAAGTGCTGGGATTACAGGCTTGAGCCACCGCGCCCGGCCCACAAAGACTTCTTAGCTGTTCCCTAAAGTGATTCTTCCAAGAAACACTTTGCTGCAATTAGGTATGTCACTTATAACAATAAGTTGTATATATTTTTAAAGTATAATAACATTTTACTTCATTTATTTATTTTTATTTTTTTCTTTGAGACGGAGTCATGCTCTGTTGCCCAGGCTAGAGTGTGATGGCGTGATCTTGGCTCACTGCAACATCTGCCTCTCGGGTTCAAGCTATTCTCCTGCCTCAGCCTCCCAAGTAGCTGGGATTACAGGTGCCCACCACCAGGCCCGGCTAATTTTTTTATTTTTAGTAGAGACAGGGTTTCACCATGTTGGCCAGGCTGGTCTTGAACTCATGACCTTAAGTGATCCACCCACCTCTGCCTCCCTAAGTGTTGGGATTACAGGCGTGAGCCACCACGCCCGGCACATTTTCCTTAATTTAGATTGGCCTTTGCCATGATTAACCCAAACCAGTGAGGCTTCACAGTCAGTCGTGATGAGACCTGCAAGGGCATAGAGATGGTTTCACCATGTGTTTCAGTCATGGATCGGCCACTTTCTGTGTCGTCTTGGTTATGTGTCACTCTTTCACACCTGTCAACTGGGGTGAGGCAGTTGTGACAGTCCAATGGGACTTTGTGAATGGGCAAGTCTAACATGTACCTGAGACAGAGGTGCACTTGGGGCATGCACTGAGTGGGTGTCCGGCTCCCAGACCTCTGGGTGAGGCGGTGGTGGGAGGGCCCTCCCCTTAGAGCTTGCTGGAGGGGAGCTCAGTTCCTTAACTGCGACCACCACCCAGGGCCCGAAGCGGAGAGCCTGATGTGCTGTGTGATACCCTAGCCCAGCCTCAGAAGGTCTGGGATATGGCATCGGAGCTGAGACCCAAAGGACTGGAGCAGGAGTTAGCTCCAGGAAGAGAGGGAAAGGAGCACAGGGAGCCCAAGCTCACAGATTCGCGGTGCGAGAATGATGAGCTGAGGAATGAAATGAGTGCATGGCAGCAAAGAGCTGAGGAGCTGGGCAGATGCAAGTCTGGAGAGAGGCGGGAGCTAGGTCCTGGAAAATCTTGCCATGTGCTCAGGAATCTGATCAGAGGATAATGGGTGACTTGGAGCATTTTAAAAAGGAGATCAGTGTGACCAGATTGAACCCCGAGGACTGTGATTTTCAAACAGTTCCCCAGAGCGCAAAGTTTCCTCTGGAGTGGGAGAGAGGAGAGGAAGAGGGCTTCATGCTGGCACCTGCACTGCATCTCCAAAGCATTGCTGCTCTCACCTGGTTGACCCGGCGGTTCTGGGAAGGCTTAATTTAGTAAGACAGGTCTCCTTTAAAAGTAAAGCTTGATATAACCTAGATGACTGGTTGATAGATGCAGCAAGCCACCATGGCACATATATACTTAAGTAACAAACCTGCATGTTCTGCGCATGTATCCCAGAACTTAAAGTAAAATTAAAAAATAAAAGAAATGATCTGACACAGCAATAAATAAATAAATAAATAAATAAAGCTTCAAAGATCCTTTTAAGAAAAATTTCTCTGGTTGCAGAGAGGAGACGGGATTGGAAATAGCAACACATGTGGTCCCAGAGGAAAGTGATGGGGCACAGTTCTTGAAAGTGGGGCTGGGGAGAAGTCCGCAGATGGAGAGGTGTTTAGGAGGAGGGGAACTTTGAAGGACTCACTAATCAGAGAGAGGGGATTGAGGAGGCAGAGAAGAAGCGAAGATGTGTCCTTGGTTTTTTTTTTTTTCCGAGTGGCTGGTGGAAAAGTATTGCCATTCCAGCGGCGTCAGGGCTGGAGCATGAGAGGTAAGATTGGTGCAGATGCTGAGTTAGATTTGGGTGTGTTAGTTTTTGGGTGTCAGTGGCACAACCAAGTAGGCAGAGTGTATGAGTCTGGAGCTAAGAAGGAAGGTCTGGACTGGGTGTGGCTTTAGGAGACCTCGGCGTATAGATGGTAATTGAATCCACGGTACACGTCTCTGTTACCCAGGAAGACTGTGCATGGTGAGAATAGAGACATGGGAAAAAGTCCTGGGAAGCATCCACATTTAAGAAACAGCCAGAAAAGAAGAGGCTGGCAAAGTCAAATAAGGTGAACAGTCCAGGGCGTGGAAAGGAAAAGCGAAAACGGTGATGTCACGAGAGCCAAGGAAAAGCGTAAAGAATAGAAGAGTATCAGTAAGAACCCAACACTGCGGAGAAGGTAAGTGCAATCCAGACTCTGAGAAGTGTTTATTTAAAGACAAGAAGGTTGTTGGAGACCCTGGCTGGGGCAGTTTCAGAGAAGTACTGGAGCAGAAGCCAGAGGAGAGGATTTGAGAGGTCAGTGTGAGCCAATGTGAAGATAAAAGATCATTCTTTCAAGAACTGTGTCTATAAGGGGTGGGAGCGAGATGGGGAGTAGGAGCAGGACAAGTGGGGTTGTGTTTTTTGAGAGGTGAGAACTTGGGCATGTTTGAATTCTGATGGGAGGGAGTCAATATAGGTGGAGGGGCTCTGCATTGAAAACACAAATCATAGAATGATTTTTATTTATTCACTTCAGAACTTTCTTGAGCACTTACCCTTTGCAGGGCTTGGGCTCTGTTGGTTATGGGAGAGGGAAAAGGGAGGGAGAAAGGGTGCACATCAAGTTTAATGACTTTCCTACCTGCTCTGAGAAACATATTCAAAGTGGTGTTGACAAGCTGGATCTGGCAGATGAAATGCCACAGCCCCTTTCATCCTATGTTATGGGGCTCAGTCTTCTAGACATTGTTTTACTGATTAGCTTCTTGAGCTTGTTGGTTGGCTGTGCCTAGCCCTGCTGAGGGAGAAGCACATGAACTCTGAGTCTTCGGCAAGCTGGAGGCCAGAGGTCCTTCCAAAGGCCAGAACATTCCATGGTTCTGGAGGCCTGAGGCTAAATTCCATGTGAGCGGCCCTTGTGCTTTGTTTTTTTTCTAGGTTGACCTATCCTGGAGAAGACTTGGGACAAAGCACCACTTATTTTGCTTGTGGACATGACAACAGAAAAAAACATGTGTAAGAGGGGAACTAGGTGTTCTAAACTGTGGTCAAACTATCTGTAATAAAGCTTTGCTTGTTTTATTTAATTTCTAATCTGTTGCAGGCCAATGCTTACTCAAACAGAAAGTTTGAGTAATTAAACCAGTGATTTATTGTTTAGGGACCAGCATTTGTTCCAGGACCACGCTGTGGGTAGCCCACGTTCACTCCCCTTCCATTGACAATGCTCATTCTGGCTCTTTACCCATGTCTAGCACTTAGAATGGTCAAGTGTGTTTGCCTTCAGGCTCTCAGGAGCTCAGTTCAGATGCCACTCCTCCTACGGATTCTACTTCACTCACTCTTCCTAGGGGGGATTGGGTGTCTGCCGTCTGACAGTGGATTTCCATGAGACAAGGGTTTGAGTGTTAGGAGTTTATTGGGAAAGAACCCCAGAGAACATTGGAAAAGGAGTGGGGAGATGAATGAGAAGGGGAAAAGTCAGTAAAGGGATCAACTGAGCAAGCCATCTGGTAGACAGCTGACACTTGGTTCTGCTGGCAGGATTCTGAGAAATAGGGTGGAGACACTCACCTCAGAGTTAGCTCCCCCAAGGCATGAGGAAGCTGGGTATTGATACACCATGGTCATTCATAGGCAGGCAGCTGCTTAGGAGGACATTAATTCCTCCTCACTACCAGCCTGCAGGGCAAAGTGGTCTCCAGTGGCCAGAGAAAGCCCCCAGGCAAGAAATTGCCTGTATCTTCAGTTGAAATTGTGGGGAGTCTTCAGCCTCTGCTACACTCTGCCTCCATCTGTAGTCCCATCAGACCCTATGGTTTCTTTCTGTTCCATGCCCATCATATTGCTTTGTAATTATCTATTTCCTTGTTTATTGTTTATCTCTTTTTCCTAGAGTCTAGGACCTAGACTGGGAGCTCTTTAAGGGCAGAGGCTATATCCTGTATCTCTGCATCTCATTGTGGAGTGTGGTATTTTTCATCCCAGAAGATGAAAGAATGCATGAATCTGGGCCTTCCAACACCTCAGCATGGGCTAGGTTTTATCCTCATTTTAAAAGTTAACAAAATAAGACAGAGAGAGGCTATGACCTGCCCTTGGTTATGAAGCTAACTGGTAGCAGAATCAGATCTCCCAATTCCAAATCCTGGTTCTTCTCATTGATTACAGCTGCCTGCAATTTTCTCTTCCATTTCTTACTCCCATATCCTAGTTCAAGAGCATGCACAAGGACGTGCACGTGTACACACACACACACACACACACATATCTACACACACCACTGAGTGCTTCTCTGTAGATACTTGCTGCTTTGTGTTTTCTTTTGGGCTGGTGGCAAGGTGGAATGAAAAAGTGAGAGTGGTCTTCTAATAGATATTTACAAGTTGCAAACCCAGCTGGGGTCTATGGAGTTATCCATTCTGAGGTGATATAGAATGGCCCCAGATGGATTCACAAGATAAATGGAAGGGAAGGAGAGTGGCCTCAGCTCCGTCCTCTCAAGCCGACCATAAACTCTGTCACCTGGAGTCCTACGCCATCCTGTATCTCCTGAAGGTGTTGCTGATTTGGGGTGACTCTCAGCAGCCTCAGCTGTTTTTCCCCTTGACTGGTTTCCTAAAAGGACCAGGGAAGCTTGCTTCTGAGTGCAAGTCCTGTGCCTTGTCTTACCCTCTCCCCATTGTTCTCTGCTCCACAGCCAAATTGGGCCTCTGTTATTTATTATTTCCTTATCCATGCTTGGATCTCCCCCTGGGCCTTTGCACATGCTGTTCCCTCTGCCTGGAATTCAGCCCCTCTGCTTCCTCCTAGTTACCTTCCCCTCCTCGTTCATTAGCTCTGGTGTCCTTTCTTGAGTGTGCCTCCCCTCTCTGCACCCCTACCTTCCTCCACCCCCTACACCTCATACCCTCTTACCTGGAGCCATCCCACCTCCTTTGTGGCATTCATTCCAGTTTGCAAGTGTATGCATTTGCTGAAGTCGTATCTTTTCAGGACAACGTCCCCTTTTAGAGTCTACGTTTTTGGGAAGAAAGAGCTGTGTCTGGTTTTGTCTAGTACTTCACTCTTGTACATAGTTGGTACTCAAATATTTTGAATGCATGAATGGATCAATGATCAAATGAAAAGCTAAGCCTCACAAGCTCCTCCCAAGATAACCCTTACTCATCTTTTTTTATAGATAATGAGATGGAAACTCAGAAGATTTGGGCTTGCCAAAAGCCCAAGAGCTCATGAGTTGGGACAGCTGCAGAATTCCACCCAGGGCTGCCTGACTTCAACCCCCAAGCTTGGTGATACTGGGAGAGGAGGCTAGGTGGGGCCATTCAAGGAAACTTGAGTCCTATGATGTTTCTTTATTGATGCACACAAAATAATTTAGGTTTCTAAATCATTTTATGTGCATCGACACAAAAAGTAACACTAGACTACAGGAACTGAGATCATGACAAGGTGATTTCAGCCTTGGTATGCCAGTCCTCAAAGGGTCACAAGATGAAGGGAGATTCCCCATGTTTACAATGAAGAGACCTTAATAGTAGCACAATGCAGAGCAATCTCCAGACACACAAAAAAAGATCTCCTGGTCTTTTTGTCTCTCTCTTGAGGAAACTTAACTTCATTGCTCAAATAATTGATGGGATATAAATTAAGCAGGATTGAAAAACCCACCAATCTCATAGACAGTGACTTGGATAGGAGCCGAGAGATAGAGGTTCTGGTTGTAGTTGTATCAGACCTGCCTTATATCACCATCCATGATGCTAGGTTCATCAACTGATGGATTCCCAGGTCCTTCTGATTTGAGGTTAAAATTAATTCATTAGCCTTAGCTCTTCATTATCCCACTCAGGGTACTCCCCACTGCAACCTCTGACCCAGCTAGGCAGTCCTAAGTTTTACCTGCAATAAGGTCCTAAAGATGTGTCCTGAAAATTAAATGTTAGAAAGGGTGCTGTATAACTTAATTACTCTTTGCTTTGTAGACACATGCTTTGACCTTCCCCACTTTTTGTATCCCTTGAACTTCATCCTCCCATCCCCCATGACTGAATACACAGAGCCCTGGCTTAAGTTTGAAGAGCACCAACATTTGGGCTTAGGAAGCTGCTGCTTGTGACCAGCTAGCATCTTACTATTCATGCCAGTATTTTCATTCCCTCCCTGACTCCATTTATTTTCATAAAGTAATAATTGTGGAGGATATAACAGAACTACATTTTTATTTTTATTTATTTATTTATTTTGAGACGGAGTTTTGCTCTTGTTGCCCAGGCTGGAGTGCAGTGGCGTGATCTCGGCTCACCACAACCTCTGTCTCCTGGGTTCAAGCCATTCTCCTGCCTCAGCCTCCTGGGTAGCTGGGATTACAGTCATGTGCCACCACGTCCAGCTAATTTTGTATTTTTAGTAGAGACACGGTTTCTCCATGTTGGTCAGGCTGGTCTGGAAGACCCGATCTCAGGTGATCTGCCTGCATTGGCCTCCCAAAGTGCTGGGATTACAGGCGTAAGCCACCAGGCCTGGCCAGACCTGTTTTTACATTTTAAACAAAAGTTGGTCTAACAGCAGAACCTTTTCTTCAAATGAAAGCCTATGCAGAACCTCAATATACAAGCCAATAAGAGAAGAATGGCTCAGGCCTGACATGGTGCCTCATGCCTGTAATCCCAGCACTTTGGGAGGCTGAGGTGGAAGAATTGGTTGAGCCCAGGAGTTTGAGACCAGCCTGGGCAACATGGCGAGACTTTGTATCTAGAAATTTAAAAAATTAGCTGGGTGTGGTGGTACGCACTCCACTACTCAGGAGGCTGAGGTGGGAGGATCACTTGAGCCTGAGAGGTTGAGGCTGCAGTGAGTTGTGATTGCACCACTGCACTCCAGACTCTAACCTGGGTGAAACAGCAAGACCCAGTAGAGGGAGAGGGAGAGAGAGAGAGAGCATGGCACATATTGAAAGGCTTCAGGGACCTAGAACCCTGTCTCTGCAAACCTGGCTCTGCTCGGCTGTGTGGAAGCCATCGCTATCAAATAATACTTAATTTCACCTTCCATAATGTTTGTATAACAAAGATGACAACTTTGTTGAAATGGAGCTGCCAGGTGGCAGGCAGGGCCATGTCACACCCTGATATGTTCGGTTGCATCCCTGAAACCTCTGATATGTGAACATACCTACTTTGCACAAGAAAGGTCGTCATGAGGGTCATTTATAACTCATGAAGAAAGGGCCGGTCAGCAGACGGGAGAATAAACAAGGTCACCTGCAGTTGGTTTCTTGGGTGTGGTCGTTTTTCTTCATTCTTTATCACATCCTTTCTTCATTCCCTACATATGTGCTTCCATTTTAGTAACTGGGGCCCATGGCTGGCTCCCCCTCTCCCCACATCTCCCTGTTGATGTACTTCAATTCTAACATTTGGGACCCACTGAGCCTAATCCCTACTCCTCAGCCATCTTTTAGGGCTGCCGAGACCCCAGTTCCCCTCCAGGACGGGTGGCTGGGCCTTAACCTTGCCTGCTCGCCTCTTTGGAGCTGATGTCTTGCCACTTGAAATGATTCTAAAGTGCATATATCCATGATGGATTTATAGGTAATATTCAATAATGTTAGACTTTTTTTTTAACTTCTAAAAAATCCCAACTTGTGCTTTATTTTGCATCTCACTAGCATTAGTGAAAAATATATTTTAACCTATTGGGCTCATGGGGTCAGCTTTAGTTGGGTGCAAATGGTATAATAATGTCACAGTGAAGTATAAGCTTATAAGCATTTAAATCTCTAATAGAGGCCTCATGAGTGATTTAATTTCATTTTATAACAAAAACAAAAATTAAAAAACAATCCCACTCACTCAGGCTACACTAGTTCCTCAGCATTTCACTTCTAGATTGAGGTATCAGAGGAAACTCACTGGGAAGTCAAAAAAGGGAAGAAAATTGAAAACATATACACCTACTTAAGAAAAAGCCAGTTGGAACTGCTGTTACAATGGAAATACCAAATAGTCAAGTACTGTCAAAGATGACGATTTTTTTTTCTTTCATTTTGAATTTTTGTAAATAAAGTGTTTTGTAAAAGGAAATCTTCATTTGATTGGACATAGGATCAGCTATAGCCTGCCCTCCAATCCCAGTGCTAGCCTCAATGCTGCTACTTCCCATGTGTAAGCTTTTGGGGAAAAGACTTCATGACTCTTGGGAGGATTTGGCCATGGCTCCAGTATAAAGGGTCACACAACACTTTTAGGCTTAGAGGAAAGCTTGGGAGCTCCTGCTAGGAAAAATGCCCAGATCAACAAAATTTTGTATATAATTTTGGAGTGTTTATATATTCCCCAAATTCGTGGACCCAGATTTTTAAAACCCTCCTGTAAAATCTTTCCAATGTTGACACAAAAAGATTCTTAAGGCCCAATTCACAGTGACATTGGCCTGTGAAGGTGCACAAACTGGACAACCTACCCTAATATATCATAGAGTAGGAACAGGTGACAAGCAGACACTTGCACCCACACTGAGCACAGAACAAATGGCAGATGTGGTTCACGGCCCTGGATGCTGAGCTGTTGACAAACTTGAGAGGGACAGAGCAGCAAGTGTGGAGGCAGGACAGGGCTATGCAGATCTGATAAGAGGATTAGGTTACACTGCCCTTCCACCATTCCTAATGCCCTCAGACTGAGCAGCTGCACCAGCTCGCTCTTTCTCAGTTAGAAAGGTCTCTGTTGGAGCAGTAGCTGTGGGCCAGCACTCCCTGCTCCCGAGCACCTGCTGTTCCCGGAACTCCTGGTGTCAGGAATGCTGCCCCTCTAGTCCAGTACCTGCATGCTCTGCAAGACAGCTCTCCTTTCGCCTCACAGGAGCCACCAGCCTAATTCTGGGGGTGGGTTTAGCTGCTTCTCCAGTGCTCCCCTGGCACCCCACCCACCGCTCTTTTACTGCACCTGCCGCACTGTGCCACAAGGGTTTGTTCATGCAGCTTCACCAAGATAACAAAGACTTGCTCTGTGCACAGTGTCAGGCACACAATGACTACTTTTTAAATGTTCGTGAAATTATATGCTCACAACTGTGTGACATACGGTCAACCCACTGAAAGAATGTGACCCATATGATGCATGCAGGATGCAGACATTCTGGGGAGCCCCAACATTTGTGAAAGCATCTTTCCTAAGAATAAAGACCGGTCGTGAGGAACAGACTGAAGTAGAGGGAGCAGCCTGAAGTGACAGGAGCCGCCGGAAGTGGTAGAAGTGGCAGGAGTATCCTGAGGTTGTGAAAGCAGCCTAAAGTTGCCAGAGTATCCTGAAGTGGTGGTGGGAGTCCCCTGAAGTGGGAAGAGCAGCCTGAAGTGGCAGAAGCAGCCCACAGCAGAGAACAGACGGTGCCCCTACTGAGCATGGAGTCAGAAAACTAAGAGCAGCTTCATGCCAAAACCCCTGAATAATGGCGTCCTGAAGCAGGAAGGTAACCACACTCTCTAATCAGGGTGAGTAGTCAGAAAGTTTAAGGGGATCTTATTTTCAAAATGCATGCCACAGACCTCATGTTTGTTAGGCCTCTGTGCTTTTATTTTCTTTGAATTAAACCTTTTGGCCTTTGCCCTGAATGAGAGGGCCTTTGAGGAGCTGGGATGGCCGCAGGACAAAGCTTGTCCAGTAAACAGGGCAGTCTCGGATGATGGGAAAGGAATGTTCTATGCAGAAAACATCCATCAAGCCATCAAGTCATGTCAGGACAGGTGATGGCACGGTGACCTACCAAGGACGAGACACAGATGGAAAACTGGGGTTTCTCATAGAGGGAACTTCAGAGGGACAACAGAGAGACACAGCACTGCCTCCACCTGCAAGCAATCACCTTTAGCTAGTCATCGTCCTTCTCAGCCTCAGTTTCCCTGTCTGTTAAAGGAAGGCATTAGAAGTTGCACATGTATTTTACCCACAGGCCAGTCTGTTGGGGTGAATCTTATATAAGTCCAATAGGTTCAGCAGATAAAGAAGAAGGATCATAAGTGGGGCCCAGGGCTTTGCCCACGCACCCCCATCCCCTCTCTGGCCTCAACACCCCAGGGACAGAAAACTTTCTCAGGAACCCAGAAAACCATTGCATAAACTGCTTGTTTCACTCCAGGGAGTCCCAAACTCCAATGACCCCAAAAGCTGGATGGTCACATAAAGCGTGATGTTGGCTCATTTTAGCCATGGAGGACTTGGGTACTTGAGAAGCTGTGCTTCTTCCCCAGGAGAGGTTGTTGCTGGACTCTGGCAGCTTTAGGAATATTAGCCCTAGGTTCCCAGACTAGATTTTTGCATGAAGACAGAAATCCAGACTTTTTCACTGAATTCACCTAATTTTTATAACATTAAGAGATGATTTTTTGGAGAAGTTTTAGGATTACAGAAAAATTGAGTATAGAGTATACAGAATTTCCATGTATGCCCTCTTCTTGGCCTCAGTTTCCCCTGTAATACCTTATATTAGGGTGGCAAGTTTGTTACAATTGACCAACCAATATTGATACATTACTACTGGCTAAAGCCCATAGTTCATACTTGGGTTCACTCTTCGTGAAGTATCTTCTGTAGATTGTGACAGGGTATACTGACACATACCCACCATTATAGGATCCTATGGAATAGTCTCACTGCCCTAACAAGCCTGTGCTCTGTGTGCCCGTTTCTCTCCACTCCTCGCACCAGCCCCTAGCAGCCCCTGATCTTTTTCACTGTCTCTATAGTTGTGCTTTATCCAGAACGTGATGTCATTGGAACCGTAAAGTATGTAGCCTTTTCAGATTGGCATCTTTCATTGGGTGTATGCATTCCTTTCTGAAACCCTCCTAATTTTTAACTATTGAGAACTAATGGAAATTGTCACAAAACACTCAAAAGCAGAACTTCACCCTGACCCCATTCTCTGAGTTGGATGAGTAGGTACCTTTCTCTTTCTTTCTACAACTGGTATTGGGAGCAGGGGTTGTTGGGGGTGAGGGAGAGAATCTCAGAAGGAGAGTCGGACACGAGGGGCAAGTGGCATCTGGTAGCGGATGGTCTTATTTTCCCCTTTGGACTGGCCCCTTGTGACAAGCCCCTTCCCCATCAGTCTGCCTGCCTTCTGGCCTCCCCTGGCTGCAGAACCTGCATCATCCAGTATCTTGCCTGCCCTTGCTTCTCCCTCTCCCCCTCATCCCCCTGTGCTTGCTTCAGCGAGAAAAGCCACAGTAAAAAACCTGCAGAGCGGGCCTATGTCCCAGCTGTGCCCATGGCCAGGGCCTGCCCAGAAGCAGCGGGCACAGCCTAATAAGATTTAGCAGCCCTGGCTGTCAGCAGCAGAAGCCAATGATAACTGGATAATATTTCAAGTGTGGGGCTCACGGTTTATTTTTATACACATGCAATGCCCATTTAAGAAATGCCATCTTTGCATTTAAAGCCTGTGGAGGAAGCTTAAGAGCCTGGGGTCAGGATCAGACAGACCTGGGCTCAGATGGCGCTGCTGCTGCTGATGAGATGTATGATCCTGGCTAAGTTTGGACCCACTCTGGGCCCCTGTTTTCTCATCTACAAAAATGAGCATAATAATGCCTTCTCTGAGAGTTATGATGAGGAATTGCTGTGACAAGTGCCTTGCACACTGGAAACACGCATAGGTATGAATTCCCTTTCCTTTCTGGGAGCTGGAGGCCTGAGTTTCAGTTCCAGTTTTGCTATTATCTAACTGTTTTATCTGGGACTAGCCATTGAATCATAGACACACAGGCCAATAACTGCCCTGCCCCTATTTGTTTTTAAACTTGTTATTGAAAACCCTTTTTAAAAAATTGAAAACCTTTTTATATACATTCAGAAAGTACACATACCATAGCTATGCACCTTAATGAATTTTCAAAAACTGAACACACTGTGTATTCCATCTGCTTTTGTAAATTGAGGTTCTTTTTGAAACACAGCCATGCCCATTTATTTCTGTATATGTCTATGTCTATGGCTGCTTTTGCACTACAATGACAGAACTGAGTGGTTGAGATGTAGGCCATATGGCCTGCAAAGCTGAAAATACTATCTGGCCCTTTACAGAAAAAGTATCCTGCCTTCTGTATAATATTCCATTGTGTGACTATACTAACATTTATTTATTCATTTTACTGTCGATGAGCAGTAGATTGGGGAGTTTCCAATTTGGGGCTATTATGAGTAACTTGCTATGAAGATCTCATATATGTGTTTTGCAAAAAATACATATGTGTTTCTGTTGAGTCTATTCCTAGGAGTGGAATTATTGGAACCCAGGGAAGACGTAAGTTTAACCTTATTAAAAACTGCTAGCTTTCCAAAGTGGTTGCACCATTACCTCTCCCACACGCGGTGCCTGAGAGTTCCACTTGTTCCATATCCTTCCGACACTTGCTGTTTTCTGTGTTTATCACTTCAGACATTTTTTCTGCCTGCCCCTCCCCCGCCCCCTGCACACTTTGATGCTTCTCCTCTCTCTAAGCTATTTCTATTTGTGCTTGGACACCTCCGGCAATAGAGCACTCACGGCCTCAAGGGACAACCGTTTCATCTTTGGATACTTCTGATCTCTTAGGAGCTTTTCCTCATATAGTAGCCCTTCAGATGTTAAAAAAAATCAGTGCTCATATTCCCACGGAATGCTATCTTCTCCAGGAAAAGAAACCAGAATATTTCTAGCTTCTTTAAAGTTGCTCAAAAGACATGGATTTGCATGCCTTCATCATCCTGGCTGCCTGATGAATGTTTAGTTTCTCTGGGCCTCAGGTCCCCCGTCCGTAAACTGAGGGAGTTCAATGAAAAGATCTTTAGTCACTTGAACTCCAACATTTTGTGTTAAATGTTGTCATGGGTACCCTTGAAGAGAGTTCCGCACACATCTTTAAACAGGGGATCACACCAAAATGCTCCTGTTCACGTCTACTGAACAGTAGAGAATGGAGACAGTAGAGAATGGAGACGTTTATTTATTCATCTTCTCCTCTAACAAATTGTTCCTGAACACGGAGGATGTTCCACGTGCTGGCCTAGGAGTCCAGGATGATGGGACTGATAAAGGTCTCTCTTGTGTCAAGTACGACTCTGGCAGGAAGGGGGAGTGGGGAAGTGGACTGTGTGCCTAGGCGACTCTGTAGCATCCAAGGGAGGCTGGCACTGTGCCACGTGCACCTTTAAAAGGCGAGAGTCATGGGAAATGTTGAGGCTGATGCAGATCACTGCAAGCTGCAGGGTAGCTGGCTGGCTAGGTGAGGGAGGAGGAGTTTGGGCCTTTGGCTGGTCACTGGGGGCATTTGGCCCGGGGCATTGCTCCCTCTGGAGATGGGGAGAGCGCAGGCTTCACTTTCAGTATTCACAGACTTCCTTTGTAGCAAGAAATTCCCAGGCCAGACTTCTCTTTTGCTTTGTCCCTGACACAAGTGGGAGTAGAGAGTAACAACCAAAGGCCAGGTCACCAAATCCAGATAGCAGGCAGACACCAGCCTAATCTAACTGACCCAAACACTGTCAAAATGCAAAGCCTGGGAGGAGAAAATGAAAATATTGATAGGTTTGCAAGACTCCAGATTCCACTGAGTCTAACAGGAGCACGGCTTTGCATATTGTAAAAGAAAAATCTAGCTATGATGTATTAATTCATGGAGTGGATACTCTAAGTTTTGTTTTACATACAAAGTTTTAGAATATGCCCAGGACCCCAGCTTGTAGGGATAACCAGCTTGTCAGGATTACAAACTCAAGCAGTCAAGCTTCAGGTGCATTGCTCATAAGGACGATGCTATTCACGTGTAGTAACAGAGCTTCATTTGGGAAGAAAGCCCTCACTGGCGGTTGGAATCGCAGCCTGACGGCTTGGCCAGCTCTGGTGTTGGAATGGCGAGGTGGATGAAATCCCAGGGGCAGCCCAAATCTGTCTTCCAGTTTTACAGAGGGGCCTAGGAACGAAGGTCCCGGGGTCACAGAGTTTACTAAAGTAAATTATAGTGTTAAGGGTGATGTAAAAAATCCTCCTGGCCGGGCATGGTGACTCTGCCATTCAGGGGTCATGTCTATAAATTATAGGCCAGAGTTCTTTACAAAGGTATTAGTTAGAGATGAAACTATTAGTTGGAAAAGATACGCATTCTTTCCTGATAGTACAATTCTCCTAAGAATATTTAAGGATTATTTTAAACTTTTGCATGTGACAATTAGTGTATAGAATATTGCCACAA
The DNA here is from genome assembly GCF_008728515.1 of Papio anubis. Classification (NCBI taxonomy): domain Eukaryota; kingdom Metazoa; phylum Chordata; class Mammalia; order Primates; family Cercopithecidae; genus Papio; species Papio anubis. The sequence continues at coordinate 130,009,747 of NC_044983.1, read as the reverse complement.
TTTCAAAATTGAAAATAAAAAGTCATATATTTTCTTTCACCTTCTATTTAAAAAAAAAAAATCCAGAATGAGTAACTGGAAAAAAGGAATGAATTCTCCAAAGCATCAAAAATTTACTACAAGAGGAGAGAGATGTTATGTAATGCATAATTTACTTTAAAATGTTTTAGCATAAACATTCTTATATATGTGTGTGCAAACTGATTTTAATATAGACTCTGCAATTTTAACATTTAGAAGCCTTGCTCAGAAATGCAGACTTCAGGAGTGCTGTTATAAGTTATCAAAACTTTTTATTAGATCCTTGGCTAGTGTTTCACCAGTAGTAAACATGGTTTAGGATCTGGGATTGGGTGTGCATCTTTGCAGGCACACCTGTCCTGGTGTGGATGGGATGCAGGAGCCTGCTGAGCCCAGCATTGCTCACACCCTCCAGAGTGGTGCCCTGGACTTGCAGCTGGAGATTTTCCAGCCAGTCCCTCTAGAAGATTAGCTAAACCTTACTGCTAAATTATTGGGGTATCTGCTTCACATGAACCTTTCATGATTTACTGGATAGTCTAAAGGGCACAAAGTAGGGCCTCACAGACTTTTCAGAAAAGCTTGCATGCCTGTTTCTATATCTGCTTGCTTAGAAACATTTTGCACAATTCCATGTGAGGCTTGCCTTCCCTGTACATGCTACCTGGCAGAGATTCCCAGTGGGGTCTTTCAGGCCCTCACCTTCCTCCCTGTGATCTTGGAAGGCTGCCAATAGCCACCGAGCCCAGTCAGTTGTGAAGAGTCAACTGGCTTAAGCTTGACCTTGGGAAAAATATTTCATACACTTAAAAAATGTAATATTGAAATCTCACATTTTTAAAAATAGAATTGCACCACTGGTAGTATATCCAGGTGAGGTGTTATACATTTCAGGTACTTCTCTGCTCATTACTCACATTGTACCTGGTACATCATGTCTGCTCACTACCAGGAGACAGGAGCACTCAAAAGTGCCCTGTTTGCTTGGCCCATAGCTAGTGCTAAAAGAACAATAAATACATTTTTCATAATGATATTTATCATTATGATAAGTAGATTAGGGATTGGCAAATTATAACCTAGGGGGCAAATCTCACTTCCTACCTGGTTCTGTGAATAAACTTTTATTGGCACACAGCCACAGGCTTTTATTTACATTCCCTTTGGCTGCTTTCACAGTGGCAAGAGTGGAGTAGCTTCAGTAGACACCCTGTGGCCTGCAAAACTGAAAATATTTACTATCTGGCCCTTTACAGAAAAAGATTCCCCGCCCCTGACATAGATGGATAGCCTTAGTTTCTCATCCCGTGACTTCTCAAAAAAAAAAAAAGCCTTATTCATTTTGAAGTCACAAAACTGGCTTGACGTGTAAAATAGGTGGTACTTGAAAAAGCATTGTAATTTGCAGTATGCTTTTAAATTTCGTCTTATACTTCAGCATTTGTAGAAATCCCAAAAGGGCAGTTCCATGAGAGGAGGAGAGACAGGGTGTTCAACGATCACAGAGAGAGAAAAGCAGATGGAGGAGACAGCGTAGTGACAGGGCCCTTTCCTCTGCCTACGAATGAACCTGCCCCACAGCCGTTCTTCCTCTCCTCAAACACAGCAGTGGTCTGACCTCAGGACCTTTGCACCAGCCGCTTCCTCCATCTAGATCACTTTTCTCTCAGGTGTCCACCAGGCTGGCTCCTTCTCATCACTCAGGTTTCAGCTCAAATGTTGCCTACTTGCAGAGATCTCTCCTGCTCACCCCCTCCAAAGATTCATTCCCTCCCCCCAGACACATTCTAGAAAACATTACTTCTTGTTTTTTTTCCCCTTTATGTCACTCCTTGGATGAAATTATCTTGCATTTGTTTAGTGTCAGTCATCCTGTTAGAGTGAGTAGCAAGGCAGACATGAACAGGGCAGGAAAGGGTCTTCCCAAGGAAGGTTAGGCAAGCATCAGGTGATGGTCAGGTGGCTGTTAAACTGTCTCTCTAAAATAATAATTGTTCACAGCCAATGCCAGGGAAAGCCAGTCTCTCAATAGATAGAAAATACCCAGCCCGGTGGGGTGGCGCCTACCTGTAAACTAAACCCCAGCATTTTGGGAGGTGGTGGATTGCTTGAGCTCAGGAGCTTGAGACCAGCCTGGACAAAATGGCAAAATCCCATCTCTACCAAAATCCAAAAAAAAAAAAAAAAAAATTTAGCCAGGTGTGGTGGCATTCGTCTGTGGTCCCAGCTGCTCAGGAGGCTGAGGTGGGAGGACTGCTTGCTGCTGGAGCCTGGGAGGTGGAGGTTGCAGTGAGCTGAGATCACAGCACTGCACTCCAACCTAGGTGACAGAGTGAGACCCCATCTCAAAGAAAACCCCCCAAACCCTGAAGCTGGTGATCAGCAACTTCCCAATAAGACCTCAGGAGTTGGACTCAGGACTTGGGTGCGTGGGTTCAAGCACGTGCACTAAGAGGCAAAATGGTGGCGTTTAACTGGTATATATGACCTTCCTCTAGGAACACTCGCCTGGTAAGGGGAAAATGCCTCAAGTGAGCATGTGCACAATTTCAGTAAACACACTGTGCATGCGGCCCCTCCCAGGTGCTGGCAGGCCGCTGCTCAAGCAGTCAGCTTGCCCCAAGGAAAAATCAAGGGAGGAGAGATGCAAAACCCTGGAAGCGTGCCAATACATAAAACCCCAACTAAAAGGTCAAACCGGGCACTTGAATCTCTCAAGTTGCCCGCTTGGCCCTCTTCCAAGTTTACTTTACTTCCTTTCCTTTCCTGCTTGTCCTGAGGAAGTATCCTTCCTCAGATGAATTATTTCCTCTGAGAAGCAAGAATCAAGTTGCTCTGGACCCATACGAATTCCCCAATGTTAACAATTCCAGACCCCATGAAAGGAGGACTCTTGTCTGTTTCACTCATCGTTGTACCCCCAGAACCTAGGCAGTGCCTGGCACACCATGGGTCTTAAAGGAAAAGAATGAATTAATTGAGTAAGTTAATGGAATGAGTTAAGTCCACTAATTAATTCATTCCATCAATTCATTCATTGATAGGATGAATGAATGAATCGAATGGATTAATGAACAGTTAACCACCACACGGTAATTACTGAGTCCTGGGTCTCTGCTTCTTTCCCCACCCAGCCTGGCCTCACAGTGGTGAGCTGAAGGCAGAGCTTTTCCTGTTTATAGGTGCATAGGACCAATGACTTAATTTAACAAAACGGCTCTGGTTTGCCCATGCCACTTCCTTTAACTCCTATCTAGTTGCTTTATTCATTCAGTATTTATGGGAGGCCCACTTGATATAGTTTGGCTCTGTGTCCCCACCCAAATCTCATGTTGAATTGTAATCCCCAATGTTGAGGGTGGGACCTGATGGGAGGTAATTAGATCATGGTGGTGGATCCTTTGTGAATGGTTTAGCACCATGCCTTTGGTGCTGTTCTTGTGATAGAGTTCTTGTGAGATCTGGTTGTATAAAAGTGTATAGTACCTCTCCCCATCCCTCTCTTGCTCCTACTCTGGCCATGTAAGATGTGCCCATTCCCCCTTCACTTTCTGCCATGATTGTAAATTTCCTGAGACTTCCCCAGAAGCTGAGCAGATGCCAGTGCTATGCTTCCTGTACAGCCTGTGGAACGGTGAGCCAATTCATCCTCTTTATAAATTGCTGAGGCTCAGATATTTCTTGAAAGCCATCTGAGATCAGACTAATACACCACTCTTTGCCAGGCACTTGAACTTGTGCCCTAAGGCAGCTTGCCATTCTGAGGGAGAAAGTAGTTAAACAAGCCATAACAATATGTGGGATGGGGCAGTACAGTGTGCCCAGGAAACAGGCAGGAAGGATGCCAGCCTTAATCTGCAGGGTTGAGGAAGCCTTCTCTGAGTAGATGACTTCCAGCCCAGAGAGCTGGAGGGAGATCTGCAAAGGGGAGCAGGGGTAGGAGCAGATGGGGGACTGTTTTCCCAAGCAAGGCCCCAGGGAGTTACTTTAAATAACCTGCAGAGGTGCAGCTGGAACTGAGCTTGCAGTGGAGAGCAGAGGTGGAGAGGTGAGCTTGGTTGCCAAGGACTTCCATGGGTGAGAACCGTTTGGACTTCAGTCAGCAAAGGGAGAAGCCCTTTAACTGGGGAGAGTGGGGTGAATTCCCCCAGACCCCGTGGTAATCTTGACTCTGCAAGGGGAAGGGAGGCGAGTTTCTTCCCCTTGCTATAGACAGCTCCCCTTTGAGGGCTTCTAGCCTGCACTGAAGAACCTGACCAGCAGGTACCATAACTGATAGAATGATACCCAGGGCAGGCGGAAGAGGTTCTGGGACTTTCAGTGATGAAACCAGGAAAGGCCCAGACCACCCGAGACCAGTTGGCCACCTACCAGCAGGGCTTCTGTTCAGTCCATATACATGAGTTATGGTCATGGTGGTTATTATACTAATGAAATCTTTCTCTATTTAGTGATTTAGTAAATAGCACCTCTCTGAGCCCTGGCCCTGTGTCCCCATTCTCTTTGCAGTATAGCCCACTGGCCCCAAACTCCCAGGACCTCCTTGTGTACTAGTGTGCTGTGGCTGCTGTGACAAATACCGCAGACTGGGTGGCTTAAGCAACAGGAATTTATGTCCTCACCATTCTGGTGGCTAGAAGCCCAAGATCAAGGTGTCAGCAGGGTTGGGTTCATTCTGAGGCCTCTTCTATAGAAGGTGGCTCGTAGATGGCCACCTTTTTTCTGTGTCTTCCGTGTGTCTCTGTCCTAATTTCCACTTTTTATAAGGACCTTGGCCATATTGGATTAGAGTCTACTCATATGACTTCCCTTTACCTTAATCACCTCTTTACAAGCCCTTTCTCCAAATGCAGTCACATTTGGAAATAGTGGGGGTGAAGATTTCAACCTACGAGTTAAGGGGGGCACAGTTCAATCAATAACACATTGTAAGCCCCTCAAGGTTGAGGACAGTGTCCTTTGCAGCTCCGTCTCCCCAGGTGCCTGATTCCTGCCCTGTCACTCAATGCTTGTCCTGCGGTGTGACCTTAGACAACTCCCTCCCCAACTCTGCTTCGTCATCTGCAAAGTGAGAGGTGGGCTCTCTGCATGTGCTGCAGTGATTTTGAGGCACTCGAGGTGACACCATGGATCATTTCTTATTTGCCTTTTGGGCCAACTGTGCTCCATCTCATGATCCAAGCAGCTGTCTTGGCAATGTTAGCTGCCAGTCACGAGGACCTGGCCAGGTGAGAGCTTGTACACAATCCTCTTTTGTCTTCAGTGGAGGCTGCCGGGAACAACTCAAAACAGCCACCTGAATGATGCTGGCCAAGAGAGCCACCCTTGAATGCGATAGGGCAAACCCTGTTTTCTTATACTCTTGCCTCCCCTTATGACCAAATTCCTCTGTGCCTGGCATGCTCTTTCTTGCCTAGGCTGTCCCTTCTGCCTGAAGCACAGTTTCCAGGGACTCTCTGCCCCACTGAGGTGTGCCTCCTACATCTTCCTGACTCTTAGAGTGGGCTCTGTCCCCTTGCCATTGCTCCAGAACTTTTTTTCTCCCATGAGTGGTGTGCTGTATGACGCTCACCTTGTCAGGCATCACTTCCTCCACTGGGCTGTGAAATCCGGATCTGAGGACAGATCCTGTGACCTCACCTGTGCCTCTTTGGAGCACACTTTGGGCACCTGGTAGGCACTCCATAAATGCTTAAGGCATGAATGGCCTGATTCCATTTTCATAATGAATTCCCCCCAAATGTTATTCAGTGAACTTGCTGACAGTTTTTTAAATTTCCATACACCAAATTGTCAGTTTCTTACCAACTTCTTCAACCGTGAGGGCCGAGGTCATCTGCTGGGAGAAGGCACAGGGAGGTGAGTCCGTCCCTACTGCTGGCCTGCAGGGTCCCCTGTCAACAGGGAAGCCAAGTATGTTACGAGATATGGTACAATATGTAAGAATCATGGAAAGGGGCTATGGGAGTCACTAACTTGCCTGGGAAGTAAGGAGGGCTTCACAGAGCAGGGACATTTGGTCTGAGTTTTGAGGGATGGAAAGGAGTCCAGCAAGTAGAGAAATGTGGGTAAAATGTTCGAGACACATGCAGAGGCTCAGAGTTGTAAGAAGGCTTGGCATCTCCGAGAAATGGTGAGCCGTCAGGTGCAGCATGGCTTGTCTGGCTTGAGATGAATCATGTATGTGCACTATAAACACCTGAGTGCAGCTGCCTCCACTCTGTGTCATTCTCTTCCATCAACCTGTGGGCTCCTTGGTTTGAAAGGCATGCATGAGAATTCTGTTAAGACGGGAATCTTCTTCCTCTTACAGCAGCATCAGTGGTGGAGGCTAGGCGGAGGCTAGGCAGAGGCTGGCAGGTGCAGCAGTTGGCACTGGTAGAAGGAAAGCAGCTGACCATTTCACATGGGGCCCGGGTGCTCAGCAGCATGCTGGCTGGTTGCTCAGCAGAAACCCTGGGACGTGAGGCCCATCCTGGGTAGAACACAGGCCAGTGGAATGAGTGGGCCAGGCAGCTCAGGGCACAACCTGGTCATAACGGGGCTTTCTTTCCTGTGGTTGCTCTCACCCCACACTTCTCACTAAACACACGCAGAGTTGGCACCCTCCTGGACAAGTGGATGATAGAAGCACAGCAGAAAGGCCTGGCTGGATGAGCTCATGTTTCCAGGCCCCAGATTGCTGCATGGCCTCACAAAAGTCCCTCAGCCCCTTTTGTTCTCTGTTCTTTCATCTTTGAGAGGAGGCTTCTTATTCATGCCCTCCCGACCCTATAGGATGGTGTGAAGGCTATGTGAAATGAAGGGCATGGAAAACTCTAGAAGGTTGGGCCCATACCACCATTGTTATTTAATTCCGTTTGATTTCTACTCACTTTGGCAGCAGCAAGAAGATTCACTCCCACAGCAGCTACCTCTGGACTCCACGGTGTATGTGGTCTGACAGTTGCACAGGTTAACTGAGAGCAGAACAGAGTATTTGCCTTTGGGATTCTTCTGGAAAAAGGCTGCTTACTGCCAACTGCGGTGCTTTCTGCAAGGTGCCCTCTTGCGGCCAGGCCCACCCTGGATCATCCTCCTTGGCACCGTTTGCTTCTGTGGCTTCGTACTTTCAGAAAGGCCTCCCGGCCTGTCCTCCCTGTTCCAAATTCTCATCACACTTCAGATCTCAGCCAAGTTTCTCTTTTTTTCTTCAGTAAACTTTCTTTGGTTGAAAGACGCTTGGAGTCCAGCCAAAGGTCTGTTTATCTCATTCCCCTTTTGCTTCTGGGGAAGTAAGCTTAAGACTGCGTCCTTCCCCATGGACTCAGCAGCTCTCAAACCCTCCCTGAAAGTGAAATTCTAGCTTCCCACAATACTAAGTTATCTATTGCTGCCCAAAAAACTGCTTCCACACTTAGTGGCTTAAATCAACAACAGGTTATCATGTTTTGCAATCATATGGGTTGACCGGTTCAGCTGGGTAGTTCTTTTGCACAGTGCAGGGGCTGCCGAGGTTACCCATATGGCTGCATTGGCTGGGGAACAGCTAAGACTTGAATGCCCATGAGGACTCCTATCCTCTGGGTTTTCTCTCCATGTCCTCTCATCATCTGGTAGTTTAGCTTGAGCTTCCTTACAGCATGGAGGCTGGCTTCCAGAGACAGTGTTCCAAAGACCCAGTGTCCAAGTGTTTATCAAGTTTGTGCTTGTGCTGTTTGTGTCCCATGGTGAAAGCAAGTCACATGGTCAATCCCACAGTCAGTGTCAGAGGGGATTACACTAGGACATGATTACAAGGAGGCATTGTTCATTGGGGGCCACCACTGTACAGACTGTCCAGGTACCTCTCCTTTCTGTTGGCCTTTACAAAAACAGCTGAAAGAGTAAACATTTGCCTGGCACCAGGGTCTGGGTGACTTAGGTAAAGAGACCACCAGTTTCTCCTTTCTGCAATGTCCTCTTCCCCTCTGCACATTCGCAGCTGGAAGTGATGGTTCTGTGCTGTGAACTCCCTTGGGGGCTTTTTTTCTGCCTCTGTTACTGCACTGAGTCATTTCCAACCAATATTAAAATCATGTTTTATGTCTGTTTTTAGCTGAAGTGAACCATCTAGTGTCATTGCCACGCCCCACCACTGCCCTTTTACAGATTAAAGAACTGAAATCCAGAGACTTTAAGGTCACTTTTTCGAGTTCTGTGGCTGGCTGGCGGCAGCCCTTAAATCAAACAACACCCCGTGTGTTGGCTGTCACTCTTGCTGCTGCTGCTGCTGAGCTGCTTTGGTGGCCAAAGGGGCTGAAGCCACTCGATTCGCCCCCACCCACGGCACTCAACTGCATTTTCTTGTCTCATTTCTCTTCCACCAACCCCTGATGTGGGGCTCAACACCTTCATTGCCCAGAGAAGGGAAGCACGTTGCAGATAAGTAACTTGTCCAAAGTCAAAGCTACTGGGTAATAAAAGTAGGACCAGATCTGGAGATTGGGCTTCGATATCCTCCCCTTTCTTCTCTGAAGAGGCAGTCTATGCACGTGGTTAAACATCCCAATATTTCAAAAGGATGTTCGGTGAAGTCAGTCTCCCTGTGAGCCAGATCTCCGGGCCCAGACATTGTCTCCAAAGCTGTCTGCTCTAGCCGGTTTCTTTCCACACTTTCAGCTTTTCTGTGCATGTACAAGCATGTTCACAAGCGACAGTGTGCTCCCGACGCTGTCCTGCACCCAGCTCTTTTCACTCAAGGATGCATTGCAGAGCACACCCCAGGTCTCCGCACGTGCCACTCTCACTCTTTCAAACCGCCACGTCGTATTTCCCCATATGACTGAACCATCCGTTTAACCAGCCCTCTAGTCATGGACACCAGATGCCATCCTTTATTTGAAATAGTTTTTCTCTCTTCTGAACATCCAAAGCAGTGCTGTTTACGCGACAGCTACAAATACATGCTTAATTATGTATTATTCCTTTTCCTCAATCCCTCACCCCATCTTTCCCTCCCTCTACCCCTTCTCCTTTTCTTCAACAACTGTCTGTTGGGTCCCAGCTGTGCACCCAACAGTGCCAGGCTCTGGTAGCTCTCCTGGTTTTCCTTTTGGTTGCTGGGATCCAAACCCCACTCCCTGCCCCTTTTTTCATGGCCCTGTTACTCCTACTCATAGCTGACTATATTTGTTATAAATATAGTCACGTTTTTCCTTTTTCCTTTTCTTTTTTTTTTTTTTTTTTTTAAGACAGGGTCTTAATCTGTCGCCCAGGCTGGAGTGCAGTGGTGTGATCTCGGCTCACTGCAACCTCCACCTCCCGGGTTCAAGCAATTCTCCTGCCTCAGCCTCCCGAGTAGCTGGGATTACAGGTGCCTGCCACCATGCCTGGCTAATTTTTTGTATTTTTGGTAGAGATGGGGTTTCATCATGTTGGCCTTGCTTGTCTTGAACTCCTGACCTTGTGATCCTCCTGCCTTGGCCTCCCAAAGTGCTGGGATTACAGGTGTGAGCCACTGCGTCCGGCTTTTCCTAAACTATTTAAATATAACTGATAAACTAAAACTTAAAACTTTCAAAATAAAATTTTCCTAAACATTTACACAGTCAAATTATCTTGTTTCAATGTAACTGTCGAATGTAACTTCGAAATGCTTCAAACACCTTAAAATTTAACACAAATGTTTTTACTGCACCCATACCTTAACTTTGTAAAAACAGTTGTTATTACGCTGGACATGGATGCTCATGCCTATAATCCCAGCACTTTGGGAGGCTGAGGCAGGAGGATCGCAAAGTCAGGAGTTCAAGACCAGCCTGGCCTACGTGGTAAAACCCCTTCTCTATTAAAAATACAAAAATTGGCTGGGCATGGTGGTGAGTGCTCATAATCCCAATTACTTGGGAGTCTGAGGCAGGAGGTCTGAACCCTGGAGGTGGAGGTTGCAGTGAGCTGAGATCTCGCCACTGCACTCCAACCTGGGTGACAGAGCAAGACTGTGTGGGAAAAAAAAAAAAAAAAAAAAAAAGAGTTGTTATTGACTTGACAAACTTGTCATCTCTACAAAATGTATTTTTATACTGTTTCAGGACTGCCCTTATTGGACCGCAGAGAGAAAGATGATCTCCTTCCCAGGTGCACTGAGTGGCAGCCTTGGGCCTGGACCGGTGGGTTCTTGGTGGCAGCAGACATTTGCTGGTGGGGCCTCCCTCAGACCATTTTCAACTGTTACATCAAGAGGACTTACACCAGGTTCTCGCAATCTTCACTCCCATGTGCACGAAGTCTTGGGAACATGATGTTCTGCCGCAGTTTACAATGACCTTCATTATGCATCATTAGCATTTCATTAACATTAGCAGGGCCATATAGCAGTTTAATCTATTAGCTACTCCCTTAGGATATCTGGCTAATCCATTAACTTGCAACATAAATTATTGAACCCCCGGTTTTACCTGGTTATTTATGAGACCACTGGTCCTGACCTGCCCTTCCTGGTTTTGGCATGGTTCCTTGTTTTCTGGAAGCCTTTGACTTACTCTTAGTCAACTTATCTGCCCCTCGAAACTTATATAAATATACCATTTCATAAACAGACACACAGAACTTCAAGTAAGAAATAAGACCCCGTATCCACCAAACCTGTCTCTTTACTAAAATATCCTATTTTGACCCTTTCTTTGAATTGTAACTAGTTTTGTAATTACACAGTTATTTGTCTATTTTTACATATACAATGTTAACTTTTTATCAGTAAAGCCTCATGGCTTTTCATAGAGTCAACCTGTAGATCAACAACCATAGATCTACAGTTGTAGTGATACGCAAATTGTCACTGCCTGTTCCTTTGTCCTTTCAGCACTAACCCAGTATTTTTGGAAGGAACCTGGTTTTCTGAGAATAGCAAGATGTTTCAGGTCATTCTGATGCTCCCTTACTCCCACACATGGAATTAGCTTCTTTGAAGGGGTCCTGGCCACTGCTAATGAAAACCACTCCGGAGATTAATACTTGGGTACTGAGAATACATGCAGGTGTGCACAGGCAGACCAGGGATGCGATGGCACTCCATGCCACTGGAAAGACAGGTGGAAAAGATGCTGTTTCCTAAGCTTGTAATTGTGTTCATAGTGAGATTACTCATATAGTTCTAGTATTACTACAGCTTTCTCTTTTATGTGATTTTTAAGTGGATTATTTTCTACAATGTGCCTATTTAGATTTTTGACTCTTAACCGAAACTGATTATTCCTACCTCTGATTTTATCATTATATGTGTGTGTGTGTATATATATGTATATATGTGTATATATATACACACACACACACACACATATATGAATTTTAGAGACAGGGTCTTGCTTTGTTGCTGCCCAGGTTGGAGGAGTACAGTGGCATGATCATAGCTTATTCCATCCTTGAGCTCCTAGGCTCAAGCAATCCTCCAGCCTTGGCCTCCCAAAGTGTTAGGATTACGGGCATGAGCCACCATGCCCAGCCAAGATTCATTATTTTGAGGTCGCCTGTATCCTTTATCAAAATCTTCTTTCAAGAAAGCATCTTGTGAAATTATGTTCCTAAACTATTGTTTTCATGTAAATGTTCATTTCTCATAAAGATAATGGATATTATGATAAAATTATTGACACGAATATATTCAGTTGTGCAAATTAATTATATTTCTTATATAACTAAATGCCATTTCATGTCGATAAATTTATTGACACAAATTCATTCACATACTAGCTTCAAGAGGCCGACTGCCACCAGTGGGCAGCTGGGAAGCTGCTCTCCTCTAGGAACCATCACCGAGGCAGGTTGCCATTAATTATACACTTTTGAGTGATTTACATCCAATTCCACAAATGTGTCTTCATTAATTGAAGGCATTTTGAAATACTACTGGCAAATAGAAAGAATAGAGATGTTTGCTGATTGAAAATGTGCAAATCACATAGTAAGGCCATGGAAGAGCCAGCTGTGGACTCCTCTCTCCATTTACGAACCTGGATTCCCCCACAGAAAGGGGCCATCTCTTAGTCATTCCCATCTGCCTATGGCCAGGACAGTTTCCAGTAATAATAGGTGCTCAGTAACTCTTCTCTGAATGATGAATGGGTAGGAGGAAGAAAATGCCATGGGAATAGTGGAGAAAATCATAGCTTTCCAAATAATTAACCCAGAACCATCATCCACAGTCCACAATTTCTTCTTTTAATTTGTCTTCAGCATTCTGAGGTAATTGGGTTTTGAGACAAATTTTAAATTGTTTCATTTCCAAAGTTCGTTTGGTCACAACATCTAGGAGCAATCCATCTGCTAATCAATAAACAACATTTAAATGCTGCTGCGAGAAAGGCAAACCGGCACAAAACCAATACTGTCAGCAACCCAGGACAACTCTAATTTCCTGACAGAAATCGATTCACAGTACAATAATGATTATTGTAAATATTTATAGTTCTAAAAGAAAAAGCTCATCAATGCAGCTTTTTCAGCAGTTCATTTCCAAATAAAGATTCTGATGGGCCCCACCTAGCCACGTATCTTGTGGTGCAGGACGTGATGGCTGTGCAGCGACTCTGTGGCTGTCTTGAAACTGGCTCTCTTGGAGGCTCTCTTGGAGGCAGTTTGGGTACATGACGCATGAGGTGGGGGAGGAACACTGGGCATGGAGAGGGGAGGTCCACACCTGGCTCTTCACTGTTTTGCTGTGTAATCTCAGAAAGCCATTTGACCACCCTGAACATTCCTTTTTTCTCATCTGGAAAAGAACAATAATCATATTGCCCAACTTAACCTTCCAGATTGTGAGGATGAAATGAAGAGGCGGCGAGGCTATACCTGTGAGCATATATTTAACGGACTAGATAACTTTAGGGTCTTTTCATGGTTCCGTATTTCCCAAGAACAGGGTTAAGGCGCAGGCAGGAAGGCTCCTGAGAAATCAGATGAGTCATCCTAAAGCTCAATGCCCAAGGGAATTTTCCTGCTAAAAAATAAGTGACCCCAGAACGAAGTGTTCATTCAGTAATATGACTATGCAACAGGCGCTGGGAAAACAAAACGAAAAGGACCTGTAAGGGCTGCTCAGGAAGCTCAGTCTAGTGAGGAGGGAGGTTGTGCAAACAGAAAAATGGGGGACGGAGCTAGGCCAGTGCGACCACAGCTGTGGGAACGTGAATTGTGAGCTTCAGGGCTCATGGCCTGAGAATTTCATGTTGAGCAGCAACCACAGAGGGTTATTCCAGGAAAAGAAGAACAGGCAAAGACTAGCATTTCAGGGGAATCATGAAAACAAATCAGTTTCCCAAACTTCAGTCTCTTGAGGTCTGCTTTTACATTTTTTTTTGGGGGGGGGGGGCATGTCTCTGCAGCATGTACACCATTTTAAGTTGACTGATTTTTGAAAATGTAAACAAACAATTTAAAAACTTTATATGACTGTGTGAAAAACGTTATCATTTGTCATAAAACAGAAAATGACCTTAGAACATGGGCCACATCAACTCATTACTCATGAAATAACTGTCAGGCTGAGTTTGCTTCTGAGGCTAAAGGGGTGACCAAGACGGACAGAGGTAAGGGAGGGAGATCAATGACAGATAGGAATGGACGTTACGTAGAAAATATGAAGTGTCTTAGGAGGGTTACTTTACATGGGTTTCTGGGGGTGAGGGTTAGGGGCTGGAAGATGTCATTTGAGTCGAGGACTACAGTGTTGGAGCTAAACACCTTAACATCAAAACCAAAAACAAAGTCATTAAATTTCCACCAGACTCAGCTGCCTGCCGAAGGCTGCGCCACAAGCAGAGAAATGAATGAGCCAGTGTTGGAGGCGCGCACACCCAGCACAGACTTGTTGCGGGACAAAAAGAGACGTGAGGAAGTCGCCATATCACGTGTGATCTTACGCTGCTCAGTGGTCTGTAGTCCCTAAAACCCAGCCGGGTGGCCCAAAGGAAAGCACCCCACGCTTCAGGAAACGCCGCAGCTTCCAGTGGGATGCAGGTTGGGAGCACTCCGATGGACACATCAGTAAACTGAGAGCAAGAAAAGTTAATTCGCTGCCCCAAATTAGGTAGTGAGAGGTAGCGCTGCGACACGAAGCGTGCCCAGAACTCTCCTTGCACGCCCAGCCCAGCAGCTCCACATGCCGCGGGTCTAAGGTCGCCCTGGCAAAGGCCGGGCAAGACCGCCAGACTCCCAATCCGGAGATCCTTGCTCCGGCCCTCCCGAGGGCCCCTCCCTGGGCGTGGCTCAAAACGAGGCGCAGCGGCTCCGCGGAGCAGGATAAAAAGCACGGCCTCCGGCTGCGAGCATGCGCGTTAGCTCGGCCCTGCCGGGCCGCGCTCGGCGCCGGGGGAGGGTCACCCGAGGCGGACGTCCGCTACGCAGGCGTCTGCGCCCCGTGGGGAGGAGGGCGAAGACTCCATCCGCCATGTTGGATGCCGCAGATTCGCCATAACCTCGCCGGCTCTTTTCTTAAAAAAATAAAAATAAAAAGCGAAGCGTCAGCAGGGCGCCCCGCCTCCTCGGTCGGCACGGGAGAGGGCCCGGAAGAGCCCGAGGCTTTTTTTTCCTCCGCCGTGGGGGCGTTGCCATGGAGACGCGGGCGGCAGGTGAGCCGGGCTGGGGGTTGGGGTGAGACTGGGTGGGGGTGGGGCGCGGCGCGCGGGAAGCCGTTTCGAGCGTCGAGTCGGGAAGCAGCGCGCCGGCCGCGGAGGGATCCGGGTCTGGGGAGGAGAGCGAACGTAGTTGCGTTCTGCGGCTCACGTTCAGTCGCTGGGGTATCCCGCCGCAAAAAAAATGAAAAGCAAGGAGGGAGCGAGTGGAAGAGCACGCGCCCGGCCGTTTCCACGGCAATGGGTGGTGTCTGGGCGCGCGCCAGTGACGGAACGCAGTGGGCGCGAGGTTCGAATCCCGGCGGTGCCAGCTCTTTGACTGAGTGGACCTTGGCGGGTCTTCCTTCTTGCCTGGCCTCAGATTCCTCCTCGGCGAAATAAGTACCTCCTGCAGGCTTCCCGGCCGGCGGCTGGACCTGATAGATTGACAGATCTTCCACTTGACACCCGGTGCAAGTCTTTTAACCTTGAGCTTGGGGTTCTTCACCTGTAATTACTACAAGCTTCCACATTTGGGCACTGACTTAACACGTTTTGCTGCTCAGCTCTCTTGAGAACTCTAATTTGTAGGTCATTTATTATGAGGAACAGAAGTTCAGAGAGGTCAACATCACACATTTAAAAAACGATAGAACTGGGGCTTTAAAAATTAACTTCCTCCAACTTGGGCTAAAATCCAAACTCCTGCGTGCTCGCCTGACTTGTACCTCTGTCTTCTTAGAATAGGGTTTGGCTCATGTAAGTGTTCAGTATGTACTTAGTGAATGAAAGAACGAACGCGCTGGCTGATCATGCCTGCCCATCGGTCTGGCTTTTTTTTTTTTTTTTTGCTGAGCCCAAGTGACCTTTTGGAGATGCAAACATCGTGTCACTGGGACTTACCCTGCACAACTGCCTCTCTCCAGTTGTGTGTTCTGAGCCTACCAGTTCATCTACTGAAACATCTGTAGTGTGTGTCCCCATGCTGAAGGAAGTAGCGTGTCACTACCTCTAACTCCCAGGGGCGGGTTAACCCCCTTTCCTGACTTCAGTTTCAAATAACAGCTTTGCAAGAAGTCCCTCTGCACGCCAGGCAGGGGTAAAGAGCGGTGCCAGTCATAGTCCTGCCTCCACCTGCTGCGGTGCTAGACGTGGGAGAATGTGTCCTGGAGTGACAGAGTGGGCCCAGAGCCGAGTATTGGGTCAGGAGACCCGAACTATATCAGGCGTGCTTTTTTAAATTTAATTTTTTTAATCTTTTGAGGCGGAGTCTCGCACTATCACTCAGGCTGGGGTGCGATGGCACAATCTCCGGTCACCGCAACCTCTGCTTTCCGAACTCAAGTGAACCTCCCACCTCAGCCTCCCAAGTACCTCTGACCACAGGTGCGCTGATGAGCTGTGGTGCCCAGCTAATTCAGGTATGCTATCTTATGGTAGCCTAAAATGAGCACTGGAGAGACCTACTCTCCAAATACAGGTTGAGCATCCCTAATCCAAAAATCCGAAATCGGAAATGCTCCAAAGTCTGAAACTTTTGAGCACTGACATGAGGCCACAGTGGAAAATTTTCTATCTGACCTCGTGAAGGTTCTCAGTAGAAATGCAGTTGCATAACCGGGCGCAGTAGCTCACGCCTGTAATCCCAGCACTCTGGGAGTCTGAGGTGGGAGGGTCGATTGAGTCCAGGAGTTCAGGACCAGCCTGGGCAGTGTAGTGAAACTCCATCTCTCTTTTCCTCAACAAAACAAGACAAAACAACAGTTACACAACTGTAAAGACGATGCTGTTAACATTCAGAAACAAATGTAGGCTGAACAGCAGACTTAAAGCCAGCCATTGTTTATCATTCTGTTGTTTAGCAGCTGACACACGTGTTCTGGTGATGCTGCTGTGCTGCTTAGGTACCTTGAACACCTTGTTTTTCACTGTATTAATGGTGTGTCATATTTTTTACTGGTAAGGACTTATGTGTAAATAAATATAAGAAAGTGATCGTCTTATTGGTAGCATAGAAATTCAGAGTCAGGAATGGTGGCGATGCCAGACAACCACAGATTGCCCATATGCGTGGCTGAGATAGTGACACGTTTGCTTTCTGATGGTTCATTGTACACTAACTTTGTTTCATGATCAAAATTAAAAATATTGTAAAATTACCTTCAGACTGTGTGTATAAGGTGTTCATCAAACATAAATAAATTTCATATTTAGACTTGGGTCCCATCCTCAGGTTATCTCACTATGTATATGCAAATATTCCAAAATCAAAAACATCTGGAGTTCTATAACTTCGGGTCCCAAGCATTTTGGATATGGGATCCTGAAACAGTAGTTTATTTGGGAATAACAGGGGATTGCAATTTAGATATGTGCGCTATGCTGGATCATAGGCACATCCAAAGAAGTTGGGGCAAATGGGAACTTTTAAAGACTAAAGGGAAGTCCACCTAAGCGGTTTTGAAACAAAGACCATTGGTTTTGGAGGCTTATTGCAGGAGTTGGCATTAGTCCATTGGAGACAGGTGCACCAGGCAAGTGTCCTGTGCAAGCAACAGGCTCTAAGGAATTCCTGGCATAGTTCCTGTCATAGGCATACTTGCATGAGGGCCCTTCCTTCATATCCTCTGGCTCCATTTTGTTTAAGAGTTTCACATGAATGACTCCATTTTGATAAACGTGAAATATCTTCTCGATTGGTACCTTCCTCCTCCCACGTTGCTGCTTGTGTAGAGAGAATGAGTTGTTTACTTCTCCACTTCTGGAATTTACCCAAGAGTTTTAAAGAAGAACCCTGGACATATGTTGATGTTGCCTTCAATTTCCAGCTGTACCAAATGAGAAAAGATCATATATTAAAATGTGTTACTGTCAACTCATGGTCAGCTAATTTCTGAAAAGAGTTTCCTGTTTTGGTTAATTTAGGAAAGGGAGTACCATGAATGATAACGAGGTGGAGTTGCATGTGGTCTACAGAGCACAGCTGTAGGTGGCAAATGAGCTGAGATGGTCATTGTGTGAATTGGAGCCCTGTTTCCACAGTGCTCCCTTCTCAGTGGGCTTCTCCTTTGCCTCCGGTGAAAGGGTTCCTGTTTCTTGTCTCCCCATACCTTACAATTTACATAACTTTTCAAAGATAGCTATCGTTAAGTAGAATTAAGCTCTTGCCTAGAGCAAGGGCAGTCAGGAATCAGATATATTAAAAAGTCTCCTTAATTGCATTTCCTTTTATAGATAGTTTCAAGCATACAGCCTCTGAAAAGTTCTGCACCAAGATGGGTTGATTTAATTATGTAGAAGAGATTTAGTCTAGAGTTAAGTTTTCCCTCTCTTCTTAGCTGTTTACCCGGTTAAACTTTCACTGTTTTTGCAATTTCTCAAGGACAGGCATGAACTTTAAGGGCTGGAACATTTAAGGGGGTGGAAAGAGCCTGTGCTCTGGGCCCAGAGATCTGCTTCTCACCAGATTCCTGACCTAAGGGAAGTCACAGAGCCCTTGGGACCCCAGTCCCTTCATTGGCAAAGGAGACACAATCCTGCCACAGGTGGCTGCTGATGGCATTCAGGAAATGGGATTTGTCTCTTCCCTTCCCAGAACCAGACTTCCCAGTGTACAGCTCAGTACACTGTCATCCACTCGCTTCTTGAAAGCATTTGTGAATGGAAAGGCAGAGCCTCCCACACTCAGGTCATCCTCCCACATCAGCCTCCCGAATAGCTGGGACTACAGGAGTGCACCACCACACCTGGCTAATTTTTGTATTTTTTTTGTAGATATGGGGTGTCATCAGGTTGACCAGGCTGGTATTGAACTCAGCCCAAGAGATCCACCCACCTCGGCCTCCCAAAGTGCTAGGATTATAGGCTTGAGTCACTGTGCCAGACTGAGTAATTTTTTTTTAGTAAGTCATTTTTTAACGTAAATAAAATTAATTTATTGACACGGAGTTTCGCTCTTTGCCCAGGTTGGTGCGCAATGGTGTGATCTTGGCTCACTGCAACCTCTGCCTTCCGGGCTCAAGCGATTCTCCTGCCTCAGCCTCTCAAGTAGCTGGGATTACAGGCATGCGCCACCATGCCCGGCTAATTTTGTATTTTTAGTAGATATGGGGTTTCACCATGTTGGTCAGGCTGGTTTCCAACTCCTGACCTCAGGTGATCCGCCTGTCTCAGCCTCCCAAAGTGCCGGGATTACAGATGTGAGCCACCGTGCCTGGCTGAGTAATTTTTTTAAAAGAGAGAGAAAAAAAAAGCAGAGCAAAGCAAAATAGACATTTTAAACATCTTACAGATTTAACGTTGCCTCCTTTTTTTTCAAGGAACACAAAATATATAGATAATTGAGTTTGCTTATAAAGATAATGTTTGGCATATCAATAGAAAAACAGGGACTTAACATTGGGTGACATGATTTTCTTTTTTTAAACTAAAAAAAACTGTAACTTGACAAATTATATTTGTTTATGGGGTATAATGTGATGTTATGATTTATGAGTATAATGTGGAATAATTAAATCAAGTGAATTAACATATCCGTCACCTCAAATAGTTATCATTTTGTGGTAAGTAAACATTTAAAATGTACTCTTAGCGAATTTGAATGTACATTATTACTGTATTCACTATGCTGTGCAATATGTCTCAAAGAAAAAAACTATTCCTCTTGTCTAATTGAGGCTTTGTACCCTTTGATCTTCATTTTTTCCTGCACCCTCAGGCTCTAGTACCCACCATTCTACTCTCTGCTTCTTTGAGCTCCACTGTTTTAGAGTTCACATGTAAGAGAAAACATGCAGTGTCTGTCCCTCTGTGCTGGCTTATTTTACGTGGCACAGTGTTCTCCAATTTCATCCATGTTGTCACAAACGACAACACTTCTTTTTTACAGCTGAATAATATTCCATGGTGTATATGTCCCACATTAAAAAAATCATTCACGTGTTGTTGGCCACTGAGGCCGATTCCATACTTGGCTATCGTGAATGGCACTACAGTGAACATGGTTCAGTCATCCCTTTCAGTATACGGGTTTAAAATCTTTTGAGTTCTTTTAAATCATGTAATACATGGAGCTGCAAAAGGTGGAACTCTGGAATCGGGTGCCTTTGTGTTCAACACAGTCAGATCAAGGCAGAATGGGTGGGGTAGGGACCTGGCCTCAAGAGGATGCCAGTGGAAACTGCAGGTTGTCCAAATAGGAAAGGGGCAGCATCCCATAGTGGGCAGTGGGGGAAAAGAGGACCAGCTCAGCCATGGGACCTGGAGCCAAGGACCAGGAGAGCTTTAGGGTGTCCTGGTATCTCTGGAGAGCATTTTAATTCAGCCCCAAGGCTCCTTATAGGGCCCTAACTGGCTTCCTTCTTAGTGTTAGATATTCTCCTTGTGTCCCTGCTGGTGGGCCTCTTCTTCAGGAGTTGCTACCATTTCTCTGCCCCTTAGGGTTATTATTATTGCTTATTATTATTATTATTATTATTTACTATCAAGCTGGTCTTCAGTTTACCTAGATGTTTATGCCAAACTTTGTGCTGTTTGCTAGGGATGCAAAGTCCAATATGACATGTTCTTCCCTCTTGAGGATTTCATGCAGTCCTGGCAGTGGAAAACGGATTCCTTTAGGAATGGGGCTAGGTGCTGTGATGGAAGTAAGCCTTGAGTATTGAGGGCTTCAGAGCGGATGCATCTACCCCAGCCCGAGGGATTGTGGGAAGGCTTCCTGAAGGAGGAGATGTGTTGAGCTGGGTCTTGTGGGGTGAGCAGAGGTGCCCTGTAGAAAGAAGGGATAGCTGGTGCAGTGACACAGGTGTGGCCCACCCTTTGTGACCAGGTGAGTACTGAGCTTGGGGAGGGGCATGGGGTGCTGGAGGTCTGTGATGAAGGGCCTTTGAGTAGTGGGAAGCTGTTAGGACTTTATTTTGGAAACTTTGAGGGACAGAAAGATAACAAGGCTTGCGGACTGGCCTTTCAGAAAGAAAGATCTCTGGCAGCTGCCAAGAGACAGGTTTTTTTTTTTTTTTTTTTTTTTGGTATGTGTGTACTATATATACTGAAGTACATAGACTTAAAGTGTAGAGTTTGACCACTCACATAACCCACACTCCTAACAATATTCAGAACTTTTTCATCAGCCCAGAAAGTTTTCTCTTGCACCTTACTGTCCTATCCCTGCTCCTCACCCCAAGCAACCACTAGTCTTTTTGTTTGTTTGTTTGTTTCTGAGATGGAGTCTTGCTCTTGTTGCCCAGGGTGGAGGGCAATGGCGTGATCTCGGCTCACTGCAACCTCCGCCTCCTGGGTTCCAGCAATTCTCCTGTCTCAGCCTCCTGAGTAGCTGGGATTACAGGGGAATACCGCTACACCTGGGTAATTTCTGTATTTTTAGTAGAGAAGGGGTTTTACCATGTTGGCTAGGCTGGTCTCGAACTCCTGACCTCAAGTGATTTGCCCACCTCGGTCTCCCAAAGTGCTGGGGATTACAGGCGTGAGCCACCGTGCCTGGCCACAATCACTAGTCTTGATGTCACCATAGATGAATTTCTTCTTCTGTAGAACATTATATAATTCTTTTGTGTCTGGTTTCCTTTATTCAGCATAGAACTTCTGAGATTCAGTAGTTTGTTTCTTTCTGTTGCGTGAATATAGCCACAGTCTATTTCCAGTTTTTCGTTATGGGGAATAAAGCTGCAGTGAATGTTCCTGTACAAGCCTTTTTGTGGATATTTATTTTCATTTCTTCTGGGTTAATAAGTACATAGGAGTGGAATTTCTGGGTTATAGTGATGTTTTAACTTTTTAAGAAACTTCCAAATAGCTTTCCAGAGTTGTTTGTATCAGTTTACATTCCCATCAGAGAATTCTGTCAGAGAATTCTGCTTGCTCTCTGTCCTTACCAGCATTTGGTATTGTCAGTCTTTTATTTTGTCTTCTCTAGAGGACGTGCAGTGGTATCTCCCTTAATTTGCATTTGCCTGATGACCAATGATGTTGAACATTTTTTCTTGTGCTTATTGGCCATTTGTGTCATCTTTAGAGAAATGTCTATTCAAGTCTTTGGCCTAGTTTAATAAATTGGGGACTGGGTGTGGTGGCTTATGCCTTCAATCTCAGCATTTTGGAAGTCTGAGGTGGGAGGATTGCTTGAGGCCAGGAGTTCAAGATCATCCTTGGCAACATAGTGAGACCTCACCTCTACACACAAAAAAAGCTGGGCACGGTGGTGGATGCCTTTGGTCCCAGCTTATTAGGAGGCTGAGGTGGGAGGATCGCTTGAGCCCAGGAGTTCAAGGCTTCAGTGAGCTGTGAACATGCCACTGCACTCTAGCCTGGGCCTCAGTGAAACAGTTTCTCTAAAAATAAACAAATAGGCAAGCAAATACATAAATAGGATTTATTGTCTTTTTGTTGCTGGAATGTAAGAGTTCTTTATATATTCTAGATGTTTGTCTTTTGTTGTATATATATGTGTGTGTGTGTGCGTGTGTATGTTGTGAACATTTTCTCCCAATTTCTGCTCACTTATTTGTGTCTTATCTTTTGATGAACGGAAGTTTGTAATTTTATTGGAGTTTTATTTGCCATTATTTTTACATTTATAGGAGGTGCTTTTTGTATCTTCTCTTAAGAAATGTTTTCCTACTTTAAGGTCACAAAGAAAGTCTCCTAAATTTTTTTTTTAAGGTTTATATTTCTTGCTTTTATTAGGTCTACTATCTATCTCTAATAAGTTTGTGTATGGTATGAAGTAGGGATGGAGAATGTTTTTTTTTCCTGCATGTGGATACCCAGTTTTTCTAGCCTCGTTTGTTAGAAGAACCTTTTCTTCCTCCGTTGAATTAGTTTGACTCTTTTCTTGAAAATTATGTGTCAGTTCACTCCTGAACGTTCTGGTCTGTTCCACTGCTCTATTTGTTTATTCTTTATCAGTACCACACTACTTTGATTACTACAGCTTTATAGTAATTTTTGAAGTATAAATAATAAGCAAGAGAACACTTTTTGGAGGGACAAAAATACAGGCAGGAGAGTTTCATTAGGTGCTGTCCTAGTGCAATCCCAGCTGTAGGGATGAGGAGGGACAGATTTAGAGAAGTAGTTCAGAGAGAAAGCCCCTGGGACTGGTGAGGGATTGGCTTTTACCTTAGGGACCTGCAGGCATTCCATCTGTGTTTGTTTCTAGGGAAAGGGGAATGGTGAATATAACAGGCTCAGGGACATGAAAACTCTGCAGGCTTCCTATGTGCAGCCCTGGGTCTGTAATCTTCAGTTTCCTCCTGTGGTGGTAGAGAAGCATCTTTTGAATTCTGCCTGGTTTTGTTTCTGAGTTGGTGCAAGGGACTTGTTCAGGGCTAGCCCGGTTCCAGGAAGCACCTTGTGAAGACCCTTCCTCGGGGAGAGAGCCCCACAGGGAACCAGGCTTAGGTAATTCAGGGAAAAGGGGCCCTGAGGGGAAGCAGAACTGGGTGGAAGTCCTGGTCCTGCTGTCTAACATCCCTGGGGCCTTGGCAAGTATCTTGAGCCACCATTGCCTCCTATATTATATATTATATGAAAATGGTCCCCACAGACCTACTAGGTAGCGTGCTCGTAGAGTTTTCATACAGGAGGATTGGGAACATACCTGGCATATGGCAGGGGACTTCACTCTTTTCCACCATCCGTCTTTTCCTTCTTTCCCTCTCCTCTCTTCCCCTTCCATTCTCCCTCTGTCAGTCTTCACCTTCTTTCCCTGAACATTTGGATCCAATCCCTCATCATGCAGTTGCAGGGGAATAAGATAGAGCCTGATCATAATAACTATCATTTCTGTAGACCTGCTCAGTTGGGTGCTTCACACCCATTCTTTAGTTTATTCTTCACAAAAGCTCTGCAAGGTGGGCCTATTATCTCTGCTTTGCAAGTGAGGATACAGAAGCTCAGGCTGGTCCCTGTGGCTGTCCAGCTCCACTCAATCTCTCCCTGTGCTACTGGCCATCTGTGCTTGCTGATGTGGTCATAAATATCTCTGAAGTGCCTGCTGTGTGTGAGGCCCTATCTGGGCTGCGTGCAGTGGCTGAGGCACCAGCTGGTAGGTGGCTCCACGGCACTACTCACATACCCTCTATGGGAATGGTTCTCCCAGGAGTTAGGCATCGAGGGGGCCTTGAGACCTGTTCTGAAGGAACTCACAGTCTGCAAGGCAGACAAAACTAATTAAAATGAGCAAAAGGTTTGAAAGATTCTTTAACAGAATAATGTATAAAAATGATCAATAAACATATGAAAAGATGATCAACATCATTAGTTCCTAGGGAAATGCAAATTAAAATCACAATGAGACACTACTACCTACCCACTGGAATGGTGAAAATTGAAAAGAATCCCAAGTGCTGATAAGGATGTGAAGCAGCTGGAACTTTGATACATCATTGGTAGGAATGCAAAATGGTACAGCTACTTTGGAAGATAGTTTGCTGCCTTCTTACAATGTTGAGGGTACACTTATGTATTAGTCTGCTTTCATGCTGCTGATAAAGACATACCCGAGACTGAGTAATTTATCAAGAGAAAGAGGTTTAGTGGACTCACAGTTCCACATGGCTGTGGAGGCCTTCTAATCAAGGCAGAAGGCGAAAGGCACGTTTTACTTGGGGGCAGGCAAGAGAGAATGAGAACCAAGTGAAAGAGAGATGGTTCCAAGACCTGAACCATCAGGTCTCATGAGACTTGTTCACTACCACGAGAACACTATGGGGGAAACGGCCTCCACGATTCAATTATCTCCCACTGGATTCCTCCCACAACATGTGGGAATTATGAGAGCTACAATTTAAGATGAAATTTGGGTGGAAATACAGCCAGACCATATCAACTTAACATAAAAGGCAGCAATCCTATTCCAAGAAAAATGAAACCTATGTCTGTCTGAAGACAGGTATACACATGTTCATAGCAGCTTTATTTCTAATAACCCTGTCTTAGTCTGATTTCTGTTGCTTATAACAGAATACTTGAAGTTGGGTAATGTATAAGGAAAGGAATTTATTTCTTATAGTTCTGGAGGCTGAGAAGGCCAAGGTCAAGGGGCTGCATCTGGTGAGGGCCTTCTTGCTGGGTGGGTACTCTCTGAAGAGTCCCAAGGTGGCACAGGGTATCAATGGCAAGGGGCTGAGTTTGTTAATGTACTATGATCAGGACTCTCTTCCTCTTCTTGTAAAGCCACCAGTTCTATTCTCATGATAACCCATTATTCTATTAACTCTTTAATTCATTCATGAGAGCAGAGCCATCATGGTCCAATCACCTCTTAAAGGCCCCACCTCTCAACACTGCCACATTGGGGGTTAAGTTTCAACATGCATTTTTGGAGGGAACATTGAAAGCATAGCAAGCCCCAGACTGGAACCAGCCCAAATGCTCAACAGTTGGTGCAAAGATAAACAAATTGTGATATATCCATACAAAGGAATACTACTTGGCAATGAAAAAGTATGAAAAAGTGATGCGGGCAGCAACCTGAACCAATCTCAAGGGCGTGTTAAAGAAGCCAGACACAAAAGACAACATACTTTGAGGATGGGAGAAATTAGAACCTTTGTTCACTGTTTGTTAGAACGTAGAACAATGCAGCTGCTGTGGAAAACAGTATGGAAATTTCTCAAGAAATGAAGGATGGAATTACCATGTGATTCAGCAATTTCACTTCTTGGAATATATTTCTGAAAATTGAAAGCAGAGTCTCAAAGAGATATTTGTATACCCATGTTCATAACAGCGTTATTCATAATAGCTAAAATGTGGAAACAAACCAAGGGATGAAAGGCTAAGCAAAATGTAGTGTATACATAGAATAGAGCATTATTCAGCCTTAAAAAGGATGGAAGCCAGACATAGGCTACCACATGATGAACCTTGAGGCCACTGTGCACAGCAAAATAAGATAGTCACAAAAAGACAATTACCAAATTATTACCCTTACATGAGGTTCCTAGAGTAGTTAAATTCAAAGAGACAGAATGTAGGATGGTGGTTGCCAGGAGCTGGGGGAAGAGGCATCTGGAGTTAGTGTTTAATGGACATAGAGTTTTGGTTTTGTAAGATGAAAAAGTTCTGGTGATGGACGGTCGAGATGGTTGCACACCAGTGTGAATGTATCTAATGCCACTGAACCGTATACCTAAAAATAGTTAAGATGGTAAATTTTATGTGTATTTACCATAAACACACATTTACATGGGGATGGGGGGTGAGGGCACTGACTGAAGAGGCACTGGGAGCTTGGTGGGTGCCTGGGACTGGTCTGAGTCTTGACTGTGGCGATGGCGACGGCGACATAACCCTGTCTCTCGATTTAAACTTATTCACTTGCACAAGGGTCCCTTGGACAGTGCTAGAAGCTTGTACAAGGTACAGTAGGGGGATCAGTGACGTGGTCACTGCCAGTCAGTTCTGCCTGGGCTGGGCGAGGGGCTCAGGAAAGCCACAGGATGATGTTTGAGCAGATTGACCAGGCCAAGGAGGCACAGCAGGGGGCAAGGCAGGAAAGCATGAGGGAGCCCGACAAGGTATGCAGCCTCTGCCTCCCCCTGGACTGGCCAGAGCTCTGCGGAGGCATGGCAGTTGCAGCCCAGAGTCTGACAGTGAACCTCCAGGTCCTCGTGCATTCTTTGTACAGGGGTCAGGTCTGAGCTGCCGAGCACTGGGGTGATGGGAGGGGAGTGTGCTCAGCTGGCCGGCTCTCCTGCTGGAGCTGCCAGCACTCTGGCTGAGCTGTCCAGTAGCCTCTGGCTTGTGAGGCCCTGCCCATGTCCTGAGTCTCTACCTCCATCAGCAGGGTCAACTCCCTGTCCATCTAGCCTGCCTTTCTCTCCTCTCCTTGGCCTTTCTTCTTGCTGAGTTGGGTGTCTGTGGGGTCCCCTACCCCAGAAATATGGGCTCTGGGAAACAGCACTGGCTTTGGAGTCCCGGAGACCTAGCTTTGCATTTTAGACCCACAATGTGATCATTCTTGTGACTTCTTTGAGCCTCAGTTTCCATTTCTACAAAATTGTGGCTAAACATGTCTTCATCTGAGGATTTTATTCTCTGAAGAACCAAGTCAGGTGAGGTACACACTGAACTGGCTGCTGCTCAGGAAGTGTTTTTGAGGTGATCTTGAGAGTTCTTGCTGAGCAAGGCCATGTTGAACTCAGTGCCTAAGACTCCATCAGAGGCAGCTTGCAGCTTTTCAAAGTCTGTCGGGGAGTATCACTGCCTGATGATGCACAGGACTTGCAGCTGTCCTTGGCCCCACTGCCCGCATGCCACTTAGCTCCCCACAGGTGCGTGCCAGCCTTCCGCCTGAGCCGAGGCTCCTGCCCTGGTGCCTTGTCCATCCCGACAGCATGACTCTCCAGCGCTCACGTTCTTAACCACCAGAGAGGTTATCTGCATTCCCAGCTTCCACCATGTCCCAGTGCTGTGTGACGTGCTTTCCAACCATTGTTCTCTGCCAGCGTAACTGCAGTTCTCTGATGTTGGGATATTATCTTTGATTTACAGACAAAGAAATAGAGGGGCAGAGAGGTTTGGTCTCATGCTGGTAGGTGGTCCAGCTAGGATTTGAGCTTTGGGCTATTCCATCCCAAACCAAACTGTGCTCTTCTCAGGCTACTGAGTGGACTCCATCATATTTCTTGAGCACCTGGACTGTCAGCACTTCCCACCCTACCTCATTTAATTTAATGACCCAGGGAGGCAGATGCTGTTATTGCCATTATACAGATTAGGAAACGGGTTCAGCAGGTTGGAGTCATGGCACAGAGTCCACTCCTCACTAGGAGTGCAGCCAGACTCACCCAGGTCAGTGTGGTCCCAAAGTACAGGTCTTTACACCTGCAGGCCATGGGTTAGCTCCTTTTATTTCTTCTGTTGTCATTGCTTTCATGTCTCTGTTCCTTTCCCTCTTTGGATCTTACTGTTCCTTAGAGATTGACAGAAGCATTTCATACTTGGGGGTCATTAACCCTTTCCTGCCAGAGTTTGCTGTTTGCCCTTGTGGTGGGTTTGACCTGCTCTCAGGTGTGGACCCTGGCTCTATGCTCAGTTCCCTATGCAATGCAGGGAGCGGGTGAGGGGCATTGATTAAGATCACCGGACTTTAGGGAAATGGGGGAATATGGAGATACAGTTGCAGAAATATGAGGTGCCCTGGAACACCAGGCTTTGATTCTGCCTTTTTAATGTCGATCTCACTCTCCTCTTCTTCTCTTTCTCCTGCTGTAAATTTTTAGAAGACAAAGTAATCAAGAAAAACATTCTGTACTTTTCCTTTTTAATTTTTTTTGGTCTTTGCTCTCTAATAGGAAGACTATGTAAGAAATGCCCACAGAAGGGCTTGAATTGGGAGATGAGTTTTGGTGATGGGAACTGATGGCTAGACAGTAGGTAGACAGGAACATTGATGGGATTTGGTGACTGTTTCTTGGTGCCCTTCCGGGGGAGGAGTCAAAGGTGAGAGGGTGGCTGGGTGGCCAGAAGGGTGCTGTGCCCTGGATCCCTGGGGGTATCCAGGAGGCTGGTTCTGTTGAGTGGGAGGAGAGTTCCTCTTTGGCACACAGTGGCTTTGACGGTTCACCTGACCTTCTGATGCTTCTACCAGAATGTCCCAGGGAAGAGGGGCTCAGGGCATGAGCGATTTGGGTGGGGCATGGTGTTTGGAATTCTTGGATGCAAGGAACATAGATTTGATCAGGGCATTCTTTATTATTGCTCTTACTATTTTAGTTCAGAATTCCTTAGCAAGTCTACTGGAGTGTCCAAATAGTTGGCTGTCCTGCACTGTCAGGTTCTCCTGCTGCCTCTCCTGGGCACGCTGTCTATCTCTTCCACCTTCCCTTGCCTCCTTCTTCTGCTATTATTTGGGTCATTCTTTTTATTTTTATTTATTTATTTTTTTTCGAGATGGAGTCTTGCTCCTTCACCCAGGCTGGAGTGAAGTGGCGTGATCTCAGCTTACTGGGCTCCACCTCCTGGGTTCAAGTGAGTCTCCTGCCTCAGCCTCTGGAGTAGCTGGGACTCCAGGCATCTGCCACCATGCCCGGCTAATTTTTTTTTTTTTTCGTATGTTTAATAGAGACAGAGTTTTGCCGTGTTGGCCAGGCTGGTCTCAAACTCCTGACCTCAGGTAATCCACCCACCTCGGCCTCCCAAAGTGTTAGGATTACAGGTGTGAGCCACTGTGCCTGGCCTTGGTCGGGTCATCCTTCTGCGTGTTCCTGACCGGCCCTGGTGGCTCCCTTATCCCAGGGCTTTTGGAGTTTTCTCTGTGTGCAGTCTGAGCAGGTAGGAGGGACTAGGTGACATAGGAGTCTGTTGCTCAGCACTGGGCGTGTTAAATATTGTTGTACTGGCTGAGTGTGGTGGCTCACGCCTGTAATTCCAGCGCTTTTGGAGGCCGAGGCAGGCGGATCACTTGGGGCCAGGAATTTGAGATCAGCCTGGCCAACATGGTGAAACCCCTTCCTTTTTTTTAAAAGTTTTTAGTTTTTTGAGATGGAATCTCGCTCTGTCGCCCAGGCTGGAGTGCAGCGGTGGGATCTCGGCTCACTGCAAGCCCCGCCTCCCGGGTTTACGCCATTCTACTGCCTCAGCCTCCGGAGTAGCTGGGACTACAGGCGCCCGCCACCTCGCCCGGCTAATTTTTTGTACTTTTAGTAGAGACGAGGTTTCATCGTGTTAGCCAGGATGGTCTGGATCTCCTGGCCTCGTGATCCGCCCACCTCGGCCTCCCAAAGTGCTGAGATTACAGGCGTGAGCCACCGCGCCCGGCCGGTGAAACCCCTTCTCTACTAAAAATACAAAAAAAAGGCCGGGCGCTGTGGCTCGCGCCTGTAATCTCAGCACTTTGGGCGACAGTGACGGGTGGATCACAAGGTCAGGAGTTCAGTACCAGCCTGGCCAAGATAGCGAAACCCCCGTCTCTACTAAACATACAAAAATTAGCTGGGCATGGTGGCGGGTGCCTGTAATCCCAGGTACTCTGGAGGCTGAGGCGAAGAATTGCTTGAGCCAGGGAGGCAGAGGTTGCAGTAAGCCGAGATCGTGCCGCGGCACTCCAGCCTGAGTGACGGAGCGAGACCAACGGAGCCAGATTCCGTCTCGAAACAAAACCAAACCAAAAGCAAACCAAAAAAATTAGCTAGGTGTGGCAGCGGGCACCTGTAATCCCAGCTACTCTGGAGGCTGAGGTGGGAGAACCGCTTGAACCTGGCGGGCGGAGGTTGTAGTGAGCCGAGATCGAGTCACTGCACTCCAGCCTGGGCGACAGAGCGACACTCGTCTCCAAAAAAAAAAAAAAATTGTTGGATGAGTTTCCTGACAGGGCAGCTCAGAAACCTATAATATGCCTGAGAGAGATATGTACAGTCCAAGTTTTTCTAGACGCCGGGCGCTTCTCGCCTGCAGCCTCCTGAGACTGGAGCGGGTCCCCAAGACCTAGGAGGGCCCCCTGCTGGGCAGGGACGGCTACCAGCCTCAGGCCACACCCCCTCAGAGTGCTGGTTGGTCTGTGGATGGTGTCATGTGCTCATTCTGGGCCAATCGGAGCCTTCCGTGGCGGCAGGCTGCCCTGTCCCACCTGGGCAGAGCTGTAGCCGCGTATTGGAGAGAAGCGCGGGTGGGTGGCGCCTGCCGGGGATAACTAGGGTGGTGGGGCTTCCTAGGAGAGTGCGGGAGTCTGGGAAGGAAGGGTGTAGATGGAGAGGGAGTGTCTTCACCTCTGCATGCTCCGTGGGAAGCGGCGGAGGCGCCCAGCATCCCTTCTACTCTGCCCTCGGTGGAGGTTTACTAGGTAATTCTCCCGATGCGAGTTTCCACTCTGAACTTTCCTGTTAATTCTTCGGTGGCTTGAGAGGTGTTTGGGCTGTTCTCCACTCCTGGTCGCCTCTTGTAGCAATTCCTGGCAGGAATGCCGTGCTGCTCTGTAGGGTGGCCCAGGACTCACGGGCTGCCTTGGTTGGCTAGAGATGCGGCCTGGCCTGGGGGGCCTCCTTGGTTAGAGATGGCCCGGCCTGGGGTATAACCTCCTGTTAGAGATGGGGCCAGGGCCTAAGCGCACCTCCTTGGTTAGAGATGGGGCTCCTGGCCCTGGGGTGTCTCCTTTAAGTAGAGATGGGCCAGGGCCTGGGGGTGCCACCTCCTTGGTTAGAGATGGGGCCAGGGCCTGGGAGTGCCACCTCCTTGGTTAGAGAGGGGGCCAGGGCCTGGGGGTGGTACCACCTTGGTTAGAGATGGGGCCAGGGTCTAAGGGTGGTGCCTCTTTGGTTAGAGATGCGGACGCAGACAGGGCCTGGGGGCAGTGCCTCCTTAGTGAGAGACGCAGGCAGAGCCTGGGGGTGGCGCCTCCTTGGTTAGAGACTTGGGCTTCTGGGGAGTGGCACCTCCTTAGAGATGGGACTTGGGCCTGCGGATGGGCTCCTCCTTGGTTAGAGATGCGGGCAGGGCCTGGGGGCAGCGCCTCCTTGATTAGAGACGCAGGCAGGGCCTGGGGGTTGATGCCGCGTTAGTTAGAGATGGCCAAGGCCTAGGGGGTGGCGCCATCTTGGTTAGAGATGCGGGCAGGGCCTGGGGGCAGCACCTCTTTGGTTAGAGATGCTGCCTGGGCCTGAGTGGGGGGCGGTGCCGCCTTTGTTAGCAATGGCCCAGACCTAGGGGAGTGGCGCCACTTTGGTTAGAGATGCGGGCAGGACCTGGGGGCAGTACCTCCCTGGTTAGAGATGCTCCTGGGCCTGGGGGATGGTGGTGCCTTCTTGGTTAGAGAGGCAGGCAGGGCCTGGGGGAGCGGTGCTGCCTTTGTTAGAGATGGCCCAGGCTTGGGGGCTGGCGCCACCTTGGTTAAGATGACCGGGCCTGGAGGGTGGCGCCTCCTTGGTTGGAGATGGCTGGGCCTGGGGGCGGCGCATGGTTAGTTACGGACGGAGGACCTGGGCCTGGCAGCTGTGGAGTGGCTCTTGCCTTTCAGAGACAAAGATGGAGAGGGAAAGGGGTATGGGATTTGCTCAAGAGGGTGGCCAGGGGCCCTACTGGAAGCAGAGCCGAGGCTTCTCACTTCTCAGAGCGTCCGCAAGGGCCTTCTTGGCCGAAGTGCCTCCCCGGGAGGATGTGGACGCAACCCCCTTGCACTGGGCCTGGAGTGAGCTCCTCCGCTGCTGCCTGGGCCATGGTTGGTTCGTCCTCCTCTGGACACTGCCTTCTCCTAGGTTCTCCCTGCCTGGCTGCCTCCCCTGAAGCCCTGAGACCCGTCAGTTTGCAGCACGACCGTCCTGCTGTGGGCATGAGAATCCTCCCTTTCCCAGGTGACTTCATTTTCTTGTTTTTTTTTTCAGTTAGTCTTTTGAGAACTAATTTTCCAACTTTAAAAAATGAAGACCTTAGATATATAATGAGGCAAGGTTTAGGGAACTGTAGTTATAGTGATAACTACAGTAATAGATTTGATTGCTTTTTCTATTTAATACTCCGAATGTCTTCTAGGGAGAAAGGCTTTGGTTACACGGACACCTTTTATTCTTTGAGCCAACTTGATTTGAGGATTCCGGTGGGGAGGGGGCACAGGAGCACACTAGAGCTGAAGTTTCTGCAAGTAAAAGCGCATGGATCTGGAGTTTCTGGAGCCTTTAGAAAGGCAGGGAAGACCCAGTGATGGGAAGGAGAGGCGAATGAACCAGGAGGATGTCTAAATGGAGCCTGTTTTGTGTTGACCTCTCCTTGAGACGCTCAAATACTGAAGGCATGTTGGATGTAGGGTTTGTTCTCATTTAACCTGTTATTATGACAAAATTTATACTTACAGAAAAATGGAGAGAGTAGTACAAAAACTTTTCATATGCCCTTCACTCAGTCTCCTGAATGTTAGTATTTTACTATATTGCTTTGTCCTCTCTTTCAGCCATTTGGGATAAAGTTGCAGAGCTGATGCCCCTTTGCCTATCCCTAAGTATCTTCGGTGTTTACTTCCTAAACACAAGGACGTCCTCCCACATAACCACGTTTCAGTTATCAAAATGAGAAACAGCATCAGTGCAGCGCTCCTCCTGAGATTCCACTGATTGTCCCAGCCACACCCTTTATGGCGGAAGGACACCCCAGCCGCGGGCCGCATTCCAGGGTCACGTCTCTTCACTCTCTGAATCTGGAGCGCTGCCTCTGGCCTTGTATTCCACGGCATTGATATTTTTGTGGAGTATGGGCCAGTTATTTTGTAGACTCTACCTCCCTTTGGCTTTGTGTAATGCTTCCTCGTGAGCAGATTTAAATTCTGCATTTCTGGGCAGGAATTACGCAGAAATAATGCTGCGTTCTCAGCACACCATAGCAGGAGGCATGTGATCATGATTTTTCCCATTACTGGTGATGCCACACGTTTGAGGAGGTCAGGTTGCTTCACTGTAAAGTTACTGTATTTCCTCTTTGTAATGAAATGCCTTGTGGTGAGCTCTTTGAGACCGTGTGTTTATCCTGCTACTCCTCACTCCAAAGACTTTCTTCATTCAGTAGTTTCAGCACCCATTGATGATTCTTGCCAGAGTTGGTTAGCTTCAGGATGGCTGCTACATGATGGGTGTCTAATTCTGTCATTTCTTCCGCACTTACTAGTTGTCTTCTCCCCACCCCCCTCCCCCCTGTTTTATTGAGGTATAATTAACAAAAATTGTATGTATGTAAGGTATACAATGTGACGCTTTGATGCAGGCTTGCATTGTGAAATGATTATCACAATCAGCTAATTCACATAGCCGTACCTCACATTGTTACCTTTTTTTTTTTTTTTTTTTAATAGTTGTCTGTGTAAGCAAGAATGTTCTCTTTTCCTTGATTTATATTTGCGTAGATTCGGGAATGCTTATTTTAGTCAGTGGTCTGTAATCTTTTCTCATTGTTTAATTTGATGCTCAGATTCCCCCATATTTGGCCAGTTGTGTTAAAGTGGGCCTTTGTGTTCCTTCAGCATGCCTCCGCTTTTGTGAGGACATCCTTGCTTTCTGGTACAAGATATTCTGGGCTCATTTTGTGCTTTCCCTGTTCCAGCTCTGGAATCAGCTGTTTCTACAAGGAGGCCTGGTTTCTTTTAGTGGAGAGTGGCATTTAGAATCGGAGGTCTGGGAACTAGGTGAGCTGGGTGTCATTGCCTCTGTGCCCTCTCAGAAACACAGCTAGGAAACAGAGGGATGTCTGTACATATATGAGACATACATATATCTAAACTCAGTACACACTTACACAATTTCTATTTCCCTCTTAAAAATCATTGAGTTCACATGGATTTTTCCAGTTGCAGTTCAACAACACAGTGTATTCTGTCCTCTCCCCTTTCCATGATAACTCCCTTCTCTGACAAAGAAAAATCTGGATCTCAGTATCCATAGTATAGTTACTTATTTACTCAGTCCTGGACTATACCAAAAATAGTTTCAGAATCAGGAAACCATGTCTTTGTGAAAAAGAAGCCTGCTACCTAGAGTTCAGTATTTAATTAGAGCTCTTCTTCTCTTTAGCCTGAGGCATCTGGTGTAAACAGCAGCTTCCAAAGTTACTTGGGTTGATCGTCTCCTATTTCAGTGCAATTATGGTTATTCATTTAAAGTATGGTTTTGTTCATTTGTTTGTTTGTATTTTGTTTTAGGATTTCCTCCCATACTTGTTTATTTTACTTACTTTCATCCTCTGACTAGGTGAATTTTGGAGGCGAGCGTATTTCAGTGAAAGGACTGAGTTTCACTTCTTTTCGTTTGTGGGGCATGAACAGGGAATGGCAGAGGGCTGAGGGTGTAAATTTCCAGGAAGGAGTGGAAGTCCTGGGTGGCTGTGGCCCTGAAGGGACTTACCCCATTGAGGTAGGGATGGGGCACCACTGCTGACACCGGGATTCTGAAACCCTTCAGCGAGCATCTTTCTTCTAGTGCTTTGTCTTGATTCTGGTTTCTCTTCCTTCAAACCACCATTCTGATTTGCATTTATTCCCATTGTATAGATGAGGAGTCAGAGGGTCAGAGAAGTTGGTTTTCTCCTCTGCTGGGGATTGGACTGGGGGCTTTCCCACCCTGAGCCTGATCTTTCTTTCTTGGCACACCATCTTCTTTTTCTAGAAAATGAGAGTGAAGAATGATTTAGTTCAGGCTGGTGTGGTGGCTCATGTCTGTAATCTCAGCACTATGGGAGACCGAGGTGGGCAGATCACCTGAGGTCGGGAGTACGAGACCAGCCATGACCAACATGGAGAAACCCTGTCTCTACTAAAATACAAAATTAGCCAGCTGTGGTGGCAGGTGCCTGTAATCCCAGCTACTCGGGAGACTGAGGCAGGAGAATCACTTGAACCTGGGAGGGTTCAGTTAGTTCAGTTAGTTCAGATTATTCTCAGGGATTCTTAAGTGAACACTCTGGAAATGTTCTGGTTTTCATGATAAAGGAAGTGTAGATAAGTATCTTTTATAGCTTTAACATGGATCTTTTAAAGCACTTTACTATATTTTGAATTAAATGATATTGATGATTTTGGAGCTTACAATATATTGAGGGAGACAGGTTAAACCAGCACAGCATTAAATCCGTGATTACAAATTGTGGTCATACTGCAAGGCAAATAAGCAGGAGGGAGTATCAGAGACCTCATTAATATTGAAGGGGATTTACGAAAAGTCTCTCTGAGAAAGCTAGGACGGAGCTGAGACTTGAAGAATGAGGTTCCTGAATTAATAAAAAGTCTGAAAACCAGCGAGCAGGTGCTTGCTTACTCGTCCTCCTCACCTTGCAAAATTGCAAGCCTGCAGACCAGAACAAGCTGCCCTGTGGCCGGAGTTCTCTTTTGTCTTTTATCGCCCCCTAGGGGACATGTGTGTGAATGGTCCTGCTACAGGTGGCTTGGGAGATACCCTGTCTGTGGAGGCGCCCGCTGCAGTGGAGACTGGTCTCCTGGCCACCACCACAGTGCAGGCCCCGCCTGAGCATGGAGCTGAAGGGCCAGGATGCCACGCCTGCAGAAGAGAAGACCCAGGGCCACTGGATAGCTTGTTCAGATGCTTACGGCACTTGGCTATGGGAGAGACTGGCCTTGCCAGGGACACCCTGAGGCTGTACTAGCCTAGTGTGGTGAGGAGAAGGGGGGCAGCCTTTCTGAGGCTCCCAGTGGTGTAAACACAGGTGGCAGCTGCCCACAGTGATGCCCCTGCATCAAGGGGAGGGTCAGGTAGGGCTTTCTGACCTTGTTTAGACACCGGCTGGGAAGCTGGACTTGGACACTCTGTCCTTTCCAACAGCAAGAGTCTACAAAACTAGATTGTAAATAACACCACCGTCATGTAAAATTATTCTCATAAACAAAATGGAATTGCTTATTTATGGTCCTGAAGGGGAGGGTCTGTGTCTTCCTCATTTCTGATTGCACATAGCATGGTGAGTGACAGATGTCAGGCATTCATTTAGTGTTGAATTATGAGGCCAATGCACATAAATGAAAAGAATTCTGCTCTTTTCTCCTAATAAAAACTGAACAGCCCAGATATTTGGATAATGCATTAAATATTTATTTTATATTTTGGTTACCAGGAAAAATGGGCCAGATCATTTTGGTAGGCTGGGGATGAGTTGAGGGGATGGTTTGGAAAATTCTTCTTTTTCCAGTGGCTCTCCTTCCTCAAATTTAAAGCTCTATTCTGGAATTTGAAAAGACCCTAGACACATCTAAATACTAAGGGGAAGTTCTTTCTTCAGGATTTAATTTTGAAAATCAGAACATTTTATGTAACTGAGACTGATATAACTGAGGCCAATCTCAGACTTTTGTAAAGCGAACATTTGGAATTGAATTTGCATGTTTTCCACATCTGCCTCCAGTTCCTGCCCAGCCTGTTTTTTATCTCCTTGATAAGGACCTCAGGATCCCTGAGCACACAGTCAGCTTTTAAACCTGTGACAATAATAAATGAAAATGTTCGTCCGTCATCTGCCTCTCCTGTAACAGTGCAGACAGGGACTCTGGTCTACAGGTTCTAAATCTGCTAATTCTTAGTCTCGATTTTCCTAACTCAGTAAATCCCAAAGAGTTTGGGAGTGTTGGAAGCCTTCTACTACCCTGCTGGAGGTCAGGGAGTAGAACCCGTGCACTGCATCTCTCTCGTCTGCAGGGAAAAAGTTTCCCGGTATTCTGGGAATAATGTGAATACTGGATTCGTGCCTAGTCCGAACTTTGATGTGCTGTGGGTGAAAAATAACACATTGGCTGTTGAAGACTTAGTACAAAAATTTAAAATTTCTCATTGATCTTTGAAAGTGGATTATAAGTTAAATGATTCTATTTTGGATATACTAGATTAAAGAAAACATTATTAAAATTATTTTTTTCTTGATTCTTTTTATTTTAATATGGCTACCAGAACATTTTAAATGACATCAGTGGCCATGCTGTGTATCTGTTGGACAGCACTGGCCTGGACAAAGCATCCAACCTCTTGCCCCGTGCTTTCACAGACCTGGGCTGGAGTGCGTGTCCTTGCGCAGAGTCACACATTTGTCTGTGTCCTCCACTCTAGGAAGTGTCCCTGGCAGGGAGGCCATCTCCAGGAGCAGTGCCTAGCACCTTTTAAGAACAAAGTAGCTGTTGACTGAATTCGGCCTTATATATTGTTTTCAAGCCTATTTTGCCTGGTAGATTGACTACCTTGACCGCTGGAAATTCTACTCGTTTTTCTCTTTCATGGCTGCCTCTGCTCTCTATCGTAACATGCGAATCACATCTTTGTTGAATTAAAATATCCCTGAATTAAGGGAAGGAGGCTTAGTAGAGTCAGCATTTCTAAGGACTTGGGTTTTGTCTGGCAGGAATTCTCACCCACCGTGGTGTTGATGCGGGGCAGGTTCTTGGCTTCCTTCAGGAGGGAATTCAAGAGTGAGCTGCCGGTGGTAGTAGAAAACAGCTTTATTGAGGCAGTGACAGTGTTACCGCTCCCGTGGAGCAGGGCTACCCCGCAGGCAGAGCGCCAAGAGTAGCAGTGCTTTGCAGCCATATTTATACCCACTTGCGATGATGTGCTAATTAAGGGGCAGGTTATTCAGAAATAGCCAGAAAGTGGGTGGTAACTTCCGGTGTTGCCATGGCAAGGGGCAGTAACTCTTGGGTGTTGCCATTGCAATGGTAAGCTGTTACGGTGCTGGTGGGCGTGTATTATGGTGATGGGCAGTGAGAGGTGCTTTGGGCCCCTCTTCCCAGTTTTGACCAGGCTTCAGTCTGGTCCGGAGTTGAATCCTGCCTGCCTTCTATCTCAGTGTGATGTTAGTAAACTGCAGAAACAGGGAAAAGTGCAGGCAGCACCTTCATCTGCTATGTGCCAGGCACTGTGTTTGGTGCTTCACTGGAATAAACTCCCTACATCTTGAAAACCCCAGGAAGCAGAGTGAGGAAACCATGGCTGGACACGTCTAATGAACAAACGGGTTGAATCCCACCTACTGCAGCTCTCGGTTCCCTGAGGCTGCAGCAAGCTGTTATTTGGTCTCTTCCTTCTCTTGATGGGTTGAGGATGCAATGGGATAGAAAATGCGGGTAGAATTTGAGGCCCCTGAGGGAGAGGGCAGAGGTCGAAGGTGGCATATGGGACCCCGAACGAGTGTTGTGTTTCCAGAGCTGGAACTGGGTGGCAATTTTCTGCTCCCTCCCAGGGCTCGACAGCTCCTCCAAGTACCTGCTGTGGCTCAAACTCTGGAAACCCAAGTCCTGGCTCCTTTTCTTCCCGTTGTCTCCCCCACCTTCTTCTCCCCTTCCTCGTGGCTCGTTCTCTTCTCAGTTCTTGGGATTTGGATCCCTTATTTCTACTTGCTGTCATTATTGGTGCTGTGTTGTTTATATTGCCTCTCAAAAAGCTTCTCAATTGCCTGTGTCCTTGGTTTCCCTAAAGAAAGTGTGTGTCTGTTTGTGTGTGCATGTGTGCTTGTATGTGCATTTGTGTATGTACGCATGCGTGTTTTGTGGGTGCATGTGTGTATGTGTATGTTTACGTGTGTGTTTGTGTATTTGTATAGATGTGTGTTAGAGGATAGCAGAAGCAACTAGGGACCCAGTAGGTAGCTTTAGCTATCCAGCTGAACGTTTCTGGATTTAAAAATTTCTCTGTTCTCTTCAGCATTGACACTGTTTTTAGCAGCCTACAAAGCCTTTTCCCAGTATTCCCCTACCGAAGACCCCCACCACAAGATCCCCCCACCGCCCATCATTCTTACCCGGGCAGCTGTGGTTATCTCCATTTTTGAGCTGAGTCCATATAGATTCAGGAAGGGAAAGGTGGCTCCAGTCACACGGAAGTGGTGATGCCATGGGGTTTGCCATGGTGTTTGAACCTGGGGCTTCTGACCCGAGCTCAGTGCTGAAGCTGGCTTTCAGGCGGCCCTTTACTTCAAAAGCGAGATGAGAGGTAGACCGGCCCCCACAGAGGAACCGAAATACGCTAAAGCAACACAGACCAACAGCTGGCAACCCGGACGTGCAGTGGTGATGGGCATTGCTATTTCTCCCCAATACACTAGAAAATGGGAGAGGATTTTGCTCCTTTTACTTTTGATGTGCAAATGACCACAGAGACTTGGTTACTTAGAGGCATTGCATGAGAGCTGTGGGTAGGAGGCTCCTCAGGGCCACCTCGTCAGTTTGTCAGTGGGGAGCTGTGCTGTCCAGGGTCTGCAGTGGGGCAGGGGGTGTTCCTATACCCTGAGCCCTTCCCACACATCTGCTCTCAGGGTGGGGGGCTGTTCCTGTTTATGTAAAATGATTTGTGTTGCTTTCCTGAGGGCCACATTTTAAAGCTATGATTATTGTGTTAAATGTGAATATATTCCATTGCCCAGGGGCTCTCATTTTGAGAGTGCTTAAAAATAACTTAAAAGAATTTATGCCAAGCTTCAGCATGGAAGAGATGTGTATGCATAAAATTATAATGCAACTGTTGGCCCAGCCTTAATTATAGCTGATGCTGAGTATTTCTCATTTTATTTTGTTAATCCAGCTTCAGCAAAGAAACACCCACGGGATTTCTCTCTTGCGTTTAATAAACACGTTAACTGTGTGAGCTATGGGATTTGGCATGTTCATCAGCATTTTATGAGATGCATGATAATCATTTCACAAATTAGGGGTGTGCATTTATTGGAACTTCAATCCACTGAGCCTCAGAGCTGGGAGGGAGGCACCTTGGGGATGATTTATGGGCAGGGGAGCCGCAGGAGGCAGGAGGGTTGGTTCCTATTGCGTCCCTGCAGGATGAAGGGGAGGAGGGTGCTGGTGAGTCTGCCCCACACCCTTGCTTTGGTTCAAGATGCTGTCTCTGTCTCTCTGCACGTTAGCCTCTGCATAAGGCCTGAAGACTAGGCTCCACTTTCAAACACTCCAAGGCTACTTTTAATTTGGGCTACTCTTCTTTCAGAAGAGACACTGAGGGATAAAGAAATTCAGAGACGTGTGCAGAAGCCATCCACTGGAAGTATGAGAGCCACTAAGGAGCTCGGAGGCCTGGGCTCCTGACCAGGCGGGTACCCCTCATACTGCTGCGTGTACAATGGTGCCTGCGAGGGGCCAGGTACTAAGTGAGGCATGTCGTCTTCGTGATGTCCTGCGGTCCTCCCTACAGCCCTGTGCAGACGGAAGCTGAAGCTCAGAGAGGCTAAGTATGTGTGCGCAGGGTCACACAGCTACGAGGGCCAAAGTAGTGTCCTGATCTGTATTGTTTTAAATGATAGGTTCACTTGTGAATCAGAATATTGTTTTTTTCCCTATATCTTTTCCTTTAAAATTTGCTGTTCACATTTTCTTAGATTACTGTGTTACATGCATGTGAAGAAGTATGCATAGGATAAACAGCTTAGTGAATGTTCGCAAACTGAACTCACTGCATAACCAGTGAGTAACCAGT
Source organism: Papio anubis (assembly GCF_008728515.1). NCBI lineage: Eukaryota > Metazoa > Chordata > Mammalia > Primates > Cercopithecidae > Papio > Papio anubis. The sequence goes on along the minus strand of NC_044983.1, from coordinate 129,969,252 downwards.
GTCACATCTGGAAGCAGAACTCCCCTGCACCCCAGAAGTCTGTGGTCCCAGCCCCCAACCCAGGATAACCCGGACTCAGGGCAGGGTGGTTGTGCCTGCCTTGTAGCCATGTCAGTGGATGCATGCCACCTGGACCCTGGGTTAGGTTTATTCCTCTCCATGCCATTTCTGTCACATAGAAATGTGGGCATACACGGGAAAGCCCCATAAGAGTTGAAAATAACTTATTCGGGTTGAGAATTGGCCAGTTGGCGGCCAGTCTGTGGTCAGAGTTGGTCTGAGTTACCTGCTGGGGTTGGCCAGGGCATCTGAGCTGTTAGGGCAACTGCACCCCCTCTAGGGACCAGCAGCAGCAGCGACTCCACCTAGAAAGGACAGCGGAGTCTGGTCCTGGGCCAAGGATGTGTGTTTGGGTTGCAGCCCTGCTGTGTGTCCACCTGCTGTATCACCTTGTAATCCCCTACCTGGCCCAGTTAACTCATCTTAAGATGGGAACAGCAGCCCCTCACTTACTGGGTTAATGTGAAGGTTAAGTGGGGTGACGGGGAAGGCACCAACCAAGAGTTAGGCAATCAGTAAACGCTAGCCATGTTTTTTACAATTATGGCCATTCAGATGTAGTGCCCTGATGGGCCACTGGAGGGTGGTGTTAGCACGTGTATGTTGCCCTCCCATCGATGACGGTCTGTACTTTCTGCCTGACGGTAACTCCCAGTGTTGTTTTGCTAAAAGCCTGTCTGCCTCTTACCTGGTGGTCCACTGTTCACTGGTTCTGGACCTGCTGCCAACCTGTGCAGTGGGCATGCTCATTAAGTATGTGGTCTGGGTGGGTTGGTATCACTTACATCTGGCATACTGTTATTTTCCCGCTGTTGCTCCCCAAAATGAATTGCTGTAGTAAATTATAACAAACACAGCAAAGTCCCCTTCTCCATGTAGCTCCTTTTCTTAGTTGTAATTAATCATTTGAAATGTCCTTCTAACCATGACGCTGGCTGTGGGCTGGGGAGACCAAGACTTGCATTCCTCGCAGTATTGCTCTCTGTGAGCATTACGGGAAATAACAAGCGATTTCCCGTGGCAGGGCTAGGCACCAGGGGGGTAGGCAGATGTGGTGGTCGACTTGGAGGGTCTTGGTTAAGTTCTGGCTTTTTAATTTATCTGGCTGGGGGCTCCTTTGGCAACTCACTAACTCACCTGAGCCCCAGGTTTCTCCTCTGTAAAAAGGGAATGCTGACGGTGGTGGTGGTGATGGGGATGACACCATGTACTCGGCTGTTTCCCAGGACAGCAGGGAGGTTCCAGTGTGTGACCAACAGGAGGCAGCCTAAGCACCTCCCTGCAGCTGGTGGCTGGGGCAGGGGAGGGTGGGAGTGCCACATTGTGCCATGAAGTCTTGATGTCTTCCTCTCCTTCCCATGACTGACACGTGGAAACTCCTAGAACACCAGCTCTGGGAGCTCCTGTGCCTTTTCCTGCCTGGCCTCCTCTAACCCCGGCAGACCATCTGCTCACCTGGGCACTCCTTACACCCAGCCCACACATTTGCAGCTCTGGAATCTGGCACTTTCAGGCTAGGCTGCCCACACCTGCCACACTCACCAAGTTTCTCGTTGCAATGAATGAAACTTTTATGCCAAGAATTCCTTTTCCCCACATAATCTAAATCTATCTTGCTGCCGGTTAAACTAGTTTCCTGTCTTCTTTTATTTTTTGGGTCATTTTATCAATGAACATATCTTTATTACATAAAGGAAGGGAGAAATGTAAGACATATCCCTACCCTGCACAGTCAAACATCTAATCAACGTCAAAGAGAAATACCAGGAACCCAACAGCTGTGCCCAGAGCTGGCATGTCCCTGTGGTATGGGCAGCCCTGGCCTTGATCTCGGTCTTGAATGAGTGTTTGGTCCTGACCAAGACAGGTTGACGTGTCTGAGGCCAAAGCGGTCTGGTGATCAGTAAGTCTTCCTCCCCGAAGAGGGAGATCTTACTATTTTGTCAGTTGCTATCCCTTTATTTCTAACACCCATATAAGTGTTTTTTAAAATTTATTTTTTATTTTTTGGATTACATGTGTAATTCCTGTTGTGGAAGATCTGAAAAACTCAGAGAAAATCTCTAAACTAGCAAAATCACACTAATTGTCTTCCATCTACCCAAGCCAGGCACTGGTATGGGGTGTTAGGGAGCTGGGTGGATGGGCAGAAGGTGCTGGGTCCTCTCCTCGATCCCTGTCAATGTCCCTCTCTTTCTCTGTCTCATGGTCTGTGTGTCTCTGTTTTTTTTTTCAGACCAGTTTTCTTGGCTTTTCCCCTGTAAGTTAACAACTTTCCCCTAGTCACCCAAGTGGAAAGCCTTTTATCAGAAATTGCAAATTGGCAACCTGCAGGCCAGACCTAACCTGCAGATTTGCTTTGTTTGGTCTGCAGAGGCTGCAGAGGTTTTTTTCTTTTCTTTTTTTTCTTTCCCAGAAAAATCTTATTTGATGGCCAGTGCTTAAAAATCAAGGGATTCCAACTACAAGTTCAATATTTGGGCCTCCAGTGGCTGGACCTGGGAGGCAGCTGCCGCATCAGACAGGGCAGGCTTTCTAAGTGCCCCCACCCGCTGTCTCCAGACCTTTGGGATGGGCCTCCTGCCTAGGGAGCAGGAGCTTCTTGCATCCATTCCTGGCCAAGTACTGGTCTGTGGGGGGCTCTTGGAGGAGCCGCCGCAGCTCTCAGTGTGCCTGCCCTGCCTCTAACCTGTGCTCTCTCCACACTCAAGGCTCTTCCAGCAGGTGAGGCTCTTGGTTCTGACCCCACTGGCTGCGTGGCTTCCACTCCCTTCTCCTTTCCTTCCTCCAGCTGTCTCGCCACCTCCTGGAGCAGTTCAACTTCCCCTTTTCTGACAAACCTCTCCCAGGTGCTCCAGCCACAGAGATCTCTGCCTTCTCCGCACATGCTCCTGTGGCATGTGGTTAGTATGTTCATATGTAGATGTGCACACATGCAACCTGCTTTCCTACCTAATTTTTAAACTCCTTGTGACTCATCAAGTAGCTGTGGAACCATACAGGCCTGTATTTGATTCTTAGGCAAGTTATAGCTTTCTTATCTGTAACGTGTGATAATCATATCTTTCTGTCTGACACATTCGCAGAGCTACTGTGTACAGCTGTGCAGGTTACACACTGCACAAAGGAGCCACCTCTTTTTTTTTTTCTTGTATCCTCCGTGCCCGCAAGGGAGCCACTTTTTAAAGAGGGCACATTTCGCATAATGAATATGTATGTTTATTATGAGTTTTCCACAAATGACTGCAAAGTGTATTGTTCCAACAAACTCAATATGTTATGACCATTTTCTGACAGGGGGTGCTAGTGTCTTAAGGAAGGATGCGTTTGTCCAGTTCTCACCGAGGTTCCTTAACGGCTAGCAGCAACCCAGCTTGTCCGGATCAAATGTGAGAGGGAGCGCGAAAGCCTCTGGTACTCAGGAAAAGTTTATCTCCTCTCCCTTGAAAGCAGGGCTGTCGTGCTGGCATAGAGGTGAGCTCAGAAGCCGGGCTTACAGCCTGAGTGTGTACGGCATGCTGGGGAAAAGGGGCCTTACAGGGAAGGGAGCCGGGGTTGGGAACCAGGATCTCCCCAGCTCACATCCAGCCTGCCCAGTTATATGGAAATGCTACTGAACTTCATTGATTCAAACACTTTTATTTTATTTTATTTTATTTTATTTTATTTTATTTTATTTTATTTTTGAGACAAAGTCTCACTCTGCACCCACAGTGGAGGGCAGTGGCACGATCTCTGCTCACTGCAACCTCCGCCTTCCAGGCTCAAGTGATCCTCCCACCTTAGCCTCCTGAGTAGCTGTGACTATGGGTAGGCGCCACCACGCCTGGCTAAGTTTTTGTATTTTTGGTAGAGACAGGGTTTCGCCATGTCCCTTAGGTGGTTTCGAACTCCTGAGCTCAAGTGATCTGCCTGTCTAAGCCTCCCAAAGTGCTGGGATTACAGGCGTGAGCCACTGTGCCCGGCCAGACTTAGATTTTAGCATCTCTAAGATCAGGAGGCAGCTTACAGTTGGTATGGTGAGAAACTTGTGTGTCTGAGTTTATTTGGCAGCGTTTTTATCTTTTTTAGTGGTATGTAAAATATCCGTGCTCCCTAAAGTAGATGTTGTCTTAGATTTGAGGAAATACAATAATAAAACCTATTTCACAGGATTGTTGTGAGAATTAAATAAGCCTCGTATGAGCCTCTGGTGGTGCCGGCTCATGGTGAGGGTTTAATTAATTTAACCTTCCTTCTCATTGGCTTCTTCCTCTTTCAATGCCATTGTTTTGGTTACAGCAAGTTTTCCCTAAGTATGATGATGGTAATGAAGTTGATAGTTTATTCACAGCTGATTAAAAGTTCTGCAAGATGAGCTAAATGGAAGGAAAATGTTTGTTCTAACCTGAGTCTCTTTTCCTGAATATATAAAAAAAGGTATTTTAAACTGTACTCATCTGCATGTATGAGACTATTCTTTACGCTGGATGTGACAGCAATCCAGCTTTATGTTGTTAAAATATTTCCATTCCGATTGGGAAGCTGCTGGCCTTTAGGAAATTAATAACTTAAGGACAAATGAAAAACAAGAAAACAAAAGTATAACTCAGAATTTGCCACCCTACTCCTCTTCTCATAAGATAGATAATTTAATAGGGTCTTAGTTTTGGCTGTTGGACTCTCTCTAAAGTTAATAAATCCAAGTAAAAGATAGTTACAAAGCAGGGAGGATGATTTATACTAATCAAGGAGAAGAAGTAAGAGATTTTTAATCTGGGGCTTTTAAACAGAGTAGTGTAATAGTCTCATAATGTAGCATTTTGTCTTCTTGAGGGCATTGATAAATGGTTAATCATTTTGTAATAATCAGATCATCTAGCACTTGTTGAGTGCCTACTGTGTCGGCAGCATCATCGCTAAGGGGAAGCTGGCATTGGGCTGGTGAGGCTGTTACTGCAGGTAATGAGTATAGATGGTATGAAAGGCAGTGGGCAAAGGTGTGGCAAAAGCCAGCCCTTCAGACCCTGCCTCTTCCCACCAACTGGTATAGAGAGTACTGGGCAGAGGTGTGGGGTACACAGCCAGCCCTTCAGACCCCAGACCTCCCCACCAGCTGGCATAGAAGGTACTGGGCAAAGGTGTGGGGTCCATAGCCAGCCCTTCAGACCCCAAACTTCCCCACCAGTGCTCAGAGATGGGCACATTCACTGCACTGCATTCTGGGTGTGCCTCCGGGAGCTGCCTCCCTCTACCTTTCTGAGCCTTACATATCTTCCAGGGTAGTTGGGATGGACTGGGATCATGGATAAGCCACCTAGCAGTGTACATGATCTTCTCAAAATTATTGTTTGTTCCAGAAGATACAGACTCTTTTTGTTTGCCACAGTTCTTTTAAATGTGTATTTTGAAATAATTACAGATTCACAGGAAGTTGTAAAGATAATACAGAAGTCTCACGTGCCTTTTACTCAGTTTACCCAAAAGTGGTTTACATTTTTAAAATAAATATAAACTATACACAACACAAAATTTACCATTTTAGTCATTTTTAGGTAGATAGTTTAGTGGCATTAGGCACATTAGTGTTGTTATGTAACCATCACCACCGTTGATCTCTAGAACTTTTTTTTTTTATTATCCCAACCTAATGATTACATCTTATGTAACTGTCATACAATATTAAACCAAGAAATTGGTGCCGGTGCAGTGTGTGTGTATAGTTTGAATCCATTTTTATTGTGTGTAGATTTGTGTCATTACTCCTGCAGTCAAGATGCAGCACTGTTTGTTGCCATTTGATCTGTGTGAGTGAAGTGTAGAAAGCTTCCCGCCATTTACATCCCTTTACCCTCCCTCATTTTTTAAAAAAGGTACTCAAATATGTTAATTTTATTGTTTCTTAATACACACATTTATTTGTACTGAAAATTGTAAAAATAGCACAAAGTTTCTTTTTATTACAATCCAAATTTTTGAAATCCAGAAAATCCAATTATTATGCTCTAGCCAAACTACCCAGTGCTTTCTTTACATTCTTTCCCCACAAGTGACTTTGCTTCAAATTCTTTTTTTTTTTTTTTTTTTTTTTTGGAGACAGAGTCTGACTCTGTTGCCCAGGCTGGAGTGCAGTGGCGTGATCATGGCTCACTGCAACCTCCACCTCCTGGTTTCAAACGCTTCTCCTGCCTCAGCCAACCAAGTAGCTGAGACTACAGGTGTACGCTACCTCCCCTGGCTAATTTTTTTTTTTTTTTTTTTTTTTTAATTAGACTTTAAGTTCTGGGGTACATGTACAGAATGTGCAGGTTTGTTTCATAGGTATACATGTGCCATGGTGGCTTGCTGCACCCGTCAACCTGTTATCTACATTAGGTATTTCTCCTAATGCTGTCCCTCCCCCGACCCCCAACCCCTGACAGGCCCCAGTGTGTGCTGTTCCCCGCCTTGTGTCCATGTGTTCTCATTGTTCAACTCCCACTTATGGGTGGGAACATGCAGTGTTTGGTTTTCTGTTCTTGTGTTAGTTTGCTGAGGATGATGGTTTCTGGCTTCATCCATGTCCCTGCAAAGGACGTGAACTCATCCTTTTTCATGGCTGCGTAGTATTCCATGGTGTATATGTGCCACATTTTCTTTATCCAGTCTATCATTGATGGGCATTTGGGTTGGTTCCAAGTCTTTGTTACTGTGAACAGTGCTGTAATAAACATACGTGTGCATGTGTCTTTACAGTATAATGTTTTGTAATCCTTTGGGTATATACCCAGTAATGGGATTGCTGGGTCAAATGGTATTTCTAGTTCTAGATCTTTGAGGAATCTCCACACTGTCTTCCACAATGGTTGAACTAATTTACACTCCCACCAACAGCGTAAAAGCGTTCCTGTTTCTTCACATCCTTTCCATCATCTGTTGTTTTCTGACTTTTTAATGATCACCATTCTAACTGGTGTGAGATGATATCTCACTGTGGTTTTGATTTGCATTTCTCTAATGACCAGTGATGAGCATTTTTTTCACATTTGTTGGCTGCATAAATATCTTCTTTTGAGAAGCGTCTGTTCATATCCTTCACTCACTTTTTGATGGGGTTGTTTGTTTTTTTCTTGTAAATTTGTTTAAGTTCTTTGTAGATTCTGAATATTAGCCCTTTTTCAGACGGATTGCAAAATTTTTCTCCCATTCTGTAGATTGCCTGTTGACTCCGATGATAGTTTCTTTTGCTGTGCAGAAGCTCTTTAGTTTAATTAGATCCTATTTGTCAATTTTGGCTTTTGTTGCCATTGCTTTTGGTGTTTTACTCATGCAGTCTTTGCTCATGCCTATGTCCTGAATGGTATTGCCTAGATTTTCTTCTAGGATTTTTATGGTTTTAGGTCTTACATTTAAGTCTTTAATTTATCTTGAGTTAATTTTTATATAAAGTGTAAGAAAGGGATCCAGTTTCAGCTTTCCACAGATGGATAGCCGGTTTTCCCAACACCATTTATTAAATAGGGAATCCTTTCCCCATTGCTTGTTTTTGTCAGGTTTGTCAAAGATCAGATGGTTGTAGATGTGTGGTGTTATTTCTGAGGCCTCTGTTCTGTTCCCTTGGTCTATATATCTGTTTTGGTACCAGTACCATGCTGTTTTGGTTACTGTAGCCTTGCAGTATAGTTTGAAATCAGGTAGCATGATGCCTCCAGCTTTGTTCTTTTTGCTTAGGATTGTCTTGGCTATTAGGGCTCTTTTTTTGGTTCCATATGAAATTTAAAGTAGTTTTTTTCCAATTCTACGAAGAAAGTCAGTGGTAGTTTGATGGGGATAGCATTGAATCTATAAATTACTTTGGGCATTATGGCCATTTTCACGATATTGATTCTTCCTATCCATGAGCATTTTTCCATTTGTTTGTGTCCTCTCTTACTTCCTTGAGCAGTGGCTTGTAGTTCTCCTTGAAGAGGTCCTTCACATCCCTTGTAAGTTGTATTCCTAGGTATTTTATTCTCTTTGTAGCAATTGTGAATGGGAGTTCACTCATGATTTGGCTCTTTGTCTGTTATTGGTGTATAGGAATGCTTGTGATTTTTGCACATTCATTTTATATCCTGAGACTTTGCTGAAGTTGCTTATCAGCTTAAGGAGGTTTGGGGCTGAGATAATGTGGTTTTCTAAATATACAATCATGTCATCTGCAAACAGAGACAATTTGACTTCCTATTTTCCTAATTGAATACCCTTTATTTCTTTCTCTTGCCTGATTGCCCTGGCCAGAGCTTCCAATACTATGTTGAATAGGAGAGGTGAGAGAGGGCATCCTTGTCTTGTGCCAGTTGTCAAAGGGAATGCTTCCAGTTTTTGCCCATTCAGTATGATATTGGCTGTGGGTCTGTCATAAATAGCTGTTATTATTTCGAGATATGTCCCATTGATACCTAATTTATTGAGAGTTTTTAGCATGAAGGGCTGTTGAATTTTGTCAAAGGCCTTTTCAGTGTCTGTTGAGATAATCATGTGGTTTTTGTCATTGGTTCTGTTAATGTGATAGATTACATTTATTTATTTACGTATGTTGAACTAGCCTTGCATCCCAGGGATGAAGCCAACTTGATTGTGGTGAATAAGCTTTTTGATGTGCTGCTGGATTTGGTTTGCCAGTATTTTATTGAGGATTTTTCAGTGTTCATCAGGGATATTGGCCTAAAATTTTGTTGTTGTTGTTGTGTCTCTGCTGGGTTTTGGTATCAGGATGATGCTGGCCTCATAAAATGAGTTAGGGAGCGTTCCCTCTTTTTCTATTGTTTGGAATAGTTTCAAAAGGAATGGTACTAGCTCCTCTTCGCACCTCTAGTAGAATTTGGCTGTGAATCCATCTGGTCCTGGATTTTTTTGGTTGGTAGGCTATTAATTACTGCCTCAATTTCAGAACTTGTTATTGTTCTATTCAGGGATTCGACTTCTTCCTGGTTTAGTCTTGGGAGGATGTATGTGTACAGGAATTTGTCCATTTCTTCTAGACTTTCTAGTTTATTTGCCTAGAGGTGTTTATAGTATTTTCTGATGGTAGTTTGTATTTCTGTGGGATCAGTAGTGATAGCCCCTTTATCATTGTTTATTGTGTCTATTTGTTTCTTCTCTCTTTTCTTCTTTATTAATCTGGCTAGCAGTCTATCTATTTTGTCGATCTTTTCAAAAAACCAGCTACTGGATTCATTGATTTTTTTTGAAGGGTTTTTCGTGTCTCTGTCTCCTTTAGTTCTGCTCTGATCTTAGTTATTTCTTGTCTTCTGCTAGCTTTTGAATTTGTTTGCTCTTGCTTCTCTAGTTCTTTTAATTGTGATGTTAGGGTGTCAATTTTAGATCTCTCCTGCTTTTTCTTGTGGGCATTTAGTGCTATAAATTTCCCTCTACACACTGCTTTAAATGTGTCCCAGAGATTCTGGTATGTTGTGTCTTTGTTCTCACTTGTTTCAAAGAACATCTTTGTATCTGCCTTTATTTCATTATTTACCCAGTAGTCATTCAGGTGCAGGTTGTTAAGTTTCCATGTAGTTGTGTGGTTTTGAGTGAGTTTATTAATCTTGAGTTCTAATTTGATTGCATTGTGGTCTGGGAGACTGTTATAATTTCCATTCTTTTGCATTTGCTGAGGAGTGTTTTACTCCTAATTATGTGGTCAGTTTTAGAATAAGTGCAGTGTGGTGCTGAGAAGAATGTTTATTCTGTTGATTTGGGGTGGAGAGTTCTGTAGATGTCTATTAGGTCCGCTTAGTCCAGAGCTGAGTTCAAGTCCTGGATATCCTTGTTCATTTTCTGTCTCATTGATTTGTCTAATATTGACAATGGGGTGTTAAAGTCTCCCACTGTTATTGTGTTGGAGTCTAAGTCTCTTTGTAGGTCTTTAAGAAGTTGTTTTATGAATCTGCTTGCTCCTGTGTTGGATGCGTATATATTTAGGATAGTTAGCTATTCTTGTTGTGTTGATCCCTTTACCATTATGTAATGGCCTTCTTTGTCTCTTTTGATCTTTGTTGGTTTAAAGTCTGTTTTATCAGAGAATAGGATTGCAACCCCTGCTTTTTTTTGTTTCCCATTTGCTTGGTAGATCTTCCTCCATCCCTTTATTTTGAGCCTATGTGTGTCTTTGCACATGAAATGGGTCTCCTGAATACAGCACACTGATGGGTCTTGACTCTATCTAATTTGCCTGTCTGTGCCTTTTAATTGGGGCATTTAGCCCATTTACATTTAAGGTTAATATTGTTATGTGTGAATTTGATCCTGTCATATGATGCTAACTGGTTATTTTGCCCATTAGTTGATGCAGTTTCTTCATAGTCTTTGGTCTTTACAAATTGGCCTGTTTCTGCAGTGGCTGGTACCGGTTGTTCCTTTCCATGTTTAGTGCTTCCTTCAGGAGCTCTTGTAAGGCAGGCCTGGTGGTGACAAAATCTCTAAGCATTTGCTTGTCTGTAAAGGCTTTTATTTCTCCTTCACTTATGAAGCTTAGTTTGGCTGGATTTGAAAATCTGGGTTGAAAATTCTTTTCTTTAAGAATGTTGAATATTGGCCCCCACTTTCTTCCGGCTAGTAGGGTTTCTGCTGAGAGATCCACTGTTAGTCTGATGGGCTTCCCTTTGTGGGTAACCCAGCCTTTCTCTCTGGCTGTCTTTAACATTTTTTCCTTTATTTCAGCCTTGGTAAATCTGACGATTATGTGTCTTGAGGTTGCTCATCTCAAGGAATATTCTTGTGGTGGTCTCTGTATTTCCTGAATTTGAATGTTGGCCTGCTTTGCTAGATTGGGAAGTTCTCCTGGATAATATCCTGAAGAGTGTTTTCCAACTTGGTTCCATTCTCCCTATCACTTTCAGGTACAACAATCAAACGTAGATTTGGTTTTTTCACATAGTGCCGTATTTCTTGGAGGCTTTGTTCACTTCTTTTCACTCTTTTTCTCTAATCTTGTCTTCTTGCTTTATTTCATTGAGTTAATCTTCAGTTTCTAATACCCTTTCTTCTGCTTGATTGATTTGGCCATTGATACTTGTGTATGCTTCATGAAATTTTCATGCTGTGTTTTTCGGCTCCATCAGGCCATTTATGTTCTTCTCTAAGCTGGTTATTCTTGTTAGGAATTTGTCTAACCTTTTTTGCAGGTTCTTAGCTTCCTTGCATTGGGTTAGAACACGCTCCTTTAGCTCGGAGGAGTTTGTTAGTACCCACCTTCTGAAGCCTACTTCTGTCAATTTGTCAAACTCATTCTCCGTCCAGTTTTGTTCCTTTGCTGGCCAGGAGTTGTGATCCTTTGGAGAAGAGGTGTTCTGGTTTTTGGAATTTTCAGCCTTTTTTCGCTGGTTTCTCCCCATCTTTGTGGGTTTATCTACCTTTGGTCTTTGATGTTGGTGATGTTGATACTATTCCTTTCTGTTTGTTAGTTTTCCTTCTAACAGGCCCCTCTGCTGCAGGTCTGCTGGAGTTTGCTGGAGGTCCACTCCAGACCCTGTTTGCCTGGGTATCACCAACAGAGGCTGCAGAACAACAAAGAGTGCTGCCTGTTCTTACTTCTGGAAGCTTCGTCCCAGAGGGGAAGCTGCCAGATGCCAGCCAGAGCTCTCCTGTATGAGGTGTCTGTTGACTCCTACTGGGAGGTGTCTCCCAGTCTGGATACACGGTGGGTCAGGGACCCACTTGAGGAGGCAGTCTGTCCATTATCAGAGCTCAAACACTGTGCTATGAGAACTGCTCCTCTCTTCAGAGCTGTCAGGCAGGGACGTTTAAGTCTGCTGAGGCTCCACCCACAGCCGCCCCTTCCCCCCCACCCCCGGTGCTCTGTCCCAGGGAGTTGTGGTGGGGTCCATCCAGTTCAGACTTCCTGGCAGCTTTGTTTACACCGTGAGGGTAAAACTGCCTACTCAGGCCTCAGCAATGGCGATGCCCCTTTCCCCACCAAGCTCTAGTGTCCCAGGTTGACCTCAGACTGTGAGAATTTCAAGCCAGAATTTCAAGCCAGTGGATCTTAGCTTGCTGGGCTCTGGGGGTGGGACCTGCCGAGCCAGGCACTGGAGACAATCTCTGGGTCTGCCAATTGCAAAGACCATGGGAAAAGCGCAGTACCTGGGCTGGAATGCACTGTTCTTCCTGGTACAGTCTCTCACGGCTTCCCTTGGCTAGAAAAGGGAAAATCTCCTGACCTTTGCACTTTCCAGTGAGGCGATGCCCCACCCTACTTTGGCTCACTCTCTGTAGGCTGCACCCACTATCCAGCCAGACCCAATGAGATGAACTGGGTACCTCAGTTGGAAATGCAGGAATTAGCTGACTTCTGCTTTGATCTCGCTGGGAGCTGCAGACTGAAGCTGTTCCTATTCGGCCATCTTGCCAGCTACCTTAGTTTTTCCTATTTTTAGTAGAGACGGGGTTTCACCATTTGGCCAGGCTGGTCTTGAACTCTTGACCTCAGGTGATCTGCCTGCCTTGGCCTCCCAAAGTGCTGGGATTACAGGTGTGAGCCACTGTGCCTGGCCTGGTTCAAATTCTTGATGTTGGGTTTCCTGTCACTGACTTTAGGCTTCTAAAATACATGGGAATACTTATGTCCTTTTGGTGCTTTTCTAGGTCAAATCAGTGAGTAGAGCTAAAATATACTGAGGTTATTCAAATACATTTAAACTACACAGATCACTTATAAATTACTGGTATCATGGTAGGAAGGAAAAAAGATACAAGAAGACAAAACACATCATAGAATTCATTATCAAAATTACTGGTATATAGTCTATTCTAGCTATATATCCTTTTATGTAAAATTACCAGCAAGAAAGAAAAGCACAAGAATAAGGTTTAAGGCTGAAGTGACTTGGTGTCATAATCCCTGATTCTAGCATTCCCAGAAGGATCCTATCTGTTAAATATGCGGAAACTGCAGCAACATTGGAGTGGTTCACTTCTTTGTTCATTCCGACGTCCCTTAAGCCGAGTGTTTGTTAGTTCTCTTTCAAGCCTAGGAACTATGCTGAGTAATGGGTGTCTCAATTTTGCCATTCTTCCTTTCTGCATAGATAGCAATGTTTTTACTCCTCTCTTCTTGTAAAGCAAGTCATCTCTGATTTACTTGAGGATCGTTGCTCTTATATCCTATTGTTGGGGTGAACCTGTGGTAGAAGGGAAGGGAATTCAGTACAAGCGTTGATAGTCAACTTATGAAGGTTCTTTATCAACATCTCAGAGCAGAAGTTTGAGAGGACCCCCTCCCCATTCATGGTATAATTGTTGTAAGTATTTCTTCTGCATACATTGAGAACTACTTCCCACAGAGATAGACTTTTTGTTTCAACTGTCAAACATAATTTAGAAAACCTAAGAGGAAAGTCTGGTGTATTTACCCATATTTTTATACTTTCCTTTCTTCTTTCTTTCTTTTTGATGTTCTAAGATTTATTGTTTTTATATTTTTTTCCTGTTTAGGAAACTTCCTGTAGCCATTCTATTAGGTGATATCTACTGGTGACAAATTACGCCAATTTTTCTTCCTTTGAGAATGTCTTGATTTCCCCTCCATTCCTGAAGGGTATTTTCACTGGACATGGAATTTTAGGCGGACAGTTCTTTTCTTTCAACATTTGAAAATGCTGTGCCATTTCCTTCTGGGTTCCATTGTATCTGATGATAAATCTGCTGTCATTCACATAATTTTCCTCTGTAGACTTTTTTTCTTGTTACTTTTACATTTTCTCTTTGTCTTTAGTTTTCAGAGATTTGATTATGATGTGTCTTGGCATGGATTTCTTTTTTTATAAATTATTTTACTTTAAGTTCTTGGATACTTGTGCAGAACGTGAAGGTTTGTTATGCAGGTATATATGTGCCCCGGTGGATTGCTGCACCTGTCAACCTGTCATCTATGTTTTAAGCCCGGCATGCATTAGCTGTTTGTCCTAATGTTCTCCTTCCCCTTTCCCCGAAGCTCCCAACAGGCCCCAGTGTGTGATGTTCCCCTCCCTGTGTCCGTGTGTTCTCATTGTTCAACTCCCACTTATGAGTGAGAACATGTGGTATTTGGTTTTCTGTTCCTGGTTAGTTTGCTGATAATGATGGTTTCCAGCTTCATCCATGTCCCTTCAAAGGACATGAACTCATACTTTTTTATGGCTGTACTTGGCATGGATTTTTTTGGATTTATCCTGTCTGGGGTTTGCTCAGCTTCTTGAATTAGTGGATTTATATCTTTTGTCAAATTTGGGAAGTTTTCAGCTGTAATTTCTTTGAATACTTGCCCAGTTCTATTCTCTTTTTCTTTTTTTGGGACTCATGTCACAAATGTTAATCTTTTGTGATAGTCCCACAGGTCCTTGGGGGCTCTGTTCTTTTCTTTTTCAATCTCTTTTCTTTGTTATTTTTCTCTCCTTTTCATTCTGCTTTGAGCCCATCCATTGAAAGTTTTGTTGTTGCTGTATTTTTCTGTTCTAAAATTTTCATTTGGGTTTTCTTTATATCTCTGATTTCTTTTCTGAGATGCAGTGTTTTTTTGCTTGTTGTAGAGAGGCTTGTCCTTTATCATGAAGGCATTTTTGTGATGGCTACTTTAAGTCCTTATCAGTTAATTCTGACATCTGTGCCACCTAGTATTGGTGTCTGTTAATTGTCTTTTCTCATCACAATTGATATTTTCCTGGTCTTGGAAAATCATGAGGAATGATTTTTAATCGAATCTTGGGCATTTTCGATATTATGTTACGAAGGTCTGGATCTTATTTAAATCTTCGGTTTTAGCAGGCTCCATCTGACACTGCTCTGGTGGGGACGAGGGGGTACTGCCTTATTACTGCCAGTGTGGGGTGGAAGTTCAGGTTCCCCACTCAGTCTCTTTGATGCCTGTAGAAAAGTGCACCTCATTACTGGTGGATGGGGGTGGGAGTTCAGGCTCCCAGCTGGACCTCTGCTGCTGATACCAATCCTAGCTAGAAGGGGCAAGGGTGCCTTAGTACTACCCTCCATGGGGCCTCCAGTGACACTTCAGTGTGCAGGGATAGCTTCATTACTGCTGAATGCTGGTGAAAGTCTTGGCTCTGCCCAGCTGGGAATGGGAAGGGGTGCTCTGTTCACTGCTGGGTAGTGTATTTTGAGTTTTTACTTGGGGCCCCTGAGACCCTCAACAATACCAGTGATCTCCTCTGCTGTCCTTCTGTGTCAAGCCCAGCCTGCAGGACGTCAAGGGAGGCAGAGGGGTATGGAGGGGCACAGGGCTCTGGGGACCCCCGTGGGGAAGGGTTTGTACAAGGTTTTGCTGCTCTGAAGGTGATATTCGTCCCTGTTCCTGTCCATCTCTCTCTGTCTATGATGCACAGCAGAAGGTCTGGAAGGATGTAGGCACCACACTGTGCTCAGTGATGCTCTGACTCTCAGAGGGGATGCTCGGGGGTTGTCTGTATTCTATAGACTGCTGTTTTGTTTACTGTTACCATCAACATGTACTCCTATGTACCTTTTATAATAAACAATAATGGAAATATTAAAAGCTGGTGTAAGGGCTGATGGGGGACCCCATAATGCCTGAACCCTGTCTTGTTCCACTCATCCTGCCCTTGAGACTCCCGCCAGGTGGACGTACAGAGGACAGCAGCAGCAGGAGGAGGACACTCTGCCTCGTGTACAGGGTGCCAGAGCATCCTGTGAGCCGGCTGGATGTGAGCTGTCTGTGAGCATCTGTGACTCCAGCTCAAGGCCCAACTGACCCTCATCACCCCTTTCCTTGAGGGCCTGAAAGTTGGGGAGGGGTCCCTCAGAGCAGGCCAGCTTCAGCTGATCATGTCTGCGGCCCATGGCTAGAGCACCGGCCACCTTCTGCTGCATCCAGGAACCTTCCCAGTGCAAGGGACTCAGTCTCCACTTCGGGGCCTATGAATTCAGATTCCAGTTCACAGCTGCCTTCTGGAAGGAGTTGGGTCAAAACACCTTGCTTGTCCCAGGGTCCCAGAGCAGGCAGGGGGGTCAGAGGTTGCAGACAGGACCTGACTGTTCTTGGCTGGGAATGTTTACAAATCAGAGATCAGAAATGAGGACTTATTAGTACAGTTATTTTAGGATTTTCCACTTTAATAGTACAGAGTAGCTGGCTAAAACCTGGGAAACAGTTAGTAGGAATTGAATGCTCAAACCCCAAACTTTCGTGATTTTCTTTGTGCTGAATATGTCATTTTCCCTTTGAATTCTTTTGATAAGGTTGAGTGCACAGTAATTGGACCTAAAAATGCATCCAAATTATAGCATCTTCATCAGGATTAGCTGACAACATAATTATGAGTATATTTCAGGGTGCAAGATAATATTTTTTTCATATTAGTCCACTATAGAAAACAAAAGTGCCTCCTTTGTTGTTATTTTGATGGATTAACAATTCTTAATATTTAGGGGATGCTGCCTGACTCCGTGCCCTCTCCGTGTGCTTTGGCATTTTGCCGTTTATATGCGGCTTTATGAACGTCCCCAATGAGTGCAGCTGCCCTCCCTGTGGGAGGCCTGGGAGGCACTCATAGGTTCTGTTGAAAAGGGTGCACCGTGCTCTCTGCTCTGGGCTTTTGGAACAGGCTGCTTTTAAATTTGAGATTGCAATGATAGGAGCAACACAGAGCGCCCCCTGGGGAGCCTGGCTGTCAGGACCAGCCCTGTGACCAAGACCCCTGCTCCCTTGGGGAGTTTTTGTGGTCTTGTGGGCTCTGTGTGGCCATATGTTCTTCACTGGCGCTGACCCTGCACAGGCCATGTAGCACCGTGGAGCCCTGGGCCTGGGTCAGGGAGATCCCGGTTCTGCTTGCCGCTGCACTTCCCTGGCTGAGGGGAGGCCAGCTCCTCTGACCCTCCATCCTGTATTGTAGAATGGGGATCATGGGCTGGCCAACAGAGAGGTGGGGCATTGAATGAGGAAGTGTTCGTAGGGGTGGGGTGGGGTCGGGGGTAGAGCCCATGCCTGATGCACTCTGGAGTCTGGGAGCCCCTCCCGTGACCTCCTGTGCAGGTCTGGCTGCCTTTCAAGATCCATTCAAGTGCCTTCTCCCGTAATTTCCCAGGCACCTCAGCCAAGGCTTTCCCCTTTCCCCTGCTCGCGGTCTTTATGATTTGCAGTGTGCGACTCAGCTTCCTCATTAGTTGAACACCTATCATGTGCCAGGCTGAGGACATGGACTTGAATAAGATGCCATCCTTGCTTGGACTTGAATAAGACGCCATCCTTGCCTGAGCAGCTTAGAGTGGATCCTCCTGAACCGTGTTGGATCTGCTGTGTTATCCTTCACCTTGTTTTTAGAAGGCCTAGCAGTCTTTCTGATTTTTAAATGTTATTTAGTCTTGTTGTAGAAAATACAGATGTTATTATTAATTATTATTATTATTATTTTGAGACAGAGTCTTGCTCTGTCACCCAGGCTGGAGTACAGTGACACGATCTCAGCTCACTACATCCTCCACCTCCCAGGTTCAAGCAATTCTCCTGCCTCAGCCTCTCGAGTAGCTGGGATTATAGGTGCACGCCACCACATCCAGCTAATTTTTTGTATTTTTAGTAGAGACGGGGTTTTGCCATCTTGGCCAGGCTGGTTTCGAACTCCTCACCTCGTGATCTGCCCACCTTGCCCTCCCAAAGTGCTGGGATTACAGGCAGAAGTTATTTTTTAAAAAAGTTTCACAGTGAAAATTTTGGTGTATTTCCTTTCATCCTGGCCGGCTTTCCTTCCTTCCATCTATTCATAAATAATATCTATCCATTAATAATAAAATTGTATTCATACCAAATAGCTGAGTATTCCATTCTTTAAAACTTAGTGTTCATTATGAGTGTTTCCCTGTGCCATTCAGTATTCTTTGAAATATGATTTTCAGTGGCTGTATCATAATTTGTTTTGTGAGTGTCAGGATTTGTCCACTGCTGAGCGCTTCGGTCGCTTCTGGGAACTTGCTATTATAAGTACTTGTGTGTTGAGTATCTTAGTGCACAATCCCTGTTCTCATTTTGGATGATCACGAAGGCAGGATCTCAAGGAGGAAAACCACCGGTCAGAAGTTATGAGCGAGTGTCTTTGAGGCTCTTGGCCCCTTTGCCATGGCAGTATTTGTTCATGAGAGCGGCAGCCTCTACCACCCTTGTGTATGTCTGTGCATGTGTGTCTGCTGCAGAGCAGCTTTGTAGGGAGAAGTGGTCTTGGGCATTGGGCTGGTCCCGAAAGCCAGACCCCCGGAAAATCTCTGAGCAGTCCTCTGTGGGTGGATGACCCAAAAGAGGCTGCCTTGCAGGCCAGAGAGATGTGGAGGCTTAGGACACACTGAGCTGCCTCCCCACTGGCCTTTTTACACGCTCTCTGCACACTCTCTCTGCCCGCTCTCCTCCCTGCTGACCAGACCTTTTATTATTTTGTAATTTGAATATGATGCTGGCCTTTTACTCAAAGGCTTGGAAGACTGTCAGCTGGTAAAAGTCATTTGTCCGGTGTAGCCAGTGCTTGGCGTTGACCATTGTCACCCAGACGGCCAAAGGATGCTTCCTTTTGTTAGAGCAAACCTTCCCCAGGCCTGATGAGGGTGCCTGCTTTCTGAACATCCCTGCCTTGATCTCAGCCACCTTGGGCGTCTCTGTGGCCATGTTAGGGAAATCTCACTTTCTGAGGTTACCAGTATCTTCCTCATGGCTGGATCCAGTGCCTGCCCTCCCCATTCTTGCTGTGTTTTTCAGGAGCAGCCCCTCTTCTCTTCCACCTTCTCCCTAAGGGCTTTCTCTGTCACTAAGGACTCGGTCTTCTGTTTGTTGCTTGCTATGAGCTGAATGTTTGTTTCCCTCTAAAATTCATAGATCAAAACCTACCCTCCAATGTGATGGCCTAGCAGGTGGGGCCTTTGGGAGGTGGTCAGGTCATGAGGGTGGGGCCCTTGTGAACGGAATTCGTGCCTTTATGAAAGAAACCCCAAAGAGCTACCTTGCCCTTTCCACCATGTGACGACATAGCAAGAAGGCACCAGCTATGAACCAGGAAGCGGCCCTCGCCGCCAGGCATTGATTCTGCTGTGCTTCTATCTCAGACTTCCCAGCCTCCAGAACTGTGAGAAATACAATTCTGTTAATAAGCCACCCAGTTGTGGCATTTTGTGATAGCTACTTGGATGGACTTAGCCAGGGCCTTTGGAAGGATTTGGCTTCTTGACACTTTCCATCTTTAGGCTTGATGCTCCTCCTTGGGTGCTGACCCCATTTCTCTGCCCTACTGTAGCTGAACCCCACCCTGTCTTGCGCTGCCTTCTCCTGGTAGGCATCTGCATGCTGACATCCTGCCCAAAACCACTTGATCCTGCCCATCAGACCTGTCCTTGCTCCCTTGGGGGCACATCTGCCTCCCCTGTCTCTGTTGTTGGCCGTGTCTAGTCAGTGATGGTCTCATACCTGCTTGGCCTGACTCCTCTGCAGACCTGTGTCTCAGGCCATCATCTCTGCTCTCATCTCCAGACAGGCTCTTTGGTGTCAGTCCCACCCGTCTTGGGTGGATGTACTCCTTCCTTCTCCCTCCCTCATTCCGCCATAGCCACTTGCTGTCCTCCATGTGTACTGAGGTGTCCAAGGCTAGCCAGATGCTGTTTCCAGTGACCTCACATTCTAGGGGGAGCCATGTGATGGGGCCATGCTACGTCCAGGGTATGGACACGCAGGGGAACTGGCGCAGCTCAGGCACGTGGGGCCTCTCCTTCAGGGCCAGCCCCTTCAGACACGGTTTCTCCTTGCCTTTGCTCTGCTGGTGGACTCCTGGTTCTCTCAGGAGCTGCCAGTGCCTGCTCAGTGACTGTGCTGGGGAACTCTGTCCCTGTGTTGTCAGCAGATCCACTCCTTTCCCTTCCTCCTGCCTCCACGGCACTCCGTGTGTTTCCTCCCTGAGCCTGCATGTCTCCTGCCCACACACCCTTCCTGGAGTTTCACTGTCCTGCGGCACTGAGCTCTGGTTGTCCCTCAGCTGAGAAGCCTCTCCTGTCCATGGCAGCCTGTCCAGATCGGGATCCACGCCACTCTCATGGCCCACGTCACATGGCGGAGCCTTCTGTTATGTGAGAGTTGTTCCAGGTTCCCGTGTTTGTCTCTGCCTCCACCTCGGGAGCTCCAGGTCCAGTCTCCCTGCCTGAGAGAGCTGAGCACACAGACACATCTGTTACGCAAATTCATAACAGATGGCCAAGGCCAGGTGCCACCCAGGGTCCTCAGGCCTTCAGGTGGTGTGGAACAGCCAAGCAGTAGTTTATTTCTGGTAGTCTCCAACACTTTCTCGTATACAAATGCAGAATAGTTTTATTTATGTAATCTGCAGGCAGTGCTTGGTGTGCCTTTGAACTAGGAGACCCCTTGTAATAGCCCTGTGGTCCCCAGAAGTTCAGCTCTGTTACATGTCACAGAAGTCCCATTTTCCTGAGAGCATCCTAGGAACCAAGAATACTTACAGGTATTGGGAAATAATTTCAGTAAAAACCATTATATGAGATTGTTCTGTGGCATGTCTGTCTCTCTAGTGAGATGGTGGCCTCCTCTTGTGGCAGGGCCTGGACTTCATGCCTGATTCATCTCTGTCTGCAGTGTCTGGGGTGGGGCCCACCTGTGGTTACTGCTCAATGAATGCTGAAATGAACACATCTGAAGTTGATATGTGCTTTGGGGATTATGCTCTTTGCTGTAATGAGTTTTATTGCAGATGTTGCTGGGTGTAGAGTCTTAAGTATTTTAGCTATAACTTGGAGAAACTCAGCTCATGGGCTGTAGCCAAATGTAATTCGTGTCAAATGCAGGTAGGAGAGAATCTGTTCCCTGCCTCTTGCCCATGATGACTTGAGCAAGTTGCTTTTCCTCTTTCAGCCTGTTTCCTCAGCCGTGGACCAGGGATTGCAAACCCTTTTCTGCCTAAATCACTGGGTTATTGTAGGAGTAGCAGGAAGCACATTGAAAACAACTTGGCCTCCTATAAAGAAAAATGTATTACTCTAATCACTTCTTGTTCGGGAAGCATTTTGGGTTCCTTAGGAATAGAACGTTTCCCGGAAAAAACAATATCGATTGGCAGTATCTGCGAGAGATTTTCATTGATGAAGCAATGTTCTGCTTTGTTAAATTTTGATTTCATGTGTTGTTGGTAGAAAAGAATTCTCTTAGGTCGTTACCTCCCTGTTAGTTCACG
Organism: Papio anubis; assembly: GCF_008728515.1. Classification (NCBI taxonomy): domain Eukaryota; kingdom Metazoa; phylum Chordata; class Mammalia; order Primates; family Cercopithecidae; genus Papio; species Papio anubis. Next base: position 129,948,037 of record NC_044983.1, on the reverse strand, counting down.
GAGAAAGTCTTCCTGTGAATCCAGGGAGGGTCTTGCTCCCGGGACTCCACTGCCTTCCAAGGGCTCCACCTTCACGCCAGCAAGGCCGGGTTGGCGTATTGCCTTTCCTCCTTATTTCTGGTAGGAGAGTTTTACTGTAAAGAGGAGAGAAATGGGGTGGGAGAGTGGGGATCAGGAGATTTTTTTTTGTTTTTTTGTTTTCTGAGACGGAGTCTCACTCTGTCGCCCAGGCTGGAGTGCAGTGGCGCGATCTCGGCTCACTGCAAGCTCCGCCTCTCAAGTTCACACCATTCTCCTGCCTCAGCCTCCCGAGTAGCTGGGACTACAGGCGCCTGCCACCACGCCCGGCTAATTTTTTGTATTTTTAGTAGACAGGGTTTCACCGTGTTAGCCAGGGTGGTCTCAAACTCCTGACCTCGTGATCCACCTGGCTCGAACTCACAAAGTGCTAGGATTACAGGCGTGAGCCACCGTGCCCGGCCGATGTTTTCGTTTTGAGATGGGAGAATAAGAGTATGCTTATAGGCCAATGAAAAGATCTAGTACAGAGGGAAGAATTGATGACCTGGAGAATGATTATCAGAGATGGTGGGTTCTGCACACACAAGCCATCACACACCCTTTGTCTAGTAACCTTCCCACGCGGGGCTGTGGGAGCATCTTCTTGGGTGCAGGCAATCAGGGATGCCCCATCTTTAGAGAATTTGAAAGTAATGATCACATAATTGAAGTGTTTGTCTGCTTTTGGTATCTCCATGAACCAGCAATTCCAGACAACATCAGAGACATGATAGCCCTGCTCTGGGGTGGGCCACTGCCCTCACCCGCACACCTTGTGTCCCCCTCACTATGCCCACCTTCACGCCAGCAGGAGCAAGGTGGGGAGACAGCTGATGATGCAGGCGGGCTGAAAGGGGTGGCAAGGGCAGTTGTTTTCTGGATGCTTCCAGTGAGATATGAAGCAAGGTCAGCTGTTGAGAGTGAGGAGCGGGGAGGATGAGATACTTGCTCACCATCACCAGGGAGCAGAGAGCTCGTATGATTGCCATGTATTTGTCCAGCATCGCTAGGCAGTAAATGGCGTAGAAGTTGCATGTGACTTCCAGGCAGCATTGAGAGTCCCCAGGAGGCTGGTGAGGGGATTCTGAGGGGAGCCGGGTGTGGATTGCCAGCTGTCCAGATGCTGGACGAGGGCACACCATGGGTGCGGAGTTGCGCCGAGTCAGTGTTGTGCTTTCTGGGTGCCTGCTGGGTTCTTGCTGCTGAATAGGCATGTTCTATCCCCAAAGTTCCTATGGATTCCAGCAACTGACAGATGACTGCTTCTCTGAGGTCCGCAGCTTTCCAGCATTTAGGGATGAGTTGGGAATTTAACCTGGGCCTTTTGGCTCCAGAGCCGTTGTCCTTTTCAGTGGACAAAGCCACTTCCTTTCAGTCTAAGTATAATACTACAAAGATCTGGCTTTTAATTGTTATTGTATCCTGAATTTAATGTTTTGTTATATATCTTTATTTTATCAGTCTAAAAAGTGAGTGTTTTATTTCCCTCATTATATCTCCCTGTCTTATAATGAGATGAACATAATGAACTATTGGTAAATTTTTTGAATAATGAGAATGCTTTAAATAGGAATTCAGTGGCTTTAAAGAGGCAACAACTTCCCATTGTTTGATTGAAAGGTGCTTGCCTCTTGAGAAATGCTATTGTGGTCAGTTTTTCCTTGCACCTAATTTGAGAGAGTCTAGCAAGACTCCTTAATTGCCATCAGTGTGCAGTTCATTCATTTGAGGATTTAGTTTTTCAAGTTGCATATTTGTTTTTTACTTGGCTGTACTTATCCCAGAATCTGGGCTGATGAGTAGATTTGGGTAGCGAGGAGGTTTGTATTAGATACTATCCAGAAGGACTGAGGGTTGAGATACTGAATAAAGAACTTTCTGGCCCCTGGAATTCCCTGAAGATGAAAGTGAGTGGCCTGCCGTGGAGGTGACTGCCAGAGGGACACAATCTGGTAGAGGCTGGTGATGGCTCAGAAGGACAGCTTTTGGTATTTTCTTTGGCAATTGGAAGTAATAATTGTTTATGTGGAGATGAAATAACGTATTTTCCTTTTTTTTTCCTTACAGAAAACACGGCCATCTTTATGTGTAAATGTTGTAACCTTTTCTCACCAAATCAGTCGGAACTCCTCTCCCACGTTTCCGAGAAGCACATGGAGGAAGGGGTTAATGTTGATGAGATTATTATTCCCCTGAGGCCTCTGAGTACACCTGAACCCCCCAGCTCAAGCAAAACCGGAGATGGTAAGGGGACTGGAGGGCGGGGCAGGATACCTTCTGACACACCTGTTGATGTTGATTTGCTCCTTGGGCATAGCAGAAGCCTAGACAATCCACATTTCCGAACCAGAAGTCACAAAAAGTGTCCAATTGTAGATACGCTCAAATAAGATTGTGTCTTTGAGATCCCATACCTGGCCCCCTGTAGGTGTCCTCCAGTGTCTGGTTGGCGAATGAATGAATGAATGAATGAATGAAAGGAAGTGGCAGTGTTCAACAGTGTGAAAGACTTGAGCTCGTTGTCAGACAAGTGTGGGTTTAACCCAGCCCTAGCACCTACTGGCCACATTACCTGAAGCCAATGATGTTACTTCTCAAAGCCTCACTTTGCTTCTCTTGACAAATGAAGAGAAATATGCTGGTTACAAGAGGGTCTGTGAGGATGAAGTTAAAGAATACACATACAGGACCTAAGATGATGCCTGGCACACAGAACATGATAAAGGGAAGCTGTTGTTCTAACATACATGATTAATAAATAAGTCTGTATAATCTTACAACATTTTCCAATTCTTCCCGTAAACCTGGAACAAGGATTCAAATTGCAAAGCTTTGATTTGCACTGAATCCTGAATCCTTTGGGTTCATAGTCAATGTGCAAAGTGAGATGCATCTTGTCTGTAGTGTCCAGACATCGATCACTGAGTGGGTTATCAGATGCAGCAGGTGCACGGATCAGAGAAACCATCCAGGCACTGTAATTAGGTCCCCACAGACAAAAAAAACATATAGCACATGAGGAACTGCTGCAAAGATCCTCACAAAACCCTAAGATAAAGGACAGCAGCTGGGCACCTGTGCAGAAGCCCAATACATAGCAGTCAGTGTCCCATTGCAGGGTTCATCAGCCACACTAATAATCCAGTGGCTCTTTCCTAGGAATATTCAGACTGGCATTTCTAAATAGGCTGGCTATTGATCATCTGTCGGACACCACTAACAAGGAGAGATTCCAGACAAAAAATGTTTTGGTTAATAAGTCCCTCTGGTCATTCCCAGGGTTCTCAGAGAAACATGCCTGACAGAAGATTAAGTTTTTGGGAAGTTAGGAAGTTCTGAAAGTTACTGTTAGTGGCATAAAGTGAAAAACGAAAAAGATGCAGCTAGTGGTGGGTGAATAAGGAGCAGCAGTTAGTATTTGTTACTTCTGTCATCACCTTCAGCTAATAGCGTGTGTGTCCATGGCATGCTCAGCCCCTCACAGGCCTTGTGAGAGGACCTGTCCTCTCCCCATTTAGAGGAAGCAGGAGTGAGGAGGAAAGTTATACGGAATTGCGTCTCAACCAGTAGCACACGCTTGAGACCCTTTGCTTTGAGGTAGAGGAGGAAAGTTTGCATGGGGCACTGAGAGTCCGAACCTGCTTGGTGCCCAGGGCCTTGCAGTTCAGCGCCCTCCCTCTGCCCACCCAGCCTGTGTGAGTCCTGACCCCTGGCCAGAAGCTTTGTGACACCCACACTCTCCATGGCCCACTTCCCTGCTAGCAGTCAGTGCCTTGCTTTCCAAAGAGTACAGCTTCACAGAGAGGGCTTTAGTCAAGAACTGTGTACATCTGTGTACCTGCCTCTGGGGTTGAATGTTGGACTCAGAAAAATGGATAATGTCTCTTGTCCAATTCATATGGCAGATAGAAGCCATGTGGATCAACGTGGAAAGAACTTCTGGATTGGGTCTTGCAAAGCTTTTAGTTCTTTGCTTATTAAGATTCTCTTCTTTCTAAATGAGATGTGAATAAGAGAGAAATTTTAATTTTTAATTTTTTCATTTTCTTTTTGAGACTGAGTCTCACTCTGTTGCCCAGGCTTGAATGCAGTGTTGTGACACTCTGTTGCCCAGGCTTGAATGCAGTGGCGTGATCTTGGCTCACTGCCACCTCTGCCTTTTGGGCTCAAGCGTTCCTCTCACCTCAGCCACCTGAGTAGCTGGGACTACAGGCGCCTGCCACCATACCCAGCTAATTTTTGTATTTTTTTATAGAGACAGGGTTTCACCATGTTGCTCAGGCTGGCCTCAAACTCCTAGATTCAAGCAATCCACCCACCTAGGCCTCCCAGAATGCTGGGATTACAGGCATAAGCCACCATGCCCCACCTTTCATTTCTTTTATAAATAGGAAATGAATAAATGCTGAAAAAAGCAGAATTCACATAGAATTATGAGTGTCGGTGTTGTAAGGTGCATTTTCCGACTTCCACCCTTCCACACCTAACCAGTGTTAGTGAGAGACAGTGCCATTCTTGTAGGAGCTGGCCCTGAGCTTCTGCCCCTTCCCGGAGGTTCACCTCCCTCTCAACCATCCCCTATGCCCCTCTCCTCCCTCTCAACCATCCCCATGCCCCTCTCCTCCCTCTCAACCATCCCCCATGCCCCTCTCCTCCCTCTCATCACTGATCTACAGCCATGGGCCCCCGGCTGCTAGCGGAGGAGCAACTGAATGCAAATGCCATCCCTGCCTGGGAAGCCCCTTGTAGGTGTTCTTGCTGGTTCACTCGTGCATGTGGCTGGGACTCACTCAGCTTGGAGTCACCCTGAGGAACACTTCTCTGGCCCCAGGTGGGGCTGCAGGACTTTTCTCTGGATTCCCAGTACCCCACAACTAGACTTGTTTTAGTTCTCTCTCACCTGGGTGTGATTTCATTTGTCTCTGTGTTTCTCTTGCTTGTTGGGAAATGTCCCAAAGAAGGGATTTGGGCTGTTCAGCTCTTAGCCTCTGGTCCTGGCATGGGCACTGACACAGGGTATAGCCCCTTCCCTGTGTGTCCAGTGAATGGATTTTCTTTTGTTGTCCTTGCTTTCTTGCCTTGGGCCTTGCTGCCCTTCCCTGTCCCAGCTGTCACCCTTCGCTCAAGAAACTTCAGTGACTTTCCCCACCCAAAGCAGGGCTCCCCAAACTCATTTGACCTGGGGACCCTTCCGACTAGCATAAGACCCCTGACTTCTATGGAGTGCTGTTGGCAGCATGGGTTCACTGGTGGGGCCCTTCTCTTGGCGCTGCAGGCTCGTTCTACAGCCGAACAGCTGGAGGTCCTCTAGGCCTCCGGCTCCTTTTCCCTCTGTGGTGTTGCAGATGAACCCACACTTGTAAAACTTCCCTTAACTCCTCCAGATGGACTTTGGTGCTTCTCTTGGGCGAATATACTATGGGGGTAAACCCATCAAAGCAATTACACTTTTCCTTTTACTTTTTTCTCTTCCCAGTTATAAGAGTAATTTTTTTTTTTTTTTTTTTTTTTTCTGAGTTGGAGTTTTGCTCTTGTCACCCAGGCTGGAGTGCAATGGTGCGATCTTGGCTCACTGTAACCTCCGCCTCCCAGGTTCAAGTGATTTTCCTGCCTCGACCTCCCAAGTAGCCGGGATTACAGGTGCCCATCACCACACCCAGCTAATTTTGGTATTTTTAGTAGAGATGGGTTTGCCACGTTGGCCAGGCTGGTCTCGAACACCTGACTTCAGGTGATCAACTTGCCTCAGCCTCTCAAAGTACTGAGATTACAGGCATGAGGCCCCATGCCTGACCCTGAAATCTTGCTGTAAAAGAAAATTAAAGCAATATAATATGGGGAAAGCATGTTTTTCTAACTGCCTTCCAAGTTCTAGAAATAATGGTGCTAACAAGTGTGCTTCCAGACCTTTTTCTCTTTATATGTAAACATGAATACACTGTTATTGCTTTGTTATTTATAAGAAACAAAAATGGGATCATAATATATGTTCTGCAGTCTTCAAAAAATGTCAGCAGTATATATTGGGTATTTCTTCATTTTAATTCCGACATGTCTCCTAATTTCTTTTTTTAGTTTTATTGAGGTATAATTGACAAACAAAAAGTGTATGTATTTATGGTGTATACGTGGTATTTTGATATACGTATACATTGTGAAGTCACAGCCAACTTAACTCATGTATCTATTACTCCATGTAGTTAACTTTTTTATGTGTGTGTATGTATTGTGAGAAGATCTGTTCTTTTTCGGCTGTGTGTGATGGCTTACTCCTGTAATCCTAGTATTTTGAGAGGTTGAGGGAGGAGGATCACTTGAGCCCAGGAGTTTGAGACCAGCCTGGACAACGTAATGGGACTCTGTCTCTACAAAAACAAAACAAAACAAAACGAAAGAAAATTGCCAGATATAGCACATATGCCTGTAGTCCCAGCTACTCGGGAGGCTGAGCCAGGAGGTTGAGGCTGCAGTGAACTGTGATTTGCACCACTGCACTCCAGCCTGGATGATAGAGTGAGATCCTGTTTCAAACATAAATAAATAAATAAATAAATAAATAAATAAATAAAACCCACCAAAAACCCGACCTCCTCTTGTAGCAAATGTCAAGTACACAATACTGTATTATTTGTATGCCCTAATTTTTTTTTACTGTCTCTATGGTATTTACTTCTATGGAAAATGCATAATTTACTCAACCTTTCTTTTCTTTTTTTGATGACATATGTTTTCTCTCTAATTTTGTGCTATTATAAATAATGTTACAATAAATGTTGTCACGAATATCATTGTACATTGTGCATTCAGGTTGGCTATATTCCTAGCAGAATTGCTTGTGTAGAGGGTATACTCATTTAAAAGTTTGCTAGGTTTTATCAGAATGCTCTCTGGAAAGGTTTTATCCATTTATATTCTCACTAGGATCTAAGATCTTCTGTTTTTCCGTATCCACATCAACCCAAGCATATTATCTTATTGTAAAGAGTTTTTGCCAATTTGATAGATGAAAAATGGAGTATTATTTTAATTTGCATTTTGCTGGTCACTAGTGAAGTTGACCATGTTTAATGTTTAATGGCTATTTACATATCTGTGGATTACTGTTCATATCAGTTGTCTGTGTTTTTGTTTGCTCTTTATTGATTTGTAGGAGCTCTTTGTATAGAAAATATTACCGCTTGTCTTTAGAGAATCTGTATGTACTCATTTTAAACCTCACAATGCATGACAATGATTATTTTATACAGTAAGTGTTCATTTAGAGTTAGCTACATATTTATGACTCTTTGGCTCTTCAGTCCTTGGATCTCCATCCATTCCATCTCCATCCATGGATGAGTTTTTTCTTCTGGTATAGAATACACTTTAGATTTCTTTGTAAAGAAATCTGAATGGAGCTGCTGATCATGAGCTCTCCTGGTTATTGCTTATCTGATGTGGTCCTAATTAGTATCTTTATTATTGTTATTTTGAGACAGAGTCTCACTCATTTGCCCAGGCTGGAGTGCAGTGGTGCGATCTTGACTCACTGCTACCTCCACCTCCTGGGTTCAAGCAATTTCCGGCTAATTTTTATATTTTTAGTAGAGACGGGGTTTTGCCGTGTTGGCCAGGCTGGTCTTGAACTCCTGACATCAGATGGTCTGCCTGCCTCGGGCTCCCGAAGTGCTGGGATTACAGGCGTGAGCCACCGTGCCGAGCCTATTGTCTTTGTTTTTAATATATATTTTTCTTGGGGATAGAATTTTAGGTTGGCTTTTTTTTTTTTTTTTCATTTCAGCACATTGCAAATATTATTTCATTGAATCCTGGCTTTTATTGTTGATAGAATGCCAGCTGTGAATCTGACTTTAAGTGCTTTTATTCCCTAGTCTCTTTGTTTTTGGTTTTCTAAAGTTTTACTGTGTTGCATCCAGGTAGGGTTAAATAAATGTTTACATTGATGTTGGTTGGTCTTCTTAAACCTATAGATTTATTATTTTTATAAATTTTAGAAAAATATAAACTGTTCTGCCTTCTGGTATTGCCTCTGCTTCATTATCTTTCTGTGACTTAAATGTTTGTTAGTCCTTTTGTATACCTTTAACCTAACTTTTGTGTTTTCTTTGCTTTTATCTTGTGCTGCATTCTGGGTATTTACTTCTGATCCATTTTCCAGTTCACTATTTTTTAACCTGTTATTTTTAGATAAAATTCATATGAAATAAAATTTGCCATTTTAACAATTTTTAAAATACAAAATTCAATGGTTTTACTGTGTTTACAAGATTGTACAACTTCTACAAGTACCTAATTCCAGAACATTTTCATTACTCCAAAAATAGCTCTGTACCAATTAAGCAGTCATTCAAGATGCATCCATGTTGTAGCATGTATCAGTGCTTCATTCTTTTTTTTATGGCTGAGTGATATTTCATTGTATGTATATGCTACATATTATCTATCCATTCCTGTTTTGATAGACATTTGAGTTTTCACTTTTAGGCTATTGAATAATGCTTCTATCAGCATTTGTTTACAAGTTTTCACATGAATATTTGTTTTCATTTCTCTTGGATATATGCCAAGGAGTGGGATTACTGGGTCATATGGCAATTGTATATTTAAGTTTTTCTAGGACTGTCAAACTTTTTTCAATGGCAGGTGCACCATTTTACATTTCAGTCAACAACATATAAAGGATCCAGTTTCTCCACATCCTTGCCAACACTTGTTAATTTTCACATTTTGATTTGTACCCATCCCAGTGAATGTGAACTGGTATTTCATTGTGGTTTTGGTTTGCATTTTTGATGATTAATTTATTAATCATCAAATGATTAATATATATAATGATTAATATATATATAAATGATATTAAGCATTTAAATCTTTGATCAATTTTAAATTAATTTTTGCATATGATGTGAGGTAGAGTTCCAAATTTGTTCTTTTGCATGTGGCTATCCAGTTGTCCCAACATCATTTGTTGACAAGACTATTCTTTTCCCATTGAGAGGTTTTGGCACCCTTGTCAAAAATCAATTGAGTACAAATATATGAGTTTAATTCTGGACTCTGAATTCTATTTCATTGATCAATATGTCTCTTCTAATGTCAGTAGTATACTGTTTAGATGGCTGTAACTTTGTAGTAAGTTTTGAAATGGGGAAGTTTGAATCTTCCAGCTTTGTTCTTCTTTATCAAGATTGTTTTGACTTTTCAAGGTCTTTTGCAATTCGACATGAATTTTAGGATCAGCTTGTTTGAGATTGCATTAGATCTGTATCAGTTTATTCTCACACTGCTATGAAGAAATACCCGAGTATTTTATAAAGAAAAGAGGTTTAGGCTGGGCGTAGTGGCTTATGCTTGTAATCCCAGCACTTTGGGAAGCTGAGGTGGGCGGATTGTGAGGTCAGGAGTTCGAGACCAGCCTGGCCAGTATGGTGACACCCTGTCTCTGCTAAAAATACAAAAATTAGCCGGGTGTGGTGGTGCGTGCCTGGAGTTCCAGCTTCTCGGGAGGCCAAGGCAGCTGAAGAATTGCTTCAACCTGGGAAGCGGAGGTTGCAGTGAGCTGAGATGGCACCACTGCACTCCAGCCTAGGTGACAGAGCAAGACTCTGTCTCAAAAAGAAAAAGAAAAAGAAAAGAAAAGAAAAGCGGTTTAATTGACTCATAGTTCCTCATTGCTGAGGAGGCCTCAGGAAACTTAAGATCATGGTGGAAGGCAAAGGAGAAGCAGGCACCTTCTTTACAGGGCAGCAGGACAGGGTGAGTGCAAACAAGGGGAAATGCCAGACACTTATAAACCTATTAGATCTTATGAGAACTCACTATCATGAGAACAGCATGGGGAAACTGCCCCTGTGATCCAATTACCTCCACCTGGTCCCACCCTTGACATGTCCAGATTATGGGGATTATAATTCGAGGTGAGATTTGGGTGGGGACACAGAGCGAAGCCATATCAAGATCCATTTAGAGACTACTGCCATCTTAACAATTTTAAACCTTCCAATCCATGAACATGGAATATCATTCCATTTATTTAGGTCTTGTTTAATTTCTTTCAACAATGGGTTGTATTTTTCAACGTACAACTCTTATACCTCCTTGATTACTTTAATTCCTAAGTATTTTATTCCTTTTATGCTACTGTAAATGGAACTGTTTTCATAATTTATTTTCAGATTGCTTATTGCTAGTTTATAAATACAACTGTTACTTGTTTATAGATATTTTATCCTGCAATTTTGCTGGACTTGTTTATTAGAGCTTGTGAACTTGTTTATTAGTTTTTAAAAAAACTTTTAAAAACTTGTTTATTAGTTTTTAAAAAACTTTTAAAAACTTGTTTATTAGTTTTTTAGTGTATTCCTCAGGAGTCTATACATATAATCTTGTCATCTGTGACTAGACATAATTTTACTTTTTCCTTTCTAATCTGGATTATTTGTATTTATTTTCTTGCCTAATTGCCCTGGCAAGAAACTCCAGTACAGGGTTGAGCAGAAATGATGAGTGGACATTCTTGTTCTGATACTATCTTAGAAAGAAAGCATCTAGTCTTTTGCCATTAAGTATGATGGTGTGTGTGTGCGCGTGTGTGCGTGTGTGAGTGAGACAGATGTTCTTCATTAGGTTAAGGAAGTTCCTTTTATTCTTAGTTTGTTGAGTGTTGTTTATTTTTTAAATCATAAAATGGTGTTGGATTTTGTCAGATGCTTTTTCTGAGTTTGTCGAGATGACCATGTGGTTTTTTTCTTATTTGTTGTATTAATATGGTATATTACACTGATATGTTTTTACATGCCAGGATGCATCACCCTTGTATTTTTGGGATAGATCTCATTTGGTCATGTTGCATAATCCTTTTGCTGTGCTGCTGGATTTGGTTTCCTAGTATTTTGTTAAAAATATTTGCATTTATATTCATAAGAGACATTGGTCTAGAGTCTTTGATGTCTTTGGTTTTGGTTTCAGGGTTATAGTGGCCTCATAGCATGACTTGAGAAGTGTTCCCTCCTCTTATATTTTTTGGAAAAGTTTTTAAGTATTGGTGTTAATTCTTCTTTAAACATTTGATAGAATTCACCAGTAAAACTGTTTAGTCCTGGGCTTTTTATTTTTTCACTGATTTAATCTCTTGTTATAAGTGTATGCATATTTGCTATTTTTGATTTAGGTTCAGTAGTTTGTCTTTCTAGGGAATTTTCCATTTTATCTAGGTTGTCTAATTTGTTGATGTATAATTGTTCTTAATACTCTTATTTTGATTTTTGTAAGATTAAATGGTAATGTTCTCCCTTTCATTATTGATTTTAGCAAATTAAGTCTTAGCTATTTTTCTTGGTAAGTTTAGTCAAAGGTTTTCCATTTTCTGTTTTCTTTGAAAAACATTGGTTTTGTTGATTTTTTCTTTTCTTTTTCTATATTTTATATAATCTCTTTCCATTCTAGGCATTATTATTTCTGTCCTTCTGCTTGTATTGGATTTAGTTTGCTTCTGTTTTTTTTTCCTTAAGTTGGAAAGGGTAGCTATTTGAGATAGCCTATTTGATTTGAGATATTTCTTGTATCTTTCAGATCCGTCTCGCTCTTTCTTTCTTTCTCCAGCTTTATTAAGGTATACTTAACAAAATTGTGTAAGTTTACAGTGATGATTTGTTATACATATATATTGTGAAATGATACCACAGTCAAGCTAGTTAACACATCTATTATCTCACGTAGCTACCATTATATTTGTATATGTGTGGTGAAAACATTTAAGATATGTCTTAGCAAATTTTAAGTATACAGTACAAGTATTGTCAATTATAGTCACCATGCTTTACCTTAGATTCCCAGGATGCATTGAATCTATAGGTTGCTTTTGTTAGTATGAACATTTTAATAATATTAATTCTTCTGATCCATGAATGTGGGATATCTTTCCATTTATTTGTGTCATCTTCAATTTCTTTCATTGATACAGTTTTTAGTGTACAGATCTTTCACTTTGATTACTTTTACTCCTAAGTATTTTTTTTGATGCTATTGTGAATGGGATCGTTTTCTTTTTCAGTTGTTTTTGTGTAGAAACACAACAGATCTTTGTATGTTGATTTTGTATCTTGTAACATTTGTAACTTTATACATTATCCAAAAGCTATTAGAAGTATAATCTTTAGGGCTTTCTATATCTAAGATTATATCATCCACAAACAGAGACAGTTCTGCTCCTTCATTTTTACTTTGCATATTTTGTATTTTTGCTTACCTAACTACTCTGGCTAGGATTTCCAATGCCAGGAAGAATATAAGTGGTGAGAGTAGGCACCCTTGACTTATTCCTGATCTTAGAGGAGAGCTTTCAACTTTTCACATTGATTATTATGTTAGCTGTGGCTCTGTCATTTGTTGAAGCATTTTCCTTTATTATGTTGTGGTACATTCCTTGTTATCTAATTTTTTGAGAGTTTTTGTCATGAAAGGTTGTTGAATTTTGTCGAACTTTTTCCCATACTTATTGAGATGATCATGTATGATTTTTGTCCTTAATTCTATAAATGTTATATATCACATTTATTTATTTGAATGTGTTGAACCAGCCTTGCATCTCAGTGATAACTCCCTCTGTATCATGGTGTGTAATTTTTTTAATGTGCTGTTGAATCTGGTTTGTTAGCATTTTTTGAGTATTTTTTGTATTATCAGGAATATTGGCCTGTAATTTTCTTTTTTTTTGTATTATCTGTCTAGCTTTGGCCTTACAAAATGAGTTGGGAGGTATTCCCTCCTCTTTAGTTTTTTTTTGTAGAACCTGAGTAGAACTGGAATTAATTCTTTTTTAAATGTTTGGTAGAATTCACCAGTGAAACCACCTGGTCCTGGACTTTTCTTCGTTGGGAGATTTTGATTACTGATTCAGTTTCCTTACTTGTTATTGGTCTATTCAGTTTTTCTATTTCTTTATGATCCAGTCTTGGTAGATTGTGTGATTCTAAAAATTTATCAGTTTTTTCTAGGTTATCTAGTTGGTTGGCATATAATTGTTGATAGTAGTCTCTTATGATCGTTTGTCTTACTGTGGTGCCACTTATAATGTGTCCTTTTTTATTTAATTTAATTCATTTGTGGCCTCTCTTTTTTTCTTGGTTAGTCTAGCTAAGGGTTTCTCAACTGTGTTTATCTTTTCAAAAAACAAACTCTTAGTTTGTTGATCTTTTTTAGTCTTTTACTATCGTGTTTGTTTCTGTTCTACTCTATTATTTCCTTCTATCTGCTCACTTTGGGCTTAGTTTATTCTTTGTCTAATTCCTTGAGTTGTAAAATTATGTTGTTTATTTGAGATTTTTCTTTTTTTCTAATGTAGTCAATAAACTTTCTTTTTAGAATTGCTTTTGCTACATCCTATAAGTTTTGGTATGTTGTGTTTTTGTTTTGTTCATCTCAAAGTATTTCTAATTTCCCTTATGATTTCCTTTTTGGCCCAATGGCTATTTAAGAGTACCATTTAATTTTCATCAATTTTTGAATTTCCCAAATTTCTTCCTTTTTATTTCTAATTTAATTCCACATACTTGAATGATTTCCATTCTTTCTTTCTTTTCTTTTTTTTTTTTTTTTTTTTTGAGGTGGAGTTTCGCTCTTTCGCCCAGGCTGGAGTGCAGTGGCGTGATCTTAGGTCACTGCAACCTCCGCCTTCCGGTTTCAAGCAATTCTCCTGCCTCAACCTCCTGAGTAGCTAGGACTACAGGCACCCGCCACCACACCCCGTTAATTTTTGTATTTTTTTTTTTTTTTTTTTCCAGTAGAGACTGTGTTTCACCATGTTGACCAGGCTACTCTCAAACTTCTGACCTTGTGATCTGCCCGCCTCGGCCTCCCAAAGTACTGGGATTAGAGGCGTGAGCCACCGCGCCCAGCCCAGTTCTTTTAAATGTATACAGACTTGACTTATGGCCTAATATGTTGTCTGTTTTGGAGAATTTTTCATGTGGACTTGAGAATACTTTGTATTCTGCTGTTGCTGGGTGGCATGTTCAGTATGTGTATTCGAATTTGTTGGGTTATAGGGTTATTCACATCTATTTCCTGGCTGATGCCCAGATTTTCTAAAGAGGAATACGTGGCTTAGGGACTCAGAGGAGTTAAAACAGCATGCTCAAGATTATCTATTTAGTAAGTGAGGGGGAGGGATTTAGGCCCAGCTGATTTGATGTTATTTGCATGTTATGGTGGTAGTCCAGGAACAATCAAATTCTTATCACTGAGCCTACTTTTATAAATTATTTTCCTTTATTAAATAATTTACTTTTGACAAATTCTTGAATATATTTTCTTTTTTGTGTGTATGCTAAACTACTTTTGTCTGTGTAGTTTAATTTTGAAAAGCATTAATTTGTTAGTTAAACTCAGCCTTTTAATATGACAAATTTTTTTTAAAGTCTTTCATTATGAACTTCAAGTCTTTCTTTTTCTGTTTGTGAAAGTTCATAAAATTTGAGGCTTGTAGAGGCTTAGTTTCTCTCTAATGATTTTCATTCAGGTTTAACCTTCACAATTCATTTTAAGTTGAGAGATACTTGAAATGGTTTAATTAAACCTTTAACTGAGTAGTAATTGATTTATTATTTTGGTCTCTCGTTATAACATGAAGGTACTGAAATCCTCTGGTTTATTTTATAGCCTTTTAATCTTTTTTGCTCATGTAGGAAGTGATCTGCAGAAAGACCTTTCATTTTCCTCCTCTTTTCCTCATCAAACCTCTGGCTGTGATCCAAGAAGAAATTTCCTAATGGACCAAGCTTATTCTCGTGTGTGTGATCACATGTGCATGTGAGTGTGTGAGCATACCTCTGCATGTATGTATATGGGTGTGTTTGTGAGTGCACATGTATGTGTGTATATGGGTGTGTTTCTGTGCATGTGTGTGATTGTGCATATAGGCATGTTTGAGTGTGCACATATGTGTGTGATTGTGTATGTGGACATGTTTGAGTGTGCACATTGTGTGCATAGATGGTGTGTGAGTGTGCATGTGTGTGATACTGTATAGGCGCATGTGAGTGTGCATGTGTGTGATTGCATATCTGGGCGCATTGTGAGTATACGTGTGTGTGTGATTGTGAGTATGGGCACGTTTGTGAGTGTGCTGTGTGTTGTGGGCACATGTGTAAGTGCATGTGTGTGTGGTGGGCACATGTATAAGTGCACATTTGTGTATGAGATTGTGTATACAGTACATTTGTGAGTGTGCACATGTGTATGTGGTTGTGTACATGGGCGTGTGTGAGTGTGCGTGTGTGGTTGTGTGGGTGCTTGTGTATGTGTGTATGATTGTGTATATGGATATGTGTGTGCACGTGTATGATTTTGTATATGGGTGTGTATGAGCATGTGTGTGTGAGAGTCTATGTGCACACACATGCATTCATTTATCCTGATGGAGGCTGGGGCAATTGAGGAAGACTGTACATGGGTCTCCCAAGAGCCTTGTTTTGACTCTCCCATCTTCTCTCTCATTTCAGACCCTCTGTAGGAACTCTTCCTTTCTTATCTTTCCTTTCTTTTCCTCTCCCCTCCCCCTTTCCACCTCTGTAGTCATTAACTGTTTGTTGGGTGCCTACTGTATGTCTGGGTGCTGTGCTAGGTGCTGGGGCTGCAGGAGGGGCCCACAGGCTGTTGACTCTGGCCGCCTAGCTGGCGAATGGCAAATAGGCAAAAAGGCAGTTTCAGTGCAGCAGGGTGAGGGCCTCTGCGCGGTTAAGTTCAGGCTGCTAAAGACGTCCTCTAATGTGAGGGTAAAAGGAGGCTTCCCAGGGGAGGTTGATGTCTATGTTTAAATCTGTATGTTGTCTCTTCTGGGCATTTACCACAAATCAAGTCATTCTGAGTGCACGTACGAACACTGAGCCCTCTGATATGCATGGTCAGCCGCGCAGTGTAGTGGAAAGGGCACACGTCTTGGAATCAGACTTAGGCTCCGTTCCTGGAGCTTTCACGTGATTGCTGGGGCCTTGGCTGGCACATAGGGACCTTTGTGCAGATTACAAAAGGTGTCACCATTCTGAGGGGATGAGCTAGTAACAGGAGCTGTTTCTGGGTGAACAAACATAAAACATGCTCAGAGCTGATGCAGCCAGTGCCAGAGCTTACAGCTTGGCTAGTGGAGTTTGGCCCTGGTGAGTCTTCAGTCACCGCCTCACACAGGGCACAGTCTGCACCACAGCCTTAAGGCTCTGCTGGGGGCTTAGGCAAGTGGCATGGCCCCTCCAGGCTGTGACTTTTGTCATCTGTCAAAGGGAGATAAGATACTGGCCTTTTTCATAGGTTCTGAGACAAGTGCATGTTCATACATGATGCCTTAGTCCATAGTGACTGCCTGATAGACTTTGTACCCTCCTGTACCTTACATCCACGTACTTCCCAGCCCAGGGAGTGGGGTCACACTGAAGCTTGTCACTGCATGAGACTATCATCATTTTCCTGCAGAACTTAGTGAAGAGGTCACAGTGTGTTATTTCTGTGCTCAGATATTAGTTGAACTGTCCAAAGGACTTGCTATGACATGGGTATGAAGTTCACTGACTTTGAGGCAAACAGATCTGTATTCAATTGTTGATTCTGCCATTTATTAATTCCCTGACCTTGGAGCAAATTAGTTAATCTTCTTAAGCCTCAGTGACCTCGACTATATGATGGGGATCATACTAATGCTTCCCTTGGGGGTTAAATGAGGTCATGCATGTGAAGTGCTTAGCATGGTGCCTGAGATATATGTGCTTGATAATGATTAGTTATCACCATTATTTACATGGCATTTCCACGATATGGCTGGTAAAAGTATAAGGAACAGGCTTGGGATGCCTTCATCCTCCCTGGTGCCTGGCATTGTGGAACAGGATGCAGTCTGTCCCTGCGAAGGGGATATTGCAGTCCTCATAAACCTAAGAGGCTTGTGTTCCCTTATTTATGATAAATAATTCATTGTCTCCCCTACTGCTTCCTGAGCTTTGGAAATAAATGTCAGGGAGATTGACTGTCAGGGCCTTAAAATGTTAGTCTTTCAGGATTTTCTGAAATTCTGGAGTTGGCGTGACTAGAGATTGAGCTGCCCTGTGCGAGTGCTGGGAAGCTGGCCT
The DNA here is from genome assembly GCF_008728515.1 of Papio anubis. NCBI lineage: Eukaryota > Metazoa > Chordata > Mammalia > Primates > Cercopithecidae > Papio > Papio anubis. The sequence goes on along the minus strand of NC_044983.1, from coordinate 129,930,863 downwards.
TATCCAGGGTTTCAGGCATAATAAAATTTGTGGGTCTTTAATTCTGTATTGGATTTCCTGGTGTAAGAGCTATTTTAAAATGAAGAACTCAAGGAAAAAATGCATATTGAGTCAGAATGAATGAGAATGCATGTACATCAGGCAATCATATTATCTAACTGTGGACCAGGTGGGAGGATAATAGTTTCTTAAAAGAGATATTCTAAGTCAGAATCTTAATGACTATGGCCATAATATTAAACAGTTGCCATTTATCAATCACCTCCTGAGTTCTGTGCTCAGCATCGTAATGGATTGCTTTTATCGGTAGTGACTCTATAAAATAGAGGCAGTTTTGTGTTTATTTTTCACATTGGAAACGGAGGTTCAGGGGAGATTCGAACCCAGGTCAGTCCAGCTCCAAGCCAGCATTCTCTGCACAGCACAGATTGTCTCTATTAAAGTATCTAAAGCTGACCTTTTCTTACCCATGCTTCAGGGGTATGTGATTCTGCAGAAACATTTTTGTCTGGGAATAAGGAAACCCAAATTCCAGTTCTGTGTGCTCAGCAGCTGGTTCTGGAAAATGTGCCAAGCCACTTGAACCATTGCATCCCTTGTTTCTTTTCCTATTGAGGACATTATGTTTGCTACATCCATCTCTTAAGATTTTTATAAGGCTAAAATGAGATAATAGCTGGGAAAGTGCCTCGCAAACCTGAGTGATGCACAAATAAAGGGCTTACATTATTAAATTTTTGATAATGTTGGGCTATTTTTTTCATAATGTTCATGTTGTGTTTTGATTGAGTTAGAAGAAATCCTTTGGCTGATTCTCTGCCCCTTGCTAGTTTTTGGCCTTGGATCTGCAAGGATGATTTTCTGACTAAGTGGAAGTTGTCCCCACACTGTGGATTTAGAGCAGGGTTAAGAGGCTCTGTGGCTCAGCCCTTTCTTCCTGTTGGAAACTAGGGATGCAGGAAATGGCTTCTTTTCCAGATGTTTCTTTTCCTATCATCAAACAGTGGATCAGTGTGTTCTTATTACTTGTATCTACTCCACATCCAGCTCTGTTCAAGACCCTGTGGGACCCAGGAATTAAAAGGCCAGCTCAGACCTCAGGGTTTTTCATAAAAGGTGGGGAAAAATAGGAACAATCAGGGAGTGGTCCGTGCACATACACACCCTACGTGTGTGTGGCTCACACTGTGATTCGAATCAAGCTGTGGGGATAGTCATCCTGCTCACTTAGCTGGGGACACCTCATGGAGGAGGCACTGAGGTCTTAATTGGACCGGACATGTTAGGATTTGAACTGGGGCTTGGTGTCTGATTTGTAGTGAAGGAGGTGGTCACAGTTGGGTAGAATAGTACAAGTAAGTGAAAAGAGACAGGCATTCTCTGTAGATATATTTGGAGAAGTCTAGAAAATTGCCCTGAACAGTCAAGGGGGAGGAAGAAGGAAGTGGGGGCACTGTGTGTGTGTGTGTGTGTGTGCGCGCGCACGCGCGCACGTGCATATGTGTAGGGTTGGATCACGTGCTAAAGGACCTTGAAGGCCAGGCCTGAGAGTTGTGGGCAAAGCATCCAGAACAATGGAAGGTTCTAGAGTGAGGGAATGACAGATGAGGGATGGAGACAGAGAAAGTCCAGAGCAGGAAGCTGGAATGTGGAAACTGTGCAGGGATCTGGGTGGTGAGGTTGCTATGTGAACAGAGAGGGGATTTACTAGACAGACATCTTTAGGGCAAAGTCCATAGAGTTTAGTGACAGATTAAATAAAGGAATTTAGAGGGAGGAAGAAGAATTAAAGCTAACTCCATTGAAATGTTTTGATTTAGAGGTTACATGATTTTCCTTGCCCAGTTCCAAGGTTCTCAGCTCTGCCATAAAATGCGAGTAGTTGACAGCAGCAACTCATTTTCAGAGCTTAAATTATTCAAGTTCATTTATGAATATTTCATTTTTAGCTAGCTAATTGGTCTTGAGGATCTGAATTATGGATGCAGCAAGCTGGAAGATTAGTTTTGTCACCATCGTGTTTGAGGTTTTCCAAAGCTTTCAGGCCGATTTTATTTCTTCGTTGCCGTGGAATTAATTGTGCATTACTCATCAGTTTAATTCACCCAGAGTTGCTTGCTGGCTGCCTGCTGTGCAGGGCACCAGGTTAGGTGCTGAGGGGGATACAAAGTAATCCGGACAGGGACTCAGCCTTCGAGGAGTCTCCAGTCTGGGGGAGGGGAGACTCACAATGGCTGCTGTACCGCACACTGTGCTGTGCTCCAGCACATGCAAGCACTGTGGCTCCGTGTGCTCCGTTGAGTCTGTGTGGAGAAAACACTGGGTGCCCCGCAACAGTAAGTTTGCTAAACTCAAGCTTAAGGGCACAGTTCTCCGCAAGACGAGCAAGTCCGCCCAAGACTCCTGATCCCAGCCACAAGTTTGGGGGGGTGTCTCCTGGACCACCCTTACTTCTTTCTTACTACTACAGATTTGGAAGGTCCCTATGGCCTCTCTCAGCTTTGAGAATTTGCTAGAATAACTCACAGAACTCAGGAAAGCCCTGTCCTCATTATTATAATTTGATTATACTCAAAGGATGCAAATTAGCCAATTAAAGGGAGAGAGGTGTGTAGGTAAAGTCGCAGACTGGGAAGGTCCCAGACGTGGAGCTTTTGGTCCACCCATGGAGTCCTGAGCAAAGTTACCTCTCTCCTGGCTACAATGTAGGATAGCACTCAAGAGTATTTCTAATCAGGGAAGCTCACTCAAGCCTTGGTATCCCGAGCTTTTATTAGGACTCCATGACACACTGCCCACATGCCACCTTTTAGTCCCTGTCCCTCCTGTAGGTTCTGACTGATGCCTTTTGTTTTCCAAAGTCCCCATCATAAATCCCATTGTTTGTCTGGTGGCCAAAGTCCCTGGGTAAACAAAGATGCTCCTATCAGGAGGGACATCCGGGGGCCCAGAAATCACCTCCCTGTAGCCAAGGGCAAAGGCCAGACTTCTCTTTGGGTAAAGTTAATTCTTCACTACACAATCGCATCCTCCTAGAGTGTTTCAGGGGAGTGGCTTGTGTCTGCGGGATGGCAGAGTCTGTCACTGGGTTTAGACCTGGGCCACAGACTTCAGTAAACTGTTAGGCACCCTGTTTCTGGAACTCAGCTGACATGACACGAGGTGGGTGTTTTGTAGCCTCTCTGCTAATTCTGCTTCTCTGATATGAATTGCTGCTTCAGTAGGTTGTGCAAGTACACATTGTTGTGAAAAAGAATAAGGAGAAAAGTTTTAAAGACTCCAAGGGAAATGGTTTCTTCTTACTCTGTACCTTTTATTTCTTTCCTCCCCTCTCCCATGCACATGGGCTGGTTTTCCTGTAAACACAGCCTTTGTTCTCCTTGTTTAAATCTAGGGAGGGCTCCCAGGGCCTTCTGTCTCTTGTTTTATCTGGTTTGCCTTCCTGTCATTAAGTACCTTCTCCTCCTTTGTGCTCCCCTGCCCACCATGCCCCAGGGAGATAGAGTGAAGGCAGGAATCTCGCTGGCTGCCCTAGTGCAGTGCTCTGGTTTGGATCTTTCAGCCAAAGCTGACCTACTCACCAGTGGTGTTGCAGTTCGGTCGAAGCTCTATTCCAGCAAGAGCCCTCCTTTCCCAGGAAATCTCTTGCCTCATTCTGGTGCCAGGTTTCCCTGAGGTCTTGGGTACCCCGTACCAAGGTAGGCTCCTTTGTCCAGATTCCCTGTGGTCAGGCTGTTGTGTCCCTGCAGACTGTGCCCCAGACTGTCCTGCCCATCTCTGCTCCCTTCTGCCCCTGTGGCCTCCCTGTTTGATTTGTGAGCACAAGTGACTTACTTAATGGGTCCTCATGGTAGTAGCAGTAGATAAAGTGGCTGGTGTCCTACTGCGTAGAGCAACAGCTTTAGAGAGAGCAGGAAGGGACCTGAGAGACATCCTGATATCTACAGATGCACGTGTACCCAAGATAGTGCCCGCTCACCCCTGTTCTCTGTCGCCGAGGCTGGAGTGCAGTGGCACGATCTCAGCTCACTGCAAGCTCTGCCTCCCATGTTCACGCCTTTCTCCTGCCTCAGCCTCCCGAGTAGCTGGGACTACAGGCACCTGCCACCACGCCCGACTAATGTTTTTTTTTTTTTTTGTATTTTTTGTAGAGATGGGATTTTACCACGTTAGCCAGGATGGTCTTGATCTCCTGACCTCGTGATCCACCCACCTCAGCCTTCCAAAGTGCTGGGATTACAGGCATGAACTACCGCGCCCGGCCCCGCTCACCCCTCTTAATTCCCACCTTCATTCTGGAGATGAATGCCTTAAAAATTAACACTAATTGAGAAGAAACACAAGTTGTAAAATGATTTTAAACTTGCTCTAAAGCAGCTGTGATCATGCCATTGAAAATCACTAGGTCGCTAGGAAACTGGAAAAATATTGTTATTGTCTTTAGTGCTATAATTTGTGGCTTTAGATTGTAATTATTTTTTCTTTTTCTTGCCAGGACTATTTGACTCTAATAATTATGACTCCTTGAAATAATCTGAATAGTTGTGTAACTCATTAAGGGCATGACAAGCTCAGCAGCCTTTGAGAACGCTTTGCAGAGAAGTCCCTAAGCAGTTTCTGAGAACTGGATTTCAGTAAAAATGGTGCTTAACAAGGGGCAGGATTTGTGAGCAGGGGATTGACAGCCGCAACTTAAAATCCTCCCAGCATTGCTGAAGAAAGATGTACAGAGATGCCAATAAACTGATTTTCTTGAATCAGAACATTAGAACATTGATTACCCATTAGTACACAGATGCAATGATATTAGCACCAAAGATAATTGTTTGCAGCTGTGGAATCACTTCAGATTTGTCATTTTTGATAAAACGTGAAATCTGAACATATCCTGACACTTGGAGGGTGAGCGTGAGCCCTGCAGTGCCGTCTCATGTGACTCCATTGTGCCCTCTTGTTTCCTCTGTAGAGTTTTTGGTCATGAAGAGGAAGAGAGGCAGGCCTAAGGGGTCCACGAAGAAGCCCAGCACAGAAGAGGAGCTGGCAGAAAACATCGTGAGTCCGACTGAGGACGGCCCGCTGGCTCCGGAGGATGGGAACAGCCTGCCTCCAAGCAGCTTGGAGTGCAGCAAGTGCTGTCGGAAGTTCTCCAACACGCGCCAGCTGCGGAAGCACATCTGCATTATCGTGCTGAATTTGGGTGAGGAGGAAGGAGAAGCAGGTAAATGCTGCCAAATGGCTGAACATGTCAATTTCTTATGAAGAGGTGTATCTGCTAATATCAGGTTTCACTGGGTCAGTTATTACTGGGAAATAGCCCATATTTATTCAGCTCTCACCCATCTGGAAAAGTGCTTATTTTCTTAATGATGACTGACTATTACTGTAAGTAATCTTTGAAGTGAATGTGTCATCTGGGAGTTGATGCCCATGGCATGCAGGTCAGGGGGCTGCTGTGCTAGATGCTTTGAGAGTTGCAGGGATGGTAAAACACAGCCTCTACCTTTGCTGAGCTTATGTTCTGGGAAAGAAGACAAGGTTTTAAATGCATCATGTTAATGGATAACAAATTGTCAACAGGAGAGAGCATTCTGATGGAAAGTCGGGAGCGAATCTGGTGTCACAGTTTGGGTGGTATTGAATTAAAGGAAGGAGGGATGTCTTATTGGATGGATGGGGCCATGTGGGCTGAAGTGCAGCAGTTAGGATCCTCAAGGCTCCTATGAGGGACCTTGATGGGCCAGTGTTGGCTGAGGACTAGATTTTGGTGGGCATTCTTGAAGAAAATAAAGACTATCAGGTACTTCCTTCAGATACGTTCTTGACTAGGCTTCAGCTCTGAAGCAGCTTCTAAGAGAGGCTGAAAGGCGGATAAATGTGACCAGGGGATGAAGTCACTGTGCGGTAGCGTGTCTGCAGATGGCCTTCGTCGGAGGAGTGAAATAGCAAGGCTGCACTGGAGCGGTTAGGGCCTCTGCTGTGGGTTCTGTTGTTGGTTCCTTGCACCATTTTTGAAGCCTTCAAACTGTACCCCGTGTTTAAGTTCTTTTTGTTTTGTATTGTGCTAACCGTGTTATGTGGGAGGCAGTTCTCATTAAGAACATAGGCTCTGGGTTACGACTATCTGGGTTTGCATCCCAGCTTCTGCACTTGTTCACTTCATTTTGCCTCAGTTTCCTCATCTGTAAAATTGGAATAAAAGCAGTACTGTCTCCTATGGTTGCTTTGACAATTAAGTGAGATAGGATTTGTAAAGTGCTTCCAGTAGTACCTGCCGTATCAAAAGCACCGAGTGAATGCCAGCTATTACAGTGAGCCATTCATAACCACATGGATACACTATTGTTGTCATCCTTCCTGCTTCATGGATAAGGGCATTTAGACTCTGAGAGATTAAGTAATTTGTTTAGGGTCCTTTAGTTATTAAGGGGACCTGGCCTTTGAACCCAGGCCGTCCTACTCTGACCCCTGTTCTTAAATTCTTCACTATAAATGCCTCCCTGCAATGAGCAAGACTCTTGGTTTGCAAAACCCTATCATAGTTTGGGTGAATTATTGAGTAACTCATCAACTAATATTTATGGAACATCTAGGTTGGTGGCCAAGGCTCATTGCCAACATCTGTACAAGTTGTAGAAAATACCAGACACTGTTCCCTCTCATAAATAACTCTCAAGGCAATGATGTAAAACCCTGTGGGGCTGCACGGGCTCATGAAAATAACCCATGAGGATCAAAGGAGGTGGAGCTGTCCCTAAATGGAGCCTGAGTAATTGCCGTGTGAGAGCTGTAGCCCGGGAGTGCTGTCATTTCAGAAGAATCCGTATCGTGTTTCAGAACCTAAAGTCCTTTTGGGAAATAAAGATAATTTTAGAAATGAAACGGTTGAAAGACGAAGGATTAGGATGGACCTCCCCTGAACCCGAAGCTCTGATTTCCAGTGATTTGTTAATCACTGGATTTGGGTTATGGAGTCTTTCCCCCACCCTCTTATGCGTGCATGCACACACTCTGTCTCCCTCTCTCTCTCTCCCTTTCTCTCTGTCTCTCTCTCTCTGCCTCCCATGCGTACACATGCATGCCCCTGCTCCAGCACAGCTAGGTAACGGTGTTGTGTTTTCATCAGTGCTAGCCATCGAGGCAGCTCTGCTGTCTGTAGTTTCTGCACTGCCTGAGCCCTTCAGAGAATCCAGTTTTCTCCGACCATTTGGTGCTGTCTTCTCGAGAATCCCTTTTGTTTGCACCTTCACAGGGTTTTTCCTGTCAGGTTCCTTCTGAGGCACTCCTGGACTCTGCACAGTTATGGCTAGAAATCAGAGACTTCGCTCTTTTGCAACACTAAATTTTTCTGCTTCCCATTCTTCCAGACCTCAGGTCAAGCTCTGGGTTTGAGGCTCAAAGTCAACAGCACAGACCCTGGAGGCCCAGAAGTTTGGTTGGGTCTATGGCCGTTCCCCAGTCTGCACTGCCCTTAGCGTCAGCTCTCTGAAACAGAGGTCCCCAACCCGTGGGCCACAGGCTGGTAGCAGTCTGTGGCCTGCTAGGAACCAGGCTGCGCGGCAGGGGAGTGGTTGGTGAGCCGGCGTTACCACCTGAGCTCTGCCTCCTGTCAGATCAGCTGCGACATTCACTTCTCGTGGGAACATGAGCCCTCCTGTAAACTGTGCATGCGAGGGATCTAGGGTGCGTGCTCCTTATGAGAATCTAATGCTTGAGATCTGAGGTGGAACAGTTCCATCCCCAACCACCCCACCCCACCATCTGTGGAAAAATTATCTTCCACGAAACCAGTCCCTGGTGCCAAAAAGGTTGGGGACTGCTGCTGTAAAACACAGTGCCTCAGTGTCTCCCCATCACAGCAGAGTGCAGAGTCTCTCCCTGCGTGATCAAGACCTTCACCAGAACCATCTTTCCATGTGGCCCCGTCAGTGCCATAAAGTATTCTATTTGTACCAACCAGGGTACAATTGATGAAAACTTAGGTTTTTATCAGTTTTTAACTGTTGTAAGCAATGCTTTAATAACTATTCCTAAATGGGTGTGTGTGTGTTGGTATGTATACATATTTGTAGACTTGTGTTATGATTTTTCTAGGATCAATTCCTAAAAGCAGATTACTGGGTTGGAAAGTATATTAATATTGCCAGATCTCTCCCCAGAAAGCTCACATCAACTTAGATTCCAGGAGTGTCTGAGAATGCCTATTGGATATTATTACTTTTGTTTGTTTTAGTTTTTAATACCTGTAATGAAACAGAAAATACTAAGAAAGTAAAAATATTCCAAAATTTCACTGCCTGGGGTCAATGACTGTTACACTGAAAAAGAGAAAGCCCTCCTCCATTCTGGGTACACCCATATGTATTTTTCAGAACTGAAATTATACGTAATATTCTGTGATCTTTTTTCACTCATTAATGTGGCAGATACAGTTTTCATCACAATATTTTTTATTTAACAAGCTGTTTTCTAGTGCTTTTTTTATGTGACAGTAGCTGTTCTCAATGTTTTACAACTCATAGTCATTTTACTTCTCATGGTAGCTTAAGAGGTAGGCACTATTTTTTTTTTTTTTTTTTGAGATGGAGTTTTGCTCTTGTTGCCCAGGCTGGAGTGCAGTGGCACAATCTCAGCCCACTGCAACCTCTACCTCCCAGGTTCAAGTGATTCTCCTGCCTCAGCCTCCCAAGTAGCTGCAATTATAGGCATCTGCCCCCACGCCCGGCTAATTTTTTGTATTTTTAGTAGAGATGGAGTTTCACCATGTTGGCCAGGCTGGTCTTGAACTATTGACCTCAGATGATCTACCGCCCTTGGCCTCCCAAAGTGTTGAGATTACAGGTATGAGCCACTGTGCCTGGCCAAGGTAGGCACTATTGTTATTCCCATTTTATAGAAGAGCAAACTAAGGCACAGATGTTTCAGCTGTTTGCTTTGGTCACACAGCCCATAAGTGGTGGAGCTGGTTGTGAGTGAGGTGGGCTGGCTCCAGGGTCTGTGCTTTTGACTGCTGTGCTGCGTGTCCTTACCCAAAACAGTGTTGCTTGTTGTCATTTTTGAAGGCTGTACAGCATTTCTTCATATGCATGGGCTTACCTCGTTTTACTTCATTGGTCTCTAGTTGATGGGCATTTAGAATTGTTTTAAAATTTTCTCTCTGATCAAAAAGCACTACTCAAGTGAACAGTCTTGAGCATGCATTTTAGATTTATTATTATTATTTTTTGCACTTGTGCCATTATCTTAAATGACTAATAATGTAATGCTTGTTAAGTTTTTATTTAACGAGCTGTTTTTTAGTGCTTTTTATTTTGCAGTTGCTGTTTCTCAGTGTTTCACAGCTAATAGCTCTTTTAATTCTCATAGCAGCTAAGAGGTAGGCACTGTTGTTATTCCCATTTTATAGAAGAGGAAACAGAGGCACAGATAGTTTCAGCAGTTTGCTTGGCTAGATCACACAGTCTGTAAGTGTATCTGTTAGTTTCCTTTGTAGCATTGCTTTGTTTTTCTTTTGCATTAGGAAAATGCAAATAGGACATATTTTACATTTTGACATGCATACATATTGTCAAACCGCCCTGTAGAATGTGCATATCAATTATTTTTCCGTCATGGGTCATGTCCTCAGATCGCCTTTATCCTTTTCATCTTGGGTTGTGTCAGCCTCTATCCTTGCCAGTCTCTTTTGTGAACAGTTGGCTTTCATTGTTTTAATTTGCTGCTCCTTGGTCACTACTGGGCTATCTCTGTTCCAGTTATTAGTTATTGGTGGGTTTTGTGTGATTGGGGGCATTCCTTGTTCATGCACTTTACTTACACCTTTGAATGACCATATATGCTGAAAATATTTTCTGCAATTTGTCGTTTGTCTTTTAATTTTCTTTGTAGCATTGCTTTTTTTCCTTTTGCATTTTGCTGGAGTTTTAAATGTCTGTATTGTCACCATTGTTTGTATTGTATTGTCAGATGCATCTTTTACATTTTTTGCCCTTTTATCGTAGTTTACAAAATTTACCTCATATCCCCTCCAATTTGTAAAAAATGCTTCTATTTATTTGTCTGTTATCTGTATGGTTTTATTTTATGTATATCTTTGATTCATTTGGACATTGCATTTTTGTGTTCTGTAAGTTGGGAAGCAAGGCAGTTATATAGTTGACTTTTTAACAACGTGGGGATTAAGGGCACCATCCCACTGTCAACAGTTATTTTCAAGTATAGCTTTTGACTCTCCTCAAACTTAACTAGTAATAGCCTACTGTTGACCAGAAGCCTTACCAATAGTCAGTGAACACATATTTGGTATGTTTTATGTATTATGTACCATTTCCTTATAATAAAGTAAACTAGAGAAACAGAAATGGTATTAAGAAAGTTGTACGGGGCCGGGCGCGGTGGCTCAAGCCTGTAATCCCAGCACTTTGGGAGGCCGAGATGGGCGGATCACGAGGTCAGGAGATCGAGACCATCCTGGCTAACACGGTGAAACCCCGTCTCTACTAAAAAATATAAAAAACTAGCCGGGCGAGGTGGCGGATGCCTGTAGTCCCAGCTACTCGGGAGGCTGAGGCAGGAGAATGGCATGAACCTGGGAGGCGGAGCTTGCAGTGAGCTGAGATCCGGCCACTGCACTCCAGCCTGGGCGACTGAGCGAGACTCCGCCTCAAAAAAAAAAAAAAAAAAAAAGTCGTAAGGAAGAGAGAATGTATTTACTCCTCATTGAGTAGAAGTGGACCATCATAGAGATCTTCATCCTCCTTCTCCTCGTGTTGAGTAGGCTGAGGAGGAAGAGGAGGGTTTGGTCTTTCTGGAGGGGTGAGAGACATGAAAGAAATTTCAGTATAAGTTCACCCTTGCAGTTCAAACCCACGTTGTCCAAGGGTCAACTGTATATATTTGACCAATAAATCTAGGGAAAGGAATTGTTTTAATAAATATAATTCAGTAGACAAAATATTTGAAGTCATAGGGTCCACGGAGAAAATATAGATCTGGCGGTTCAGTCTCAAAAACCCCTTAAAAAATACAACTTTGTGTTTTGAAATAATTATGAATTCACAGGAAGCTGCAAAGATAATACAGAAGAGTCCCATGTGTCCCTCACGTGGTCTCCCCCAGTGGCTCCACCCTACACAACCCTAGCACGGTATCAGAATCAGGACGTTGGCCTTAGAGTGCGTGTGGCTGGCTGCCAATTTGCCACTCACAAGTATGGCCTGTGCTCGCCGCCAGAAGCCAGAACCGCTCTGTAGTCACAGGGCCATGCACCCTGTCCCTCGATCGCCACCCTCACCTGGCAGCTGCCAACCTGTTCTCCAACTGTGTGACTTTGTCATTTTGGGAACACTGTGTAAATGGACTCACACAGTATGTGACCTTTTGTGGTTGGCTTAACGAACTCCCCTTTTAGACCTAAGTTCTAATTTTATGACTGAGGAATTTGAGGTGCAGAAGTGATGGTGATCCGGTCACATGACTCATTTGAGGCTGGCTGGGGCCCGCGTCTCCCGACCCCTGCCCTGTTGCCAGTTTGCTTGATCGTGTCTGTGCCTTAAGACCACTCTCATTTCTACCTCATGGATGGAGATTTTCTCCAGTTCAGCGTGTCTCTGTCATATTTTTCTCTAACCTTATAAGCAATGGAAGTGGCGCCCTGTGTGGATTCCTGATGCTTATTTTCTACTCTGTGATGATTAGGCAGTCTCTTTAGCAAAGGCAGACAGACAGGGTCCTTTCTAATCAGATTATCGGCTTCCTCCAGGAATGGCTGTAGAGAAAATGGCCTCATATTCCATTGATTTTAATGACCTAAATTGACTTTAATTTAACAAATACCAAATGGAAAGGTAGACGCTCTGGGTGTTTTTCCCTTTCTGGCCACTGTTGAAGCTCTAAAATATGCAGAAATGACCTTATGCCCAGCTGCCTTGCGGCTGGCATTCATGTGATTGCACCGTGTTCCCTAGTTTGCCAAGCACAATATTACAATTTGGAAAATTCTCGAGTAATTGTTTTAATATGTGCTCTGTCAAGAGCAGTCTAGTGACATTTCAAACAACTGACCTTGGTTCTATAGCTTGTTAAAACAATTAGAAGAAAACAAAATAAGCTTTTTCTTACCCTGAACCATGGCAAGTCAAAATAACTCTTTTGATATGTTTTCAACATTTGTTTATTTTATTCTGCATTTGAATGGCAGAAGAAACCAGGAAAAGATATTTTTTTTTTTCCTGTAGTTACGTAGGACAGCTGGTGTTTTGAAAATGTTTTGCAGCCTACAGAAATCAATATGTCAAATTTATAAAAGTGACTTCTGAACTTTTCTAAGCTTGTTCTTTCTGGGGTCATTTTATGCAAAGAGAGTTGTGAAAATTTCTTCCTATTCTCATTAAATTCTTCCTATCAAAGACAAGGCTTTCATTTTATGGTCTTACTTAAGATGCACCTGTAACCTTCATGGTGATTTTTTATTACAGTGTTTCAAGTCTCTGCCTTCTACTGTATTTGTGTTAGCGAAACAGCTGGCTTGATAAATACCTGCCATGACTGAAAATGGTATGGAGTGAGTCATGTTTGAAAATTTGCAGGTGAAAGTGTGTTTCTGAACATCTCACTTTTCTCTGCAGAAAGACGGATAGTGGTAATGTTTGTTTCTTTTTGCTGCCTGTAAACCCTCAGTTTTTCCTCTGTACTAACTAGGTGAGTGGAAGCCCAGTGGTCTGCAGCCATGTCTGGTCTTGTGCGTACTTGTGAGTGTGGCTTCTGCGTGGCGCAGTTCATGCCACTGCTCCTGCCTACCTGCTCTGTGAGCGGCCCCTCTTCTGCCTATCATGTCACTGTCCCTGATTAAGGGGAGACCTGGTTACACCTGATAGCAGAGCTACCCTGAGTGACAGTGTCTCAATATTCCTGTGCTTGCTTTCTTGTTGGTGTTGCAGGTCCTCAGGGGCTCTGCTCACTCAGAGACCCAGCTGGAGAGAGCAGCCACCATCCTGAATGTAGCAGGTCATGGTACAGGAGGGAAGAGAGCCCTAGGTGGTTTCATCTTGGCTCAGAAGAGCATCTGTCATTTCTTCTCTGCACAGTTCACTTGCCAGTGTATTAGTCTGTTTTCACACTGCTGTAAAGAACTACCGGAGACTGGATAAGTTATCAAGAAAGGTTTAGTTGATTCACAGTTCTGCAGGCTTAACAGGAGGCATGACTGGGAGGCCTCAGGAAACTTACAATCATGGCAGAAGGTGAAGGGGAAGCAAGGACCGTCTTCATATGGTGGCAGGAGAGAGAGAATGAAGGGGAAAGTGCCTCACACTTTTAAACCATCAGATCTCATGAGAACTCACTCACTATCATGAGAACAGTAAGGAGGAAATCCACCCCCATGATCCAATCACCTTCCACCAGGCCCCTCCTCCAATTCAACATGAGATTTGGGCGGAGACACAAATCCAAACCATATCGGCCAGCAGGGAATCACATGGCCCCGCCTGACTTCAAGGGCCCAAGAAGTGCAGTTCTGCCCCGTTCGCGGGGTAGGGGAGCCCTGGAAATGCTTGGTGACCATCACTAGTGACGACTCCATGGTTCTTATCCATTTACCTGATTCTACCAACAGCTGTGTTCTCATGTCTTGCAAATATCTTCCTTGCCCATGTTTCAGTTTGGGTGTCCCCCAAGCAGTTTAAGTTATGCAGCGTGTTCAATCCTAAACTCGTCCAGCTCCCAACTGATGCTGCTCCTGGATTTCGTCTTGGTGACTGGCCCCCACCATTCAGCCAGAAACATCCCTGTCACATCCCGACACTTACCGTGGTCAACTGACTACCTGCTCAATATCTCTTCAGTCCTTCCCCTGTCCCTGCTGTTGTCCTCGTGGGTCCATCATCTTTTCTGTGGACTCTGTGACCACTCCAGTCTGCGTATCTACCCCAGTTCATGCTCTGTGTACACCAGTGGTTTGCAGATATTCTGGGGGGTTTATCCCCATTAAGTATTTATTTAGTAATAAGTTGCATTTTTAAAATTGAATAAGCATCTAGAGAGTTCTTACTATGGGCCTGCCTCTCTTCTGAGTGTCTTACAGATATTAATTCATTTCCTCTTCATAAAAGCCCTATGAGGTAGTTACTGTTTTTATTCCCATTTCATGGATGAGGAAACTGGGGCAAGCATCCTATCCAGTGTCACCCCATGGTACACGATGGACCAGGGATGTGGACTCAGGCCTTTTGGCTCAGATACATATAGACTGCTGTATTAATACGCTGTAGGTGTTATAATACACACATAAATGGTAAGTTTCAAAAGGATGAGTTAAGAAAGGTAAAGAGGAATTCTTCTTTTTTATTCCCAAATTTCAGTGGATTTTCCTAGGCATCCCCGGCTGTACGCGTTTCACCTTCCACCTTGTCTCCCTAGCGTTAAGCATCTTTATGACATATGAACCCATCTTATCCTTACTCTGAATGCACCCCTTCATGACACCCACTGCTGTTCAGGGACAGCCTAAGCTCCTTAAGAACCTGCTATGTCACTTAGGACCTAGCCGCTGCTTGCTCTGCACCTTGACTTCTTACCCTCTCCCACTTTGCCCACCTCCGGATCTGCAGTGAACCTCTGAAAGCCCCCAGTGCCCTGTGCCCTCACCATCTCTTGTATGTGTCATTCTTTTTGCTTGCAATGTCCATTTGCTTAACCTTCGATGATTAAGCTTAACTTAATCCGAATATGCTTAACCTTCAATGATTCTGGCACCTGCACAAGCCCCCTGAGCCAGCAGGGCTCCATCCCGTCATCTGTGCCTTCTCTGTGGAATGCCACAACCCTCTCCTGTGCCAGTGATTCCTGCTGGTCTTCAAGTCACAGCTTTATTTCCCCTTTCCAGGCCTAGCTCCAGAGTCCCCTCCCTTGTGCTCAGCTTCCCGGCAGATCCGGGCTTCTCATTGTGCTGTGCACGTGCGTCACTGTGTTGGAATTGCTGGTTTGTGTGTGTGTCTCCCTGTCAGCTGATAACTGAGAAGGCAGGAGCCCACACTTGCACTGTGGCCTGGTTCCCTGTGGACAGAATAGGGACACATCTCTCTTTTCTTTACCAAAGTCCAGGGCCAGACTCTAGTCCTTGGCAGATTTGGCACAAACAGACCAAGTAACTTGTTCTGTGTGGGTGTGTCACTTCCTGGCTCTGTCTGCAGCATTCAGAGAACAGTGCCAGGCACACAGCAAGTGCTCAGTGATTATCTTTTGAGTGAAAATACCAATTCTCATAGAGCAGACACAAGAACTGTGCAATATCTAATGGGTGGTAAACCCAAAGTTAATTATTTTATACCTTGCATTTGTATTTCTCTGTGGAGTGGCCCAGTGACTCAGATGAGGCCCTGGGTAAGTACATGTTGTGGCTGACTGGCTGCCATCCATACTTGCTCCCATGCGTTTCTGAATCTGCAGCTGCTTTGGTTCTTTTTCTTCCTGCTCTCCTGCTTTTCACATTTCGGCTTCAGCCATCAGTTTTTTCGCCTGTATTTAAGGGTTACGTATGGGAGTTATCTCTTGTTTGCCGTCTAATGCAGCCATTTGAATTGGAAACCTTGGAGTCATCTTGAATTCCTCCTTTTGTCTCATCTGCAAATCTCTCAGTCCCTAGTCCTGCCAACATTTCTTCCTTCCTCCCATTGCCCCAGGTCCACTGTCATCACCTCCAATGCAGACAGTTTTGCAATAGTCTTCAGACTGGCCGCTCTCCTTCTGAATCTGCTCCCTATAAGCCCACCCTCCCAGAATGGTGTAAAATACATGGGGTCACGCTGCTTCCTGCCGGTGGTCCTCCCGTGGCCTCCCCTCCCCTGCTGTTGCTGGGCGTGGATGGATCTCACCCTGTCCTGAGACTGCTTTGTCTTGGGCCGCTGCCTCTGTATGCCATTGGCCCCCACTGGTCTTATGGAATCTTTTGTGTGGGCAGAACTTTCTTCCTGGAAAGCCCCTTCTATCCTCTCAGCCAGCTAATGAATTCTGTCTCATTCTTTATGACGTGCACAATCCCTCAACGTAGGCAGTCCTGGCAAATGTCTGCCTGGTGAAAGTACCTGCGTATGACCTTTATTACTCCAGTAGCTTCTTATACTTTACGTAGTTCAGATAAAAAGCTCAGATAAATGACAGTAAGCTACATTATCAGAGTTGTTTAGAGAAGGAAGGAAGTGTGGGCCCTAGAGCCTTGAGCCCGTGGGGAGCTCCAGCAGGCCAGAGGTGGCCTGCATGAACAAGCTGCAGCGTTCATCAGGTGCTGGGCTTTACAGGCTTGTGCTCACACACTTCCCGACTTCCCTGAGCCATCCCCTCCAAAACGTCCCAGAGACTCGTGGAATCCTGATTCTTGGCTCAGCAGGTGTAGCAGGATGAGCCACGGACAAAACCCCTCAGACACTGAGATAGCGAAGGGAGTGGCTTTAATCAGCTGGGAGCATCGGCAGGCTAGTGTCTTAAAATCGAGCTCGTCAGGTGCTCAACTTCTGCCCCTTTTAGGGGCTCACAACTCTAAGGGGGCCTGTGTGAGAGGCTCGTGATCGATTGAACAAGCCAGGGGGTACGTGACGGGGTGCGAGCACCGGTGGTCAGAACAGAAGGTATAAACAGAACAGAACGAAAGATTTCACAGTGTCCTTCCACACAATGTCTGGAATCTATAGATAACATCAGTTGCTAGGTCAGGGGTTGAATTTTAACTACCAGGCTTAAGTCAGGCAGGCCCAGGCCTGGTTTTGGGTCTAGTTCCTGGGCACTGGGCTACCTGCCTTTAGTTTCACTTCTTTTTCCTTTTCTGAGTATAAAACAAAATAAAACAATATGAGAGGGTCTCTCTGTTCCCTCAGAGGGATTGTGAGGCTCACCTACCCCAGCCGGGCTGCCCAGTGATGCTGCCTCCTCTTCTGTGTGACCATCTGCCTCTGCTGCTGTGTGGGGCACCGTGTCTCTGCTCTGATTCCACCACCGGGGCAGGGCGCCATTCTCTTTTTTAGATGAAGAAGCTGAGGCTCTGGTAGGTGAAAGAAGTTGCCTAAGCCCAGCTAGAGAGTACCTGTTGGAACAGGGATTCTGGTCCAGGACCCTTGGACTTCCCAGCTCAAGCTCTTGCCACGCAGATCCATCAGTCTTCAGGGATGCTGCTGCTGATTGGCTGGTCCTCTGATTCTCCACACTCCCCTGCTTCAGAGTCATGTGAATTCAAACCCCCAGTCCTGGTGACAGTTATGTGTTCCCAAGAGACATGTCAGATAGAAACAGGACTGACACTGCAGCCCCCACTGTCGCATTGCTACTTACTGTGACTCTTAGTTACCAAAGGGTGCTCAGGGCCTTTTGCAGGGACAGAATCCCACCCCAGCAGAATGGTGAAAGGAAGACTTGCTTCCTCAGCATCTTGGAGGTCACGCTGGGGCTGCTGGCTCTCAGGGACTATGTGGTAAGTTGGTGTCTGGAGGTAAAGGGAGTGGCCTCATCCTAGAGTTGCTCTCTGAAGTTCAGCGATTCTCAGTGGGGAGGGTCCGTGATTGATCCAGTGTGATGCAGCCCATGGCACAGGGGGCCTTTGCTTTAATTAACGGTGTCATGGTGACCATACCTGAGACCGGAGAAGTACTGGAACATGTGGCTCATGGCTCGTGCCCAGCAGCCTGTAAATCTGGACATACTGCTGGGGCTGGGGCTTCCCATCTCAGGGAGACTGGCTAAAGGCAAGGGCTGAGTGAGATTCCGGCAGCAGGCAGAATCTCTTCTCTTTTTTTTTCTCCTGCTTCCTGAGCTTGTGCTATTATTGAGCACCAAGTCAGACTTTGGGGATTGAAGTTGAGTAAGACAAGTCTATTCCCTTGAGCAGCTGAGTGTCTGGGGAGGAGGACAGTGATGTAAATAGACAACCAAATATGGTGAGGTGAACCACCTGCAGAGGGAGCAGGGCAGGACCACGCGTCTGCTGGAGCATGTCATGGAAGGCTTCCTGAAGGAGGAGGTGGCCCTGAACTCCATCTCTGAGGATGACTTGGGACTAGGGGAGAAGGTGGAGAAGGAGATGGAATAGGCATTTCTCTCATGATGGTTCATACAAAGCCTGCAGATAGGGGAATTTGGGCACATTTGAGGAGGTCTGGGATGATCACTGCAGTTAGTATGTAAGGCCGCCATGGGTGACCAGTGAGACAACGGCCTCGTGCCCTTCACAGGTTTATTTTCCTGGCAATGTCTCTCTATTGGGAAGAGCACATGCTGAAAGCAGGTGCCTGCCTGTTCTTCCCCTGTAGTAAGAGAGATAGGAGGATGCAAGAAAGCCTAAGGGAAGAGGGCGAGGAAGAGCAGTGCATATTCAGCAGGTTCCAATCAGTGTGGGTGTAATAAGTGCTTTAAACTGCTTTATTAGCAGGGTGGAGTGAATTGGTGGCAGAGTCCCAGAATATAATCCCTTATCAGTCTGCTGTTCTGACAGCTGTTCTGGGCTTTTTATTAATGTAACTGATAACACTTTACTCTCCGGGGCATTCTGAGATTTAATTAGTTCTTGGGCAATTTAGAATAGGTACTTTAGAATATTAGTGCAGTGTTAATTATAAATGAATGCATATGAACTAATTTCTACAAATGTGTGATTGCATTTGCATTCAACTCTTTAGTTGCCTGCTTCCAATTCAACATACTTTGAATTACGAGTTACATGTGAGATACTCTGTTCTGTGGGGAATTCAAGGGTAAGAAACACAGACACAAATGCTGCACTAATAGTGTAGGACTGTAAAACAAAGCAGGACCACTCCTTTTCTTTTGAGATGGAGTTTCGCTGTTATTGGCCAAACTGGAATGCAATGATGTGACCTCGGCTCATTGCAACCTCCACCTCCTGGGTTCAAGCGATTCTCCTGCCTCAGCTTCCCGAGTAGCTGGGAATATAGGTGTGTGCCACCATGCCTGGCTAATTTTTTGTATTTTTGGTAGAGACCAGGTTTCACCATGTTAGCCAGGCTGGTGTCAGACTCCTGACCTCAGGTGATCTGCTCACCTTAGCCTCCCAAAGTGCTGGGATTACAGGTGTGAGCCACCGTGCCTGGCCACAGGACCCCTCCTAAAGAAACACTTCTAGAAGAGGTGGGTTGGTAAACAAAGAACAGGAAGATTTTGAGTTAAAAGGAACTTACGTGAGAGATTTTGTATCAAATGGACTTTGTTTTTCTTAGTAAGGTGTTGGAAGCTCATCAGAGTTAAGGGTGTGTGTGTGTGTGTGTGTGCGCGCGCGCACGCACATGCACATGTGCCTGCATGTTAGGGGCTGAGAAGAATGGGAACTTTTTGAGCCCTCCTGTGGGTGATTCAGAAATGCATCAGAGGCATCGAGCGCCTACTGTTTGTGTAGCAGGCATGGGGTGGTTGCTGACTACAGGATGTCGCGTGAACGGAGGTCTGTGCAGTAGTTTCCCAGACTGTAGTGGGCTGGGCAGAAATGATTATGACACTGTGGGGTAAGTATTGGGTAAGTATGGGGAACAGCTAGTAGGGGCTTCACAGGGTCTTGGGGGAGCTCGTGGAAGGGGATTCTGTAGCAGCCTGGAGAGCAGGTGGAGTGGGTGCTCTCTGGTGGCTCGCTGGGGCAGAGGGTTGAAGGCCACATAGACGTCAAGCTGTGAAGAGTGGGGCTGGGGTAGAAGAGGGCAGGGAGAAGAGGGGAGGAGAGGAGGGCAGTACCACCCCTGCAGGAGGAAATAGCATTTGCTCAGGCACAGAGGAGCCGCTGGCCACACAGAGGAGGCTGATGCAGTGATCCTGGGGAGTATTCTGTGGCATCTGAATCCAGCAGTGGGAGTTGAAATAAGGGGACATATTGTGGAGATGTCGAGGAAGTGCAGTTGACAGGACCTGGCAGAGTTCGCAGAGGGGATCTGCCTTGATTTTGGCTAGGGGCTGGGGTGAATGGTGGCATCCCTGCCTACCTCGAGAGCCCAGAGCAGATGCAAATTTGGAGGAAAGAGGGTGAGTAAGTTGTGGCCACACATTGATCTGGGGACTGCAGGATATCCAAGAGGGCATGCCGCCCCACACGGAGTCTAGCATGAGGTCCTCTACTCATGCCTTATGAGGAGGGGCATGAGTAGAGACTGGGTGGAAGCAGAAGGACAAACCACCAAGGGCAGCCTCCTGAGGCTCCCGCACGGGAGTGTCCAGGGACGGAGAGCAGGGAAGGCTGCCTTGAATGAGGAAGAGGATGGGTTGAGAATGGAGAGTGATGCAGAGAGTTCAGTGAGAGGAAGCTGGGATGAAGACTGCGTTGATTAGGGGTGTACCTCGTTGCTAACTTGATCAGGAGCAGTATCAGTGGAAGGGGGTCAGTGGGAGATGCTTGTAGTGGGAGGGAATGAAAATGGGAATGGAGAGACGAGCCATCCAGAGATGACTAAGAGGATGGCCTGGGGGAGCCACCAGGATGCCAACAGGAGGCAGGTGGCACACTCAAATGGGTGACTTGAGAAGCTAAGGAAGAGACCCTTTGTAAAGGTGTGTTCAGGTCTAGGTACAGCATCAAGTCATGGTGTACCTGCGGGACTGAGGGCAGCTGGGAACAGCAGGGTAAACACGCAAGAGGGGAGAGAAGTCATCAGAACACCGAGGGAGAGAGCTGTGCAGCCTTTGGTAGAGGATGAGGTCAGCCTGTGATAACCTGGCAGGGAGGGAGCCTGGAGAATAAACACCCACCCCCGACTTTCTCCCCTCCCTTTCATCTCCTGCTGGTGCCTCCACTGGTCAAACCCAGTTGGAAGCCAGAGAGCAGTAGGGCCCACTGTGTGGTCCTTACTGGTCAGCCTTGGGAGCTGGGTAGAGAAGGGGGAGGGGCCACCTGGAAGGGCAAGCGGGACCCCTCCAGAACTTCAGGGGACTCTAGATGCTTGCGTATTATCTGCCCTTAAAAGGGACACACTCGGGTCTCTGTTCCTTAAGTAATGGCCCCCTCCAGTTTACATCAGAACACGTCACTCTGTGCAGGGGCGCTAGACCCTGTCGTGGTAGAAAGGGCTTCAGCCCCGCAGAGGCATGCACACCGTTTGCCAACATCTGCTTCCCTCTTTAAGGTTTGCATTCCACGTCGTGTGGTGTCATCGCTTTTCCAAATGCTGTCTTTTCCAAAGGAAATGAAATATAAAGAAGTATGTTAATGTGCTAGGGTTGAAGAGCAGCGCTGCACAGTAAAGGTTACAGTTCTTAGAACATCAGCACCTGGGGAAAACGCACAAAGCTAGGTGGTAGGGGGAGAAAGGGGCTTGGCCACAGCTCATGATTAATACAAACCGGAAGAAGCCAGAAAGAAGTCATCATCCCAATCTCAGGCTTGCGTAGGACTTTCATGTATATTTTTGGGCGTGAAGTCGACAGACTGGTGTGCAGCCAGTGTTTCCTGAAGGCCTACTGTGTGTGCTCACCATGTGAGTAGGTTCTGCATCTGTTCCCTCATGTGAACCTTACAGTGACTCATTCTGCAGATGCGGATAAGTTTAGAGTGTCCCAAATTCATCCAGCTGAAAGGCAGAGCCTGGATCTTAGCTGAGATGCCTTTAACTCCAAATCTTGTGTTTTTCACCATGCGTTCTCAAAACAGTGACTTTTTGTTAAAGCCGTATTTCACGTAGTACACTGTACCTCTTAATTTGGTGGTTTTAATGCTGTTTCCAGGGCTCCTCAGAGATGCTTAGTGGCTGGGGCTGGAGGGATACTGAGGACAGGTGTGGGAGGCTAGCAGGGAGCCCATCCACTTTAATCTGAGAGATTGTACCTTTTATAGATTATTCATATTGAAATTGCCTGAAGAGCAGGAAAAAGGTCCTGCCAGTTAAGAAAATTTGAAAACTACCATCCCGGAGTGCTGACAATGACAACTGAATTCAGACAGTGATGCTGCATGATGTAAAACTGGATGGACAAGGGGACTTCAGCTAAGGCCCTTGCTTTCTGGAAGAGCACATTTACAAGAGCCTTGGAAAAAAAGTGAAGCATAAAAAGACTGGTTAAAAACACACACCGTGTACATAATAGCAGAGTTACAGGTGCTAGTTAATGCTCATGAAAGTGCTTTGCAGACTGTCATGT